>NC_142475.1:27777500-29027500 GCF_049115385.1 Moschus berezovskii
TTACTCCACAGAAAGTAATATTTACTTGTTAACTATTATTGTTTCTTTAATTGCATCCTAAGAATAGAAAATTCTTTCTCTTCCAGAAGATTTATAAATAGTTTATTATGTCTGTTGTCTGTTCAGAACTTTATTCTTGATATGGAAATATTTAATTAGTCCATGCTTCTTAGATTTTAATGTATAGAATGATTTCTGAGTTTCCATTCATTGTTTCTCTAAATAGCCAATCCATTTTTTACATGACTTCAGAGAATATTTTTTCATTTATAAGTTTCATTTTTGCTTGATTTTATATTAATTTTTTAAAGGTCTTTGTGGGGGTTCAACATTTGTTTAGGTTATGATAGTTGCAAAATGTGATATAGCAGGGGTCCCCAACTCCTGGGCCATGAACCCTTACTGTTGGGAACCAGGTCACACAGCCAGAGGCGAGCAGTGGGCAAGTGACCAAGCTTTATCAGTATTTACAACCACTCTCTATGGCTTGCATTACTGCCCGAGCTCTGCCTCTTGTCAGATCAGTGGCAGCATTAGACTCTCATAAGAGTGTGAGCCATAATCTTAAATGCAAGAAAAAATTCTGAAATTGCCACAAAATAAAAATAAAGTGCATGATAAATGTAATGTGCTTATATCATCCTGAAGCCACCACCACCTCCACCCTGGTCCTTGGAAAAACTGTTTTCCTGGAAATCGGTCCCTGGTGCCAAGAAGGTTGGGGATTGCTGTGATAAAGGATTCCACTAATTTTCTGACTTGAAATTGAAGTGGAAACTTTAAACACAACTAAGAATAAAAGAAGTGAAAGCATTAGTTGCTCAGTCGTGTCCTACTCTTTGCAATCCCATGGACAGGCTCCTCTGTTCACAGGGTTTTCCAGGCAAGAATTCTGGAGTGGGTAGACATTCCCTTCTCCAGGGGATCTTCCGGAACCAGGAATCGAACCCAGGTCTCTCACATTGCACGTAGATTCTTTACAGTCTGAATCACAGAATAAAAGTCTTCTCTGTTGGCTCAGCAGGCCTCACTTGTGACTCAGATGGTAAAGAATCTGCCTGCGAATGTGAGAGAACCTGGTTCAATCCCTGGGATGGGAAGATCCCTTGGAGGAGGGCATGGCAACCCACTCCAGTACTCTTGCCTGGAGAAACCCATGGACAGAGGAGCCTGGTGAGCTACAGTCAATAGCGTTGCAAAGACTTTGACACGACTGAGAGAATAAGCACAGCTGTTGGCGCAGCAGTAAAGAACCCGCCTGCCAAGCAGGAGAGGAGGGTTTGATCCTTGGGTCAGGAAGATCCCTTGGAGAAGGGAATGGCAACCCACTCCAGTATTCTTGCCTGGAGAATCCCATGGACAGAGGAGCCTGGTGGGCGACAGTCCATAGAGTCGCAAAAGAGTCAGACATGACTCAGAGGCTAAACAACAACATAAAATATAAGACCTGATTTGAGTCTTGATGCTGAGAGGAGAGTTGGCTTCAGTTCTGTTGACCTATGAACTGAGCATTAGCAGAATGAAAGTGAGAGGTCTTAAATTCCTAATCTTATTCTGCCTTACTCTACCTCATTTTCTGAAATTCCTAATGTGTTAAATAAACGTAATTATTTGAAAAGTTATAGTGTAACATACAATGTCCCAGGTCTGTGTCATGATCAGTTTGAGACATGATGAGTTTATTTTGATCATGTGTACTTTTTTTTTAGTTCTGATAGAAGAGCAGTCTCTTCCTAATTTATGGTAGATAGCCTGGATTAACAGCAAAGATTCATTCCAGATCTGAATTACACATCTTTCCCAGTTCTGATTTTTCTCTGTTAATCCCTGAGAATTATGTCAAGAAGTTATATAACTTAGTTATGAAGGCATTCCTTTTTTCCTGAAAGAGGAGTTGAGGACATTTGACTTGCAAAATCACTCACAGGATCCTTTGTCATGCCATATTTGTAAGGCTTGGAAAGATATTCTTAAATTCTAAGTCTTGAGCATATTTTTTCATTTAATCTGTACCGTAAGTAAATAATATTTGTTTCTTATGGAAGCAGAGAGAATATTTCCCAAGAAAAATACTTGTAGTTTGATGGCAGTAGGGATAAATAACAGATTTTAGATATGGCAATTGTCAAAAAAAAAAACAAAACAATACCATATAATTACATTACTGCAGTAACCACATATGGGGATAAAAGATGAAGTGACAGCAACAATCACTTTACATCCTAGGTTTTTGCTGAGTCATTTTAACAATGTACGAAATAAAGAATAAACATGACTCACAAAAACATCCAAACTTCAGGCTCTTTATTTGACTCGATGGACATGAGTTTGAGTGAACTCCGGGAGTTGATGGACAGGGAGGCCTGGCGTGCTGTGATTCATGGGGTCGCAAAGAGTTGGACACGACTGAGCGACTGAACTGAACTGAACTGAACTGAACTAATTAGCCTTGTGTGCTAAGTTGCTTCAATAGTGTCTGACTCTTTGAACCCCATGGACTGGAGCCTTCCAGGCTCCTCAATCCAGGAAACTCTCCAGGCCAGAATACTGGAGTGGTTTGCCATTTCTTTCTCCAGGGGATCTTCCTGACCCAGGGATTGAACCAGGGTCTCCTGCATTGCAAGCAGATTCTTTACCCTCTGAGCTACAGGGAAGTTCCCTAATCAGCCTTAGAACAAGACTACAAAGTGGGAATATAAAAAGAAGAAGATATTCTTAATAAAAGCATACATGTAAATATTTATAAAACTGTTCAATGTTATATTTAGAAGGGTTCATAAATCTTTTTATGATTAAAAATTATCTATAGTCATAAAAACATTTAGAAGTGCCTAGATATTTCAAGTGTAATGAGTACAGGCTCACTATTCTAGAAAAAAAAAATTCATGTGCACGGTATTGCATTTACTCATTAGCATTTGACTATGCATTTAAGTTCCCAAATGATACATTTTCTTTTCACAAAGTCATTTTCCTGCATGAAAATCTCAGTATTATCCTAGAATACAAAAATGCATTAGTTTAAAAATAAAGATGAATCACTTGTGTTTAAAAATCAATTTGAATGTTCTGGTGTAAATTGTATCATTGCTGCAATTCACACCTGTCAAAAATCACTGATTTCTCTGAAACAAAAAGCAAACCCGACAGATATGAAGACAATTTCTGTATCTGAATATTCAACTGCATTTTTCTTCTCACTCTGGTTAATCATATCTAAATTTTTCTTTTAAAATATTTTAATATACCAGTTTGTTATCTTTAGGCACAAATATATTAAATATAATAATGCACGAAACATTATATTCTACATGATTCTTAAAAAGTACACATTTTATTCTTGAAAAAATCTGAGAGATGGGTCAATTTGTTACACGCTCCATTTTTATATTAATAAAATACACTAGTGTTCTGTTAAATATTTTTAATACAATGAAATGCCTATATTTAAAAAAATCTATACACTGGATGCAGTAAGGTAGAATATTAAGAACCTCATAGCAGACAGAAATAAATCTGGAATTTTTCAATAAAACATTCTCAATATATTCCAGCTTTGGTCAAGCACATCGTAAATCCTGACCATTTTTTAATATGAAAGATAATTAAAGCTCCAAAACAAAGGAAAACAAATGATTTTTAGATAATGGATGTGTTCTTAAAGAGTTACTAGGAGTATATACATCCTTGATTTTGATTTTGAAACTAAAAATCATGGAACAAATTCCATGAGGACTGTGTAAACCAACAGCATTTCGTGGAAATATATTTATTCTCATCAGTATCTCTTGTTGAAATTGCAACATTTTTATGCTAATACCCGATCTCAAAATGCTTGGAAAATAAAAGGAGTCTGTTTATCAGCCTAGGTGTTACATTCTCAGTGAGAGCAGAGTGGGGAATGATCTGGTGTCCATACCTTAGGGGCTCTTAGATTTCATACTAGGCTGTTTATACCCAAAGACTTGGAGAATGGTAACTAAGTTTTCATAGCTAACAACTCAGCAGTCTCAGAGCCTGAGATGATGCTTTTACACAAAAGAAAAGAAAGATTTCTCCCTGCTGCTGGGAAGAGTACAGAGACCACACAATATACAGAAGGGTAACACTGAGGTTTAAGTTTCTTATTATGATATTGAGTCATAGTTGATGGGGAAGAACCTTTTTGAAGAGCTGGGTAGGAGAGTGTTGCTCACATGGTTTCAAATTTACCCTGTGGGATTCATCCCCATCAAGATGTAGTGCTCTGGAAACCAACCCAATTACTTCCTTGGAAGTTCAATAGAGTGACTCTCTAATGTTCTCAGGGAGAAAAATTACCTGGGGTTTTCAGGTTTTTGTGATGGAGGGGAAAAAAAAAAAAGCAAAAGTAACAGTAGGTAAGCCAGAGTGGCTGCAGCCATATTTCTAAATACAGCCCCATCAAGTGCACAGCAGCAAGTCAGGCCAACTCCTGACAGACTTCCTGACATACAGATTTAGCCAGTAAAATACAGCAAGCCATTTTTAGATTCAGACACTTTATTATTTACATAGCCAACAAAAGAAAAAGTAGCTAAAGCAGACAATTCATCAAGCTCTTTGTCCCACACACCAAAAAGGGTGAAACTGAAATAAAAGGGTCTAGATGATAATGCAATGCAAGCTCTGGACACCCTGCTTCTGAGAAGCCAATCCTGGAGGGCATTTATAGACTCCTGTTATAACCCAAGGTGTACAGGGCAGAACACCTCACAGCTTATTAAAACCTGGGAGATAATGAAAAATTGAGGAATTACAACTGTCTATGGAATATAAGGAGGTGAATAGAAACTGGCTTTGGAGCAGCTTCTCCTAAGCTTTCCATTCTCTTGGGTTCCAGGGATGGATGACAAGGTGTTGCTCCACCAGGGCGCAGGAAAGCTGGGGTTCAAACCACACTGTCTGCATGACCTATGTGAACACATACAAGGCTACTAGGCTGTCGCAACGTATCCCCTACACCTATGAAATAAAAGTTTTCAACTGTACACGTAGTGCTTAAGGCATTATTTTCCCTTTTGTGACATTTCATTTTCTCCTCTACCACCACCAACACTCATACACACACAGAGAAATATGAGAATAAAGATATTAAAATTGGTTATGAAACACTTGCTGAAACAGCCATGCTACCAACAACAATTTCTCCCATGTAAATTAATACATATGACTTTAAATTCCTCAAGTGTATGAATGTAGCTGATTATATTAACACAGATCAATGTTAAAGCCAAATCACACTGTAACAATTTCCCATCTTGGGTATAGTCCTTGGGTATACTGCAAAAAAAAGGTCACGATTTTTTCCTTTCTATATCCCAACCATGTAAAAATAGAACTACCATCTGAAACAGCAATCCCAATTCTGGGTGCATATCCAAAAGAATTGAAGTCAGAATCTCAAAGACATCTTGCCTTCACTGCACCAATATTCACAATAACCAAGATGTTAAAGTAGTTCAGTATCAACAGATGGATAAAGAAAATATGTACACACATACAATGGAATATGATTTAGCCTTAAAAAGAAGGAAACTTCCATTTGCAATAACACAAATGGACCTGAAAGCTTTATGTTAAGTGAAATGTCACCACAGAAGGACAAATACTGCATAATTATACTTATATGAGGTATCTAAAATAGTCAAACTTATAGAAGCAGATAATAGAATGGTGGTTGCAGGGGATGGGGAAGTAGAAGTTATTTATCAGTTGATAGAAAGTTTATTATACAAGATGAATAAATTCTAGATGTCCGCTATAAAACATACATATACCTGCTACATACTTGTAGTTAACAATATGATGTTGTACACTAAAAAATGTGTTAAGTTTAGATCTCTTGTTAAATATTCCCATAACAATAACAACAAAAAAGCAAAGGGCACAAAGGAGCTTTTGGAGGTGATGGCTATGTTTATAATCTTGATTGTGGTAGTAGTATAATCAATATATGTATATGCCCAAATTAATCAAGCTGTATATATTAATATTAAATATGTACAGTGTTCTGTATATAATTTACACATCAATAAAGCTACAATAAAGGAGGAAGGAGATTTTCAGCTCCTTCCTTAAATATGTAAAGTCTATTTCTTAAACCTTTTAGAAAGGGTTAGTGTTTTGACTTACTTTTGCTAATAGAAAAGACAGGAAGAGATAGGTCCCAGTTCTGAGGGCATGAGTCCTTGAATCCTTTCCTTTCTCTTCTTTGGAACTGTATTTAATGTCAACACGTGTGGTCAGATGCCACTGTCACCAAAGACTCCATATGACATCACCCAAAAGGCAATCAAACGACATACACTTACAGGGGTGAAGAACTGCCCACCTGAGTCCAGCCACAGATAAAGAACTAGGTGCATTAGTTGTTCTAAGTCAATAAATTTTGCTCTGGTTTGTTTTGTGACAAAAAGTAACTGACCTAATTATCTGAGAGACTGAATTTTTTTGTGTTCTGAATTTTATTACTTAACAGATACAGATAAAATGTTAAAATAAAACATATAGTATATACTTTATCAGGGATTTAATTAAAAAATAACTTTTTCTTGACATTTAATTACTTTGAAACATTTATTATACATAATTAAAGACAGGGATAGACTCCTTGAGCTAAGAACACTTTTGCTTACAATATATGTATAACTCATGTATCACTGAGAAAAGACATACATTTGAAACTGAAAGCAAACAATACCTTTTGCATGAACCTGATCTACATTATATATAATATGGAGATAAAATGGAAAGTGACTAAATGCCTAGTATTTTCAGTTTGAAGTGCACTTAATCATGTACTTAATTGTGCAGGCTTCCCCAGTAGCTCAGTCGGTAAATCATCTGCCTGCAATGCAGGAGACCCAGGTTCGATTCCTGGAGAAGGAAATGGCAACCCACTCAAATATTCTTGCCTGGAAAATCCCATGGACAGAGGAGTCTGGCAGGCTACAGTCCACGGTGTCACAAGAGTCAGACATGACTTAGCGATAGACCACCACACCACCACCACCACTTAATTGTGCAAAACTGGAACATTTTTTGGATCTGTTTAAAAAATTTTAAGTGAATACTTTTCAAACTAAGAAACCACGTCCTGCTTTAGGCAATACTTGAACTCCAGGAGTTGGTGATGGACAGGGAGGCCTGGAGTGCTGTGATTCATGGGGTCGCAGAGTCGGACACGACTGAGTGATTGAACTGAACTGAACCGAACTGAAGCATTACAATAATAAAACGTACCTAAAATTAAGCACACTAAATTATTTTCCTTTAAAATACTATGATTTTTCTGTGAAAGCATTTCATACCCAATATAAAGAATTCAAGTAATACAGACACATACAAAGATAAAGTGAAAACAAAATTCTACCACTGAGAAATAAAGTGAGTATTATCCCAGATATACCTCTATATAGACACACAAACAGATTTATCATTTGTCTATCTCTTTCACCTCTTCTCTAAATATATGTGTGCATATGTGTGTGAGAGTGTACGTTTGAGGGGATGGTGGTAATATTATATATGTGCTGAGAGAGTCAAATCCTTTACTCTTTTCACCTTTTTCCAGAACTGTTTCTCCCAACCTCTAATTTCTTCTTACTTCAGACCACAAGCAATACATACCTGCTCAGTTTTTTTGCCTCCACATTGTGATAAAAGATTTTACTGCAAATTTTCAGAATTATTTTTATTTTTGCTACTCATGGGTATAGCTCATAGGGAATTATATCAGAAAGCTCAGCACTTTTTTCAAATATTCTCTGGTTATTTAACTGGCAACAATTTTCAACATATATGGAATTAGGTCAATCTCTTTCCATTATTTAATTGTTTACTGGTGACTTTTTTTTTTTTCTTTTTTGGCTGTGAGGATCGTTTAATTAAGTATTATGATCAGGATATTTTTAGTAGACTTTTAAAACAGTAGACTTTTCAAAACAGAGACTTAAGAGATGCCAGTTCAATGCTTGGGTCAGGAAGATACCCTGCAGAAGGGCATGGCAACCACTTCGGTATTCTTGCCTAAAGAATCCCATGGACCTGGGTGAGCTACAGTGGGGCCTGGTGAGCTATAGTCCATACCAGTCGCAGAGTCAGACACCACTAAAGCAGTTTTGCAGACAAGCAGTTCGATATGCTTGATAATTGGCTAAGATGCAATTAATATTTATTGAATATAGATTATTTACTAGGTATGATGTGGATAAACTGGGAGATTTGGATTGACATCTACTCACTACTATATATAAAATAGATAAGGCTCTACTGTATAGCACAGTGAACTCTACTCAATAATCTGTAATGATCTATAATCTATATGGAAGAAGAATATAAAAAGAGTGGATGTGTGTGTGTGTATGTGTGTGTGTGTGTACCTAAAGCTAACCCTTGAAACTAACAAAGCATTGTAAATCAACTAACTACACTCCAATACAAAGCAAAAAAAAAAAAAAAAGAATGAATAAAATGAAGTGTTACTCTAGATAGAAGCATAATCTAGGCTTGCAGTTTTCCAGAACAAAAAAAAATAAATAAAAGAAGGGAAAGGCTACCCACTCCAGTATTCTGGCCTGGAGAATTCCTGTACAGTCCATGGGGAAGCAAAGAGTTGGACACAACTGAGTGACTTTCATATTCTTTCTTCTAAATCTTTAAAAGGCCACTGTCTTTTAATTTTGTTGAAATTACTGCAAAAATCTATCCCTTTACTGTTGTATACTTTTTATTCTCTTTATTTTTCATGGCTGTAGATTGTACAGAAAAAAAAATTATCTTATTTTGAAGTGGTTTGGCACTGCATTCAGGGGAAATTGAATTGAGAAATGGTATCCACCACAGCTAGTTTCACCCAAAAAAAGCTCTTCAGCAACTGAAGGGATAATTAAGTAATTGTTCCTCAAGCAAAAAGAAATATGAGAAATAGAGTGTGGTCGCTGAGACTGAATACCCAACATCCCTGTATGTAAGGAGCTCATTCTGCTAGAAATTATGTCAGTTCATCAGGCAAGGCAAATAAGATAAGCTAATCCTTAACCTTTGAGATACTTAACTGCATTTTTACAAAATATTTTTTCCTCCTTTTGAAGCAATTTAGATTTTACGCCTTGAACTTTCTAATTCATTAGAGAATAAGATGCTAATTATGAGCTATTTGTGTTATCTCAGAAATGAATGACTTTCTTTCAATTAGTATTCTAATTAAGTAAGAAAGTTATTCAGTTGAGGACTTGATTATGAATGCAATCACAGAACTTTCAAGAACTATGAGACTATATCACAGAGCTTTCAAAAATCGGCAAGGGTCTAAGGCTTTGCCTTGCATGTAAGGTAATAATTCATGGATCTTGCCAAAGATTCATGGATGTTGACAGAAGGCAAGGGGCTTGTAGGTTAGAGAAAAAAGACCTTATTGCTCACTTCACACAATCATCATGAACTTCATTTTCATGATGTTTTCTCTTATCCTCGAAGTCCCTGGGGGTGATGTGGAATGACTCACTAGATGTTATACATACAGTGGGAACGCGTCACAGATAAGGATCCCCAATTCCTAATAATGGGTGTGAGCAAAATGCCTCAGAGGGTGGCATTATTTTTATGTTATTTTATATTTTACATTATTTTAATTTACAAACCTGTCTTCTGCTTTACATGAACACAATCTTTACCTTCCAAAATGTTCCACTATATAAGCACATTTGAAAAGATAGTCCAGAACAAAAGTTGTCAGTGCCTCTGCTGATAAGAGATACACAAACACCAGAGATCTATAGAGAATTGTCTCTCAAAAAAAAATGTGGCATTTGAGCAGGAAAGATGATACATTTTTATTTAATATTTAAGGATAATTTCAATTCTAGCTACTCCCACAGGAATAAGTGTTGAGAACTTTAAATCTTTTGAGATTTAAGTACCATTACAAGTACAACATTTAGACTGACCCATTTCCTTGGATGCTGCTTAAAAGCATGAGGCCAGAGAGAAAGGGCAGTTTATTACTTGCAGGAAAGCAGAAGACAGTATCAGTATTTTTGAGCTGATTCCCTAAGCTCTAATGTCTATAAGGTGATATAAAAAGACCAAATGACACACATAGTAACATTATAAGAGAGGGACCCTGAGCTTAGGAACTCTGTATTTTATAATGGGCTCTAAGTATGCCCACCTATTGCCCCAGAAGGCGATTTTATCTGTCTTTTGACTGTCCAATATATAAATACTTGAAAAGCATCCAGAACAAAGGATCGTTAGTTCCTCACTTGAAAGACATGTATAAAAATGAAAGACCCATGAAAAATTGTTTCCCAATAATGAGTTGCTATGAATCATGAAAAAAAGGAAGAATCTAAACCTTAAAGATTCCTGGCATAATTGAGAAAAGATTCCTAGAGCAGAAGGTGCTATATTTCTACAGAAATACAAATACTCAGTGACTTGGAGACTTAAACAGTCTTTACCAATTTATCAGAAGGCAGGGAAATGGTAGATGTTTTGAAAAACACTGTTTATATTTTTGTTTTGGTTGTTTTGCTTGTAATTTTGGAGGTCCGGAGGTACATCTCTAAACCTTCTGTTGAACATTTATGAAATCAGAATTTACTTATTTGCTATAAGCCAATAACTTGGTGCTGTGTTGTGCTAAGTTGCTTCAGTCATGTCCTACTCTTTGTGACCCCAATGGAATATAGCCCACCAGGCTCCTCTGTCCATGGGATTCTCCAGGCAAGAATACTGGAGTGGGTAGCCATGCCCTTCTCCAGGGGATCACAAAGAGTCGGACATGACTGAGCAACTTTCATTTTCACTTGGGGCATGTAGGGTCTATTATCTTCATTTTGGGCCACACAACACAATTCTAGCTCTTTTCATATAAAGTACACCATTTTTCCATATTTTCAAATATGTGCTACATTTATATACCTTTTTTGACTTTGGGAGGGACTTAGTTCAGACAGTAAATTGTCTGCCTACAATGTGGGAGACCCGGGTTCAATCCCTGGGTTGGGAAGATTTCCTGGAGAAGGAAATGGCAACCCACTCCAGTATTCTTGCCTGGGAAATCCCAGGGACAGAGGAGCCTGCCAGGCTACAGTCCACGGGTCACAAAGAGGTGGACACGACTGAGTGACTTTACTCTGACTTTGGGATAGCATTATGTGTTATCTATATGGCTGGAGAAGGGTATGGCAACCCACTCCAGTATCCTTGCCTGGAGAATCTCATGGACAGGGGAGACTTCTGGGCTACTGTCTATGGGGTCACAAAAAGTCAGACACGACTGAGCGACTTGGAACACACATTAGACATGGCAACTTCTCATTCTTATTCAATCACATCCGATTCTTTGCAACCCCATGGACTGCAGCACACCAGGCTTCCCAGTCCTTTACAATCTCCCGGGGCTTGTTCAAACTCATGGCAACTTGATTCTCCCAGAATTAAAAATAAATTCATCTCCTTGTTGCTTTCTCCCCATCTCCATTTTGCTCTAAAACTACCAAACTATTGAGCCACAGCTACCAGAGGATCCTGATAATTTTTGACTGAAAGGAAGACTGAAAGGAAAACTGATGGTTGTAAGTTTAGTTTATTCAGGGTTTTACAGAAGGTTATAGCCCAGGAGACTGTCTCTCAGTAGCTCTGAGAAACTGCTCAGGAGATGCATGGATTTTATATACTTTGTCAGAACAAAGAACATACACAACAGAGGTTTATTCCTTCGAGGTTTCAACAGAGGTTAGCATGTACACCGTCAGCAAGACCTTGGTGTCTGGGAAAGGAAACTTACTTTTGAAGAAGTTTTAGCACTGGTGTCACAGGAAAGGAGGCATTTATCCCTATCTTCAAGTGGACATTCTAAACAATCTTAATAATGCACTATTC
Source organism: Moschus berezovskii (assembly GCF_049115385.1). NCBI lineage: Eukaryota > Metazoa > Chordata > Mammalia > Artiodactyla > Moschidae > Moschus > Moschus berezovskii. The sequence goes on from NC_142475.1 coordinate 27,789,411, forward strand.
TCTTTAATGGTTAAAGCAGGCATACAATGTAAGCTTGACAGGGCATAAGACAGGCTGTTGTAATGCACATCAAGTTCAGGCCAAATCATGTTAACCGGAATGGCTTTCCTGCACCTCAGTATTAGAAAATTTCTTCCAGCATAGGTTAGATTATATTTTTCTGTCACACATTATACTATCCCTTTCTTTTTCATCATCTTATCACTTGATTTTTTTTTAAGTTGGTTATCCATTTTATTTTTTATTTTTATTGGAGGCTAATTATTTTACAATATTATATTGGTTGGTTTTGCCATACATTGACATGAATCCGCCCCGGGTGTACATGAGTTCCCCCTCCTGAACCCCCCTCCCACCTCCCTCCTCCCCTTATCCTCCCTCTGGGTCATCCCCACATACCAGAGCGAGCATCCTGTAACATGCATCGACCCTGAACTGACGATTCGTTTCACGTATGATATGATGAAAATTTCTTGACTATCTGTTCAGTACCACTTAGGTGTATGGGATAAGTGATTTTTTTGTATGTTTTCTACTTTATTCACACCACATAGCACAGGCAGACAATCGAGAGAAGCCATTCTGATTGGACAAATGAATCTTGATGATCCTCATAAAATCCTCCATTTGTTGGATTGCCCTTTACAGATCCACTCTGGGACTCTATAGAAGGCACTGTATTCTTTACTAGCTTCTTTTACTACAATCTTTCAGTCTCCTTATTGCCCATAGGAAACTTTTTTTGATATTCAAATGCTCCTTAAGTTAGCCCAAGAGGAAAATGTCTCAAGATCTCGAATACTGCTGCACTCTGCTACTTCTTATGTTCTCTCTCTTTTTTTAATCCCCCTTAGATTTAAAGCAGAGTCAGCTACCTTTATCTGCCTCCAAGATTTTCTAGGTCCAAAGAAGAGACACACATAGGCTATAATCAACCTTAAACCAGTAGCAATATATGAGTTATATGGAAGTAAGCTATTCAAATTCAACACCTTCCAAAGGGGTGATTATTAACAAGCTACACAATTGCAAGAGTGTTCATCCTTCTTGTTTATTATACCTAAAACTCTGACCAATGCTTTAAAGCAAAATTAAAATACAAAAAAGAAACAGTAATGCCATGAAGGTCTTCTTAAAAGAGTAACATTTGAGATCTGAAGGACGGATAGGAATTAACCATGACAGATGATAAAAGGACACTAGGCAGAGGTAACAGATGTCTAAACGTAATTAGTGGGTAAAAGAAAAAAAACAAGACTAGAGGCTGAATAAACAGAGATAAATCAATAAGAATGGAGCAGAATGGGCAAGTAAAAGAGTGAAAGGAGACAAGGATGACAGGGATAAATACTAATTTAAGTTCAGTTTCCTTGTACTATTTCTTTTGTAATTAATTTCTCTCTATTGGTAATCCTTTTTTTCTAGTCCTCTTAGAATAATATATTTTATTATATATTAATAATATATATTATTATATAATAATAATAATCAATTGAGACATCATCTCAATTGATTCTCGGTGTTGTTTGTTTCTTTGCTGATTGGTTTGTTTGAAAATATGCATTACATGTTTCTTTGTATGCATGCGTGCATGCTAAGTCACTTCAGTTGTGTCCAACACTTGGCAACCCTATGGACTGTTGCCTGTCAGGCTCCTCTGTCCATGGGGATTCTCCAGGCAAGAATACTGGAGAGGGTTGCCATGCCCTCCTCCAGGGGATCTTCCTGACCTTGCTTTCTATGTATATTAGAGATTAAAGCTGGGGAAAATATATCATGTTTGCACATCATGTGTGGGGTTCACAATACTAAGTTCTCACAGACAGTTTAGCATACCCAGATATACTTTTTCTCACACCCCTAGCATGTGTTAATTTTTAAAGTAAAATTTTAATGAAATATGATGTATAAGATATACTTAGAGAAAGGTATACAAATTTTCAGAAATCATACATCTGGAACAATTTTATGATTGTGAATATATCTGTTTAATCAACATTCTGATCAAAAAATAGAATCAAGAAATTAGCTTCATGTGGATCAGAGATTTGCTTTTTAAAAATTAAAGCAATAATGAACTAATACAGAAACCCTTTATAATCTGAGAAGAAGGTCTTTTCAACTGTGTTTAAGAACCCAGAAGTCATGGCAAATTTGACAAATTTTACTACAGAGAACATTAAATATGAATATCCATGAAAAATATGACATAGTCAAATGTGAAAATATATTTATAGCCAATATCATGGGTTAAAAACTAATATCCTGAAGTATAAAGAGATCCATAAGTAAATATTTAAAATACCAATAAATCAATAGAAAAGCAAGCAAATGTCATGAGGTGACAATTCAGAGAAAAAATATTCAATACAAATGACTTTAACACATGAAAAGATAATTAATCTATCCAATTATAATATTAGTATTAATACTACTTTAGGCAATAATTTTCACCTATAATATGATGAAAATAAAAAATTTTGATCACACACTTTATTGCCAAAGCTGCATGAAAAGTGGCATTTTCATCTGAATTTGTGGCAGTACACACTGTTAATCCCCAATGAATATTATTTACACACACTTGCTTTTCCCAAGAAATGCTACAATTCTAGTTCCAGAAATTATCCTATTGATGCACTGCACACATGTAAAATGACACACAGTGTTACTTATTGTAAAAAGAAGCTAACTGAAGATAGAAAACAAACTATTTTAAAAAAGATCTGGAAAGATATAAAAGAGACTTTGGTCAGAGTGACATTATTCAGGGGTTGGTGGGAAAGCAAAGTGTGGAGGAAAAGGAATTGGACAATAACTTCTATCCTTTTAGTGTGAAATGTACATGATATTCATGCCAAAAAATAACATAGGATAAACTGTATGATTTTTTTCAAAAATTAACATACCAACCTATCAATATAGAGATGAACACACATAAACTTACCAGCAACCCTGAAATGCTCCTGTGTTCCCTTGCAGTTCAAAGCCCCACCTGAACTTCTACTACTAACTTGATTTCTGATAATATATTTTAGTTTTCCCTATTTTAAAAAGATTTATAAATGATAGCCTTACAGTGTGTAATGTTTGTACTTGGTTCCTTTGATGCAACATTATGTTTGTAAGAATCTTCTACAAATGTTGTCTTTTGTTGTAGTTGATCATTCCTTTGCATATGTTTATTAATTCCCTTGAATGAACGTATTTATCTGTTATAATTTGATAAACACCTGGATAAGTCCGATGGGAATATCTTGATGACTTCCAGCTTGAGGTTATTGAAAATAAAAACACTACTGCTAAAAAATTCATAATCTTGTTACAACCATTGCAGGAAATGTCTTTTTGTGAAAATATTTATGCATATCTGCCACATATACACCCATAATAATTTCTGGATCTCTACATATACATACATATGAGCCAAAAGAATGTATTACTTTCTCAAAAATTAAAATTCAAAGTACACAAATGGAAATAAATAACAGCATGGAAAATGAATAGCGAGACCGTATGAGTTCTTGATTTCTACTTTTTTAGGACTTCAGTTTTCAGAAGTCATCGAAAAATTATTTACTTTTTGGAAAAAGATCTCTACAATTTGTCTTTTTGAAATGTATCATAATTTCCCCAGTGATCCAACATGTTGATTTTCTTTGTACAGACCACTGGAGAAACAGATTCGTATTATTCAAATCCCCACCTAATATTGTGCTTGGTATATTAGCAGCAGCAGCAGCAGCATATGGTGACATAATAAATACAAATTATATTGATAAGTAAACTTATATTCATTTAAATAATTTTGGATTTTTAGTGCTGAACTCATTATTTTACTTTAGGATTTTCCAATGTGTTTATTTATATGTTATGTGAGGTCATGGTATTTTCTTTTCTTTTTCTTCAGTTTCTTAACTTCCAAGGGGCTATGAGAGTTATTTCTCTCTCATATATATGACTGATTATTCAGGCAGAAGCAACAGTCTATAAAGTATGATGAACATACAGTTTTAGCAACTGTCATCTTTATTGCTTTCCTAAGCGAGATGATAACCTTCAAATCATCCAAAACTTTTCTCTTAAACCTGCCCCTGGAATGTGGATTGCTCAGATTCAATTTCTGGAAAATATATGGTAATTTGTTTATGTCTCAGTTCCACCTTGACTTTCAAGTTGTATGTTTTAGAAAGTTCTTAATATAAAAAAACAAGTCTAACTGTTGAAATAACATAAACTTGAAAATGTAAAGGTGTCAGATGATTATTCTACCTATACATTTGGATCCATGCATATTAGCTGAAATTTTTTAATATGAAATTAATCCCAACTCTATAAAAAAATTAGGAACATATTGTGGCTTGTGACTTTATTGATTGCTTTTCCTGAAACATTGAAATGAAATGTAAACCTTTAACTAGCATTCATCCAGTCATCCCTTTGCATTTGAAAGAGCCCCATAAGAAAAAATGAAAAGATATTATAATTACTAAGTTCCCCTCAAATAGTGCTTCAGAACATTTATAATCTAAATAAAAACAAGCAACTGTAGAATTGTTTAAAACATATATACTGCATTTTAATGTAACTATTCCATCAACTTTGTTTCTCTTTGATCAGACCAGTATTCATCTGCCTCTCATTTCCCTTTAATGGCTCTAGACACACCAGATGGAAGCCAGTGATCACAAGTAATTCAAAAGTGTGTTACTCACTCAGGCATAAGCAAGGCAAGAAGGTTCCTGAGGATGGGAGTTCCCACCAGGTCAAGTAGACTCCTGGACTCTCTGATGTCCTGATGGAGAGATGAATGGGACGGGAAGGGACAGTAGGAGGAAGAGGTATTGGGAGAAAGGGAGGAGGAGGGAAAATGAGGAGATAGAAAGAAGACATTTAAAGGGGTGTTTGTATTTACACATATGACAGGAGATAGTGGGCAGGATTTCTGAATATAGCTAAACAGACTAATTTTGAGTAGTCAGTCGAACTGGGGGGGAAAGAGGAGACTGAAGAACAGAGAGGCAGGGCTGGATACTTCATATATAATTTGCCCCTTGTTCTGCACAACAGAATTTGCATAAGACTGGGGAGATTGATGGGGCCCGCTCACACAGGTGTTAATGGTTTAACCAGATTTCATTTTGCCTTGTGTGGATGACTTATGGCTTTCAATTTTATTTCTCTACAAATATGTGTGTATGTATTTCAATATTGTATTAAAATATTGCAACACAATATTTCCTTTCTCCCCTTCAATTTTATTAGCTAATTTTTAAAAATCAAAGGTGAAATGTGGGAGACTTGTGTACTAGCTTATTTTCTTTCATCACAGAAGCAATTTTGAACAAATGTTTCAAATCTAGTGTTTTTCTATAGGGTATAGGTCAAGAAAGTATTAAAGCATTTAGATGTATTATATCTGTTAGTCTTTATAAGTATCATTAACCAATTTCAAATTGTACTTTGTGTGTTAACTGTTGTAATTTCTTTTAACTAAAATTCAGAAATATTATATACAATTCCAGAACATAGCACTGCTTTGAGCATCAAAATACTTGTTTATTTATTCATATTTTCACCTTTAAGACAGAGTTATTTTCATTTGGAAACAGTATATGAGGATGAGATATGGTTATGAACTCTGGTGAGTGCTATTCCATTCAGATGAAAAATGTCATAAATATTATTTATCCTCCTTAATTAGGATGTGTTTGGATTCTAAATGTAGAAATAATTCAATATATTTTTTAATGTTCATCTTACGTGATGACTTTTGTGCTGTTTGTGATTATTGACTACTCTCTCTTCAAACTCTCCACTTCTCTCCCTCATGGCTCTCAGAACCCTTTTAATATAGATTATCTTTCTCTGTCCCTTTAAATATTGAGCACACACATCTATTTTCAACGAACCACTAAATATAGGATATATAGGCAAATTCTTTAGGCACCAAGTTTGAAATACTTAAGATAATATTAATTATTTTTCATCTGAAATAGCTTCTTTTATATTATCTCCTGCCTCTCCTATCAGTAATATCCCTGGGTCAGAAATATCCCCTGGAGAAGGGAATGGCTATTTGCTCTAATATTCTTGCCTAGAGAATCCTATGGACATAGGAACCTACAGTCCATGGGGTAGTAAAGAGCCAGACAGGACTGAGCAACTAAGCACGCAAGTTTAAAAACACAAAGTCTTCCTCAACTCTTCCTACTCCAATCTCTCTATGCCAAAAAAAGAAAAAAAGCATACACCCTGCCCCTCAAGCCACAGAGGACAAATTTTTGTTTTCTATAGATTTATATACTACAGTTCAAAGCCTGTTTGATCTACCTAGAGTGTCTTCCTTTTTCCCCTCACCTTGCATTGCCTAGTTAATTCTTTCTCACTGAACATTCAAAATACTCCTTTGTGTTAGAACTGTTGTTATCCTGATTTTATAGGTGATGGATCTTTGAGGGATTAAGTAATTGTGACATTCTCATTTTGCAAGCTGATCCTTGACATTGTAAACTTAATCTTTATGTAACACTGCCTAGCCTACAAACTCCTCAAGAGAAGCAGCCATGAAAATTATACTGCATCCTTGTTTGAATTCCTAGCACTAAGTTTAGAGTCTCACACCTAGAATTTGCTCAGTAAACTTTGGGTTATCCAGCTTAAACTACATGTAGCTTCTACAGTGAGAGAGATCTTTTTTTAAGTTATGCCTCTCACCTGATGTCACTAAACATAGTTTACTCGTATATAAATTTACAATAACATTGATAACAGTAATAAATTCTGTTACTGAAATACATAATACATTTTCTTATGAAAAAAAGATACAGGCTTTGAGGGATCTTAATAGGAGGTATATTGTTGATTCTGCTATTATCAGTTGAGGATTTTGCTCATAAGGAGGGTGGTAGCTGATCCAATAGGGGCAAATGATTGCTATTTTTCTATTTTAACATCAACCCTGGTGGCTCAGTGGTAAAGAATCTGCATGTCAAGGTAGAAGACGCAAATGACATGGGTTCGATCCCTGTTTGGGGAAGATTCCCTGGAGTACAAAATGGCAACCTATTTCAGTATTCTTACCGGGGGAAACCCTATGGACAGAGGAGCTTGGAGGGCTACAGTCCATGTGGTTGCCAAAGAGTTGGACACAACTTGGAGACTAAACAGCAACAGGACACTTACTGTGTCCCTACTTTTGTATAGAATCCTCAACTGATACTGGCAGAATAAACAGTGTAACTCCTATTAAGCTTCAGATAAATCCCTCAAAGCCTGTCCCCAGAATGAATCAATACTCTGCAAATGAAAAGGCCCTCCAGGGCATTCAGTTGATAACAGAAAACTATAAGACCCAGGCCCTCATTATAGTCCCTGCTACACCCCTATTTATCTGTAAAGAAACTCAGTGGCTGATGATGGAGATTTGTCCAAGACCTCTGAGCTATACACTATATTATTATCCCTCATCACCTTGTTGTTCCCCATCCCCAGACTTTATTAGCCTCTATCCTTACTGAAAACAAATGATTAACTGTGATTGATTTATGCAGTGCCTTCTTTAGTGTTCCTATGAATAAAACTAGTCAATATTTCTGTCTTTATTTGAGAAGGACAATGAAACACCTAGACAGTAATGCCCCAGGGTTTTACCAGAAGTCTTTCCTAGTTTTTCACAAACCTTAAAAGTTGTTTTAGATGACATAAAATTTCCTGGAGGCTCTAACTGATTGAAATTATAATATAGATAACTTGCTTCTCTGCTGCTGTCTTCTAGGTCTCCAATGGGAAGATAACATCCACCTCTTAAAGCTTTTGGTCTCAGAGGGACATAAATTTTTAAGGAAAACACTCCAGCTTTGCTAAACCTGTTTTTTATTTAGGACACATGATCTCAGAATAAGGGCTGCATCAAGATTCAGATAGGCTTCATTGGTATCACGAACTTCCCAAAACCCAAGACCAAGTACCAACCATAAGGTTTTCTTGGGTTGGCTCCATATTGTTGAAATTGGATTTCAACTTTTCTCTCATCACCAGGCCTTTAAATGCCTTACTAAATACATCAAACCAAACCCTGAAGATGTTACTCTTTATGAATGTTTGACTCTGACAGATTATCTTTTGATCTCAGGAGATGATTTCTAGGAAACTTTCCTAATAATGAGTTTTCATGGTTCTTATTTAAAGGATGAAGACAGTAAATACTGCACTAGAAAAGCAGTTACAACTCTTTTGAAGAAGGCAACTCAGCCAATGAGAAGCTGTCACAATTTCATACTCTTTGCCTCTTCTCCAGGGAAACCTTATTCAGTGGCCCTTCTTCCTTTCCATTGTAAAGGTACTCTCCTATCCTTTGTTCTCTGGATTCGCCTAAGGTTCGCATAGATTACATGTCACTAACTGCAAATCTTTTGTGATATCCAAAGAACTTTGATCTAGCTGGGAAAACCACTTCTCTTTTTGTCATAAAGGTTGACACATCTCTGATTTGTATGTGTATGTGTGCATGCATGTACCTAACCTCTCTTCTGAATAAGGTTTATTTTATAAGTTGTGCATCAAAATAGTTTCTGTGAGGGACTTCCCTGGTGGTCCAGTGGTTAAGACTATGCACTTTTACTGCGGGGGGAATGGGTTTAATCCCTGGTGGAGGAACTAAGATCCCACATGCCACATTGTGTGGCCAATAAATAGATAAATAAATAAATGTTTCCTTTATTTAATCTTCAACAACATCCCATAATACTGTAAATCATTTTCTCCATCATGATCAAGCTCATGCCAGCTTTTCCATCCTTGTATCTCATAATTCCATGAAACATCAAACTGTCTATGGTTACTTAAAAACATAATAATTCCATAATACTTAGACAATTATTTTAGTGCAGCTTCTTTTAGAAGCCTGAGAGGTTTTCAGCGCATAGTTTATCTGGATATTGATACCAGGAAACACACTTTGGAAAACAGGAAAGAGAGACAAAAGAAAGAAAGTACCAATAAAATGTGTGCTATCAATCAAATCATCACTGTGGATGAAGCTCAATCCCACATGGTGACCAGAGTAACTAAAGAAAAGAGAGTAGGGGATTTTTACATCAACTCCAGTCATCTCCATGACTTAATACCTGAAATTTTAGGTAAACTGATAATTTATCAGTGACCAGAGAAAGACATAAGGCAAAAAGTTTCAGAAACAGAAACTCTCTGAGTGGTCAGGTCCGAGGATATATAGGTGAGTATTGACAGTATCTGTCTGTCTGTGTATCTACCCCAATAGATGGGAAATACTAGAAGATAAAAACATTTTTATTTTTCTCTGGATCCACTCATTTCCTGTATGTTCTCAAGTTCAACAAATATCTTCTGAGTTAATTAAAAAAAATAATCAAAATGCAGCATGCTATTATATTCCCTATTATTTTTCTAGCATTGTAGAAGAGCCCACCAGCTAAGACATTTTTTTTTCAGGATAAACATATAAAATAAGAGCTGTAATAGAGGACATTTAATTTTAGTTCCTCTTCTGTAATTGGAAAGAATAAAGGATTTATGGTAAATTTATAGTCTAGTTTTGACCTGTGTTAAAACTAATATCAGGCAGAGACTGAACTATCTGGCTAAAAGATCAATAGACACGTTAGCTCAGTTACGTAAACTGATAGTGACCACTGCATGCTTTTAGTGGAAGAAAATCACTAGCTATAAAGGAATCTGTGACCCAGGAAATGTTGCACTGAAGTTTTCATTTATAGAAAAGAACAACTTTAGGCTGAAGGAAAAATAATACCAAAGGAAGAGAACTTTTAAAAATAAATTATGCTAGTTTCGTCTATAAAAAGTAGATGTTTAACTTTTAACAACTTTCAACCAATCAGGTCCGTATATAGTTTGAATGTTATAAATTAAAAAAATGCACTTTTTTACAAATTACTTCTTCTACATGTACATAATGGCTATGGAAAAAAACTAGGTGTAGAAATAGTGAATAATTTAGGGAGTTTTATTAGAGAGCATATCACATGACAAAGGAGACGTAATTTCCACTCATTTCTGAAATCAATTCTGCTCTCCCTTTCTTCTCTGTCATATATATTAATATTCCCTCAGATTATATTTCTTTCCATCACTAGAGACTATTCCAGTAAATTAAAAACATACAAAGGAGGTAGGGAGATGAATACACAAAACAATTTGGGGCTAAAGAAAAGTAAAATTTTAAAGTGACTTTAAGTGCCAATAGAATCCTGCAATCTTGGCATATGAATAATTTAAATTATATGGATATAAACTGCTGATAGGCATCTGAGAAACTTCAGAATTTATTCAGCTCAGAAAAAAATGAGTAAATAAGTAAGGAAGGATCCTAAATTAGATTGTTTTAACAAAATATATACAACGATTTATCTCCACTAGCACTACCTGGAGCCCATTTTTATGTCCAGCAATATTTCAATGTGATTTGGTAATTTTCCTTTTTAGAAAAGATTAAAAGATTAAAGAAGTTTTTTTTTTTTTTTTATGTTCCTGGCAGCAAATTTTTTTGAGAAATAAATTAATAATAGCTTAAGATCTGTGTTTAAGAAAGCATTTTATAGTTACATGATTTTTGTATTAAATCACAAGCATTTCAGTTTTGCATAAGATTCACTGAAACCTACAATTTTAATTTACTTTTTAGCAATTTCAGATCTAATAAATATCACCCCCTTTCCCACAACTGCATCCAGTGGAAAGGTAGTGGAATCAGGCAGGTAAAGACTGAAATGTTTGTTTTATTATGACAGGAGGATTCAGATACGCTGCAGTTTCGGCTTGCCAAAACCACACCCTGAATTAGATATATAGGGTGATATATTAGATATGCAACCAGTATATTGTATGACTGGATAACCATGGGCCTTTTCAATCTGAAGGCTCACTATAAGAAGAAGAAAAGAGTAATTGTGTTCTATGTCCAAAGTTCTTCAAAGTCAGCCCAATACCCAGACTGAACAAATCATTTCTCTAAATTTGCTAAACAGTACTTGGGTCTTCCCAAGGACTTGGGCCAGAAGTATTACTCTAGCTCAATGTCTCAAAAAAGGGGGTGCTATTTAGAATATAGGAAGAACAATCCCAGTGCTGTTCAAGAGTTGTTTGAACACTACTGGTGATTTAGCGTTTTGGACTCAGCCACATAAACGACAATGGCACCCCCGACCAAGCACTGTGACATTACTACACATAATGCCAGAAATATGCCCCTTTTTCATATTCCAGTACCACCTATATATTGATAGCATCTATCAGAGTTCATGAACATTTACTTTTTATTTGTCTTCCTCCTATAGTCTCCAAATGCCTTGAGAACAATGACTATCCAATCTGTCCCCATTTCACATTGTAGGGGCTCAAGTGTATGTTTAAATAAGTTTATAAATTAATAACTATGTCTCCCCAGTTTCCATAATCAACTAATTTCTTTTTTCTTATGGTTACTTATATTGATGTCAGTTACATTTCAAAAACATATCAAAGAATCAAAGAATGTCTGCCTTAGCTTTTAAAGTTCTATAAAGCAAATATTTATTTAAAACATTTACAACTCCAGTGTACATATAAATATCTGCCCAACATTATTTACATTTAAAGATATTACTTGTTTGGAGTCCCACATGGGTGGCTCAGATGGTAAAGAATCTGTCTGCAGGTTTGATCCCTGGGTCAGGAAGATCCCTGGAGGAGAAAATGGCAACACACTCCACTATTCTTGCCCAGAGAATGCCATGGATGGGCCATGGGTTACAGTCCATGGGGTCGAAAACAGTTGGACATAACGGAGTGACTAACACATACCACACAAGGATAGTAATGGGTATGGCTTGGTGCTCTCTTGGAAATTCATTGTAATTCTGAACATCTGTTAAAGTGGGAAGTGGATTCCTTAGCAGCATAAGGAAAATTACATACTCTTCAAGTTACATTTAAAAAAGCACATATGTACCTTAAAGGAATTATGAATTAATGGGCTTTATAAAAAGAGAATGCAATTAGAAGTTCAAAAGTTTACTTTTCCTTTTTCAACTATGAAATTCCACATTATTAGAAAAATCATTAAGAGTTTTACAACCTAGTATTTTAAAAAAATCTCAATGAGTGTTAATGTATTATTTCTTTATAGTTTTCTAGGTTTAAATTTCTGTGATATAAATAACAAAGCTCCTTGCAACACAAACTACACCAAACCAATACAAACAACTTTTGCTGTATTTTATAATGCAAAAGTACATGGGTTAGTTTCTACAGTACAGAAAAATACATAAATAATTTTTGCCCTCTAGTTATTGTCTTGTTCCAAATACTAGTTTAGAAGATTATAATCACCACCTAGTATAATTTGAGAGTAGTTGTCATACATGAGGTCTTCCCTGGTGGCTCAGATGGTAAAGAATCCACCTGCAATGTGGGAGACCTGGGTTCAATCCCTGGGTTGGGAAGATCTCCTGGAGAAGGGAATGGCTACCCTCTCCAGTGTTCTTGCTAATTACATAAAAGCACTATAAAACAAAGCATTCTGAATGGAAAGAAAGTTCTAATATATAATACAAAACAATTAGGATAAGAAGCCTAAGTTCTTTAAATAAGTTACTCATTTAATCACTTTTAACATTATAGTTGTAAATAAATATTTACAACTAAATATAATAAATATTATATTTATATAATAATAATATAAATAATAATATAATATAATAATATATATTATTTATATTATAATGTAAATAATATTTCTTTATATATATATATAAAACAATGATGATTTTTGTCAGAAATAACAATTCTAATTCACTGAAGTCAACTTTAACCTGATGCATTTGAATGTATTTTGAGCCAACCATAGGCTGCATGATTTCCAGGTTAAAAAAAAAAAATTCAAAACATACAATTAATCCCCACAAATCAAGTTAGTTTGACTTTAAACACAAATGCTTACCACCAATTTAGACACTCCTCTGACTTACAAATGTAAATGCCCGAAGGCCGAATAGACATATTTACTTGATGGTTCTAAAGTTCACTTCTAAAAAATGAAACTACAAAGAAGTCATCATTCTCCCATTTCAGCTCTCAAACAACAAACTGAAATAAAGAATATAAAATAAACACTGTGCTCTTTATTCCAGGCCTTAAATTGGAAGAAAAGAGTAATATCCCTTTTTGTGTTCCTGCTTCAGTCTTAGCCTTGATCTTTTTCTTGGAACACAAGACCATAGTCCTGACTTCATTTCTGGCCTAAAGTTTGATATGGCACAAGTGGAATGAACCTTTACTCTAGGAGTTATCCAACAAAAAAGGGAGAAAGAGGCAATCCTGTCCCAGGCAAGCTCCAATCTTTGATTCCCTTATGTTAAAACTTTCAACAACAACACCCACCTGTCTGAATCTTACTATAGAAATCCAGGGAGCATTTGTTGCTAGTAAGAAAATACAGAATTCAGATTAGCTGCCCTGCTAAGTACCTGAATTCCAAGAAACTGCAAAAACACATATAATATTAATGGAAAAACAGTAACCAGATTCAATAAAAAATGATACAATTGAGGGGAAGAAAAAAAGAATTAAAAATAGGGAGAATATGAGTCCTAACTCAAAGATGTATTTACCATGGAAAACTTAAAATTTTAAGGGAAAAGGCTTTATAAACTTTCCAAAAGGAAACACACACACACACACACACATCAAGGCTGCTAAATAATTATTCAAATCTTTATCAAAATGTGTCCATACCACAGAAAGTTGTCCTTATGAAACTTTTTTCAAATTAGCAGAAAATACTTCTTTCCTTAAGTATCCCCTTTTCCCAAATAGTTCATGAATATTGGTGCTTACCCACTTCAAAATGATGAATTCTGCTCCTAAATCTCTGATAAAGAGAAAATTATAGTATCTCTTCCAGCCACTGGTAGATTTCATCCTTGTTGTAGCCACTGACCCCAGCATTGATAAAATATTTTCACCCACAAAGCTCATTAACTATTCATGGGAAATAAAAAAGACTCTGAACAGTAAAATAAAGTCTAACTCTTTTTTCCTTTGTGCTTAGTTTCACATGCGCTGATAGGGAGCCGCATGAATAGGCCTCAGAGCTGGTCCTTCCAGGCTGGCGTTCCTAGTGGGAAATGGCTGCACAGATGCCTCGGCTCAGGGCCTAGTGCAGAGGCACCATGCCTGGCACCTCAATTCAAGATGGCGACGGCAGGATGTGTGTAGAGACGCTACACCTGGGCACAGATTCCAACCCATCTCCAGAACTCTGCCCCCTCCCCCACTGATGTTGTTGTTTAGTTGTGTCTGACTCTTTTGTGACCCCACGGAGTGTAGCCCAACAGGCTCTTCTGTCCATTGGATTTCCTAGGCAAGAATACTGGAATGGGTTGCCATTTCTTTCTCCATACCATAGTGATGAGATACCACAGTATAAAGCAGCCCCGCCTCTGGTCTTTCCAGGAGATCTATCCTAGGGCATGAGCTCGAACCTCTCTATTCTTTCATCAGAGCATAAAACTAGCCTTTGCTTCTGACCCATACCTGGTCTTGTTCTACTGACTCAAAGGACACCGGGCAAGAGGACCCTTGTTGAGGCCCACTTGAGTGGGTCAGTAATATTATCTCCCAAGGATACTTATATTTTCTGCTTGAAATATCTCTTACTTGAGTCTTCAGTGATTCAAAGCTAGCCTCAGTCAGTCAGTCAGTTCAGTCGCTCAGTCGTGTCTGACTCTTTGCGACCCCATGAATCACAGCGTGCCAGGCCTCCCTGTCCATCACCAACTCCTGGAGTTAACTCAAACTCATGTCCATCGAGTTGGTGATGCCATCCAGCCATCTCATTCTCTGTCGTCCCCTTCTCCTCCTGCCTACACATAGCTAAAATTTTTCCAGAAGTACATCACTTTAGGATGGGCAGGTGGGCATGTGGAAGAGGGTAGGAGTGGATGGCTCTAAGTGCAGCCACTTGCTAAAGGAGAACCAAGTATTACTCTCAGTCACATAGGTCCTAGAGTTGAAACCAAATTGTCAGTCCAAATTTCAACTCTGCTTTAATGGATAAGAGCTCACACCCTGGGGGCAGTTTGCTCAAGCTGTTGAGTCCCTTCCTAGCTTTGTGACCTTTAATCTCTAGTCTTAAGTTTCTTTAGCTCTAAAATGAGGACGATAAGAGTCCTCATGGTACTACCATAACGATTAAATGAGTTTATAAAATTAAAGAATTTAGAACTGTACCTTATACACAGGAAGAGCATGTAAATATTAAAATTTAACCACTGAGTTTTCCTTAAGGAGTCCTTGGTGAATTTCTTAATCTATTAAAAGTTCAGCATTTAAGTCCCTTTCCTTTCAGGAAGAAAGTTTTCTCTGTGAAGTTTTCCCCAATTTTCCTGAGGCCTCTGCATTCCAAGATATTTTTGAAGTGGTAACTTCTGTCTAGACACTAAAATCCAGTTCCTTGTTTAGGCCAATTGGGAAAATTCTGAGAGCTTCCTTTAGATGAATATTCTGAAAATAAAACTCACTGACTCCAAGTTGACAATTTTAAAGAGTAGCTTCTCTAGCAAATATTCATTCTAACAAAGTACAGCTATGAGAAATTTTACAATATGGGCATATTTCAATACATGTTCTTAGTCAACCATTCATAAAGTTGAAGGTAAAATGTTAGTGAAAACACAGAGCTTTGGACAGGGTCCAACCATCTTCGTTTAGTGGTGAATCAAAAAGATGCTAAAATTTCTATACAAACATCTCAACCCTGCTCAAGATCTTGGATGATTTCTCTGTTGATACAGATAAGACAATATATTTATAGGGACTATTCACTTGAGCTATTAAAGAGCTTCACAACAACTCTTTAAAATGTCCAATAATGAGTCTATGGACACACCACCCTGAAAATACCCAATCTTGTGTAAAATAGCCAATGTTAAGGCTCTGGAAGTTAAGAGTAAACACTGCATATTTACTTTTTGGATGTAATTATTTAGTACTATTAATATTAGAGATTGTGGACCAGATTTAACTCATTTTACTATTTTTTATTATATTCAAGGGTGAAAAATTTTAGTGATTTCTTACAACAAAAGCTATTATTAAAAGTATATCATTATGATGATGCTTGCTTTCCTTTTTGTTAGGTAATCAATTATTTTAAGGATTATAATTAAATTTACTTCAAGAAAGTTCAGTTCAGTTCCGACGTTCAGTCGTGTATGACTGTGCGACCCCAAGGACTGCAGCATGCCAGGCTTCCTTGTCCATCACCAAATACTGAAGCTTGCTCAAACTCATGTTCATTGAGTTGGTGATGCCATTCAACCATCTCATCCTCTGTCATCCCGTTCTCCTCCTGCCTTCAATCTTTCCCCCAGCATTAGGGTTTTTATTTCCAGTGAGTCAGTTCTTTGCATCAGGTGGCCAAAGTATTGGAGCATCAGCATCAGCATCAGTCCTTCCAATGAATATTCAGGACTGATTTCTTTTATGATGAACTGGTTGGATTTCCTTCCAGTACAAGGAACTCTCAAGAGTCTTCTCCAACACCAGAGTTCAAAAGCATCAATTCTTTGGTGCTCAGCTTTCTTTACAGTCCAACTTTCACATCCATACATCACTACTGGAAAAACCATAGGTTTGAATAGATGGACCTTTGTTGGGCAAAGTAATGTCTCTGTTTTTAATATGCTGTCTAGGATGGTCATAGCTTTTCTTCTAAGGAGCAAGAGTCTTTTAATTTCATGGCTGCAGTCACCATCTGCAGTGATTTTGGAGCCCCCAAAATAAAGTCTGTCACTCTTTCCATTGTTTCCCCATCTTTGTGCCATGAAGTCATAGGAACAGATGCCACGATCTTAGTTTTCTGAACGTGGAGTTTTAAGCCAACTTTTTCACTCTCCTCTTTCACTTTCATCAAGAGGCTCTTTAGTTCTTTGCTCTGCCATAAGGGTGGTGTCGTCTGAGTATATGAGATTATTGATATTTCTCCTGGCAATCTGGATTCCAGCTTGTGCTTCATCCAGCCCAGCATTTCTCATGATATACTCTGCATATAATTTAAATAAGCAGGGTGATAACATACAGCCTTGACATACTCCTTTCCCAATTTGTAACCAGTTTGTTGTTCCATGTCTGGTTCTAACTGTTTATATCCTATTATTACCAAAATGTATATCATTTCTCCCTCTTCCCATATACAAACTCCCCTACCCAGATCATTTCACAGTGCTAAGTTCATTTAAACTTAATCCATCTTCCCTTTACTGTAAACCTGTCACCAGTATTCCTGCACAGTCCTACAATATTCAGAGCTGTAAAATTTTTATGCAAATATTGGAACAAAACTATGCATTTGACCATTGTTCATCATCATTTACATGGATTTTTATCTTCCTTAATTCTCCTTTTCTTTTAACAATGGCAATTTATTTTCTAAAAGAAAAAAAAAACCTAACATTCATCAACTAATAGTAGTTTAGCTCTTTTATTTCATAAGCTTCTAAAACAAACAAGCAACTAAAAGCTGAAACTTATAAGGAATTAAGGGTGCAAGCATACTAAGGAGCATGCATCTGCTGCCATAATTAGAGTCAGAATTGGGATTCACCTCTATGTTTGTCTGATGTAAATATCTGGATAACTTTCTCAGCACAGCACGGTTCCCTTAAATACATTTAAAATATCAGATGTCTATAAATGCCAGAATAAATGAAGGGATCTTTCACTTTTATCTGGATAATTAGTTTTAAGTACACTCAGTCGGCTTTCTAACTTCTCTATTCACAGTACAAGGAAGATAAATACATTTTTCAGTGTAGATAAAATAAGAATTATTTTAAAACATCATATCAACTCTCAGTATGAAAAGCTATTAAGTGGCTGCGCCCACAATGTCTTTGCTATTATCATCAACTATCAGTTACTGAGCACTCACTGGTATTGTGCTAGATATCAACAGCATATTTTAAATGCTTCTTAAGCTTCAGTTAATCTATCCAGATTTATTCCAATGACATACATACTAAAACATTTCTTTGAAAAAATGCAATGTACCATCTCAGTACTTATTCCAATAAAGAAAATGTATTTTTTTTTTTCAAATCAGTTGATTTGGAAACATTTAAGGAAAAAAACAAAACCTAGAAACACAATTGCATTTAATAGCTCTTCTTTCATGCTTCTATCTCTTTCTAAATAAATTTTGGAAAAACAAAATTAATAGCTGAGAAATAATGGAGGAGAAAACTCTTAATGAAGCGAAAAAAATAAATGGTTTCAAATACTTACATTCCATGATGATGCCACAGCATTCATTGCTTTTATTACTGCATAAAAGAGGCATCATCAAATGACAAAAACATTTTTATTTTTTAGTAAGTTAAGAATGAAATATGCTTACTTTTCTAAAGAATACATAGATGTGTAGAATTCGCATAAGTGAAGTCTCCGATCATTCCTTACTTTTATCAAAGTGTTTTTCCTTAGCATGTTTTTTAATAAGTCCCTTTTGTAATACCAAGCCATTTAAGAAAAGATTTGAGAAAATAAATACAGTTTTTAAGATTCTCTGTTTGAACTTCATTGCCATTATTTTGAAAAAAAAAAAAATCAATTGGACTGAATATTTAGAGAATTATTACAAATCTCTAAGTCCTGATAAAAGAACCATAAAAGAAATATCTCAAGGATATCAAGTTAGGTATATCTACCAGTCAACACTATCTAGTCTCTGCTGCTGAGAACACAGGAGACTTGTATTTCCTCACCATTTTGAAGTTATTCATGGCCTTTGACCTCTTGGGTAATGATAGATAATCAAAAGTGCATTTCACATCCAGGTGGAAGCATTTAATTGTTGGTACACAGGGTTTCCTCTCCTCTCCCTGCAAATTCCTTTAATAGTGGAAGCACCTGCTGCTAGTGAAACGCAACATTCATCTGCCCTTGGGAAGTTGCTTACACCTTCAGTGGACTTTTGAGGAAAAAACAAATTTCAGTTGTTTTAAGTCACCGAGATTTTGGAGTTTGTTTCCATGGTGTAATTAAGCCATTTTGATGAATATACATACATGAAATAATTACAGGCAAAAACTACACTTTTTTATTTTATTTTTCAGTTTGGCCATGCTGTGAGGCTTGTAGGATCCTAATTCCCTACCAGGGATCGAACACTGCCTGGTGGTGAAAGCGCTGAGTCCTAACCACTGGGCCACCAGAGGATAACTCAAAACCACACATTCTTAACATGAAGCATCTACAGTTTATAGTTTGTTAATGACCTGACAATGATGACCGGTATACGCACGACATCAAAACTGATCACTTTAATTATAATGGTAATTCTATGTTGATCTTCTTTTGTCAATAAAATTCTAAACAAAATTAGGCAACCGGCACTATTTATTTGGTTTATCAGCAGAGAATGATACGTCCTGATATCTATCGATTTATCCATCTATATCTTTGGTCTTATTTGCCAGTCAACATTGCTCTATCCTTTCTTTAAGACCTAATGCAAACTTTTCCACCAGAATTCCACTACTTCACAATATTATTTTGTCCTTTACACATCATTATATTTAAAATTTTCAATTAGTTTGCTAAAGATATTTGAATTTCCTTGGTTATATTGATACCTCAAAATGTGCCAACAGGTATTCTACATGATGAAAACAACTTATTCATATGAATAAGAATATTCATATTCTTACTCTGTGAATCTCTTCTATTCCATCTTCTGAATCTATGTTTTGTCCTGACTGACTTTTTTGATGCCCTCTTAATTCTTAATTTTTCTTCTGTCCTAACTGGAAATTGATGTTAGAGTCTATTTTTTACTGCCTAAGGACTTTTTTTTTTCCTGAAACAAAATTAAGTCCATTTTTGCCTAGCATGTTCTACAAATATGTTATCATTTCCATCAACATCACTTTTAATTATTCCCTCCATAACTCTCAATTTCTTTGCTCTTTACGTGATTTTGGTTTGTTTTACCCACTGGTCTGGTGGTTCAGCAGTAAAGAATCCACCTGCAATGCAGGAGAAAGTGGCAGGAGACCTGGGTTCGATCCTTGGGTCAGGAAGATCCAGTGGAGAAGGAAATGGCAACTCACTCCTAACCTGCCAGGCTCCTCTGTCCAAGGGGATTCTCCAGGCAAGAATACTAGAGTGGGTTGTCATGACCTCCTCCAGGGGATCTTTCCAACCTAGGTCTCCTGTGTTGCAGGTGGATTCTTTACCATCTGAGCCACCAGGGAAGCCCAAGAATGCTGGAGTGGGTAGCCTAGCACTTCTCCAGGGGATCTTCCAGACCCGGGAATCCAGTCGAGGTCTCCTGCATTGCAGGTGGATTCATTACCAGCTGAGCTACCAGGGAAGTGCTGAGCCACTGGGGATGCCCAAAGAGGCTCTTAACAAGATCCTTATCTTGCTTGATGTGTGGGCAGCATCTGAAGTATTTGTTTTCTCCCCTCTGAAAAACAAGTTCTTCACTTAGTTTCCAGGATACCATTCCCTCCTGGATTTCCTCCTATCTTTCTGTCCATTTCTTAAACTTTTTGATTATTTTTCTTCATCTTTCCAACCTGGAAATTCTTTCAAGCCCAAGGCTCTGTCCTTTAACTTATTTAGATTTTTAATTTCCACCTTGTTCCTAGAGCTTATCAAGTCTCATGGCTGTAAATACCATCTTCATTTTGATATTTAACTAAAACCAAATATTTAGCTCAGTCCTCTTCTCTGGGTACTCAGGTAGGCAACTGGTTTCTTGTCATTTTCTCTTGAATGTCTGATAGGAATTCTATGTCAAATATGCACTAAACTAACATTTTGATATTTCTCTAAAGTACCAAACCCAAAGTATTCTTTCAGAAGAATTCCTATTCAAAGTTAAAGATGATTCCATTCTTTTGGTTTCTTGGGGGTAAAAATAGTGTCAAACTTTTGACTCCTATTACTCCACAAACTGAGGCTGACAGCAAATCTCTTCTGCTTGACCACTTGTTACCACCCTAATTGGCACTACCCTCTTCTACACCATCCTTTGCCATCATGAATTTTGTAATAACTTCTGCCAAACTCAGAATTTTAATATGACCATTCAATGGCCCAAAGCCTTGCAAGATTGTTTTTCCTTATTTGTGGGAGAACTTGTAACTTGATGCTAAAAATAGAATATATCGCAAATAATAGAATATCTCAGCTGGCTGCTTAACACTGTAAACTGACATATGACTATGTTACATCTATGGCAAACGTAAAGGGGTTTCGCAGATACAATTAAGATCTCTAGTCAATTGAGTTAATTAAAAAGATAGCATCCTGGTGGGCCTGGCTTAATCAGGTAAAGGCTTTAAAATAGACCTAGAAGTCAGAGACAGCCGTCTAGAGCGTGATTTCTCTGCTATCCTTAAAGAAGTAAGATGTGTTGTGAGAGGCCAATGTGGGGGTCTCTAGGAGCTGAAAGCAGAGCCCAGTTGACAGACAAAAAACAGGCACCTTCATCCTACAATCGTACTTTCCTATGAAAAATTGTATTAGACATAAATTATAAAAACTTCTTAATAATCCTGTAATCTAATTAACATCTAAAATAATATTTGCACTTACTTATTGATATTAGGAAAGTGACTGATAACATTAATAAGAATTCTTTGGAACAAGAGTTGCTGGTTGAACCAAGAAAAGAGGGCTTCTCAGGTGGCACAGTGGTAAAACAAAAAATCCGTCTGCTAATGCGGGAGGTGCAGGTTCAATCGCTGGGTCGGGAAGAGTCCCTTGAGAAGGAAACAACAACCCTCTCCAGTATTCTTGCCTGGAAAATTCCATGGACAGAGGATCCTGATGGGCTACAATACATGGGGTTGAAAAGAGACAGGACATGACTGAATGACTGAGCACACACATGCACACTGAGAAAATAATAGTGTAAGACAAAATGATTTTTGACAGACAACACCAGTTCTGGCAGATTGTAAGCAAGGAGTATAAAGAGGAGAGGACAAACAAGGTTAAGTGAAACTTAGAATAGAGAAAAAAGACTGGTCTAGTTCTACTGAAATTTGGGGCCAGATGATACTTTGTTTTCTGAGGTATAGTTTTCTGTATTGTAGTAAGTTTAGCAGCACCTTTGACCTCTATCCACTGGATAGCTGTCTCATTTCCTTTGCAGTTAGAACAACTAAAATGTCCACTGACACGGCCAAATGTTTCAAAGAACAGACTTTCTCCCTTTTTCTTCCTAATTGAAAGTTATTAATGTATGAGAATAAAAATAAAGATGTTAAAGTTCTAGATTCTTATCTGAGGTCATAAAATTCTAAATATATGATCAGCAAAAAACATCAAATTTCTTTGTGTACTCAAAGTGATTTTTTCATTCTTATGAAATTTCCCTCTCCCTGAGATGTATTGATAAACAAGAACTCAGTGTTTGGGCTTGCTTTGGAGAAAGTGATATACCAGCACGTTCTCCAAAATGGAGCATTTGTTATAGACTTTGAAGTATATCTTTTATCTGGAATACACAATGAAAGTGATGATAAAAATGTGAAAATAAGAACTGCCTCTAGCCTTAATTATTGTCAGAGTCTTCACCATACATACTGTTATAAAATTTGAAAAAGTGTGAAGAGAATGGGCATCTATTGGCCTAAGATATGAACAATTGAGAACCAAAAATAAAATTTCAAATTAAATCATTTTTAATTAAAAATTTTAATTAAATAAGTAAAAAGAAATTTATTTCCCCTGGAAAGGAAATGGCAATCCACTCCAGCACTCCTGCCTGGGAAATCCCATAGATAGAGGGTTGCACTGAAGTGACTTAGCAAGCACAAAATAAATTAATTAATATAAAAACAAAGAAAAGCTCTGAAATAAAAAAGCAATGAATTGTCACTAGCCCTATCAGGTACTGAATATATTATACCATCCAACTAAGCAGTAAATGGGGCATTAAAGTAGTATAGTAGGACTAGACAGATCTATTTAAGAGCAGTCTGGACATATATCTAAGAAAATATATATATTTAATGCACAATATTGAAGATCCCCTAGGGGAGAAAATGGCAACTCACTCCAGTATTCTTGCTTGGATTATTTCATGCACAGAAGAGCCTGTTGGTTTACAATCCATGAGATGGACATAACTGAGCAACTGAAAAATGCACACATGCAATGGGAAAATTTACAAGAATTTTTAAAAGAAAACTCATTAAAATAGTCTTGGGACAATGGATTAATAGTTTAATCAGTTACAATATATACTATTGCTGCTTCTAAACATATGAAGTAAAAAGAAAAGAATGGATTACTATTTCATTCTTTGACAGACTCCTTGTTCTGTACCCTGAAAAGTCTGTTCTTAAGACAGCTCATGTGATAATTTAAAAACATGTGCTAGATCACGTTAACATCCTTTCAAGTCTTCTCCTCATCTTTCCATCCCACTCAGCATGGAAACCAAGTCTGTAAATGGTCCAGATCAGTTTAGTCGCTCAGTTGGGTATGACTCTTTGTGACCCCATGGACTGCACCATTCTGGGCTTCCCTATCCATCACCAGCTCCAGGTGCTTGCTCAAACTTATGTCCAAAGAGTCAGTGATGGCATCCAACCATCTCATTCTCTGTTCTCCTCCTGCCTTCAATCTTTCCCATTATCATGGTCTTTCCCAATGAGTCAGTTCTTCACATCTGGTGGCCAAAATATTGGCACTTCAGTTTCAGCATCAGTCCTTCCAATGAATATTCAGGACCGATTCCCTTTAGGATGGACTGGCAAAATACTGGAGTGGGTAGCCATTCCCTTCTTCAGGGGATCTTCCTGACCCAGGGATTGAACACAGGTCTCCTTCATTGCATGCAGATTCTTTATCATCTGAAGAGTATTAAGTGATTGTGGATGAGAAATTACCAAAAAAAAAAAAAAAAGAAGTCAATGAAAAAACTATCCTGCCCCAAAATTCATGTTCCTAGTAATATTTTGTATCCCAAAAGAGATATTCTTCCCTCCTTGAGACAGTTACCAGTTTGCCTTGGTCCAAAATTTGCTTTTCCAGAGTAGAAATCCCACATAGAAAGCTGCCCTAGACTTGCATAGACTCCAGGTTCAACCAGTGTCCAGTAAGTAAACGTGGACATTTTCAGATATCTTGCCAACCTGGTCTAAAGTATTAGGAATTTATTTCTCAGGTTCTTGTCTGTGATGGTGGTCCATTTTCCCATTATTTGGAGACAAAACTTAGTTTTAATTTATTTAATTCTGGATAATTTCTATCTCGAGCATTTAAAACAGAGATTGAGATTCTGAGCCAAGAATAAGTAATGCCTCCTTCATTTTCATTTCCTAGCTCTGCTTCTGGGCTCAATACCTGCTTTCTCATGCGCTAGTGAGTTAAAAGTAAATGCTCTCACTGCCTGAATGGCCCACTACTGTTACACTTTGTTCAAACTACCCTTAGCACTAGTTTTCCACCTATGTTGCCCTAACAATAGTTTATTTCTGGAGATTGCTTTACTTGTCTAATGGTTTTCCACCTCAGTACCCTGTGGACACCTGCACCTCTTCTCCATAAGATAGAGAACTGGGTACTTCAACCCTTTGCCAGAAAATTTTCCCCATTTTGCAGTTTTTGAAACTTTAGTTCAGTAGAGTGACTCTTCTGCCCTGTGTTCTGCCAAGATTTCTATAAATTGAGCTAAGGTTAATTGCACCCTGAGGAAGGCTCTTCAATACTGTGCCCTTCCTGTCCACCGCAAAACAGAAATAGCTAGTTATCTCAGGTCTTTTTCATGTTTAAAAGAAATAAGTTAATAGCCAGTGGCAAAATTCCTGTTTCAAGGGTGGCAAAAATGTTTTGTTTGTTCAATTAAAATGTCTCTGATACCTTTAGTTCTTTGACTATGGACCAGTTTGCCTTTCTCAATCTCTGCATTTTAGTTTGCTGAAATGTATCCTGGAGCAGAGAGCTCTCGAACTGCCTCTCCTGATATGAGATCATTAGAGGACCATACATAGAACACTGACGTGAACTTTGCTGATTTTTCCCCATCCCCACTCATTTAGGTGGGATAAGGTTTCACACAAGAAGTGCAGTGATCAATCCAGACACATCTCATTATCATTTCCAAGGGCAGGAAGTCTCTACTCAGAAACAGCAGTGGTTTGTTTCCCAGATAAGCTTCCTGAGTGACATGGCATTCAGATATAGACAGAGCATACATATCTTACACAGACTTGCTTCTTCTGCCAATTAGAAAACAAAAGAAAATGAAAGTGCTTTTTATTTGATAAATGTTGTCTACAAACATCTATAGCAAACTTAATTATTGGTGATTTCTTAGAATTAAGACCACTTTAAAGTCAAGAGCCTAAAAACATCAGTATTATTCAACATCATGCCAGAGGAAGTTTATAACACACTGAAGAGCTTTCTAAAAATCTTTCGTAAATTCAGACTTTATTGTAATACCCACTAAAGGATTGCAAATACAAATATACATTGAAAATGGAGACTTAATTTCCCCTATTGCAAATAAAGAAGATTTTCCTTTTCTCCTTTTCCTTAGCTTATTCACTTTGGAAAATCTGTAAGTTTTAAATGTTTGCTCCTCCCCTTGAAATGACTCTAAATCATTTTGAAGACGAGGTTGGCATTTTATTAGCTTTATGATCCAGAATTGTCTTTCTCAAAGATCTGAGAGCCACTTCTTTGAAATGCAAACATCAGAGGTGATATTGCCCCAGTCTCCCAGTGTCTGTGGGAGTGAAGGACCTAAGTTCTTCTGGACACCTTGCTCCCACTTGCAAAACTCCTTTTGTTATAAAGATATGAAAGTTTGCTTTTCCTCTGGATAAAACCTATTAGCAAACACAGACAGTCACCTCAGTTACCAGGGAGAGTTAGTTTGTATGAACAATGTGTGACAAATGGTGCCCTTGAGTACTTGTACTTAGGACTTGTTGTTTAGTCTCTAAGTTGTGTCTGACTCTTTGTGACCCCATGGACTGCAGTACACCAGGCTTCCCTGTTCTTCACCATCTCTATGAATTTGCTTAAACTCACGTCCATTGAGTCCGTGATGCCATCCAACCATCTTATCCTCCGTCGCCCCTTCTCCTCCTGCTTTCACTGTTTCCCAGTATCGGGGTCTTTTCCAATGAGTCAGTTTTTCGAATTAGCTAGCCAAAGTATTGGAACTTCAGTATCAGTCCTTCCAATGAATATTCCGGTTGATTTCCTTTAGGATTGACTGGTTTGATCCGCTTGTAGTCCAAGGGACTCTCAAGAATCTTTCCAGGACCACAATTCGAAAGCATTAATTCTTCAGTGTTCAGCCTTCTTTATGGTAGAGATTGTTTACCTTGGAAAAGGTATATGAAGGGTTGTATCAGCTTGGCTACCGTTATGGACCAAATATTTATGGCCTCTTAAAATTCCTACGTTGAAATCATACTCCCACAATGTGATGTTATTAGGAACTGGGAGTCTTCAGCTGATAATTGGAATTTTATGAGGTTATAATCGTGGAAACTTCATGAATGGAGTTAGTGTCCTTATAAAAGCCATTAGAGGGCTTGCCCTCTCTGCTCTCTGCCATGGGGAGTCAGCAGTCTGCAACCCAGAAGAGGGTTCTCTCCAGACCCTGACCAAGCTATGACTCTGATCTCAGACTTCCAGTTTCTGGAACTTTGAGAAATAAATTTCTGTTTCTTAAAAGTCACCTAACCTATGGCCTATTGATTTCAGTAGCCCAAATAGATTAAGACAGCTTTATAAGTGGATGAGATTCCATCCTGTCTTTGCAAACTCTTAGCCGACAGCATGTGATGCACATCACATCTGGTTAAATCCTTATTCAATAATCAAACTGCTTTCCTTTGCTATTACCTTTGTGGAGAAGCTTTCTAGGTGGGGAGAGCTTTTAAAATTCTATTTCCCCAACAGGATGCAATGTCAGCAAAAATATTACCAGAGAAATTAGCTGGTAAATATTCCATGACACAGCCTCTTGAAAGTCAGTTCTCCAAGAAGTCATGGTTGGGTTGGTGGTGATGGAATTTTTCCTGAGCAGGAAGCAGTTCTGCCAAGTTCTGCAAAGCTCCATACCTTAAATCTTACAAAGTCTAACTAATTCACCTAAAACCCTAACACCTTTGCCTCATATGGACCCCAAACAAACAAAAGAACCAACAAACCCACAAAAACCTTTAGAAGGCTATGGGGATTAAGGGAACAGTTTTCTACTATTCTATGAGTACATTTGCTATTTTTTTCTACACAGTTCTTAATATGAAAACTAGACATCATCTATGCAAAACTGCAGTGTAATCTTGCAATGATGACCAAAATGTGGTTATGCACAATCAATTTAAAACCTTGAAAGATGAGATATGGAGATCTGCCAAGGGGTGAATATATAAAGAAATACAAATAAATGAAATGGCATGGTTAATTAAAATTTGAAATACATATCCATTCAGATTTGATCTAGCTGCAAATAAAAATAATAACACTAAAAAAATCAGTGGTCTAAATAAATAACAACATCTTTTCTGTCTCACAGAGCATAGGGAAGGTTACTATTCTTAAACCAGACAGGTTCAACACTGCTACTTTTTTTCAGAATTCTGCACACTAAAGGAAGAATAAAAAATTGCTAGATCTTAGGAAATCCAAAAAGATCTTTTTATACTAATTCTTCAGGGCAAGAATTGCTTCTACTTCCACATTTACATAACTAAAGAAGGTTTTCTTTTTTTTCCCTCAGAATAGAAAATATCTTCAAAATGACTTGGCATTTCCACCTCTAGGCTGAAAACAGACTGGAACAATTGTTTCAAAATTCCAAAGCACCAGAGGCTCAAAACTTTTAACAAGTGGCTCACATTTACTGCAATGTCTAACTCTTATCTTGTAAAATGATCCTTCAGTTCATATTTGTTCTGTTCCCTTGATCCTGTAAGTACTGAACTCATTAGTTCATTCATAATTTAAGATCGTGTCTGTTTGTCTCAGTTTTGGTGATGACCCTGACATCATACCCCAGATGGGATAACTTTGATAAGGATAATATACAGCTGGATGTCAAAATGTCCTAAACAATTGTAGTAGACATCAGCTACTTTCATCAGTCCAGAATATTTTCTCCTGTATTTTCAGCAAAGTAGAATCTATCATTTCTTTAGGGAAACAAATTATCCCTGGAACTGAGCAGAATCCTGCATCCCTCCCTGCCCACCCAAGCACAAAGGCCCCCTCCATGTCCCCGACCCTTATTTGTAGAAAAGCTGAAGTCTCCCAGGCATCTCTGAAGCACAAAAGAGAATGTTCAGACAGTTAATGACAATAGAATCATAGACTCAAGGTCTGATGCACATTCTTGAGATACTATAATATCCATCAGAGGGGCAAAGCTAACTGAATGATGACCAGATTGTAACGATGACATAAGCTGCTCCATTTTGAGCAGTCCTGAATCTATGGTTAGTACAATTCCGGTAACTGGCCTTAAAAGAATGGGATTAACACTGTTGCTCACAATAATCTATATTTTTGTGAGCATCAAAATAACTATAGCTTTCCCTGCCTGTAAATTAAGCAAGCAACTAAAATTGTCAGCAAAGAGAACTACAGACCTATGTCAACATCTTCCATTGTAAGAATATGGCACCCTATGTCAACATGAAGAAGTTACAGATGCCAGAATTTTCCTATAATCCCACAGAAATGAAATAATGTCTGACAAGTGGAGACTTGTAGCCAGCTTTTGGCAGGAAAGAGCTCTTTGCAGGAGACCTCTTTTGTCTTGTCATTTTAGCAAAGCTGTGTTTTAATTAACCTTAAACCGAGTATCCCCATGTTCTACTCCTCTCTGGCTCAAAATACCTTTCAAACCTTTTGAGCACAGGATACCCTTGCCCTAACCGATGGTTCTTTCCATAGATCATAGAAGTGGATAACCAGATCTCTTTTCTAACTTCCCTTTCAATAATTTCTCCAATAAACTGTGTGAAGGAATTAGCATCTGAAGAAAGATCACAATGAGTCAACAAGTCTTCATGTAGTAGGAAATGGGAATGAGTCTAATTTCCTAACTCAATGATTAACTGAGATTACTTCCCCTTTTCCCTTTAAAAACTTTCATGACCAAGCAGAATCTTTGGAGTTGGATTTGAGACAAGGGTCTGCCTTCTCCCCAGAATGCTGGTTTTCCGATTAAAAGCGATGTTTTCTGCTTCTACCAGCACTTGCTTCTCAAGTATTGATTTTCAAGCAACAAGCAGCTGAACCTGAGTTGAGTAACATCCCCACACTTGTGGCTTTAGGACAATCATTGATTGCCAAGCTAAGAGCACCTCCACCCTTCACTCCTGGGAGTAGGAGTGGGCACATGTGACCCAAAGAAGCTAAAGAGAATTTCTCTCTCAGTTTCTTTACTTCTTGTTAGAATAAGGCATTTACAAATGTCAGTAAGAGGTCAGCTAGGTAGTGGGCAGGATGCTACCTAAATGAGATCCTCTATATGAATTTTAGATTGAGATTTTTCTTACTGTTCTTCCTATTTTTCCTAGAGCCTGATATATATAATTTTTGTAATTTTGAAAGCTTACAAGAAGGGTTGATTGAATTGTTAGCCTGGATTCTTCAACATTTCCATCACCTACGCTCTTGCCACGGCCTTACCTTGGGTTACACATTTCTCTTTATCCTGTGTTCCTCCATACCTCAACCTTGGTTTGGGCCATATTAACTTCTTTCACCAAATAAGAATCCTTTTGAGCCTTGAACTTAAGCAGTTCCCTCCCCCCATGATTCTGCTTACCATTTAGCACCTCTATCATCACCAAGATCATACTGTACTTGAGAAAATCTGCTGCTCCCAGTAGGATGAAGAAGAACCACCATCAAAAATGAAGATACCTAAGTGCAACCTAGATCAGGCAACTGTGAGCCATGCTGCAGTAAGTGAATAATAATAAGTGAATGCTGTTTTTATACACTATATGTTTGTGTGGTTTGTTTCATGATGATATCAGATTGATATACTTAGATCTCTTTGGACAAATTCTCTTTTATCCCTTAAAATATCCAGGTCTCCTTTCAGCTACTGGCACCCACAGAGCACTGATACTGAATTATTCGTCAATAAAATTATTATGTTAGTTTCCATCCTATAAAGATCTAGGAGGTCCTAGGAAATTCTGAGCAAGAGTAAAATTACCTTTATGATGATATCCTGATTTCAGAAGTAGACTCTCATTCTAAGGGATTTTCCTGACCCTTTGGAAAACCTGATCTTGGTTCTTGAACTTTCGATATTTTCAACAAATGCTCCTGGAGTTCACCCTGTTACCTGAAACAATAATGATATATATTAAAATGGAAATTAACTGATTGTTACATACCAAGTTTGGAAATAAAAATTTCGCTCCTGTTGAAGCAAAGCTTATGATCACTGAATGTATTATAAAAGGAACAGTTGCTTGGTGAGCTAAACTTCACCAAAACTCATGTTCTGGAATATCTAAACTCTATTGTGGATACTATGTTCTGATGTGAGTTGTCCAGAAATGTCCAGAATTCTGTAGAGAATGGGTCCTATTTGTTCAGAACCACAAGTTTAACTATCCTTCCATAACTTTTTCTTTTTTTAACTATCACATCCCTGTTAAAGTAACCTTTATTCTAAGGATAGACAAATCCTTAGAATATAGTGAAACTTCAGCGCTACCTGCCCAAAGAAATGATTGGAGGCAATGAAGGGGATATTCATTCATTGCAAATTATGACCATCAGTAGCACACACTGGGACTTTATCTCATAAAGAGAATGTGAGGGTACCAGCATTTTTCCTCAACCTGCTTGTACAGGTTACTGCTAAGGGAAATTTTCCAATCAGAGCAACCAAGTTAAAAGCCATAGTCAATACTATATTGGCAGGAGAAAAAGAAACAAGTTAAGGCCACTTTAGTGATACACCAGGATGGTTAAGACCACAGACTCCAGAATCACATTATCTGGGTGTAAATCTCAACTTGCCACAGACTAGTTTTGTGAATTGGGGCCATTTACTTAGTTTTGTTAACTTCCTGACCTGTAAACGGGATAAAAAATATTACCTATTACATTGGGCTTTAACTACCTGATGCAAAGAACTTACTCATTGGAAAAGACCCTGATGATGGGAAAGACTAAAGTCAGGAGGAGAAGGGGATGACAGAGGATGAGATGGTTGGATGGCATCACTGACTAGATGGACATGGGTTTGGGTATACTCCGGGAGTTGGTGATGGACAGGGAGGCCTGCAATAAAAATATAGAAAGTAAAATAAAACATTTTTTCTCTTGATTTACTGTCTTGCAAATGGTTCTTGATGCTCAAGTTAGAAACCTGGGTTTAAATTTGTCTCTTCCTTATCTCTCATATTCAATCATTCAATCATACATGTACACACACACCACACACACGATTTATGCTGCATCTTTCCAGTTACCACTGCCATTTCTATAGTAGGTGGCTCTATATCTATAACATGGATTAAGGTCACAGCTTTTTAATGGGTCTATCTATTATCTTATTCCCTTCATTTTCTACAATCCCCTACTTACACACAATGTCTTTCCAAGTCACTACTTTCCTCTCTGTTTTCATCTCTAGCCATCCTCTATACTGAACTCCAATAATCCTGAACTTGTCTCAGTTTCTCTGTACATCAAACTCTTCATCTTATCCTTAGGATATTTCTAGAAATTCTCATTTCCATTTCTCTTTTAGATTGTTTATTTTGTATTGATGTACAGAGGTGTTTTTCTTAAAATATATTCTAAATGTGACCTATTTATTAATTACATATCATGCAAATATTCTCTTCCACTCTGATTCATCTTTTTTAAAAAAAAAAAAAAACTAGAGGTGACTTTTGATGAGCATAAGTTACACATTTTAATGTGATCCAATTTATCATTTTTCTAGTTGGGGATATTTGCTTCCAATTTAACAAATATTTTTCTACCCTAATGGCATAAAGTAGATTATCTGTAGATATATAACTCCTCTTTGGAGGCTTATAATTCTAATTTTTATTCCATCAGCACTATGATCCTATCAAAAGCATTTTCATGTGTTATAATAATTACTTTTAAATCATTAAATCCATCATGGATAGCGATTCTGAAACTTTAGTGTACATCAGAATCACCTAGAGTGTTTGTTAAAATGCATATTTCTGGACTCCACTCGCATATTTTTCCATTCATTGGATCTAGAGTATTGCTTGAGGATTTGCATTACTCAGAAGTCTGATGCTGCTTACCTGGGACCACACTTTGAGATCCAATGCTTTTAGAAAAGAAAGCACCAATTTCAGGCTGACATCCACAAAGTTTTCTTCCCTCTCATATTGAATCCTTCAATTTTTCACTGACATTTTAACTTTCTTAAAGCTGAAACTCCAATACTTTGGCCACCTCATATGAAGAGTTGACTCACTGGAAAAGACTCTGATGCTGGGAGGGATTGGGGGCGGGAGGAGAAGGGGACGACAGAGAATGAGATGGCTGGATGGCATCACTGACTCAATGGACATGAGTTTGAGTGAACTCCGGGAGTTGGTGATGGACAGGGAGGCCTGCCGTGCTGTGATTCATGGGGTCACAAAGAGTCAGAGGTGACAGAGCGACTGAACTGAACTGAACTGAATTGAATAATTCTTGACTCTTTTCTGTCTGCAAGCCAGGTTAGAGCCTCTTTTGACCTTTTGGAAGGGCAGAAACAGAACATGTTTTATAATGAAGAATATTTACTTTTGATTACTGATATATATATATCCTTTAAGCCTATAATCAAGATTCAAAAATGACCCAGGAATTCTGTTCTTAAAATTCTAAAATCTTTCTGTGAAGTAATTAATACTTACACAGACTTGAAATGTCCCCGTTGTGAATTAGCTGACACTGTAAATCCTCTACCATCTTAATTGGAATGGGATCTCATTATTAGTACTTTTCCACACAATTGCATAGATTTTTTTTAAAGAAATAAACAATGCTATGAGTTATTTTTATGGCTAATATTCTCAATTTCTCATTATAATAGTTGGAAAATATAAGAAAGACGGAGAAAACAAAATGTATATAATGCAGATTTACATACCACAGTGATTTAAAGGAAAATGAGCGATATTTTTTTCTGGATGAACTATTTCTAGAATCTAGAATTAAAAAATGATCTATGAATAGTGAACATATAGGATTTTTAAGAGTATGAATGTCCAGGTTATTACTCTTAGAAATGAGAAATTTATAAACTAAAGAATAATTAAACAAGAGCAGACTCATTAGGAAAGATCATGATGTTGGGAAAGACTGAGGCAGGAGGAGAAGGGGATGACAGAGGACAAGATGGTTGCATGGCATCACTGATTCAATGGACGTGAGTTTGAGCAAGCTCCTGGAGATGGTGAAGGATAGGGAGGCCTGGCGTGCTGCAGTCTGTGGGGTAGCAAAGAGTCGAACACTACTGAGTGACAGAACAACAGCAACAAATTAAGCAATAAATCTGTAATCAAATCCTCTGATCTTAGGCATCTGGTACATATCACTTTCATTTATTTATTCTAAATAACTGTTCAAGCTCCCAGTTTAACAAGATACTGTACTAGATGCTATGGAGGATCAAAACATGAACAGCTGTCCTTTTGTTCTCTAGTTTTAGAGTCTAAAACCTGAGATAAGCCACATAGGAAAAAAGATGTCAACATATTCTTATCATAGATATAAAACATATGTCCTCAAAACGCAAATATGTAAAAATACAAAATCATAATGAGGTTTAAACTCCAAATGAGTGATTGACTGATCTCCAAGTGTAGCATAAGTAGGAGAATATCATGAAGAATATCATGACAGAAGTTAGATACAGTTTAGAATTTAAGGAAATTGAGAACTGGGCTTCAAAAATATTTTATTGCTGGTATACAATTTCTCAAAGGCATTGACAATGTGTAGATTTTTCAAAGAGAGAGGTGAATGGGCAGAAACATGAAGATAAAGACATACTGAAATTAGCAAGCTCTTCAGTTTAGATAAAATGAGTTACATGAACTAGCAATAGTTTAAGGTTTGAAAGATACGTTGAGGTTATACTGAAAAATGACATTATACATTAAATTTTATTTAGGAAACACACCATGATGGAAAGTTATGAGTCAAAGAAGACATGAAATTCATTATTTGATATACCACCAACACTTAAAGATTTGGAAATACAGAGATGGATTTCAGAATGTAGCTGAAGCTCAATGAATGACATTGGGTGACTATTCAAAATCAATACAATTAGTAAAAATGAAACATTGAGAGGGAAAAGACTTTCTGGAATGTCCACATTAAGAGATGCTGGGAAGATGATAAAGATGACTAGAGTTAGATAATAAGAAAGAGGCAAGAAAAGTTGGAAAGAACCTCAGAAGAATGAAATATTATGGAATATAGTAAATGATATTTCAAGAGGAAAGACAAAATTAAACTATGAAATGCTGCACAGAATTTTATAATTTGTAGAGAATAAACTATTCTATAAATAAGAGATTACTGATTAATTTTGAGAAAATTTACACAATAAGGTCTGTATCAGTTAATCTGTATTTTAACATTTACACAGTTTAGATGAATATTATACAGATTAAAAATAAATGATCAAATAACTATTTTAATTCCAAATACAAGAATAACTCTCTTAACTGCATTCTGCTTTACCTATGCCCAAAGTTTTATTTTTCTCTGACATTTCTATACTGACTGCCCATGACATATTAATGCTTCTCACTTGTATGCTGATGATCTTCCTCTTTCATTCACAACTGCTTACCAAAATTCAATGCTTGTTCACAAAATTGTATGTCACTAGACCATTTTTATCAGAGAAGGCAATGGCAAGCCACTCCAGTACTCTTGCCTAGAAAATCCCATGGATGGAGCAGCCTGGTAGGCTGCAGTCCGTAGGGTCGCTACTAGTCGGACACGACTGAGCGACTTCACTTTTACTTTTCACTTTCACACATTGGAGAAGGAAATGGCAACCCACTCCAGTGTTCTTGCCTGGAGAATCCCAAGGATGGGGGAGCCCGGTGGGCTTCCATCTATGGGGTCACACAGAGTCAGACACGACTGAAGTGATTTAGCAGCAGCAGCAGCAGACCATTTTATAACTAACCGACATTTTACTAAGCATTGTGTAAGTTGATAAAATAACATAAAAAGAAAGAGGGTGCTTTCCAGATTAAAGCAAAATTACATAAGAAAAAACAATGAAATTAAGTCACTAAAACCTTAGTAATTGATACTTGGTGGAGACGGCTTTAGCAGTTAAATAATAAAATTCAACAATTATATTGCTTCACAAATGTCTTTCTTTTTGCTTTAAAAATTTAGTGGAAATCCCAAAAGTTGCATTAGATTTGTTGCTAGTACAAGGAAAAATAGAAAAGAAAAAAACAGTGGTCACTGGACTGAAAAGAAGTTCAACAAATGAATATGCATTTACATATTTTAATATTTGAGATAGATACAATGTTTAAGGTAAAATGACATTGGATGTTAACTTTTTTTTTTCTTTCAGTTTTGTGCCAAAAGACTCACTTTGGGATGCCACTGGTTATGTAGCAGTCATGGGTAAATCCTGTAATGTCACATGTCATGGGATAACAAATGAATTTTATTGGGAAAATGGAAAACTCAGATCAACATCAGAAAGATAGATATGAATATAGTCCTCGAGTCTCCCAGTCTTCCCAAGGAGACACAGGACAGGGCCAGGGTATTTGCTGAAAATGGAAAATAAATTCCCTTTCTAGGGGAATATATTTTCCCATTGTGAATTCTTCTTTTGGGGCAAGCAAGCAAGAGACAAAATCTGTCATTGGTATGATAAACAGATTTTTCTTTTCATCTAGAGATATCTGAGGCAACTTGAGGAGGTCTCTAGGGAATTACAGAATTAATAAAAGTTTCTGCAGAAGTTTAGCTAGAACACTACACTTTCCTGCTGGGAGTAAGGGGATCCACAGGATTTCAGATTTCAACTAGGCCAGGCAACTAAGTATCAGATAAGAGTAATTTTCAAACTATCCTAAAAATTACAAACTACTGACCCTAATATTGTCAGATATGTTAAGTACCGAATCTAATATATTATTCTGGGGCTTCTATGGTGGCTCAGTGGTAAAGAATCTGCCTGCCAATGTAGGAGATGCAAATTCCACCACTGGGTCGGGAAGATCCTCTGGAGAAGGAAATGGAAACCCACTCCAGTATTCTTGCCTAGGAAATCCGATGGACAGAGGAGACTGGCGGTATACAGTCCATTGAGTCACAACAGAGTCAGACATGACTTAGTGACTAAACAACAACAGCTAATACATTATTTTACCTGTAGATGTGAATTCTTTATCCAATTCCTAAAGAGCTTCCACTTTTTATCATTTACTTCTCTGAATGTTCAGTTCAGTTCAGTTCAGTCGCTCAGTCATGTCCGACTCTTTGCGACCCCATGAACCACAGCACGCCAGGCCTCCCTGTCCATCACCAACTCCCGGAGTTCACTCAAACTCATGTCCATCGAGTCGGTGATGCCATCCAGCCATCTCATCCTCTGTTGTCCCCTTCTCCTCCTGCCCCCAATCCCTCCCAGCATCAGTCTTTTCCAGTGAGTCAACTCTTCGCATTAGGTGGCCAAAGTACTGGAGCTTCAGCTTTAGCACCGTTCCTTCCAATGAACACCTAGGACTGATCTCCTTTAGAATGGACTTGTTGGATCTCCTTGCAGTCCATGGGACTCTCAAGAATCTTCTCCAGCACCACAGTTCAAAGCATCAATTCTTTGGCGATCAGCTTTCTTCAAAGTCCAGCTCTCACATTCATACCTGACTACTGGAAAAACCATAGCTTTGACTAGATGGACCTTTGTTGGCAAAGTAATGAAGTAATGTCTCTGCTATCTAGGTTGG
The DNA here is from genome assembly GCF_049115385.1 of Moschus berezovskii. NCBI lineage: Eukaryota > Metazoa > Chordata > Mammalia > Artiodactyla > Moschidae > Moschus > Moschus berezovskii. Next base: position 27,826,454 of record NC_142475.1, read on the forward strand.
TCATAACTTTCCTTCCAAGGAGTAAGCGTCTTTTGATTTCATGGCTGCAATCAGCATCCGCAGTGATTTTGGAGTCCAAAAAAATAGTCTGACACTATTTCTACTGTTTCCCCATCTATTTCCCATGAAGTGATGTATGTATGATCTCTGAATGTAATATGGTATAATTTGTTAAAAATAGATCTGTATTTGTTTGAGACAGGACAAATAACCTAGAAGCAACCACTTCACATGATTAAATTATATTTAAAGCTGTCTTTAAAATGATCCCTGATACAGTTTTTTTATGAATTTCTCCATTGGTTTGCTCCATTGGTATGTTCAACTGGCACTCTAATTATATTCAGTTCCTTGCTTTACCAAACTAGTCATATATTACTTACAGTGATCATTCCATAAATATACTTTAACTGAATAACCTCATCACCTAGTTCTTGTCAACTGTACAAGGGACTCTTAAAATGGAGTGATTTGTAATTTGCAAATCTTTCTGAGTAAATATAATAAAAAATGAACTGTCTAAATATGTTTATGGTAGTTTGATTTCCAGCTGGAAATTTACCCGATGACTTAACTAATAAAGTTTTTGTTTTAAATTCTATTTGCTTAACATTTTCACCAAAGACAAACATGCCCCTGTTACATGATTTAGTGAATAGACTTACATTCTAACAACTGAGAGCGAAGAGCTCAAAAATCCATTAGTGCAAAACTTCCTAATCATGGTAGAATATTGTGGAATAAATTACAAAATGCATCCCCCAGCAAAAGCTCAATTTAACAAATCTTCAGTCCTTGGAGATATTCAGGAGATCTCAGTGAGGGAAGGGATATTGTTTCAAGGCAAGAGTTGATAGATACTATCATTTCCAGTGAGAATAGAAGTGACTCTATTGAAACTAAACATAATTCTTTTTAAATCACTTTAACAGTACACTGTCAATATAATCCTAAATTTTATTTTGACAGTATTCTAGGTTATCTCAGCAAATGAAACTTCTTTGTCCCTCATTAGTTGTATGTAACTGGTCGTTTGAATGCTGGTCAACACGTATCACAATCACTTGTTATGAAATATGGTACAGTGAGCACAGAGCTCCCCAGCATACTGATCATCCTTCCCACATCCAAACCTGCTGCTTTTCTTCTTCATGTAAGTTTCTCCTTCACTTTTAAATGTTGTTCTCTCTGTCAGCATTGCTATAAGCTGAAGAAATCACCTTTAACATGTCAAGTCACTCTGACTCTCTATACTTTTTTGAGAATTATAGACTTCTTGGTGAAAATACTTCATACCATTATTTCAAAAAATTCATAAAATAATATTTAATGTATGATACTTATGTAGTTGTAATGATTACATTTTATAAATATGTCAAAGTGAATAAAAGAGCACATACTGAATAAGACTGAAATAACAGAAAGTAGAAAGTATTCTAATCTACTTGCTACTTTTCTAAGCCTAAAATTTTATTATTGTTATGCAGATTTTTGGTTTCTCTGCCCTCAAATATTTAGAAATTCCAGATTAGAATATTTATATCTTTTACTGAGATTTGTAATCCATGTGGATCAGATACTATAATTATGATTCACTAGTATGTCTGGCAATGGTACCCCACTCCAGTACTCTTGCCTGGAAAATCCCATGGATGTAGGAGCCTGGTAGGCTGCAGTCCATGGGGTTGCTAAGAGTTGGTCACAACTGAGCGACTTCACTTTCACTTTTCACTTTCAAGCTTTGGAGAAGGAAATGGCAACCCACTCCAGTGTTCTTGCCTGGAGAATCCCAGGGATGGGGGAGCCTGGTGGGCTGCCATCTATGGGGTTGCACAGAGTCGGACACGACTGAAGCGACTTAGCAGCAGCAGCAGTATGTCTGGTATGTTAAATATGCTTGTATTGTATAAGCATATTTATATGCTTATTATAATATAATAATAAGCATATAATATATATATTATATAATATATATAATATTTATATGCTTATTAACATACAAGATTCTAGTTTTTTTAATATTTGTTTTCCATGTGAAAGTACACTTATTACAGCTTGTAAAACATATACACTCTGGCCCAACAATTTCAATTACAAAAGTGTCACACAGAGAAATACACCCAGTTTTATTGGTGGATATAAGGACATTTGTGGTAGAATTAATTTGGGTAGCATGAATTTTGGAAACAAAATGGATGCCCATAAACAGAAGAATGTTTGAATAAAGTAGATACATTTATAGTCTAAAAAGTTATAATGCCACTAAAATGAATTCATTACAACTTTCTAATTAAAGTACATAGATTTCCATAAGTTATAGTCAAATAAAAAAAAAAAGAAAGTTGCAGATACATAAAAATAATGACAAAGATCTACTTATGTTAGAATTTACAAAGTGGTATATTGTAGAATTATATTAGCATGGAGAAAAATATGGATGCAAACACAAGGGGTTATTAAAGGGTTATTTTGAGGTTGGCTAAACTGAGAAGGGCACTTGTGGTAAAGAATCCACCTGCCAATGCAGGAGATACAAATTCCACCCCTTGATCAGGAAGATTTCCTGGAGAAGGAAATGTCAACCCACTCCAATATTCTTGCCTGGAAAATCCCATGGACAGAGGAGCCTGGTGTGCTACAGTTCCTGGGGTCACAAAGAGTCGGACATGACTGAGTAATTATTATTATTGCTATTAAATTGAGGGAGAGTGGAAGAAAAGGAGAAATAAGCCAAATAAGGGGAAACAATATGAAAAAAAAGATTATCCTGTTAAACATGAACAACAACAAAATCAAGTCCTGTATTCCCAGTTAGGATAGAAAAGATCCATTATAATTAGCTCATTGAGGTAGTAGCTCAGAGAAGAAAAAAATGTGGTACCTTGAGCTCCAACGGTGGAAATCTGAAGTCTCCATTTTGTTTTCCTTTCTCTATTCCTGAGGAAGAGGATTAACTGACCTCAGTGAGTTTAGTGTTTATTTCTGAATATTCTTTTGGCTAGCGCTAACCAGAACTGCTTCCACTAAGGCAGATTAAAAAATTCAGCACTGGGATATGGTGATTTTGGATGTGCTTAGTTCCAAGAGCCTGGAGTGAAAGGGGACTGTTCCCTGTGGGCAAAGTACTAGCCCGAGGGCAAAGTACTTGCCCGCTGTTTCCTCTATTCCTTCTGTTTTTCCTGTTGGTGACAAGGTTTCTATTAAAACTATTAACATCCATTGTCATTCAATTCATTAAAAATCCTTCTCAAAAAAGTATTATTAGTGTCCCCGTTTTATACCTGAGAATAAGCTTAGTCATCAAATAAGTTGTTCAAGGTTTTTGTTGTTTATGAATGTTAGAGTGGTTGGAACTGCTAGGTAGGTAGAATAGGAAAAAGGAGTCCAAAATGGCGGTGGTTAAAAGACAAAGAAGGGAAAAGCCTGTGAAAATAGAACAAAGGAATGTCCAAGGACTGGAGTGAAGACCTCAGGTGAAACAAACAGCCCTCCTGGCTAGCCCAATATACATAAGGCAGGCTCAAGGGGAGGAGAAAAAACAGAAAAAGAGGAGCCAAAATTGAGCCTGGGGCTTCTCTTCTCTTCCCTTCTTTTGGGTTGACCCACCCTCACGCCTTGAGGATGTATTTTCCTTTGCATTCTAAATAAAACTACGCTGTAACACTGGTCTGTCAATCACTTCAAATTTTTGCTGCGGGGAGACAGAATTGAGGAAATTACACACTCCCCTGAAAGAACCATGTCTGTTTATCTGAGAAAATGTGGCTCTTAAGAGCAAATGAAACAGAAATTTTTTCTCTTTCTGCCTGCTTTTTTTTTTTTTCTGTGAAACTGTCAGATATGCTTTGGATCAAGAGTCAAGACTTGATTTGGGGCTTGTGAACAATAGACTAAATAGCCCTTTCAGCTTGCCCTGGATTCAGCATTCATAGCTTGCCTACAGAGTTATGTGAAATAGTACCCTATCCAGCCAACAAATGGAGTGCTATATTGAGGTTTAAGGGCAAAACCTCAGATACAAACACCTTTACACTTCACTTTTCTCTCCTATACTCCCCCTGAAGTAATTTCACAGAGTATGGTTACTTTTCTGAATGTTGAGCTTCAAGCCAAACTTTTTACTCTCCTCTTTCACTTTCATCAAGAGGCTTTTGAGTTTCTCTTCACTTTCTGCCATAAGGGTGGTGTCATCTGCATATCCGAAGTTATTGATATTTCTCCCAGCAATCTTGATTCCAGTTTGTGCTTCTTCCAGCCCAGCGTTCCTCATGATGTACTCTGCATATAATTAAATAAGCAGGGTGACAATATACAGCCTTGACGTACTCCTTTTCCTATTTGGAACCAGTCTGTTGTTCCATGTACAGTTCTGACTGTTGCTTTTTGACCTGCATACTGGTTTCTCAAGAGGCAGGTCAGGTGGTCTGGGATTCCCATCTCTTTCAGAATGTTCCACAGTTTATTGTGATCCACACAGTCAAAGGATTTGGCATAGTCAATGAAGCAGAAATAGATGTTTTTCTGGAATTCTCTTGCTTTCTCCATGATCCAGCGGATGTTGGCAATTTGATTTCTGGTGCCTCTGCCTTTTCTAAAACCTGCTTGAACATCTGGGATTTCACGGTTCACATATTGCTGAAACCTGGCTTGGTGGTCCCATCACTTCATGGGAAATAGATGGAAAAACAGTGGAGACAGTGTCAGACTTTATTTTTTGGGCTCCAAAATCACTGCAGATGCTGATTGCAGCCAGGAAATTAAAAGACGCTTACTCCTTGGAAGGAAAGTTATGACCAACCTTGATAATATATTAAAAAGCAGAGACATTACTTTGCCAACCAAGGTCCGTCTAGTCAAGGCTATGGTTTTTCCTGTGGTCATGTATGGATGTGAGAGTTGGACAGTGAAGAATGCTGATCGCCAAAGAATTGATGCTTTTGAACTGTGGTGCTGGAGAAGACTCTTGAGAGTCCCTTGTACTTCAAGGAGATCCAACCAGTCCATTCTAAGGGAGATCAATCCTGGGTGTTCATTGGAAGGACTGATGCTAAAGATGAAACTGCAATACTTTGGCCACCTCATGTGACGAGTTGACTCACTGTAAAAGACTCTGATGCTGGGAAAGATTGGGGGCGGGAGGAGAAGGGGACGACAGAGAATGAGATGGCTGGATGGCATCACCGACTCTGTGGACATGAGTTTGAGTGAACTCTGGGAGTTGGTGATGGACAGGGAGGCCTGGCGTGCTGTGATTCATGGTGTTGCGGAGAGTTGGACATGACTGAGCGACTGAACTGAACTATGGTTACTTTGGAGGCATTCTTTGAGTATTTTGGGCTCTTCTGGGCAAAATAATCTTAATAAAACCCCAATAAAACACTGTTTAAATTTATTGATGAAAAAATTTTTTTGTGAAATTCACAAAGCATAAAATTAATCATATTAAACAATTCAGCAACATTTCCCATATTCACAATATTGTACAACCGACCACTTTTATGTAGTTCCAAAACTTTTATCACCCCAAGAAGTAACAGTGTACCCATTAAGCAGTTACTCCCAGTTCCTCTCTCCTTCCAAATTATAACAAACCGGTTTAACTCTTTTTCCCCTGCACTAACAAAACGAATAAACAAAGAATATTAAAATCTCTGGGCCTATTTTTTTTACCTTATATAATTGGGATAGTATACTCATGTCATCATTTAGTGAAGAATAAACAGGGCATGTGGCACAAGACAGTAGACCCCGAGTGAAGATATTATTTCTCTCATCATACGCCTCTACACACATTTATTATTGTGTAGTGAACAAAAGGACCTATCCTTTGCAATACACTGATTTGTCACTCTTTAACTAGGAACATTTCCCTGCTTATACAAAGTTTTTTTGTACAGTATGCAATTTATTCTTTAAAGCTCTTTGAAGGATAAAGAAGAAGAATAAAGAGTATAAGAATGAGAAGGAGGGTAGGGGAGGAAAGCAAGGAAATGTTCTTTTTCTATCACAGGGAATTCAGGGCCACAGAGTGACTGAGTATTCAGAACAAGAGCCAGGACAGAAACCTCATTTCACTGACTTTCAGCTCAACCCCTTTCCACTTGGCTACACTGCTCTAAATGAGCTCCTAGACAAAGGGATCTCTAAAATATGAAAGAATGCTAAGGAGGGTGATTCATGGATGGAAAAATTGAAATTTCCTAAAGGACAGTCTCTCAGTCATTAGAAAGTCACTTTCTAAAGTTAGTGCTACACAGCAGGGAGTCTTTTCAGGCCTTCCATTTACTTATAAATGAGTCAGAAAAGCAGAAGAGTAGAAGAGAGCTGGGAAGTATGAATACACTGTAAACAATGAAAGGTGAAAACCAGGTTTTTCTGAGAAAAGGAAATCATTGGAAGGATGCCAGGGAACTGAATAATATTAAAGTGGAAACTATGAAAAAATGCTATAACTCCTACTGAAAATCGATTAGAAATACAGGGATGTGTGTGCACGTCTGTGTGTGATTTCTGTCGTGAAAGAAGTCATCATATTTTTACTCTCACTGGAAAAATGCTGCTTTTATCTCCTCTTTGTTTCTCTTTGTGTCTTTTTTTCTTTATCTCACAATTCAAGTTACATAATACATACTAGTAAGAGTAAAGTGAAGCACAGAGGGAAAACCCCTTTGAATGATTTATATTAATATGTTTTCTTTAAAAATCAAAAATAAGCATAAACTGCCACTAAAGTATTAATACAAATGTGTAAAATTAACTAATATGGTAATGGTACTTTAGTAATCAAAATTAAAGTACATAAGTTTACTGCCTTGAGTCTTTTTGAAAATAAGATGGTGATACAAACGAATGTATATCTTTAAAAGTGTTATTTCACTTCTTTTATTTAATGTGTTAGACTATTCTCAGATATCACCTAAAATATCACTGTTCCTAAAAATAATAATTTTTGGTGTATATTAAATAATGAAGTATCAGAGCATTAAACTGATCAGTGTATATTTTCCTTAAAAAAAACCTGAAAACAAATTTTGCATTTTAAAGCAAATTTTTTTTTCTGAAAACTTTATTATATTAATTTTATCATTCCTTTACTTTTATTCTAGGAAATATTTTTCACTATTCTTGGAAAAGTGATACTGTTGAATACCTAAGCCCCATATACCCACCAAGTACCTCTCTTCAAAACTTTTGTTAAGAGATTTGGCTCAGACTTAGCGTAATATTTATAAGTAGAATCTATATTGAATTATGTTAGGTAGAGTTATAGCCTTCTGTCTAATCTAAACAATATTACCAAGTAATGATCAGAACTTCTTCCATCTGGAATCTATGCACAATCCATGGAATTAGAGTAGTTCTTTAATTACATGACATTAGACTTTGAGTATGGACCAAAAAATAAGACTATAAATACTTTAAATTACTCCAAGCTTAGAGTATTTTGTATTGCCTCATGCTCAGTCATTGAGATTAGACAGACCTGGTTTGGGATCATTTTTAAATTATTGTTTAATGTCTCCAAAAAGTAGTTAAGATTTTATTAGTGAGAAGAGGACAATTGATTTTCTCTACATCAATCTCACTACGAAATAACAGTAGACTAATTCATGTCATATTACTGATGACTACATTAAAAATGATATTTCTGATAGACAAGTCTTTCTTTTTTTTCTCTCCCCTTTTTAAAACTTAGAAGTGAAGTGAAGTGAAGTCGCTCAGTCGTGTCCGACTCTTTGTGACCCGATGGACTGTAGCTTGCCAGGTTTCTCCGTCCATGGTATTTTCCAGGCAAGAATACTGGAATGGGTTGCCATTTCCTTCTCCAGGGGAACTTCCCAACCCAGGGATCAAACCCAGGTCTCCCGCATTGTAGGCAGATGTTTTTACTGTCTGAGCCACCAGGGAAGTTCAGTTCAGTTAAGTCGCTCAGTCGTGTCCGACTCTCCGCAACCCCATGAATCACAGCACGCCAGGCCTCCCTGTCCATCACCAACTCCCGGAGTACACTCAAACTCATGTCCATTGAGTCGGTGATGCCATCCAGCCATCTCATTCTCGGTCGTCCCCTTCTCCTCCCGCCCCCAACCTTTCCCAGCATCAGAGTCTTATCAGTGAGTCAACTCGTTGCATGAGGTGACCAAAGTATTGCAGTTTCAGCTTTAGCATCAGTCCTGCCAATGAACACCCAGGATTGATCTCCTTTAGAATGGACTGGTTGGATCTCCTTGCAGTATAAGGGACTCTCAAGAGTCTTCTCCAACACCACAGTTCAAAAGCATCAATTCTTCGGCGATCAGATTTCTTCACAGTCCAACTCTCACATCCATACATGACCATGGGAAAAACCATAGCCTTGACTAGACGGACCTTTGTTGGCAAAGTAATGTCTCTGCTTTTTAATATACTATCAAGGTTGGTCATAACTTTCCTTCCAAGGAGTAAGCATCTTTTAATTTCCTGGCTGCAATCAGCATCTGCAGTGATTTTGGAGCCCAAAAAAATAAAGTCTGACACTGTTTCCACTGTTTTTCCATCTATTTCCCATGAAGTGATGGGACCAGATGCCATGATCTTTGTTTTCTGAATGTTGAGCTTCAAGCCAACTTTTTCACTCTCTTCTTTCACTTTCATCAAGAGACCTTTTAATTTCTCTTCACTTTCTGCCATAAAGGTAGTGTCATCTGCATATCTGAGGTTATTGATATTTCTCCCAGCAATCTTGATTCCAGCTTGTGCTTCTTCCAGCCCAGCGTTCCTCATGATGTACTCTGCATATAAGTTAAATAAGCAAGGTGACAATATACAGCCTTGACGTACTCCTTTTCGTATCTGGAACCAGTCTGTTGTTCCATGTCCAGTTCTAACTGTTGCTTCCTGACCTGCATACAGGTTTCTCAAGAGGCAGGTCAGGTGGTCTGGGATTCCCATCTTTTTCAGAATGTTCCACAGTTTATTGTGATCCACACAGTCAAAGGCTTTGGCATAGTCAATGAAGCAGAAATAGATGTTTTTCTGGAACTCTCTTGCTTTCTCCATGATCCAGCGGATGTTGGCAATTTGATCTCTGGTGCCTCTGCCTTTTCTAAAAGCTGCTTGAACATCTGGGAGTTCACGGTTCACATATTGCTGAAGCCTGGCTTGGAGAATTTTGAGCATGACTTTACTAGCGTGTGAGATGAGTGCAATTGTGCGGTAGTTTGGGCATTCTTTGGCATTGCCTTTCTTTGGGATTGGAATGAAGACTGACCTTTTCCAGTCTTGTGGCCACTGCTGAGTTTTCCAAATTTGCTGGCATATTTAGTGCAGCACTTTCACAGCATCATCTTTCAAGATTTGAAAGAGCTCAACTGGAATTCCATCACCTCCACTAGCTTTGTTTGTAGTGATGCTTTCTAAGGCCCACTTGACTTCACATTCCAAGATGTCTGGCTCTAGGTCAGTGATCACGTTATCATGACTATCTCAGTCGTGAAGATCTTTTTTGTACAGTTCTTCTGTGTATTCTTGCCACCTCTGTGGGTCCTTTCAGCGCCAAACGTGGAATCCCCTCTCCCCCTTTCCCTTCTCCTGCCCTGTAGCGCCCCAAGACAGAAGCCAGAGATTGAGGGGAGCCTCGGTCTCGGCAAGAAAGCCGCCCGGGATTAGCCCCTCTGGGGGGTCTAGGTCCGAAGGAGCAAGCCCCAAAGAAGAGGTGAGCGGACCGCCCGCCCCACAGCCTCCCTCGCCCGGAGAGAGACACTCAAATGCAGCGGGGGTTCTGTCAAGTCTGTTCCCCTTTATTGTTATAAGCTCTCCATATATAAAGGCAAGCATGGGGGTTTTGCAAGGGACTTTCTGCTGTCGGCTCCAATCATATTAAAGGTCAGGTCATCACCCGCTGGCATCACAACAGAGGTCTAGGGTGATCAAGCACTGTTCATGCAAAGGGAAGTGTTCAGGGACCAATCACATATTTTTCTGATTATCTGGGGCCGTGCCCTCCTGACATCTATCAGGCTCCATCTTTATGGGTGCGCCTCTGCCATGTGTCCTTTCTCAGCCGTGCGCCCTATACACCTCTTCTTAATATCTTCTGCTTCTGTTAGGTCCATACCATTTCTGTCCTTTATCGAGCCCATCTTTGCATGAAATGTTCCCTTGGAATCTCTAATTTTCTTGAAGAGATCTCTTGTGTTTCCTATTCTGTTGTTTTCCTCTATTTCTTTGCATTGATCACTGAGGAAGGCTTTCTTATCTCTCCTTGCTATTCTTTGAAACTCTGCATTCAGATGCTTATATCTTTCCTTTTCTCCTTTGCTTTTTGCTTCTCTTCTTTTCACAGCTATTTGTAAGGCCTCCTCAGACAGCCATTTCGCTTTTTTGCATTTTTTTTCCATGGGGATGGTCTTGGTCCCTGTCTCCTGTACAATGTCACGAACCTCCGTCCAGAGTTGATCAGGCACTCTAGTTATCAGATTTAGTCCCTTTAATCTATTTCTCACTTCCACTGTATAATCATAAGGGATTTGATTTAGGTCATATCTGAATGGTCTAGTGGTTTTCCCTACTTTCCTCAATTTAAGTCTGAATTTGGCAATAAGGAGTTCATGATCTGAGCCACAGTCAGCTCCTGGTTTGTTTTTGCTAACTGTATACAGCTTCTCCATCCTTGGCTGCAAAGAATATAATCAATCTGATTTCGGTGTTGACCATTTGGTGATATCTTGTGTTGTTGGAAGAGGGTGTTTGCTATGACCAGTGCGTTCTCTTGACAAAACTCTATTAGCCTTTGCCCTGCTTCATTTCGTGCTCCAAGGCCAAATTTGCCTGTTACTCCAGGTGTTTCTTGACTTCCTACTTTTGCATTCCAGTCCCCTATAATGAGAAGGACATCTTTTTTGGGTGTTAGTTCTAAAAGGTCTTGTAGGTCTTCATAGAACCGTTCAACTTCGGCTTCTTCAGCGTTACTGGTTGGGGCATAGGCCTGGATTACTGTAACATTGAATGGTTTGCCTTGGAAACGAACAGAAATCATTCTGTCGTTTTTAAGATTGCATCCAAGTACTGCATTTCGGACATTTCGAAACCCATTATTAATTACCCTGAAAATGGAAGAAAAGTTCTAGGTCCAATTATGGAGAGAAGATTGGGTTACCACCGGTACTTGGTTCCTTCAGTATGAAAATCTTATTTAGAAGGTAGTTTTAAATTACAACTAAAATTATCTCAGAAGAATTGGGGTTTTGGATGCATCTAAATTTGTTAATTTAACTTATATGCAGAGTACATCATGAGGAATGCTGGGCTGGAAGAAGCACAAGCTGGAATCAAGATTGCTGGGAGAAATATCCATAACCTCAGATATGCAGATGACACTACCCTTATGGCAGAAAGTGAAGAGGAACCAAAAAGCCTCTTGATGAAAGTGAAAGAGGAGAGTGAAAAGGTTGGCTTGAAGCTCAACATTCAGAAAACAAAGATCATGGCATCTGGTCCCATCACTTCATGGGAAATAGATGGGGTAACAGTGGAAACAGTGTCAGACTTTATTTTTTTGGGCTCCAAAATCACTGCAGATGCTGATTGCAGCCATGAAATTAAAAGACGCTTACTCCTTGGAAGGAAAGTTATGACCAACCTTGATAGTATATTAAAAAGCAGAGACTTTACTTTGCCAACCAAGGTCCATCTAGTCAAGGCAATGGTTTTTCCCGTGGTCATGTATGGATGTGAGAGTTGGACTGTGAAGAAAGCTGATCGCCGAAGAATCGATGCTTTTGAACTGTGGTGTTGGAGAAGACTCTTGAGAGTCACTTGTGCTGCAAGGAGATCCAACCAGTCTATTCTAAGGGAGATCAATCCTGGGTGTTCATTGGAAGGACTGATGCTAAAGCTGAAACTGCAATACTTTGGCCACCTCATGCGACGAGTTGACTCACTGGAAAAGACTCTGATGCTGGGAAAAGTTGGGGGCGAGAGGAGAAGGGGACGACGGAGAATGAGATGGCTGGATGGCATCACCGACTCTGTGGACATGAGTTTGAGTGAACTCCAGGAGTTGGTGATGGACAGGGAGGCCTGGCGTGCTGTGATTCATGGGGTCGTGGAGAGTCAGACACGACTGAGCGACTGAACTGAACTGAACTGAAAATCTTCAAAAAGCATTTTAAAAAACTATAAGAAATTCAAATCCTTCGAAAAATATAAGAATCAAGAGATAGAATTATATATAGGCAGTTTTGAGTGCAGCGTTTTCAAAAGCACTGGTCTTTTAAAATGCCAAATAATTTTGGGGGTAGGGAAGTGGGATGAGAGGAAGACATTCATTTTATCATCACAGTATTTGAAAACTAGTGTTTTTTTTTTTGATGAGAAATGAGTAGGAATCTTCTTGTTTTGTTGGATTAGACTGTTCTCTGGAGTTACAAAGCAAGATAACATTTGAAGCTAGTGGTAACATACGTAATGAAGGAATAAGAAAACAGTTATGTTATGACATATATATGAGCTTTTAGACATTCTTAAAATAACTTTTGCTTTGCTTTGATAGAGAAGATTCAACCAAATCAGTTAAAAGTAGATTTATTTCAATGTCATGATTTATAGTATAGATTAGATTTAACTTTATCTTCAGTATAATTTTTTGTTTCAGCAAGAAGAGAAATATAGGCTTTTCCTGGCTTTGCACAAAATACCATGAAGAATTAAGGGCACTTTGTATAAATTGAACTAAAAAGGCTCATTTGCTTCAGATAGCCAGGTAACTCAAGAAAATTACTTTTTAAGCTTAAATTATCATGATAACTGGCTCAATATTTCATTTTTTATCAGAGGTTGCACGTACTTAAGTAGGTCTTATTCTAACTTATTGCACTCACTCTTAAATTTATTTCTAAATTTCAGAAATGTTAAGAAAATGAATGATTATTTATCTTTCTGAGACTGTTGTGTAGGGACATTTTTAGCAAGATAAAAGCATGCTACTGAGTTTCTCAGTAGAGACTACTTTGGTTATTTTTATATTCTACGCAAGTCTTTCTGTAACTAGTGTGTGTGTGTGTGTATATATATATATATATAGTTATGAGTGTATATATATATATAGTTATTGAGTGTGTATATATATATAGTATAGTATATATATATATATGTGTGTGTGTGTGTGTGTATATATATATAGATATATCTAGTTATTGAGTTAAACAGAATCATGAAACCATTGGGGAAAATCTCTGAATACTTTTTAGGTGATCCTTTGTGTCCCCAAAAGAATATATATTATGTATATTATATTTTATTAATTATAAAAGACTGATATATATATTATATAGGAAAAATATTCCTTCTTAAAAACATAAAGCCGGAAAATATTAAAACAATATATTTGGTATTCACTTATTAAGTTAAAAAGGGGAACTAAGTAATAAACAGATCACTGGCATCTGGATTAACAAACTGCTATTTTGTTATACATTGAAGTTAGATTTGGCTCAAGAGACAGTGGCTAAACTCAATCAGAATGGTTATAGGAAAGTTGTCCAAATATTGGGTGGTGTATATTGTAAAGAATTATATTACTACTTTAGAAGAGATAGTTGGTGATTGGTATTTGAAGATCACTGATGGGGTATACAGGCAGCATTAAAATTTTGAATTGTCTAACCTCAATTTACTCATTCCATGTCCAGTTATTTTTAAAATATTCTCTTATATTCTGTTATATCAAACGAGTTGCTCTTCAGTCAAAAGAATCTTCAGTCATGAGGAAGGACTTCAGTGGGAACTTGAAACAAAGTTAGGATCTAAACGGGCAGAGAGAACTAGGGTTGTATTACAGTCTTTTAGTCTTTTAGAATGAAGTAGCATAGGAAGGATAGACATGTCATATTTGAACCAATCTCACTATAGTGGAAGGTGTGGATTGAGGTTTACTAGGATGTAACACTGGAAAAGTAAGTAAAGGCCAAATTATGAAGGCTATCAAATCAAAGGCAAAACAAAACAAGAAATGAGTTGCTCTTGTTTCTTTCTCCCCTGTCTTCTTATTCCATGTTTGTGCTCATTTTTCAATCATAAGCCATCCACTGAAGCCATCTCTTCAAGAACCACCCAGCTGTAACTAATGTCCCCCTCCTATGAATTACATGAGAAAATAAATTGTATTTAAAGTAACTGTTTGAGTCTACAGGGACAGGAATAGTGGCTGGCATACGGTGGATGCTGATGCATGCTTGCTGAATGACTTGAGAGAAACTCTACTAACCCTACTATTGCTTTTTACAAATTTTCTATGCTTAAGATAATGGTTATAGGCATATCTGTACACTTTATCTTGTTTGCTCATTACAATTGAGCTGTGAAGCCTAGGTAAAACTATTCTACTTCGTAAGTGAAATAAATTAATCTCTGGAAGTTTTATCTAACTTAATCTGAAAAGCAAATTAAAGCAATTATTAATTATGATTATTTAGACAAAAACTGATAAGATACTTGAAAACACACAATATATACCAAGTAGTGGGTCAAATGGCAAGCCACTCCAATACTCTTGCCTAGAAAACCCCATGGATGGAGGAGCCTGGTGAGCTGCAGTCCGTGGGGTCACTAAGGGTCGGACACGACTGAGCGACTTCACTTTCACTTTTCACTTTCACACATTGGAGAAGGAAATGGCAACCCACTCCAGTATTCTTGCCTGGAGAATCCCAGGGACAGCGGAGCCTGGTTGGCTACCGTCTATGGGGTCACACAGAGTCGGACACAACTGAAATGACTTAGCAGCAGCAGCAGTGGGTCAAAATTAATATAAAATATTATACATGGGCTTCCCTGGTGGTTCAGATGGTAAAGAATCCACCTCAATGCAGGTGACCCAGGTTCAATCCCTGGGTCTGGAAGATCCCCTGGAAAAGAGAATGCAACTTACTCCACTATTCTTGCTTGGAAAATCCCAATGGACAGAGAAGCCTGGCGTGCTACAGCCTGTGGGGTCACAAAGAGTTGGACATGACTGAGTGACTAACCTATTATACAGCTGTGGAAGGGAGTGTCATTGATATTATCCATTGATATAGAGGGAAGAGCATAGTACATTGCTAAAAAAGAACACTATAGGTATGGTAAAATAAGTACAAAAGCAAACCAAGCTTGTAATATGTGCAACATTTCTCTTTACAAGGAGGAAACTGTGGAAGATACAATTTTGTCAACACTGATTTCTTCAGTCAGTCAGTGGTGGGAAGGAGGAGGAAATTAGTGATGATTATTTTTTCTTTACATATTTTATATTGTTTAATTTGCTATGGTGATTGTGTGTGTTAGCTTTGTAATTTTACATTAGAATTTAATAAAGACAAAATGAATGATCAAAAAAGAAAAAATGTTCAAAATAAAATACTTTTTAATTTAGAAAATTTAAGAATACTAGATTGCTATGGGCCAGACAGATCTGAAACTATAAGCTAATTTCATATGCTTATTTGTTAAATTTTGAAAATTTGTTTAAAATTAAAATTACTAACAGATGAAAAGAAAAATCCAGTGAATCATTAGTGCATCATTTAAATACTTGGATTTTTTATTTGGAAGTTGAAGAATATGTTTTGTAAGATGCTAAAAAGTAGCCTTTGAGCCAGTGAGTAAAAGTAACAAAAATTCCATTTGTTTTTGAGCTACTTTAAAGCTTCTTTTCTATTTAAGGGAAAACTCTCACTTTGAGACAGGAGGTTTTCAAGCTGAGGTTTGTTAAACACTTATTGGAGGTGTATAGAACCATCAAGCACCAAAGAGTCACCTGAACAAAACAGATGTTCATATGCCTTCCAAATCTAAGGTGATGTATTTTCTTGGTACTAAGGTTTAAGTAGGGACTGAGGAACCATATTTAGAACAGTAATAAAAAAGATAACATGGAAGTGGAAGTAATACCCTAAAAAGTTAATTGTAAACACAATTAAAAAAAAAAAAAGACAAAGTATATTGTATGTGTGTGTATGTATGTTTATGTTTCTCCTTGTATAGGAGAAGGTTTGAATTTAACAATACAGATGGTAAAAATGAAACAGGAGAAACAAGAGAAGGGAAAAGGGATTTAAATTTTCTTTGCAGCTTATATTCTGCTGAAAACAACATTTCATAAAATTTTGACTTGACTGACAGTTTCAGCTCTCAATAGGATGAAGGATCAAGATGAGAAACTTACTCTGGACTTTTCTCTATCAATAAGGAAGAGTTAGATGATAAATTGGAAGTAGGGAGAAAGTTGTATAAAAAACTACCTGGTTTAAGTTCATAATAGGCAAGTTAAACAACTTTCGTAGTCTACAAAGGACAGCAAATTAAAAAAAAAAATTTCCATAATATGGGAATGATGACAAATCAGAAATTCTAAAGGAAAAGACAGTTCTAAAAGTCAGAATCTCATTTAGAAATCCCAAGGAAAAGAAAACTGATAGCACTTCAAAACAAATAAATAATAAATACAATAAATTTAATTTTATAGTCAAAATTACTTTATATAATAATAGTGAACTTAAAAATGCTCTGAAATTATTTTCTTTATTGAATTATACTTAAGGAAGTTGTCTGTGACAAGAACTTGAGTTATAAAAATGGTATGACACTTCCCACCAATAAAGATATCACAGTATTGAGATAGATACTTATAACAAAAGTTAAAATTCTTTTAGTAATAGAATGTATTTTTTGCAAAAAACAAAAATACCAAATATTCTAGACTGGCTTTTCATGGTTAGCAAATGCTCACCAGATGAGGTGAAAGGAATTTCTTGCAGAGAGCAAAATAGAGATAATATAGTTATTTGAGAAAGCTATACATAGTTTGATCAAATTGGACAAAAGACTGATAGAGGGACATGTTAGGATGTACAGGTAGATATTTCGACTGATCATGGATAATACTGTATATCACACTAAGGAAGCAGCACTCCTAACTTAGAAGCTTTGGAAACAGTGCCCTCAGTCCCTGTAAGAAATGTGGAGGCTGGAGTAGTAAAGACTGAAGACACAGAGAACAATTAACAATAGTCAGACTTGAAATAAGGTAATACCAATGGCTTTCAAGAAGAGAGACAGGAGAACTGCTTTGGATAGATGTGTATTATAGGCTTTCAGTAGTTACTGCCAGAGACAATAGCTTATTTAGGGCACACATTTCTTGAGGTTGTTGGTTTTTTTCCCCCTTAAAATTTATGAAAGTACTTGTTAATACAGGGCTTCCCCTGTGGCTCAGTGGTAAAGAACCCATCTAAAAATGCAGGAGACATAAGAGGCACAAGGTCAATTCTTGGGTTGGGAATATCCCCTGGAGGAGGGCATGGAAACCCACTCCAGTACTTTTGCCTGGAGAATCCCATGGAAAGAGGAGCCTGGTGGGCTACGGCACATAGGGTTGCAAAGAGTTGGACACAACTGAAGCAACTGAGCACTCATGAACTTGTTAATACATATAAATTAGTAAATTTTCTTTATTTAGTTTATCGAAGAAACAGGACCAATTCCTGACTTGATAAAATGATATAAAATGAAATAATCTGTATTTTCCATTTGCAGATGAAAAACAGGGAAATTGCTGGTAATATCCACAATCATCTGAAATCAAACCTCTTATGTCCAGGTTTCATATATTACCCATTTTTCCTTTGCTATTGAGTGAAAGTACATAATGATATAAATTTATTTCTGTACATCTCATGAAGATATTCCAGTATTCAGAAGGAAATGTGAAAATCAAATTTGACTATATGATTTCAGGATATTTGTAGCTATTTTCTTCCTTTGCTGATTTTTAAAAAATTATCTATTATTTAAATAGATATTTGTTGGGCTACAGTTCATGGGGTCTCAATGGTCGGACATGACTATTTGCCCATCCTTCTATCATTATCTAAATGGCACTGCTTTAGACGCTGGAAGCATACATGTGAACAAAACTGACAAAATTCTAGCCCCCATGGAACTGTTTTCTATAATAAGAGGAGAAAGAAAATATATAGTTAAAATATTTATTAATATTATATCAGATGACTATAAAGACAATAAAAAAACATGGAAGAATGTGCTGGACTGGAATTTGAGATTCTAAAAAGCAAACATGGAAAACCTTACTGAGAAGGTTGAATTTGAGTACAGGCCAAACAGAATTAAGAAAGTAAGCTATACTAGCATTTGGGGCTGGAATGTCTTGGTTATAAGAATAAATAAGTGCAACACACCAGAGACAAAATCATGCCCAGTGAGTCAGGAATAAAAAGAAGATAGTGTGATTGAAGCAAAATGAGCAAGACGAAGGTTGGTAGGAAGGAGATAAATAAAAGAGATCTTGGAGGGATCTGTTCATGTAAGGCCTACAGGCAATTGTAAGGACTATCACTTTTAAGTAAAGTGTGAAGTGTATGTAAGGTTTTCATGATTGACATGATCAGATTTACAGAAAGTGAGAATGATCTTGGGAGCACAGTGACAGGTTAGAAAGCCACAGTGATTATGCAGGCGAGAGAAGATGC
Source organism: Moschus berezovskii (assembly GCF_049115385.1). Classification (NCBI taxonomy): domain Eukaryota; kingdom Metazoa; phylum Chordata; class Mammalia; order Artiodactyla; family Moschidae; genus Moschus; species Moschus berezovskii. The sequence continues at coordinate 27,844,960 of NC_142475.1, forward strand.
TGCATTGTACTTGGATAGAAACAGTGGAGGTGCTAGAAAAATTACATTTCCTAAACCAATTTCTTTAAAAATAAGATGGTCAATTCTTTGGGTAGTAACAAATATGGAATCATTTGAACATCTCTCCTTCTAATTGACCTATAATGATACCAAGTTAAGATATTTGCATGGTTCTGTTTTTCAGCCATGGAGTGGATATAATTTGTAGATGGACATTGGTTCACAAAAAATGATGTAGCTGCCCTGGGTACCTCATAAACATCTTAGACTTGATTACACATCAGAGAACATCTTTACTGGAAAGAAGTGTGCCATGATAGGTCCACTTCCTGTGCATGGCTAAATCTTTTTATGTGGTTAATATCTGACTATAACCATTAAAACTTGGGTTTGTTCCTTATGTTCCATTTCCACAAGGTTGTTAATCAGGCTTAGGGAGTTATTTCCTATAGGCTTGTTTTCTCCTAAGTGTCTGCTCATTAGATAAGCCTGGCCTAATTATTATTAACTCAATTATTTTATCTTGAGAATAATTTATTTTACTAGGAAATGAAACATTTGTGTCACCAGGTGAACAATAATGAGGACACTTGCAGTTCATAAACAAGTTAGAAATTTACTGTCTACTCTTTGTCTCACAAATTGTGATAGTCACCGTGAGAGTCTTTTAGAAAATTTCACCAAAGTGCTCCACTTGACTATGCTTAATTAGAGTTTAATGTTAATCTATTCTTTTCTGATCATCATAGACACAAGATTATTTTATAGGTTCCCTTTGTTCCAAATGGCTGTATTTATTCCTCTTACTCATGCTATTATCATTTTGCCAAATTTGAGGGTTTATATCCCACTCACTTCCTGGGCATCACCTGTCTCAACACCAATCTTCAGAAATCTTTGAAAGCATCCCTATGTCCCCAGATCATTATGTCCCAAGACCATTTTGTTTCATCAGTATTTACCCTGGCTGCTTTTCCAGAAGCTCTGAACACTGGTGCTACATTTTTATCAGCCAACATTATTACCATCAGTAGGTAATGTAAAACTGGATAAAGTTTATTTTATTTCAGGATTCATGCATATATAAAAATTTAGATCTAGTATTCATAAGCTATTTTCTTTCTTACTCTGAAATAGAGATTCTCAATCAATTTGCATTCACTTTTTTATAAGAACTGTTGGTGATCTTTTTCTTTTTTGTTTTGTTTCATACGTAGTTTATCAGTGTATATTCTGTCTGCCAGCTAACTGTTGTCAAAACAAACTCTGCTTTGAATCGCAGTGGTGTCCAAAATTGGAGAACTATCAACATTGAATGAACAAATTATGGCTGCTTATCCCACTTATCAGTGAAATTCATTCCACGTCTGTTTATTTATTTACATGATTAACAAATACTTCCAAAGCTTCTAAACATTTTTTTTTTACATTTTGTAAATGTGTCTTAATGAAAGCATATTCCTAAATAAAGAGAATAGTATAATGAGTTATTATGTACTCATTCAGTTCAGTTCAGTTCAGTCGCTCAGTCGTGTCCAACTCTTTGTGACCCCATGAACCGCAGCACGCCAGGCCTTCCTGTCCATCACCAACTCCTGGAGTTCACTCAAACTCATATCCATTGAGTCAGTGATGCAATCCAGCCATCTCATTCTCTGTCGTCCCATTCTCCTCCTGCCCCCAACCTTTCCCAGCATCAGAGTCTTTTCCAGTGAGTCAACTCGTCGCATGAGGTGGCCAAAGTATTGGAGTTTCAGCTTTAGCATCAGTCCTTCCAATGAACACCCAGGACTAATCTCCTTTAGAATGGACTGGTTGGATCTCCTTGAAGTCCAAGGGACTCCCAAGAGTCTTCAACACCACAGTTCAAAAGCATCAAATCTTCAGCAATCAGCTTTCTTCACAGTCCAACTCTCACATCCATACATGACCACTGGGAAAACCATAGCCTTGACTAGACGGACCTTTGTTGGCAAAGTAATGTCTCTATATGTTATCTAGGTTGGTCATAACTTTTCTTCCAAGGAGTAAGTGTCTTTTAATATGTACTCATTACTTAGGTCTAATCAGCATCAACATTTAGCCAATTTGGTTTCATCTATAAACCTATTTCCTCCCCACTTTCCTCTGTATAATTTGAATATATACTCCACCTCATTATTTTATAATACATATTTCAGCATGTATATAACTCTTATAAATAAACACACTTTTTAAAAACCCAAAGGTAACAATCATAACTAAAAATCTCCCCAATTCCTTAATACGGTCAAATATTCATCCAATTGTTGTCTTCATTTTCGTAAGAGTTGACTTATCAAAATAGATTCACAGCAATCATGGATTTTAATCAATGCCAAATTTCACTAACAATTCAAGTGACACAAGTAAAAAAGAGGCATAGACATAGCATTTCTTTTTTCTTGAGGTGAGTGGCATTCAAATGTAACTTCTTAATTGCCCCATCCCTCTACATACATTTTCATTCAGGATCACACAACTATAGATTGTTGGAATGTGTATATTTAGTCAGTGTAAGCAGAGAAAGAGGTTCTAAAATCTGTGGTTTCTTGGATATTATATTTGGTGAATTACCTTGGGTAAAGAGATTATCTGACTAGTTTAACCTCTTTAGTCATATATTTTCCATATTATATATATATATATACACACACACACACATACACATAGACAGTCTAGTTAAATCCTGTTAAACTGTTAAAAACAAGGAGTTCTGGTGAAGACTAGCATTCCCCTAGGAGAGAAAGCAGGAGTTAGTTACAGGGCCATTTTAATTATTTTTGTTCCAGTCTTATATGACTTTTGGAGAAGGGAGTGTCAACCCACTCCAGTATTCTTGCCTGGGAAATCTCATGGATAGAAGAGCCTGGAGGGCTACAGTCCATGGGGTCTTAAAAGAGTTGGATAGCTTAGCAACTAAACAGCAACATTACACAAATACACACACACACACACATATATGTATATATACACACATAGTGAAGAAGGAAATGGCAATTCACTCCCATATTCTTTCTTGGAAAATCCCATGGACAGAGAAGCCTGGCAGGCTACCATCCATAGGGCCTCAAAGAGTTTGACATGACTGAAGCGACTTAGCATAGCATATATGACTTTACAGATCACTTTCCAAATAAAAGTCTAGTAATTAAGTACTGGGTTAAGTCTTATAAAATGTATTGCTATCTCTTTCCTTTTCTCTTATTTTTCTCTCCTTCCAATTTATTTGTTGAAGAAAACAAGTTGCATGTCTTGTATGATTTTGTAGTCTCCATGTCTTGCCTTTCTGTGGTGTCATTCAATATTTTCTTTTATTTTTTATTGCTGTTGTTGTTGTTTAATTTTTATATTTCTTATAAATGAGCTTTATCAAAGACACTGATTAATTTTATACTGTTTTTTTTTTTTTTTTAATAAGGAGGGGCTTCCCAGGTGGTGCAGTTGGTAAAGAATCTGTCTGTCAACACAGGAGATGCAAGAAATGTGGGTTCGATCCCTGAGTCAGAAAGATTCTCTGGAATAGGATATGGCAACCCACTATAGTATTCTTGCTGGGATAATCCTATGGACAGAGGATCCTGGTGGGCTAGAGTCCATGGGGTTGCAGAGTCAGACACGACTGAGTGACTGAGCATGCATACACACTTTATATAGTTTTTCATAGGTACTTTGTAATTCCATCAGAAGCATATAACATCTGTGCTACTGATAGTCACTAAAGATCATTGCCTAGATACATTTCCTTATAAGGGGATGCCAAATAGTGATTACATAATACTATTATCATTTCTTTCTTTATTAACTCTAAACATTTGTATAAGAAAGTCATCCTTATCTAGTTCAGTTACTGTGACTGAGATACAGTCCATGTAGGAAAGCCAAGATGGAATTAGTTTATTTTTGCTTCAATTGTCTGTTTTCAAAATAATGAGTTAGTACAATAAGCACTTTGCAAATGTAGCCCTTGAGAGTTTTATTTTTGTTGGGTCTACCTTGTATATTATTACAAACTCATGGATTTAAACACATTTGATGTTTAAATATGCTGTGTTCAGTGGCCAGGATCCAGGATGGAGGCATCTTTGGGCCCTGGGCACATGGGGAGGATCCAGCCACACTGCCATGCAGTAGGCCTCATTTCTTTCTCCTCCACTCACAGTAACATCACAGTGGCTGCACAATGAGAACCCCAAGTTCACTTCAAATTTGCATTTGTTGATGATGGTGGTACTGGAAAAACTGTATTCCTGAAATGTCATCTGACTGGTGAACTTGAGAAGATGTATGTAGCTTCCTTGGGCTTCCCTGGTGACTCAGTGGTTAAGAACCTATCTGCATTGCAGGATCCATAGGAGATGTGGATCAATCTCTGTTCTGTGTTTACGCTAACTGGATATATTGTAAACATGCTATTCATTTCATTGATAAGTTTTTAACTTGACTATATCAAGAAAATTCAATTTCTCAATTGTTTAGTTGAAATTAAAAAAAAAAATGACTTCCCCCTTGGGTATTCTTTTACTTACTATTAGAAAATTCTGTGATGCTAACATAGACATATTATGTTTGCTTACCTTTTTAACAGTGACTCATTCACAAATAATTTTTATCTGTTATTCTCAAGATTCAATAATACTACTTAGCATTGTATAGACTTGAGTTATTTACAAAGCAAGCTTTAGTGCATGTTCTATTGTTAGAATATATCTTCATTTTGCAGTTCTGGAATATTTATTAGTATATTCAATTTTCAACCATTTTTACTTATACAAATATTTGGATAACCTATGGTGATTTGATGAAGCAAAAGATATTTTTTCTTATTTTTAAAGTACTTTTGAAGTAAAACACATACACAGAACATGTACACATCATATGTTTATAGTTAAATTATTGCAAAATAAATAAACACATGTAAATATTACCCAGGTCAAGAAATAATGATATTCTCATGTTCTACTTCGGAACATTTATAAATTGAATCATAAATATGAATTTTTTATTACTTTTGTTGTTCAAAATGTTTATGAAAATCTTTTGTGTAGTCGTTTGCAATTTGTTAACTTTTTCACTACATTTTCTTTTTCCATTTCATGAATTGCATTTTAAAAAATCTTTTTCTTACTCTTGATGGAAAGATTATTTCCAGAAAGACCTATTATGAGTAGTGTTATTGCAAATGTAGTCACCTATTTCTTGGAATATATGTACATAATTTTTTGATAGGCACATTCCCAGGAGTAGAATTGCTGGATATGTTCAAGTTTAATAGATAATGCCAAACATATTTCAAAATAAACTGTAACAGTTTCACTCTTATTAATAATACATGAGAATTCCAAGTTTCTCTCCCATCATACCAATGCTTTCTCTTGTCTTTTTTCTTTTTCTTTCTTTCATTTATATTTATACACTCTAGAGGATGTATAGTGGTAGCTACTTGGAAGAGGATTAAAGGTTCTAAGTGTCCAGGCTGAGGAAACAATCATAATTGGGCAGATAGTAGGAGGAACATATGTGGTGGGGCTGTGGCTGGGAATCAGGGGCTCAATTTTAGACAGGATTTGTTTGAGGATTTCATGAAATGTCCAGTTGGAAGTGTTGAATGGATAGTTGCATACAGCAGTCTTTATTCTCGGAAGTTATTCTGGCAAGAAATTAAAATTTGAGGGTAGTTATATTTACAGCCATATATATACAAAGTACATCATGAGAAATGCTGGGCTATAAAGCACAACCTGGAATCAAGATTGCCTGGAGAAATATCAATAAACCCTGATGCTGGGAAAGATGGAAGGCAGGAGGAGAGGGGATGACAGAGGATGAGATGGTTGGATGGCATCACCGACTTGATGAACATGAGATTGAGCAAGCTCCGGGAGTTGCTGATGAACTGGGAAGCCTGGTATTTTGTAGTCAATGGGGTTGCAAAGAGTCAGCGACTGAACTGAACTGAGTCAGATAATATTGCCAAGGGAGTGAGGGTTGACTGAAGAGAGATGTACAAGAAACAAGTACAGAACATTCCATGAAGAGAATGGGTAGATGATAAATAATTTAGGAAAGGAGATTTAAAAATAGTAGCTGATGAGGTAAGAGTAAAATCAGATGTGCATGGTGTCTCAAAAATTAAAAAATACATATTTTAAGAAGGAATTTTTGAATTTTCTCAAATGCTATGGAAACCAAAATGAAATCAAATGAAAATGAAGCAAAACCAAAGAACTGACCATTAGCTAATAAAATTGGTAACTACAAGAGACCTTGATATGAAAAGCCATGGTAGGATAGTAAGAAAGGGAGCTCAATTTTGTGGGCTCCAAAAAACAATGGAAGAATATCTGAAAATAGGAGTCTAGGCAACTATTTCTGAGTTATTTTTTCTTCTCTTTTTTATACACCTGTTTCCTGTGGTCTTTCAGTACTAAGATTCAATATTTTTTTAAGTCCCATTCTCATTCTCTTTGGGAAAGTAAATAACCATAAATTAAACTTTATTTTAAAAAGAACAAAAACTAGAAAACATAGAAGATAATTTAAGTTGATTTTTCCTTATTTCTTTGTCTTCAGTTTAAAAATTTGTCATTGGAGAGTAACTTGAAAGGTCAAAATTTGCACATGTTGTGGTTCCCAGGTGATACAGACTGAAAAGGTTTTAAATCATTCACTGTGAATGTACTCAAGTATTTCTGGAAAATGACCAAGATATGCCATTAGAAACTGATATATAGCTATGGCTAAAATCCAAGTCAATAGTGTCTTACATCACAGGAAAAGTTGTAAGTCAATAGTGCGGTAATGCAAAATGTGCTGTCATGTCTCGAGACAAATAGGTTTTATATACATTTAATATGATAATGAATCATATAATAGTTGATGGTTTTAAAACTCTCACAATTATGCACTGTGTCAAAAAAGAAGAAGAATTAAATGCGTTGTAAAATACAGAGATAGTGGACAGGTCCTTTGTTAAATATCATGGTGGGTTTTCAACTTATTGAAATTATTTAGTGACCTTTACCAATAGATAATTAATTGTGGAAACAGAAATGTGTAATTATATTTTGATTTATATTTTAGATTATATACATTTGAGAAATATGATTTTATGTAAACATTTAGCACTCAAAAATTACAGTGAATTACTGTAATTAAAAAATTTAAACATGTTTGAAGCATATGAAAGCATAATGAGAAAATGTCACTTGGCCAGTAATAATCCATTATCCTGCTACCTATTGTGGTATATGGTGTAATCATTGTATCACCCCAATGTGAAAATGGTTTTGCGCTATTCTCATAATGTTACACTGTAAGTTTAAAAGGTCACTGTTCTTTTAATCTTCAATATTTGAAATAGATGAGTTAACAAAGCATATCCTCTTGTGAAATCTACTAACAGAATTGACTAAGAGACAAATGAGGCTTTTGTAAGTACTGATCTGACTGGTGATTTAAAAATGCTTTTTCAGGGTACGCTTTTATGTCTCATTTATTGTAAATAAATCTGCAGTTTAAGGGCTGATGCTTGTGTCTGACAAATTCAAGGCGTCTGAAATACTGTAGCCAAACATGCTTTGTATATTTACTGCTTATTAGTAAAGCTAATTGGTCTTTGTGATGATACAAACACAATGAAAGAAAATATAATAATATCTCTAATTCTTGCTCTTTGTGCACTACCCACTCTCGGTCATTTTTCAGCCTTTTAATACTGCACTATACTTCTGGACTTCAACTCCATTTTCTCCCACTTTTCAAGATGCCAATATTCTGCACATTGTTTGGAAACTATTCATTAATTTATTAATTAATCTACCCAATTACAGTGCTAACATGGATGATAAACTGACAAATACAGCTTAATCAGCTGGCATCTTACGTTGATTGTAACATGAAAAATATATTTCATCACAAACAAGACTGAGGAAGTTTTTTTTTTTTTAATTGAGAATATGTTTTAGAACTATTCAGACTAGAACTCTGATTAGACCTGTTTTCTTCTAAATTATATTCAAAAGCAAGATTCCTACTTTCCCTATTCTTATGAACTAAGCTAGTCTTTTACAATGACATCATTTTCTAGCCATTTCCATGTTTCAAAGATATTAATTTCAAGGTATCTTACAACAACAGAAGTGTAAATACATAAGAACCAAGAAATCTTCTCTTTTACTTAACAGATTATAGGGAGTCTATGACAGTCCCTTCAATAATATGCAGCAGCAGAGATAAATGTCATAGAAATTTAACATTCCTGTTCATATATCAATAGCCAAACACTTTATTTTCTCATTTTAGTGTTCTTAGAAGTGTAACAGTTGCTCATTACTCTATCCCTAGTGCTTAAAAAAACTTTGTAGAAAGAAAATTTAATAGACAGCAAGTGAATGAATAAATATTGAATATTTTTAGACCTCTTGAAAAGAAATGAGACATAACCATTACCTAAATGCCAAAACTGTCATGTTAAATTTCTTGGTTGGGATAGTAATTATGAGTGAGAACATAATGAATGGTACATAAACTTAGATATTATCTAGGTCATTTATCTCTCATAAATGATATCTGATATCTTGCCAATATTTTTACAAGAGAATAAAGCATTAGCCTAAAATTTTGCTGGATATACTGGGAACTCATGAGATGCCCAGCTTTATGTAACTATTGAGGTATACCTGCACAATTTTCAAAAATTAAAAAATCATATTGCTTTCAACAACCATACCCTCTAGAGGTTTTTAAGAATTCCTTCTCTGCCCACTCATTGTTTATTCTCTTTCACTAATTGCAGCAACTGTTTATACAGCTTTTGCTTCCCATTACTACCTCTCACCCACATCTACTTACAGAATAATAGGCCACACTTGAATTGAAAAAAATTTTCATAAGGAACATCCTACCAAGTTTTCTTACTGGCATTTCAACCATGAATATATCCAATGTGGTCTGAAAAATTCTTTTTTTCACTTCACTTTTATGACTTAGCAGTCTCATTTTGTGGTCGCATAAATGATAAACTTTTTAAAAAAGCATTATGGTTGAATATGAGAAACTATAAAGCAATAAGTTTTGATTCCATATTTTCCCATTCTATTCACTGTTTCCTTTATTGATCTGAATAACACATAAGCATATGAATTAAGAGCTCTCACAGAAGTTACAGTTACATCAGGGCCTACTACTTGCTGAAGCTTTATGGTTTTGTTAAGAGCACAGAGGCAAAACAATTTTTACGACAACTAATTGCATATAAGTATGATCTATAAATGATTTGAGTCATTTCAAATTTTGCTGGCTCTATTTCCACCACTTAAAATAACTCCCGAAATCCTGGGACTTGCTATAGCATCTACTGCATTCCAATGGAGAAAGCAATGTTACAGATATCTTTTCTGGTTGTTCTTTATAGACAAAATGAATGATTTTTACTTATTAAGATGTCAACAATATTATACATATGAATAATTTACTAGAATGATGTTAATTATTTTAATTCTCTTCTTGTCTTATTTTTATTTTAAAAGAAAAATAATCTTCAAAACAGAAATCTAGCTAGGAGTTATTTAAATTACTACAATGACCTACTACTGACTTAACTTTCTACTTATGCAAGATGCTTGTTCAAGAACCAGGAAATATTGACAGTTTACCAAACTTGTCCACTGCTAACCCAGATGTAAATTTTATCATCATGTAAATTTTAAATGTGCCAAAGTATTTCCCTGGTGGTTCAAGTGGTAAAGAACTTGTCTGCAATGCAGGAGACTGCGGTTTGATCCCTGGGTCAGGAAGATCTCCTGGAGAAGGGAATGGCTATCCACTCTAGTATACTTGCTGAAAAATTCCATGGACAGAGAAGCCTGGTGGGCTATAGTCCATGGGGTTGCAAAGAGTTGAATATGACTAACACTTTCACTTTTTCATGTATTTCCAACTATGAATCACCTCTTTTCTAAAGTCATTTAAACTCACAGAATAGAGCTAGTCTTGAACTTGAGGCACATGATTAAAATATATATTCAGGAACTACATATTTCCTCACTGCAACAGAAAGAATCTTGAAAGAAGAGTGTTTGGAGTAAAGGAGGGGAAAATGTGGATGTGGAAACTCATGGCTCTTATTACTCTTACTATTATCATTGCAGTTATTTTAATGATAAAATCAGTATCAAATAACCAATGTATTCAATTTATCATTTTATTCATATGTACAAATGAAATGTTATTTTCTTCTTTTCCTTTTAGAATACTAAAAAGTATTTTGGAATTCAGTTCAGTTCAGTTCAGTCGCTCAGTCGTGTCCGACTCTCCGCGACCCCATGAATCACAGCACGCCAGGCCTCCCTGTCCACCACCAACTCCTGGAGTTCACTCAAACTCATGTCCACAGAGTCAGTGATGCCATCCAACCATCTCATTCTCTGTCGTCCCCTTCTCCTCCCGCCCCCAACCATTTTGGAATTAGTGTTCTATAATTTTCCTATTTCAGTATTATTCCTTTCCCTCAAACTGTGAACAGTTTCTTAAGAAAGAAAATCTAAATAATCATATAATATCTTTCTTTTTTCCATAAATTTAGGAAATATATTCACTAATATAAAAAGAAGTTCTGGAGACTAACTGTTTTTAAAAGGCATCTCTTTGACTCAGCTTCAAATTGTAAAAATTTTGAAACATTTCACTTAAGTGCTTATTACTCTAAGATTTGAGGAAAAACAATTTCAAATTTTTGCTCCAGTCTGAATTTTTATTGTATCTACCACAAAATGAGCCAAATACTATTTTTCATTTTAATCTCATAGTTTTTGAAAACCTAGAGAGTAGGAAATGTAGTTGTTTAGTGGGAGGTTAGACAATAAAAATAGATTTATGATGTCAAGAACTCTAGAACTTAAGACCAAGGCTATAAAAATATAAGAAGTGAAAAAAACAAATGATACCAACATCCTGTCCAAGCTAACAGGACACAGACTACATAATTGTTTAATCAAGTAGATTAAGAACTGCACAGCCTTGAGTTCGCTGTTATGTTTGTTATACCTTTATTTAAAAAAAAAAATAATTAGCAAGTAAAATGAACAATAACAGCATCACATAATTTCTTGAGTTACATAACACATTTGGGTTCCTTAAATTACTTTAAGTTTTTACCACAATTGTTCTCAAATCATACTTTAACTGTTTTGTTCTTTCTTCATTGAATTCTCTTAATACTCAGATACACCACAAAAATAAAACCAAAAAATCATACTTTTAATTTTTGTAGTATCTTTTTTATTTTAATTTAAAATTTGATGTTTAAAAACTTACATGTTCAAATGTAAAAACGGAATACTGAACTAGAAAATAATGGCTGAAGCATAAATTTAGGATTGTTGTTTTCAGCATAGTTTGACACCTCAGAGTATTTTATGGATTCTCAAAAAAAAAAAAAAAACACTTGCCTAGGGTTACATTCCCACTCTTGCATTTAAGACCTGTGTATCCTTAATCTCTGTTTCTCAGTTTCCATATTTATAAATTGCAGATTATTACTCTGTTTTATTAGCACTGTTTTCCAATTCCCTACAATGAAGGAAGTAGATGAGAGCAGTAGCATAGATAAATCTAGTGAATTATTTAAGCAATAGTACTGATTTAGATACAAGTTATTGGATATAATTTGATGTTTATTTAAAATTATTTTTCATTGTGAGGATATACAATCAAGATGAAATGTCACCTTTCAAATACTACTGCAAATGAGACATTCCAATAACTTCATAAGGCAATGCAAATTATTGAGATATATTACTCATTTAGTCTTTTATTACTTTTATTACATTTACACTATGATGTCTAAACTTTTATTGGCATTAATAAAAATCAATTATGTTTCCTATATTTGCATCCACGATAAAAAGATATTTAAAGGAATCTGTGAGGATTTTAAGCAATGTGATATTAACTAGGAAACGTTTAAAAATATGAACATGTATGAAGGTGAAAGCAAACAAAGGGGGATAAATCAAGATATCAGAACCACAATGGAACATCCAAAAGGACCAAGATGCATTTCCTGGTTCACCGTGAGGCACCTAACTTCAACTATTTGCCACTAGAGTCCTGTTACAACCATTTGACGTGCAAAATATGAAATTAGCAGATTGTGTAAAACATGTGAAATCTTATCCTGTTAGAAAAATACATGCTACAGATAAATAAAATTCGAGACAGAATTTTCAAAACTGGGTAGGATTCTTATTTTTAATTGTAAAAGCAGTCCCAATGAGCTAAGAAAAGTTGGATGAAATAAACTCACAGATAAAATAACTCAGAACTTGATTTTCTTTTAATAGGATAAAAACTCAAAAACAAAAACTGGCATAAGGTATCACTGACTGTTACAAAGAAGTGTGAGTAATTCTCAGGGAGAACATAAACACAATCTAGCTGCCTTGGCCTTTTGGCTCTCTCATCTTCTCTAACTCTCCTCCCCACACTGCAGCCTTGAAACTCCTTCTAGGTGGTAAGCTGGGGCAATAGTAAAGGTTACTTTGTTTGTCTCAAATGATCAGATATATAAAACTGTAGGCATAAAATTCAGCTCTTCAGTTCAGTTCAGTCGGTCAGTTGTGTCCAGCTCTTTGCGACCCCATGAATCACAGCACGCCAGGCCTCCCTGTCCATCACCAACTCCCGGAGTTCACTCCAACTCATGTCCACAGAGTCGGTGATGCCATCCAGCCACCTCATTCTCTGTCGTCCCCTTCTCCTCCTGCCCCCAACCTTTCCCAGCATCAGAGTCTTTTCCAGTGAGTCAGCTCTTCACATGAGGCTCTTACTGATGTCTAATAAAATCGGAACGTCTGTCTCATTAAGAACATACTCAATAATATGTATATACAATTATAAGTGCACCACACATTCATTTTTCTTTTTGGAAAGAATTGGCAAAATGATTTTTATTATTCCGTGTCTCTGTGTGTAAAATTTGTACCAGTATTAAAAACAAGGAATATGCTTTTGAAGTGCTTCAGGCTCAGACCAGGGTTTGGAAGCTCCTCTCTCACTTCAGTCAGAGTGAAAGTGAAATTGAAGTTGCTCAGTGGTGCCAGACTCTTTGCGACCCCTTAGACTGTAGTCTACCAGGCTCCTCCGTCCATGGGATTTACCAGGCAAGAATACTAGAGTGGGTTGCCATTTCCTTCTCCAGGAGATCTTCCCTACCCAGGGATTGAACCCAGGTCTCCTGCATTGTGGGCAGACGCTTTACCATCTGAGCCACCAGGGAAATCTTTAAATGCTTATATATGAAGAAAAATTTACTAGAGGTTTTCTAGAATTTGATAATAATTCTAATTTTACCAATAACTAGTGAAGTTGAAACTCTTCTAAATTAAAAAAAAAATAAACCCAGAATTCATCAGCATATTAAAAATTTTTATAGCATGAGCAAGTTGAATTTATCCGTGAATGCAAGGATAAGTCAATACATATTGACCGCATTAACAGAACGAAGAAAAATACACACACACGTAATCACTGCAATTGATTCAGAAAAAACTGACAAAATTCCATATCATTGCATGACGGAAGCACTCAAAATCTAACAATATAAGAGAGTAATATTATTATAATATTATTATAATTTAAAAAATGTCATAGCAAACTTCATACCCATGGTGAAATATTGAAAGCTTTTCCTCTTAGATCATGAACAAGAGAAGTATGTCTGGTTTCATCACTCCTATTTAACATGGTGTGGAAGTTCTACCAGAGAAATTAAGTAAGATAAAGAAATAAACAGTATCCAAACTGGGAAAGAAGAAGTAAAATTATCTCTGGTCACAGAAGCTTTTATCTTATATACAGAAAACGCTATAGACTCCACCCAGAAGATCTGAATTAATAAGTGAATTTGTCAAAGTTGCAGCCCACAAAGCCAATCTAGAAAAATAAGTTTCATTTCTGTTACAAAAACAAAGAATAGTCTGAAACTAAATTAAAAAATCAGCTCCATTTATAATAGCATCAAAAATAATTAGTATTTATGAATTAACTAAGGTGATAATTATGAACAAAGAAAATTATACAACATTGATAACATAAGTAATTTAAATAATTAGATTATATTACATTTAAATAAATTAGATACAAGGAAACTCATTGCCAATAAATAGGAGAATAACTAAATCAATGTTGCTGTAGTCAAAGAATGGACAATTATATAGTGATCAAACAGAACAAATTATAGCTACACATAATAATATGGATACTTACACAATCATAATACTAAGTAAAAGAATTAGGACAGATTACTTCTGTATGATTTCATTTTATGTAAATATTTAACTCATACAAATATGGAGAAAAGGCAAAGAATAACATGCAGTTAGAGCCATAATTACTTTGGGGGAAAGATAAGTTCATAATTTAGAATACAGAAATAGTAGTTTTCTGCATGGCAAAGCTTCAGGTCATGCTTGGTGGTTGGTAAAATGAAAACCTGCTTTAAAAGAAAACAGTAAATTCTAATTTGCTTTTTTTCTTTATAGAATTTTTATGTTATATTCTCACTGTTTAAGAATTAAATAGGGAAAAAAATTTTTAAATAGTGTAAGCAAAAACCAAAAAGAACATTATGAGAGATAATCTTAGAGTTATAAATAACAGATCAAAAATTTTAAATATAATAACTTCAGAAAGAAATAATAGTAGAAGGAGAGGGAGATGAAAGAACATATACTCAAACTGAAGGAAGTTACAAGCCTTTCGGTCAAACTGTAGATCGCAAAACTACAAGTCAAATCTTAGCTCTTGCCTTGGCACAGGGGCCTCTTAAAGAGAAAACAGAAATAAGTCCAAGAAAGGGCAGGCAATACTGGGTACTGAGTGACTGAAAAAGAAGTAAGTAAAGTAAGTAAAGTTGCTCAGTCGTGTCCGACTCTTTGCGACCCCGTGGACGGTAGCCTACCAGGCTTCTCTGTCCATGGGATTCTCCAGGCAAGAATACTGGAGTGGGTTACCATTTCCTTCTCCAGGGGATCTTCCCGACCCAGGGATCGAACCCGGGTCTCCCGCATTGGAGGCAGACGCTGTAAGAAAAAGAAGTACTGACCATAATTTATGAACATTCTCCCTGTTTATTTATAGAAATACAAGGTAGAGAAATTCCTGGTCATGGGGGAAGTAGGGGTGTGTGAGGAGGGACCTGCCTGCGATTAGATGACAACACCAGCCGAATAACAACTCCATCTCTGGAGAATGCAAAACCTTGGGATAGGTGTCATGTTGAACAGCATTGTCTCATGAAAATTGGAGTTCTGTAGATTTTTTTGCTTTTTGTCTTTTTACTCTAAAAGGTTGAGCTTTTTGATGGTTATGGACTTATATAGATGGTTCTGTGCACTAACATCTGAAATATATTAATAGTTCCGTTCCGTTCCGTCGCTCAGTCGTGTCCGACTCTTTGCTACCCCGTGGACTGTAGCCTACCAGGCTTCTCTGTCCATGGGATTCTCCAGGCAAGAATACTGGAGTGGGTTACAGTCTCCTTCTCCAGGGGATCTTCCCGACCCAGGGATGGAACCTGGGTCTCCCGCATTGGAGGCAGATGCTTTAACCTCTGAGCCACCAGGGAAGCCCATATTAATAGTAGCTTTTTAAAAACATAATTTTGTTAAAATACCTAAGTTACTGATATGGTTGTGAAGGAGATAAAAATAAGCCAACTCCAAGTATGTCACTCTGGAGTAAGGACTAATTTGAGCTGAAGACATTTGAGAATCAACAAATGCAGGGAGAGACTTTCTCCAAACCCGTTTATCTGCCTTAAAACGACTCTACCACACAAAAAAAGAAGAAAAAATTGTCTTAAATCCCTTCACTGAGAATTTCATCTACCAGGTAAGATTAACTTTTATCGCAGGAGAGGAAATGTCTTGATATGGAGAGTCACCAGACCAAGACAGATATTGTCACAAACTATCATATCTTCCATTTTTTCTCCAAAGAACCCATTTATCTTATCTAAAAATCATTTTTTTTTCCAATGTAACCTTTCTCTCAGTCTGTTTCCCTTACTAAAAATTAATAAATATTTATGCCTTTTCTCTTAGTAATCTGTTTTTAGTTTTACAGGCCTTTTAGATTCTGAACCTAAGAGAATCTATCGTTGTTTAGTCACTAAATCATGTAGGACTCTTTTGTGGCCCCATGAACTGTAGCCCGCCAGGTCCTCTGTCCATGGGATTTCCCAGGCAAGAATACTGGAGTGGGTTGCCGTTTCTTTCTCCAGGGCATCCTCCCAACCCAGGGACTGAACCTGCGTCTCCTGCATTGGCAGGTGGATTCTTTACCACTGAGCCACCTGGAAAGCCCCAGAGAATCAAAAAGGTTTTCATCTGCTACAATTAAAAATTCTAAATGATGATAAAAATAATGAATAAATTATTTATGTCAGTAACTGATAAACCATTTTGTATACAAGTTTTGCATACAAGTTCTGCTTGTAGTTGAATTTTCTTTTCTGAGTTACTCAGCAAAAGTAATTTCAGACAGCATGTTTGGCATTACTTTTGCTTTAGGGAATAATGGTTTCCAAGTATAATCTCATTATTTCACCTTAATGACTTCAAATTTGTGTACACATTTTACAAAATAGAAATTGTGATTATACTAGAATTTATGAAAATTTAATTTTATCAACTCATGCTAAATCATTTCTTTAATTACAACTGGGTTAACCATATGCTTAATTCCATAAATGACACACTAATTTAATGATGAGCAATACTGCTTGTTATAGAGGCCTATGAGAATGAAACACAAGAGGCAACTTTGAAAGAAGAAAAAGACCATTTGGCTAAACTTTCAGTTCAGTTCAGTTCAGTCGCTCAGTCGTGTCCGACTCCTTGCGACCCCATGAACCACAGCATGCCAGGCCTCCCTGTCCATCACCAACTCCCAGAGTTCACTCAAACTCAGGTCCATCGAGTCGGTGATGCCATCCAGCCATCTCACTCTCTGTCGTCCCATTCTCCTCCCACCCCCAACCTTTCCCAGCATCAGAGTCTTTTCCAGTGAGTCAACTCATTGCATGAGGTGGCCTAAGTATTGGAGTTTCAGCTTTAGCATCAGTGCCTCCAATGAACACCCAGGATTGATCTCCTTTAGAATGAACTTGTTGGATCTCTTTGCAGTCCAAGGGACTCTCAACAGTCTTCTCCAACACCATAATTCAAAAGCATCAATTCTTCGGCGATCACCTTTCTTCACAGTCCAACTCTCACATCCATACATGACCACGGGAAAAACCATAACCTTGACTAGACGGACCTTTGTTGGCAAAGTAATGTCTCTGCTTTTTAATATATTATCAAGGTTGGTCTTAACTTTCCTTCCAAGGAGTAAGCGTCTTTTAATTTCCTGGCTGCAATCAGCATCTTCAGTGATTTTGGAGCCCAAAAAATAAAGTCTAACACTGTTTCCACTCTTTTTCCATCTATTTCCCATGAAGTGATGGAACCAGATGCCATGATCCTTTTTTTCTGAATGTTGAGCTTCAAGCCAATCTTTTCACTCTCCTCTTTCACTTTCATCAAGAGGCTTTTGAGTTCCTCTTCACTTTCTGCCATAAGGGTAATGTCATCTGCATATCTGAGGTTATTGATATTTCTCCCAGCAATCTTGATTCCAGCTTGTGCTTCTTCCAGTCCAGCATTCCTCATGATGTACTCTGCATATAAGTTAAATAAGCAAAGTGACAATATACAGCCTTCACGCACTCCTTTTCCTATTTGGAACCAGTCTGCTGTTCCATGTACAGTTCTGACTGTTGCTTCTTGACCTGCATACTGGTTTCTCAAGAGGCAGGTCAGGTGGTCTGGTATGACCACTGGAAAAACCGTAGCCTTGACTAGACAGACCTTTGTTGGCTAAACTTTAATTAACACTTAACATAACAAATGCCAATGAGTCCTGGCAGTAATTGAGTATATTTTCACTGATAAGTATTAATACCCTGAATACAACTTTATTCTGGTTGAGATTTCAAATCTGAATTAGCTACTGTCTAATGTTTATTATGTTTATTGTCAAATAACATATTGTTATTATGTTTAATATCAAAATGTTTATTGTCTATAGTTCTATTCCTCCACTCTATATTCAACTATTATTTTAAAATTACAATTAAATATATAAGAACTCCCTTTTAAGTTTTGTGAACATTATATAAAAAAAAAACTTCTGATATGAGTGTCTAGTTAGATGACAAGTACTATAACATACTATTAAAAAAATGGCACTGTCTTTGAAGATAGATATGGGATGCTTCACCATCTGCTTCATGTCATCACAGGCAAAAATTTAATCATTCTAATGCCACTGTTCTCATCTATAACTGAACTAATCATCAACTAGCAGAGCTCCTTATACAATGTTGGCATCATGATTATTATCAAAAATAAATGCATTGGAAACAGTAAATTTGGTTCATTTATGCTTATTCACTCACATGTCTTCATATATTTACATATTATTACTTTAGTTTCATTATCCCTTATTTGAAAATCACTCTAAATCTAGCTGTGTTTTGGATTTCAGGTTCTAAATTAGATGACACTGTTAGCAGAGTCTGGAAGAACACCTAGTGTCAATCATATATCTGCATTGAAACATATAATTATTTATACCAGGAGTAATAAATAGACAATAAATCATCTGATCTTTTTTTAGGTTATTCTTTGTACAAAATTCATTTGTACAAAATTAAAAAAATAACATTTGGGGCTTTATGAATTTCAGAATTATGGATAAATATGGTAGCTATATGCTTTATTTCAAAATGAGAGACTTTTGACAGTAAAAATGGTTATGCCAGGACCACAACTGATTCATAAGTTTGTCCCAGTAAGAAGGGATAGTTATAAATAAAGACTGAGGTACTGACTGATAAAGCGTTGTTCTTGGCATTTTGGAAGTACTAATGAACTGTCATTAGATGGGAATCCCAGACCACCTGACCTGCCTCTTGAGAAACCTGTATGCAGGTCAGGAAGCAACAGTTAGAACCGGTCATGGAACAACAGACTGGTTCCAAATAGGAAAAGGAGTGCGTCAAGGTTGTATATTGTCACCTTGCTTATTTAACTTATATGCAGAGTACATCATGAGGAACGCTGGGCTGGAAGAAGCACAAGCTGGAATCAAGATTGCTGGGAGAAATATCAATAACCTCAGATATGCAGATGACACTACCCTTATGGCAGGAAGTGAAGAGGAACTCAAAAGCCTCTTGATGAAAGTGAAAGAGGAGAGTGAAAGGGTTGGCTTGAAGCTCAACATTCAGAAAACAAAGATCATGGCATCTGGTCCCATCACTTCATGGGAAATAGATGGGGAAACAGTGGAAACAGTGTCAGACTTTGTTTTTTTGGGCTCCAAAATCACTGCAGATGCTGATTGCAGCCATGAAATTAAAAGACGCTTGCTCCTTGGAAGGAAAGTTATGACCAACCTTGATAGTATATTAAAAAGCAGAGACATTACTTTGCCGACCAAGGTCCGTCTAGTCAAGGCAATGGTTTTTCCCGTGGTCATGTATGGATGTGAGAGTTGGACTGTGAAGAAAGCTGATCGCCGAAGAATCGATGCTTTTGAACTGTGGTGTTGGAGAAGACTCTTGAGAGTCCCTTATACTGCAAGGAGATCCAACCAGTCCATTCTAAAGGAGATCAATCCTGGATGTTCATTGGAGGGACTGATGCTAAAGCTGAAACTCCAATACTTTGGCCACCTCATGAGACGAGTTGACTCACTGGAAAAGACTCTGATGCTGGGAAAGGTTGGGGGCGGGAGGAGAAGGGGACGACGGAGAATGAGATGGCTGGATGGCATCACCGACTCTGTGGACATGAGTTTGAGTGTACTCCGGGAGTTGGTGATGGACAGGGAGGCCTGGCGTGCTGTGATTCATGGGGTCGCGGAGAGTCGGACACGACTGAGCGACTGAACTGAACTGAATGAACTGTCGTGTTGGATAAGACTTTTGAGAGTCCCTTGGACTGCAAGGAGATCCAATCAGTCCACTCTAAAGGAGATTAGTCCTGGGTGTTCATTGGAGGGACTGATGCTAAAACTGAAACTCCAATACTTTGGCCAGCTCATGTGACGAGTTGACTCACTGGAAAAGACTCTGATGCTGGTAGGGATTGGAGGCAAGAGGAGAAGGGGACGACGAAAAATGAGATGGCTAGATGGCATCACCAACTCGATGGATATGAGCTTGAGTGAACTCCAAGAGTTGGTGATAGACAGGGAGGCCTGGTGAGCTGTGATTCATGGGGTCGCAAAGAGTCTGACACGAATGAGCGACTGAACTGAACTGAACCAAATGGTGTATTTGTTTAGTTACATTATTTATCTTCCTGTCTACTTGTTTATTTATACTACAGCCTGGTTCCTTTAAACAAATAAATGAACGATAAAGTGATTTACTTCTTATAGGTTGGAATCTAAAGACAAATCTGAGTTTGAATTATTGCCTTGCCTATTGCTATGCCAAAGCCTTTGACTGTGTGGATCACAATAAACTGGAAAATTCTGAAAGAGATGGGAATACCAGACCACCTGACCTGCCTCTTGAGAAACCTGTATGTAGGTCAGGAAGCAACAGTCAGAACTGTACATGGAACAACCGACTGGTTCCAAATAGGAAAAGGAGTATGTCAAGGCTGTATATTGTCACCTTGTTTATTTAACTTATATGCAGAGTACATCACGAGGAATGCTGGGCTGGAAGAAGCACAAGCTGGAATCAAGATTGCTGGGAGAAATATCAATAACCTCAGATATGCTGATGACACTACCCTTATGGCAGAAAGTGAAGAGGAACTCAAAAGCCTCTTGATGAAATTGAAAGAGGAGAGTGAAAAGGTTGGCTTGAAGCTCAACATTCAGAAAAAAAGATCATTGCATCTGGTCCCATCACTTCATGGGAAATAGATGGAAAAACAGTGGAAACAGTGTCAGACTTTATTTTTTTGGGGCTCCAAAATCACTGCAGATGCTGATTGCAGCCATGAAATTAAAAGACGCTTACTCCTTGGAAGGAAAGTTGTGACCAACCTTGATAGTATATTAAAAAGCAGAGACATTACTTTGCCAACCAAGGTCCGTCTAGTCAAGGCTATGGTTTTTCCCATGGTCATGTATGGATGTGAGAGTTGGACTGTGAAGAAAGCTGATCGCCAAAGAATTGATGCTTTTAAACTGTGGTGTTGAAGACTCTTGAGAGTCCCTTGTACCGCAAGGAGATCCAATCAGTCCATTCTAAGGGAGATCAATCCTGGGTGTTCATTGGACGGACTGATGCTAAAGCTGAAACTCCAATACTTTGGCCACCTCATGTGACGAATTGACTCACTGGAAAAGACTCTGATGCTGGGAAAGGTTGGGGGCGGGAGGAGAAGGGGACGACAGAGAATGAGATGGCTGGATGGCATCACCGACTCTGTGGACATGAGTTTGAGTGACCTCCGGGAGTTGGTGGTGGACAGGGAGCCCTGGCGTGCTTTGATTCATGGGGTCGTGGAGAGTCGGACACGACTGAGCGATTGAACTGAACTGATTGCTACATATGTGACACTGGCAAGTTACTATGACTATGTATTGGTTTCCTATAAGATACAGGTTATAACACTATCAACTTCATAGGATTGTTTTGAATACCAAATGAAATAATATATACTAAGACCTTACTGAAATATCTCCCAGTAAATACACTCAAAATGTGAAGAAGAAGTAGCAGTATCCTACTTTTCTATACCCGACCCTGATGCTGGGAAAGATTGAAGGCAGGAGAAGGGGACGACAGAGGATGAGATGTTTGCATGGCATCACTAACTTGCTGGACATGAGTTTGAGCAAGCTCCAGGAAATGGTGATGGACAGGGAAGCCTGAAATGCTGCAGTCCATGGGGTCGCAAAGAGCTGGACATGACTGAGTGACTGAACTGACTGAAAGCAACTCAAAGCAAAATATAAATTGCAATTGTACAGAAGTAAATTTATTGAATCTACTGTGATCTTCCTAAATTAAATTTCACTTCCAGGCATATCATATCATACTTTAATGAATATTTTTGTAACTATCTTTGAAATTGTATGTGGCCATTGGATTTTATGGCCAATGGAAGATAAGTAGAAGAGCACGTGCCACTTCTGAGCAGAAGGCTTTAAGAGACAGTATATGGTTTGTCACCTTCCTATCCCATGACATGATGACTAATGATGCTCCAGACCTAGAAGTTATGTCAGATAAGTTAATGTTAGTTAAGTCCCATGATAGAGTAGCAGATAAATCTTCTTAAAGAATCTTAAATCTTAAATAAAGCTTAAATCTTCTTTAAGCCTAGAAGATTTGGGAGTTGCTTCCTTCTAGAATATAGACTAGCATTGTATGATAGAAATATATGTGTGTATATATATATCAGTTCAGTTCAGTTCCGTACGTCTAGTCAAGGCTATGGTTTTTCCAGTGGTCATGTATGGATGTGAGAATTGGACTGTGAAGAAAGCTGATTGCCGAAGAATTGATGCTTTTGAACTGTGGTGTTGGAGAAGACCCTTGAGAGTCCCTTGGACTGCAAGGAGATCCAACCAGTCCATTCTAAAGGAGATCAATCCTGGGTGTTCATTGGAAGGACTGATGCTAAAGCTGAAACTGCAATACTTTGGCCACCTCATGCAACGAGTTGACTCACTGGAAAAGACTCTGATGCTGGGAAAGGTTGGGGGTGGGAGGAGAAGGGAACGACAGAGAATGAGATGGCTGGTGTAAATATATACATATATTTATGGGGATGGGGGAGTAAGAGAGATGAATTTTGTCCTCAAAGAGATCTGTTGAAAAATCCTTACCTCTGGCACTGGTGAATATGACTTGGAAATATGTTCTTTGCAGATGTTATCAAGTGAAGGGAGAAAGAAATGGCAACCTACTCCAGTATTCTTTCCTGGAGAATCCCGTTGACAGGGGAGCTGGTGGGCTGCTGTCCATAGGGTCGCACAGAGTCGGGCACAACTGAAGCGAATTAGCAGCAGCATCAAGTGAAGACAAAGTCATCCTGGATTATGCTGAGCCTTAATTCAGTGAGTTATTGCAATAAATTAATTATATTCTTAAAAGAAAAGGAAAATTTGCATACAGAGACGTATAAGGAGAAGGAAGCTGAAGATGAAGGCAGACATTGGAGTATCATAGCTACAAATTATGGAATACCAACGAATGTTGGACTAACAACCAAGAAAACTAGGAAATCTCTAATTTATACACTAAACTCTTTCTCCCTCTCTCTCTTTCATCTACCATCTATCTATCATCTATCGTTAGTGGTTTTCAAGTTTCAAGGTGTACAGGATCCCTTCAGTTCTGTTCAGTTCAGTCGCTCAGTTGTGTCTGACTCTTTGCAACCCCATGAATTGCAGCACGCCAAGCCTCCCTGTCTATCACCAACTCCCAGAGTTTACTCAAACTCATGTCCATCGAGTTGGTGATGCCATCCAGCCATCTCATCCTCTGTCATCCCCTTCTTCTTCTGCCCCCAATCCCTCCCAGCATCAGGGTCTTTTCGAATGAGTCAGCTCTTCGCATGAGGTAGCCAAAGTATTGGAGTTTCAGCTTCAGCATCAGTCCCTCCAATGAACACCCAGGATTGATCTCCTTTAGAATTGCCTGGTTGGATCTCCTCGTAATCCAAGGAACTCTCAAGAGTCTTCTCCAACACTACAGTTCAAAAGCATCAATTCTTCGGTGATCAGCTTTCTTCACGGTCTAACTCTCACATCCATACATGAATACTGGAAAAACCATAGCCTTGACTAGACGGACCTTTGTTGGCAAAGTAATGTCTCTGCTTTTTAATATGCTATCTAGTTTGGTTAGGATTGTTTAATTTAATAATATGCTGCCAGCCCAGAGATTCTGATTTAGTCTTGAATAGGGTTCAAAGATTTGCAATTAAAGTAAATTCTAAAGTCAATTTTGATGGTAGTGGTTTCCAGATAAATATTGAGAAATACAGATATAATTAATACCATGTTTTGATATAGATGAATTTGATTTTGTTGGTACTATATGGGTAAGTGAAGGATGCTGTGATAAAGGGATGTTGGACCTCTCTCGTGGCTCAGTGGTGAAGAATCAACCTGCCAATGCAGGAGACACAGGCTCAATCCCTGGGTCAGGAAGATACCCTGGAAAAGAAAATGGCAACCCACTCCAGTATTCTTGCTTGGGAAATCCCATGGACAGAGGAGACTGGTGGTCTATAGTCCATGGTTTTGCAAAAAGAGTTTGGCACAACTTAGTGACTAGATAACAACAACAGCAATAAAGGGATGTCATGAGTAAAGGAAATGTAGGAAATGTTCCAGGTATGTTCCTGGAAAGACAGGTTATGAATCTGACTGATGCCTAAGATCTGTGCTATTTGTTCCACAAAGATAGGAAGAGACTATGGAGTTCACTTGGTGCCTAGTTATATGTTCCAATCTTAATTCAGAATACCTTGAAACAATACTCATTTTTTTTTTTTTTTTGAGGAACTAGACGTGGTAACTTATTCATTGCTTTAAGATTGTAGGAAAAGGCTTTACTGAGCCAGAGGTGTCTCTCATATATACAGCCTTCAAAAACTCAGTATAGCATGTCACAATGGAACAAGCTTCCAAAGTGGCTCAGTAGGTAAAGAATCTGCAGTGGAGGAGATGTAGGAGACATGGGTTCAATCCCTGGGTGAGGCAGATCCCCTGTAGTAGGAAATGGCAACCCATTCCAGTACTCTTGCCTGGGAAATTCTATGGACAGAGGAACCTGGGGGCTACAGTCCACGGGATTTCAAAGAGTTGAACACAACTGAGCATAGCACAGAACAGGTCATTGGAAGTAAATCTGATGATTTAACTGAAGTATTCTCCTGGGAACACAAATTAGTCAGTAGGTTTCAAAATTAGACCTCTTCCTATAAAACCAAGTCTCCTTTTATACTAGGTGATTTTGTAGAGTTTAAAGATAGATGATTTGATAGAGTTGAAGAGTTACTCAAGCCAACATAACAGTTTTCAGGCAGGTAAAAATATTTATCATATTTTGAATATTGGTCTTTTCCCAGCCAATGAGTTAGCAATTTTAATTACAGACTCGTGAATGCTCACAACAATATTACAAGGTAAACTTATATCTAGTCCAGAGAAAAATTCATCAATGTTTAGAATTTGTCTAGGACAACAAATGGGGGATTTAAATCTATGTCTCAGTACCTCCTAGGCTTATGTACTATGTGAGAGAGTAAAGGAAAAAGAGGAAAGTAGAAGGAGAGGAAGGAAGGAAGGGAGGAGAAAAAGGAAGAAAGGAAGGAAAAAAAGGAAGGAACGGAGGAAAAAAAGGGGGAAATGTGGAGATAAATTATCCTAAAGAGCAGTGTTAGTTAGAGACTAGAGAACTATGGTTAGAACACTTATCCCTACGAACAGCAGCTAAAACAACATAACCCTTTTTTCTCACTTGGATCATCACCATGACAAATAGATTATCAGTGAACTGCCTAGTATGATCCACAAGAGTTCACCTCAGAATTTCTAGTACTATCTAGTCTAATCAAATGAGCTAACCACTAGAAGTTCAAATGACTTTACTTTTCAGAGTAACTTTGGATTCTACTGATTTAAGAATGTTCTCTTTTATATAATGATTTTCATTGTCTAAGAGACACTAAGAAATTTCAAAATATGTCTTCCTCTTCTACACCTAATTTTCCCCCCATTTAAAGCCCACTCAAATTGGCCCACTTGACTCATATCTCACTACAAATGTAAGAACATCATCTTAAATTGATTGCTAGGTTTGAATGTTTAAATTTTGAATGTAATATTTTCACAGAAATATTTTATATTCATTCCACAACCTCTGACTTTTGCCTTTTTATTAATCCATATTAAAATAGTTCAATTCAGTGAGGATATTTCAATATTTTAAAAAATATCAGATCATTGATTAATATAATTTTAATAGAGGTCAAAATTTCCATTTTTGTCTTTTACAACACACGAAACACCAATTTATCAAAAAAGGTTTGCCAGGGCCAACGATTTTTTTTTAAATCCCTGTGCTGGGATTTTTTCTTTAACCCCATCCCATTGTCCCTCTGCTTTTTAAACGTTATAAGCCAACAGTGTTTTGAGGAAGAGCTTTTTTACAACTATGCACAATTTTGCCATGGCAGTGGAGTTGTATATTCAGTATAGAGTAGGATCCTATAAAAACTGCTTCAGAAGATAGGTCTTGTAGGGTTCATTTTCAATAAGATGGGTCTAACTTGCTGCTTGAAACTGACAATTCTGTGCCTAATTGAGCATGCAGTTACACTTGAACACACTGCAGCATTTTCATCCAGTATCTTAGACAGCATGAAGCCCCAGGGCGCTGAGCAGGTTAGGAGCAATGTAAGAAAATCTGGCAAAATCTTGACACTCTGCATTAATTTCCACTCCAGTTAATACTCCAATTCTGCATTTTTGCCTTTTTTTATATCAGCATGCTATTAATCCAAAAGCAATAAAGTCAAGATTAATATACTAAAATATTATCTTTTATTTATAGAATAAATATTATTTAAGATTTGTGTATTCCCATATACTTTCTTATTGTTTATACCTGTAAAATGGACTCAGCAGTATGTGTAAAAATTTGGTGAACTTTTCAAGTTCTTGAAATTTAGGTAGCAGTAACAGAATTATCCTGCATGAGATTTTGTAATAGAAAAGGAGGCTGTATTTCAGTTCTGCTTCACAACTGACAAAATATGTCATAGGACATGTAGGCTCATTTGTTTAGTGGTAGCTGCTAACCCACAATGCATTTGATTATTCTCTGGAACTTGAATTCAGTTTTAATTCACTGAATGAAAGCTATAATAGTTATTACAGTGTTTCCTATATATTTAGCTATTTTAAATTTAAAGAAAAGGACTTCTCCTTAAATGTAGAAAAGTAATCACAAAAAATTATATCCAATCTGTCATGAAATTTTGCTAATAGTAATATAAGAAAAGAAATGAAAATGATATCAATCCTCATGGGCAAAGAGAAAGGGAGAGGGAATGAGAGTAGAGATGTCAATACATTTTGGAAGAGCAGGTAAGCAGATAGAAAATTGGTAACTGGCTTATCAGAGTGAAAAATGCAACCTCAGTGCTCTCAGAAGGCAATGTCAAGGAGAATAAAGTTGATTCTTTTTGTGAAATCCCAGAAAAGCTTAGCAGTGAGTGACACTAAGAACTTTAAAAGGTGAAGATAAAGTGTGGTTATGAAATGGATCATTGCGTGAGAACTTGTGAAAAAAGCAGCTAAACACTAAATCTCCACCACCTTACCTGCAAATTCATTGAGCTACTCTTTCAATGTGAGTGTGTGCTCAGTAGCCTGCCAGCTCCTCTGTCCATGGAATTTTCCTGGCAAGAATACTGGAATAGGTTGCCATTTCCTCCTCCAAGGGATCTTCCTGATGCATGGATAGAATCTGCATCTCTTGTGTCTGCTGCATTGGCAGTTGGATTCTTTAGCACTGAAAAACCCATGCAACACTCTTGAAATACCAGGAAATTATTCTTTAAGGATAACTGATAAACAAAACAAAACTTAGGACTCAGGGAAATCAGGGGCAAAAATACAAGTGTTTCCATGGCAGCTTCATGTGAAAGCATCATCATCACAATGTATATACATTTTTGTAATACAAGTCTACTAATGAGAACTTATTGGGGGGGTAACTTATTGGGGTGGGTAATATTTCACAAAGGGAAAAGAGTCTGGGAGAAGATGAGATGGTTAGATAGCAGAACCAACTCGATGGGCATGAATTGTAGCAAACTCCAGGAGATAGTGAAAGACAGGGAAGCCTGGCATGCTGCAGTCCAGGGGTTGCAGAGTCAGAAACAACTGAGCACCTGAACAACAATATTTCACTTAACTGGAGTTCAACGTCTGTGTCCCTTAATCATCAAAATCCATTGTAAAAGTTCATCAACACTAATCTCTAATGAGATTTTATGCATTTCATTTTTTGAAACATTTCGAAAATGTTATTTTGCATAGATACTGCCAATTAATGATATAAATTTACAAGCGCATTATCTTTTAAACCTTTATTTTAAATATATAGAGTCACAAGGAATTGCAAAAATAGTACAGAGTTCCTGTGTAACTTTCTCACATATTACTTCAATAACAACACTTCATATTGCTCTCTTTGACCTAAAAGGTAGAAGGACTGCGGAAGTGGGGGGCCGGGAAATTAGCTTTTGTGTTGTGCTGTGTGCTGTGCTTAGTCACTCAGTTGTGTCCAACTCTTTGTGACTCCATGGACTGTAGCTTGCCAGGCTCCTCTGTCCACAGGGATTCTCCAGGCAAGAATACGGGAGTGGGTTGTCTTGCTCTCCTCCAGGTGATCTTCCCAATTCAGGGATCAAACCCAGGTCTCCTGCACTGCAGGTAGATTCTTTACCATCTGAGCCACCAGGGAAGCCCAAAGACCTAAAATACTCATGTCTTCTCTTAGGAAACTACACATTAACATGGATATTAGAACTTACCAATATGTTTTCAGTTCTCTGGGATAAAGGCCAAGAGTATGATAGCTAGATTGTTAGTAAGCATATAATTAGCATTTTGAGAAATATTTCACGATATTCCAGGGCAGAGGTACCTTTTAGTCTCACCAGCAATATATGAGAGGTTCCGTTTTTTTGAATTCTCACATAATTTGTTACTGTGACAAATTTAGAAAGCATATGATATTTCATTATAGTTAACATTTCCATTTCCCTAGTGTCTAACAATATTGAATCTCTTTTTGTGTGCTTATTTTTTTTTAAATTGAAGTGTAGCTGATTTACAATAGTATATTAGTTTTAAGTGTACAACACAATGATTGAGTATATTTATAGATTACACTCGATTATGTGCTTATTTGATATCAGTATATTCTTTTTGCTGAAGTATATTGATGTCTTTTGCTCATAGTCTGATTGTGTTGTTTGCTTTTTTACTGTTAATTTATAGAGTTCTTTATTCATTCTAGATCTGAGTCATTGGACAAATAAGTGGTTTGCAAATAATTTCTCCAGTCTTAGTTTGCCTTCTCATCCTTGTAATGAAATCTTTTTCAGAGTATAGGTTTTTACATTTGATGAAGTCCAGTATATCAAGTTATTTTATGTATTATAAAAATTGAAAGGGAAAGTCACTCAGTTGTGCTTGACTCTTTGTAACCCCATGGATTGTCACCAGTCAGGCTCTTCTGTCCATAGAATTCTCCAGTCAAAAATATTGGAGAGGGTGGCCATTTCCTTCTCCAGGGCATCTTCCCAATCCCAGGACTGAACCCAGGTCTCCTGCAGTGCAGGTAGATTCTAAATCATCCGAGCCACGAGGGAAGTCTTTAATGCATTAGAAAAAAAAATAATAAAGAGAAATCTCAATTAAATAGTTGAGAGAACAGAAGAGGGCATTGTCACATTCTGCAACAATCAGTTCAGTTCAGTAGTTTAGTTGTATCCGACTCTTCCCATGGACTGCAGTACACCAGGCCTTATGTCCATCACCAACTCCAGAGCCTACTCAAACTCATGTCCATTGAGTCAGTGATGCCACTGAATCATCTCATTCTCTATCATCCCGTTTTCCTCCGGCCTTCAATTTTTCCCAGCATCATGATGAGTCAGTTCTTCATATCAGATGGCCAAAGTATTGGAGCTTCAGCTTCAACATCAGTCCTTAAAATGAATATTGAGAACTGATTTCCCTTAGGATTGACTGGATGAATCTCCTTGCAGTCCAAGGGACTCTCAAGAGTCTTCTCCATCACCGCATTTCAAAAGCATCAATTCTTTGGCCCTCAGTTTTCTTTATAGTGCAACTCTCACATCCATATATGATTAATGGAAAAAATATAACTTTGACTAGACGGATTTTTGTTGGCAAATTAACATTTCTGCTTTTTATTATGCTGTCTAGGTTGGTCATAACTTTTCTTCCAAGGAGCAAGCCTCTTTTAATTTCATGGCCTCAGTCACCATCTGCAGTGATTTTGGAGTCCCCGAAATAAAGTCTGACAGGGTTTCCACTGTTTCCCCATCTATTTGCCATGAAGTGATGGGACCAGATGCCATGATCTTAGTCTTCTGAATGTTGAGTTTTAAGCCAACTTTTTCACTCTCCTCTTTCACTTTAATCAAGAGGCTCTTCAGTTCTTCTTTGCTTTCTGCCATAAGGGTGGTGCCATCTGCATATCTGAGGTTATTGATATTTCCCCCTGCATTGTTGATTCCAGCTTGCACTTCCTCCAGCCAGCATTTCACATGATGTACTCTGCATAGAGCTTATATATGCAGGCTGACAATATACAGCCTTGATGGACTCCTTTCCCACTTTGGAACCAGTACATTGTTCCATGTCTGCTTCCAACTATTGCTTCTTGACCTACATACAGAGTTCTCAAGAGGCAGGTAAGCTGGTCTGGTATTCCCATCTCTTGAAGAATTTTCCACAGTTTGTTGTGATCCACACAGTCAAAGGATTTGGCGTAGTCAATAAAGCAGATGTGTTTCTGGAACTCTCTTGCTTTTTTGATGACCCAACAGATGTTGGTAATTTGATCTCTGGTTCCTCTGTCTTTTCTAAATCCAGCTTGAACATCTGGAAGTTCTTGGTTTACGTCTTGTTGAAACATTGCTTGGAGAATTTTGAGCATTACTTTGCTAGTGTGTGAGATGAATGCAATTGTGTGGTAGTTTGAACATTCTTTGGCATTGCCTTTCTTCAGTGTTAGAATTTAAACAGAACTTTAACAGTCCTGTGGCCACTGCTTAATTTTCCAAATTTGCTGGCACGTTGAGTGCAGCACTTTTACATCACCTTTTAGGACATGAAATAGCTCAGCTGGAATTCCATTACCTCCACTAGCTTTGTTCGTAGTGATGCTTCCTAAGGCCCACTTAACTTTGGACTTCAGGATGTCTGTTTCTAGGTGAGTGATCACACCATCTTGGTTATCTACGTCATTAAGTTCTTTTCTGTGTAGTTCTTCTGTGTATTTTTGCCACCTCTTCTTAATATCTTCTGCTTTTGTTTGGTCCATACCATTTCTGTCCTTTATTGTGCCCATCTTTGCATGAAATGTTCCCTTGGTATCTCTAATTTTCTTGAAGAGACCTTTAGTCTTTCCCATTCTATTGTCTTCCTCTATTTCTTTGCATTATTCACTTAAAAAGGCTTTATCGTCTCTCCTTGCTATTTTCTGGAACTCTGCATTCAGACGGGTATATCTTTCCTTTCCTCCTTTGCCTTTAGCTACTCTTCTTTTCTTAGCTATTTGTAAGGCCTCCTCAGACAACCATTTTGCATTTGTTTTTCTTGGGGATGGTTTTGTACAATGGTCTGCCTCCTGTACAACATCACAAACTTCCATTCATATTTCTTCAGGCACTCTTTCCATCAGATCTAATCCCTTGAATCTGTCACTTCCACAGTATAATTAGAAGGGATTTGACTTAGGTCATACCTGAATGGTCCAGTGGTTTTCCCTACTTTCTTCAATTTAAGTCTGAATTTGCAATAAGGATTTCATGTTCTGTGCCACAGTCAGCTCCAGGTCAATTTTTTTTGCTGACTGTATAAGATGTGGGTCAACCCTTGGGCCTCAGGCCAAACAATAAGGAGGGAACACAGCCAGCCCATCAAGAGAAAATTGGATTAAACATTTACTGGGCGTGGCCCCACTCATCAAATCATAACCTAGTTCCCCCCCGCCCCCCAGTCAGTATCTCCCATCTGGAAACTTTATTCATCTTTATCTTTATTAATCAGAGGGCAGAAAGAATGAAAACCACAATCACAGAAAACTAATCAAACTGATCACATGGACCACAGCCTTGTCTAACTCAGAGAAACTATAAGACATGTGGTGTAGTGCCATCCAAGATGGACGGGTTATTGTGTAGAGTTCTGACAAAACGTGGTCCACTGGAGAAAGGACTGGAAAACCACTTCAGTATGCTTGCCTTGAGAACCCCATGAACAGTATGAAATGGCAAAAAGATAATGACACTGAAAGATGAACTCCCTAGGTTGGTAGGTGCCCAATACACTCCTGGAGAAGAGTGGAGAAATAACTCCAGAAAGAATTAGGAAATGGAGCCAAAGCAAAAACAACACCCAGTTGTGGATGTGACTGATGATGGATGTCCGATACTGTAAAGAACAATATTGCATAGGAACATGGAACATTATGTCCATGAATCAAGGTAAATTGGAAGTGGTCAAACAGGAGATTACAACATTGAACACCGAGAGTTTAGGAATCAGGGAAGTAAAATGGACTGGAATGGGCAAATTTAACTCAGATAACCATTATATCTACCACTGTGGGCAAGAGTCCCTTAAAAGAAATGGAGTAGCCCTCATAGTCAACAAAAGAGTCTGAAATATAAAACTTTGGTGCAATCTCAAAAATGACGTAATGATCTCTGTTCATTTCCAAGGCAAACCATTTAATACCACAGTAATCCAAGTCTATGCCCCAATCACTAATGCTGAAGAAGCTGAACAATTCTATGCTGACCTACAAGATCTTCTAGAACTAATACCAAAAAAGATGTCCTTTTCATCATAGGGGACTGGAATGCAAAAATAGGAAGTCAAGACATACCTGGAGTAATAGGCAAGTTTGGCCTTGAAGTACAAAATGAAACAGAGCAAAGGCTAACAGTTTTGCCAAGAGAACAAAACACATAGCAAACACCCTCTTCCTACAACACAAGACAACTCTACACATGGACATCACCAGATAGTCAACACCGAAATCAGATTGATTATATTCTTTGCAGCCAAAGATGGAGAAGTTCTATACAGTTTGTGACAATAGACAAGCTGAACAGGAAAAATAAATACTCCTCTTCTTCCCTGGCAAGTTTTCAGCCAATGAAAAGCCATGAATGCTTTGTTTACTATAGCCTTCCTAATTTCCTTTTATAAGAGTATTCTTTTCTTGCCATGCAGGAACTTACTCGTGGACTTACATGTTGGCAGATCCCAAATTGCAATTCTCTGCTAATCCAAAATAAACCCATTTTTGCTGGAGAAATATTTGGCAGTCTGTTTATGTCAAGTGAACATTTTTGTTACACATGTAGGGATCAGAGAAGATCCTCAAAACCTTCAGGGCTATTGAGCAAACAAGTGCTTACACTCAGCATTTCTCAATCAGCTGCTTCACCTCCTATGAATTCCTTGTATTAGCAGCTCCTAACATAAAAGCATATTAAAAAGCAGAGACATTACTTTGCCAACAAAGGTCTGTCTAGTCAAGGCTATGGTTTCTCCCGTGGTCATGTATGGATGGGAGAGTTGGACTGTGAAGAAAGTTGATTGCCGAAGAATTGATGCTTTTGAACTGTGGTGTTGGAGAAGACTCTTGAGAGTCCCTTGGACTGCAAGGAGATCCAACCAGTCCATTCTAAAGGAGATCAATCCTGGGTGTTCATTGGAGGGACTGATGCTAAAGCTGAAACTCCAATACTTTGGTCACCTCATGTGAAGAGTTGACTCACTGGAAAAGACTCTGATGCTGGGAGTGACTGGTGGCGGGAGGAGACGGGGACGACAGAGAATGAGATGGCTGGATGGCATCACCGACTCGATGAACATGAGTTTGGGTAAACTCCAGGAGTTGGTGATGGACAGGGAGGCCTGGCGTGCTGTGATTCATGGGGTCGCAAAGAGTTGGACACGACTGAGTGACTGAACTGAACTGAACTGAACGTAAATCTTGGAGAAGGAAATGGCAACCCACTCCAGTGTTCTTGCCTGGAGAATCCCAGGGACGGGGGAGCCTGGTGGGCTTCCATCTATGGGGTCACACAGAGTCGGACACGACTGAAATGACTTAGCAGCAGCAGCAGCAGCAACGTAAGTCTTGGACATTGTAATAACCTTAACCCAGCTACTCTTCTCCCCTTCATCATGGATAAAGTCTCTTAAGACTGCTTAACACTGACGAATGACCTCCTGACTCTTCATAGTGATCTGCAGGAAATTCACTTGAGAAATAGTGACTTCTCATGTTTCACTGACAGTTCTTTTTTTAAAAGGAGACAATGGCAAATATTGTTCAGGATATGCTATTTCAATTCCTTTTGATGTTGTTAAGGCAGTATTTTACTATGGCTATTTTAGCCCAATAGGCTGAATTATATGCAGTTACACAGGCCTGTACTTTAGCCAAGGACAAAACTGCCAATATTTATCCTAATAGCAGATATGGTTTTGGAGTAACATGACTTTGGAATGCTGTGAAAGCAATATGACTACCTTACTTCCAGTAGAAATAAAATTTAAAAAATGGCTCCTATGTCTAAGAATTGCTGGATGCAATATTTTTATCTGCTGCTTTAGCTATTATTAAGTTTCTAGGGCATTTTAAACTTGACTCTCTGAAGCTAAGGGGTATTACCTTGCTGACATTTCCACAAGGAATGCTGCTCTTAAAAAGGCCCATAGTGGCCAAAACTCTGTTGTGGTTCAATGGGATAATTATCCAAATAATAATTTAGAAAAATCAGCAAGAGAACCCCCAACAATTGGCCTCAGAAAAGGAAAACAAGATTGGAAATTGAACAATTGGAGCTTTGCTAAAAAGAAAAAGCTCTGGCTTGGATCAAATAACAACTAGTATTATGAGAGACTCAAAAGTTCCCACTTATCACTGTACATGTATAAAACCAATTTCTCTATATAAAAGCATTCTCCTTGCCTTGCCCTGTGGGGATTTCCATGGTTGCAGACCATAGACTGCAGTTCTCTGCTGGTCCTAAATCAGTCTATCTTGCTGGAGAAATTATCTGGCAGTTTATTCATCTCAGGTTAACAGTATCATGCTTTTGTTGTTATGCCTAAGAATGCTTCACTTAGTTCTGTGTCATAATGAGTTTATTCCATCTTTATAGCTGAAAGTTTTAGAGTATTTTGTTTTATACTTAAACCTGTGTGCCATAAAATTTCCTATAGGAAATCAACCTGAATACTCATTGGAAGGACTGATGCTGAAGCTGAAGCTTCAATACTTCAGCTACCTGATGCAAAGAGCCAACTCATTGGAAAAGACTCTGATGCTAGAAAGACTGAGGACAAGAAGAGAAGGGGGCGACAGAGGATGAGATGGTTGGATGTCATCATCGTCTCAATGGACATGAGTTTGAATAACCTCTGGGAGATAGTGAAGGACAGGGAAGCCTGGCATGCTGCAGTCCATGGGGTTGCAAAGAGTCAGACACAACTGAGTGACTGAACAACATTAACAAAATATATATTCACACACATACACACACATCTACCCACCCATACACATATCCCAGAATCTTACTCAGTCCTGAGAAAAGAGGAAATTTTCCATTTTCATCAACATAGATGGACCTTAAGGGCATAAATAAGTCAAACAGAGAAAGAAAAATATAGTTTGATCTCACTTATATGCAGAATCAAACAAGTTGAACTCGTAGAAATAGTTAATTGAACAATGATTGTCAAGGACTGGGGGAAAGAGAAAATGGGGAGATGCCAATCAAAGGGTACAAACCTCCAATTATAAGAGAAATAATAAGTCCCAGAGATCTAATATACAGTTTGGTGAGTATAGTTAACAGTACTGTATTATAGACTTGCAAGTTAATATGACAGTAAATTCTAAGCACTCTAACCCTCATAATAACAACAAAATGGTAATTATGTGACATGAAGGATGCATATTCTGTATGGTGTGTTTTAACCATTTAATTGTTGAAGTGTTCATGGTCAGTTAGGTTTTGTTTGGTGATGCAGGGCCCTACTGACCACCTCTTAGCAGCTATATAACTTTTACCATGTAACTAAGAGATTTGTGTTAACAATGAAAAACTGAAATATTGGCAAAGATGAGATCATATTTGTGATGCCAATACATTCAGCTGATTAATAAAACGTATGATTTTTATCCAGATGTTTCAACTCTGTAATGTTATGTTTCAACTCTGTAATGTTATGTTTCTCTAGGATTCATTTTTGTTGCTATCATTGTTTGTTTTTTGACTACTGCAATAGTATAAGGACAGAGACAGAGAAACAGAAAAATGATGAGAGAGTGTAAGAGGAAAAAAGAATCTAAGGCTATAGGAGAAGCTTTAAAAATTATAGCTATAGAAGAGGTCAGGATAAGATATTGTAATATGTGTTTATAGGTCGTGATGAATATGAAGTGTAAGCAATTGAGATGTGAAAAGAAAAATTAATAATTATCTAATAATAATATTATTATTTGGAGTGATAATACATATATAATTATTCTCCAAATAATATTATTTGGAGAAGGAAATGGTAACCCACTCCAGTATTCTTGCCTGGAGAATCCCATGGACGGAGAAGCCTGGTAGGCTACAGTCCACGGGGTCGCAAAGAGTCGGACACGACTGAGCGATGGAACGGAACGGAAAAATAATATTAAGTGCTTAATAAATAGAATGCTTGTGAAACTGTGAGAGTTATATTAAATTCCTGTTAAGGGAATTAAACTTTAAATATATATCCACATCATATAAAATTTTAAATCTATAAGTAAATGTCTTAGCTTGATAAATTATTGTTAAAAGTAATTGTGTAAAATCCATGGTTTCACCATGTCACTTTAAATTTTTAAATGTTTCTTGTATGAAATAAAGAATTACCCCTTTGAACTTGTTTCTATAATAATGAGACCTATTATTTTGCTCTTATCAGAGTACATAAATTTCATTGCAATTGTTTCCTTGTTATTATAAACTTCTCTAATCTCAGATTCCTTCTCTGCTTATGAAATTGGATTTCCTAATATTAAAAAATAAATTTTATTGACCTTATATAGTGAATATTAATCACTCAAATGCAGCTCTTGGCATCCAAAATTTAGGCTCCAGTGAAGTGACTTACACTGTCATAGCGTTATTAATTAGTCCGTTCACTCACTCATTATTCATCATGGCCCAAAGCAGTTTTGATCCTGGACTGTTCTCTCATAGTTGAACAGTTTGGCTAATTGGGGCATGAACTAACCTTCTTAAAGTGTTTTGCATTTGTTTCTGAAGTAAGACGGTAGATTGGCTTATTACATTTTTTCCCCAGATAGTCTCAAATCAAAGAGCAAGGCTACATCTGCTTGATTTATGCTTTTGTTCCTGTTTTCTAAGCACTATTTAAAGCTCTGCTCTAAAGTTAGAGGAGATATCCTTTTTGTTTGAGCTTGTCTTTAAGTGTCTAGTTTGTTTTTTTTCCCCCCCATTTATCAAATGAGAGAATGGAAGAGATGATATTTAAGGTTTCCCTGGTGGCTCAGATGGTAAAGAATCTGCCTGTAATTGGAGAGACCCGGGTTTGATCCCCCAGTAGTCTTGCCTGGAGAATTTCATAGACAGAGGAGCTTGCTGGGCTACAGTCCATGGGATCACAAAGAGTCAGATATGACTAAGCGATTAACACTTAAGGTCTTTTTAACTTCCAACGCTTTATGATTTCAGCAATCTCAATAGATCTGCTGCTAAGTCACTTCAGTCATGTCCGACTCTGTGTGACCCCATAGACGGAAGCCCACCAGGTTCCTCCTTCCCTGGGATTCTCCAGGCAAGAACACTGGAGTGGGTTGCCATTTCCTTCTCCAATGTGTGAAAGTGAAAAGTGAAAGTGAAGTCGCTCAGTCGTGTCCGACCCTTAGCGACCCCATGGACTGCAGCCTACCAGGCTCCTCCAACAAATATATTAATCAATCTATGAACAAAAAAGAGAAAATTACATTCAGTGTTATTAAAGCCTTCAAGTCTTTCTATTTTAATCACAAGAAAGTCTTAAACAACATGCATTAACAAATGGCAGAGTTATTTTCATCTTTTTCTTAGGTTCCTTAAGCTTGTCCCTACTGTGAAATAAGCACTACTGAATAATCAATGTTCAAAATAATAATTGGGAGATGGAATTTAAAAAATTATAAGAAACAAAGTCAACTATCAGTCAATGGTTATAAAATATCATGAACTGGTTTTTATCTACTGAATAGATTATTATCATTCCATAGAAAAGCATGATGGGGTGTACAACTGGACCATAAAGAATGAGAATAATTTAGCGAATTGAATGTTTTTTGCCTCTATCTGAGAACTGAAAAAGTAAAAGGAGAGTCTGAAAGTGGACAGTCTATGTTGATAATTATCACTGGGTCTGTTGGAAAAATGAAAATATTTTCGTACAAGGCAGTTTCCAATTATAGGTTTCCTATCTCCAAGAGCTGATAAAATCCGAGCTCTAAATCATTATAGCAACAACAATGGCAAAAACATAAAAATATTGTTTGCAAGGAAGCTTACAAAGTCCAAAGATATATTAAAGAGTAATATAACTCCTGTCAGAATCTGCCCTTTTTAAGGTCAATTATTTCCCAATTCCAACGTTTTCCCTTAAAGAACCATTAACCTGTGTTTTATAAGAAAAGGCAAATGAAGGAACATTATAACATGAAATGAAGTCTAAAATGTCTTCATTGCAACATTTGGCCTGAAAGATTACCTCCCATTTTCTTCTAAGCTCTTAATGCATTTTTTTTACATATAATTTATGAGGACTTATAATAAGTCTAGGCTTCACCAGAAGTATTATTACTTAGTTTCCTTTTCATACCTGGCATCAGCAGATTAGTAGAAGAATACTAGCAAACTACTAACGTTACATATAATCTAGGCCAGAGATTCTTAATCTTGGTTGCATTTTAGAATTACCCGACTTCCCTGGTGGCTCAGATGGTAAAGCATCTGCCTACAATGTGGGAGACCCGAGTTAAATCCCTGGGTTGGGAAGATCTCCTGGAGAAGGAAATGGCAACCCACTCCAGTATTCTTGCCTGGAAAATCTCATAAACGGAGGAGCCTGGTAGGCTACAGTCCATGGGGTCGCAAAGAGTCGGACACGACTGAGCAACTTCACTTTCACTTTCAAAGAGATTAAAAAATATAATACTGATTTCAGCTATCTAACCAGACAAATTAAATCAGAAGCTTCTGGTGGGATACTGATATTTCATGTATTTGTTGTTGTTCAAGTTGCTAAGCTGTGTCAGACTCTATGTGACCCCTGAACTGCAGCATAGGCTTCCCTGTCCTTCATAATCCCAAAGTATACAACCTGGATTCAGAATGATTAAGCTGGGATGAGAGTGCAAAGTATTCTAATGTCGTTTAAATTATATTGGTAGTCTTTCCTGATGGACAGATACACAGATAAGCTGTAATATAGTTTAATCTAGGAGTTACTCTGATTTAAGTCTTAAAATGTATATGTGTAAAACAGCTATTTCCCCAATTCCAAGGTAAGCCACTCTAACAAGTTAATATTTGTAATTTACTTGTTGAAATATGTCTTTAAAACTTGTTTTCTGTTTAGTGAGTTAGAAATCACTAATTTGTATTACACACAAAAGGGCAACCCTAGAAATAGGTGAACTTATAAAATGGAATATTGTTATCAACTGTTTCTTCTCTGGTCCTATCTGTCACATTGCTCTCTCTAAAAAAAATGTTTTTATTAGTTTATTTTTTATTGAAGAATAATTGCTTTACAGAACTTTGCTGTTTTCTGTCAAACCTCAGCATGAATCAGCCATAGTTGTACATATATCTCCTCCCTGTTGAAGCTCCCTCCCATCTCCCTCCCCATCCTACCCCTCTAGGTTGATACAGAGCCCCTGTTTGAGTTTCCTGAGCCATACAGCAAATTCCCGTTGGCTGTCTATTTTATATATGGTAATGTAAGTTTCCATGTTACTCTTTCCATATATTTCGCCCTCTCCTCCCCTCTCCCCATGTCCAAAAGTCTATTCTCTATGTCTGTTTCTCCATTGTTGCCCTGTAAATAAATTCTTTATTACCATTTTCTAGATTCTGTATATATAAAAATATTAAAAGTCACATTAAAAAAATAAAGCCCTAAGCCTTATAGTAATTTCTGATTGATGTAAAAAGTTGAATACAATGGTTAGAAAGTGTTTTTCAGGTTCATTAAAGGAAAAAAACATAGTCCCTGACTTCTGAAAATTGATCTCATGCTCACATCTAGACCTCAGTGTTATTACAAATTTATCTGATGCTTACAGCTAAGCCACGTTATTCTCCTGTTGAAGATAAACAAGCTCACAAAGCATTTTCTTCAGGCAAGGCAAGAGTATTTTGTAACCCACAAGACATCAAACATCTCCTTTTCCCACTAATGAGAAACCACTGTTTTTTTCTCAGTTACAACTATAATCTAGTTTTTACTGCTTACAGACAAGAATAATTTAGCAAGACATGATAGACTTTCTCCAGCCTTCTGACAATTAGTCTAGAGAGAAACCCTGCTTTCTTAGATCCTCCAAAATTACCCAACCAAAGCTGAAAGCCTTAAGTGTTCCCTGGAATGCTTGCTTACTAGAACACCAAGTTTCCCCATGGTGTGGGTTTTCCCTTATTGAGATGAGTAATAAACCCACATTGTTTAACTGTTACAGACATGCACCTGGTGGTCTTTGGCTGAAAATTACTGATAAATGTCTTTCAGAGTGGATGGCCGGCTGACTACATGCTGGCCCCAGCAGATGGCATCACTTGATAAATACATTTATTTTAATTAAAATTTTTAATTGGAGTTGAATTGCTTCACAATATTGTGTTAGCTTTCGCTGCACTACATGGTGAATCAGCTCTACATATACATGTATCCTTTCCCTCTTCAGTCACCTCCGGTATGCACCTCCTCAAGCTCATCACAGAGCATGGAATGGAGCTCCTTGTGCTCTATAGCAGCTATAAATAGCCAGCTAGTGAGAAGTGGCTATATGGTACAGGGAGCTCAGCTCGGTGCTCTGTGATGACCTAGAGGGGAGGTATATGGGAAGTGGGCTTCCCTGGTGGCTCAGATGTTAAAGAATCCACCAGCAATGTGGGAGATCTGGGTTTCATCCCTGGGTTGAGAAGATTCTCCTGGAGGAGGGCATGGCAATCCACTCCAGTATTCTTGCCTGGAGAATTCCCATGGACAGAGGAACCTGGTGGGTTATACTCCATGGGGTCCTAAAGAGTCTGACTGAGACTAAGCACAGCACAGTGTGTAAATACATTTTAATCTTACAAATTCAGAGACCACAAAGTTGCTCACAGAAAAATAATTGACCTTATATCGGTTGCAGTCCCTGTCAATTGACAATTCATGACAGCGAGTCCTAGGATGATCCCAAAGTACCTGAAACTCAAGTCCTCTGGTTAGCTGCTTTTTTTTTTTTTTTTTTAGCAAGTAAGGTTTTATGGGGAGCTGAACTACACAATTTTACCTAGATGTTTTGATAAAGCATGAAATTATACACAGTAGAAATGGGCATGGGAAAAGCATGGTTAAAAGCATCAAAGAAAAATATAGTCTGATTATTAAATCCTTTGAATGGAGGATGCTCTTCTTTGGACATTGCTTGAAAGAGAACAGTCACTATTTTATGTTGAGATTTCTACCTAACCTTGCTTTCCTTTCTGATTGGTGTATTTTTCTTTAGACAGTAATGCAATGTCAGGCTAATTCAAATATCACTAGCTTAGACACATTTATTTATCTTAGAAGATTTGCTCCTATCTTCTGAAAATCATTATGCATTGATTTATATATTAAATCTCAGCAGGAATATTATTTCTTTGAAGACACCGAATTTTAGCTATCTCTCCCTTTCATGCTCTATAGTTAGAAAGGATTTTATACATGTTATTACTGAGTGTAGTTTGAGTCTTTGATGTTTCTTTTACTAACCTGATATGTCACTAGACGTTTACAAAATTTTTCTCTTCTAGTGTATGTGTCTAGTATGTCAAACTCTAAAATACACAACTGATTCTTTCAGACTGTTCAATCAGGAAATATATTACTATACGTGCACACAAAATATGACATGTTTCTTATTTATCTTTCAGTATATGCAGACCTAATATCCGTTATTTTCTTTCTCTGGTCACCTTTTATTTTTATGTCCACACACAATAACACTCCATCCTATATGACTGCAAGAATTTTTAATTATTTCAGTTTTCTCTGAGAGTGTTAATATGCCCTAGTCATCACATTTCACTTTTACTTCATATTGTTCTATGAGACATCCTTCTGATTATACATAGCAATTTTGTTTCTCTTTTTTTTCTTATAATAAAATTCTTCTTTACCAAGAAAACTACATATAATCAAATTAAAAATATCTACATAATTACTTTGGTTTAGCAAGTAAGAAGTAATTGCAGTAGTGTATATATACGCACACACATAGTAACTTCACTGAGGATAGAGGAAATACATAGTAATGTCACATAACACTGACATGTTATAAGAGATTTTCATACATTCCATCACATTAAATGCTTCTGAAAACTTTGAAAGGTATTTTTTTTCATTTTACAATTAAGATAGCTAATTCTTTAAAAGATTGATTGATCAACCCAGTTACAAAATTACCATGAGACAAAAATTGGATTTTGAGTCAAATGAATTAAATTACTGATTTGTCATAATCACAACAATTTTAATTAATTATAGAAGAGAATCATACATCTTAATAGGGCAATAGAGGAACAAAAGACCAGTATAAATAAGTGCATAACAGAATACCCAAAACAACAATTATCATTATCATTTGTTTAATTTATATGATACACAGAACACAGTGCTGTGTTTTATATTAGTTATCTCCTTTAATCTTAAAAAAAAAACTAGTATAATCTATTTTATAGGTTAAGAAAGTAATATTTAGAGATCTTAAAGTTTTTAAATGTCTATTATAATAAATTAGTGGATTTGAAGTTTAACTTTTTTTTCTTTTTTAAATTATGAAAGTATGATAACACATTTAAAGGAGACTTGGAAAATACAAAGCAAAGTTATACATAGTCCCACCATATATCACAACACTGTTAAGTAGATAAATTAAGATTTTTAGTTGGAGTTTCAAAATCAAACTCTCAAAAATTAACAGAATGAATATATAAAAAAAGTAGAAGGATATGATGGGCTTCTCTGGTGACTGAGATCCAGGTTCAGTCCCTGGGTGGAGAAGATTCACTGGAGAAGAAAATGTCAACCCAGTCTAGTATTCTTGCCTGGAGAATACCATGGACAAAGAAGCCTGGCAAGCTATGATCCATGGGGTTGCAAAGAGACATGACTGAGCAACTAAACACATACAGAAGGGTGTGGTAGACCTGAAAAGCACTATGACCCTATTTAACACAATTAAGATTTATACAATTTTCACACAACAGTACAATACAGATTCTATTCAAAT
Source organism: Moschus berezovskii (assembly GCF_049115385.1). Classification (NCBI taxonomy): domain Eukaryota; kingdom Metazoa; phylum Chordata; class Mammalia; order Artiodactyla; family Moschidae; genus Moschus; species Moschus berezovskii. The sequence continues at coordinate 27,888,416 of NC_142475.1, forward strand.
TTCTATAGACTATAAACTAGGGGACACTGGAACATATCCAGGGACATAAGACAAGATGCAAAATTTTCATGGTTTAAAGGTAATGAAATCATACAGAGTCCTTAACATTTCTAATTCACTAACTTGAGCACTAAACCACGATGATTAATCCCCGTGGTTCAGTGTGAGTAATGACTTAGACTTCACAAGGAGAAAGGCAGATACACAATCAGTTTAGGCATAGCTAGTTAAAAGTAACAAGCACTGTACTGAGTACCTTAAACGCAGTATTTCAGCTAATTCTTAGAATTCTCACATTTTGTACTATATAAAGATACTGTTAGAAGTGCCATTTTACAGATGAACAAACTGTATATTGGGGCGCTTAAATAAATTGGTCAGAATCATACATAGCACATAGGGGAATTTGTATGTGAATCCAGAAGTTTAGACTGGAAATTATCTAATCTGTATAACAAATATGCTAAATGACATTTTAATTCCAATGACTTACATTGAAATGATGATTAAGATAAAAGTGAAAAATATGCTCCAGATTTAATGAAATCACTATAATGGACAAACCCATTTACTTTGGTTTATATATTTATTGGTTAATCTGATGCCAGTCTGTTAGTCACTCAGTCCTGTCCAGCTCTTTGCAACCCCACAGTCTGCCAAGTTCCTCTGTCCATGGAATTCTCCAGGCAAGATCTCTGGAGTGGATAGCCATCTCTTCTCCAGGGGATCTTCCCGACCCAGGAATCAGACCTGGGTCTCCTGCATTGCAGGGAGATTCTTTACCATCTGAGATATGAGGGAAGCTCCCAAGACACTAAGCATAGGTATTACAAGTGATTAAAATAAAGAGAGGCCAGATTTCTCTCCACATGGAACTAATATTTTACTCAGAGAAAACTGATAATAAAAAAAATAAACAAAATAATTGTATAGGGTGAATCAGTTCAGTTCAGTTGCTCAGTTGTGTCTGACTCTGCAATTCCATGAATCACAGCATGCCAGGCCTCCCTGTCCATCACTCAAACTCATGTCCATCGAGTCGGTGATGCATCCAGCCATCTCATTCTCTGTCGTCCCCTTCTCCTCCCACCGCCAATCCTTCCCAGCATCAGAGTCTTTTCCAATGAGTCAACTCTTCACATGAGGTGGCCAAAGTATTGCAGTTTCAGCTTTAGCATCAGTCCTTCCAATGAACACCCAGGACTGATCTCCTTTAGAATGGACTGGTTGGATTTCCTTGCAGTCCAAGGGACTCTCAAGAGTCTTCTCCAGCACCACAGTTCAAAAGCATCAATTCTTCGGTGATCAGCTTTCTTCACAGTCCAACTCTCACATCCATACATGACCACTGGAAAAACCATAGCCTTTAAATAATAAATCAAAAAGACTAATTCATGCAAAATTGCTAATAGTTTGGAATAAGGAAAGGGGAAAAAAGATGGAAATTTTAAAAAATGTAGACATAGACCTTGAAAGGAATTTGTTGACTGACCAACTGTGGAGGTAATAGGAGGTAAGGTATATCAAGGATGATTTCCATTTGCATTGACCAAATGAATGGATTATAGTTCCAATTAGTTATATGCAAGAGCCTAGAAGAAAAACCAGTTTTAGGGGAGTGGCAAATTAAACATTTTGAAGTAGTTACATTTTAGATAACACATGTAAATGTTGCGATCAAGTAAATTTTGGGATAGGAGACTGGAGATCAAAAGAGAGGGCATTTTTGAGATACAAATTTTGGAGTCATCAACATAAGACAGTTTATGTTTTATATTCTTTACATGGTTTCTCTAACTATATTATTTTTATACCTAGCTTTCATTTGGTAATCTGCTTTCCTAATTCTCCTTAGAGAACATTCTTAAAAGTTTGGTAGATGGTAAGACACTAGTCTAGGATTTTTATTTTCATTTTTAGCACTTAACTGCACTTTGGCTCCTAATCTAACTAATCAAAGACCAGTTAGGAGAACTTGGAGGAAAAAAAGGAAAAGGTTGCCAACAAAGGTCCGTCTAGTCAAGGCTATGGTTTTTCCCGTGGTCATGTATGGATGTGAGAGTTGGACTGTGAAGAAAGCTGATCACCGAAGAATTGATGCTTTTGAACTGTGGTGCTGGAGAAGACTCTTGAGAGTCCCTTGGACTGCAAGGAGATCCAACCAGTCCATTCTGACGGAGATCGATCCTGGGTGTTCATTGGAAGGACTGATGCTAAAGCTGAAACTCCAATACTTTGGCCACCTCATGCGACGAGTTGACTCACTGGAAAAGACTCTGATGCTGGGAAAGGTTGGGGGCGGGAGGAGAAGGGGACGACCGAGAATGAGATGGCTGGATGGCATCATCGACTCTGTGGACATGAGTCTGAGTGAACTCCGGGAGTTGGTGATGGACTGGGAGGCCTGGCGTGCTGTGATTCATGGGGTCGCGGAGAGTCGGACATGACTGAGCGACTGAACTGAACTGAACTGAACTGAGAATAGAAAGACACAAACAATACAAAATATCAGAGCTTGCAGATAAACTCTAAATTTTTCTTCCTTTGGGAACAGATATAGTAAAAACAATTTCCTTTGTTACAACATGTGGATCTAGATCCAAGATCTACACACAGACATTTAGAAATTTTCTAGTTCCTCTCACTTTTATCTGTAATTTACATTTGCAAATCAATATAATAATGTCATTCTTTTGTCTGTCTTTGAATCAGTTGTTATCTGGAAATAATTGCTATTTAACTCATAAACTGATTCTCTTTCCGTGTGAAATGCAAGGATCAGTTATGTTCTGTTCAGTCACTCAGTTGTGTCTATTTGTGACCCCCATGGACTGCAGCACACCAGGCCTCCCTGTCCATCACCAACTCCCAGAATTTACTCCAACTCATGTTCATTGAGTCAGTGATGCCATCCAGCCATCTCATCTTCTGTCATCCCCTTCTCCTCCCACTTTCAATCTTCCCCAGCATCAGGGTCTTTTCAAATGAGTCTGTTCTTTGCATCAGCTGGCCAGAGTATTGGAGTTTCAGCTTCAACTTCAGTCTTTCCACTGAACACTCAGGACTGATTTCCTTTAGGATGGACTGGTTGGATCTCCTTGTAGTCCAAGGGACTCTCAAGAGTCTTCTCCAACACCACAGTTCAAAAGCATCAATTCTTTGGCACTCAGCTTTCTTTATAGTCCAACTCTCACATCCATACATGACTACTGGAAAAAACACAGCCTTGACTAGAAAAAATGCAAAGATAGAATAGGCTTAATATTTAATGTAACTGAGAATGAATAAGACTGCCAGGTTAATATTATAGTATTTCTGAGGAGACACCGATAAATTATCCTTGATGTCAAAATGTAAACTCAGAAATTCTGTTGTCCCAACATTTTGTTGAATACAAAGCATTCTTGAATATGATTAGAGGTAAGTAAGCCTATGCACTGACCTACCTTATTAATCAAAATGTGTTAGTCTAGAAACAATAAATGCTGGAAAGGGTGTGGAGAAAAGGGAACCCTCTTACACTGTTGGTGGGAATGCAAACTAATACAAGAAACTATGGAGAACAGTGTGGAGAGTCCTTAAAAAACTGGAAATACAACTGCCATACAACCCAGCAATCCCACTGCTGGGCATACACACAGAGGAAACCAGAACTGAAAGAGACACGCATGCCCCAATGTTCATCACAGCACTGTTTACAATAGCCAGGGCGTGGAAGCAACCTAGATGTCCATTGGCAGATGAATGGATAAGAAAACTGTGGTACATATACACAATGGAATATTACTCAGCCATTAAAAAGAATGTATTTGAATCAGTTCTAATGAGGAGGATGAAAATGGAGCCTTTTAGACAGAGTGAAGTAAGTCAGAAAGAAAAACACCAATACAGTATACTAACGCATATGTACGGAATTTAAAAGATGGTAATGATGACACTATATGAGAGATAGCAAAAGAGACACCGATGTATAGAAGAGTCTTTTGGACTCTGTGGGAGAAGGCGAGGGTGGGATGATTTGAGAGAATAGCATTGAAACCTGTATATTATCATATGTGAAACAGATTGCCAGTCCAGGTTTGATTCATTAGGGTGCTCAGGGCTGGTGCATTAGGATGACCCTCAGGGATGGGATGGGGAGGGAGGTGGGAGGGGGGTTCAGGATGGGAACACATGTACACCCATGGCTGATTCATGTCAATGTATGGTAAAAATCACTACAATATTGTAATTAGCCTCCAATTAAAATAAATTAATTAATTTTAAAAAATAAAATAAAATAATTTGTTTTTTGAAATAAATGAATATAAGACAGCAGTGAACATACCTCTGTAGCCTGAAAGTTGTATGAATTAATTAAAATATTAAATAACTGGTTGTATATTTTTCTTCTTTTTAAATATAAAAATATATTTATTTAATAATCTGATACTATTTTTCAGAAATATTAGTGTAAATTGACAAACAATTTTTAAAAAGACCACATGCAATATAATTAAAAACTGGCTTAATATTGCCCAGTATTCAAACAGCAGATATTTTTTATAAATATATATGCATGTATATATATTAAGAAAAAGGGAAACTTTTAAGCCAAATGAACTCTTTCTACATATTCTGAAGTTCTGAAGGCCAATTTACTACTATGTTTTATGCTTCATCACAATGGAACCAACAGATTGCTGCAGGAAATCAATTGAATAGAAAACTTTTAAAAACTGGGAAATTGTTTACTACAATTTTACTTAGCTCAGGTGTCTCTCTAATTATGATATATCATGAACATTCACAGCATTCAACATCTTTCAATATTGTCTTTGAATAAATTGGGACACTCATTAAATATTATTAAGACAGGATGAAAGTGTTCTCAGTGAATTAACACTTTTGATTTACACTTATTTGTGGGTTCATTATTTGATTATTGGGAGCACTTTTATTTCCAAGCAGCATATTAACAGAAGAACACTCTTAAATATATGAAGAAATGAACTTCAATCATCATGTATTAAAAAAAAAAAGAACTCCCTGTCTCATTCATTCTAAGACAATTTAAAGACTCCAAAATGGGGTTGCATGGTGCATTCATGTTGGCCAGACATAAAACCTACAATAGTTTTCTTTGTATATATGCTTACATTCAAGCTTGCAAACAGTTGTCAGAGGCTGCTTGGAAGATAACTGTGGAGATGAGAGTGGAGCATTATTTTAAGAAATGCTGCATCATAAACTCTTTAAAGATGATGAGGTGTACTGAGAAACAAATTGAACATCCATTATCTAAATTAAAATGATCTCTCAACATGAAGATTTAGAAATATCTTAATTTATCTTTCTTTATTCATATGTCCCAGTAAATAAGTTTTGGCAAAGATGTGGAGAAAAGGAAATTGTGCATTGCTGGTGGGATGCAATTTGGCAAAGCTATTATGGAAAATGGTGTGGAGTTTCCTCAAAAAACTAGAAATAGAACTATCATATGATCCAGCAATCTCACTTCTTGGTATATATCTGAAGGATGTGAAAAATGCTATTTCAAATAGATATCTGGATTTCAATGTTTACTGCAGCGTTATTCACAATGGCTGAGACACGGAAGGGATCTAAATGTCATCAAGAGATGTGGATGAATAAAGAAGATGTGATATATAAACACAGGAGATTATCCAGCCATAAAAAAAGAAAAGCCTGCCATTGGTGTCAATATGGATGCAACTTTAGGGCATTAGGCTAAGTGAAAAAAGGTAGACAGAGAAAGATAAACAGTGTATGGCTTCACTCACATGTGAAATCTAAAAAAGCCAAACACAGAAGTAGAGGGTAGAGAGGTGGTTGCTAAAGGATGTAGGGTAAGAGAAATGAAGATGCTTGTCAGAAGATACAAACTTCTAGTTATGAGATGAAATAATTCTGGGGAATCTTATGTATAGCATGGTGGCTACAGTCAACAATACTGTATTGTAGTCTTGAAATCTGCTAAGAGAGTCCGTCTTAAACATTCTCACCTCACACACACACACACACAGAGGTAAATGTGTGAAATGATGGGTGTGTTAACTGACCTTATAGTGGTAATCATCTCACAATGTATAAATGTGTTAGATCATCACACTGTATACGTTAAACCAAAAAAAAAATATTAACTCAATCTCAGTAAAAGGGGGAAATAAGTCGAGAATTGTTTCAATAAGTATAAAATAAAAATTTTAAGTAATAAGAAAAAACTATTATTTTTAATTGGTAGTGCTTTTTTATTTATTAGTAGTATATACAATAATGAGTTTATGACTGGTTGAGTCAATAAAACAATTAAATATGGAATTTGATTAGATAAAACTCTTTCTCTTCTTCTTCTGCCTTGTCCTTCATCTGGCAGAACATGTAGCCCTGTATATCTGGACCCTACAATTTAAGTTGAAGCAGGCCGGAAAACTCTGTCAGTAATTACCATTGCTTTGTTTTTCCATAGTTTCTCCATATCTGTTCCCTGTTTCAGTACTTTTAGTGTCCACATGTATTTTTAAATTTATTTTCCGTAACATGATAAATTACAAATTTAGTGAAAAAGATTAATTAAATTAAATTGAAAATTTTGCAGAATAGTTATATTTTCTGTCTTTGAGTAATCTACTATTTTCTCCCTCACAATTTGCTTGTATTTAATTATATTTTAAATACTTTTGGGGCCACTAGGATATATGTCTTTTTTTAAGCCAGTACTATATAGTTTTACTTCGTATAGCTTTTTGTAATACGTTTGAAATCAGGAGATGTGATATTTCTGATTCTTTTATTCTTTGTTAAGATTGCTTTGGCTGTTCTGGATCTTTTGTAGTTCCACATTCATTTTAAGATCATGTGTTCTATTTTGTGAAAAATACCATTGGGATTGAATTCAATTGAATTGAATCTACAGACTACTTTTGATGTGGAGTATCTTTCCATTTATTTATGTCTACTGGCTCACAGACTCAGGAGTCTCCAGAGTGAAACCTGAAATGGGCCCATATATAAAGACTCCAGTATTCTTGGGCTTCAATTATTTATCTTGGTTAGGCAATACAAATCAAATTCTTATAAACATTTTCTCACATTTATATAAGATTTATTAGTGATTTCAAACCTCTTTCAGCAAATAATGGATACAAAGTTGCACATTATAATTTGTTTGATGGATGATTTTTTTTTCTCTACTGGTGGCTTAGGATAATTCATACATTGATTACTTCTCCATCTTACTGCCTTCTTAGGCATAGATGGGTTCAAGGAAATATCAGATCCTACTGTCTGCTTTAGATGATTTGGGGCAGCAAATTTTTTTGAGGACTGTAAACATGACCACATTTTTACTTATGCTTTGGGTAATTTGTTCAATTTAGAGGTAACTTTACTGCAATTACAAATAAATGTAAGACTTCAGAACTGATTCAGTGGGAAACTGTTAGAAATTTGTGTGCTACAATATGAAAAATACTGATTGAAATAATAAATTCCTTTGTCCCTATAATTTAGATAGTGAAAGAACTGTATAAATGTGCAAATATTTATATGCTTACAAATATTATTTTATACCCTTATTATTAATATTTCATTTTTTAGAATACAATAGGTCAAACTTCATGGTAGTCTAACTGGCTGATAATTGTAAGGACCAGCATGTGAAATGAAGTGAAGTCGCTCAGTCTTGTCCAACTCTTTGTGACCCCATGGACTGTAGCCTACCAGGCTTCTCCGTCCATGGGATTTTCCAGGCAAGAGTACCGGAGTGGGTTGCCATTTCCTTCTCCAGAGGATCTTCCCGACCCAGGGATTGAACCTGGGTCTCCCGCATTGCAGGCAGCTGCTTTACCCTCTGAGCCATCAGGGAAGTCATAACCTTATTAAATCTGAATAAAATAGAACAAAAAGAGAAGTGGGAGGATAAGTAACCATTAGGAAAATGTTTTCTGTATAATATTCTCCAAAAGAGGGTAGTCTGTTTTAAACAATACTCTTTAACAAATGTAATACATTTTTAGAGTTCTGAGCAAGATAATGGTGTGAGCAGGGAAACCTAGTTCTTTATTTCTTCCCAACCTCTATTGAAACTGGAGAAATAGTTAAGGGCTTACCTATATTTATGCCAGAAATAAAGTCTTTAAATTTTCCATAAATGTGAGATTACAAGAAGAAATTTCCATTAATAGTTGGTGCATTAAAAATGATATTGAATAATTTAAAAAACTGACCACCCCAATATTCTCCTTTGCTTCTCTGATGGCTCTGTGGTAAAGAATCCACCTGTCAATACTTGCCAATGCAAGGTTTGATCCCTCTGTTAGCCAGATCACCAGGAGAAGGAAATGGCAACCCATCCAGTATTTTTGCCTGGAAAATCCCAAGGACAGAGGAGCCTGTCAGGCTACAGTACATGGGGTCCCAAAGAGTCAGACTTGACTTAGCAACTAAACAACAATCTTCCTTCAGACAAATCCATCAAGAGAGTGATGTATTTTGATATTGATGAAGGGAATGTCAGCAGACACACATTAACATTTCTTAGAGGCCTCCTTCTCTAAGAGGACATTTCATTTGCAAGAGATTATTTCTTAGAAGTCAGATTATTCCTTCTAACAGAGTTGAAGACCCTCATAATGGCTCCCTACATCTTCATCTTTCTTTCCATTCCAAGCACTAGGATTCCAAGTACCTAAATTCTAAAAACTAAAGCTACCTTTCCATGTTCATTTGGTCACACATATTCAGACTTTTAAAAATGGAAATATACTTGGCATATAACATTGTTTAACTACAAAAGCACTTAATAAGTTGAATGCTGCTGCTAAGTCGCTTCAGTCGTGTCCGACTCTGTGCGACCCTATAGATGGCAGCCCACCAGGCTCCCCCATCCCTGGGATACTCCAGGCAATAAGGTGAATAGTGTTCCTAAAAATTCATGTCCACTTAGGACCTCAGATTATGACCTAATTTAAAAACAGAATCTTTGTTAATCTCAAGATTAAGTCATACTGGATTAAGTTGTGCCCTAAATACAATGACTATTGTCATTCTAAGAGAAGGAAAGAATATACACAGAGAAGAATACCATGTGAAGATAAAGATGGAGATTGAATTGATGTGTCTATGTATCAAGGAACACCAAAGACTGATGGGAGCAAAACCTTGGCAAAGCAAGAAAAAATTCTTCTCTAAAGCCTTCACAGGAGCATGAAACTTTAGTTTCAGATTTCTAACCTCCCAAACTGTGAGAAAATTAATTTCTGTTGTTTGAAGCCACTCAGTTTGTGGTTACCTTTTTAAAACAGACCGCAAATACCAATACAACAAATTACACGCAACTATGATACTCCTTAGAAGGAAAGTTATGACCAACGTAGATAGCATATTAAAAAGCAGAGACATTGCTGGGAGAAATATCAATAACCTCAGATATGCAGATGACACCACCCTTATGGCAGAAAGTGAAGAAGAACTCAAAAGCCTCTTGATGAAAGTGAAAGAGGAGAGTGAAAAGGCTGGCTTGAAGCTCAACATTCAGAAAACAAAGTTCATGGCATCTGATCCCATCACTTCATGGCAAATAGATGGAAAAACAGTGGCGACAGTGTCAGACTTTATTTTTTGGGCTCCAAAATCACTGCGGATGCTGATTGCATCCATGAAATTAAAAGACGCTTACCCCTTGGAAGGAAAGTTATGACCAACCTTGATAGTATATTAAAAAGCAGAGACATTACTTTGCCAACCAAGGTCCGTCTACTCAAGGCTATGGTTTTACCCGTGGTCACGTATGGATGTCAGAGTTGGACTGTGAAGAAAGCTGATCACCGAAGAATTGATGCTTTTGAACTGTGGTGCTGGAGAAGACTCTTGAGAGTCTCTTGGACTGCAAGGAGATCCAACCAGTCCATTCTAGAGGAGATCAATCCTGGGTGTTCATTGGAAGGACTGATGCTAAAGCTGAAACTGCAATACTTTGGCCACCTCTTGCAATGAGTTGACTCACTGTAAAAGACTCTGATGCTGGGAAAGGTTGGGGGCGGGAGGAGAAGGGGACGACAGAGAATGAGATGGCTGGATAGCATCACCGATTCTATGGACATGAGTTTGAACTCTGGGAGTTGGTGATGGACAGGGAGGCCTGGCGTGCTGTGATTCATGGGGTCGCAAAGAGTCCGACGCGACTGAGCGGCTGAACTGAACTGAACTGATGATACTCCTTGGAAGGAAAGTTATGACCAACCTAGATAGCATATTAAAAAGCAGAGACATTACTTTGCCAACCAAGGTCTGTCTAGTCAAGGCTATGGTTTTTCCAGTGGTCATGTATGGATGTGAGAGTTGGACTGTGAAGAAAGCTGATCGCCGAAGAATTGATGCTTTTGAACTGTGGTGCTGGAGAAGACTCTTGAGAGTCCCTTGGACTGCAAGGAAATCCAACCAGTCCATTCTAAGGGAGATCAATCCTGGGTGTTCTTTGGAAGGATTTATGCTAAAGCTGAAACTGCAATACTTTGGCCACCTCATGCGAAAAGTTGATTCACTGGAAAAGACTCTGATGCTGGGAGGGATTGGGGGCGGGAGGAGACGGGAACGACAGAGAATGAGATGGCTGGATAGCATCACCAACTGGATGGACATGAGTTTGAATGAACTCTGGAAGTTGGTGATGGACAGGGAGGCCTGGCGTGCTGTGATTCATGGGGTCGCAAAGTGTCGTACACGACTGAGCGACTGAACTGAACTGAAACTCTTTATGGGAAATATCTAAATATGAATAAGTAGTTGGCACACCTACACGAAAAAGACATATTTATTATCTATACCGCCCTTGTTGGTAATCTATTTATAGATTTATTTTTCCCTTTGATTCTCATGTTTCCTTGGAAGTCAATAAAATCATTAATCCCGGCGGCCGGAGCGCCGGCCCCGGCTCGGTGCGGCGCAGCGCAGTCCGCTTGAGCGCTCACCGCGGCGAGGTTTCCTCTGCTGTCGCGCCTTCGGCAGCCGCCGCCGCTGCCGGGCTTCGCCGCTATAGCTGGGACGCGCCTCCGCGCTCCTCGCCGCTTCCACCCCCGCGGCCGCCGCTCATCTCGCTGTCAGCACACACACCATGACGAAGACAGACAAGAAGTCCTTCAACCAGAGCCTGGCCGAGTGGAAGCTCTTCATCTACAACCGGACAACCGGAGAGTTCCTGGGGCGCACCGCCAAGAGCTGGGGTTTGATCTTGTCCTTTTACCTAGTCTTTTATGGGTTCCTGGCTGCACTCTTTTCATTCACAATGTGGGCCATGCTTCAGACTCTGAATGATGAGGTTCCAAAATATCGTGACCAGATTCCTAGTCCAGGATTTATGGTTTTTCCAAAACCAGTGTCAGCGTTGGATTTTTCATTCAGCCTGTCTGATTCAGAATCCTATCAAGGGTACATTGATGACCTTAAGAAGTTTCTAAAGCCATATGGCTTAGAAGAACAGAAGAATCTCACGGATTGTACCAATGGAAACTTTTTTGAGCAGAAGCGTCCAGAATACACAGCATGTCAGTTTCCTCTTGCCTTACTTGAAGCATGCAGTGGTGTGGATGATCCCACGTTTGGCTACCAAGGAGGAAAGCCTTGTATTCTTGTGAAAATGAACAGAATAATTGGATTAAAACCTCAAGGAGAACCAAGGATAGAGTGTATTTCAAAGAGTGAAAGCACAGCATTTCTATCAACTTATCCTTCCAATGGAACGATAGATTTAAAATATTTTCCATATTATGGGAAAAAACTGCATGGGAGCTACCTGCAGCCACTAGTTGCTGTCCAGGTCAGCTTTGGTAGTGATGGTGACGTAAAAGAAGTAATGGTTGAGTGCAAGATTGATGGATCACCCAACCTAAAAACCCAGGATGACCGTGACAAGTTTTTAGGACGAGTTGCATTCAAGATCACCATGGATGCATAGTAGGAGTTAGGATGTCTCTACAGAGTAAACGTTCTGTTGTCTGTCTTCATTTTGTATCAGCGGGATCTGCCACTCCAGAATTATGAGACTGCCTTGGAGAAAGGTGGAGTGGTACATGACACTGGGATAACATAAGTGCTTCCAGATAATAGTGGTCCATGTCCTTCGAAGTAACTGCCTGTTGCCTCTGCTGCCTTTTGAACCATGTACAGTCACCAGATAGGGACTGTGAACACCTGATTCTGAACATGTAGGGGGTCTTGTCCAGTTTTTATGTGGCTTAATTGCCAAGTGTCTAAAGCTTAATGTGCTGTGCTATGTAAATATTTTATAGATTTAACACTGGTTAACTGTCATATTTTGATGCCAGCCAAATTTTAAGGGATAAAATGGTACCTGACCAACATCAAATGACTTTATAGCTGCAAGAAATTCAGTGTGTGGAAAAGTTCTGTATGTGAGGAGGAAAAAGGAAAATAAAAGTGGATTTGAAAGGTTGGCTTGAAAAATAAAATCATTAATCCCCATCCTAATGATAAAGTAGGAATATTTTTTTTCAGTCGCTCAGTAAATTGCTTCAAAAAATAGTGCTCTTGCAACTATGTGCTCAGTTGTGTCCTACCCTGGCAACCCTGTGAACTATAGCCCCTCAGGCTTCTCTATCCATGGAATTTTCCAGGCAAGAATACTGGAGTGGGTTGCTGTTTCCGTCTCCAGGGGATCTTCTGGACCCATGGCTCAAACCCAAGTCTCCTGCATAGGCAGGTGAATTACCAGTGAGCCACCTGGGAAGCCCAAATCATGCAGCTATAGAAATGCTTTAATATTTTAGGGAGAACAATGGTTTCTGATACTTAATGCTATTTTTAACAGAAAATTTATCAATAATCTATTTTGGTTATGTTATTTTTCTTATGATTAGCATGGATATTTCGAGTGTGGTCCAAGTTTGAATTTCATTTTATTAAAGCTGGAAAAATAATGTTGTAATCATTAAGAGTTAAACATTTATCAAGAATAAATAGAGACTGGAGGAGATTTTACTGAGCTTTGTAGATTGTATGAAAGTTTGACATTACATTAACAAAAAAGAAAAACTACAGGTCAAATATCACATCAATCCATAAATTCAGGATGTATACGAATAAGCTGGAAAAGAGTTCTGTAATTCAGTACAAAATGTCGTGATATTTTCAAATTGTAGAAAATGATTTCTGACAGAAACTGTTTGACAAATTGTGACAAGATGAGCATGTCCTGCTGGTCACACTGCCTTTTGAAGCCTCTGCTATCATTCCAGACAGTATATTTGCAGTACTGCCTTTTTACCTTTCAGTCAGCAAATTCAATCCTTTTACTGAAACGGAATAACCTTTTATCTCTCAGAATACTTCTTATCATTCTCTTCAGATTTCCAATCAATTGTAAGTCTACATTGAGAAATTAGAACTTTGTTTTCTCAGTACTGATGAGTCAATTGCCTTATAATGACTTCTAAAATGCCATTTTCAAGAAGTTATTTACTATTCAAAACAATTTAGTGGCACTTTGGGAGGTGTTTGGCAAAAGCAGCAAGAAAATACAGCCAAGATCTAAATGAAATAATCTTCCCTTTTCAGTTGACTACTGAAATTCAAGTATAGATAACATGCAAAATTATTTGCGCTTTTATAGATATTTTTCCATACCCTCTTCGTTCACTTTAAAAAAATGCCAAAAAGACAATGTTAGAATTATGTGACCAAGATTTTAAACCAGCATTGATAAAAGTGGTTCCATTTTGAATATGACTGAAACAAAAAAAATTATCAAGATTCAGCAAAGAAATACGGCTAATTCATAAAACAAATGAAGAAGCAAGCAGAAACAACAACAAATAATCCTTAAAGTGTAGAGGAAAGGATCAGTATCCAGAGTTGCGACAGTCTATTATGCAATGGATCAATTTCTCAAATCAGTTTTCCACACTTACATCAATGATCGTAACCTGGGTACAATATATATCTGATATTTTCATCATACTTAATCTTATCTGTCACTACTCTTTTTAAAATAGTAAAGAAAAATTATATTGTCTACTATTATTTTTTGTTTCGTGTTTACTGGATGCAAGATATATACTACACACTGTATAACTAGATCAAGTGTCTGCCTTTGATTTTAAAATATGCAAATAGAAAACAAAACATAGAAAGTCAGAGTAATTTACTGCATGAGAGAGAGAGATGTGAAACAAAAAATGCATTCTGATTGGTTTGTTTCTCTGGTTTTGGGAGTAGATTGTGATACTTTCCAGAAAAGACAATAAAATAGGAAGGTAATGATTCTCTTCAGGGAGCAAAAAAAAAGTTATTTCATAGCATATTTAGGAAATTGCTTATACTAGAAGAAAGTAAGTGAATGTTAAAACACTGTGTATAAAATGAAGGTAACCAGTAACTATGTGTGATAAAAAATAAAGAGTAAAGCAGAGTTTGGCAATCTTGAATTTGAAACCTACTGTTTTTGTGTACTGATAATTTTGACTATATAAAAATTTTAAATGCTTGAAATTTTTTTTAACCAATGAGAATTCATTTTTTGAATAAGACCCCAATGATATATTTGTCCTGTTATATTAGATCAGACAACATGAGGATATCTGCATCAATAAATATTTTGTATGAGAAAATGAAATCAGTATACCATAATTTTCCCAACTTGTAAATTTCTCCCAATGTGAAAACAAATATATCAGTTTCAATTTTGCCTTTGCTTTATCTTCGGTTTACTTTGCCAACAGGAAGCCATTATCCTACAACACAAACTAGAAAACTAGCAATCTTTCTTTTTAATTTTTCATTGCCTTGTCAGAAGTTTATAAATAAAATAGTACATTTCTTGAGCTAGGGTAAATTCTTCACAAATAAACAAAACCAGAAACCAAAATATAAAGCAATTGCTAAAGGAAATGAACTGTTTCTATATATCAAGAATCAATTTCATATTTTCTTAACTCATTTCAAAACACTCTTTAACACTCTTTTTGAGAAAGGCAATAATAAAAGAATTTCTGTCTTGCACTGTCATCATAATATCTTTTGTGTCAGCAGAAATTACCATCACCTAAACTGTCGAACTGCCAAAAATATTCAGCTTTGTATATGAGCAGAATTAATCTTGGGAAGTGACAGGAAAAATGTAAGATTACATTTTGAGGATAACTATTTGTGTTTACACTTATGCCTTTTGCAATATGAAGTACTTTATGTCTCCAAATTTTAGTGAATAAATATATGTAGAATGATTATTTTAATATTAAATAACTGTACTTTATACAGAGATTATATGAAAAAATAAATGACATTCTTTTTTGAGAGTAGCTTAATTATTTAAGAATACTCCAAAACTTTCTCTGGTACATAATCAAATCTTGATTTGCCCAAAATTTAATATTTACTTTCATAAAGAGTTGAACCTCGAATGCTTATATTCTATTTTAAACCATTCTTCAATTTAAGGTTGTTATTCACCTAGCTTCAGTTCATTAAGAGGTTTTAAAATTTGTGTTTGCTTGTCTTCACCAAATAATAATTCATGATTAAAACCTATATATTTTTCAGATATGAAAGTGAGTGAATTATCAAGTATAAACACTGATAAATGAATAGATTAAATATTAACTGAAGCAAAATCAATATTAATGAAAGTGTCTATATTAATCATAAATAATACAATTGCCATCATTATATTCTTCAATTATACTGAGAAATTTTATTATTTAGAGATCATACTTGTATTCCTAAATCTGAAGAGAAAAGGAGGAACAGAAATAATAATTATTGACTATTATTAAATCATGTAACATTTTCAATTATCATTCAGTTCAGTTCAGTTCAGTTGCTCAGTCCTGTCCGACTCTCTGCGACACCATGAATCACAGCACGCCAGGCCTCCCTGTCCATCACCAACTCCTGGAGTTCACTCAAACTCATGTCCACAGAGTCGGTGATGCCATCCAGCCATCTCATTCTCTGTCATCCCCTTTGCCTCCCTCCCCCAATCCCTCCCAGCATCAGAGTTTTTTTCCAGTGAGTTAACTTGTCGCATGAGGTGGCCAAAGTATTGCAGTTTCAGCTTTAGCATCCATCCTTCCAATGAACACCCAGGATTTATCTCCTTTAGAATGGACTGGTTGGATCTCCTTGCGGTACAAGGGACTCTCAAGAGTCTTCTCCAACACCACAGTTCAAAAGCATCAATTCTTCAGCACTCAGCTTTCTTCACAGTCCAACTCTCACATCCATACATGACCATGGGAAAAACCATAGCCTTGACTAAATGGACCTTTGTTGGCAAAGTAATGTCTCTGCTTTTTAATATGCTATCTAGGCATTAAATGAAAAAAATTAGTATCACTTGTTATTCTTCCTATTCTTTAACATATTCATTGTAAACATTGAGAGAAATGAAATAAACACACTATGTCTATATTCTCATTTAGATTTTCAGTGAATCAGTTATACCATTAGGTTGTGGATACTGAATAGCTGCAGTGTAAGCAGAAACTACTGCAATTTTCAAAATTGAATTTGGTTTCTTAGGTTAATGTCATACAGCTAACAAATGTCACAATCAGGATTTGAAGTCAAGTCTATGAGAACAGGTATCTTTATATCCTCTAACATCTATATATATTTTCCCTCCTGATAGTACAGGATCTTTGAATCTTTCTTTCTGTATCTTAAAAAAAGTGAAGATAGCAATGAATTAAAATAGGAGAAAGAATGCTCTTTGTATTCGTGACTGGCTCTATCACTTGGCACACAGTTTCTGAAAATCAAATGTGCTCCAAGTACTTAAAATAGTGTTTAGACCTCAACATGATGTCACTCAGCTCCTTCAGGTTTTGCTGAAATGTCACTTTTTGATTGAGTATAAAGAAGGGAGAAACAGAAATAAAAAATGAACAAATGTATTTTCTTATACATTTCTACCAAGTAAACATATGAAATTTTTAAGCTAGTGGTTTCTGAAGTTCGTCTTAGAAAGCTTAAAGTGTTTCTTGAGATGAGGCAGTCTGAAGATCAAACAATTTTTTGTAAAAATATTAAGACAATATTTGACTTTAATGTGATGAAGCTACTACTCTGACAGTTGGTGGAAGGTGTGTATTCTTCAGGGGTTCCTTTGCTAGAATTTTCTAAGATAGCAATTTTAGGATATAAATATATATTTTTTCAGATATTAATGTATGTATTACTCAGTACTCCTGATGTACTCTTAATAGCAACCTTCAATTATATGTGCTTTAATTCTGTAATCTAATTTTTATCCAGAATATTGATATTTTGATTCATCACAGTTTTCCTTTAATCCATGTGGAAGCTGTTATTTTTGTTCAGTTATGTCTGACTCTTTGAGACCTCATGGACTGTAGCATGCAGGGCTCCTTTGTCCTCCACTATCTCCTGGAGTTTGCACAGATTCACGTCCATTGAGTCAGTAATGTTATCTAATCATTTCATCCTCTGCCTCCCTCTTCTCCTTTTGCCTTCAATCTTTCCCAGAAACAAGGTATTTTTCCATGTCAGCTCATCACATCAAGTGGTCAAAGCATTGATGCAAAGCTTCAGCTTCAGCATCGGTCCTTCCAGTGAATATTCAGTGTTGATTTCCTTTAGGATTGACTGTTGTGATCCCCTTGCAGTCCAAGGGACTCTCAGGAGTTTTCTATAGCAGTGCAATTCAAAAACATCAGTTCTTTGGTGCTTCTTTATGGTCCAACTCTCATATCCTAAAATGACTGCTGGGAAAATAATAGCTCTGACTACACAGACCTTTTGTCAGCAAAGGGATGTCTCTGATAGCTTTCCTTCCAAGGAGCAAGTGTCTTTTAATTTCATGGCTGCAGTCACTGTCCACAGTGATTTTGGAGTGCAAGAAATAAAATCTGTCACTGCTTGCATTTTCCCCCTTCTTTTGCCATGAAGTCATGGGAGCAGTTGCCATGATCTTAGTTTTTTCATATTGAGTTTCAAGCCAGCTTTTCACTCTGGTCATTCACCTTCATCAAGAGGCTCTTTAGTTCCTCTACACTTTTCTCAGATTTTTCAGAGTAAAATTTAGATCCATCAAAACTGAAGTACCATTTTAAGTATCACAGTTGTGAACTGGGTGATGATATCTATTGCTTCTGACATAAAAGCTTGGTTAATTTGCATCTTCAAGAGATCTCATTTTTATTGACTCTGCTCTTCAGACAACCTTGAAGGAAAGTGTGACATTGTAATCATTATTTTGAGACAAAGAAAATCGAAAAATAAAAATGTAACCAATGGCAACTACATAGTAAAAGAGAATATATACTTTCTTCTTAGTGTACAAATATATACAATTTAGCAACCAGTTACACATAAGAGGGAGGTGCCTGAGATTTTGGGCACAGTATGTGCCTTACAGTCAAAATGAAGATAGATGGGTCCATGACCAATCTATGACATATGTGTATATATATGTATATACACACATATCATGCATTATACATATATGTATGCATGTATAATATATGCATATTATATATTAATATATCATACATGCTATATATAGATGTATTTCTGGGTTTCTGTTTTAAAGATGCTGCTGCTGCTGCTAAGTTGCTTCAGTCGTGTCCGACTCTGTGCGAACCCATAGATGGAAGCCCACCAGACTCCCCCGTCCCTGGGATTCTCCAGGCAAGAACACTGGAGAGGGTTGCCATTTCCTTCTCCAATGCATGTAAGTGAAAAGTGAAAGTGAAGTCGCTCAGCTGTGTCTGATACTTTACTTTAAAACTGCATTTGATAAATCATTAAATATTTTGGGATTTTATCAAATATCATACATTAGATAAATTGATAATTTGAAAGTTTATTATATGGTAATCAAAGGTGATCAAATTACTTAGGTGGGTTTATTATATCTATCCCACATTTTTACTAATGGTTGATATTGCTTAATAATATTTGAGCAGCAATTAGTTTAATAAATTTATTATTACTATTAATAATTTTATGGTAGATGACTAAAATTATTTATTCCTTTTCTCTTGACTATGCCTTGATATGTAATGATATAAATTATAAATCTTTATTAACAAAGGATTTGATCATGACGACTGAACTGAACTGAACTGAACTGAATATGTTATATTAGTGATAATATATTTACTCTTTAAAAGAGCCTATCTTGTGTTCCACAACATTACAATAAGTAGTCTTAGACTACTTACGTTTTTATATATTTTTACTAAGTTTTAATTTAAGCAAGTAGCTTTTTGACACTATCTGTATAAATAAGAAAATAAATACTTTTAAAACATTGAGATATTCTAGCTTATTTATTGTATGAATAATTACATACTATCTTAAATTCAGAGAAGGCAATGGCAACCCACTCCAGTACTCTTGCCTGGAGAATCCCAGTGACGGGGGAGCCTGGTGGGCTGCCATCTATGGGGGTCGCACAGAGTCGGACACGACTGAAGTGACTTAGCAGCAGCATATTAAATTGCCTTCAATTATTTCCATGTGTGAATTTTATTTTCCTCACCAAAACAATTCCTTGAAAGAAGGAAAGGTCATAGTTAATCTTTCATATGATCAAAGGTTAGAATGGTCTAGTGTGACCCAGAAAAAGAAATCCTAATCTCTTTTCTGTTCAATATTAGCTGCCTTTTAACTGAATTCCATGACTTGAATCTCGTACTGTACTTTTTTTTAATACTTCAGTCAGTATGATTTCGATAAAATGCAAAGCTATTCATGTCTTCCATCTGTTGAAAATATTTCTGTGGATCTCATGTGCCTATGAGATAAAAAAAGAAATACAAAACAAAACTGTAGAATGACAAGATCTTTAATGATCCAAACATTCACATTTCTGCCATCTCCTATAACTGATCCTTCTTTAGAAGGGAGATCTCCAATTTTTGCTCAATTGCAAAGTTGTATCAGATTCTTTACGACCCCATGAACTGCAGCACGCCAGGCCTCCTTGTCCATCACCAACTCCCGGAGTCTACCCAAACCCATGTCCATTGAGTCGGTGATGCTACCAACCATCTCATTCTCTGTCGTCCCCTCTCCTCCCACTCTCAGTCTTTCCCAGGATCAGGGTCTTTTCAAATGAGTCAGCTCTTTGCATGAGGTGACCAAAGTACTGGAGTTTCAGCTTCAACATCAGTCCTTCCAATGAACAACCAGGACTGATCTCCTTTAGGATGGACTGGTTGGATCTCCTTGCAGTCCAAGGGACTCTCAAGAGTCTTCTCTGACACCACAGTTCAAAAGCATCAATTCTTCGGTGCTCAGCTTTCTTCACTATCGGGGACCGGCCTCGATATGGACCCAGGGTATCCTCGGGATGAACGGCATCGGCGTCAGCGAGAGAGAGAGAGAGAGAGAGAGAGAGAGAGAGAGGGGTTGATGATTCCTTGGTTTACGCAGGAAACCAATAAAACCCCAGCACGGGGTTTGCTCTGTTTACGTAGGCCGCAGGCGCCCTCTCGAATCACTGGAGGCACCCCACCAGGGCACCCCCTCGAGTAGGTCTTAGAAACCTAGGCAGATAAGTAAACGCAGAGGGCCCAGCACTCCAAGGATCTCAACCAGAAAAAGGAGAATAGAGAAAAGGATGGAAAGAGAGAAAAAACAACATGGGGAGACCAAGCTTCAGTGAGCAAGGCCCCAAAATTTATTTTCCAGTGCTGCTTTTATACCCTAAGTTGTGCACATAAAAAAATAGAGAAAGGGAGGTACAGAGTCACGCCAAAATCACGCGGGTTCAGCAATCTTGACCCTTATCAGAATCAGGGCTTATTTTTGTATGTCTCATGGTATACAAAAGTTTTAGGTGGTTTACATCATCTTTTGGCCAGGAAGCCTGCTAACAGTTTATGGCCCTCTCTCCTAACAAAGGTTAGTCAGCTAGAAAAAGGCTTATATTCTTTCAAGGTGATTTTCCTAAAGTCAGGTGCTATTCTCCAAAGACACATGACAAGGTTACATTCCTATAAGGCAAGAGTGTAGTGAGCTACAAGAAAAGAATTTATTAACTTAAGATCTGATGTGGTTAAATCAAAGGATACTACTTATTTTCTCTATATGTGATTAATATATCTCCAAGGATACAATAGATAGAAAATATGAAAACTTTGCAGTAAGCATTGATTCAATAATGAAATCTTTTTTAGTACTATTCTAATGATTTTAACTTCTTCAACAAATTCCTGTATTTTAGAATATTAGGCTTTCTGTCCTTGCATGGCTGGGAGGCTGTAAACAGTCACATTCGTAATTGTAAGAGCTAGGACAAACTTGTCATGCAAGTTAGAAAGCTATCAGAGGGGCTTGGATTGGAACACTCCTATTAAGCCGAGGAGAACTTTTTAACTACAGCTCTGAATTGATGTTTTCAGAGAAAGGTGGTTGGGGGGAAGCCACTGTAAGTATTAGAGGACTTGGTAAGAGACGTTAAGATAGTAAGGCAGTCAGACTCCTGTATTCTTTGGGTTAGATGCTCGGGTAAGTCCAGGGGGTTCCTCGAGTCCTGATTAGCCTTTGCCCATCAGGCCTCTTCCCCAATTGACCTTTGCCACGGGTAGGATTTCCCTCGCTGACTCTCAGCACTTCACAGCCCAACTCTCACATCCATACGTGACCACTGGAAAAACCATAGCCTTGACTAGACGGACCTTTGTTGGCAAAGTAATTCTCTGCTTTTTAATATGCTGTCTGCTGCTGCTGCTGCTGCTAAGTCACTGCAGTCGTGTCCGACTCTGTGTGACCCCATAGACGGAAGCCCACCAGGCTCCCCTGTCCCTGGGATTCTCCAGGCAAGAACACTGGAGTGGGTTGCCATTTCCTTCTCCAATGTGTGAAAGTGAAAAGTGAAAGTGAAGTCACTCAGTCCTGTCCAACCCATAGAGACCCCACGAACTGCAGCCTACCAGCCTCCTCCATCCATGGGATTTTCTAGGCAAGAGTACTGGAGTGGCTTGCCATTGCCTTCTCCGAATATGCTGTCTAGGCTGGTCATAACTTTCCTTTCAAGGAGTAAGCGTCTTTCAATTTCATGGCAGCAATCAGCATCTGCAGTGATTTTGGAGCCCCCAAAAATAAAGTCAGCCACTATTTCCACTGTTTCCCCATCTATTTGCCATGAAGTGATGGGACCATATGCCATGATCTTAGTTTTCTGAATGTTGAGCTTTAAGCCAACTTTTTCACTCTCCTCTTTCACTTTCATCAAGAGGCTCTTTAGTTCTTCTTCACTTTCTGCCATAAGGGTGGTGTCATCTGCATATCTGAGGTTATTGATATTTCCCCCTGCAATCTTGATTCCAGCTTGTGCTTCTTCCAGCCCAGTGTTTCTCATGATGTACTCTTCATAGAAGTTAAATAAGCAGGGTGACAATATGCAGCCTTGATGTACTACTTTTCCTATTTGGAACCAGTCTGTTGTTCCATGTCCATTTCTAACTGTTGCTTCCTGACCTGTGTATAGGTTTCTCAAGAGGCAGGTCAGTGCTCTGGTATTCCCCTCTCTTTCAGAATTTTCCACAGTTTATTGTGATCCAGTCAAAGCCTTTGGCATAGTCAATGAAGCAGAAATATATATATTTAAATTATCTAATATCTCTGTCTCTGATAGATGTGTTTTTTCTCAGTTCTCCACTCTTGATGCCCTTACTACTTTTTGTACTTTGACTTTCTCTCAATCAACCTTTCTGGCATTATTTAGACTATTAGTTTTGTTTCAACACTAATGGCACTTTCTTCCTCACTAATCATCTTAATGTTTTATATAACCACTAACTCTCCATCCTTGTTAGATGTGTGGAATCCTAGCATTACTATCTATTTTCCCATTTTAAAATGCTATATAAACTTTATTAACTGTGTAACCCAGGAGTTAAAGATGTATGTTTTCTTATTTTATCATTGATTACTCTCCAGAAATATTTTCAACTCTCATGTTGAAACATTCTTTGTTGTAAGAAATCTATATGTGTTCTCCTTCCACCCCATTACATAGCTGTCTACTCTGGATCTCAGTCTAACCAAATGGCCATGCATACAGATTTAATAGAAATATTGAGGACAACCAAGGAAATGAATCCTTAGCTGCTTTTATACTCATCTCAAGCACTATCTCTAATGTCATTTCCTTTTCCTATTTCAGTGAAAAGTTACAACTCCTTTACTCTAATGTTACACATTTAAAAATATGGTTCATATCTTCCTCTGTATGTGCTTCCACTGAGATATAATTATCAAACTGAATCAAATACCATCTCAAATCCTTCTTTTAAATAATTTGACGAGGTAAAAAATATGTTGACTTTCATTCAGAAGTATTTTTAATTGAGTTAGGCTCTTTTCATTAATTTAAGATGTGTATGGCTGTGCTTATACATTCCTATTAAAATCAGTGTGGATTCAGTGGCAACAAAGAATTGGTTTCTCATGGACAATAGAAAAAAGGAGCTGTATGGAAAAATATATTTCCTTTTTTAACTAATTTAAAGCTTGTCTAGTTGATGTTACAGGTAGAATGCTTGCATGAGATCTGATTATAGAACTCAACAGTGACAACCTAATGTGCTTTTGAAGATTTTTCTTCATTGCATTGAGCTCGCACCAGAAGTTTCTAAAAACAGATCATTTGTCAGTGTCAACTGAGATTCATCTTAAGATGATTTTGAAGAGGTAAAAAGAAGTTTCCTCATAATTTGTGTTAGTTAACTATTTAATTGAAACTTTTTATAATTCACAATAAGAGAGAAAATCCAAGCTTGGAATGGAAACAGTTCTTTCCCAGTGATGACTTTCAGAAACACGGCAGGTATACAAGATACAATGTGACTTTAGTGATTGATATATATGGGGCACAGTGTTTCTTTTGCAATACATACAGTTTTTCAGTTCTTTTACAAGGTTAATAAGGCTCTCTTACCACTATAGTTATTAGGTTACTGCACATT
The DNA here is from genome assembly GCF_049115385.1 of Moschus berezovskii. NCBI lineage: Eukaryota > Metazoa > Chordata > Mammalia > Artiodactyla > Moschidae > Moschus > Moschus berezovskii. Next base: position 27,912,373 of record NC_142475.1, read on the forward strand.
CACTCACATTTTCTTGCCTTTCATTTATATAACTTTTCTTGAAAAACAGATTTAAACATACTCCAAGGAATAGTCTCTCTAGTGATGAAAACTTACAGTACATAAAATATCCATGACAGTTAAACTAGTTCAGGACATTTAGATCCATGGTTTCATAGTGTGGTTCTACATCTAACTAACAAGAAATATTTTTTAATAAAAAATAATCTCCAATAAGACTGAAAATGAGATATCGTTAAGAGTCTAAGAAAACATTCTCTTAACATTTGCAAAAAGATCCTTTTAAAATTCACATCTAATTTAGGTATACTTTTTTCCAAATAAAAGAACCTGACACACTGTTACATGCATTATACACTGATATGATGAATGTTAATTTATTGCAAATTCCAGAAAACACAAACTAACAGTATGCACCAGTTGCTTGTCTGTTTCCTTTCTCCCACGCTTTTGTCCTCCACTATGTATTTGGGGGCGGGTAGCTGGGATTCTAAAAAGTATACTTCCCAGAAGCCCTTCCTGATCTCCAGTGAAGCTTTGTCAGTGGGAGTTGTTTGCTGGGGGTGGGGAGGCATCGGGAACGAAAATAAGTTCTCTCTTTCTGCTTCTTCCTTCTGTCAGCTTGGCATCAGTAACAGAAGGGAGCATCACAGAACTTCTTCCTAGGTTCTGGCATCAACACCCTGAAATTTTTGGCTGTGCCTCCACCCTGACTGATCTACTTTCTGTCTTTATGATTTTGCCATAATTGGGAACATCATATAAATAAAATCATATAGTATGGACCTTCTAAAGACACTTCTTTCACTTATCCTATGCATTTGAAATTCATCCATGTTGTTGCATTTATCAGCAGTTTGTCCCATTTTGTGTCTGGGTTCTATTTCCCTGTAAGATGTGAAATAGTTTTATATATTCACTCACCAGTTTGAGGCAATTATGCATAAAGCTGATATAAATAATCACATACATATTTTTTGTATGATCACACATTTTTATTTTCCTGGTCTAATTACTTTGGAGCAGGATTTCTGGGTCATAAGAACCCACCTGTCAATGCAGGAGATGTAAGAGAGGTGGGTTTAATCCCTGGGTTGGGAAGATCCCCTGGAGGAAAGCATGGCAACTCACTCCAGTATTCTTGCCTGGAGAATCCCATGGACAGAGGAGCATGGCAGTCTATATTCCATAGGGTCACAAAGAGTCAGACATGAGTGAAAGGGCTTGCTGCTGCTGGAGTGGGTTGCCATTTCCTTCTCCATGAAAGGGCTTAGCACAAAGTAAATATATCTCAAATTTAAAAATCTGCTGTTTTCCAAAGTAGCTGTTCCATTTTGCACTTCTGAAAGCAATGCATGAGGGTTACAGTTGCTCCTTACCCTCACTGAAACATTATTGATTTTTTTAAAGCATTAGAATAGTTTTCAATGACCTAAAATGATTTGAAGAAAATATGTGATTAAGTTGAAAGAAAAAAATCATGTTTTTATTTCATTCTTAATCACAATTACTTACTAATGGAATATGGCAATTGTTGAGCACTGAATAGCTTCTTAAATGTTGGAATCAAATCCCTGTCACCCATGCTTCCCGTTTCACATAGTGGATATGGGTTCTGAGTAGGTTTTTGCTTAATATTTATTTTTATTTATTTATTTGACTGTGTTGGGTCTTAGTTGAGCATGTGGAATCTATAATTGTGGCATGCAAACTCTTAGTTGCAGCATGTGAGATCTAGTTCCCTGACTAGGGGTCAAATCTAGGAGCCCTACACTGGGAGTTCCAGCATCTCAGTCGCTAGACCACCAGGGAAATCCCAAGATTTATACAAAATGCATTTTTTAGTACTATTTGTATTAACACGTTGTTAAGGAGTTTTGCTTTGTCCAATACACCTGGCACAGTGCTTGAGGCCAAGTATCTATACACAGTTTGTTACTTAATATCAGAAATGTTTCTAACTTGTTCCTCCTATGTCCTGATCTCAAACAAAAATGGTCAGTGCATTCATTTCATTTCACTATGTTTTTTTGCTAAATTCTTTGGCAAAAGAATAAAGAAAAAAAATCACAATGCATTACTTGATGACTTTGATAATGTAGATTAAAACAGAAGTGTTGAATTGATAGAAACATGAAAGCTAAGTCAGGTATTTAAAAAAAAAAGAAAATCTCCTTACATTATTTAATAGCCTAGAGAACTTGGTGTCTAAACAATAAATTTAGTACTGTGCAGCTACGCAAATAATTTAAATTATAAAATTTATTTTCAAAATGGCAATTCAACTAGGACAAGCAGTCATGTATATAATAATGTCTATTCTAAGATAAGTATCACTGTTTGGGTATTAAAGATCATGAACACACATTTTCATCACAAGGTATAAAATTGACCTATGAAATTTTAAAACTATGACCATATAAAATTAATTTGAATTGACTAAAGTTAGAACAACATTCAGAAAACTAAGATCATGGCATCTGCTCCCATCACTTCATGGGAAATAAATGGGGAAACAGTGGAAATGGTGTCAGACTTCATTTTTTGGAGCTCCAATCACTGCAGATGCTGATTGCATCCATGAAATTAAAAGATGCTGACTCCTTGGAAGGAAAGTTATGACCAACCTAGACAGCATATTAAAAAGCAGAGACATTACTTTGCCAACCAAGGTCCGTCTAGTCAAGGCTATGGTTTTCCCAGTGGTCATGTATGGATGTGAGAGTTGGACTGTGAAGAAAGCTGATAGCCAAAGAATTGATGCTTTCAAACTGTGGTGTTGGAGAAGACTCTTGAGAGTCCCCTGGACTGCAAGGAGATCCAACCAGTCCATTCTAAAGGAGATCAATCCTGGGTGTTCATTGGAAGGACTGATGCTAAAGCTGAAACTCCAATACTCTGGCCATCTCATGCGAAGAGTTGACTCATTGGAAAAGGCTCTGATGATGGGAGGGATTGGGGGCAGGAGGAGAAGGGGACGACAGAGAATGAGATGGCTGGATGGCATCACTGACTCGATGGACATGAGTTTGAGTGAACTCTGGGAATTGGTGATGGACAGGGAGGCCTGGTGTGCTGTGATTCACGGGGTCGCAAAGAGTCGGACGTGACTGAGTGACTGAACTGAACTGAAAGTTAGAAAATTAAAATGGATACTCATAAAATTTTGATTCTATACCATTTCATATCTCTTGAACTGTCACTGTGAAAAAGTTAAATAGTCCTTTTTTATTTTTATTTAAAACTCTATTTTATTTTTTCATACAGTTGTCATAATTCTTAAATAAGTATTAAAACTCTTAGGAGAATGACTTGTACAGGCAACTATCTTCAGTTTGGCATGTCAAAATCCCATTAAATATTTTTAATGGTATTTTTCATTATCTACAAGACAAGTTTCAACCATATTTATAAATAATTTAATAATTTTCAAGGTCCCACCTCAATCTTTTCAACTTTTTTAGCAAGTACACATTAAACAGAATTATACATATTCTCTAAGTATTCATTGTACCTTTATAAATCTCTGTATTTGACATGCCTTGCAAAACTAATTTCTGCACATTCAAATCTAAAAACCCTAGATTAAATGTCAGCTTTTGTAAAAAAAAGTGAGTTCTAATATTGTCTCTTCATTTAGATTCTGCCTTTCTATTTGGTTTGTCACACATATCATTTTATCTGTATCTTTAGTACAGTCTCCTAAAAGTTCATATCTTTTACACATTTGTACTATTTTGTGCTTTGAAATGTATTCTTTAGTTAGATTTTAAAACATGCCCCTTTTTAGTACACATGCATTTACTAAATGGGTCAGCTAATTATTAATTGTTTGAATAGATTCATCAATTGGCATATAAATGATTGTATGTTATGATATAGTAAGTTAATAGCTTATAGTAAAGCAAAGTTTAGCTTTATTGGAGTTGAAACAGTTCATTAAGTTTTGAAGCAGAGAGGGGCAAGGAGACTTAAAAGAGGCAAAAAGATAACTCCACAGACACACTGAATATTCAAACATTTGAATGGCTTCTTTGATGAACACATTCAAAGCAGTCACATCATCTTCAAAACTCTTTTTGAGACAGCCATTGCACATCCTTATCTACTTTTCATCCATAAACCTCCAACTATAAGATGCTGCTGCTGCTGCTACTGCTAAGTCACTTCAGTTGTGTCCGACTCTGTGTGACCCCATAGACGGAAGCCCACCAGGCTCCCCCATCTCTGGGATTCTCCAGGCAAGAACACTGGAGTGGGTTTCCATTTCCTTCTCCAATGTGTGAAAGTGAAAAGTGAAAGGGAAGTCGCTCAGTTGTGTCCGACCCATAGCGACCCCATGGACTGCAGCCCACCAGGCTCCTCCATCCATGGGATTTTCTAGGCAAGAGTACTGGAGTGGCGTGCCATTGCCTTCTCCAACTATAAGATACCTCATTCCAAATCCATTCTGGTGAAATAGATTCTGATATTACACTGTAGCTGGTCGTATGAGATTAGACCAAGTTTACTGAATTCTCTTATGTGAAATCAGCAAAAAGTATAAGCAAATATATCAAAAACATCACCTATGTATAAATGTATGCACATACACACATACTATGTATTTTAACTTTTAACAACTTGCTAAGAGTAAGGTTAACCTCATATCACATGTGTTACAACACAGGTTTATTTTTAGACAGAGCCACAGATTAGGATTATTCTTTAAATCATGTATTGAGAGAGTTATCTGCAGACAGGAAATTAAGAATGCCAGACAGAGCACAAAAAGACACATAAGCAAAAGAAAGTATCTGAATTAACTTTAGTCCAGCTTCATAGAGAACTCTAAAGCTCTAATTCATCATAAAGGTGCTTCTCTGTAGAGGCAAGCAAGGAGACAATGTCATTCACAGACGGTCACTGCCCATTCTCTGTTTCTCATTAATGAGGCAAAGAAATCTTCTTTCCAAGGTAGCTCCTTTACAAACAAGGGCATTCTTTGTAGAAGGAGACAGCTGTGTATCTTCAGGGGCCAACACAAACAAAAGCTAAGGGATGAGTATACCAATGATAAAAGTGAAAGAGGAGAGTGAAAAGTTGACTTAAAACTCAGCATTCATAAAACTAAGATCATGGTAATGGTCCCATCACTTCATGGCAAATAGATGGGGAAACAGTGAGAGACTTTATAATTTTGGGTTCCAAATCACTGTAGATGGTGACTGCAGCCATGAAATTAAAGGATGCTTGCTCCTTGGAAGGAAAGCTATGACCAACCTAGATGGCATATTAAAAAGCAGAGACATTACTTTGCCAACAAAGTTCCGTCTAGTCAAGGCTATGGTTTTTTCTGTAGTCATATATGAATGTGAGAGTTGGACTATAAAGAAAGCTGAGCACTGAAGAACTGATGCTTTTGAACTGTGGTGCTGGAGAAGACTCTTGAGAGTCCCTTGGACTGCAAGGAGATCCAACCAGTCCATTCTAAAGGAGATCAATCCTGGGTGTTCATTGGAAGGACTGATGTTGAAGCTGAAACTGCAATACTTTGGCCACCTTATATGAAGAACTTACTCATTGGAAAAGACCCTGATGCTGGGAAACATTGAAGGTGGGATGAGAAGGGGACGACAGAGGATGAGACGGTTGGATGGCTTCACTGATGCAATGGACATGCATTTGAGTAGGCTCTGGGTGTTGGTGACGGACAGGGAAGCCTGGTGTGCTGAAGCCCACGGAGTCACAAAGAGTCGGACATAACTGAGTGACTGAACTGAACTGATACTGATAAAAAGAGGTGAACAATTCTTCGCCTTTATCTCTTTTGAATTATTTTTAGAATTGACTGTTGGGATTCTGACTGCAATTTCATTGACTGTACAACATAACTTGAGTACTACTGAAAATTTTTATTTAATTAACTATTCTTCCAATCAACTTTTATAATTTCTTAGACATCTTTGGTTAAATGAACAGTTTTTATTCCCTTGGCCCTGCACTGATTTCACAGGATTGCATGCTTAAAGAAATTTCAAGTCTCTACAAAGTATATTTTTATATAGAATTAATAAAGGTGATAGACATAGTATAGTTGCAGAAAACAAGCATAGGCAAACATGAGAGTCCCAAGAGATTTCCAGGTACAGCTTCAAATACAGGATCTTTTCTAAGGAATACAAGATGTACTTTGCCTCTGGATTAGCAACCACCAAGAAGAATCCAGATTTAGAAGAAATTAGGTGATGTTTTACAAAATGTTGTCCAGAATTAACTTTTTGTAGTGGAGAAAGATAAAAGAATTGTCAGTCTTTGCATGATTCTGAACATTTGTGTTGGATTATACAGTAAATGTTTCTTTAAAGCTATCCTTAAACCATTTTATATCATACAACTAGTATTTTCAATAAATTGATTCAATGTAACAATTAACTGATTACTAACAAAAGCTAGATCCTCCAGCTAGTAATTCTCTGATTATTATCTACATCTAGAGTTTCAAAGAATAGCGAGGATAAGAAAGCCTTCCTAGGTGAATAATGCAAAGAAATAGAGGAAAATAATAGAATGGGAGGCCAGAGATCTCTTCAAGAAAATGGGAGATACCAAGGGAACATTTCATGCAAAGATGGGCACAATAAAGAACAGAAACAGGATGGGCCTAACAGAAGCAGAAGATATTAAGAAGAGGTAGCAAGAATAACCAGAAGAACTATACAAAAAAAGATCTTAATGACCCAGATAATCACGATAGTGTGATCACTCACCTAGAGTCAGACATCCTGGAGTGCAAAGTCACTATGGACAAAGATAGTGGAAGTGATGGAATGCCAGTTGAGCTATTTCAAATCCTAAAAGATGATGCTGTGAAAGTGCTGCACTCAATCTGCCAGCAAATCTGGAAAACTCACCAGTAGCCACAGAACTGGAAAAGGTCAGTTTTCATTCCAATTCCAAGAAAGGCATTGCCAAAGAATGTTCAAGCTACCAAACAATTGCACTCATTTCACATGCTAACAAAGTAATGCTCTAAATTCTCCAAGCTAAGCTTCAATAGCACGTGAACTGAGAACTTCCAGATATACAAGCTGGATTTAGAAAAGCCAGAAGAACCAGAGATCAAATTGTCATCATCCACTGGATCACTGAAAAAGCAAGAGAATTCCAGAAAAACATCTACTTCTGCTTCATTAACTATGCTAAAGCATAGTCTGTGTGGATCACAATAAACTGGAAAATTCTTAAAGCTATGAGAATACCAGACTTATCTGCCTTCTGAAAAATATGTATGCAGGTCAAGAAGCAACAGTTAAAAATGGACATGGAACAATGGATTGGTTCCAAAATGGGAAAGGAGTACATCAAAGCTGTGTATTGTCACCCTACTTTTTTAACTTATACAGAGTACATCATGTGAAATGTCAGGGTGGATGAAGCACATACTGGAATTAAGATTGCCAGGAGAAATATCAATAACCTCAGATATGCAGATGATACCACTCTTATGGCAGAAAGCTAAGAGGAACTAAAGAACCTCTGGATGAAAGTGAAAGAGGAGAGTGAAAAAGCTGGCTTAAAATTCAACATTCAGAAAACGAAGGTCATGGCATTCAGTCACATCACTTCATGGCAAATAGATGGGGAAACGATGGATACAATGATAGGCTTTATTTTCTTGGGCCCCAAAATCACTTCTGATGGTGTTGCAGCCATGAAATCAAAGACACTTGCTTCTTGGAAGAAAAGCTATGACCAACCTAGACAGCATACTAAAAAGCAGAGACATTACTTTGCCGACAAAATTCTGTACAGTCAAAGCTATGGTTCTTCCAGTAGTCATGTATGGATGTGAGCGCCAAAGGATTGATACTTTTGAACTGTAGTGTTGGAGAAGATTCTTAAGAGTCCCTTGGACTGCAAACATATCAAACCATTTAGTCTTAAAGGAAATCAATCCTGAATATTCATTTGGAGTGACTGATGCCGAAGCTAAAACTCCAATACTTTGGCCACCCGATGTGAAGAGCTGACTCATCAGAAAAGACCCTGGGAAAGATTGAAGGAAGGAGAAGGTAATGACAGCAGACAAGATTGTTGGATGGCATCACTGACTCAATGGACATGAGCTTGAGCAAGCTCTGGGAGATGGTGAAGGACAGGGAACCCTGGCGTGCTGCAGTCCATGGGGTCACAAAGAGTCAGACACGACTGAGGGAATGAACAACAACAGATTTTTCTGATTATCTTCCATCAGAATAAAATCCTATGAGGTTTTAAATTCAATCTTAGGAATTTGATCACTAATATCAGTATTATTGAAGGTTTTGTAAAATCAAATTAATCTTAACAATTGCACAAGAATTATGCCAAATAAGAGATATATTGTGAATTAAGCTGTGATTATTGCAAAATCACTCAGTTGAAATTACAATAGTATGTTCTATGCTGTGTTCAGTCGCTCAGTGATGTCTGACTCTTTGCAACCCCTTGGACTGTAGCCAGAAGGCTCATCTGTCCTTGAGATTTTCCAGCGAGAATCCTAGAGTGGGTTGCCATTTCCTCCTCCAGAGGATCTACCTGACCCAGGGATCAAACCCATGTCTCCTGTGTCTCCCGCATTGTCAGGCAGACTCTTTAGCACTGAGCCACCTTGAAAGCTTATTGTATATTCTAGCCCCTTTAAAAAGAGGAATTGTCCATAATACAACTCTTATCTGTGGATTGATATCAAGGGCAAAGACTAAGTTAACTCTAAATTATAAATCTTTTGTGGGTATAGCCATATATCTTTGTATTGCAGCCTTCTTCTGAGCGAAAAGTTACCACAAACTTAGTAGCTTAAAACAATATACATTTATTATTTTATCCTGTGGGTCAGAAGTCTGACACAAGTCTCATTGGGTTAAACTTAAGTTGTTGGGAGGTGAGTACTTCTTTTTGGAAGCTCTATGTAAGGGACTTCTTCCTTGCTCCTTCAGGTATTGGTAGAATTCAGTTCCTTGTGGTTGCAGGGTTTCTACAGGCAATCAGCTAAGGGCCATCCCCACTTCTTTAGACAACCCACATTCCTCAGTTCCTTGTCGTCCCCTTCCAGCTTGAAAATCTGTAATGGCAACTTGTGTTTCTTTCATTTTGCTTCAGAGTTTTCCTTTATTCTCATCTCTCTCTCAAAAAGCCAGAAATAGTTTTCCACTCTTGTAGAGTCAAATAATTAAATTGGTCCCACCTAGATAATTCAGGATGTTATTACCATCTAAAAGCTTGTATCCATATTTACAAAGTCACTATGTTCGTGTAAGGTAATATATTTATAAATTCCAAGGATTGGGCACCATTACTTTGCTGACCAAAATCTTTTTCATAGTACAAGATTGTAATGATAAGATTCCCAATGGACCTTATTTAAAGTAATTTTTGTTTTCTTTCCATTGGTAAAATTTGAATCAAATCTAACAGATTAGTAATTCATAGTAACTCACTACTGGATGTAATTTTTGATTCTTTATATACAGAACCTTGGCATTCAGAGAAAACCAGTACAATTTGCATTTTACTTTTATGAATTCCCTCAAGCTATATGATCATTAATCTCCCACAAATCTTTTTCTTCAGCGTCAGCTGCCAAACTTCTAGGTCTCTGTCGAGATACCACTGCTTGCCTGTCAGCATCAGTCCTTCCAATGAACAACCAGGATAGATCTCCTTTAGAATGGACTGGTTGGATCTCCTTGCAGTCCAAGGGACTCTCAAGAGTCTTCTCCAACACCACAGTTCAAAAGCATCAATTCTTCAGTGCTCAGCTTTCTTTATAGTCAAACTCTCCTTACATGACCACTGGAAAAACCACAGCCTTGACTAGACAGACCTTGGTTTGCAAAGTAATGTCTCTGGTTTTTAATATGCTGTCTAGGTTGGTCATAACTTTCCTTCCAAGGAGTAAGCGTCTTCTAATTTCATGGCTGCAATCAGCATCCGCAGTGATTTTGGAGCCCCCAAAAATAAAGTCTGACACTGTTTCCACTGTTTCCCCATCTATTTGCTGTGAAGTGATGGGACCAGATGCCATGATCTTAGTTTTCTGAATGTTGAGCTTTAAACCAACTTTTCACTCTCCTCTTTCACTTTCATCAAAAGGCTCTTTAGTTCTTCTTCACTTTTTGCCATAGGGGTGGTGTCATCTGCATATCTGAGGTTATTGATATTTCTTCTGGAAATCTTGATTCCAGCTTGTGCTTCTTCCAGCCCAGCATTTCTCATGATGTATTCTGTATAAAAGTTAAATAAGCAGGGTTACAATATATAGCCTTGATGTACTCCTTTTTCCTTAAGGGTTTTCATTGGCTGTTTCTTCAGCCTTCAGTGCTTTCCTACAAATGTAATCTCCACTCAATTCAAACTTTATTCAAGACATGCCCTCAATGGGGTTTTCATGCATTGTCACCAAGGCAAGTTGTTCAGTCATGCCAACTCTGCAATTCCATGGATAGTAGGCCGCCAGGCTCCTCTATCATTGGAATTTTCCAGACAAGAACACTGGAATGGGTTGCTGTTTCTTACTCCAGGGGATCTTCCTGACTTAGGGATTGAACCCATGTCTCCTGTGTCCCCTGCATTGGCAGGCAGATTCTTTACCACTGTGCCACCTGGGAAGTGTCTTTGTTAATTCTTGCTTGGTTTACCCACCATTTAATTTTAAAATTAATTTTTATGATCCTTTTAGCAATTTTCCCTGGCTTTGGAAGCAACTTGTCTCACTGAGGATAGAACTTCTTAATCTCTTTCCTTTATCCTGTTTTATTTTATTTTCCTATGACATTTAGTGCATCCTGATTATATTTGCGGCTCTATTTTATTTACTTCTATTGTCAACTCCTAGACTTACCCCGGGAACTTCATTCCTTTCTAGGACAGTGCCAAGAACTCACTCTAAGTTCCATTTTATAGTTTTTTTCCTACTTTTGTTGCTAGTGCCTAGAATTATTACCACATCATTACAAATAATTGTTGAATTAAGATTTTAAATCCTAATTCTAATATGCAGTATGCATTCTACCTTGGAAGAATTTCTTATCCCCTCTGAGTTTCATTTTACCTTTCTCTAAGAAGAAAAAATAATTCCTCCAAACAAACACAGGTTTTTGTAATAATAAAATGCACAATATATGTGAAGATTGAAAGTAAAGACAGGTGTAAAAAATACTAGGTCCTCTTCTCTTGTAAGTCAAATAGTGAGAAAAAACAGAGTACTACAATCTCATGAAGGCAACTGACTTGTTATTCAGTATTGGCAAGGCAGAAAACTTTCTTAATTTCCAATTCAACAAATAATTATAAAGATTACTGAAAAAAGAGAATATTTGGGGTTATGATGGACAGGAAATAAAATCTGAGAATCTAATGAGGTTTGTGAAACTATTCTCATTAAACTAGAGTTTAAAGAGAATAGTAAAACATCTATTTCTGCTTCACTGACTATGCCAAAGCCTTTGACTGTGTGGATCACAATAAACTGTGGAACATTCTGAAAGAGATGGGAATACTAGACCACCTGACCTGCCTCTTGAGAAACCTGTATGCAGGTCAGGAAGCAACAGTCAGAACAGGACGTGGAACAACAGACTGGTTCCAAATAGGAAAAGGAGTACGTCAAGGCTGTATATTGTCACCTTGCTTATTTAACTTATATGCAGAGTACATCATGAGGAACGCTGGGCTGGAAGAAGCACAAGCTGGAATCAAGATTTCTGGGAGACATATCAATAACCTCAGATATGCAGATGACACCACCCTTATGGCAGAAAGTGAAGAGGAACTCAAAAGCCTCTTGATGAAAGTGAAAGAGGAGAGTGAAAAGGTTGGCTTGAAGCTCAACATTCAGCAAACAAAGATCATGGCATCTGGTCCCATCACTTCATGGGAAACAGATGGGGAAACAGTGGAAACAGTGTCAGACTTTATTTTTTTGGGCTCCAAAATCACTGCAGATGCTGACTGCAGCCATGAAATTAAAAGACGCTTACTCCTTGGAAGGAAAGTTATGACCAACCTTGATAGTATATTAAAAAGCAGAGACATCACTTTGCCAACAAAGGTCCATCTAATCAAGGCAATGGTTTTTCCAGTGGTCATGTATGGATGTGAGAGTTGGACTGTGAAGAAAGCTGATCGCCGAAGAATCGATGCTTTTGAACTGTGGTGTTGGAGAAGACTCTTGAGAGTCCTTTGTACTGCAAGGAGATCCAACCAGTCCATTCTAAAGGAGATCAATCCTGGGTATTCATTGGAAGGACTGATGCTAAAGCTGAAACTGCAATACTTTGGCCACCTCATGAGACGAGTTGACTCACTGGAAAAGACTCTGATGCTGGGAAAGGTTGGGGGCGGGAGGAGAAGGGGACGATGGAGAATGAGATGGCTGGATGGCATCACCAACTCTGTGGACATGAGTTTGAGTGAACTCCGGGAGTTGGTGATGGACAGGGAGGCCTGGCGTGCTGTGATTCATAGGGTTGCAGAGAGTCGGACACGACTGAGCGACTGAACTGAACTGAACTGAATCTGTAAGGTGGTTATTGACAACATACTAAACAATTTGGTGTGCTATATTATGTACAATACCAGAGTGAAGAAAATTAGCAGATACTTGTTATAGGTTGTATTGTGTCCTCCCATTTGTATGTTGAAGCCCTAACCCCAGCACTTCTGAATGTGACCTTATTTGGAGAAAAAAGCTTTACAGAAATAATCAAATTGAAGTGATGTCATTAGGGTGGGCCTTAATCCAGTAAGACAAGTGTCCTTATAAGTAGGGGATATATCAGTTCAGTTCAGTCGCTCAGTTGTGTCCGACTCTTCGCGACCCCATGAATCACAGCACGCCAGGCCTGCCTGTCCATCACCAACTCCCAGAGTTCACTCAAACTCATGTCCATCGAGTCGGTGATGCCATCCAGCCATCTCATTCTCTGTCGTCCCCTTCTCCTCCCACCCCCAATCCCTCCTAGCATCAGACTCTTTTCCAGTGAGTCAACTCGTCGCATGAGGTGGCCAATGTATTGGAGTTTCAGCTTTAGCATCAGTCCTTCCAATGAACACCCAGGATTGATCTCCCTTAGAATGGACTGGTTGGATCTTCTTGCAGTCCAAGGGACTCTCAAGAGTCTTCTCCAGCACCACAGTTCAAAAGCATCGATTCTTCGGCGCTCAGCTTTCTTCACAGTCCAACTCTCACATCCATACATGACCACGGGTAAAACCATAGCCCTGACTAGACGGACCTTGGTTGGCAAAGTAATGTCTCTGCTTTTTAATATGCTATCTAGGTTGGTCAAAACTTTCCTTCCAAGGAGTAAGCGTCTTTAAATATCCTGGCTGCATTCAGCATCTGCAGTGATTTTGGAGCCCCCAAAAAATAAAGTCTGACACTGTTTCCACTGTTTCCCCATCTATTTCCCATGAAGTGATGAGACCAGATGCCATGATCTTCGTTTTCTGAATGTTGAGCTTCAAGCTAACCTTTTCACTCTCCTCTTTCTCTTTCATCAAGAGGCCTTTGAGTTCCTCTTCACTTTCTGCCATAAGGGTGGTGTTATCTGCATAGCTGAGGTTATTGATAGAGACAGACAATAAGACAGTGGGAAGACTGTGTGTACAAAGGAAGAAGATGCCCATGTACATGACGACAACAAACGGCTGGAACAGATCTTCCCTCACATCCCTCAGAAGGAATCAACATTGTTGTCAGGTTGATCCCTATTAGCATCGAGAACTCAAAATAAAATATTTATATAATTTAAGCCACCCACTGAAGTCCTAACTTATACAATAGGCCTAAGCACATGCTATGTCTTTGCAAGACAGTTTTTAAATTGTTATTAGGAATTTCATGCAAACATTTGAATAGCCACAATCCTAAGAGTTCCCTGTTTCAGCCTATTGATCAGAGTCTGGCAAATTATGAATTTCTTTATCTTTTCTCTCATTTATTTATGCCTGTTCTCATTCCTTTCCCTGAAAATGTCAGAGCTGTTCTATATTGAGATGGAGACCAATTCAGGAAAGGGTATGGAGGCAGGATGGAAGATTAGCCCTGATGTCACCTGTGGGCACTTGGCGAAATTCTATCTCAAATTTGGTTCAAATAACAAAACTGACGAAGCCATACATACACCAAGAAATTATCAACTGCTTTATTACTTACAAAATGAAGCATTCTGGAAAGAGCAGGGTATGACTCCCAAATTGATCTCAAAATGGTTTCAAAGGGCAAGGATATGAAACTGACTTTTCTTTTTTATTTTCAACTATTCTTAGGAGTTAGGACCAGCTTGAATTCCCACCTACAGGCAAGGGTTTTTGTGGTTTGAATCTCCCTATGGCATCAGAAGCGGGAACATTATGCTTTTGCATATGGAACAGATGCTAAAGAGAGAAAGGTGAGATTTAAAAGCTGATAGCAGTCAATCAGCAAAAAGGGAAGTCTGATTAATTACAAAGAGAAAAGAAAGTAGAAAATTTATCACCATCATTCCTCCCACAGTCTTCTTAGTCTTATGATCGTAGTCTTTTCTTTTTACAAGGAAATGGAAGATTTCTGATTTTTAAACTGTAACATAGTCAACCAGAAAAGGAAACATAACTTGACTGGGAGAAATAAGTTGTAGTGTTAGTAAGGAAATGAAACTATCATATCTATTCCTCAGAAGGAAAGATACCATTTACAGAAACTAATTCAAAGTGAGAATCATGAGTTGAGATAAATGATACTCTTGAAAGAAAATTTTTCGTAGTTTAAATTGCTTGAGGCATGGACCACTAAGGAATATATAGGAGCAAATCTCATATGGAATTTCTAAGTGTTTTATTATATTAACTGTTAAATAATGGAAGCACCGAGAAATGTGTGCCATAGAGTTAAGAAACAGCTCACTTATCTTTTTATCAGCTAAAATTTAATGGCAAAATCTCTCTAAATTATGAATAGAAAAAAGACACAGAGATAATCTTATATCACATCCCAAATATAATGAGATATATGGAAATCCTATGAAAAGATAGTACTTAATAACTTAATTGCCACCTTGTTGCAAAATAAACATACCATCACTAGATTAAAATATGTTTATTTTATTTTTTCTATCTTTATTGAGATATAATTAGCATATAACATTAAGATGCACAATGTAGTGATTTTATATATGTTTTTGGTAATGATTATTATGGTAAAGTTAGTTAACACATCCATCGCCTCACATAATTACAATTAGTTACAGTTTTCTATGTGTATGTGTGTGTGTGTGGTGAGAACTTCTAAAGTTTACTCTCTGAGCATCTTTCCAATATACAATATTATTAACTATAGTTACTGGTGCACACTACATCTGCCAAACCTAATCATCTTATAACCGGAAATGTGTACCCTTTTACCACATTCACCCATTCCCTCTGCCCTCTGCCTCTGGCAACCACCAATATATTCTATATTTCTGTGAGTTGGATTTTTTAAGATTCCACATAAAAATGATAAGGGACTCATACAAATCAATAGTAAAAAAAAAAAAAATAGCAGAAAACAAACAAAAAGCCCCAAATAACCCAGTTAAAAATGGGCAAAGGACTGAAATACGTATTTTTTCCAAAGAAGTTGGTCAAAAGTCCAACAAATACATGAAAAGATGCCCCAAATCACTAATGATTAGGGAAATGAAAATCAAATCCACAATGACCTCACACTCTTATCAAAAAGGGAAGAGATGAAAGTGTTGATAAGGATGTGGATCAAAAGGGAACACTTCTGCACAGTTGGTGGGAATGTAAACTATGTAAATGTATAGTTCAGCTACTATAGAAAATAGTTTGAACGTTCCTCAAAAAGTTAAAAATAGAACTACCATATGATCCAGCAATCTCACTTCTGGGTATATATTCAAAGAAAATAAAAATAAGATATTAAAGAGACACTTATCTGCACTCTATGTTCATTGAATCATTATTCACAATAGCTGAAATATGGAAATTACCTAAGTTTCGGTCAATAAATAAATAAGATGTGTATATACATATATATATGTATACATATAAATATACATATATATGTATACATATAAGTATACATATAAATATACATATATATATGTATGCATATAAACATACATATATACATATACATAGATACATATACATATATGTATACATATAAATATACAACCACACAATAGAACACTATTCAGCTTCTAGAAAGAAGAAAATTCTGCCATTTATGACAACATGGATGGACTTTGAGGGTATTAATGCTATATGAAATATATTCAAATTTAAATATTATATTCAGATATAATAGATATAAAAACTATTTTATGTTAAACTATTGTTGCTTTTCTGTTCACGGCCCACATTAAAGATATTTATTTCTCTTGGGTAATTTTTCCCCACTCCTGAAGCTAGTCAGATTATGAATTCTTCTTTGATTTCCTAGGCATGTGGCTGTTGCTGCTGCTGCTAAGTCTCTCAGTCATGTCTGACTCTTAGCGACCCCATGGATTGCAGCCTACCAGGCTCCTCTGTCCATGGGGTTTTCCAGGTAAGAGTACTGGAGTAGGTTGCCATTGCCTTCTCAGAGGCATGTGTCTAAAAGCATTGAAATCATATTTATATTCCTATTTTTATGCAGAATAATTTACCTTCATTTTCTCCTTCTGAAAACAAGGATGTGTTTTTCTAAATGACTGTTGAAAGTTTCCATCCTTGATATACTATGTTGTGTTTTGTTACCCCATGTGTCATCATGGTAATAGTCTTGTTTTGCTTTTATTTCTCATTTCCAAAATGGGTGATTTTCTCTTCTAAGTGTTGGTAATAATTTTGGATTTTATTATTTATTTTCTGAATTTAAAAATCTTCCATAAAATCTCATTTCAGTATTTTCTTCCATAACTTATTTAACATGACTGGTCATTCCCACACTTCCACTTCAGGAGGCACAGGTTCAATCCCTGGTCTGGGAACTAAGCTCCTAAAAACCACATGGTGTAGCCAAACAAAAAGTAAGAAGAGAAGATTGGGCAAAACAATTTTTATTGAGTATGAGAATAGACATGTGATTTTAGAAATATTCACATATCTTATCTTTCTGTGAATAAATTATCTTTTTCCTTCAGGACGCTTTCATAGCTTGTGCTATGTATTCCCATGTCATCTACCACTTCCTTAGTATGTCTTGGTTGACATTATTTTTCGGACAGGCACAATAGATTGCAAGTTAAACAAGGACAGTTTCTGTATTGTCTTGTTCACCATTCAGCTGTAGAGCCTGTCACAATGCCTAGCACTCAAGGAGTACATAATAAGTTGAAGCAGACGGCTAACAGCTCATCCTTAGCCTTTCATATTGCTTCAGGAAATATAGAGGAGTTTACTGAATCTGAGAGAAAATGAGAGTCCTGCTTAAGTTTCTATGTACTGAACAAATTGCCCTATTTGTCAAGATTGTTTATTGAGCATCTGTCACTGACAAATAACTTATAATTCTTGAGTAACCTATAATTAATGAAGGACTGCTACTTGATACAATTACACTGCAGTAAAGGGTAAGAGAGTCACATAATCCTATCCCCCTTCCTGGGACTAGGTAAATAGGATGATATGAAGTAGAAAGGCCTTCTGTCTGATGACTTTTGTTTATCAACTCAGACTTATCTCCAAGGCTGTGCAAACCTAATGTGACAAAATTAATTCAGAAACCTCAGTTAGGAATCTGAAAACTTCCATTATGTTAGTGGGATGCATGTGGGCTGCTGTCTACTGTCATTTCTCAAAGCGAGGTAGCCATGATACTGGATGAGGCCCATTTTGTCTCAGGAATTTAATTTTCTAAGAAAAATTAAAGCTCCTGTCACACCATCAAGCAGGAGTATGTGTTGCATAAATATTTTTAAATATTTAGATAAATAAAGCATAGAAAATATAGCTGTGGTTGCAAAAATAATCATGGCAGTTAACTGACTGAATATATACAATAATAAGAACAGATATATCAAATTAATTAATAGTACTGAATAAAATACATACCTGATCTGTTATGTTGTGCACATGTTTTATTTTTTTAAATTTTTAATTATTTTTTATTGGAGGCTAATTATTTTACAATATTATATTGGTTTGTTTTGCCATACTTTGACATGAATCCGCCCCGGGTGTACATGCGTTCCCCCTCCTGAACCCCCCTCCCACCTCCCTCCTCCCTTTATCTTCCCTCTGAGTCATCCCCGCACACCAGCCCTGAGCATCCTGTAACATGCATCGACCCTGAACTGGTGATTCATTTCACATGTTTTAAAATATAGATTTTTGTTACATTTGGTAAAACAAAATTTAGGTTATTGTTAGTGGATACTATGAGTAGTGGTTAATATTTATTAGTTGAAACTCTTGTACATTTTAAACCTTGCATGGAGAATTTTTTGGGTGATTACATCAAATAAAGCACAGAAAATCTCTGACAGATAGTTTAAGTTGTTACTGTTTTAAGTAGGAAAAAACATAGCTCAGAATATCCAATCAGACTAAAACAATTAGACTTAAAAGGGTTAAAATCAAATCCAAGCCTAGTATGACTTGACCCTAGATCTTATAATCTTTATTGTCACAGTAGTGTATTATCTAGGTGACATATTAGGTTCTATAAATGTGTTTTGATTTTAAGACTCATTTCTAAATGAATTCCAACCTTAAAATTTACATTATAAGGTCTGAGCTTGTATTTCTATTGCAGAATTGTCATAGAATATTATCAGTTATATCATGTCTTTAAAATTTATTTTGGTTAAATGTAATAAAGTATTATTTCCACAAAGATTTTTTAAAATGAGTCAATAGAGTTATTTAATATAATCTAATTTAGTTTATAAAATAAACTAATAAATGAAGCAGACTCAGTCCAATACCATAAAACACCCAAGTGTACATGCATACACAAATAATGTAGTAAAATAAGCTTCAGTGTGACATTAACATTAACAGCGTAATCATGTGCTAACATTAATTTTACTCAGTTCTTAAGAATGTATTTTTACCACTTTCTGTTCTTTAATTTTGTAAATGGAGAGCTGAATTATTATAGAAAATTTTATTCTACATCAATTATCCATCAATTAAAGGCAAAACTCCAAAAATTTTTACTCTTATTAAGATATCCTTTACACCTCTGTTTTTAAAGTATTAAATTGTTAGCAAATAAATCCTTTGTACAATGTAGTGTTACTGGTTTAAGTTTATTACAAGTCTATAAATACAGACTGGCATTATAGAAACTCAAAGCTAAAGTCAGGATTTTCTTCATTTTATCAGATAAGATAGCACTTTTCATTAACATACAATGAGTTCAGTTAATAAATCTGTGACCATCTGAGTCACACAGAACTTTAATAACAACTGACACTTCAGAATTTCTAACAAATATTTATATCTCTATGGTATACTTTGCAATGACTTTGTTCAATAAATTAATTTCTGGATATGACAAAGGACCATGCTGAAAGCGCTGAAAGATTACTCTGTTAGTAATAATTGATTATTCTTATACAGTTTGCATTTGCAAAATTTTGAAATTTTTTCATGCATTTCTTACGCATGGTGAAATATGTAAATAAGTGACACAGGACTATAGAAAGCTGCCAAGATAAGTACCAACTCCGTAGGGGAAAGTTCTTACTAGCTGAGATAACAAAAACACACTAAAACAATGTATATTATAGACTCATTAGTTCAGAATCACATTTTTTTTTAATTTATAAGTTTATAGTAATTTGGTTTTCCTTAGAACTGGCTTAATTCTAAGTATAGAAACTAAAACCCTAAAATCTAAAAAAAAAAAAAAAATTACCAATTACATACTAAATTATAACCAAAAAAGAATGGAAAAATTACATAAGTTAAAAAATGATATTTCAATGTTGATAAGAAGTAAATATATTAGATACATATAGGATTCAGACTTAGATAATAATGGAGTTAGAAAACCTGCATCAGTGAGATTTTTCATGCCATCTAGGGGAAACATCTGCTAGATCAAAAATGGCAAGTTAGTATAAACACTGCTACTGCTGCTAAGTCACTTCAGTCGTGTCCGACTCTGTGCGACCCCATAGACGGAAGCCCACCAGGCTCCCCCATCCCTGGGATTCTCCAGGCAAGAACACTGGAGTGGGTTGCCATTTCCTTCTCCAATGCATGAAAGTGAAAAGTGAAAGTGAAGTCGCTCAGTCGTGTCCGATCCTTAGCGACCCCACGGACTGCAGCCTACCAAGCTGCTCCATCCATGGGATTTTCTAGGCAAGAGTACTGGAGTGGCTTGCCATTGCCTTCTCCGAGTATAAACACAGAAAATGCAAATAAAGGAAACAGAAAAACAGCAAGATAAAAGTTCACTGTTAAGAGCAACTACTCCAAAATATGTTTGCAATAGACGTAATCATATTTCACTAGCAAGTAATCTAAAAATTTCTGAGGTGTTAAAAACAGAAAGAAATAAGGAAACTTCTACAAAATATCCAGCGTGATCTACTTTAGCAACTTCAGATCTTACTCAGATAACTCATGTCACATCATGTTTACTAAGTTCCCCTCTACACATGCAGTGACAGCTGAAATTGTGAGCACACAATATTTCCTCACAAATATGCAACCTCTTACATTCATTGTATTTCCCCGCCCCTCCACAATATTCCCTACTTTCTGGCCCTTGTTCCTTGTACTCTGTTTAGCCGGCACTCCTATCTTTGAGGAGGTCCAGTTATGGTATAACAGAAATGCACACTGCACCTTAGGAAAAAAGTGAAGATGCCAAAAGGAACACAGAGATAATTCTATGTTTAACATTTTTATCCTTCATTGAAATATAAAGTTTATTTAATCAAGGGAAATGCAAATCAAAATCACAATGAGGTATCACTTCACATCTGTCAGAATGCAATTAGCAAAAAGACAACAAATAATAAATGCTAGTGAGTATGTGGGGGGGAAGGAAATCCTTGTACATTGTTGATGGGAATGTAAATTGGTAGACTCAGTATGGGAAGTGTACAAAGTTCCTCGAAGAACTGAAAATAGCTATACATGATCCAGCAATTTCATTCTTAGATACATATTGGAAGAAAACAAAAACAATAATTGTAAAACACATACACAACCCAACTCCCAATGTTCACAACAACATTATTTTCAATATCCAAAATACAGAAGTAACTTATGTGTCCAACAACTGATTAACGAAAGAAGAAGTGGCATACCACTGAATACTGTGTGCAAGCGTATTTGCTCAGTCACATCCAAATCGTTGAGACCCCATGGACTATAGCCCACCAAGCTCCTCTGTCCATGGGATTTCCCAGAAAAGAATACTGGAGTGGGTTGCCATTTCCTCCTTCAGGGGATCTTCCCCACCCAGGGATCCAACCCGTGTCTCCTACATCTCCTGCACTGGCAGGCAGATTCTTAGCCCTGAGCCATCTGGGAGGCCCACAAGTAAATATTTACTCAGACATTAAAAAAAAAAAAAAATGAATCATGGCATTTGCAACAATATGGATGAACCTGCAAGGTGTTATGCTTAGTGAAGTAAATCAGACAAAGACAAATACTGTTTGTTTTCACTTAACTGTGGAATCTAAAAAATGAAATGAATTAATATTAAAAAAAACCCAAAAAACCAGAAACAGACTCATTGACACAGAGAATAAACTAATGGTTATCATTAAGGAGGGGTTGGAGGTAGGTAGGATAGGAGGAGATTAAGAGCTTCAAAGTAGTAGGCATAAAAAAAAAATAAGATACAAGGTTATAAAGTACAGAAAGGGATTATAATCAATATTTTATAATAATTTAAAATGGAGTATTGCCGTTTCTTCTCTTTAGTCAATAAGTCATGTCTGACCTTTTGCAATCCCATGCACTATCTCCCTGCAGGCTCCTCTGTCCATGTAATTTTCTAGGCAAGAATACTGGACTGAGTTGCCATTTCCTCCTGCAGGGGATCTTCCCAGTCCAGGAACTGAACAAATGTTTCCTGTGTCTCCTGATGCAGGTGGATTCTTTACCCACTGAGTCATCAAGTAATCAACTCTACTTCAATTTTAAAAAAAATGTAAATGTATGCAAAATCAGGGCTTAATTTTTAAAAGTATAATATGAAGCAAAAGACACAATATCCAAAATAATATTTGAAATAAGATTGTATCCATGAGGAATTATTTTTCCTTGAGACAACAGATTATAGGTCAAAAAATGTTCATGCTCCAGACAATTCAAAGAGAGGAGAGGTGAGGACACATGTTGGCTTTTTCTTGCTGTATAAGAAACTACTCCAAAACTTAGTGACTTCAAACAATATATATATATATATATATTTTTTTTTCACAAACATATAGTTTGACTGCATAGTCCTTGTATTGGTCTTGTCTGGGTTCACTCATGTGACTACATTCATAAAATGAGAATATTCCACATGGGTCAAATTTCTCTCTTCTCACTGGAAACATGAGGGAGATTTCTCAGATCTTCACCCTGGGAAACTAGAAGAATCACTGGAATTAAAAATAATCACAGTGACAGGGGATGCTGAATCCCTGGGAGTTTTTAACACTTAAGCTACTTCACAGGAAGCCACCAATAGTTCATCAACTACCTTTTAAATTTCCTTCCCATTCTAGATACCATGTCTTTTGTTCCTAATAAGTTAGGTTTCTCTGTAGTTCCCTGTCTCTCTGGTTTTAGGGGTGGCACTTTATCATGTAATTTTGATTCTCTGATGTATCTAAGAAGAGTTGTTGATTTCAGTTTATTTAGCTTTATTCATTGATAGAAGAGTAGAAGTGATGACTTCCAAGCTCTGTATATTCCAGCAGAAATAGAAATTTTGAAATGTGTATATTTAAATAAAGGTTTAAAATTTTAAAATGGTTTAGAGAATTTAACACATTTCAAAAAATCAAAATCTGCAACTGAAAGTAATTTTAATAGTAAGTATAAATACCCCATTCCACACCATTATGATAAGGAAACTCTGTACAGGTTGACTGCAGCATTTACACACATGCTTATGGTGTAAGGTATCCTATGTAGAGATACAAGACAATGATTTTTAATTTTCCTCAGCCTAAAATCTATTATCACCACAGCAGGTGTCAAATAGCACATTTCATTTTTTCCCCTATGATCCTTTTGGATGCGGTATAGTGTAAATTCAGCTATTATAAACCTGCCAACTATTAGGAACTAAGCCAGTATCTTACTTCTTGCTTTCAGGCAAGAAAACTTGTGAACCTGGCATATGAAAACATGTTTTAAGAGTGAAAAACATGTACTTAAGTGAATTCATAAAAATATATCACCAAACTATAATATAGTGATTTTAGACAAGGAAAATAAAAATAACTACATATTGTATATGATAGCTTTGAGCAAAGTGAAAGGAGAAAGTGAGTGAGACATTAAAATACATAAAGTTTTCATTAAGGGGAAGGACAGGTAGAAGATGGCAAAGTCAGAGAAAAACAACACACAAACATAAAATAGTGTTATTTACAAAACAGCATTAGAAGAATAAAAGGAGCAAACAAGTCAGAGGATCATCTAAGGAAGTCTTTATTTGCTTTTGATGGTCCAAGAACATGTAAGCTAATTCTTATGGTCCTTCTTAGATTATCATCCGTTATTCTAAAGTGTCTCTAATCCCATTCATTTGAAATTTATTTTGGTTTATAATTTAATATTGCCAACTAAAAATTGGCTGTTACCATCTACCTCTACAAGGATTAAATCAAGAGCCACTGAAGCCTTCAACCTTCAAAGCCTCATGAAAGAAATTCAGGGTGGAGGTCAGGAATGAGGTACTCTGTGCTATGAGAAAAAATGGCAGGATATGTCTTCAGACAGCCATTTTTAGGAGAAGATTTTATAAGCCCAATTCTTGCATCTCCTCATATATAGAAAAGCACTAAAATCATCCATGGAGACATCTGCTCCTCTTGACTGGCAGTAGCCTTCACAAAAGTACTGCAACCTTCTGCAGAAAATGTGTGCTTTATTGCATGGACTACCCCTTCTTTCACCAAAATCACATATACTGACTCCCCGGTACTTCCACAGAAGTTTCTCAGAGCTATCTGAAATGCTGCCTCCAGAGTTATTTTCATTTTGCCCCGAATAAAACTTAACTCACAACAGTCATGTTGTGCTTTTTTTCCTCAGTCAACAACACCTTGAAATATTTAAAATTTAAGTGTGCTAATCAGACCCTGAAACCTTAGGGCTAAGAAGTTCAAAATGCTATTCAATTAAACTAACCTATTAATATTTTTGAGAAAATAAGAATTTTAGTATTGGAAGCTACCCATTCCTTCAACTGTATAACTTCATCTGTTCTGCACTAATTAACAATTTTAATGTACTACACACTCCTTGGGCATACTGAAGTTTGAAGAAATCAAGATGTTTTCAGGAAGTCCAATTCCGTTCCGTTCCGTCGCTCAGTCGTGTCCGACTCTTTGCGACCCCGTGGACTGTAGCCTACCAGGCTTCTCCGTCCATGGGATTCTCCAGGCAAGAATACTGGGGTGGGTTACCGTGTCCTTCTCCAGGGGATCTTCCCGACCCAGGGATCGAACCCGGGTCTCCTGCATTGGAGGCAGACGCTTTAACCTCTGAGCCACCAGGGAAGTCCAATTACTACAGCTAAAGGTAACTGTCCCGATGTGATCAGATATAGTTACTGGAAGCTGTGATATAAATAAGAGGCTACAATCTGAGATGTTTGATATAAAGAATGCAATGCCACCATTTATCTCAACTTCAAGAAATTACACTTGAGTAAAAGTGGAAGAAATTCATATTATTACATAATTTATTAATAGTATTGGTTCTATTTAAATTATAATTGAAAAAACATATTAGTATATACCTACAACAAAGATTATTATTACCACCACTAGAAAAGCCTTAAGTCAGTCATAGTGAGAATATCACAATGGAGGGAAAATATTTAGGTGATTGTGAGGTAGTGGATTCAAGTATTCTCATAGTTATAGTCTCATAAATTAAAAAGAAAAGAGCACATGTATGAAAGTTAACCAGACATGACTAACTTTTTAAATACTAAATTAAATACTAGTAATAAATAAATTAAATAAAAAGAACTAATAATAAATAAATTAGATACTAATTCGAATGCTTCTTGGTATTTTTTACATATAAAATAGTTATTCTCTCAACTTCAGTCAAAACACATTTACTCAAGGCATATCACAATTACAAGATAAATTTGAAAATAAAAAGACATTTATCATGTAGAGAGAGATATAGTGAAAAATGAATCAGAATCTTCATAGTCCTGGGGCAACAGTAGCCTTTCCAAAGAGAATTATCTCTAGATAACTACCGTACAGAGAGGCCAGAGGACGGCTATTTATTAGTAGAAGGTCTGTCACATAAAATATTCTTAATTAACTGGAGTTCTGTTTTATTTCTCTAACGCTTCTTCCCAGATGGCCCACAAAAGGTTTAAAGTATATAAATCTACAGATATTTATCTGAACTGAAATTATGGATGATAATTTTGAGCATCAGTCTAAATTCTCACAATGAAAGTTTTGCTTTCCTAATGTGTGGTATTGCAGTACAGGCATGTGAGCACAGGTACAAAAATTCAAGAGAATATCTGTAACAGTTTTAGTAAATTACAAGCTGAGAGTCTCCTCAAAGTCTGAAAAGTCTTGGTGTTTTAATAATTAGGTAACAATTATTTATAATTAACATATTAAATGTTAGTGTGCAAATGCTTTTATTAAAATAACTTTACAAGACCGTATATAGTTTGTAGCTCTTAAATTTCAAGGAATTTAAAGCTTTTGCTCAGTGAATGTTTTTCTACTGGTTAGTCCAACTTTAACATATAATCTCGCCTGTCAGAATGGATGCTGATTTTCTTTCCTTCTCTCTTCTTGTTTTGCTACATGACAACATGTACTTCATGACCAATGATATCAGAAAATATATGGTAAATTTGTTGCAATGAAAATGCATTTAAATTGAACCTCTGACCATTTCACCTTTCAAACCATTAGATATCTTTTTTTAAATTTCTAAAGCAGAGACCATATGGGTAGTGAACTAGAAAGGCAGTGGCAGGGCGTGCTTGTGGAAAGGACAGAAACATAAGATTGAACTTCCTACAGATTTTACGTTTTTACAAATAAAATGTGGCTACGAAAATTGTCAGTTCACAAATAAATTTTTCTTTATATTGGTTTGTACTCTTTTGAAAAATAAAGAATATATCAATTTCAGCTTTCTTTTTCAGAGTTTAGAGCATTGTGAAATCCAAAATATTTCCCTAAAAATCTTTACAATTTAGGACATCAAAAATATTGCATCTATACATACATATGTATTATATATATTATATGTATTATATATAATATTATATATTATATATATATTTACATATGTATTATATATATAATACTTATGTAATTATAGTTAAATTATTTATACATGTATATACTTATATTCTTTATCAGAAGTTGTGTGATATACCTTGAAGCTGTGGTAAGTGTAATTTCTATTACTTTTAGCAGGGATTTGTTTTTCTAATAGATGTAAATCTGGAAATATAATAATAATGCATATAAATATACAATAATTTTCCTTAATATGAGTTTTCTGGAAATAATCTAAAACAAGGTTAATCTCTGCTAATGAATAATAATAATATTCATAAAGAAAGTGAAAGTGAAGTCGCTCAGTCGTGTCCGACTCTTTGCGACCCTGTGGACTGTAGCCTACCAGGCTTCTCCGTCCATGGGATTCTCCAGGCAAGAATACTGGAGTGGGTAACCATTTCCTTCTCCAGGGGATCTTCCCAACCCAGGGATCGAACCCGGGTCTACCGCATTGGAGGTAGACGCTTTAACCTCTGAGCCACCAGGGAAGCCCAATAATATTCATAGAATGCCGGGAGCCAGCGAGGGAATCCTACCCGTGGCAAAGGTCAATTGGGGAAGAGGCCTGACAGGCAAAGGCTAATCAGGACTCGAGGAACCCCCTGGACTTACCTGAGCATCTACCCCAAAGAAAACCGGAGTCTGACTGCCTTACCATCTTACGCCTCTTATCAAGTCCTCTAATACTTACGGGGGCTTCCCCCCAACCACCTTTCTCTGAAAACATTAATTCAGAGCTGTAGTTAAAAAGTTCTCCTTGGCTTAATAGGAGTGTTCCAATCCAAGCCCCTCTGATAGCTTTCTAACTTGCATGACAAGTTTGTCCGGGCTCTTAAAACTATGAATGTGACTGTTTATAGCCTCCCAGCCATGCAAGGACAGAAAGCCTAATATTCTAAAATACAGAAATCTGTTGAAGAAGTTAAAATCAATAGAATAGTACTAAAAAAGATTTCATTGTTGAATCAATGCTTGCTGCAAAGTTTCCTCTATCTATTGTATCCTTGGAAATATATTAATCACATATAGAGAATATAAGTAGTAGCCTTTGATTTAACCACATCAGATCTTAAGTTAATAAATTCCTTTCTTGTAGCTCACTATACCTGTACCTTATAGGAATGTAACCTTGTCATGTGTATAGCACCTGACTTTAGGAAAATCAACTTAAAAGAATATAAGCCTTTTTCTAGCTAACTAACCTTTGTTAGGAGAGAGGGCCATAAACTGTTAGCAGACCCCCTGGCCAGAAGATGATGTAAACCACCTAAAACTTTTGTATATCACGAGACATACAAAAATGAGCCCTGATCTGATAAGGGTCAAGACTGCTGACCCCGCGTGATTTTGGCGTGACTCTATACCTCTCTTTCTCTATTTTTTATGTGCACAACTTAGGGTATAAAAGCAGCACTGGAAAATAAAGTTTTGGGCCTTGCTCACTGAAGCTTGGTCTCCCCATGTTGTTCTTTCTCTTTTTCCGTCCTTTTCTCTATTCTCCTTTTTCTGGTTGAGATCCTTGGAGCGCTGGGCCCTCTGAGTTTACTTATTTGCCTGGGCTTCTAAGACCCACTCGAGGGGGTGCCCTGGTGGGGTACCTCCAGTGATTCGAGAGGGCGCCTGCGGCCTACGTAAACAGAGCAAACCCCGTGCTGGGGTTTTATTGGTTTCCTGCGTAAACCAAGGAATCATCAGCCCCTGTCTCTGTCTCTGTCTCTCTCTCTCTGACACCGACGCCGTTCATCCCGAGGATACCCTGGGCCATATTGAGGCTGGTCCCCGATAATAGAATGTTATAAAATTATTATGACAAAATTCTACTCTGATTAGACAGTAATATCACATTTCTACAAACATGGGAGCAATTCAAGTGCTGTCATCATATTTACTGAAAAAAGAAAATATTAGTGACATTTCTAAGAAAGCAGATGAAACATGTAAAAATTGCTTGTACTCCTAACTTAATGTGCATTGATTCTTAATTTTTTTGAGATGTTCATGCAATTCTATTAAAGATATAGAACATTACGCCATTGAGATTAGATTATCTACAACTCGTTCTTTTAGTTCAAGTGGCATATCTGAACCAACTTTTCTGTAACTTGTTCTATTTAAACCATAAATCAATATAACCTTCACTATTATGTAAGTTTCTGATCAGAAATTTTAATCTGCTTTCTGACAGAAAGAAATTTTTAAAAGTTTGCCGTAACTTGAAATAAGGCAGTTAAAATCTTAACAGAACTGAGTTTAAAGTATACGCTTTAAACATGGTAGTAACAATTTTAGAACACATTCCAGATAACCATCAGGTAGATAACTAAGGAAATTTAAAAAAAAATCAAGCTACTATCCACCAGGAATATTTTATCACATTTCCTATTTATAGGATATGTCTAATAAAGAATCTTCCACAAAATCTGGGGATAAAACAAGCAAAACCGTAGCCCAATAAATGTCCTTCAATTCATTAAACTACCATATAATATTATACCTTCATCCTTAGAATATCATAGCTTATTTTAACTATTTAGCGATACAAATTGATATCTAGACCTCTTCACTTTTAAAGACTCTTCTGAATTGCTCTTGTCACAAATAACTATAGCATCACATCGACATATTGCTGCCAAAATCCAGTTCTTGATTTTTGTGTATTTTGTGCCATTTAGATTCTGACTGCATGTTTTAAGTTGAACACTCACACACACACTCTGTTTTTATTGTTAAGTCAAGTCTCTTAACACATGCACAAATTTCTCAATAGATCTTCCTTTCAGAAAGATTTTAGTCAAATTCTGTACATGAACACATTGTACAACTGAGAACAGTACTTGTTATTTGTACTTGCTTATACTTGCTACCCCAAATATACCAGTCAAAGTTTGTTGAATTTGCTCCCATGGCTGAGACTTGTCTTATAGACAATTTACTTAAGAGCTTTATTTCCTAATCATCATGAAAGCATTTATGAGCTTAAGTTCCTAATTAATATCAAAGATTAATACTTAAACAGTGAGGATAAAACAAAGAATTATCTGGGGAAAAGACTAATTAGTACCACAAAGAGATCTTAAGCAGAAGAACAAGATTAGATAAATGAAAATGGAAAAGCATATCACACAACTATATGAGCTTTGTGATAGCATAGTCTTAAACCAAGATCAACCTATATGGAATATCTTGAGTCTAATAATTGTTAATTATCTGCTGTGTCACCTAGGGTATGAAGTCTGAGTATATGTTTCCCTATCTATTAAAGAAATATAGATACAACTACTTTATAGTAGTACAACTGTTCTCTTGAAATATCACATGTAAAAATTCAAGGTCATTTTGTATTTTGGATATTCTTAGATTCTGGGAGAATTTTTTTAATGTTAATTTGTACATGAAAAGCCAGTGATAAGCTGCCTTATTATTGATTGTGCAGAGTAAATTATATGTGCCTTGAAATAGAAATGGACTTTTCTATTTACTAAACAAGTCAACATTAGAACATTTGACAATTCAAACATGAACAAGAAGATATGTCACTTGCCTTCTGTCATTTTGCTCTTAAGAAAGACATTAGTAGGGTGACAGCCTTTTTTGTAAAAGTGAAAATCCTCCTTGGATTGCTTTCAGTTAGCAAAAACAGGTATAGTAATTCTCCCTTATCTCTTGGGGATATGTTAAAAGACCCACAGGGAATGCCTAAAAGTGTGGGTGTACTCAAAGCTTCTGTATACTTCTCTATACTTTTATTCTATACTAACAGATGAATAGTGTACACAGTGCGGATATTCTAGACAAAGGGATGAATTGCATCCTGGAATGGGATAGGGTGAGTAAGCATGTGATTTCATCATGTGACTCAAAATGGGGTGCAATTTAAAATTTATATATTGTTTATCTCTGGAATTTTTCATTTAATATTTTGTAACTGCAGTTGACTATGGGTAACTCAAACTGTGGAAAACATAACTGAAGATAAGAGATGATTTCTATGCTAATGTAGGTCTTCTGTGAAAGCAAAAACACAAGTTTCCCATACATGAGCATGGGATATCACTCCATTTATTTAATTCTTCTTTGATTTCACCCATCAGTTTCTGTTTTTCTCATGTAGATTCTGTATATACTTTTTGTTAGCATTATACCAGTTTCATTTAGGGTGTACTAACGTAAATAGCATTCAGTTCTGAAGTTAAAATTCCACTTGCTTATCACTGGTATAGAGCAAAATGATTGCCTTTTGTATATTAACCTCATATCCTACAACTTTACTATGATTGCTTACTAGTTTTAAGAGTTTTATTGTCAAATTTTTTGAATTTTCTATGTAGATGATTATGCCATCCGTAAATAAGTTTTATTTCTTCTTTCTAAATCTACATTCTCTTTACTTGTCTCATCACATTGTGGAATACTTCCACTATGATGCAGAAAAGGAATGCTGAGTGGGAAGATCTTTCCTTGTACCTGGTCTTAGTGGGGAAGTTTTGAGTTTCCCATCCTTAAGTATGATATGAGTTGCAGATTTTTTGTAGATTTGTTTTTTATTGTATTGAGGCAGTTCACTTCAAGTTCTAGTTTACAGAGAGTTTTTATTGTGAATGACTGGTGGTTTTGTCAAGACTTTAATCTGCCTGCAATGCTGGAGACCCAGGTTCGATCCCTGGGTCAGAAAGATATCTTGGAGAAGGGAATGGCAACCCACTCCTGTGTTCTTGCCTGGAAAATCCCGTGGAGAGCTTAACCTGGCAGCCTATAATCCATAAGGTCACAAAGAGTTGGACAGGAGTGAATACACATACAATATGAATCATATACTTGATTTTTGAATGGTGAATCACCCTTGCAAATCAGGAAAATCCTGCATGTTTATAGTATATGATTCTTTATACACATTGTTGGATTAAATTTGCTTATATTTTGTTGAGGATTTTTGTGTCTTTTTTCATGAGAAATATTGGGTGTAACTTTCTTTTCTTGTAATATCTTTGTCTGGTTTTGCTATAAGGTAATGCTGGCTTCATAGAATGAGTTATAAATTATTCCCTCCGCTTCTCTCTTATAAACAGATTGTATAGAATTGGCATAATTTCTTCCTTTGTTGTTTGGTAGTATTCACCAGTGAACTCATTTGGCCTGGAGCTTTCTGTTTTAAAGGTTATTAATTATTGATTCAATTTCTCTAACAGATATAGGCCTATTCAGATTTATTTATTTATTCTTTGTTAGTTTTGGCAGGATGTGTGTTTCAGGGAATTGGTTCAGTTCACTAGGTTAGCAAAGTTGTGGGTATAAAATTGTTCATACATTCCTTAGTTATACTTTTAATGTCCATAGGATCTATAGTGATGCCTTGTCATTAATTCCTGATATTAGTAATTTGTGTCCTCTCTTTTTCTCTTAGTTAGCATGATAGAGGCTTATTTATTTCATTGGTCTTTTCAAAGAAACCTCTTGGTTTCATTAATTTTTCTCCATTTTTCTATTTTCCTTTTCATTGACTTCTGTTCTAATTTATGTTATTTCTTTTCTTCTATTTACTTTGGATTTAATTTCTTGTCTCTTCCTAGTTTCTTAAGGTGGAAAATTAGATTATTGATTAGATCTTTGTTATTTTCTAATATAGGTATTCAATGCTACAGATTTCCCTTTATATAAATTTTCCTCAAATATTAATGCTTGGCTTCAATTTTTATTCAAAACTTTCAAAAAACATTTTTTGAGATGCTTCTTTCACCCAGATGTTATTTAGAAATGTTTGCTTAATCTCCTTATATTGGGGATTTTCAATTTTCTTTCTGTTAGTGATTTTTAGTTTAATTTATTTTGTGGTGTGGAAGCAGACATTGCATGATTTCTATTTTTTTTTTTTTTAATTTGTTAGGGTGTGTTTATGGACAGCAATGTTGTCTATTTTGGTGAATATTCTATTCAAGCTTGAGAAGAATGTGTGTTCTGCTCTTGTTGGATGAAGTCTGTAGATGTCAATTATATTTAGTTGATTGACAGCTTTTTTAAGTTAAACTATGTCCTTACTGATTTTCAGGGCTTCCATGGTGGCACATACAGTAAAGAATCTGCCTGCAATGCAGGAGACCCAGGTTTAATCCCTGGGTTGGGCCGATCCCCTGGAGAAGACAATGGCTACCCACTCCAGTATTCTTGCCTAGAGAATTCCACAGACAGAGGAGCCTAGTGGTCTACAGTCCTTGGGGTCTAACAGAGTAGGACATAACTGAGCAACTAACGCCTTCACTTTTACTGATTTTCTGTCCATTTCTGGATCTTTTCTTTTTAAATAGAGGGATGTTAAAGTCTCCAACCATGATAATGTATTCTTCTATTTCTCTTTGTAATATTATTAGTTTTTGCTTCATATAGTTAGACACTCTTTTGTTAGATCCATACACGTTAAGGATTATTATATCTTCTTGAAATATTTATCCCTTTATCATTATGTAATGTCCTTCTTTATCTCTGATAACATTTTTGCTTTGAAGTCTGCTCTGTGTGATATTAATACTATTTCTATTTTCTTTGATTATTGTTCAGTTCAGTTCAGTTCAGTTCAGTCGCTCAGTCGTGTCCGACTCTCCGCGACCCCATGAATCACAGCACGCCAGGCCTCCCTGTCCATCACCAACTCCTGGAGTACACTCAAACCCACGTCCACAGAGTCGGTGATGCCATCCAGCCATCTCATTCTTGGTCGTCCCCCTCTTCTCCCACCCCCAACCTTTCCCAGCATCAGAGTCTTTTCCAGTGAGTCAACTCGTCGCATGAGGTGGCCAAAGTATTGCAGTTTCAGCTTTAGCATCAGTCCCTCCAGTGAACATCCAGGATTGATCTCCTTTAGAATAGACTGGTTGGATCTCCTTGCAGTATAAGGGATTCTCAAGAGTCTTCTCCAACACCACAGTTCAAAAGCATCGATTCTTCGGCGATCAGCTTTCTTCACAGTCCAACTCTCACATCCATACATGACCACGGGAAAAACCATTGCCTTGACTAGAGGGACCTTGGTTGGCAAAGTAATGTCTCTGCTTTTTAATATACTATCAAGGTTGGTCATAACTTTCCTTCCAAGGAGCAAGCGTCTTTTAATTTCATGGCTGCAATCAGCATCCGCAGTGATTTTGGAGCCCAAAAAAATAAAGTCTGACACTGTTTCCACTGTTTTTCCATCTATTTCCCATGAAGTGATGGGACCAGATGCCATGATCTTTGTTTTCTGAATGTTGAGCTTGATTATTGTTAGTATACTTTTATCCATCCTTTTTTAAAATTTTAATCTATCTGTCTTTACACATAAAGTGGATTTTGTTGTTGTTGTTCACACAATATTTAGGTCTTATTTTTTATATACTTATGCAATCATTGTCTTTTAATTGGTGCATTCAGATCACTGACATTCAAAGTGTTTTGACATAGCTGGATTAATGTTTACCATATTGCTTATTGCTTTCCATTTGTTGCTCTTGTTCATTGTTCTACTTTTGTTTTTCACTCTTTCTGCCTTTTGTGGTTTTAACTAAGTATTTTATATAAACTATTTCCTCTTCTTTCTTGGCATATAAGTGAGCCATCTTCTTTACTTTTTGTAGTGGTTGCCCAAGAATCTGCAATTCACATTTACAGTTAATCTAAGTCTACTTTCAAATAGTATTATATTACTTCACAGGTAGTGTAGGTACCTTTTAATAACAAAATAATCCTAATTCTTTCATCCACTCCCTTGTATCATTGCTCTCATTCATTTTACTTATATTTAAGTACACACAAATTTATGTATATACTATATATGTGTGCATATCTATAGACATATAATATATAGATACATAATATATAAGTAGGACTTCCCCGGTGGCTCAGATGGTAAAGTGTCTGCCTATAATGAGGGAGACATGGGTTCAATCCCTGGGTCGGGAAGATCTCCTGGAGAAGGAAATGGCAACCCACTCCAGTATTCTTGCCTGGAAAATCCCATGGACAGAGGAGCTTGGTAGGCCACAGTCCACAGGGTCTCAAAGAGTCAGACACAACTGAACGACTTCACTTCCACTTCCAATATATAAGTATATCTATGATATATCTTTACATATATGCATACACTATATAATACTCTGTTATTATTTTGAACAAACTGTTTCCTCTTAGATCAATTAAGAATAAAACAATGTTTTCATTTTACCTTTATTTGCTTATTTCTTGATATTTATGTAGATCCTAGACTCTGACCTATATTATTTTCCTTCTTCCTAAAGAACTTCTTTTAACATGTTTTGCAAGGCAGGTCTGTGATGTGGGACTGACATTTATTTGGGGAAATTATCAGTTATTATTATTTCATTATGTCATTTTTCTGGCATTATCATTACACATATGTGACAGCTTTTGTTGTATCCCATGGTGTTTGTATATTCTCTTATTTTTCTCAGTCTCTGTTTTCTTTCCTTTTTGATTTTGAAGATACTCTGCTGAATCGTCTAGCTCAGAGATTCTTTCCTGGACCGTATTCAGTGTACTAATGAGCAGTTTCAAACAAGTGTACCATCAAAGGCATTCTACATTTCTGCCACACTATTTTCTTTTTTAACATTTCCTTCTGTTTCATTTTTTTGATTTCAGTCTATCTGCTTACATTGCCCATCTATTAAATGGCAGTTCAAAACTAAAACTGAAAAAGGTGCTATCTTCAAGAATATCAGTTTAGAAGTTAAAATTCAAACTACAATTGAGGTAATGATGGATGATCTACTTCAGGAGCAGTGGAACTCAATTCTAAGGGACACATATTAGTGACAATTTAAAGTAAACATAAAACCACAGCATTAATAATACATTGAATGTAGGTAATGGGCAATAGAATATTATCGAATATTGCATCATAAGCTGTACTGAATATATTTTCTGAACATTTAATGCTTATTTTTACCCAAAATTGACTTCCAATAATATTGGTAGTATGCTTTCTACTTCACTTTTCACAATTCATTTCTCTGTAAGAAATTGGACATCTTGTGTGTCATTAGTTACTGAGATAATAAATTTAATGTAAGATGCATGGCAAAAGTGAAGAAATAAAAACTGATAATCACTGTTGCTGTTGTTCAATTGCTAAGTCATGTCTGACTCTTTGCCACCCCATAGACTGCAGCACAGCAGACTTCCCTGTCCTTCACTACCTCTCAGAGTTTGCTCAAACTCATGTCCATTGAGTTGGTGATGCCATCCAACCATCTTGTCCTGTGTTGCCCCATTCTCCTCCTGCCTTCAATCTTTCCCAGCATCAGGGTCTTTTCCAATGTGTCAGCTCTTCCCATCAGGTGGCCATAGGACTGGAGCTTCAACTTCAGCATCAGTCCTTCCAATGAATATTCAGGGTTTTTTCCTTTAGGGTTGACTGGTTTGATCTCCTTGCTGTCCAAGGGACTCTCAAGAGTCTTCTCCAATACCATATTTTTAAAGCATTGATTCCTTGGCGCTCAGCCTTCTTTATGGTCCAACTCTTATACCTGTACATGGCTACTGGAAAAACCATAGCTTTGACTAGACAGACCATTGTCAGCAAAGTGATGTCTCTGTTTTTTAATACGCTGTCTAGGTTTGTCATGGCTTTTCTTCCAAGGAGTGTCTTTTAATTTCATGGCTGCAGTCACCATTCACAGTGATTTTGGAGCCCAAGAAAATAAAGTCTGTCACTGTTTCCATCTTTTCCCCATCTATTTGCCATGAAGTGCTACTATGTGTCAAGTAGATACTTACCACTTAAAATTCTAGTGGGTAAGTGGAATCATCTAGTTTATATAAGTGGAAAAAAGAGAAGCTTAACTTAATGGGAAAGTTAATAAAATATTTATGACTCCAAATCCAGTTTTTTGATTGTTTTGTATGTTTTTTCACTGCATATTATAGTGTCTGTTTCTAAAGATCTACTTTAGCCATCAATGATTCACAAAAGAGGAATGGATATGTTACTATCAGGAGCACAAATGACTCAGAAGGAAACAAAGTAAAGGACAAAAGTCAAAGATATTGAGAGAGAAAAAAATGAAAAACTACAGAAGGTTGTTTATTGTCACTAGTACAGAAAAAGGATTCAATCACAGTTTAAAAATAAATCTACAGATATTTGCATTTATACAGTAAAAGCCCGTAATTTGAAATTTTATTTGGGTTACACAGATATGGAATATGCTGGTGACAACGTGACAACCCTTCTTTTGTCACACAAGAACACCTTTAATTATTGCCATTATCAGAATCTTACACACACACACACACAGAGGCAATGTTATATAAGTTGAACATTTCAGCAAAGACACATGTAAAATGTGCAGCATAAATAAGAAATTTCAGCTTCTAGTCACCAAGTGTATTTTTGCTTCAACAGCTCAGAAGTCAGCTGGAGACTTTTTTTCAAAAAAGAAAACTGGTGTTTATTTGGTGTGGAATGAAGTTAGAGTTATGTGAGTAATGATGTTTGTGTTTGTCATAGCCCCAGAATAAAAGACTCTTCAATTTTTCATCTATTATAGGCCCATTCTGAAAGATGATTCAGTCTTGCTTTATAATTTAAGGGAATATGCACAGGCTTTATAAAAGTAAAAATTTTACTGGAACATTGAGGAAGCATTATACTCATATTCCCAATGAGAAATTTCAATTGAATGTTATTGCTGCTAATCCTC
This sequence comes from Moschus berezovskii, assembly GCF_049115385.1. NCBI lineage: Eukaryota > Metazoa > Chordata > Mammalia > Artiodactyla > Moschidae > Moschus > Moschus berezovskii. The sequence goes on from NC_142475.1 coordinate 27,949,535, forward strand.
TTGCTTACTGAGCAATGGCCATGTCATTTTCACCCTGGGAAAAAAACCCAGTTATCTGGGAGCTAATCTATGACTGAGCTTCTCATCATCAGTCGCTCCGGAAACAGATCAGTCTTTTCAGATCCAGCGAGAGACAGAAAATTCACCTGAAGAGGTCTGAAAAATCAGTAAGGACAATATCTAATTTACTTTTTAAAAAAAATTATTTATTTTAATTGGAGGCTAATTACTTTACATTATTGTATTGATTGTGCCATACATTGACATGACTCTGCCCCAGGTGTACATGTGTTCCCCATCTTGAACACCCCTCCTACCTCCCTCCCCATCCCATCCCTCTGGTTCATTCAGGTGCACCAGCCCCGAGCATCCTGTATCACGCTCATTCTGCATCCTGCATCATTCTGACAAAATGTGGTCCACTGGAGAAGGGAATGGCAAACCACTTCAGTATTCTTGCCTTGAGAACCCCATGAACACATACATAGAAGTGGATTAATCAATTATAAAGAAAAAGCCTCAAAATGAATTCTTTACTTTGAATTTATGGCTTAGAATAATAATTTAAAAGTTAATCAGGAAAAAATGTACCTAGTTCCTCTGATAATGCCACCCAAAATTGGTCCCCAAATTTCATTTTGTCCACTATAATTTCATATGCTGAATCTACTGATGGAAAATTTCAAGGTTTTGTGAAGCAGCAGAATTGCATTAAATAAGTTGTGTCTTACATTAAATAAGTTGTGCTGCTTGTCAGCTTCTCTGGGAAATAGTCTCTGATGCAGAGATTTGCATGCAAGAAGCTTATTGCTTTCAGGTATAATATCTATGAAACAGTAATAAAAACAGGACAAAACAGGGATAATTATAACTGCATGCCAATGCAGAGAAGATCTCAGACAACCCTGCTAGAGCTAAGATTACCCTTAAGCACTGTCATGAATGGAGGGAGTCTCAACCCATCTAACCACCCCTCTGTAGGCCAGTCATTGGACATGGGTTGCATTTCCAGAAGGACACATAATCTTGCTAAGGTGGTTAGAGTAAATTTCTTCAGAGAGACTCAGCTGAGAGACTGTACTCTCAAGAGCTGGAAGAATGAGTGCTTTAGTCTTAAAGATGGTTGAGGATTTTTGAATCACTTCTGTTTTTGTAGATATATTTGGAGTCATTCCAAATTCAACATAGAAAAGCTTTATCAGACTCATAATACTTCCTGTTGCTGCTGCTGCTTTTAAGTCGCTTCAGTCATGTCTGACTCTGTGCGACCCCATAGACGGCAGCCCACCAGGCTCCCCCATCCCTGGGATTCTCCAGGCAAGAACACTGGAGTGGGTTGCCATTTCCTTCTCCCATAATATTTCCTAGACCCCAGCTAATCTTTACTGAGGGAGAAAAGAGCAGATAAAACAAATTTACAGTTGTGTAGGCTTTGAAATGCCTTAAGACTGATGAGAACAATCTGTAAAGTTTCCCACAATAAAGCCTTTTGCCAACTGAGTTCATATCTTGAGATTGCTGAGACAGGATGCCTGACAGACAGTGTCTGGGAACGGTTTCTTTAGAAAAAGGTCACATCAGAAGCTATGCACTTGTCATACGCGTATTAGTGACAGATCTATATCCTGAACATAGAGACTCAAAATATTGTATTTTTAAGGAATAGGATAGCAAGAGGGCAAAATTTTTCAGAATAGAGAAATGACCTCTTTACCTCCACCCTCTGTAAAGAAAATTGGACACATATTTGTTTTGCAATCATAAACATATCTAATATTTTATCACAATATCAGGCACTTATAAATAATGAACAAAATGAAAATAATACTTCTATAAATGTTGTCATAGGAAATTTAATTTTAAAAAAGGAATTTCTCTTTTTTGAACTGTTTGCCGTTGAGAGAAACGTCTTTCAGGGTAAGATGGTTACATGTCCATCCAATGAAATTAAATATTTAATTTCTACTGAATTATTTGACAATAGAAACTTGGCATTTTAATGTGTGGTCTGATTTATGTGACCCATCCATTGAAAAATATAAAATGATGGTTTTGTCCTACCCAGTATAGAGAAACTATATAATTTTCAATTTATTTCATTACCTCATACTCATATCTAGTGATCTATGCCTGAGAGTGCATGTAAAATACATGCATTAGAGATTAGAACATTAGAAATTTCATGTAACATCAGAACATCCTAGTTACAGTATGTGGAACAAAGCAAATTGTATCCTGTCATAGCTGCCAAATATTTTAGTAAAGATGGGAACATTAAGTTAAGCGGCTGTGTTTTGTGTCTGTACAAAACAATTTAGGATGGTGAAACTATTATCAAAATGTACTTATATAAAATGAATTAATGTGAATGTGTTTGGTAAAATGAAGCCAATCTAGTTCATTCTGAATATACTAGCACTAAAAAAGAGTTAAAATAAGAATTGGTTTCACCTCTCACAAGTAAAAGAGATAGGAAGAATAGAAAGAGAAAAAAATATAATTAAATATAATATAATTAAAACAATATGTTTTAAATCCTGCTTTTGATCTTGTATTGATACTTTAACATGTAAACTATTTTAATTTAAAAATGAATAAAGAGAAATGAGAAAAGAATTAGAAAGAATAATTTTAAAGTTTATCACCTTTTGGGATTTAGCTTATTTAAAAAAAAAGTTTTTCAACATATAAGAAGCTATTTCATATAAGAATTAATACACTGGAAACAATCTTTGCGGTTCATGGTCATATATGGAACATTTGTCTTACTGATTTATTTGTTCAAGAATTCTCTACTAAAAAATTATTGAGTATCTTCTATGTGCTAGATACTGTTGGAGGTTTAAAAAAGCCATAATCTCATTTAGTGTGGGTCTGTCTACATGCATACCATATTGATTTATGTTCAAGCAGGTTTTAGAAAAGGCAGAGGCACCAGAGATCAAATTGCCAACATCCACTGGATCATGGAGAAAGCAAGAGAGTTCCAGAAAAACATCTATTTCTGCTTCATTGACTATGCCAAAGCCTTTGACTGTGTGGATCACAATAAACTGTGGAAAATTCTGAAAGAGATGGGAATACCAGACCACCTGACCTGCCTCTTGAAAACCTGTATGCAGGTCAGGAAGCAACAGTCAGAACTGGACATGGAACAACCGACTGGTTCCAAATAGGAAAAGGAGTGCGTCAAGGCTGTATATTGTCACCTTGCTTATTTAACTTATATGCAGAGTACATCATGAGGAACGCTGGGCTGGAAGAAGCACAAGCTGGAATCAAGATTGCTGGGAGAAATATGAATAACCTCAGATATGCTGATGACACTACCCTTATGGCAGAAAGTGAAGAGGAACTCAAAAACCTCTTGATGAAAGTGAAAGAGGAGAGTGAAAAGGTTGGCTTGAAGCTCAACATTCAGAAAACTAAGATCATGGCATCTGGTCCCATCACTTCATGGGAAATAGATGGAAAAACAGTGGAAACAGTGTCAGACTTTGTTTTTTTGGGCTCCAAAATCACTGCAGATGCTGATTGCAGCCATGAAATTAAAAGACGCTTGCTCCTTGGAAGGAAAGTTATGACCAACCTTGATAGTATATTAAAAAGCAGAGACATTACTTTGCCAACCAAGGTCCGTCTAGTCAAGGCAATGGTTTTTCCCGTGGTCATGTATGGATGTGAGGGTTGGACTGTGAAGAAGGCTGACCGCCGAAGAATCGATGCTTTTGAACTGTGGTGTTGGAGAAGACTCTTGAGAGTCCCTTGTACCGCAAGGAGATCCAACCAGTCCATTCTAAGGGAGATCGATCCTGGATATTCATTGGAAGGACTGATGCTAAAGCTGAAACTGCAATACCTTGGCCACCTCATGCGACGAGTTGACTCACTGGATAAGACTCTGATGCTGGGAAAGGTTGGGGGCGGGAGGAGAAGGGGACGACCGAGAATGAGATGGCTGGATGGCATCACCGACTCTGTGGACATGAGTTTGAGTGAGCTCTGGGAGTTGGTGATGGACAGGGAGGCCTGGCGTGCTGTGATTCATGGCGTCGCAAAGAGTCGGACACGACTGAGCGACTGAACTGAACTGAACTGATACTTATGTTAGGCCATAAAGGTAAAGTCATGTCAATCAAGTAGACAACTTATTCTCTTAGCCACAATATTGGTCTCAGAATTGGGCATACTAATCAATTTAGCCTAATGAGAAAATTTCAGTGTGTAGTGGCAGAGAAAGATAAGCTCTTTTAAACAATTATTTATTTGACACTTGGAGTATTTCTTGGGTTGCAAACAGTTGTCAAGCTTCCCAAGTGCTGAGAACCTCTTAGAGAATAAAATCAAACAGAGGCAAATAGACCTACAAAACATATAGAGAGATAAAAGCACTGCTACCTTCCATGGAACTACCAGGTCTAAGCATGAAGCTAGTGACATTAATATGATGTAATAATGCTGAAAATAATTTCTCTGTTGTTCCTTGTTGAAGTATACACAAGTCATTAAAAGTCAATTGGACTTCCCAGGTGGTGGTAGTGGTAAAGAATCTGTCTGCCAATTCAGCAGACACATGAGCTGCGGGTTTGATCTCTAGGTAGGAAAGATCCCCTGGAGTAGGAAATGACAACCCGCTCCAGTATTCTTGCCTGGAAAATTCCATGGACAGGAGCCTGGTGGTCTACAGTCCATGGGGTCACAAAGAGTCAGACATGACTGATTGACTGACTGACTGATGTCCAATGCCCGTAAATTTACAAGACCTAAAATTTTTAAGATGATTCATGATGATGTCTGATGTAATACTTGTCATGCAAACTTACAAGATAAATTAAATAAGACTTAAGATATGTGGGAAAGTCAATAAAGGTTAATAATTTCAAATTACAAAAAGTAAAAATTTCTATTTTGCAATTTTTCTGAAAACAGTAGGTCAAAATAAAAATATAGGGTTACTGTTGGTCATAGATATAAACACTTAAAGTATTCATTAAAATTAAAGAGCTGGTACTATTCTTGTTATCCTAATAATAATGATGTTGGTGATGATATAGATATAAATTTAATTCACTCTGAAAGAAATGCCTTTTAAATGTGAAAAAATATCAACAACATTGTTGGGCTGTAAGTCTCCTGGTTTATCTGCATCTGCTTTCAATTTCTTCCTAATATATGTGTGTATAAACACATATATACACACATATATATGCGTGTAAATACATTCAATAATATATATTTTTATATCACATTTTCAATAATATGATTCTTCACAAATAATATTGAGTTTATCTCTTCCACAATAACTGTAATTTTTTTCCCACTTAATTCACAATTTTTGCCTTCTCTTCTTTATTCTGTGCCCCAGGAAGATAATCTTTAGAGATTGCATCACTGGGAGCCATTACCCTCCAGCTTCTGGTTGAATTAGCAAGGGATGCATCAGCAGAAAAGACTTGAGGACAGGAACGAAAATATATTGTGATATTTTTTCACTTTGGACCTTAGTGGTAGATTTTCTGTGTTCTCTCTTCCATGGTTCCATCTACACTTGCATCCAGAGACAGAATTTTTATATTATCCCTATTGTCTTTCCAGGGCTAGGGAAGAAATGACTTCTGGCTAAAGCTAGTTCTCGGTTTACTCAATAGTTTGTTCTCTTAACCCTTTCCACAATTCTGTAAATAATATCTTCATTGAATTATCTCTATAATTCCAAACAAATATATCTCTGTAATTCTGTTAAGACCCTGACTGATATAACACATTTGGAAGAAAGTTTAATGGTATTACATATAATGAAACTGATGCTACCAAGGTTAAACTGTTTAGATTTCCTAATGTGTCAGATGTAGAAGTCAGTTTCACTAATTTTGCAAATATAAAATATATGCCTACAATGTTCCAGTCTCTGATGATACCTGTTTGAATAAAACATGGTCACTAACTCATGAGAGAACAGACTGTTGAGATGACTGCTTCCTTCCAGATTGTTACATACTTTAGAATATTCAGTAATAAGAGAAATTTTATATCATCACTTTAGTGTGAGCAAGGGAATAATATCCAAGTGTGATAGTAAGTCACAGTAAATTTCCTGGAGGAGCTGAAATAATTCAAGTTTAAAATTCTGAGGACATACCTGGATTTGGCTCATTCATCTGCATATCTGCACTCTTAAAGCAAACTGGGTTTTTAATTTTAATTTCAATATTTGTCTAGGAAGATAACATCACTGAAAAATGACATGTAGATTCAAGTAATAAGAGAATCAAAGTAATCATGATTGGCAAAGCTGTCCCCTCCATTGCAATTTACATGAAACCTTGAAAAGATTGCCAAATCCAAGTCACATGAGAAGAAATGGACTATTACAAGACATTAAACTGACATTATCAAAGAATATTTAATGACATAGGAAGATAATCATGATATAAAACTAATCTTTTTAAATGTCCAAAACAGCATTTCATTGTATAGTTCTTAGTACAAAGGATAAAACAAGAAATATAGCAAAGGATGCTTACTTCCATCCCTCATCCCCATCCAACCCAAAAGACACCACATGAGAGGAAAGTGTGTGAGTCTTCAAGCCAAATAAAAACTGCAAAGAAATAATGCGAAATGAAAGGATTGTTGTTAAGGAAGGGGAACATTCCAATTCAGAATGAGGAAGAGTTAGATGCAATATTGTGGAGGGGGAGGTAGTTTACAGGAAAGCTTTTGCCTCCCTACTAACATACTTAAGAAGGACAGACAGCAGCACCAGTCCAGGGACATAAGATCTGCCAAAGTTTCAAGACAGCAACAGCAGGAGGGGATGAGAAGCAGATTAAACCAATGCAGGCAGATCTCCCACCAGAGTTGCTTGTTAAATCCTCTGTCCACCATGGTCTGAAGGCTGGACAGCTACAATTTTAGGAGAATGTCAGTACCAGACATTCAGTTCCAGAGTGAAATACACACAGGTTAGCATGTCTGGTAAGAAAATATAAAATACAGGTAAAGAAAAAGGAAAGAAGTGAATTTAGCCCTATCGGGGTACTTTTCTACTCTTGTGCTTTCTCCCTCCTTCTGCTTGATTCGACAGCAACACTGCTACAAAAAGCCAAAGGGATGGCAAAACTCAATACCGATTTTTGGATTTCTGTCTTCCCATGTTATGAACTGATAATTAAAGCTTTTGGGGGAAAAAAAGTGAGTTAATACAAAAATAAACATACATTGTTCAATGGCAAGGACTGTAATACATGTGAGGTATCAAATTTTTAGTAATAACTTCTACTTTTGGCCTGCTATTAAAAAGAGGTGAAATGAAAGTTTCAAAAAATAAATAATATGTCGGCATTTATTTTAAATTTCTAAAGTTATTCTCTAGAATAACCTCTATCACTCCATCAGCTTCCTAATTATCTTTTGTCTAAATGAATAAACTTTCAACTTAGAGTTTAAAAATATTTATCACAGTGCCCACACACAGAAAAAAAATACAAGTGCTAAAACTATGTGCATTCTATTTGCTTATATCAATGTTAGAGGATTAAGGAAAGATGAACAACATGAGAATATTTACTAGCTAAGCTAACACAAAACACATTTCCATAATTTCTCAAACTGTATCAACATGACTACTTTTAATCCTGTATTTTTTAGTAGTAAATAAAGTTTAGGGGCTCAGAGAATTATTTCTATATGTTTAATCCTTCATTAATAAGTTTTCCAGCAGTAGCTGACCCTCTACCCTACAAAGTGTTTATTTTGCATTCTTTATTCCTGAGAGTCTCCTTCTCATCAGTGTCTCAGAACTGAACAGTTTTGCCTGCGGTGATAAGAGCTGGAGGCATCAGTAGCATGCTGAGTACTCCAGGGTGTCCAAAAAACAAACCAAGGCCCCACATCTCTAAAATCAGAACAGCAAGACTCTGACGAACAGCATGTAGTGCGGTGAGGTAAAAAAGAATAAAGCAGGTAAATTAATCATAATCTAGTCTTACCTTTGTAAAAGATTCAGGTTCAGCTACTTTGCATAACAGTTGGTTCTTCCATTAATTGCTGGTTTGTCATTAAATTCTGGGTGGCAACCTGTAAGGAGAAATTCTGTTTATTAATGAGTTCTAAAATATGTGTAAGACTTTTCTATAACTGTTTCTAGAGCAGGTTTCTAAATGCCTTGCAATCTGTCCAACTGATATGTTTAGGAACAGTTAAATTAGGATGTGGAAAAGGCATGAGGGATTAAATGGGCCAGTCATTATCTGCCCCAGCAGCTTGTGGATGCAAATATTCATGAAGAAGTTTTAAAAAAGAATTAGAGCTTTATATATATATATATATATATATATATATATATATATATGATTTTTTCTGTAGAACCAAGAGATGAGTATTTTTTTTTCCACAGTGATTAAGGAAAAATCTGTTTTTTTTTTTTTCAAGCCTCTCCATCTGTGTTTACAGATAGGAGTCATAATAGGATTAACCAGGATGTCATGGCCTTTTTCCTATAACATCAGATATAGGAAGTGAAGTCTCTCAAAATAAACCTAAATATTTCCAAGATTTCTTACATGTGCTTATGAGCATGGTGTCTCCTCTCAGTCACTGCTGCTCAGAAAGGCATGAGCTAAGGACAGTCTTACCCAATAAACATCTCATCTGCTGAACCACTGTCTTCTGAGTTTCTAAGATGCCAGAGCTATTTATTCAATTAGTTAATAAATTAGTTAGTATTTGTTGGAGAGCTGGTTTGGTGATGCTGAATTCTCTCAGCTTTTGCTTGTCTGTAAAGCTTTTGATTTCTCCTTCATATTTGAATGAGATCCTTGCTGGGTACAGTAATCTGGGCTGTAGGTTATTTTCTTTTCATCCCTTTAAGTATGTCTTGCCATTCCCTCCTGGCCTGCAGAGTTTCTGCTGAAAGATCAGCTGTTATCCTTATGGGGATCCCCTTGTGTGTTATTTGTTGTTTTTCCCTTGCTGCTTTTAATATTTTTTCTTTGTGTTTGATCTTTTTAAATTTGATTAATATGTGCCTTGGAATATTTTGCCTTGGGTTTATCCTGTTAGGGATTCTCTGTGTTTCTTGGACTTGGGTGATTATTTCCTTCCCCATTTTAGGGAAATTTTCAACTATTATCTCCTCAAGTATTCTCTCATGGTCTTTCTTTTTGTCTTCTTCTGGGACTCCTATGATTCGAATGTTGGGGCGTTTAATATTGTCCCATATATCTCTAATATTGTCCTCATTTTTTAAAATTCTTTTTTCTTTTGCCGTCTCTGTTTCATTTATTTCTACAATTCTATCTTCTAGCTCGCTTATTCTGTCTTCTGCCTCCGTTATTCTACTGTTTGTGCCCTCAAGAGTGTTTCTGATCTCATCTATTGTATTATTCATTGTATATTGACTCTTTTATTTCCTCTAATTCCTTATTGAACATTTCTTCCATCTTCTCAATCCTTTTCTCCAGTTTATTTATCTGTAACTCCATTTTGCTTTCCAGATTTTGAATCATTTTCACAATTACAATTCGAAATTCTTTATCGGGTAGGTTCCCTATATCTTCCTCTTTTGTTTGTGTTGGTGGGCATTTATCCTGTTCCTTTACTTGTTGGGTATTTCTCTGCCTCTTCATCTTGCTTATATTGCTGTGTTCGGGGTGGCCTTTCCGTCTTCTGACAGTTTGTGGAGTTCTCTTTATTATGTAGTTACCTCGTTGTGTGTGGGGTTGGATGGGTGACTTGTCAAGATTCCCTGGTTAGGGAAGCTTGAGTAGATGTTCTGGTGGGTGGAGCTGGATTTCTTCTCTCTGGAGTGCAATGAAGTGTCCAGTAATGAGTTTGAGATGTCAGTGGGTTTGGAGTGGCTTTGGGCAGCCTGTATATTGAAGCTCAGTGCTATTCTCCTGTGTTGCTGGATAGCTTGCGTAGTATGTCTTTCACTGAAACTTGTTGACCCTTGGGCGGTGCCTGGTTTCAGTGTATGTATGGAGGCATTTGATGAGTACCTATCAATTAATGTTCTCTGGCACAGGAGATCTCTGGTGTTCTCAGGATTTGGCCTTAAGCCTCTGCCTCTGGTTTTCAGTCTTATTCTTGCAGGGGGCTCAAGGCTTCTCCCTCTGTTACTTCCAAGGCAGTTCCTCCTGTTGAAAAAGCTCTTCTGTTTTCTGGTCTCCTCAGTGTCTAATTCCCGTCTTGACACCAGGATGCGGTGGTGGACACTTTTTTTTTTTCCCCGGCTCTCCTATTCAGTCCTGCTATGGGGAGGGAGGAACAGCTAACAGATATCCCTGGCGTCTGTGGGGAGTGCTCACGGTGTCTCGGCTACACTGGGAATGCTCCCGCTAGAGGCATGTGTGCTTTCCCTGTTTATGCTGCTTAGGCTTTAGTTTGCTCTGCTGCGAGCTGTCCGCGGCTGGCGCTGGGTTGCATGCACTTCCCAGGTCTGAGCGGCTCAGGTTCAGGTCCTCGGGTACTCGACAAAGGTGCAGACTTGTCTGGGCCTGCGTTTTGTGCCTTCCCCGGTCCTAGCAGCTCAGGTGACCAAGTGTTTGGCGAGCGCGGTCGCTGCGACTTATCGCCTTCCTGGTCCCTGCTGCTCGGTTTTCTGGGAGTACAACCGGCGCACTTTCTCAGGCGGATATTGACCGGTCCTAACCCAAAAAGTACTGGCCAGCAAGGAAGCCTGCCTGCAGCTTTGCACGGGAAGCCTCTCTGGGGTCACGGCTGCCCCCGCCCAGGCGCGGGCTGCCCTCCCGCTGGCATCGGTGGGGGCTGGGGGATGGGCTGCCAGCTCACTCGCTCAGCGCCCAGTTCTGTGGGCGGGGCTGGCTTGGGGCTTTTCGCAGGCTTTTTCCAGCCCTCTCGCCCTTCATTTGCAACCTCTGCTCTGGTATCTTAAGTTCGAGCCCTCAGTTTGCCCTGGGGCGTTCAAGCCCGGTTCTCCCTCTAAGCGCTGCTGCCAGCGCCTCCCTGCCCAGCCCCTGCCTGCTAGTGAGGGGCGCGGACGTCTGCGCCGCTTCTCCGCTGAGAGTTTCCTCTGGGCACTTAGTCTGTGAGTTTTAATTATTTATGTCTTTTGTCTCCCACAGCTCTCCAACAAATAGTAAAGGATCTTCTCTAGACAGGAAACACAGAAAGGGTATATAAACTCGAACCCAAAACAATAAAGAAAATGGCAACGGGATCATACATATCAATAATCACCTTAAACGTAAATGGGTTGAATGCCCCAACCAAAAGACAAAGGATGGCTGAATGGATACAAAAACAAGACCCCCATATATGTTGTCTACAAAAGACCCACCTCAAATCGAGGGACACATACAGACTGAAAGTGAAGGGCTGGAAAAAGATATTCCATGCAAATAGAGACCAAAAGAAAGCAGGAGTAGCAATACTCATATCAGATAAAATAGATTTTAAAACAAAAGCTGTGAAAAGAGACAAAGAAGGAAACTACATAATGATCAAAGGATCAATCCAAGAAGAAGATATAACAATTATAAATATTTATGCACCCAACATAGGAGCACCGCAATATGTAAGACAATTACTAACAAGTATGAAAGGGGAAATTAACAATTACACAATAATAGTGGGAGACTTTAATACCCCACTTACATCGATGGATAGATCAACTAAACAGAAAATTAACAAGGAAACACAAACTTTAAATGATACAATAGACCAGTTAGACCTAATAGATATCTATAGGACATTTCACCCCAAAACAATGAATTTCACCTTTTTCTCAAGCGCACATGGAACCTTTTCCAGGATAGATCACATCCTGGGCCATAAATCTAGCCTTGGTAAATTCAAAAAAATTGAAATCATTCCAAGCATCTTTTCTGACCACAATGCAGTAAGATTAGATCTCAATTACAGGAGAAAAACTATTAAAAATGCCAACATATGGAGGCTGAACAACATGCTGCTGAATAATGAGCAAATCATAGAAGAAATCAAAAGAGAAATCAAAATATGCATAGAAATGAATGAAAATGAAAACACAACAACCCAAAACCTCTGGGACACTGTAAAAGCAGTGCAAAGGGGGAAGTTCATAGCAATACAGGCACACCTCAAGAAACAAGAAAAAAGTCAACTAAATAACCTAACTCTACATTTAAAGAAACTAGAAAATGAAGAAATGAAGAACCCCAGGGTTAGCAGAAGGAAAGAAATCGTAAAAATTAGGGCAGAGATAAATGCAAAAGAAACAAAAGAGACCATAGCAAAAATCAACAAAGCCAAAAGCTGGTTCTTTGAGAAGGTGAATAAAATTGACAAACCACTAGCCAGACTCATCAAGAAACAAAGGGAGAAGAACCAAATCAATAAAATTAGAAATGAAAATGGAGAGATCACAACTGACAACACAGAAATACAAAGGATTATTAGAGAAAACTATCAGCAATTATATGGCAATAAAATGAATAACTTGGAAGAAATGGACAAATTCCTAGAAAAGTACACCTTGCCAAAACTGAACCAGGAAGAAATAGAAAATCTGAACAGGCCCATTACAAGCACGGAAATAGAGGAAGTAATAGGAAAGCTTCCAGCAAACAAAAGCCCAGGTCCAGACGGCTTCACAGCTGAATTCTCCCAAAAATTTAGAGAAGAGCTAACACCTATTCTACTCAAACTCTTCCAGAAAATTGCTGAGGAAGGAAAACTTCCAAACTCATTCTATGAGGCCACTATCACCCTAATCCCAAAACCTGGTAAAGATCCCATAAAAAAAGAAAACTACAGGCCAATATCACTGATGAACATAGATGTAAAAATCCTTAACAAAATTCTAGCAATCAGAATCCAACAACACATTAAGAAGATAATATATCATGACCAAGTGGACTTTATCCCAGGAATGCAAGGATTCTTCAATATCCGCAAATCAATCAATGTAATACACCACATTAACAAACTGAAAAATAAAAATCATATGATTATCTCAATAGATGCAGAGAAAGCCTTTGACAAAATACAACATACATTTATGATAAAAACTCTCCAGAAAGTGGGACTAGAAGGAACATATCTCAACATAATAAAAGCTATATATGACAAACCCACAGCAAACATTATCCTCAATGGTGAAAAACTGAAAGCATTTCCCCTAAAGTCAGGAACAAGACAAGGGTGCCCACTCTCACCACTACTATTCAACATAGTTCTGGAAGTTTTGTCTACATCAATCAGAGCAGAAAAAGACATAAAAGGAATACAAATTGGAAAAGAAGAAGTAAAATTTTCACTCTTCGCTGATGACATGATCCTCTACACAGAAAACCCTAAAGACTCTACCAGAAAACTACTAGAGCTAATCAATGAATACAGTAAAGTTGCAGGATATAAAATCAACACACAGAAATCCCTTGCATTCCTATACACTAATAATGATAAAATAGAAAGAGAAATTAAGGAAACTATTCCATTCACTGTTGCAACGAAAAGAATTAAATACTTAGGATTATATCTACCTAAGGAAACAAACGACTTGTACATAGAAAACTATAAAACACTAGCGAAAGTAATCAAAGAGGACACTAATAGATGGAGAAATTTACCGTGTTTGTGGATTGGAAGAATAAATATTGTGAAAATGAGTATACTACCCAAAGTAATTTATACATTCAATGCAATCCCTATCAAGCTACCAATGTTATTTTTCACAGAACTAGAACAAATAATCTCACAATTTGTATGGAAATACAAAAAACCTCGAATAGCCAAAGCAATCTTGAAGAAGAAAAATGGAACTGGAGGAAGTCTGCCAGACTTCAGGCTCTACTACAAAGCCACAGTCATCAAGACAGTATGGTACTGGCATAAAGACAGAAATATAGATCAATGGAACAAAATAGAAAGCCCAGAGATAAATCCATACACCTATGGACACCTTATCTTTGACAAAGGAGGCAAGAACATAAAATGGAGAAAAGACTGTCTCTTTAACAAGTGGTGCTGGGAAAACTGGTCAGCCACTTGTAAAAGAATGAAACTAGAACACTTCCTAACACCATACACAAAAATAAACTCAAAATGGATTAGAGAGCTAAATGTAAGACCAGATACTATAAAACTCCTAGAGGAGAACGTAGGCAAAACACTCTCTGACATAAACCACAGCAGGATCCTCCAAGACCCATCTCCCAGAATATTGGAAATAAAAGCAAAAATAAACAAATGGGACCTAATTAAAATCAAAAGCTTCTGCACAGCAAAGGAAACTATAAGCAAGGTGAAAAGACAGCCTTCAGAATGGGAGAAAATAATAGCAAATGAAGCAACTGATAAAGGATTAATCTCCAAAATATACAAGCAGCTCCTGCAGCTCAATTCCAGAAAACTAAGTGACCCAATCAAAAAATGGGGCAAAGAACTAAACAGACATTTCTCCAAAGAAGACATACAGATGGCTAACAAACACATGCAAAAATGCTCAACATCACTCATAATCAGAGAAATGCAAATCAAAACCACAATGAGATACCATTTCACACCAGTCAGAATGGCTGCTATCCAAAAGTCTACATGCAATAAATGCTGGAGAGGGTGTGGAGAGAAGGGAATCCTCTTACACTGTTGGTGGGAATGCAAACTAGTACAGCCACTATGGAGAACAGTGTGGAGATTCCTCAAAAAACTGGAAATAGAACTGCCATATGATCCAGCAATCGCACTCCTTTGCATACACACCGAGGAAACCAGAATTGCAAGAGACACATGTACTCCAATGTTCATTGCAGCACTGTTTATAATAGCCAGGACATGGAAGCAACCTGGATGTCCATCTGCAGACGAATGGATAAGAAAGCTCTGGTACATATACACAATGGAGTATTTTTCAGCCATCAAAAAGAATGCATTTGAATCAGTTTTAATGAGGTGGATGAAATTGGAACCAATTATACAGAGTGAAGTAAGCCAGAAAGAAAAACATCAATACAGTATACTAACGCATATATATGGAATTTGAAAGATGGTAACCTGAACCCTGTATACGAGACTGCAAAAGAGACATAGGCATATAGAACAGTCTTTGGGACTCTGTGGGAGAGGGTGAAGGTGGGATGATTGGGGAGAATGGCATTGTAGCATGTATATTATCATAAGTGACCAGTCCACGTTCGACGCATGATACAGGATGCTTGGGGCTGGTGCACGGGGATGACATGGAGGGAGGATATGGGGAAGAGGGAGGTGGGAGGGGGGTTCAAGAAAGAGAACACATATACACCCGGGGCAGATTCATGTCAATGTATGGCAAAACCAACCAATATATTAATGTAAGGTAATTTGCCTCCAATAAAATAAATTTAAAAAAATAAATTAGTTAATTAATCAGGTATTTAAATTGAGATCATTCTTTCCATTTGGATAATAAAAAAGCTGATATATATCTCTACATATTATTTATGAAATACTGCTTTATACTTTCTGTTCTTTTTATCTTTCATGCCATTAATCTGCAGAATGTCAGGAATTTCTATATCAAAACTATATAAAGTGAATTCTTTATTTAAAATTTAAGAAGCATTAGGAATGACCATTCGGTGAATGCAATGGCACCCCACTCCAGTACTCTTGCCTGGAAACTCCCATGGATGGAGGAGCCTGGTAGGCTGCAATCCATGGGGTCGCTAAGAGTCGGACACGACTGAGCGACTTCACTTTTTTCACTTTCATGCATTGGAGAAGGAAATGGCAACCCACTCCAGTGTTCTTTCCTGGAGAATCCCAGGGATGGGGGAGCCTGGTGGGCTGCCATCTATGGGGTCGCACAGAGTCGGACACGACTGAAGCGACTTAGCAGTAGCAGCAGTAGCAGGAATGACCATTAATCCATAATTAAGAATAGTCAGAAAGATTAAACAGTTATAAAGATTTTTAAAATGCTATATGCATACATCCTTATTTTGACCATCTTGATTTCACGGTTGATATCTATTTATTCATAGATCAATCGCCTAGTCCTAGTTTAAGTCTATGTCTCTTCATGGTTAGTTCACTTATCTCAACTTCCTCCTTCCACAAACACATGTCAAAGGGCCTCATATGAAGCATGAGGCCCAGTGGAGTAGAAGTTACAGTCTGGAGAATATCACTATCCTGAACTTAGCATCTTCTCTCCTCCTCTGTCATCAGTCTTTTCACTAGGTCACATACAGTGTACCTGAAACTCAGTACACTTCTATGGCCCGCTCCTTCAGTTTGCCAGACATATTCAAGTCTGCCTGATTCGGCTTACATTTGAACTGTAGATCTGTTGATACTAGATGAATACATTTTATTATTAATTTCAAAGGTCAGTTAAGTTGGTATTTTACTCTAAAAAATGGTGACTAAAAAGTCTATGTGGGACTGGCAGCTTTGTGTTGATTATATGATTTTCCATCCCAACTGGATGTTATTAAAATGTGCAACGCAGCAGACGCGAGAGACGCCCGGCTCCGGCGGCGCAGACGCGGGAGATGTCCGGCTCCGGCGGCGCAGACGCGGGAGACTCCCGGCTCCGGTGCAACCGACCACGTGCAGAATCGTGGCTGAGAGGAGCTGCCCTGTGCCCAGGGTTAGGGAGGTGGCCGAGAGGAGCTGTACCACGTCCAGGAGGTGGTGGCTGCTTGGGAACAGGAGGGCTGAGAGGAGCTGATCCACATTCAAAGCAGGAGGGGCGACCTTGAGGAGATACCCCTCGTCCAAGGTAAGGTACAGCGGCTGCACCTTGCTGGAGCAGCTGGGAAGAGATACTCCACGACCAAGTGGAATATAAGAATCCAGTGTTCTGGGGAGGAAGGAACAAGATGGCGGAGGGATAAGACGGCGAGACCACTTTCTCCCCCACAAATTCATCAAAAGAACATTTGAAAGCGGAGTAAAGTCCACAAAATAACTTCTGAATACTGGCAGAGGACATCAGGCTCCCAGAAAAGCAGCCCATTGTCTTCTAAAGGAGAGAGAAGAAATCCAGCTCCACCCACCAGAACACCGACACATGCTTCCCTAACCAGGGAACCCGGACAAGTCACCCGTCCAACCCCACACACAGCGAAGAAACTACATAATAAAGAGAACTCCACAAACTGCAAGAAGAGGGAAAGGCCACCCCAAGCAAAGCAATATAAGCAAGATGAAGAGGCAGAGAAATACCCAGCAAGTAAAGGAACAGGATAAATGCCCACCAACACAAACAAAAGAGGAAGATATAGGGAACCTACCCGATAAAGAATTTCGAATTGTAATTGTGAAAATGATTCAAAATCTGGAAAGCAAAATGGAGTTACAGATAAATAACCTGGAGAAAAGGATTGAGAAGATGGAAGAAAGATTTAATAAGGACTTAGAAGAAATAAAAAAGAGTCAATATACAATGAATAATGCAATAGATGAGATCAAAAACACTCTGGAGGGAACAAACAGTAGAATAACAGAGGCAGAAGACAGGATAAGCGAACTAGAAGATAGACTTGTAGAAATAAATGAAACAGAGAGGAAAAAAGAAAAATGAATTAAAAGAAATGAGGACAATATTAGAGACCCCTGGGACAATGTTAAACACTCCAACATTCGAATCATAGGAGTCCCAGAAGAAGAAGACAAAAAGAAAGACCATGAGAGAATACTTGAGGAGATAATAGTTGAAAACTTCCCTAAAATAGGGAAAGAAATAATCACCCAAGTCCAAGAAACCCAGAGAGTCCCCAACAGGATAAACCCAAGGCGAAATACTCCAAGACACATATTAATCAAATTAACAAAGATCAAACACAAAGAACAAATATTAAAAGCAGCAAGGGAAAAGCAGCAAATAACACTCAAGGGGATTCCCATAAGGATAACAGCTGATCTTTCAACAGAAACTCTTCAGGCCAGAAGGGAGTGGCAAGACATACTTGAAGTGATGAGAGAAAATACCCTACAGCCCAGATTACTATACCCAGCAAGGATCTCATTCAAATATGAAGGAGAAATCAAAAGCTTTACAGACAAGCAAAAGCTGAGGGAATTCAGCATCACCAAACCAGCTCTCCAACAAATGCTAAAGGATCTTCTATAGACAGGAAACACAGAAAGAGTGTATAAACTTGAACCCAAAGCAATAAAGAAAATGGCTATGGGATCGTACTTATCAATAATTACCTTAAACGTAAATGGGTTGAAATTTTCAAAAAGGCTAGGAAACAATTCTCATAGCCATCAATAGTTCAGTGTTGAGTTCATGAATAGTTTTTCAAGTTTGGGACAAACTGTAGTATTTGCTATTTGAAGTACTATTTGTAATTGGCATATTACGATGTAACATTGGTCTTCATTTCCAACTTAAAATGCCTAAAAATGCCTATCAGGTTTTTAGATTTGTGAATTTTAGTTGAAATGTATTTTACGATGTTACTAAACCTGCAGAAATATTGAAATATTTCAGAGAACTTATTCACTGTACATTTAATTTATTTTAATTATAAAAGTTATGAACTGTAAAAAAAAATAAAATTGGACATTTCGAATGGCAAAAAAATAAAAAATAAAATAAAATAAAATGTGCAACACAAAAGAAAAATAATCATGAAAGTATTTATTGGCTCACTCATGTTGGACTCATTATTACATTTTCAGATACTACGAAAATATGTATAAAATAGTCTAATCAATAACCAGAACCATCAGTTCTCACTAGATGTTGTTTTCAAACACTGAATAAGTATAATTGTGTATCATTCAATCATACTCCTCTGCATTCACTAGGAACATTATTATACAATTAAAATCAATCTAAAGTGAAAAAAAATTCAGGGTCATAATTAAAGAGGAAAATAGTCACAAAAAAAAGCAAAGTAAGAGGTTTGGGTGTGTGGGGGAAGTTTCTTGTTTTAGGCTATGTGACTTTGAGTAATAACTGCTTTGGTACTTTTTAAAACCATCTATTGGAGCTACGCTTCTGTATTGTGCTGTTTCTCTTATTGTATTATTTTTCCACACCAGGTTAGATGAAGAAGTAAATAAAAGATCACTAACTCAAGCCCTATATACAGCATAGTGATATTGAACACAATAGTTTTCCTAACTCTCCTATATTTTTAACAAAATGATTAAAACAATATGCAGCTTGACATTCAATTCCTTAAAACTTCCATACTTCACTAATTTTCTTACAATTACTAGCAAAATTGACCCTACTTTGAAAGAATAAATCATCTGCCCAAGGCAATATCTTGAGTGAGTCATATTTAGTATCTAACTTAGAGAACAAAAGTTATAGCCTTATGACAATGGCCATAGCAAATTGTACAGAAAAAAGTTAGATGAAAATCAGGACTGAGATTCACTTCTTCATTTGCTTGAAGAGCTTTGTGTTCGAATCCTGTTTTTTTTTTTTTTTAAAAAAAAACAATGTTTAAGATTGATAATAGGACTTCCCTAGTGGCTCAGATGGTAAAGTGTCTGCCTACAATGCGGGAGATCCAGGTTCAGTCCCTGGGTCGGGAAGATCTCCTGGAGAAGAAAATGGCAACCCACTCCAGTATTCTTGTCTGGAAAATCCCATGGATGGAAGAGCCTGGTAGGCTACAGTCCATAGTGTCAAAAAGAGTCGGACACGACTGAGCGACTTCACTAAGACAGATAATAACCCAGGTATGTTATCTTCAATTTCTGCACCGTGGCTCACTACTTTGTAAATGCAGAACTACTTTAAAGGCAAACACTCCATCACTCAGTGAGAGAGAGTAACTGAACGATCAAGCAGATTACGCAGGTTCAGGAATTTAAATGCAAAAAAAAAAAAAAAAATGTGTAACGGGGATCATTTAATTAACACCTTAAAAACATCAGCAATAGAATTTTACCCTTTAATTAAGATGAAGTACTCGAGTGTTTAAACAATTATAATGATAAACATTTTGAAACAAATACCTTTAAATACTGAAAGATAAGGATACTTAATTCTTTTGATGGTACTTTATCGCTATTGTACTTGAAATAGAATTTTTAAATTTGTGTATACAAAACATAAAATGCATATAACTTGTACATAATCTCTGAATTAGGTCCATACATTTTTGTACAGAATTTTTAGTGCAATATTATATTTTTCTATACACTATTTCCAGTGTGTTCATTTGTACACTGGTTCAGTTCAGTTCAGTCACTCAGTCGTGTCCGACTCTTTGCGACCCCATGAATCACAGCACGCCAGGCCTCCCTGTCCATCACCAACTCCCGGAGTTCACTCAAACTCATGTCCATTGAGTCGGTGATGCCATCCAGCCATCTCAATCTCTGTCGTCCCCGTCTCCTCCTGCCCCCAATCCCTCCCAGCATCAGAGTTTTTTCCAGTGAGTCAGCTCGTCGCATGAGGTGGCTAAAGTATTGGAGTTTCAGCTTTAGCATCAGTCCTTCCAATGAACACCCAGGACTGATCTCCTTTAGAATGGACTGGTTGGATCTCCTTGTAGTCCAAGGGACTCTCAAGAGTCTTCTCCAGCACCACAGTTCAAAAGCATCAATTGCACTAAATTTAGTTGTCTTCATAATGAAATACCAATTCATATTCAGCATTATGATAGGTAAAAATCTAAGCTGGCCCTCAAGATCCTTACCACTTTGGATAGACACTGCAAAATCCCTAGGAACTGTGAATAAGATGAATTTCACACAATGATTAGTTATGATACATGGCATAAATTACATGATGTGGAGGAAGAAGATTGTCTGGGGTGAGACTTACTTAATCATTCAAACCCTTAAAAAGGACTGAGATTTTTCTGAAGGTAAGATTTAAAATGTGAGTGGATCATTCCTCACTGAGTCATTCCACACAAAAAGCACGGTGACCTCTAGGAGCTGACAATGTCAACTTTTGCTAGAAACTTCAGTCTGTAGAGTTTTGGTAGCAGATAATAAAATCATTATTATTTCAGGATCATCAGATTACAGAGTGACAGCATGTCCTAGTATTGCCCTAACCCCCAAAGTGACAACATTTGGAAATAAGACCTTTGGAGGGTAATTAAATTTAAAAGAGAGCATGAGGATGGGGCCCTCCTGATAAAATTATACGAGGAAATACTTGAGATCTTGCTTTCCTCTCTCCCTCTCCCTCATTTGAGGACAAAGCCAGATAGCAGCAGTCTACAAACCAGAAAGAGAGCTCTCAGGAGAAAACCCGCTTGCTAGCATCTTGATCTTGGTCTCTGGAGCCTTTAAAAATGTTAGAAACAAACTTCTGTTGTTTTGACCACCTTGATTAAGGTTTAAAATTTTTTTTCCCCCAGTCTGAGCAGAATAAGACACTACCTAATTATCCTTTCCCAGTAATATAGCCTTCCCTGGTGGTTCAGAGACGCTGGCCCCGACGCGACGCGAGAGACGCCGGCCCCGGCGGCGCAGACGCGACGCGAGAGACGCCGGCCCCGGCGGCGCAGACGCGACGCGAGAGACGCCGGCCCCGGCGGCGCAGACGCGACGCGAGAGACGCCGGCCCCGGCGGCGCAGACGCGACGCGAGAGACGCCGGCCCCGGCGGCGCAGACGCGACGCGAGAGACGCCGGCCCCGGCGGCGCAGACGCGACGCGAGAGACGCCGGCCCCGGCGGCGCAGACGCGACGCGAGAGACGCCGGCCCCGGCGGCGCAGACGCGACGCGAGAGACGCCGGCCCCGGCGGCGCAGACGCGACGCGAGAGACGCCGGCCCCGGCGGCGCAGACGCGACGCGAGAGACGCCGGCCCCGGCGGCGCAGACGCGACGCGAGAGACGCCGGCCCCGGCGGCGCAGACGCGACGCGAGAGACGCCGGCCCCGGCGCAACGAACCATGCAAAGAGGTGCGGCCCTGAGGAGCTACCCCACATCCAAGAGGCAGTGGCTGCGCAGGCGCAGGAGGGCCGAGAGGAGCTACTCCGCGTTCAAGGTCAGGAGGGGCAGCCTTGAGGAGATACCCGTTGTCCAAGGTAAGGTACAGCGGCTGCACTTTGCTGGAGCGGCTGTGAAGAGATTTTCCACGACCAAGGTAAGAGAAACCCAAATAAGACGGTAGGTATTGCTACGGGGCACCAGAGGGCAGACACACTGAAATCATAATCACAGGACTGATCACATGGACCACAGCCTAATGTGGTCCACTGGAGAAGGGAATGGCAAACCACTTCAGTATACTTGCCTTGAGAACCCCATGAACAGTATCAAAGGGCAAAATGATAGGATACTGAATGAGGAATTCCCCAGGTCGGTAGGTGCCCAGTATGCTACTGGAGCTCAGTGGAGAAATAACTACAGAAGGAATAAAGGGATGGAGCAAAAGCAAAACCAATACCCAGCTGTGGATGTGACCGGTGATAGAAGCAAGGTCCGGTGCTGTAAAGAGCAATATTGCATAGGAACCTGGAATGTTAGGTCCATGAATCAAGGCAAATTGGAAGTGGTCAAACGGGAGATGGCAAGAGTGAACGTTGACATTCTAGGAATCAGTGAATTAAAATGGACTGGAATGGGTGAATTTAACTCGGATGACCATTATATCTACTACTGTGGGCAGGAATCCCTTAGAAGAAATGGAGTAGCCATCATGGTCAACAAAAGAGTCCGAAATGCAGTACTTGGATGCAATCTTAAAAACGACAGAATGATTTCTGTTCCTTTCCAGGGCAAACCATTCAATAT
The DNA here is from genome assembly GCF_049115385.1 of Moschus berezovskii. Lineage (NCBI taxonomy): Eukaryota > Metazoa > Chordata > Mammalia > Artiodactyla > Moschidae > Moschus > Moschus berezovskii. The sequence goes on from NC_142475.1 coordinate 27,972,196, forward strand.
TACAGTAATCCAGGCCTATGCCCCAACCAGTAATGCTGAAGAAGCCGAACTTCATCGGTTTTATGAAGACCTACAAGACCTTTTAGAACTAACACCCAAAAAAGATGTCCTTCTCATTATAGGGGACTGGAGTGCAAAAGTAGGAAGTCAAGAAACACCTGGAATAACAGGCAAATTTGGCCTTGGAGCACGGAATGAAGCAGGGCAAAGGCTAATAAGAGTTTTGCCAAGAGAATGCACTGGTCACAGCAAACACCCTCTTCCAACAACACAAGAGAAGACTCTACACATGGACATCACCAGATGGTCAACGCCGAAATCAGATTGATTATATTCTTTGCAACCAAAGATGGAGAAGCTGTATACAGTTAGCGAAAACAAGACCAGGAGCTGACTGTGGCTCAGATCATGAACTCCTTATTGCCAAATTCAGACTTAAATTGAAGAAAGTAGGGAAAACCACTCTACCATTCAGATATGACCTCAATCAAATCCCTTATGATTATACAGTGGAAGTGAGAAATAGATTTAAGGGACTAGATCTGATTGATAGAGTGCCTGATGAACTCTGGACGGAGGTTCGTGACATTGTACAGGAGACAGGGACCAAGACCATCCCCATGGAAAAGAAATGCAGAAGAGCGAAATGGCTGTCTGAGGAGGCCTTACAAATAGCTGTGAAAAGAAGAGAGGCAAAAAGCAAAGGAGGAAAGGAAAGATATAAGCATCTGAATGCAGAGTTCCAAAGAATAGCAAGGAGAGATAAGAAAGACTTCCTCAGCGATCAATGCAAAGAAATAGAGGAAAACAACAGAATAGGAAAAACAAGAGATCTCTTCAAGAAAATTAGAGATTCCAAGGGAACATTTCATGCAAAGATGGGCTCGATAAAGGACAGAAATGGTATGGACCTAACAGGAGCAGAAGATATTAAGAAGAGGTGGCAGGAATACACAGAAGAACTGTACAAAAAAGATCTTCACGACCAAGATAGTCACGATAACGTGATCACTGACCTAGAGCCAGACATCTTGGAGTGTGAAGTCAAGTGGGCCTTAGAAAGCATCACTACTAACAAAGCTAGTGGAGGTGATGGAATTCCAGTTGAGCTATTTCAAGTCTTGAAAGATGATGCTGTGAAAGTGCTGCAGTCAATATGCCAGCAGATTTGGAAAACTCAGCAGTGGCCACAGGACTGGAAGAGGTCAGTCTTCATTCCAATCCCAAAGAAAGGCAATGCCAAAGAATGCTCAAACTACCGCACAATTGCACTCATCTCACACGCTAGTAAAGTCATGCTCAAAATTCTCCAAGCCAGGCTTCAGCAGTATGTAAACCGTGAACTCCCAGATGTTCAAGCAGGTTTTAGAAAAGGCAGAGGCACCCGAGATCAAATTGCCAACATCCGCTGGATCATGGAGAAAGCAAGAGAGTTTCAGAAAACCATCTATTTCTGCTTCATTGACTATGCCAAAGCCTTTGACTGTGTGGATCACAATAAACTGTGGAACATTCTGAAAGAGATGGGAATCCCAGACCACCTGACCTGCCTCTTGAGAAACCTGTATGCAGGTCAGGAAGCAACAGTTAGAACTGGACATGGAACAACAGACTGGTTCCAAATAGGAAAAGGAGGACGTCAAGGTTGTATATTGTCACCTTGCTTATTTAACTTATATGCAGAGTACATCATGAGGAACGCTGGGCTGGAAGAAGCACAAGCTGGAATCAAGATTGCTGGGAGAAATATCAATAACCTCAGCTATGCAGATGACACTACCCTTATGGCAGATAGTGAAGAGGAACTCAAAAGCCTCTTGATGAAAGTGAAAGAGGAGAGTGAAAAGGTTGGCTTGAAGCTCAACATTCAGCAAACAAAGATCATGGCATCTGGTCCCATCACTTCATGGGGAATAGATGGAAAAACAGTGGAAACAGTGTCAGACTTTGTTTTTTTGGGCTCCAAAATCACTGCAGATGCTGATTGCAGCCATGAAATTAAGAGACGCTTGCTCCTTGGAAGAAAAGTTATGACCAACCTTGATCGTATATTAAAAAGCAGAGACATTACTTTGCCAACAAAGGTCCGTCTAGTCAAGGCAATGGTTTTTCCCGTGGTCATGTATGGATGTGAGAGTTGGACTGTGAAGAAAGCTGATCGCCGAAGAATCGATGCTTTTGAACTGTGGTGTTGGAGAAGACTCTTGAGAGTCCCTTATACTGCAAGGAGATCCAACCAGTCCATTCTAAAGGAGATCAATCCTGGATGTTCATTGGAGGGACTGATGCTAAAGCTGAAACTCCAATACTTTGGCCACCTCATGAGACGAGTTGACTCACTGGAAAAGACTGTGATGCTGGGAAAGGTTGGGGGCGGGAGGAGAAGGGGACGACGGAGAATGAGATGGCTGGATGGCATCACCGACTCTGTGGACATGAGTTTGAGTGTACTCTGGGAGTTGGTGATGGACAGGGAGGCCTGGCGTGCTGTGATTCATGGGGTCGCGGAGAGTCGGACACGACTGAGCGACTGAACTGAACTGAAGCCCAACCAAATCACATACCATCTTTCCTGCATAATTATTAGAGAGGTTTTATGATCAACAGATGCAGTAATCATAATGAGGTAAAAATAATTTGATTACTTATATGAACATGTAAGTTAGAATCACCATTGATTTGATGAATACCAAAACAAGAAAGAAGAAAAAATAAACTAACAGGTGAAAATTCAATACGTAAATATAAATAATAGAGAAGAGTTTAAAATTAACACATCTAATAGTATAAGAAGGATAAAGGTTGTTTCACGTTCATCAAATACTAGATGGCTATTTATGAGTGCTAAACAGAAACAGATAGAGTTCAGGAAAGGTAAAATGTGACAATTGAAACCCTAAACTCAACAGATTTCCTATGTACTTAATGGACATAGATAGTGATTTAGTAAGCTTGAAAGTGAATGCATAGGGTTTTTTCCAGGATAAAATTAAAATACAAAACAAGAGGAGAAATAAAGATATTTTGAGGATATTCCTAGAAACAGTAATACCTGAGAAATGATAACTGGAACTACAGAAGAAAGATAAATAGATGAGAGAAAGGATGTCCATTTACTTTTGAAAAATTGGTAGAAAAATGTTTTCTGAGATGAGTTAATGAAGTTTTGCTATGCCAGAATAAACCATAAACCAAAATACAATGAAATTGTTGAATATAAAAAAAGTGTCAAAAAGAAAAGAAGCTGATAAAAGTAATTGTACTTTTATCCTTATAATTGTTAATGTGCCAATACACAAAATCTCTTAGTTGAATCCTACTAGCTAACTGTATTTGGAAATTTATAATTATTTAGATTTACAAAGGTAAAAGGAATTATCTTAACACTCTACTTTTGGGAAGTAGAGAACCAGGGTAATTTAAATTCCAGAGAGATCATGAGAAAATAAATTAATTAAAAGTTAGAGAAGAAAACCAATAAAACTGAAAAAAGGGAGAACAATAAAAAAATTAATAATACTACAGAATGATTCTAAGATAGGGTCAATAAAATTTATAAAACTCCAGCCAAGAATACCAGAGCAAAAAGAGAAAAATTACAAGTCAGCAATATTAATAGCAAAAGAGAAGTTATTATACTGATCTAGTTGATATTAAAAAGATAACAATGGAATACTCCAAAAAGCTCTACACCTACAAATTTGATAACTTAGAAATAATAGATCATGTTCTAAAAAGGAGCAAACCATCAAAACTCACATAAAAAATAGCCCTATCCTATCTAAAACACTGATCAATAGTTTAAAATGCTAGAAAAAAGAAAAGAAAAGCATCAGGTCCAGCTGGTTTTACTGGTGAATTTTTTTAAATAGTTGTGAAAGAAATAATTCGAACTATCTATATTATCCCTCAAAATATACAAGCAGAAGGAGAGCTCACAAATTATATGACACTGGCATTGGCCTCATAATAAAGACATTACAACGAAGGGAAACTAAAGACTGATATCTTCCATGATCTCCCATGAACATAACTGCAAAACACTTCAATAAAATGTTAGTAAATATTTGTTCTATACTTAAAAGTGATTATACACCATGCCCAAATGGAGTTTATTCTAGGTTTGCAAAGCTGGTTCAATATGGGAAATTCAATTAATGAATCCCGTACAGACTGGACAAGAAAAAATAGTTTTCTTTCGCACAAAATCCCAAACACTTATGCTGTAAACTGAATGTTTATGTCTCTCCCAAATGCATACATTGAAACCCTGCCCTCCAGTGTGGTATTACAGGATAGAGGGCCTTTGGGAAGTAATTCAGTCATGGCGGTGAAGCTCTTATAAATGGGATTAACAGTATCTTTAGAAAAGAGAGCCAGAAGAACTCCCATTCCATTTCCACAGTTTGAAGACACAAGATGATAATTTATGAAACAAGAAGCGAGCTCTCATCAGACACCATATCTACTGGAGACTTTAACTTAGATTTCTCAAACACTAGAATTGTGAGAAATAAATTTCTGTGTTTATAAGCCACCCAGTCTATGATATTCTCTTATATTAGCCCAAATAAACTAAGAGAATATCCATAACAAAAGTTATCCATGTCTATGGATAGAGGAAACCCTTAAATTATCAAAGATTATTTGTAAAATCATACATTTAACAAATTTAATACTGAGGAACTAGGCGCTTTCCTCCAGAGATCATGAACAAAACAAGCTGTTTTCCCTCACTATTCCTAGTCAACACTCAGCTAGAATTCATAAGTAGGAAAATACAAGAAAAAAAAAATGTATACAGATTGGAAATCAAAAAACAAAAAAGGAAATAAAACTAACCCCAAAATTATCTTTATTTGCAGATTTCTTAACTGTTTATGAGGAAAATCCTAAAGAATTTATTACCCTAAACTGAAACTATAACTCCTGGAACTAGTTAAGCAAGTTCAGTTACGTCACCAGTTATAAGATCATTACGTAGAAGTCAACCTCTTTCCTTTATACCACCAATGAATAACTGAATTTGAACTTTAAAAACATACATACCTTTTAAAAAAAACACAAAAAATAGACAATATAAAGAGGTGGAAATATATTCCATGTTCGTGGACTTGTTAGGTAGTTAGAATAGGAAACGGGAGTCCAGAATGGCGGTGGCTAAAAGACAAGGAAGGGAAAAGCCTGTGAAAATAGAACAAAGGAAGGTCCGAGGACTGGAGTGAGGACCTCAGGTAGAACAAATAACACTCCTGGCTAGCCCAGTTTACATAGGGCAGGCCCAGGGAGAGGAAAAAACATATAAAAAGAGGAGCCAAAGGGCTGGGGGTATCTCTCTCCCGCACACTGGCATGTTCCCCAACTCTCTTACCTTCACGTCTTTGGGTCAGCAAGCCCTCATGCCTTAAAGATGGATTTTCCTGCTATTTTCAAAATAAAATAGAGCTGTAACACGAAGCTGTAACACTGATCTGTCTAAGAGCTATAACATGGTCTGTCCAAGACCTGAGATCTGTGATGCGCCGAGAGCTTTAATGTCTGTCACTGCAAATCTTTTTGTGATGAGACAGAACTGAAGAGCATACACTTGCCTGACAGACTGATAAGCAAATATGTTAACACACAAACATATTAAACACTGTTAATATGCAAGTTCTTCCCAAATTGAGCTATAGATTCAGTATAATCTCAATTAAAATATTAGAAAGCTATTTTGTAGATATTGACAAAACAATTCAACGTTTACTTGTAAATAAAATATATAAAATAATCAATATAATACTGGAAAAGTAAAGTAAGTTTGGAGGACCAGTCAATTTCATAACTTACTATAAAGCTACTGTAATCAAGCTGGTGTGGCACTGGATAAAGAATACATACAATAATCAATGGAACAGAATAGAGATCTGAGAAACAAACCCACACAAATTTGGTCTATTTCTATATGAAAAAGGTACAATGACAATCCAATGGAGAAATGATATCCTAATAAAGGATGCTGGGGAAATTAAATTTCCCTACATTAAAAAAAAAAAAAGATTCTAGACATATGCCTAACATCTTTAATGAAAATTAACTCAATGTGGACCTTGGCCTTCATGTAAAGTGTAAAACTATATAATTTTAAAAGACATCATAGGAGAAAACTTAGTTGGCCTAAGGTATGTTGATGAATTTTTAAAATACATTGTGAAAATTTAATCAATGGAAAAAAAATAAGTTGATCTTACCAAAATTCAAATATTTTGTTCTTTAAAAGCTGTAGTTAGAATAGTAAGAACAAAGAGGTGATTAAATAACTTACAGAATTTGTCGAAGACTCAACCAGAATTATAACTCAGGTTTGCCTAATTTCAAAGTTTTGTCTTCTAACTTACTTTATGTTGTATTAACACATTTAAATATATGTCACAGTTATTTTTTCAAATATGTTGAGCAATGTGTTTTTATTCACTTTGACTAACTTTAGATTTATATTTCAGTAAAGGAAAATAAAGCCTTCCCTGGTGGTTCAATGGTAAAGAATCTGCCTGCCAAGCAGAAGACATGGGTTCAATCCCTGGGTTAGGAAGAGATCCCCTGGAGTAGGAAATAGCAACCCACTTCAGTTCTTGCCTGGGAAATCCCATGGTCAGAGAAGACTGGCAGACTACTGTCCTTGGGTTTGCAAAGAGTAGGACACAACTTGACAGCAACAACAAAGAAAAATAAAAACCATTCTAGGTATTTTAAAAAGAATGAACTTTACAGAGTTAACTAAGAGCTTATATATAATAAACAAACTAGAGAAGCAAAAGTCAGGGATTTTGGGCTGCACTTTGTGGTTGAATCTACCTACCTAATGACAGAAAACCTCTGTTCCTCCCAAAGGCTAGAGAACTCCAAGAATTCTCTGTCAAGTTTTCAGTCAACGTTGCCCTGCAGCCCTACTGCACCCTGCATACAGGCATAAATGTTTCACAAGAAGAGGGATCTATGCCTCACATCTGCCACTAAATCTCAAAGTCATCGACAGGGCATGCATTTCTCCTAATGTTTTGGCAATAATGTCTATTTTCTGCTTTATTTTTATGCATATTTTCTGAATAGTTCGGGTTGCTGTGCTCAGCCTTTAAAATATTACTTGCTTCAAATCCATGGTTCTCTCTGTATCAATACTGCACTATGATTTAAACTTCAAAAGATCTCACAAAGTCTCAGGAGAAGAACATAGAGAGTAATGAATAGTATACCGATAGGCCCAAGGAATAGAGACTATAAAGAGGGTAAAGTAAGCAAGAGAGTTTTTCCTTCTAAGGTAAGTATTTCCATTAGCACTGGACAATCATGTACATTAACTGGCGACACTTACTATGTTTATTCAGGTAGTAATTAATGGAGATGAGGAATCAACTTTTAAGTTGGCCTTTACTCTGAAACCTTTGCTCCATATTCCTTAAGGTAAAATATATTCATTGAGACTCCCTAAGGGTTGTATTGTTGTGAGTTAGTGACTATAATGTCTCCAATAATCAAGAAGCAATATCAAGGAAAGGATACATATTGCTGCTCATGTGGCCAAGGATCAAATAGCAAGTTTTCAAATGGTCTAATATTATTTTTAGATTATATTTCAAATGAACGGTTCTTCCTTAGGTTTTCAAATTATACATAGAAAAACATCTTGATATAAAACCTGATGATGCCTCATCAAATTCTATTATGTATTTAATTAAGATATTAATGAGATAACTCTAAAATTGAATGAGAGATTAACCTACTAGTTTATCACTAATAGCCAAAATTATTAGACCTACTGTTCACTTTCTTGCATCACATAGCACTTGGTAAAATAATTTTCACTTACTGTTTAAAATACTTCTCAATTATTTTAAAAACTTCCCTGTATATCTTCTAAGAACCATTAAGAAATGGCTCATAAAACCTTTGTAAAACAATTTAATTTCAAGCATAGCATTTTGCTCATTCTAAAACTGCGATCATTTAACATCCTTCATGTTTAAGTTTAACAGAATCTACTTATTAGAAACAGCTATGTTAAAAATAAAAGACTGGTGTCAGTTCAGTTAGTTCAGTTCAGTCGCTTAGTCGTGTCCGACTCTTTGCGACCCCATGAACCACAGCACGCCAGGCCTCCCAGTCCATCACCAACTACCGGAGTTCACTCAAACTCATGTCCATCGAGTCGGTGATGCCATCCAGCCATCTCATTCTCTGTCGTCCCCATCTCCTCCTACCCACAATCACTCCTAGCATCAGACTCTTTTCCAGTGAGCCAACTCGTCGCATGAGGTGGCCAAAGTATTGGAGTTTCAGCTTTAGCATAAGTCCTTCCAATGAACACCCAGGATTGATCTCTTTTAGAATGGACTGGTTGGATTTCCTTGCAGTCCAAGGGACTCTCAAGAGTCTTCTCCAACACCACAGTTCAAAAGCATCAATTCTTCAGCGATCAGCTTTCTTCACAGTCCAACTCTCACATCCATACATGATCACGGGAAAAACGATAGCCTTAACTAGACGGACCTTGGTTGGCAAAGTAATGTCTCTGCTTTTTAATATGCTATGTAGGCTGGTCATAACTTTCCTTCCAAGGAGCAAGCGTCTTTTAATTTCATGGCTGCAATCAGCATCCAAAGGAATACTGGAGCCCAAAAAAATAAAGTCTGACACTGTTTCCACTGTTTCCCCATCTATTTCCCATGAAGTGATGGGACCAGATGCCATGATCTTCGTTTTCTGAATGTTGAGCTTCAAGCCAGCCTTTTCACTCTCCTCTTTCACTTTTATCAAAAGGCCTTTGAGTTCCTCTTCACTTTCTGCCATAAGGGTGGTGTCATCTGCATATCTGAGGTTATTGATATTTCTCCCGGCAATCTTGATTCCAGCTTGTGCTTCTTCAAGCCCAGCTTTCCTCATGATGTACTCTGCATAGAAGTTAAATAAGCAGGGTGACAATACACAACCTTGACCTACTCCTTTTCCCATTTGGATCCAGTCTGTTGTTCCAAATCCAGTTCTAACTGTTGCTTCCTGACCTGCATACAGGTTTCTCAAGAGGCAGGTCAGGTGTTCTGGGATTCCCATCTCTTTCAGAATGTTCCACAGTTTATTGTGATCCACACAGTCAAAGGCTTTGGCATAGTCAATGAAGCAGAAATAGATGTTTTTCTGGAACTCTCTTGCTTTCTCCATGATCCAGCGGATGTTGGCAATTTGATCTCTGGTGCCTCTGCCTTTTCTAAAACCTGCTTGAACATCTGGAAGTTCACAATTCACATATTGCTGAAGCCTAGCTTGGAGAATTTTGAGCATGACTTTACTAGCGTGTGAAATGAGTGCAATTGTGCGGTAGTTTGAGCATTCTTTGGCATTGCCTTTCTTTGGGATTGGAAGGAAGACTGACCTTTTCCAGTCCTGTGGCCATTGCTGAGTTTTCCAAATTTGTTGGCATATTGAGTGCAGCACTTTCACAGCATCATCTTTCAGGATTTGAAATAGCTCAATTGGAATTCCATCACCTCCATTAGCTTTGTTCGTAGTGATGCTCTCTAAGGCCCACTTGACTTCACATTCCAGGATGTCTGGTTCCAGGTGAGTGATCACGCCATCGTGATTATCTTCGTAGTGAAGATCTTTTTTGTACAGTTCTTCTGTGTATTCTTGCCACCTCTTCTTAATATCTTCTGCTTCTGTTAGGTCCATACCATTTCTGTCCTTTATCGAGCCCATCTTTGCATGAAATCTCCCCTTGGAGTCTCTAATTTTCTTGAAGAGATCTCTTGTTTTTCCTATTCTGTTGTTTTCCTCTATTTCTTTGCACTGATCACTGAGGAAGGCTTTCTTTTCTCTCCTTGCTATTCTTTGGAACTCTGCATTCAGATGCTTATATCTTTCCTTTCCTCCTTTGCTTTTCACTTCTCTTCTTTTCACAGCTATTTGTAACGCCTCCTCAGACAGCCATTTTGCTTTTTTGCATTTCTTTTCTGTGGGGATGGTCTTGGTCCCTGTCTCCTGTACAATGTCACGAACCTCCATCCAGAGTTCATCAGGCACTCTATCTATCAGATCTAGACCCTTAAATCTATTTCTTACTTCCACTGTATAATCATAAGGGATTTGATTTAGGTCGTATCTGAATGGTCTAATGGTTTTCCCTACTTTCTTCAATTTAAGTCTGAATTTGGCAATAAGGATTTCATGATCTGAGCCACAGTCAGCTCCTGGTCTTGTTTTTGCTAACTGTATACAGCTTCTCCATATTTGGCTGCAAAGAATATAATCAATCTGATTTCGGTGTTGACCATCTGGTGATGTCCATGTGTAGAGTCTTCTCTTGTGTTGTTGGAAGAGGGTGTTTGCTATGACCAGTGCGTTTTCTTGACAAAACTCTATTAGCCTTTGCCCTGCTTCATTCCGTGCTCCAAGGCCTAATTTGCCTGTTACTCCAGGTGTTTCTTGACTTCCTACTTTTGCATTCCAGTCCCCTATGATGAAAAGGACATCTTTTTTGGGTGTTAGTTCTAAAAGGTCTTGGAGGTCTTCATAGAACTGTTCAACTTCGGTACATAACTTGGTTACAAGTTGTTTCCTTGCTGTCAATTTTACTTTTAAATTGAAACATTAAAAATGCTCTTACAAAATTCAATTCATATATTTTAAAATCAAATTGGTTTGTCTAAAGAATTATACCTTGACATCAGTAGAAATTAATGTTTTAAAAATAACATAAGACTTTTCTTACACTGGGCAAATCTAACAAATTTTAATAAAAGCAAATTATGGAAATTAGAAATTATAAAATATATACATATATAAATATTCAAGTTAAATTATAAGATTAAAATATAAGAAACACAGAAATATGTAAAAGCTTATTGTTTTTAATATAAATCTACAAATATGATTTAGAAACAGATTAATAACAATTTATTTTATATTAATTATCTATGCAGTTAAGGTGTTTTTTAAATACATAGGGAAAATAGTAAGAGAAGAAAACATTCCAACACAATGTAAAGGGTCCAAAATTAAAATTATAAATTATATACAACTTTTGTAATATGCATCTAATAATCTTGACCTTATAATTCAGAAATCACACTTCTTGGTATATATTCAGAGAAAATGTAGTTAGGACCTCAAACACATATTTGTATTCTCATTTCCCTTTTAGCATTATTTATAATGACCAAGATATGAATAAAACCTAAATATACATTAACATACAAATGAAAATTATAATATATGTGTAATAAATAAATATGTATAAACACAATGAAATATAATTATTTTTTTCAAAAAGAAGAAAATTTGTAACAACATGGGTAAACTTGGAGGACATTGTGCTAAGTGAAATATGTTTGACACCCAAAGAAAAATATTGTAGACTTTCCAGGTGGTGTTAGTGGTAAAGAATCTGTCTGCCAGTGCAGGAGACTTAAGAGATGTGAGTTCAGTCCCTGAGTTGGGAAGATTCCCCTGAGGATGGCATGGCAACCCACTCCAGTATTGCCTTGAGAATCCCACAGACAGAGGAGCCTGGAGGACCACAGTCCATGGGGCCGCGAGGAGTGGGACATGACAGCACCTCACCTTACCTTGTAAGTGGAAACTAACTCAAACTCATCAAAACAGAAAGTAGGGTGTTGGTTATCAGGGACTGTGGGAGGAGAAAATGGAAAGATGTTGGTCAAAGAGTTCAAAGTTTCAGTTTTTCGAGATGAATTTGTCCTGCAGATCTAATATACAGCAGTGTGACTGTTGGTAAGAATGTATTGTGTAACAGATTTGCTGGGGGGTAGGTCATAAGTGATAAAGAAAAATAAAGAAAGAAAAAAGGAAGGATGGAAGGGCACAAAAGGTAACTGTGAGATGATCCATATGTTAACGAGCTTGATTCTGATGATTATATAAGATATGTATATTATAGCCCCATCTTAAATATGTATGTACAATTTTAATTTGTCATTTATATTTCAATAAAGTTGGTTAAAAAATCAAATTAAAAAGTGGTCAAAAGATATGAACAGACAACTCACTAAAGAAGACAGATGGCAAATAAATATATGAAAAGATGCTCACCATCATAAAGCATTTGAGAATTACAAATTTAAACAATGGGATACCATTACACAGCTATTAGAATATCTAACATCCAAAATACTGACAAGATTGAAGACTTAGGAGGAACTGGAGCAACAGGAACTAATTCAGTGCTTGTGAAAATGCAAAATGGTACAGCCCCTTTGGAACATAGTTTGACAATTTCTTGCCAAGTTAAATATGGTCTTGCCATATGGTCCAGTGATTACACACCTAGATTATTACCTGAATATGCTGAAAATTTATATTCACAAAAACCTGAACACAAATGTTTAAAACATCTTTATTCATAATTGCTAAAAGCTAGATGCAATCAATAGGTCCTTCAATAGGTGAAAAGATAAACTGTGGTATATCAATACAATAGTATATTATTCAGTGATAAAGATAAAAGAACTATTAAGTCACTAAAATGTACAGAGGAACCATAAACACATATTCCTAAGTGAAAGAAGCTCTCCAGAAAAGCTATTGATACTTAGTATGTGATTCCAAATAAATGACACTCTGGAAAAGAGATTGTAGAAGCAGTAAAAATATCCAAGATTGCAAGGAGAGATGTAGGAGGGATGAACAGATACAACACAGGGCATTGTTAAGGCAATGAAACTGTTCTGTACAATCCGGTGATGACAGATACATGACATTATGCATTTGTCAAAACCAACAGAATTGTAGCCCAACAAGAAGATCCAACCAGTCCATTCTAAAGGAGATCAATCCTGGATGATCATTGGAAGGACTGATGCTAAAGCTGAAACTGCAATACTTTGGCCACCTCATGCGACGAATTGACTCACTGGAAAAGACTCTGATGCTGGGAAAGGTTGGGGGTGGGAGGAGAAGGGGACGACCGAGAATGAGATGGCTGGATGGCTTCACTGACTCTGTGGACACGAGTTTGAGTGAACTCCGGGAGTTGGTAATGGACAGGGAGGCCTGGCGTGCTGTGGTTCATGGGGTCGCAGAGAGTCGGACACGACTGAGTGACTGAACTGACCTGAACTGAATGCAAATTATGCACTTCAGTTAATAATAATGTATCAGTATTTGCTCATCATTTTAACACATGCAGCACACAAGAGCAAGTTATTAATAAATAGTGGAAATCACAAGGTTTCAAAATGAGTATCTGGAAATCTCAGCATTCTCTAATTTTTCTAGAAACCAAAAACTACTCTAAAAATAATTTAAAAATATATAAAGGAAATGATTCAACTTCACTGTATATGCATTTTATCCTTGGAATAAAAAGTGAAAATTTTGAAATGTTAACAATCAGACCTAATCAGTGACTAAACCAAAGGATGTGACACAACTTGTAGACATTCATTATATTCTGACTTCATATTTATGAAGGTCTTGCAGAGCTTGCTCACTGTGTTTTCATCTTTACTGCTTTTGTATTACACACAAATAAACACTCTTATCCTTGTTTATCATTTGCATAACAGGTGCTTTGAAGATTTTCTTTATGTTTTTTTCCCTTTAGGTGACAATGAGTTTCCTCTGATTAATCCACATTCTTTTCAATTTTATCTGAAAACTTAAACTAGACATCTGGCTGTTGTTAGGAATGAACCGAAGGCTAATAAATACAGAGCAAAACTGTTTATCCCTTCAAGTGAATTTTGTTAGGTTGTTAAAGTAGGGAATAAGGAGCCCAAAATGGTAGTTGGGAAAAACAGTGACTAGAAAAAAATTGACAAATGAACAAAGAAAAGGAGAAGCACGAAGAAAGGGGAAGTCTTGGGCTGGAGTGAGACTCTAGTGGGAAAACATGCCCAAATAAGCTCCCTTTCCTGATTGGTCTTGAATACATATGGGTACAAGCCCTAATTTGCTTGGGGAATAACCAATCAAGCCCCCAGAACCACCAAAGGGAAGAGACAAAAGTATAAAAAAGGAAGTCCAAAAGTCAAGACTACTTCTAAGGAGGTTGATCCACTTTTATGTTTCCTGAGTGTATTGCAGGCCACCTGCTCCTGCCTGCTTGAGCTCTAACTAGTCTGTCATTACAATCCTTTGTAAAAACAAGTCAAAGACCTCGAGGAAATACTGCTTGCTACCTGCTGAGTAAATCCTGCCTGCTTGAGCTCTAACTAGTCTGTTGTTCTAATTCCTTACTATAAGGAAACAAAAACTGAGGGTGAAAAATTAACCTGACAATTCTATCTAGGATCTTGCCTTCTTGTTTAAATGGTACTTCAAACCAAGTCATCTGTGAGGAAGTAACTGTTTTATTCAACGTATTTGAGCTGGCCCTTCCATACTTTCTTATCCATACCAGAAAATTTGTTAAAAGGAGTGCATGCCTATGTGCTCAGTCATGTCTGACTCTTTGTGACCCCATGGACTATAGCCTGCCGGCTCCTCTATTCATGGAATTTTCCAGGCAAGAATACTGGGGTAGGTTGTCATTTCCTCCTCCAGGGGATCGTCCCAACCCAGGGACTAAACTGTTATCTCTTGTGTCCCCTGCATTGGCAGGTACATTCTTTACCAACTGCGCCATCTGGGAAACCCTCAAAAGGTATTTGTCAGTTAGTTAAGGGCTCAAAGAAGCAAAATAAACTGGAATTGTTTACAAAACATCTAAGCTTTTGGTGTGTTTTTCTACAACATTTATATTTTGATGTTTAAATCTACCTCCGTTGTGGTTTAGATGTTCCATCATATCTTTGTATGTGTATATATATTCACAAGAATTGTGTGAATTTAAAACTTTAAGTGGTTGCTTATCAAAACAAGCACCTAAAACATGCAAAACTATTGATTTTATTCTAGAAAATTTCCTAACATTACAGCTTCAGTGGCTAGATGCTTTGAGCCCCTAAACTGCAAAAGAGAATTATTCAGCTGGCTATGTGGATTACCACTTAGGAGGATATATGAAATCTGAAGTCATAGTAACTATTCTGTCCTTGCTAAGTTCAGCCACTTGCCAAACTTATCAGATGTCACTTTCTAGATTAACCAGTCTTCTTTAACATGTGAGAATGACCTTTTTTGATTTAACAAAATAGAAATTTAGTCATTGACATGATTAGAAAAAGAGGGGTTTGGGGTGAGAATGACCTGAAACATTAGATCAATATTTCTTGGACTCTCTCTTTTATCTTTGTTTGTCTCCAAGTATTTATTTCCTACTCTTACTGCACTAATCTGGAATGATAGCTATAGGCAACTTATGGACATCTCTATAAAATAGTATGACTAAAGAGAAAAGATTATGCACTTCAATTTGAAGAATTTCAGGAGAAATTTGAGTCACAGTCTTTTAGACTCATCACTGTATCCAGAAAGGAGAGGTTCTCTGACTCCTCTAACTTGATCAAAGGAACTGTATCTCATTCAGAATCTTATTACTACATGTAACAACAAATTTGATAAACTACTGTTTTGCCCATAGAGATTTTTGTCTTTAAGATAAAAACTTTGAATTCTGATGAGGTAGAATAAGTACCTTCACTGAGAGGCACTTTAAGATTCATCCTAGCAGTGATTAAGACAAAATTGAATACTCTACACAAAATACCTAACCTGAATATTGGACGGGTTTATTTTTGAATTGGATGTACACTGCAATTAAAGAACAGGATTTAAGTAGTTGAAACTGAGAACTGTGTAATCAGCTATCCGAATATTAATAATGGTAGCATCCGCCTGGTAAAGTCGGCTTCCCATGTGACTCAGTGAATCTGAGTGCCAAATGCAGGAGATACAGGTAAAGAATCTTCATTGGCAATACAGGAGATGCAGGAGACCTGGGTTCAACCCCTGGATGGGGAAGATCCCTGGAGGAGGGAACTGCAACTCATTCTAGAATTCTTGCCTGGGAAACCCCATGGACAGAGGAACCTGACAGGCTACAATTCAGTTTAGTTCAGTTCAGTTGCTCAGTTGTGTCTGATTCTTTGCGACCCCATGGAATGCAGCACACCAGGCCTCCCTGTCCATCACCAACTGCCAGAGTTTACTTAAACTCATGGCCATTGAGTCGGTGATGCCATCCAACCATCTCATTTTTTTTCATCCCCTTCCCCTCCTGCCTTCAATATTTTCCAGCATCAGGGTCTTTTCAAATAAGTCAGTTCTTTGCATCAGGTGGCCAAAGTATTGGCTACAATTCAAGGGGTGGCAAAGAGTCAGACATGACTTAGTGACTAAGCATTCATGCTTGCCTGATAAATTGGCAATTATAGTCTTTCTCACTATTTAGATTTTGGTCCTAATGTTCTAGCATGAGAAAATAATTATTTTGATGAAGAACTAATGTTAGTGCTCACAGAACTAGAATTTTATCTTTTCTCTTTCTTCATGCAGTATTTGAAATAAATTAAAAAATGGAGATGACTTTGTCAACTGAATTCCTAGAGACAGCTATAACTGATAACAAAATGAGGGAAAATACAATAACCAATTTTAAGAAATCTATATAACATCAATGTAAATGTGTTAATAAATTATATTTTAACTTGAAATGACTCAATTATCTAAAAATGTATTATAGTCTTGAATTGCACTTTACAAAGAATTTGTATTTATTTTACTCATTAGGAAAATGCATATAGATGTAATAAGAAAGGTTAACTTTCATTGAATTTCATATTTATAAACAGAATGGCCATTTATTTCTATATCTAAGAGAGAAATTTTCAAAATTCAATGGCTCAGTAACTTATTCTAAAGTTTAAAGTATACTTCAGGTATAAATGAAAAGATCTGTGGAAATACCACTCACTGGTTAAGTTCACTAAACACATATATTTTTGGTTTCCACAGGGTGAAGTGTTATTCAAGGATGTGGAAAATCAGGTTTTTTTTTTTCATTTTAGAAAGGGCTTTGTGATACATCAAAGCTACATCTGATAAATATCACATAACTCTCAACATACTGGACACAAAAGTTCTACTGAATTTAATTAAAATACTATTAAGTTGATTTATGTAAATAATGCAACTACACATAGCTTTTATTCTTCTACTTTCTTGATGTGGTTTACATCACATTCATGAATTTGTTTCATTTTTGAAAAATCGAAACTTCCCTAGAGTGACATGGCACACTACAAAGAGTTTTACAACAACTTTCAGAAATCATTAAATATCTGGGACTTGGTGCAATTGTAACTGCCAGGCTGACCTCATCAACAGAGTTTGTCATTACCCCACAAACGAGTCAAGACTGATAACTGATTCAGGGTTCAGTTCAGTTCAGTTGCTCAGTCGTGTCTGACTCTTTGCGACCCCACAGACACTGGCAAATGTTACTCTAAGGATGATGATTTAAGATTCTAGATCAAGTGAACTTTCAACTTCAGAAACAACATGCCATTACTAAAAACTATAAAATATATATAAAATTCCAAATGACTGGATATATCTCCCTTTGCCTCCCAACCATTCCAGCCTCACTTAAGAAGATTTCTTTGAAGTTCTGTATTCAGTGCAGATTTTGATAATGAGAAACTTCTATTTTAAGTTTCTAGAGTAATGGATTTATTGCAACTTGTATCCAATTCGAGAATGAACAGAAGATATGAATAGTCATTTTTCCAAAGAAAATAAACAGATGGACAACAGGCAAATAAAGAGATGTTCAACATTGCTAATTATCAAGGAAATGTGTAATAAAACCACAATGAGGTATCACCTCAAACATGTCAGAATGATTATCATTAAAAGGTCTACAAATAACAAATGTTAGTGAGGATGTGGAGAAAAGGGAATCCTATTACACTGTTAGTAAGGATATAAATTGGTGCAACTACTCTGAAAAATTGTATGGAAGTTTTCTCAAAAAGAAAATAAATAAAAATAGAATTACAATATGATCCAGCAATTCCATTCCTGGGTATTTATCTACAGAAAATGAAAACACTAAATCAAAAAGATACACACACTCAATGTTCATAGTAGCATTATTTACAATAGTCAAAATAATAATGAATAAAGAGGACATGGTGTATATATATGACATATATAATGGAATTACAACATGGATGAACCTATTGAGTATTACTCTTAGCAAAATACGTCAGACAGAGACAGACAAATATTGTTATCACTTACATATGGAATCTAAAAAAGATAAAACAAAGGAGCAAATATAACAAAAGAGATTCATAGATATAGAGAACAAACTAGTAGTTATCAGTGGCGAGAGGGAAAGGGGGCATAATAGGGATGGGGATAAAGAGGTACAAACTTTTATAAAATAAACTACAAGGAGCCAACATAAATCTAGCATTTTGTGTTTTTTTCCTTCACTATTTGTGCCAATGAAATGAGACTGAACTCATGTATGGTATCCCATGTACGGCAGAGGTAGTATCATTAATGAATTCTACCACAATTATTGATATGTATCTTTTAGTCTTTTCTGTATAATTTGTGTGTCTGATTTATGGGAACAATACTCTAATTTTTTCACATAAACAATGAGTCAATAATTTAGGTAGCTTTCCTGAATAATCAAGAATGGTCTCAATTTGGAGCACACAGCTGAGACATTAGTTCCAGGTTGGTTATTTATTTATATGATGAGAATTGTTGTGTGCATACAACAGCAACACTGTTCAAAAGTGTATGAGGTATTAGTCTGAGACAAATAGGACCAGGTGTCCTGACCATGAAGGAAATATTTAACCAGCAGAGGCACATGGAAATCCAGGAAAAAAAAGACTTTTGTTCATAGCATGAGGTCTGAACCATGGCCAGACATTAACTGGGTTACATATTAAATTTGTTATTCATCTTTTCCAGGTGGCAAATATTTGGCCTATTGTCATAGAGAGGGTGCTAAATTTAAGCTGCAACCTTTTAGTAACTAAAAAGTTGCTTGATTTTGTTTCTAACATGGGACATACTGACTTTCATATCAGGTTATCAAGACACACTTTATGTGATCCATTATAAAATAACTCTGTAAGATGTTGCCTGCTACTACACTGTCCTTAACACTCACAGTCTTCCAGAAAAGTTGAAAGGGCCAATGACATTCTTAAATTTATAAAAATAAAAAAAAATTTTTTTAAATAAAGATAAAAGCCTCGATGTTTGACAAATGATTCCTGTGAAATGAAAACAAAAGCCTTTCATTAAAAAAACAAAAACTTTCAGAAACCCTTGGGTTCTCTTTATCAAATGTACTCCCATTAGTACTTATGGCATTCTCGTCTACTCCCTCAAGGATATAAAATTTATGTTCCTACGAACTGGTAACAGGAAGGCCCATGTGTTCAAGAACTTCACTTCTAATACAAGAAATGCTGCAAACCTTCTTGAAAGCAGTAATAAGCTATGTAAAATCCAACTCAAGTTGTTCAAGAACCCTTGAGGCTTTGGGTCTTGACTGTGTCCCATCATTTCAGTTTTTCTAGGTTATGTGGTTGATAGGTAACATATGATCTCTCAGAAAACTTCAGCTGTTATTTTAGCTTCCCCACCAATGCTTACAAATCAATAACCAGTTGTCCATACTGCAATGAGTAGTTTCATGGAAAAATTTAGATACTATCTTTTTGAAATCATTTGATGCCACCAAGAAGGTATATTCAGAGTATCTTATAAATATTGTTTTATAACAGCCTCTTTGAATTCCTTCAGATAAATTAACCCTTATAGCATCATAATCTGGATTAAACATGATTTATTTTGGCATGGTAATCCGCTAGAGTATTTCTTTTAGTATTCTTTTTATGTCTTTGTGCATGAGCCCCAATCTTTATAATAGTCGTCTCTCTATGAAGTAGGACTGCATCCAAGTGCTCCCTTAAACTTACTGTCTGTCTTTGCTGAGAATTCCTGAAGAGGTGAGAAATCCCTTTTTTATCCAAAGCATTCCAATATCACATACTACTCTGAAAGCATACTTGTTATCTGCATATATATTTACTCTCCAGACTTTGACTAATTAGCAAGATCTAGTAAAAAAGCTCTGTCACCTGGGATGGTTTTATTTCAAGTAAAGAATTATATTCTAAACATGAGCTTAAATTAGTGATAGTATATGCTACTTGATATCCTCCAGTTGTATTTTGAAATAGTCTATCAACAAATAATTCTAGATCAGAGTTATCAACAGGAGTCTCTATAAATCCAAATAATGTACCAAACATCCCCTTAGGAAGGTAAGTCAAACATGATGTTCCTCTTTGTCTGGTAAAGAGAGGAGAACGATGGGATTTAGAATATAGTTCGTCCTCTGTGTCTAAGAGTTTTGCATATGTAGATTCAATCAGCAACAAGTTGAAAATATTCCAAAAAAATAAAAAATTCAGAATGGCTCTCCAAAAACAAAACATCAATTTACCATTCACCAACAACTATTTATATAGTATTTACATTGTATTTACAACTACTTACATAGCATTTACATTGTATGAAGTATTATAAGCAATTAGAGGGGATATGCATGTTATGTGCAAACACTATGCTATTTTATGTAAGTGATTTAACATCTGTGGATTTTGGTATGGTGGAGGGAAGCCTGAAACCAATTCTTCGTGGATACAGAAGGATGAATGTATTGCAGCAGTGAATAAAAAGGTGACAGTAAGAAAGTAACAGAATCTCATAAGAAGTTAATTGGCTGGCTGAAAAAGTATTGTGTTCAATCAGTATTGATGTCTGTATTTCACAGGAACCCATGAGTTCAGGCAGGGGAATTAGCAGAAGGGTAGCTCAGCAGAAGTATACTATCAACAGGTTTGGCAGTGACAGCTATCGCCCCAAAACACTGGAGATAAAGAATTCCAACCAGACCAAGGATGAAAATATTATAAGCAATGGGTTTTTGATATTTCCCATGAGGTTGAATTAAAAACCTAAGGCGTTGCTCAGATTGCTTATGCACAAAGAGAGAAAATGGATTTTAATAGCTAGTGAAATTTAGAGAAGATTGCTGAAGAGACTTCTTTAGGCTACAGAATGTCTGTTCATATTTAGGCTCCGAAAAGAGGTTCTGTTACTGAAGGCTTGGTTAATTCTCAAAGAGGTATTGCAGTCTCAGAAAAATTTGTTACACATTTGTTGAAATATCCAGTTAAACCCATATATTTCCTTTAATTATTTGTTTTGTAAGTGTCCTAGGATATAATTGAATAGTCTTCAGTCCATCAGGAGAGATGTTTTGACCTTCTGAGATATGTTGTAAGAATAGGTTAGCATAATAACGGCCATCTTAGAGGCCGGAAAAACCATTTTTACTGAGTACGTGACTTGAGGGAAGAACTAGATAAAACCTGGAAGACAAGTTAATCTTAAGTCCCAGGAAGGCAAGTTAATCTTAAACACCAAGAATGTGGGCGGCTTCGACACTGAAAATTAGGTAAACAGGTCTGATAAACTTATCTCCTTAAGACCCCAGGAGAGAGATAGGCACAGCTGTGTGTGTGTGTAAAGAAAATTCCTGTGAGTTAGGTAATTTAGAAATGTCATGATTTGAAAATGCTATATAACCCCTTGGCTCTGAGTGCTCAGGGTCCTTGTTGAAACCCGCTGCGTCGGGTGGACACTTGGACCCCAGCTAGCTGGAAATAAACCTCACTGTGTGTCTTGCATTATCGTGAGTGTCCTCTGTTCCTTTGAGGAAAGGGCGACTCCAGGCTCTAACATTTGGGGGCTCGTCCGGGATCCCAAGACCCCTCCTCAAAGAGACAGACAATCTCTGATACCGAAGTTTGCACAAAAGCCGCGGCAGGAGGTTTGGCCACCTCCTAGAGGGGAGGACTGAAACAGGTCTCTGCCTGGACCCAATTGAGAATTCTCATGGAAGGGAAGAAGCCGGTTACGACCCTGGAGGCTCCATTATTGGAAGTCGTGGGAGACGTCCCCGACGAAGGGGTGCCTGAACGATGTCCACAGTGGATGCCGTTTGGAACCCTAGGTAAGGGTCCTGAGTGTTGTGTGAATGAGACGGCGCCTGTGAATGTGGAGTGGCGGACTGGCCAGTGGGTGTTGAAAAGCTCGGTTCGAATTTGTGTGTTCGCTGGAACTGTAGCAGTGGACGCCCTTCGGTAAGGTTACTTTAAACTGCAGGAAGCCTCAGAGGTCTCAGAGACCTAGTAGTGTGTTTTCGGCCAACGTTTGTCTGTCCTCCGTTTGTCATGTTATCGTGTGTGCCGGCATTGTCTCTGTCTCTCTCCTGTGTCTTTTCTCTCCCGTAATCTATTCTGTGGTCATGGGTCAAGGAAGCTCTACCCCACTCTCCCTCATGATGGATCATTTCTCTGACTTTAAATCTAGGGCGCGAGACTTGTCTCTGCTAGTGAAGAGGAATAAGCTGGTGACACTCTGCTCCTCGGAGTGGCCCACCTTTAATGTCGGGTGGCTGAGAGAGGGAACCTTCAGCCTGCCCACCATCCGGGCTTTTGGGGGAAGGTTCTCATGCCTGGCCCTTCTGGCCACCCGGACCAGATGCCCTATATCCTGGTCTAGCAAGATCTGGTGGAAAAGCCACCAGCATGGATAAAGCCTTTTGTTTCTATCCTTTTCACCTATAATCCCACCTGGGATGACTGTCAGTAGCTGTTACAGGTGCTCTTCACCACGGAAGAACGGGAGTGGATTCTATCGGAAGCTCGGAAACATGTCTGGGGTGTGGAAGGGAGGCCCACCCTGCAGCCGAACCTAATTGATGAGGGATTTCCATTGACCTGGCCCCAGTGGGACTTTGAGCGCGCAGAAGGTAGGGAGCATCTCCGAGTGTACTGCCAGACTCTTATGGCAGGCCTCCGAGCAGCTGCCCAGAGACCAAGGAATTTGGCTAAGATAAAGTTGTTCAGGGATTGGTTTTGGCTATGGAGATTAAATGAAAATTACACTGCGAATACAATCCCCAGAGCTCGGGTCAAGTAAAAAGGATGACTCGGACCCTAAAGGAAACATTGGCAAAATTGGCAATAGAGACTGGAGGGGACTGGATGACTCTCCTTCCTTATGCCCTTTTATTGTTTATGGGGTCCCTCCGCCGACCCCCTATAGAATCGGTCCAACTGTTTTTATAAACTAGTAAATTTTATATCGTAATATCTAATTCATGACTAAAGACTCGCACTGTGTCTGTCTTAATATGTCTTGGTATGTCTTTGTCTCTGAGTAATATTTTTGAAGTTAATTTGTAAATGAGATCTATTTAATTGGCTTAAAAAAGGGTAAGCGCTTACAAATCAAACAATTCTAAATAAAATAATAAATTCCAGGTTCATGTAAACTGGAAAATATTCAGTATTAAATACCTCATATTAATGTTTGTTGATCTATCTAATATAGACATGTCTAAGAGTCATCAACATTAAGCATATTCTCATTGTACCTAGGTTTTAGTCAAATGTTGTTATATTGTTATATCTGTCACAAGTTTGTTGACAAATTACCTTGAGTGAAAAAAAAAAGAAAAACTTCTAAGAAATGTAAATGAGACATGAGCTTTTAGATAAACTCTATTAAGATTAAAAATGTCTGTCTAAAACAGTTTCTCTAGATTTTGGTAACCTGAATTTCTAAGGTTGTGCTAAATTAAGTAACAAAAGTTTATTGAATAGCTAGGTCATTTCCAAATAAAATAAAATTCTGAAACATTCACTACTGAATACTAATTTACAGAAAAATTAAAGATTTTAGACTATTAATAAATAATGTTTGATGCCATCCTGAGATGTTTACTAAAATTTTTTAAGTTATCACTGGTATTTATGTTCACCAATCTATAGAATGCTAATATAAAGGTCAATTCTTGGTTGCTTATGGAAAGTAAGATGTGTGTATTCAGTAAAAGGTATGAAAAATGAAGTTACATTTTATAGAGGAAAAAGGTAGTAGGTCTAACTTACAGTTGGCTGTTCCAGGATTGGAGAACAAATGGGTACAGAAAGTGATAAAATGGTTTTGTGGAAAGTGGACCCCAAGGAAAGAGTTTTGTGTATAAATAAACGTTTTCTTGAGATGTTAAACTGCATTTGACAATATATTTAAGATTATTTGCCTCTTAAGTGGTCTGTTCTATATTTGCCTCTGAAATCCTATATTGTTACTATGGCTGAGTGAATAGCTATTGTTTCACAGTGACCTATAATCCCATCTGACTGAGTGCTCTAAACCTTTCTGATATTTGTTGACAAAACTTCCTAAATCAATCAGATAAAGCACTTTTGGCTTCTAGCTGACTTTGGGATGCTTCAGAGGGCCCCTGAAACATCCCAAAGGGAGATATTGCACTAATTGGGTTATAAATACAAGTTTCTGAACTGGGTAAGAAATTTAAAGATTCTAGTGAGAAACCTGATGACTGTACAAAGGTTAACAAAAGGACCAAATGAACTGGCAAATATGCTTATAACTTTTATGGTTTCTGAAAAATTACTGGTTTGAATCTGTGTTTTCCAGATTTTAGGAAACCTTCCCCTCAAACTAATTGTAATTTGGTAAAATGGTATTTAATAGACAAATTGAAGCATTTAACATTTTTCTCTATCTGACCCCTTCAGAGACTGGAAACTCTTAGGCTTCCAGTAACTTTATCAGAAACTAAGAAGGTTATCTCACTAACAGGTACAGAAATCTCAGTTTTGGAGACCTTAAGAAAGGGAGGAATTCACTCACATCTGTTAAGCAAAATCTGTGATAAGCCTTTGAGATGACTTTCTCTAACCCTGAAAGGTTTTAAAGTTAAGTTTAAGACTCCATAAAAGTTTCAGCAAAGCAAAAAAAAAAAAAAAGAAAAGTCTATGGTTACATAAATAATCAGGTCAATTTTATTGAGAACAGATCTATTTTGTAAACAAGTCTTAATTTGGTTATATTTGATAAAAATGAGCAATTTTAGGGAAAAAAAAGATGTTTCAATGAGTGTTAAATACCAGTTTGTTAATGGAAATCTGTTTCTACTAAGACTCATTTCTTGAATGGATCTTTGCTGTTATGCAATATTAATATAGGATTTGGTTGAGTTCTTCAAGAGCACCCTAGGTTTGTTTCTGAAGCTTGTCTCAGTGATCTATCTTTGGATGAAGATCAGATGCCTTATGACCTGCAACCAGGACTGGAAAAAGACATAATTTAAGGGACTGTCTCCAACCTGGATGGAAGGACTTTTTTCAGAAGAAACTACACTACACCAGGATGAGAAGACGACGACATCAGAGGTAGACAGCTTGCCCAAGATGCTGGACCTGTTTCGTATGATCATTTATAATGTTTTCTTGACTTCTTAGACCTCTGCATATAAGTCAAATGCTTTTCTACCATAGGCCTGATCCTATGCTAGTTTTAAAAATTAATCCAATTGTCGGGTTTGTAGACATGTAAAAGCTCATTCTGCTCATACAAAAACTCTGTTAGACTTGTGCCATTCTAATGTCCTTAAACCATGGCAAAAGTCTGCTTCTAAATTGGAAAATGAAAAACAATAGCTGGAAATCAGAGTCAGGGCTATGGGAAATCCAAGAGGGCTGCTTCGCTTTTCCCAGCTCCCTGACAAACCTCATTTTTTTACTAAGACTCACTGCTGAGACAGTTCCTTGTTACGTGATACTGCTAAAAGATTTAATTAAGTTATTAAAAAGGACACTCTAGGTTAGTTTCTAAGGCTTATCTCAGTAACCAATCTTCAGATAAAGGTCAGATGCTCCATAATGTACAATCAGGAGATTAACACCAGGCTATAGTAATTAAACAAATGAAGTCAGGTGACTTGGGGTATACCAGGCTTTATCTAATAAAAGTTCTTGACTTATAATTCTTATTTTACTAACAACTGCTAGCTATGGCTATATTATTTTCTATGTCACTTGTTTCACTGAGCCTGTGATATAATGCTGATATGCAGTTCCATATGAGATCAATAATTGTAATAATGTGATTCTGGGTTTGAGCAAAAGCAACAAGAGGGAATATTTTCCTGGACCAGGAGGCTAGTAAGACAGTGGTCCAGAGACTTTTGCTACTTGCAAGGCCTGGTCCAATTTTAGCACACTGAGTGGCCCATCGCTTCCCTAGACCTGGGAATGAGCCTTCCCAGCAACGCAGGACACAATGGCCATGACATGGTGTCACATGGTCAGATATGTGGCTATGAAGGGTCCCTGCTGACTGGAAGTTGGTACTTGCCAGCTGCCTCTACAAAGATTACGTCACGACCATTGCAAGCTGCTGACCTTCAACACCCCCTGAAAATCAGGGTGAAAATCAGGAATGAGGCACTCTGTGCTCTGGAAAAAAAACAAACAAACTGGCAGAACAGGCCTTCAGATAGTCAGATCTTTTCAGAAAAAGGTTTTATGAGTTCCAATTCTTGCATCTTCTTATACGTAGAAAAACACTGACGTCATTAATGGTGACATCTGCTTTGGCTATTGAAAAAAATTTTTTTTTTTTACAATTAAAAGTCAAAATAGAGTAGCTATGGTTCAGACATCCTGGGAAATAACTATTTCCCAGATAGCCTGAAAAATGAGATTATGGGTGTGATTTCAGATTAGACGCTGTGACCTAATGTAGAACTTGATGCTCCTGTAATGCATTTTTGCTTCTGTACTTTGCTTGCTGCTTGTAAAACCAAAGTTACTCCATTTTAAGATAAGGTTGTTTTTAAGTAAAGATTCCTAAAATTGTTTTTGAGTAAGGATGTATAATGATCCCTGGATCAAACTCTACCCACGGAGGAAGATTCCTCCGTTTGAACAACAGAAAAGGGGGGAATGTAAGAATAGGTTAGCATAATAACGGCCATCTTAGAGGCCGGAAAAACCATTTTTACCGAGTAGTGACTTGAGGGAAGAAGAACTAGATAAAACCTGGAAGACAAGTTAATCTTAAGTCCCAGGAAGGCAAGTTAATCTTAAACACCAAGAATGTGGGCGGCTTCGACACTGAAAATTAGGTAAACAGGTCTGATAAACTTATCTCCTTAAGACCCCAGGAGAGAGATAGGCACAGCTGTGTGTGTGTGTAAAGAAAATTCCTGTGAGTAGGTAATTTAGAAATGTCATGATTTGAAAATGCTATATAACCCCTTGGCTCTGAGTGCTCAGGGTCCTTGTTGAAACCCGCTGCGTCGGGTGGACACTTGGACCCCAGCTAGCTGGAAATAAACCTCGCTGTGTGTCTTGCATTATCATGAGTGTCCTCTGTTCCTTTGAGGGAAGGGCAACTCCGGACTCTAACAATGTCACAACCTAAATAATAGACTTGACCTTGAAGAAATTACATTTATCTTTTCAAAATTTATAAAAGTCCCTGTTCTTGTAGGGCTAAGCACAAATAATTGGAATGTTTTTGAAGAACATTCCTCATTGTCTGAACAAATTAAGAGATCATCTACACGTTGCACCATAACTGAATCACAAGAGAATTTAGATTCTTTAAGACTTAATTGAGAACCTAGGAAAAAACAAGAGTATTCTTCAGTGAACTTCTGGAAATGGATATCCAGGTATATTGTCCTTTCCAGGAGAAGGTGAAAGATTGATTCTTCTGCTCTAGAGGCATACCAAGATAGAGCAAACATGCAATGAAACAAGTTTCTTACAGGAGGAATTAATTGCTCAGAGGATGCTATTAACTCCTGCTGTCTTTGCTCCTTCTTCCTCTGTAAAAACATACCACACAGGTGGTAGGTATTTAAATAACCCACAGAGTTTCTCTATTATCCTCAACGGTGATCCTGGAGCTCTGATTGGAAATCATTCTTTCCTGCTCTATGATATCATTCCTGCAAGTTGCTTCAGGAGGAAATGATGAAAGACTGCTATCTGGGTTAGGTATTACTACCGAGAAAAGATGGATAATAACTTTGTTGATAACACTGAGGACTTTAACAAATTGATATCCTCATCCAATTGTTTTATTTACTGGCAGGATGGGAGTGTTACCAGAGCTAGTACTGGATATGAGACCTTTGTATATGTTTTGCAACTACAGGTTTGAGACCTTATTTGCTTCTGACCTCAAGGGATATTGGCAGAAGTTTGGGTATCAGTTTTGTAGAATCTATTTGAACTTTAATAGGTTATTCTATCTCTGATGTCATTGGAAATTTTAGTCCAGGAGTGTCAGGTAGAGGAGCAAGATATTTACTTGGGATGTGAATCAAAAATTAAGAAGACAAAATATATACAGTGAAGACACAATTCTTATGGATAGAGGAATCCTCTGGAACCATGAGAAACAGCTCCCCTGATGTACATTTAATGTTACAATTCCATTTGCAAAGAAAGTATCTTTCTATTAAATCACAAAGCAGGAAGGAATATTTTCCAGTAAGGGACTCAGAGGTCATAATTAGGGACAAGAGGGAAAATCTGTGGGTTGTTTGAAACACCTACCATCTGCTTGTCATGCCTACTCAGAGGAAGGTTGAGCAAAGGTGGCGGGCTTTATTGTAGAAAGAATGGCACCTGTATCTACCAGGAGTCAATAAGCTTGACTCTCTGTATTAGTGAGCTTGAGCTGCTATAATAAAACAGCATGCTGCTGCTGCTAAGTCACTTCAGTCGTGTCTGACTCGTGCGTCCCCATAGAAGGCAGCCCACCAAGCTCCTCCATCCCTGGGATTCTCCAGGCGAGAACGCTGGAGTGGGTTAATAAAACAGCATAGACTGACTTAAAAAGTAAATTTCTCACAGTTCTGGAAGCTAGGAAGTCCATGATCAAGGTACCGGTGAATTCAGCTTCTGGTGAGAGTTGTCTTCCTGGTTTGCAATTGACCACTTTCTCCATGCTGTGTGTTGACTTGGTGTTTCCTTGTTGTATATATGGGATGGCGAGTGTTGAGGAGCTGGGAGTGGAAGGGAATAGAAAGGGAGAACTCTCTGACATTTCCTCTTATAAAGACACTAATCCTGTCAGATTGAACCACATTCTCATAACTACTTAACCTTTATTGCCTCTTTATAGTTAATTCATGCTGATCGCCGAAGAATTGATGCTTTTGAACTGTGGTGCTGGAGAAGACTCTTGAGAGTCCCTTGGACTGCAAGGAGATCCAACCAGTCCATCCTAAAGGAGATCAATCCTGGGTGTTCATTGGAAGGACTGATGCTAAAGCTGAAACTCCAATACTTTGGCCACCTCATGCGAAGAGTTGACTCACTGGTAAAGACTCTGATGCTGGGAAAGGTTGGGGGCGGGAGGAGAAGGGGACGACAGAGAATGAGATAGCTGGATGGCATCACTGACTCTGTGGACATGAGTTTGAGTGAACTCCGGGAGTTGGTGATGGACAGGGAGGCCTGGCGTGCTGTAATTCATGGGGTCGCAAAGAGTCGGACACGACTGAGCGACTGAACTGACTGACTGAACTTACTATAAGGGTGTTTGAAAAAGAGAATAGCAATTGAGTCAGTAGATTAGATGATCCCCCTCAGCAGTGTGAGTAGGCATCATCCAGCATAAAAGCCCACGTGGAACAAAAGAATAAAGGAAGGCTCCTTCACTCCGCCTCAGTCTGGATGTCCATCTTACCCTGCACCCTGAAATCAGTGCTTGTATTTCTCTGATATTTGGACTTGAACTGAAATACCACTGGCCTTTCATCTCAGATTAAGGCTTACACCTCTGGCCCCTCTGGTTCTCAGGCCTTCAGACTTGAAATGAATTACACCAATGAGTTTTCTGAACCAATTCCTATGATAAATCTATCTATCTAATCTATCTACCTACCTACCTATCTATCTACAGTGGTAAGATAATTGTTGGAAAAGCATAGGAAGTCTGCACATGAAAAAAAGGAGGAGGTGGGGCAGAGGACCAACAGAGAAATAATAGAAGAGAGATTAGAAACATAGGGGGGTGGAGGGAGAGCTTGACACAGGGAGGCAACCTAAGGATGCATAAAATCTTTGTTTGATTCAAATGTTCTCCCTAGTTACTACTGAAGTTCCAAATCATAATTGCTGAAATCATGCTATTTTAGAAAGATAGGCACGTGATTAGCACTGTAATGAGAGCACATATGAGAAGCAGGCATTTTTCTTGGAAGAGACGATTTCAATTTAGGTAATGCCAGGAAACTGGCAACAGTGGGCAGAAGTGTAATTCCTATGGACTTCATGTCCAACTTGAAGGTGGTCATCTCTAAATGTAGGCCCCAAAGCTGTGCTCTTCAAACAGGTGGAAAATTTTGATCTTTCTCTGGATCACTGCCAAGTTCTCAGCACAGAAAAAATAATCTACAGAGAAGGACAATCTCATCTGGGTTTCTTGATGTCCCATCTAAATAGATGGGTCCAGTGAGAATTGCAAATTCACTGTTCTAGGAGGCTGGCTCCAACAATAGGTTTAAAAGTGCTATGCCTGTGTTCTACCCTGTGATTCTCCTTTTAGGAGAAACAACACTTAAACATCACAGCACAAAATAGTAATAAAATATAGTAAAAAGGAATTTGGAGGAATTTCCTGCCAAACTGAAAATAAATAGCCAAAGAACTCAATGCAAAGAGGGCAGAGTTTAGATCTGGCACTGACTTACCACAAGGCACCTGATTGAAGGCTGAGGGCCATGGTGACAAGCAGTGTTGACCACACCTTATTAAAACCTCCAGGAAAACTGTGGAAATAAACAAAGACCATTCAAATGAGAATAAACAAAATATATTTATTCAGAGATTGCAACAGAAAGGGAGTCAGCATCATTTGCAAATGGCAGAGACTCAAAAGCAAGCAGGAAAATGTAAGAGCCTTAGGGTGGAAAAAAGTCCTCAGATATACCATAATTGCAGATTGCTGGCATGGCAAAACTGGAAGTGGACTAACTAGAAGTAGGACATCCTATGCTACTGGTTAAAGGTGCATATTTTGCTTTCTCTTATTAGTCCTAAATTGGAGGTAGTGAAGCTGGCAGTTATTGACCCACAACTGGCCATTTTGAGCTGACTGGTGCAGAGGTGGAGGTTTAGATTCTTGGGCAGATTGCTGCAGAGGTCAAAGTTCAATTTTTATGTGGTCTAGGTTTCTATATTAAACCTCTCAGGACCAAGGTGGATGGCTAAAATTTACATTGTGACTGTCTTGTTCTTGTTGAATAGCCTTTTGTTCATAATTGATAATAACTAAAATATACATTGAGACAATTTTTCTTCTGATCTCTGTGCACTATGCCTGTGTACTCAGTCACATCTGACTCTGCGAGAGTTGGACTGTAACCCACCAGACTCCTTGCCCATGAGATTATCCAGGCAAGAATCATAGAGTGGCCATTTCCTTCTCCAGAGGATCTTTCTGACCCAGGGATCAAACCTACATCTCCTATATCTCCTATATTGGTGTGCATGCTATGTTACTTCAGTCATGTACAACTCTGTGCTACCCTATGGACTGTAGCCCTCCAGGCTCCTCTGTCTATGGGCATTCTCCAGGCAAGAATACTAGAGTGGATTGCCATGACTGTCTCCATGGGATCTTACCAACAGGGATTGAACCCACATCTCTAATGTCTCTTGCATTGGCAGGTGGGTACTTTACCACTAGTGCCACCTGGGAAGCCTATATTTACAGGTGGATTCTTTACCACTGAGCTACTTGGGAAGTCCCTTTGTATAATATACCAATGTTCAAAGAAGCTGAAACCCAGTGACATATCCCCCAGTATCTTGTGGAAATAGCCCATTTCTCATTATTATGGCATGTTTTAGAGGGATAAGTATTATCTTGAGGGTAGGACAGGCTACAACAAGATTTCTTTAAATATCAAGATTTCTTTAAATATATGGGTTTATGCTCAGTGTTTTCCAGTAAAGCATAGAAAATAATATTTAAATACTGTTGAAAGTAAACTGAGGAAACAATAACAGAATATCTGTATAGAGTGTCTTTGATATTTGAGGGGTCTGATAGGGCTAGTCCTTGAATGGGAATGGGGAGGAAAAATGTTGATAGAGTGCTGAGGATGTTGATAGAGTGCTAAGGGAAAATGTTGATAGAATGCTAAATGATGTTTTTGGTATGTAGGAGAGAATGTGTTTTGCAACTGATGTGTGATAGGAGTGCTAAGATGTAAAAAGAAAATCATTAAATCCAACTTTTAAATTAGTGAAATCGAGAATTCAGAAAAATGTTCTCTGAGTGTTGTCTCCAAAAGAGACAAACATGGTCCCTGAGCACCAGAGGACATATTAATTTAAAATGCATCATATGTTCCAAATACTCTACAAGTTGACTTAACAAGATGATTACACTGAGTAGAAAAAAATAAACAGAAAAACTTGAAACTAGATAACAGATCAATTAAACAATTATGGACTTTCCTATTGTTGATTTTGCTAATATTTTAATCTTACTAATTTTAACTGAATTCTAATATTTCCTATTGTATCTATACAAATATTGTTAAACTAATTCTATAGACATGTGAAATTACTTAATATTTGAAAAAGAACATTATATAGAGTACAAATTCCTTTAATATTCTATATTTAATTGTTCTAAGAAGAAGACTTTCCTTCAATACTTTTTTGGTTTCCTCTGTACTCAAATATGTA
Organism: Moschus berezovskii; assembly: GCF_049115385.1. Lineage (NCBI taxonomy): Eukaryota > Metazoa > Chordata > Mammalia > Artiodactyla > Moschidae > Moschus > Moschus berezovskii. The sequence goes on from NC_142475.1 coordinate 28,004,781, forward strand.
CGAAGGTAAATATTTTCTATCTACATTAATATCACACTCAAGAAAACATTCTCTTTTCTTTAGCTTTCGGTCTAAATTCCATTACAAGAAATCCATTTAACTTTACCCCACATAAATATTATCATAATAGATTTAATATATTTTTCATGTCATTGCTCTTAGTTAATTGTGCAATTTACAGCACTCTAAATGTTTTTTGAGTTTTAAATAGTACTCTTCAGTACATTAGGAAAACAATTTAACATTTCCAAAGCAATTTTGGTATGCAAGATTCCTCAGATTCAAACAGAACAAATAGCTTAAATAATTATAACACCATTTTAAAAGTTCATTTACATAGTGTACCGTAAAATCCATTTTATTAATTGGCAAGTAGCTCCTGGAATGCTATGGCAAACACAAATTTCTGTGTTTAAGTTGCTCAGTTGTGTCTGACTCTGCAACTCTGTGGATTTTAGCCCACCAGACTCTTCTGTCCATGGGACTTTCTGAGCAAGAATACTGGAGTGGGTTGACATTTCCTTCTCCAAGGTATCTTCCAGACCCAGGGATCCAACTAGCATCTCTTGCGTCTTCTGCATGGCCAGTGGATTCTTTACCTCTCAGTCATCAGCTTCCCTTAAAGAATACTGGAGTGTATTGCCATGCCCTCCTCCGGGGGATTTTTCCCAACCCAGCTATTGAACCCAGGTCTCCCACATTGCAGGTGGATTCTTTACCATCTGAACCACAGGGAAGCCCAAGAATACTGGAGTGGGTAGCCTATCCATTTTCCAGGGGACCTTCCCAACCTACAAATTGAACCAGGGTCTCCTGCATTGCAAGCAGATTCTTTACCAGCTGAGCTACCAGGGAAACCCAAACATACCTTGAATCAATGGAAAATGGATCATTTTATATTAAAAAGCAACTTTTGCTTGCTATTAAATTTAGATGATCTTGGCTCAATGTGACAGTGTACACTGAAGTATATACTGAAGAGTTATAGAATATCCTTAGCCCAACAAGAATTTCTGACTATTTAGGATAAGATTTCTTTTCTTCCTAAATCATGCTTTAGAAGATAATAGCATTGTGAAACAGAATATATTTACAAATAATATAATCAATACATGTAACAAATGTGTTCCATTTAAAAAGTGTACAGTGATTACTAAAATGCCACTAATACTAAACAGTCAGGAAACATAAAATTTAAGGGACATATAAATAATAGATTGAACAAAAAAAGATGAATCCCTAGGCTGGTCTAAAGAACCAACAGAAAAGAATATAACTTTTTGAGAGACAGTTGAGCTCATGCTAATATACCATGTATATCAAGTTATTTCAGGGCTATATCCTGCATTAATTAGGAAAGATCAATTAGGGAATGTTTCCAAATATGTACCAAACATATTTTCAAATGCCTTCTTATACAGTAACCAATCAAATGATGGCTTTCATAGAAGTGGAAAGAGTCAGGAATGATTCGGCAGCTAAGAAAGTATTTGAAATTACACCACATGAAGACACCATTATCTTTGCCCCTTAATACTAGGTAAGTTATTTTGAAAAATTTACATTTTTTTGAAGCCTCAGTTTCTAGACTGGCAAATAGAAGCTAAAAATATTTACCTTGAAGAAGTAAACTATTAGGGAAAGTTTAAATAAAATTTCTTCTGTCTAGCTATGACTAAGTTCCATTAATAGGAATATATTTAACATTAATCCATATCTACATATTAGTACCCTGGGGCTGTTTCTTAATAAAGTTCCATAAACTGGGTGGTTTAAACAATAGAAATGAATTGCTTCACATTTCTGAAGGCTGGAAGTCTGAAATCAGGGTATCATCAGGGTTGGTTCCTTGTGAGGGCTGTGAGGGAGGATCTGTCCTATGCCTCTCTTCTAGTTTCTAGAAGCCTCAGGCATTCTTTGGTTTGTACATGGTGTTCTCAATGTATCTTCACATCAGCTTCCCTCTGCCCATGTCTATCTCTGTGTCCAAATGACCCCAATCCAAAAACCCACCCTAATGACCTGCTCTTAATCTGATCACCTGAAAAGACCCTAGTTTGAACTAAGTTCATATATACAGGTGTTGAGGGTTAGGATATGCTTTTCAAGACACATAGAAGAATGTGATATATTTTCATTTTCAAAAAATGTTTCTTACTCTATTTAAATTTAAATGGTATAAAAATGATGTCAATATCTTATATAAGTACATTTAGGTGAAAAGAGAAAAAACAGACATCTAGAGTAATACATACATTTAATTTATTTGTTTTAGCACTTAAATTAAGGTTTTTAGTTATAGTGTAACAAAGTTAAGAAAGGCCAACTATAGAGAGGTTTGTGTGTTAGTTGCTCATGTCCAACTCTTTGTGACCCAATGGACCACTCTGTCCATAGAATTCTCAAGGCAAGAATATGGGGAGTGGGTTGCCATTTTCTACCTCTAACAATAGAGAGGTATTGTTACTTAATAGTTCATTCCTCCCTCGAAGGCTCACATTTTTACCTCATATATTTGCCTGGCACAGATGGTAACTCAAGGAAAAATGCCTGACATCTACTTCAAATTAGAAACTTCATGTTAGTTTAGCTGCAAGCACTATAAGCAAAAATGAAATCAGTTAGGTTGAAAGTTGCAGTAAGAGTCAAAAGATCATGGCATTACAGAAAGCAAAGACCTAGAAGGGACACTAGAGACTATGAATTCCATGGACCTTAAATAAAATATACTATCTTTCTTAAGATCCGAAATTTTTTCTTCAGTTCTGGGAAGGAATAAAGGTCTCAAATAATTCAATTTTACTCGTGTTCTGATCTCAAATAAGTGCAAAATGAAAGGAGACTCAGAATTCAGCAAGAAGGAAATCATACACCTCCAGTGAAGCTTAAAGAATATCTATGAAAGCAATTCAAATAAACTATCTCTTCTTTATGAGGAAATAAGAAAGATATGTTTTATCTTAAAATATGCATTTGTTAAAATGTGCAGGGTAATAAATGAATAATTTGGAACACCATATTACCTAAGATGTGCATTTTTATGAAAAGGCTATATGAATAAAACACAGGAAATGTTTATAGTTCCTTTTAAAATTATCAACAGTACTTGCCTATGTGTTGTTATTTTTATATCTGAGAAATTCATGTTTTAAAAAATCTCAAATGCCAACTGATTCAAAGTAGTTAACAGAAACATTCTACAATATAAATTTCAATGTATCATTCTGTCGACACAAACCCATCTTCAAAATACTTCAAATATCTTTCTTAGATAACCTCACATAGTAAGGTCAGACATATCTTTACTTTGAAAAAAATTAGGAAAGACTGAAGGATAGAATGTGGGAGTATAATTTCATGGTGATTGTATGGCATGGCTGTGTGTATTGGTGATTGAGGTGAACTGAAGACTCAGAACACTGAAAAATATAATTTGTAAAAACATCTGTTTTATTAAAGATATTATTTTTTAGAGCAACTGTATATCCACAGCAAAACTGAGATGAATGGACAGGGATTTACCATATAGCTCCTGGTCCCACATGTACATAGCTTCCTCTATTATCCATTACCCCGATCACAGCAGTCCATCTGTTACATTTGATGAACTAACATTGACACATCATAATTGCTCAAAGTCCACAGTTTACATCACTGTTCACTCACAGTGATGTACATTCTATGGATTTAGGCAAATTTATAATGACATATATCTGCCATTATAATACCATAGAGAGCATTTACAACTATTTACATAAAGTTTATATTTACAATGAATTACATTGCATGTACAGTATACTAGGTATTAAAAGCAAACTAGAGAATATTTAAAGTATATGGGAAGATACACAGAGTTTATATGTAAATACTACACTGTTTTATTAAGGGGCTCTCTGGCCTTTAATTCTTTTTGTAAAAAGAGTGAGTTTGGCAATAACAAAGCTCATGACACGTCTTCACCAGATGCAAAGAGTGCCCTTGAACGTTGTCCCATTTACTTCTCTGTGAAGACAGGGTACCTTAACCCTTAGCTCTCTCACTCACCCAAAATAAGGGATTTGAGCAAAAATAAGGGATTTTTGGCTTCTGGTGGGTGTCCTGCAACCAAACTCGTTCAGTTACCAAAGTATGACTGTGGTTGATTCATACAGTATGTAGCCTTTTCAGATTGGCCTCTTTCACTTAATAAATAGTCAGTTGAAGTTCCTCCATGTCTTTTCATGGCTTGATAGCCCACTTGGTATTATCACACAATATTATTCCTTTGTCTAGATGTACCACAGTTTATTTATCTATGTACTGACTGAAGGACATTTTGGTTACTTCCAAGTTTTGCCATTTATGAATAGAGATAACATAAACATTTCTGAGTAGATTTTTGTGTGAATATAAGTTTTCAATTCCTTCCAGTTAATACTAAGGAGCATGACTGTGGGATTATATGGTAAAAGTATGTTTAATTTTGGAAGAAAGGGTCAAAGTGTCTCCCAAAGTGGCTGTATTATTTTGTATTTTCACCAGCAATGAATGACAGTTCTTGATGTTTCACATCCCCACCAGCACTGGTGTTTCCAGAGTTCCAGATTTTGGATATTCTCTCATTGCTGCTTTAATTTGTATTTTGCTGATAGCATATGTTGTGGATATGCTTGTTTGCCATCAGTATATATGCTTGAATAAAGTATCTCTTAAGGTTTCTGTTGTTGCTGTCTAGCTGCTCAGTCATGTACAACTCTTTGTGACCCCATGGACTGCAGCACACCAAGCTTCCCTGTCCTTCACCATCTACCAGAATTTGTTCAAACTTATGTCCATTGAGTCAATGATGTCATCCAACCATCTCATCCCTCATTCTCCTCCTGCCTTCAGTATTTCCCAGCATCAAGGTCTTTTCCAATGAGTCTTCACATCGGTGGCCCAAGTAATGGAGCTTCAGTTTCAGCTTCAGTCCTTCCAATGAATATTCAGGGTTGATTTCCTTTAGGGTTGACTGGTTTGAGCTCCTTGCCATCCAAGGAACTCTCAATAGTCTTCTTCAGCACCACAGTTTGAAGGCATCAGTTCTTCGGCACTCAGTCTTTTTTATTGTCCAGCTTTCACATCTGTACATGACTACTGGAAAAACCATAACTTTATCTATAAAGACCTTTGTAGGCAAAGTAATGTCTCTGCTTTTCAATACATTGTCTAGGTTTGTATTTGCTCTTCTTCCAAGGAGCAGGCATCTTTTAATTTCATGGTTGCAGTCACTGTCCACAGTTATTTTGGAGCAAAAGAAAATAAATTCTGTACTGTTTCCATTGTTTCCCCATCTATTTGCCATGAAGTGATAGGACCGTATGCTATGATCTTCATTTTTTGAATATTGAGTCTTTCAGTTCAGTTCAGTTGCTCAGTCATGTCCGACTCTCCGCGACTCCATGAATCACAGCACGCCAGGCCTCCCAGTCCATCACCAACTCCTGGAGTTCACTCAAACTCATGTCCACAGAGTCAGTGATGCCATCCAGCCATCTCATCCTCGGTCGTCCCCTTCTCCTCCCACCCCCAACCTTTCCCAGCATCAGAGTCTTTTCCAGTGAGTCAACTCGTCGCATGAGGTGGCCAAAGTATTGCAGTTTCAGCTTTAGCATCAGTCCCTCCAATGGACACCCAGGATTGATCTCCTTAAGAATGGACTGATTGGATCTCCGTGCAGTATAAGGGACTCTCAAGAGTCTTCTCCAACACCACAGTTCAAAAGCATCGATTCTTCGGCGATCAGCTTTCTTCACAGTCCAACTCTCACATCCATACATGACCACGGGAAAAACCATAGCCTTGACTAGACGTACCTTGGTTGGCAAAGTAATGTTTCTGCTTTTTAATATACTATCAAGGTTGGTCATAACTTTCCTTCTAAGGAGTAAGCGTCTTTTAATTTCATGGCTGCAATCAGCATCTGCAGTGATTTTGGAGCCCCAAAAAACAAAGTCTGACACTGTTTCCACTGTTTTTCCATCTATTTCCCATGAAGTGATGGGACGAGATGCCATGATCTTTGTTATCTGAATGTTGAGCTTCAAGCCAACCTTTTCACTCTCCTCTTTCACTTTCAAGAGGCTTTTGAGTTCCTCTTCACCTTCTGCCATAAGGGTAGTGTCATCTGCATATCTGAGGTTATTGATATTTCTCCCGGCAATCTTGATTCCAGCTTGTGCTTCTTCAAGCCCAGCATTCCTCATGATGTACTCTGCATATAAGTTAAATAAGCAACGTGACGATATACAACCTTGACGTACACCTTTTCCTATTTGGAACCAGTCTGTTGTTCCATGTACAGTTCTGACTGTTGCTTCCTGACCTGCATACAGGTTTCTCAAGAGGCAGGTCAGGTGGTCTGGGATTCCCATCTCTTTCAGAATGTTCCACAGTTTATTGTGATCCACACAGTCAAAGGCTTTGGCATAGTCAATGAAGCAGAAATAGATGTTTTTCTGGAACTCTCTTGCTTTCTCCATGATCCAGCAGATGTTGGCAATTTGATCTCTGGTGCCTCTGCCTTTTCTAAAACCTGCTTGAACATCTGGGAGTTCACGGTTTACATACTGCTGAAGCCTGGCTTGGAGAATTTTGAGCATGAGACTTTACTAGCATGTGAGATGAGTGCAATTGTGCGGTAGTTTGAGCATTCTTTGGCATTGCCTTTCTTTGGGATTGGAATGAAGACTGACCTCTTCCAGTCCTGTGGCCACTGCTGAGTTTTCCAAATCTGCTGGCATATTGAGTGCAGCACTTTCACAGCATCATCTTTCAAGACTTGAAATAGCTCAACTGGAATTCCATCACCTCCACTAGCTTTGTTCGTAGTGATGCTTTCTAAGGCCCACTTGACTTCACATTCCAAGATGTCTGGCTCTAGGTCAGTGATCATGTTATCATGACTATCTTGGTTATGAAGATCTTTTTTGTACAGTTCTTCTGTGTATTCCTGCCACCTCTTCTTAATATCTTCTGCTTCTGTTAGGTCCATACCATTTCTGTCCTTTATCAAGCCCATCTTTGCATGAAATGTTCCCTTGGAATCTCTAATTTTCTTGAAGAGCTCTCTTGTTTTTCCTATTCTGTTGTTTTCACTCTCCTTCTTCATCTTCAAGAGGCTCTTTAATTCCTCTTTGCTTCCTGCCATAATGGTGGTGTCATCTGCATACATGAGGTTATTTATTTCACCCTGCAATCTTGATTTCAGCTTGTGCTTCATCCATCCTAACATTTTGCATGATGTACTCTGCATATAAGTTAAACAAGCAGGGTGACAATATACAGCTTTGATGTGCTCCTTTCCCAATTTGGAACCAGTCTGTTGTTCCATGTCTGGTTCCAACTGTTGCTTCTTGACCTGCATACAGGTTTCACAGGAGGCAGGTAGCGTGGTCTGGTATTACCATCTCTAAGAATTTCCCACAATTTCGTTGTGATATACACAGTCAAAGACTTTAGTGTAGTCAATGAAGCAGAAGTAGCTGTTTTTCTGGAATTCTCTAGTTTTTCCTATGATTCAATGGATATCAGCAATTTGATTTCTGGTTCCTCTGACTTTTCTAAATCCAGCTTATACATCTGGAAGTTCTTGGATCACATACTATTGAAGTCTAGCTTGAAGTATTTTGAGCATACTTTGCTAACAAATGAAATCAGTGCAACTGTGCCACAGTTTGAACAATTCTTTGGCATTGCCCTTCTTTGTGATTGTAATGAAAACTATGGTTTGTGACCTATTTTTTAAATCAGATTTTCAAATGTTCTGTTTGTTGAGATGATTTATATACTAGTTATGTGTGCCTGACATACAGGCAGAATGATAGCTTCCATCCAGGAGTCAGGAAGCCAGGAAGTTTAAAATAGCCCTTGAGAAAAAAGAACCTCAGCTTCTTAAGAGTCTTGAGAATATTTGAGAATATTTTGTACCATCAGACAAAAAACCAGTTGACCATTGTAGAGATTTTAGGACTAACCAACTTTGTGTCTCTGCCTGGAATTTCACCATTTTTTGCAGTCTTCTCTGAGCAGATAGGCTTCCCTGATGACTCAGTGGGTAAAGAATCTGTCTGCAATACAGGAGATATAGCAGATGCTCATTCGATCCCTGGGTTGGGAAGATCTCCTGGAGGAGGAAATGGTAACCCAATCCAGTATTCTTGCCTGAAAAATCCCATGGACAGAGAAGCAAGGGGGTCTATATTCCATGGGGTCGCAAAGAATTGAGCACGACTGAGCATGCACATGAAGCACTGAGCAGATAAATTCCTGTGTCCTTTACTTAAAGAAAGTTGAGTCTTAACCTTTTTCAGTGCATTGTTGCTGTTCAGTCATTGAGTCATGTCCGACTCTTTGCAGCCCCATAGACTTTAGCACAGCAGGCTTCCCTGTCCTTCACTAACTCCCAGAGCTTGCTCAAATTCAAGTCCATTGAGTCAGTGATGCCATCCAACCAGCTCATCCTCTGTCACCCTCTTCTCCTCCTGCCTTCAATCTTTCCCAGCATCAGGGGCTTTTCCAATGAGTTGGCTCTTTACATCAGGTGTCCAAAGTATTGGAGCGTCAGCTTCAGCATTAGTCTGAAGCTGGGGTAGGACAGAGAATTCCTTTCCTAAAAAGGGAATCAGCCACACAGGCACCTAGATTTTCAGTTTGAGTCAGTCATATTTCAATTAATCACCATTATCCTAAAATAGTTACAGAATTCTATAACAGATATATACTTCTCATCTCACTATTAATGGATATTGCTGTTATGTACCTTCTCTATCACATTCTCGCTCATGCACATTTTCTTTCTCTTACTACATTTTTGACTACCACCCCAGAATAAGCCTGATTTAAAGCTTCTAAGGCATTTTCATAACTCTTTTCAAATACCTTTTAACTCCTTTAAATTTCTCAAATTTGATGACAAAAAAAGTTTAACTTGATTTTGAATATTAGATATATGGCAATGAGCAAACTCACAAGATTTCTTCTTTCTTTATATTACCAACTCCTTTCCAATTCTCAAATTAGTTGTGATAAAAGTATACAGAAACTTTTGGATATCTCTGTTGACTGGTGACATGATGTTCCCTTTTTATCTACTGTAACCCACCCACCTGGCAATTTCTCTGGAGTCAACTCCTGCATTTATAAATGTCTTATTCTTATGAATATATATTTAGTACTCTTTCCTTTCCCATGTGTTTCTAGATGTAATTAGCAAAGATTATGCCTTGAATTTATGTGTCAAAATGTGGTAGATACACAGAGCTTGAATGAACTGTAAGAAGGAGAAACATCTAATGGGAATAATAATAGTCATAAGGTAATTATGTGGTGGTAGCTCAGTCAGTAAATCATCTGCCTCCAATGCAGGAGACCTGGGTTCAATTCCTGGGTCAGGAAGTTCCTCTGGAGAAGGAAATGGCAACCCACTCCAGTATTCTTGCCTGGAGAATCCCATGGACAGAAGAGCCTGGTGGGATACAGTTAGTGGGATTGCAAAGTAGGACATGACTTACTGCTTTCATTAGTATAATAATCAGTGTGATTCTACATACTACATTTTATTGGCACTGCAAATTGTTTGAGTTACAATATTAGTCTCTCAATTTATAGAAAGATAAAAGATCAGAAAGTGTAAGTGATTTTTCCAAAATCATAATAGACAATTAGTTAAATTGAGAACTCAAACATAACTTATCAACCTCTGTGCTTAGGAGTATTTGATATACATAAAATTCCTTTTCTTGAAAGATACATGCTATCAGGTAGATATGAACAACAACACTGCATAGATTTAAAAAAAAAAAATAGAACAAAATATACTTGATTTGGGAGTGAGGTGCATCAGACTTAGAAATGTGATCTTGATAGGCAGTTATTTAAAGTAGTACTATCTCTTTGCTTTTATAATTTGGGCATCAAATTAGATCCTGGGAGATTTTCCTTGGTTATCTCTATGAGTAAAGGAATAAGGAAAAAAAAAAAAACAACAATGGTAAATGGTATAACAATGAAAAAAGGATATAAAATATGTAATTATTTCCACTCATTTTTTGTTATTGTGGCTAAATATAAACCTTTGTGCCATTTTCACTGCTTATTCAAATTAAATATAAAAAAATTTAAACATTATCCTTACATTTCCTATATTAATAAAACCCTATTAATGCATATTATCACTACTAGATTAATGTTATAGATAAGGTTGTTCTTAAGATGTCCTCTGAACCATTCTTTTTCTATGATTTATTAGTGGGAATTCAAATCTTGCCCTCAAGCAGATACACTCTTACATTTTTCCCACAATAAAGTAAAACCTGATTCATAGTCAACACAGTTTCTATTTTAAAGCATACCATCTGTGACAGCTCTGTTTTGAACCTCAGAATTATGCTGACATTGCATTACTAAAATGAATGATTCCTGATACAAGAAGTCCCAGGAAAAATCTGGCTCTTTGTCATCTTGTTTTGTTTCTCTCACTTACTGAGAAAAACACAATATCAAATGCTATTAACAATCAATTTCTAAAACCTACCATGTTATTTTGATATCTGTTCAAACTTCCCAAGACTCACAACGATTAACAGAAGCTATTGGCAGATTTCTGTAATTGGGTACTGTACTGAAAAGCGTTTGGAACCTATGTGAAAATATCAAAGATATGAAGAATCTTTGGGAAAAAAAGGTCATACATATCTCTTATTAATTTATTAATTTAACACATCAGTTGTAAGAATGGTAGTTTCCAAATAAGATAGAATAACTGAAAGTTTTTCAAGTATGATTACGAAGAGCAAGAAAAGCATGGAATACAGGTAACTAAAGATAGATTAGTTCCCAAAACTACATTTTAACCAAATGAAACCCTCCCACAATCAAATTATAACACTTTCATATACAGAATGCTTTTTACATAGTAAACTAAAATTGTCTGATACTAATTTCTGTTTTAAATGTTTTCATTACTGATAATATCTTACAACTTAAAATTGTTTTGTAGAGAAACTTTATATTTGATTGCTTTTAATTTTGTTCAGGTTTTTATAATGTGTTTTTCATTGTAACTTGACAAAGTAATTTAATAAACCATATTTGGTTTATAAAACTAAACAATTAAATTTAAATGCTTTCTTTCATACTTCAAAATATGAATGGGTTTACAAGTGCTTTTATATACAGGGTAGCATAAAATATCTCATATATATTAAAACAAATAGACATAAGTGAACAACAACTACAGAGACTAAAAACATCAAGTGTACATAAGATATTTAAAATAGAGAAGCTATACTAAAAATAATATCCACAGCTGTTCTGCAGCTAGTGTTGCCAAAATATGGATTGAATTTAGCATATATATAAACCTGTGCACATATAATTAAATTTGATAAATATAACTTTTCAAATTCTATTTGCAAACTTCATAATAATTAAAATACTCCAAATTTAAGTCTTCCTTAGTGTATTTTTCAGTGTCATGTGCATTTAATCAAATCAGTATAAATAAATTCATTAAGAATCTGTTTTATATACAAACACAGTCTAAGTGGTAAAGGGAAACTAAGGCAGTGAAGTTAAATATTTGGTTGGATAAATGAATGAATGAATAAAAATGTTTTGCATCATCAGGAACCACATAATATTGTTGGAAAGCAAAACTAAACACACGCAAGAGAAATTAGATGTGAGATTTCTGAGGGGACAACATAAACATTTCAAAATATTGCCAATATCCCACAATACATATTAAGAATTGTCATGCTCAGAAAAACTTAAAGCCACATTCATATTTTAAAAACTGAGATGACTTCTCTTGTATTTAATTTATTATGCCTGGGTCCATGGCTTCCATTTGATGTTTGACATTTCCTTTCTTCTTTTCCAATTTAAGCTTTTATCTGAACCACAAAGAATGACCACTCTAGCAGTCCTTGTCAGGAACTAAGTTCAATGAAAGAGCACAGAATCCAATTTCCTGTTGAGGTCTAGAAGCCAAGGGCATGATCAGTTTATTTCCAAAGGGTCAACTTTGAATGGGTGTCCTTTGAGTGGCATTGCCGAAAGTAGGAACTTATCAGATTTCTCAATCTAACACATCCTTACAAAAGAAAACGGGACAGAAAGTATCTCATTCTTACCAACCAAGGTTGATGGTTTTCAAAATACTCTGGTATTATGCTACATATGCTACATTTATATTGAGCTCTTTAAGGGGAAGCTGTAATATTTTAACCAGGATCAAATGTCATGTCACCAGCACTGTTTCTATTTCATCATGTTTAAGTTCTCAAATCAAGATCGCAGTTGAAAAGAATAGTCATAAACCAGGAAAAGATTAGTTTGGCAGAGGGGGAGATGCATTATTGTATCATCAAATATACTGAGGCACATTGAAGAGTAGATACCTATGGCTAAAGTGATAAAGGTCTGGAGATGGCCAAGTTAACTGCATTGCTAAAAATATATCTCCAAACACTCAGAAACTGGAATGTCATAAACAACTTTATTCTGAAAACTTTCAAAGAAAATCCAGTGGTGAAAGCCAGATTGCACAGGGCTGAACGATGAGTACAATGTAAGAAGTGGTAACTTCAACAAACTCTAAGAATTTTTTAAAAACTTTAGAATGAAGGTGATAATACATACTAAGCAATGGTTAGGTAAGAATGTAGGGTTCACCTCTTACACTGTTGGTGGGAATGCAAACTAGTACAGCCACTATGGAGAACAGTGTGGAGATTCCTCAGAAAACTGGAAACAGAACTGCCATATGATCCAGCAATCGCACTCCTGGGCATACACACTGAGGAAACCAGAATTGAAAGAGACACATGTACTCCAATGTTCACTGCAGCACTGTTTATAATAGCCAGGACATGGAAGCAACCTAGATGTCCATTTACAGACGAATGGATAAGAAAGCTTTGGTACATATACACAATGGAGTATTATTCAGCCATTAAAAAGAATACATTTGAATCAGTTCTAATGAGGTGGATGAAACTGAAGCCTATTATACAGAGTGAAGTAAACCAGAAAGAAAAACACCAATACAACATACTAACGCATATATATGGAATTTAGAAAGATGCAAATGATAACCCTGTACACGAGACAGCAAAAGAGACACAGATGTATAGATCAGTCTTTGGGACTCTGTGGGAGAGGGTGAGGGTGGGATGATTTGGGAGAATGGCATTGAAACACGTATGTTGTCATATGTGAAATGAATCACTAGTTCAGGGTCAATGCATATTATAGGATGCTCGGGGCTGGCATGCGGGGATGACCCAGAAGGAGGATAAAGGGAGGAGGGAGGTGGGAGGGGGGTTCAGGAGGGGGAACTTATGTAAACCCGGGGTGAATTCATGTCAATGTATGGCAAAACCAACCAATATAATATTGTAAAATAATTTGCCTCCAATAAAAAATTAATTAATTACAAAAAAAAAAGAATGTAGGGTTCAAGGACAGTGATTTTATTTTACTTTTTAGGATAATACAGACTTGAATACATAACTATAATGTTGAGTAGATCCATGGAGAGGAATACAGTGAAGCATTACTTATGGAAATGGGTTTCTGAGAGTATGGTGTGTAGTCACAGGGAGAAATTGAGAGACTGACTTTTGAAAAGGAGAATGAAAATGATGTTTGTTAATGGTGGGGTTGGAGAACATGCTGAGAAGAAGGTGAAAGCCAATTAGGACATGTAGAATTTCTAATGACGGTTTTGCACAATTTTGTACATTCCTCCAGAAGTTTTTTCAGGACTCAGAGTAACTAAAAAAAAAAAAAAAAATCTAGGAGATTTTAGCACTGGTCCTAGGTGGCTATGTGAGGAAGGAGATCCAATAGAGTATGTAATGACACTGAAGTAGCTACAAAGAAAGAAATTATGTGGTTGACCATCAAATACAAATTAAATAGAAGAAGAAACCCAGTTAGTTACTATCAGATAAAATGATCCTTCTGTTCAGTTCAGTTCAGTTCAGTTCAGTCGCTCAGTCATGTCCGACTCTCCGCGACCCCATGAATCACAGCACGCCAGGCCTCCCTGTCCATCACCAAATCCCAGAGTTCACTCAAACTCATGTCCATCGAGTCAGTGATGCCATCCAGCCATCTCATTCTCTGTCGTCCCTGTCTCCTTCTACCCCCAATCCCTCCCAGCATCAGAGTCTTTTCCAGTGAGTCAACTCGTCGCATGAGGTGGCCAAAGTATTGGAGTTTCAGCTTTAGCATCAGGCCTTCCAATGAACACCCAGGACTGATCTTCTTTAGAATGGACTGGTTGGATCTCCTTGCAGTTCAAGGGACTCTCAAGAGTCTTCTCCAGCACCACAGTTCAAAAGCGTCAATTCTTACTGGAGGGTAAATGCACAAAATGATGAGGTTAAAGAAACATGAAGTAGTACATAGAAGACTCACATGGATACAGAGCCCTCATTGAAGATTTTGACACTGACATCTGTTATTTCTGAGAGTGATTTCAAAGCTGAATTTTAGCAAATAAATTGAGCGTTGAATTTTAGAGCTGGTAAAGGCAATGGCAAGCCACTCCAGTACTCTTGCCTGGAAGATCCCATGGATGGAGGAGCCTGGTAGGCTGCAGTCCATGGGGTTGCTAAGGGTCGGACACGACTGAGCGACTTCACTTTCACTTTTCATTTTCACACATTGGAGAAGGAAATGGCAACCCACTCCAGTGTTCTTGCCTGGAGAATCCCAGGGATGGGGGAGCCTGGTGGGCTTCCGTCTATGGGGTCACACAGAGTCGGACACGACTGAAGTGACTTAGCAGCAGCAGCAAGCTTATTTAATTTGAAGAGACAATGAAAATTGTTTTTATGGTGTTTTATTAATGGATTTATATGGACATTAAAAGCTCATTGTTGTTGTTTACTTAATAAGTCATGTCCAACTCTGTGACCCCATGGACTGTAGCCAGCCAGACTCCTCTGTCCATGGGATTTCCTGACAAGAATACTAGAGTGGGTTGCTACTGCTTTCTACAGGGGATCTTCCTGACCAACGGATTGAACCCACAACTCCTGCATTGGGAGATGTTGTCAGGTGGATTATTTACTGCTGAGTCACCAGGGAAGCCTAGAATGATGATGCATGCAGCTCACCTGATAACAAAAGGTGAAGGCAGAGAAAGAATATGAATCTAAGTGGCAAAGTCTTCAATGAGTGTGAACAGTGACCTAAAATTAGGTATATACTGGGATAAGGCATTAGAGAAGTTTTTACAATTTATGCTTCCTATGAAGCCAAGATATTACAAGTATAACTTATATGCAGAGTACATCATGAGGAACGCTGGGCTGGAAGAAGCACAAGCTGGAATCAAGATTGCTGGGAGAAATATCAATAACCTCAGATATGCAGATGACACTACCCTTATGGCAGAAAGTGAAGAGGAACTCAAAAGCCTCTTGATGAAAGTGAAAGAGGAGAGTGAAAAGGTTGGCTTGAAGCTCAACATTCAGAAAACAAAGATCATGGCATCTGGTCCCATCACTTCATGGGAAATAGATGGAAAAACAGTGGAAACAGTGTCAGACTTTGTTTTTTTGGGCTCCAAAATCACTGCAGATGCTGATTGCAGCCATGAAATTAAAAGATGCTTGCTCCTTGGAAGGAAAGTTATGACCAACCTTGATAGTATATTAAAAAGCAGAGACATTACTTTGCCGACCAAGGTCCGTCTAGTCAAGGCAATGGTTTTTCCCGTGGTCATGTATGGATGTGAGAGTTGGACTGTGAAGAAAGCTGATCGCCGAAGAATCGATGCTTTTGAACTGTGGTGTTGGAGAAGACTCTTGAGAGTCCCTTATACTGCAAGGAGATCCAACCAGTCCATTCTAAAGGAGATCAATCCTGGATGTTCATTGGAGGGACTGATGCTAAAGCTGAAACTCCAATACTTTGGCCACCTCATGCGACGAGTTGACTCATTGGAAAAGACTCTGATGCTGGGAAAGGTTGGGGGCAGGAGGAGAAGGGGACGACGGAGAATGAGATGGCTGGATGGCATCACCGACTCTGTGGACATGAGTTTGAGTGTACTCCGGGAGTTGGTGATGGACAGGGAGGCCTGGCGTGCTGTGATTCATGGGGTCGCGGAGAGTCGGACACGACTGAGCGACTGAACTGAACTGAACTGAACTGATAAAGCCAAGATATTACAAGTATATGAAAAGTGTATATATGCCTATGACACTGAGATAGCTAGTAAGAGATATAGGTGTGTATATGTATATATGGGCTTCCCTGGTGGTGACTCCGATGGTAAAGAATCCACCTGTAATGCGAAGATTCGAGTTCATATATATATACATATATATATACTTTAAAAGTATATCTGTATATTAAAGCAAAATAATAGGAGTATATATATTTGAAATATATATTTTCCAACCTTTTAAAAAGAGAAACTAATAATTAACACTGATTATCTCAGTTTCTTCTCCTCCTTATCACCATGACTTTTGCCTATATTTCATTGAAGTACTCCTCACCATCAAAGGTAGTTATTTCAAATTGTACTAAAATTAGGAGAATATATATAACATAGAGCTTCTGATAGGACATAAACATTTCTGGAAAAGTGTCTATATACAAACTTCATCAAGATCAGCAGCTTTAGTTATTAATCCCTCAAATGTCCCAAATTACTTATTAAACATTTTGCCTGAGCAACCTCATTGAAAATACTTTTTGTATTGATCATATTGAACAGGGCCGGTCACAAAGCAGTTTTTGATTCACATTGCTTATATTTTGGCCGTGCCACACAGCATATGGGATCTCAGTTCCCCGATCAGAGATCAAACTTGTGTACCTTGGTTTGAAAATGTTGATTCTTAACCACTGTACTACCAGGGAAGTCCCTAGGAAGCAATTAATAATTGTTATTTAATAAGATTTTAGCAACTAACCCAATGCCATTATAATGTTAGTATTAAATTAAACATACAGTGATGAGGGTCTTCCCTGATGGCTCAGAGGTAAAAAATCTGCCTGCAGTACAGGGGCCATGGGAGATGTGGTTTCGATCCCTGGGTCGGGAAGATCCCTTGGAGGACAGTATGGCAACCCACTCTGGTAAGTATTCTTGCCTGCTGCTGCTGCTGCTGCTAAATCGCTTCAGTCGTGTCCGACTCTGTGCGACCCCATAGACGGCAGTCCACCAGGCTCCCCCATCCCTGGGATTCTCCAGGCAAGAACACTGGAGTGGGTTGCCCTTTCCTTCTCCAATTCTTGCCTAGAGAATCCCATAGACAGAAGAGTCTGGCGGCCCACAGTCCACAGGGTTGCAGAGTGGGACATGACTGAAGCGACGGAGCAGGAGAACACAGTGATGAGGATTCTGGATATAAGGACATTTTAAACTCATACTGGAGAAAAATAAACCTCTTATTTATTACTCCGTCCAAGAAAGGCAGAGAGAGAATGAAAAGTAGAGACAGAGAGAAAGAAGTCTATTGCCAACTGCTTATATTTTTTGTTCATGCCAACAAAATATTCTCAAATTAAGGTACAGCCTGAGGACAAAGAGCAAATCAAAAGCAATGCCACTAAAGTACAGCCTACTGGCATGGACCAAAAAAAGATGTTTTCATAGCACCCTTTATTAAAATCTGTGAAAAAATTAAGAAAATTCCTAACAGATCTTATCAGCCAGAAAAAACAAAAAAGTTTCTAGAAAGATTAAGTGCATTCCAATGCACCTGTAATTAAGTCTAGAGAATCATGTCTGAGCAAATAATTTAGTCTGACTTTTGAAGCATGGATCAGAATGGAACCACATAGCAAAAAAAAATCACAAGCTTATGGACAGGGCTGTACTGACAAAAGTGATGACAGATTGGATCGGAAGAGAGTGAGAAACTTTATTATGAAAAAAACTTCTGTTCCCCAACAGTTTATATTCAGGGAGTAGGCTGGTAAAGTAGTTGAGCTATTAAAAAGGGGATATAGTCTACAATTGTTATTGCAGAAGTGACCAAGAATAGCAGAAAACTTTAGACCTTGCAGAGGAATAATTGAGACCCTTGGCAACATACTGGGGAACAAATTCCAAGAAGCAGACTTGAGGCATAATCAGGAAATAATACATGTCTACTGTGAAGGAGAAACGGATACCATTTCCCCAGCAAGATTTCCTAAATATGAACCACTAACTGCTCTGTAAATTTCATTCTTACCTTTTTAAATGAATGTTGCTTACAGTTATCCTGTTTCTGCTCCATTATTAGATGTGTTTAGCAAATAACTAGTCTTTTCATAAATCTTCAGATCATGAAGATTCATATCCAGCCCTAATGTAGAACATGGTATGTTGGACTTCAAGCATAAGTATTAATAATATCAGTGGATGAAATTTTGGGAGACATAGGTATGATTCAATATAGTTTGCATATGGGAGAGATATGAGTAATTGTAAACAAGTGTATAAATGTAATATATTGAATTATTATGATTATATACTATATTATTAATCTGTTCTTATCACTGTATCCATGGTCTTTGCCATGCTGTTTTGTATTTCCTCCCACAAAAGGAATAGAGTAATTCTTTCTCACATGAGTTTGATCTCAACTGTGAGACTATTTCAGCTAAAGAAAATGTTGGTGGAAGTTACATATATTAGTTTAAACCCTAGGCTTTAAGCAGCATGGCATGTTTCTTCCACAATGACAATGCTGTAGGAAAAGCTTCTCCTGGGTATCCATTGTCCCTTCAGCCTGGGTCTTAAATATTCATGATGCATGTGTGTGTTTGTGTCTTCCTTGCATACTTAAATGACAGAATCCAATATGCACTGAGGAGCCATGACTGGATGTGATGTAGCTAGTCCTGTACCTGGCTGAGCCCAGCATGGATCCAAAGATCTGCAGTAGACAAGGGTGAGATTCAATGTCTGTTTTTCTATGTGATTTGTAGTGGTTTGTGATGGAGACATATGACACTGTCAAATTTAGGTGCTGGCAAGTTCAACTGCTGATAAAGAGTGGCCTCCTGGTTTATTAGAAGGTTGTTTTTTGCTGTGTCCTCACATAGTAGATGGGGGAAAGGGAGATATCTGTGGTCTCCTCTATAAGGACTAATCCTATTCATAGGGACTTCAGCCTCATAACCTAATCACCTTACAAAGGCCCCACCTTCAAATACAATCACTGGAATTAGATTTCAATAACTGAATTTGGGGAGACAAAAACATTTAGTCCATAGCAGCACATGATATGCATCTGTATTTGATTTGGTTTTTGAGGTTTAATAATAAGAGAAAATTTATGCTTTAATGATTTGTCTTAAAATTAAATGACTTTCTTAAATGGTTAAGCACAATGTTTAATTGTATTAAATGTCTCTTTTACATTTTGCTATAGAAAACATTTTATAAAAGAATGTGTATATAATAATAATAGTTTTTGATGATATTTGAAGGGCTAATCACAATTATAAGAAATGCATGGGTGATTATTTTCTGGAGAGGGATTACAGTGAGTAATGTTGAGACATCAAATGGATTCTCGGTGATACTGACAGCCAAGCTCAACAAGGAGGATCACTGAGACTCACAGAGTTTAAAGAACAGTTAATAAGTTCTCCTTCTCTGACCTTGGACTATAACATTGGACACCAATGCCTTGTCAAATGACAGAATATACTATAGCAACATAAAGAGTAGAAATGCCAGAGGATATGCAAAGGGCTCTTTCCATGTAGCAGCTACTAAAGGGTAAACATCTGAGTGGAGATGTTGGCAGCCTTGTGGTGATGGTAAAAAAGAAAAACAAATGAATTTCAGAAACTGTCTTGAATTTCAGAAATATCCAGTGAGGAGATGCCTTGATTAATTCTTTAGACTTTCAATAGAAAATTCTAAAATATTGTGCCTTATAAGCAATAGAAATAAAAAAAATCACACTTGACTAGACCAAGGTGACCTTCCTGTCTTATATTTTCCAGTAGGTAAATATAGTGAATACTTTTAACAGTTATGTTAGTAAGTAACATTCTAACTAACTTTATGTTAGTAAAGTTTTAGACAGGACATATAGAATGGGGTTGAAGCAACACTTTAGGAAATACAGGCCAAGACTTTTCAAAAACTGATAACAACCATCAAATCATATATTAAACAATCTATGTAAATATTTAAAAATATTACAAAATCACATTTAAAAACATAATAAAATTGCTGGAACCAATAGAAAAAATGACAAAATTAGCTACAAAAAAAAAGAAAGAAGAGCAAAAGTAAAGACAAAGGTACATCTCCCAATATGTTAAAAGACAAACAATGATACTGAGGCATGATTAAAAAAAATAATAATAGAAGCCTGAAGAAAAATCTCTGGTAAAGAAGTCTATTTGAGATATTCCAACTAAAAAGGCACAAAATAAAACCAGAATGGAAAAGACTCAAAACCACTAACATCAAGATCAGAAGGTCAAGAATTTGTAACAAAAAAGGAGGGGGGACATCCTAAAATACCAAAAGAACTTAGTTCTGTAGAAGACACTGAAGCAAAAATGCAAGCAAGTATATGAAGAAGGCAGGAGGAGAAGGGGGTGACAGAGGATGCAATGGTTGGATGGCATCACCCACTCGATGGACGTGAGTTTGAGTAAGCTCTGAGAGTTGGTGATGGACAGGGAAGCCAGGCGTGCTGCAGTCCATGGGGTCGAAAAGAGTCAGGACATGATGGAGCGACTGAACTGAACTGATATTAAGAAGTGCATCCAATAATCCTGGGCACTACTGGTGCCCAGGTGGTAGAGTGGTAAAGAATCTGCCTGTCAATGCAAGTGATGCAAGAGACATGGGTTCAATCCCTGGATTGGGAAGATCCCTTGGAGTAGGAAATGTCAATTTACTCCATTATTCTTGCCTGGAAAATCCTATGGACAAAGGAGTTGGGCAGGATACAGTCCACAGGGTCCCAAAGAGTCAGACACAACTGAATGAGCGTGTGTGTGTATGCATGCGCACGCACACACACACACACACAGAAACATGTAAATTACACCCAGAAGGAAGAAAAGAAGCAAATATGGTGGAAAGCGAACAACATCAACAATTTTCTGAAGTCTTCTATTTTAATCTCAGTACCCTTTCCTGCTTTGCCACTCACCTTCATCCTCTTCCAGGATGGAAGCATCTTACTCTTGATCTCCTAAAGTACTCTCTTCTGGTTGCTGTGATTCAGTGAACCTTACGCTTTCCTTTCTATTACTTGGGCATTTGCCTCACCTCTTTGACCATGTTTTAATCACCTTTGTATCTCCTTAACTGCTTAATAAATATTTGAATATAAAATAATAACAAAAAGAGTATACAATGTTATAATGAAAAATCATAGTAACTGAGAATGAGGGGCCGTTCCCTTACTAAACTGCTTTTTTAGATAATTCAACAGAGATTTTTAACTACCGCAGTCTAATAATCTGAGAGTTTTTTTAAACAATGTAGAGTTTAATTGAAAGAGTCCCTTTCTCTAATTTACATAAGCAGTACAGACTTGTTAACTAAATTCAACATTTCCCTTGAAGCAATCATTACAAAGCAACAGAGACATTAGTAGATTATATATGAAGATTTAAATTCTTGGTTTTCTAGTGTTTTTTTTTCCACAAATGTAAAATAAAATAAACCATTCATGTAGTTAATTAAAGCTTTCTTTTAATATATCAAAGAAAGCAGTATTTGAGGAGATCAAAGGAAATTTGATAAAATTTTGTCAAAGACTACTTGCTTAAAGTTTCTTTCTTCTCTTAAATTACCCACATCTTCAAAAAGGTATATCATATGGAGGTTTCTGAAGGAGTAAGCAGAAGTTCACATACCATATATTTACTTGGATATCAAGCAATCT
Organism: Moschus berezovskii; assembly: GCF_049115385.1. Lineage (NCBI taxonomy): Eukaryota > Metazoa > Chordata > Mammalia > Artiodactyla > Moschidae > Moschus > Moschus berezovskii. The sequence continues at coordinate 28,026,692 of NC_142475.1, forward strand.
GAAAGTTGAGGACCCAAACTGGAGGATAAATAATGTAACTATAATATCCTTAATTACATATTTCTATTACTCTTTTTGGTCTTGTTTTCCTTTACCTCTGTTTATCCTCCCTTGATCCAGTTACCTATCATCTATTTATCTATCTATCCTCTAATCGTGCTTATCCTTCTTGTAACTTCAAATTTGTATGTAACGAGGCAGAAACAGAAAAAAACTCAAAAAAATCCTTTAGTCTAAAGTGTTTAATGAGAAATTTATATGGACTTTTCAAAATCTATTCCATTAATATGCTTTCATAGTATAACAATGCAATAACACAATTCATTGAAGTTTGTTATAATTAAAAATGTCTTGATCTCATATTCTTCTGAGTACACTGTACTCAGGATGCTAAGACCAACTTTTGGTTTTGTTAAGGATGATATGCATGTGTGTGCGCATGCGTGCTAAATCTCTTCAGTCGTGTTCCATTCTTTGCGACCCTACAAACGGTAGCCCACCAGCCTCCTCTGTCTATGGAATTCTCCAGGCAAGAACACTGGAGTCCCTTGCCATTTCCTTCTCCAGGGGAATCTTCCCAACCCAGGTATCAAGCATGTGTCTCCTGTAACGCGGTTCTTGCATTACAGGCAGATTCTTTACCACTGAGCTTCAGAGCAAACCTTTGCCAAGTCACTTCAGTCGTGTCCGACTCTGTGCGACCCCATAGACGGAAGCCCACCAGGCACCCCCGTCCCTGGGACTCTCCAGGCAAGAACACTGGAGTGGGTTGCCATTTCCTTCTCCAATGTGTGAAAGAGAAAAGTGAAAGTGAAGTCGCTCAGTCGTGTCCAACCCTTAGCGATCCCATGGACTGCAGCCTACCAGGCTGCTCCATCCATGGGATTTTCTAGGCAAGAGTACTGGAGTGGCTTGCCATTGCCTTCTCCTTAGGGATGATGATATCTTGCAAATGCACATTGATTTGTAAATATCATGTAAAAACAGATGTAGCAAAATTTCCCAATTAATTGCAATCATCTTTGAAAGAGAATGATGATTATAGCTTAGTTTTTCAACTAAAGAATACTTTAATATAAACGATAAAAGTTAAATTAAGAAATTAACATAAACTAATGGAACAACAGACTGGTTCCAAATAGGAAAAGGAGGACATCAAGGCTGTATATTGTCACCCTGTTTATTTAACTTATATGCAGAGTACATCATGAGGAACGCTGGGCTGGAAGAAGCACAAGCAGGAATCAAGATTGCAGGGATAAATATTAATAACCTCAGATACGCAGATGACACCACCCTTATGGCAGAAAGTGAAGAGGAACTCAAAACCTTCTAGATGAAAGTGAAAGAGGAGAGTGAAAAGGTTGGCTTGAAGCTCAACATTCAGAAAACAAAGATCATGGCATCTGGTCCCATCACTTCATGGGAAATAGATGGGGAAACAGAGGAAACAGTGTCAGACTTTATTTTTTTGGGCTCCAAAATCACTGTGGATGCTGATTGCAGCCATGAAATTAAAAGACGCTTACTCCTTGGAAGGAAAATTATGACCAACCTAGATAGCATATTAAAAAGCAGAGACATTACTTTGCCAACAAAGGTCCATCTAGTCAAGGCAATGATTTTTCCCATGGTCATGTATGGATGTGAGAATTGAACTGTGAAGAAACCTGATGGCCGAAGAATTGATGCTTTTGAACTGTGGTGCTGGAGAAGACTCTTGAGAGTCCCTTGGACTGCAAGGAGATCCAACCAGTCCATTCTAAAGGAGATCAATCCTGGGTGTTCATTGGAGGGACTGATGCTAAAGCTGAAACGCCAATACTTTGGCCACCTCATGCGAAGAGTTGACTCACTGGAAAAGACTCTGATGCTGGGAGGGATTGGGGGCAGGAGGAGAAGAGGACGACAGAGAATGAGATGGCTGGATGGCATCACTGACTCGATGGACGTGAGTTTGAGTGAACTCCGGGAGCTGGTGATGGACAGGGAGGCCTGGCGTGCTGTGATTCATGGAGTTGCAAAGAGTCGGACAGGACTGAGCAACTCAACTGAACTGAACTGAACTGAATATACTAACTAATATCAAATCAGTCATTCAGACTTCTTCAGTTCAGTTCAGTCAATCTATAAGATTTGTTTTACTTGAATTACTATCAATAAATATGTGAATAAGAATAAAATCTCAGAAACCTGTTCTTTAAGTCAGTTAATGTTAAAATGAAATGTTAAAAACTAAATATAGTTGACAAATTTGATTTAATGAGATAATAAATATATTTTAATTATACCTTTTATGCATGATATAATCACAAAATACAATATGGAATTGGAAGTTTTCCCCAAAAAGCTAATACAGTAAAATATATTACATAGACTCCTTTCACTTGAACAAGGCCATTAAGAAGCAGTGATTCTATGATTAGAATTTTCTGAATATCTAATGTGTGCCACCATGTTCGTCTCTTGTGGTAATTTCTATAATGTCAGCTTTTTTTTCCTTTATTTCTTCCTTTTCTCTTTCCCTTCTCTCTCTCTCCATCACTTATTCCCTTCTTGGTCCACTGTATAGTAGTATTCCATTATCTGACAACTTCTGATGCTTTTTTTTTTAATCTACCAGATTGTAATTGTATTTACAACAATTATGTTAAAGTCATTCTTTATATGATTCATATTAAAGTCAGTCTTGATATAGCTTTATTAGTATCTATAATATTATTTGTAACTATTTTCAGTTTACTCTCTTTGCTTTTTTGTGTGTTTCCTTTTATGTGTTCTACAGGTTTCCGGCCTTATCTGGTTTTAACTGAGCAATTTTTTAGATTTCATTTTCCCTTATCTCACAGCATATTAATTATATTTAATCATTTTTTTAGTGATTGATCTAGAGTTTGCTATACACATTTATAAACTAATCAAAATCTACTTTCAAATGACATAGTTCTTCATGAGTTGTGAAGGCATGTTACAACAGAATGCTCTCATTTCTTGTAATACTGTTGTCATTTTTTTGCTTATTCATAATCTATCATAAAATATATTATTACTATTATTTTGAACAAAATTTTCTCTGTTAGACCAATTTAGAATTAGAAAAATGAAAACTTTCTCTTTACTTTCATTTATTCCCATTTAAATTCTCTCCCCTTTTTATGTGCTTCAGAGTTTCTGATCTTATCATTGTTCAAAGAACTTTTAACATTTTTTGCAAGGCAAGTATACTGTCAATAAATCCTCTCAATTTAGTTTTTCTGATAGTTTTTATTTCTCCTTTACTTTTGAAGAATAGTTTTGATGTATACAGAAATCTAAGTAGTTCTTTTTTCAATATTTTGTTAAATAATACAGGATGGGATGGATAATTACAATACATTTACTGACATTTCTAAATTATTTGTCACTACAGAGTAACAGTGTAAACCATTAGAATGGCCATATTTTAATATTATTTTAAAACCTGCTTTCATGGAAAGCCTAGAGCCATTTCTTTTTTCCAGTGTTTACTTGTCAGTTTTTAGGTCAGTCCAAGGATGGGCAAAATTCATCATTGTTCTGTTCCAGAGTCATTTGGTGCTTGTGAAGTATTATGTTATTGTTTCAGTTTGGATAGATTTGCAATTCTTGCATTTTGTTTGAGACTGTAGTTGAATTGAATCCCCAAATGCAGGGTAAAAAGTCAGCAAAACCTGACAAGTTTTCCCTAGCTCTGGGCTGAAATAGGTAAAGTCAGAAAATTTTCAAATCAAATTCGGAAAAACTGACAAATAGCCCAAGGGCAATAAAACCCTTAACTAAAAGAGTAGTTGGAGGTATCATCACAAAATTTGGGGCAACACTGAGCTATACACTGAGTATACAGAATATCAAATATTCCCTAATATAAGAACTGAATGTCACTCATTTTATGCTTTTCCATTTTCATTGCATTGTTCAACAAATATTTTTGCCTGTCACTAAGATGAGTCAAAACAAACTGTATGTGGTACAGAATATGCCTACCCACTTGTTTTCCAATAACAAATACATTCTCTTCATAAACTTTTCTCTTCTTAGTTCATTTTTAAAATGATGCATGACTTAGTCAAAAATTCTCAGTTTTAAGTTAGTGGAAATCTATATTCCAAAATAGTTATCAAAAAACATATTTATTACATACTATCTCTTTTAGATTTAATACCAGTCTGCTACTGTTACAGAACTAATCAAAAAATAAACAGAAATAGCAAAATTATGAACAGTCCCATAGCTATGAAAATTTTGCTGATTTGTCTTTGCACCAGTTTTTGATCTGCTGTCAGGATAGCTCAGACCAATTCTCACAATAATAGGAGAGAAGCAGGAGATAGCAAAAATATGTAAGTCCTTTTGTGGCTTAACAGGTCCTGGCAACATGTCATTTTCACCTCATTCTTTTGGCTAATGCATATCTCATGCATGCAAGTCAAAAAGCCAACCTGGAATTAGGGGTAAGAAAATAGATTCCAGCTCTCTATGGAAGAAGAATAAAAGTCATAGTTCAAAAGGTGAGAATACTGGAAGGGGTGCAGAATTGGGTCCATTTTTTTTTTGCAATCAATCTACCAGAGCAATCTAGCAACAAAATTGCAGAGGGAGAATATAAAATCAAACTTCAAATACTGCTATACAGTGAACCAAGAGCATTTAATTCAGGAAAAAATAGTATACATTATCTCAATAACATATATCCCCAATTGGAGCCTAGTAAAGTAACACAGTTTCATAAAATCATACAAATGCAGGACCTTTATTCAATACTTGAATGGTATTCTAACATACCTTTCCTCTCCTTTGTCATTTCCCAACTTTATCTTATTAAAGAAGTACACAAAAGCAGGAATGGTGAACCATTTGAGTTTTTGAAGACTAATCAGAAGTAGATCTTATTTGTCTGACATTTATTCATTTATTCACTAACTTGGCAAATTGTTATCTACTTAGTTAAAAGGAGATGAAAGAGGATAGAGTTAGAATATACTTGGAACCACTAGCATCTAGTAGTTTTGTAGAAGAGATCTAAAAAAAATTAGAATTCAAAATAGAAGGTGTTGTCTAAAGAACACAGATGAAATACAGCATCACTTGATTGAGCCTAGAATTCATCGATCAGGAAATGTAAAGTTTTTGGATTCACTTACTCTCGCTATCCTATGGAAAGACAGACTTTCACCTGGATGAAACTGGATGCACCATGAAATGGACCTTGGTAAGAGGGAGCATGTTTGTAAACAGAAAAGTCAGCCTACGTTTTCACATGAAAGCATTTGAGCTCAGACACTAGCAGTTTATAGATATTACTGGGAATGGCCACTGTTCAACATTTGAAACCTTGGGGTAGTTCAGTTTGGTCCAAGCTCCCTGCTATGTGGAAGAGAACCCCATTTTCTGGCTGGCTAGTTGCCAAGCAATGTGGGGAATTCTCTGAATAAATTACCAGCCAATTATTCTTGTCTTTTTAGAGAAGAAAAATATTAAAAGCAATTATATAGAGCATAAATTATCCTTTATATTAACTCCTATATAAAAATAATAATAAACATGTTGTAGGTAATAATAAACATATCAGAATAATATTTTTCTCAGAAAACTTGTGCTTTGTCAGGCTTTGCACATAAGTAATTTTCAAAAGGCAAATCTTCTAGGTGTATATTATCTCCCCTATTTCAAGAACGGGAAAATTAAGACTATATAATTTCCAAGCATCTCAAAATCAGCAAATGAAAGTTGAAATCCAAACCCTCATCTTTATAAACTCTAAATCAAAATGATTACCACCCTAAGATCTCATGGATACAGAAGATACCATGCCAAAATTTGTACCACAGAGAGATACAAATATATTTCCTGTTATATTTCTTATTAAATAAAATGTTAACAAGATGAATTTTAGTAAAGAAAATGACAGAAGTTCCTTTATTGACTGAACAGATATGCTGCAAGATAAAGAAATATAATCGGGAGTAGCATTTTAAGAAAGAAAAAACCAACAGAAGGTAAGAGATGACTATAATTTGTTATATCTAAATTCCTTTTCAGTATTATCTGGTCTAGTAAAATAATTATTTTCAAAGCATATGTGATAGTTCAGCCTTCCAGATATTTATCATACATTATACCTCCCAACCATTCCATTTCCTATCTTATTATTATTAGTATTATCCACATGAATATGAATGGCATGAGTTGATATCATATCAGTATAGAACTTGGTAGTGAAATGATCTGGTTGAAAGAGAGCTTCCAAAATGATTTTTGTAATGTAATAAAAAGGATTTCAAAGTAATCACTCAAAATGATCTGCTGTTGTTCAGGATGGAGTAACAGAACACTTCTGCTCACCAAAACATCTAAAAATGGACAAAACATAAAAACCACTAGTTTTCAGATATTGGACATTGAAGAGTGAAAAGTAATGATACATGAGAGAGATTAAGCAAATTAAGATCAATGTTTGTCCCAATTCATTGCCTGTAAAGAGTTCCCAGACCATAGTGTAATCAAGTGAAAAGCCTAGAGGTCCTCACTGGGTTGAAGAGACCAGCCTGGGTTATAGAGCCTGAGGCAGCTTGAGTTGTGGGGAATAGTACTGGAGAGGAGAGAGTAGCACAGAGAGAGATCTAGCTAATGCCTGTGATGAAACTACTTGCGGTGGGAAAACACGACCTAAAATGAGTCGAGAGAACAATACCTAGTGCTTTCCTCTGGTTTTGAAAGAGTTCCTGTTTACCAGCCAATGTAGTCACCACCTAATCCCTAGGGCAAATGAGTAGAGTTCCCAGAAGGGTACCCACCTCAGGAGCAGGTCAATGTGGGTTCAGTCGCATCTGACTCTTTGCAGCCCCAGGGACTGTAGCCTGCCAGGCTCCTCTGTCCATAGGATTTTTCCAGGCAAGAATACTGGAATGGACTTTCTGCTTCAAAAGATCTTCCTGACCCAGGGATTGGATTCTCATCTCTCATGTCTCCTTCCATCGGCAAGGGGATTCTTTACCACTGGCAGTATCTGGGAAGCCTTTAGCACCAGGTCAAATTAACCCTAAATTAAAGGCTACTCTGTTCCCACCTAAAAATCTTAAAAACAAGCCTCAAGAAAACAAACATAATCACATCTCATAGCAAAGATCAGGAACTTGTATAGAAATATAAAAATCGGCCAGCACTCGCAAGGAAATATACACAAACTTGGGATCATATATTTAAAATAAAATTACAAAGAATACAAAAAAGGAAAATACAACTGTAATTAAAAAATCCAAATCATTCAAATCATGCCAGAGATAATAGAAATGATATAACAATAGATAATTGGGTTTTATTCTTTTGTTCTGTTTTGTTCCGTCTTTCCAAGTATCTGACCAACCAACCAAATTATTAACCATTTTCAAGGATTTAGTATTTATGTATCTGCACTAGTTTCCCCATTGCGTCTTTAACAGATGACTTCAAATTTAGTGGCTTAAAGTAACATATTTATTTTCTTAATTGTATGGATGTAAGAAGTCTGCAATGGGTTGTAAGGGGTTAAAGTTAAGGGCTGTTTATCTTCTGGAGGTTCTAGGAAAGAATTCTTTTCCTTTTTTTTTTACTTTTCCAGTTTCCAGAGGCTGCTATGGCCCATTCTTTCATCTTCACATCTATAGAAGTGTCTCTGCTCTGACCTCCTGTCTCTCCCTTATAAGAAACTTTGTAATTACATTGGGCTGTCTCAAAAAATCCAGCATAAATTTCCCATCTTGAAGTCTTTAACCACATCTGCAAAGTCTCTTTCGCCATGTAAGTTACATATTTATAGGTTCCAAAGATTAGGAGGAGAAGGGGATGACAGAGAATGAGGTGGCTGGATGGCATCACCGACTCTATGGACATGAGTTTGAGTGAACTCCGGGAGTTGGTGATGGACAGGGAGGCCTGGCGTGCTGTGATTCATGGGGTCGCAGAGAGTCAGACACAACTGAGCGACTGAACTGAATTGAAGATTAGGATGTAGACATCTGCAGGGGGCATTATTCTGTCAATCAACCCCAGCACCTTTCCTTCCAGGCAAAGTAATTATTTGGATATAGTTGACAGCATGCTCCCCACTTGGAGGATTTCATGTTACTCTTCGTTCCTTCAGTGCCACTGCAGACAGCAGCCAAACTACTTCATCAGTCCACTTCCAACTGGTGCCAGCATAGTGTATAAAACAGGATCAATTTATTTCACTCCTTTAATCACTGGTCTTAGAGAACTCCTTACTAGGCAATATGCAGGTTCAGAAGGCAAGGTGGTAGATCATGGTGGCAAGAGGATAGACCATGAGAGTCTGAGCCTGCTCACTCAACTAATTTATTACTTCCCAACGTATTCCAAACTACACATACACACACACATATAATCATTATTTTATCACCTATGTATTTTATCTAACTATCTAACTTAAATTTGATAGATGATGCCTGCTGCACATTATGGCTTGGTGCCTCATGATGGCAGTTCAGGTCTTAGGATCACTTGGTGCCCCGTTATTAAGAATTCAATCTTTGGCAGTGTTTTGTGTCATGAGCCTGATGTATCATAGACTCTGTGTGGTAGAGTGGTTTACATTGCTGTGTAGACATGCTGTAGAAGTTTCATTTGCTCTGAACCTCTCTCATTCTTAGCAGGAAATGGGTCAGAATAGCATCGAAAGTGCTGCACTCAATATGCCAGCAGATTTGGAAAACTGAGCAGTGGCCACAGGACTGGAAGAGGTCAGTCTTCATTCCAATCCCAAAGAAAGGCAATGCCAAAGAATGGTCAAACTACCGCACAATTGCACTCATCTCACACGCTAGTAAAGTCATGCTCAAGATTCTCCAAGCCAGGCTTCAGCAGCATGTAAACCGTGAACTCCCAGATGTTCAAGCAGGTTTTAGAAAAGGCAGAGGCACCAGAGATCAAATTGCCAACATCCGCTGGATCATGGAGAAAGCAAGAGAGTTCCAGAAGAGCATCTATTTCTGCTTCATTGACTATGCCAAAGCCTTTGACTGTGTCGATCACAATAAACTGTGGAACATTCTGAAAGAGATGGGAATCCCAGACCACCTGACCTGCCTCTTGAGAAACCTGTATGCAGGTCAGGAAGCAACAGTTAGAACTGAACATGGAACAACAGACTGGTTCCAAATAGGAAAAGGTGTACGTCAAGGTTGTATATTGTCACCTTGCTTATTTAACTTATATGCAGAGTACATCATGAGGAACGCTGGGCTGGAAGAAGCACAAGCTGGAATCAAGATTGCTGGGAGAAATATCAATAACCTCAGATATGCAGATGACACTACCCTTATGGCAGAAAGTGAAGAGGAACTAAAAAGCCTCTTGATGAAAGTGAAAGAGGAGAGTGAAAAGGTTGGCTTGAAACTCAACATTCAGAAAACAAAGCTCATGGCATCTGGTCCCATCACTTCATGGGAAATAGATGGAAAAACAGTGGAAACAGTGTCAGACTTTATTTTTTGGGGCTCCAAAATCACTGCAGATGCTGATTGCAGCCATGAAATTAAAAGACGCTTGCTCCTTGGAGGAAAGTTATGACCAACCTTGACAGTATATTAAAAAGCAGAGACATTACTTTGCCAACCAAGGTCCGTCTAGTCAAGGCAATGGTTTTTCCCATGATCATGTATGGATGTGAGAGTTGGACTGTGAAGAAAGCTGATAGCCGAAGAATCGATGCTTTTGAACTGTGGTGTTGGAGAAGACTCTTGAGAGTCCCTTATACTGCAAGGAGATCCAACCAGTCCATTCTAAAGGAGATCAGTCCTGGGTGTTCATTGGAAGGACTGATGCTGAAGCTGAAACTGCAATACTTTTGCCACCTCATGCGACGAGTTGACTCACTGGAAAAGACTCTGATACTGGGAAAGGTTGGGGGCGGGAGGAGAAGGGGACGACGGAGAATGAGATGGCTGGATGGCATCACCGACTCCGTGGACATGAGTTTGAGTGTACTCCGGGAGTTGGTGATGGACAGGGAGGCCTGGCGTGCTGTGATTCACGGGGTCGCGGAGAGTCGTACACGACTGAGCGACTGAACTGAACTGAACTGAACTGAAATAAGCTAGTTACAGAATAACAAATAATGCATGATTCCACTTAAATGAGGTATCTAAAGTAGTCAAACTCATAGAAGCAGAGAATACAATAGTGGTTGCCAAAGACTGAGGGTGGAGGAGTTGGGGAATTATTATTTAAAAGATATAAAGTTGTAATAGTGCTGGATGGACAAGTTCTAAACATCTGTTGTAAAATATAATTCCTACACATAATGTTTTGTGCACTTCAAAATTTGTTAAGGGGTAGTTCTCTTCTTAAGCGTTCTGACCACAAAAAATAAAAAACAACCAAACAAAAATTCAAAGGGACTTAAGAAAACTCTGGGAAGTGTTGGACATGTCTATCCCCTTGATATTGGTGATGGTATTGTGGGTCTATGCATATTACCAAACTCATCGAAATGAAACCATTAAATGTGTTCAGTTGTTTATACATCAATTATACCTTAATAGAGCTGTTTAAAAAAAAAAAGTCAACCAAGAAGCTGAATTTGTTCCGAATTTTCTACTAAAAATAAGGTGTCTTATTGTATGAATTGCTCATTGTCCTTTCATTTGCATGAAACCTTCCTAAATAATATTTCCTAGCATTAATTAATTGTTTGATATATGCCTTTTCTGCTAGCAGTAGTATCCAACTTTGAATAGGTAGTATCCCATAGTGTGCTAGGATGGTGCAGACTATGGAGAGCTATCTCGCATGAAAAAAAGACTGTGATCAATGTTACCTTAAAGCTTTCAGGTATAAGCAAAATGACACTTGAGAAGCAAGCAGAGCATAGATTGACCAATCATTTCTCTCTGGTTACTTAGCTGAATGCTATTCCAAACATAGGTCTTATGACTGAGCCAACTGTTGACAGAAATAATCAGCATTTGCTTGGGGACACAAGAGAGGGGAAGGGGAGAAATCATATCAACAGAACATTAATCTGAGTGGATCCTGTCCATCAAAAAGGGGCCAGAATTCTTTGTCCTACCAACTGAAGAGCCATAAGAATAAAAGATGACACAAATATTTGAAATTCCTTCTAATATTTGATGCCTGATACTCACTAACCCTTCTTTGTATTCATTTGGTCTGGTGACCAGTTTTATGTTTGTCTGTTCTCAAGTTCTGATCAGGATAAAGGATGTCTCTGCCTTCATGCCAAAGCTTTTACATCTTCCTATCACTACTGTGTTCTACCTTTCTTCTTTTTAAGGTTTTAGCCCTGTTTCCTGCCTCTGCTTCCTAAACAGACACATATTCTTTAATTTACCCTTTAAATTTAGCAGTTTAGAGAGCTGCCTGAGAGGTAGCCACTCAGTTACAAGTCACATGCACTCTTTTAGTTTTATATCTGAAAGCTTTATGTGGGTTTTATTAAATATTTCTTCTTAAATTGCTATTTGACATCACTTAGCAAAAATGTCTGTATATTTATTGGTTCATCTTCTACCTAGGTAATTCTTTCTTCTTTGACACCCTTGCCCTTATTTTCAGATGTTTTCCAAGCCTCTATTTATTTCAGATTTTCTCTTTTTTTTCATGAAAATTCCACCTGCTCTGAAAGTCTTCTCTGATATATATCACCAATCTAGAGTAGGACTCTCAAATATGCTAATACAATACCTATCTTGATTTCTAAGCAATTACCACAAATGTATTTCAATTGCCTGTTCACTTATCTACATTCTCTATTTCACAGTAGAACTCCTGATAGCAGACAAGGTCTCTATCTATTTCAGTCCTGGGCTTGCAATATCTAACTCAGAGCTCAGAGGAAAGTAGGTGATTAAATATTTCTAAATGACTTAATCAATGGATATAAATTCTATTCAGATGACATACAAAGCCACAATAACCATTAGGATCCCTCGCCAATGTTCTGTTCTCATCTTTTAAAATATTTTTTGTCTATTTTATAAAGCTATGTTTAAGACAGTCCCAGCACTTTTTATCCAAACCAACACTGTTCCCCAGGCCACCATATCTCTGAGCAGATGATTCATTTTGTGGAATTTGGTCTCCCTTCTCTATGCATGTGATAACACTATAGATAATATCTCATGTCCTTATTTCATGAACTAGTGCAACAGTATACATTCTGGCCATTGCACTGTCCACATCTCTCTCACATGTGTAAATCCTCCTCAGGAACCACTATCACTTTCTAAGCCACAGTCACACTCATAATACACATAAGTCTCAAAATCTTCCATATCCTCTTTACAAATTTCAAGGTATCCAGGTTGAATATAGGGGCTTCCCTCATAGCTCAGTTGGCAAAGAATCTGCCTGCAATGCAGGTGACACTGGTTTGATTCCTGAGTCAGGAAGATCCATTGGAGAAAGGACAGACTACCCATTTCAGTATTCTTGGGCTTCCTTTGTGGTTCAGCTGGTAGAGATTCCATCTGCAATGCGGGAGACCTGCAATGCAGGAGACATGGGTTTGATCCCTGGGTTGGGAAGATCCCCTGGAGAAGGGAAAGGCTACCCACTCCAGTATTGTGGCCTGGAGAATTCCGTGGACTATATAGTCCATAGGGTTGCAAAGAGTCGGACACAACTGAGCGACGCACTTTCACTTTTCAGGTTGTATATAATGTGCTTCAACCTGGTGTCTGTGTATTTCTCCTCACAATTCCAGAACAGAAAGAGTTTTGGTAATGGAGATGGTACTAATTTTGGTAACGAGAATAAACTCCATGGACTTTGTTCTCCAACTATACATATACATATTTGTAAACTTTGGTCAATCTCTTACTTGTCAGTGGCTTGGCTTCTTTCTATAAAAATAAGATAATATGATTTCTATTCTAGATTCTGTGTGTGTGTGTCCAAAGAACATTTGATAACGCGTGTAAAGCACTTGGAAAAGCGTTTAAAGTATACTGTCTGCTCACTTGGTAGTAGCTGTTATTAACGTCCCCCCATGATCTTAGCAAGCTGAACTACTCCTCCATCCACATACTGTATCATGCTTTAGACACTCTGCATAGGGAAACAGACTGTTTTTAAGTCTGTACTGATTCATACAACTATCAAAATGTAAACATGAACGTTTCTAAATTCTCCATTGTTCCCCTTTAAAGCTTCTCCTAAAAGTTGTCTACACTCTCTACCTGTTTCCTTCTCACTTCTTCCCATTCCCTCTTAAATCTGCTCCAATCTGGCCTTTGCCTCCAGTACTCACCAAACTACTCTTCTCCAGGTCACCAATGATAAGAAATATTTCAGATAAAATATTTAAAACATGGTACAGTATGACTCTGTATGCAAGTGCTCTTAGCTTTATAGGGAAGACAACAGAATTTCCAAAAAATTTTAAATAACAAGGGCACAGTAAGATCTCTTGGCCTTGAAGTACTTGAGTGAAATAAGGCAATCAGACTCAAAGTAGTGCACATTCTGTGTTATCCAGGAACTGCCATATTTTTCATGACGACTGTCAAAAAACCTGAGTTATTTGATAGCTATTCAAAATTTTATGCCTTCTTTCATAGCAGACTTTAACAAAGATAAAACAGGAAACTTTTTCATCTATCATATGATAGCATAAAGTTTTCTTTTACACATTGTGCTCTATCAGCCTTGAAGTAGATAGTGTTTACTCAGATTGAATGAAAATTGAGCAATTTCGTATGAAATTTGATGATTGTTGATAGCTATGAAGAATGATGATACAAGCTCCATATCGGAACATCTCCAAATGGCAAAATATTTGCAGTATTTGTACAAATAAGTAAATCTATTCTTCTGTGTCAGTAAGAGTCCAAAGCTTTCTGTCTGTGAGAAAAATTGCTTTCGGACAAAATTAAATTTCCAATATTTTTAATACAAGGAGACATTTCATTAAGTTAATTTAATACAATGTAAGTGCCAAATGCAGGAACTTCTCCCAAAATTTTTCTCTGAAGTGTGCTGGGTCTTAATTTATAAAGGTGACTGAGTGATGACATGGAGAGGTCAATGAATTGAAAGAAAATGTTAATGTTCATAGTTGCCCTAGAAACAAGAGGCATAGCTCCAAACACAGGGTCACAGTGGAAACACCAAGTTTGGGTTAAGAATTAGAAACAGGATAAAGCAATAGCTTTAGGCTAGAGCTTTATTAGGGTTCACACAGGAAAGGTAAAAATAAGGGCAGGATGACTGAGGATTGTCTTGCCTGAATAATATCAGTAGGCTAGATAGTGGTGGTCCCTAGTTGCCCAGTGCCTGGCCCAGGGATGATTAAGATGGAGAAATATTACCTCCTAGGGTACCAGAACCATAGGAGGTTTGTCTCTGTACTGGTTAGTGTGCATATCAAAGACATGTTTCCTGAGTCATGCTGTCTAGAAGAATCGATTAATTGATTCACCCAGGGAGGAGCAATCTGTACCTAAAGTGAAAGGTTTTTTTTTGTTTGTTTTCTTTCTTTTTTTTTTGAAAGATGTCAAAACATCATAATACACAGAAAATTAAAATTCTAAAAAATGATGAATACTCACAACTATTCATATCCATAACACAGGAAATTATCTGTTTTTACATGCTTTAACAGACCTGTCTTGGCAGTATATAAAACAGGGCTTCAGGGACTAAGAAATAGACTGATTAGACTTGGGAAAATTGAAGTAGATGAAGAACTATTAAGGGTCCTTTGGAAGAAATAGATTCCACTTCAGGGAATGTAATAGGACACTGTCCTAAATTGGTTCATCCTTGGGGGTGTTGAATGAGGAATCACAGAGAAACAATGCCCTGACTGTAACCATTCCATGTAGCTCTCATTATCCTAAAGTAACCACAGTAAGGCATTTCTGCTGTAATTCAGTGCACCAACCAAAAATTTCAGTAACTTGTTGGGTTAAATTTTCAAGTAGAACATTAAAAAATATAATGAATCAATTAGCCATTTCTACCACAAAATAAAAGGAATAGAAGAAGGTTACTTTGGTTTAGAATATTACAACCCTGAATATCCATTGGAAGGACTGATGCAGAAGCTGAAGCTCCAATACTTTGGCCACCTCATGCGAAGAGCTGACTCATTGGAAAAGACCCTGATGCTGGGAAAGATTGCAGGCAGGAGGAGAAAGGGATGACAGAGGATGAAATGCTTGTATGGCATCACCGACTCAATAGACATGAGTTTGAGCAAACTCTGGGAGATGGTGAAGAACAAGGAAGCCTGGTGTGCTGCAGTCCTTGGGATCACAAAGAGTTGGACACAACATAGCTACTAAACGACATCAACAATTACTTATAGAAGAAATGTTGTGCCTTCTAGTAAGTCAGCACTGACATTACCTTTCTGAATTATTTTTCTTCATACAATTATTTTCCTTAAGTCATGGTCATACTGAGTAACTATATATTTCTGTGATCCTCTATTTAATAGATGCCTTTATCACTAGATTATAGAGTTCCTAGGGCCATAATCTCCTTTTCACTTTCCATAGTTCAACTCAATGCTTAGTATATGTCTACATGATCTATCTATCCATCTATTATCTATCTACAACAGACTTTCTGATTTTTCATTGTTCATTTTTAGCATCCCATCCTTGATAATCTTGGAACACAGTGACAAACTGTGTTCCAATGAAACGGTTGTAAGATAAATATTGACTTTCTATTTTCTTATTTTTTTTGTCCCCATCAGAAAAAAATAAAATAAAACTTTTGAATAATTGTTTTCAATGTTGTTTTCAGCCCAATGCTGTTTTCAGTATTTTTATACTCCTTAGTATCAAATTGAAAGTGCTGATTTGAACGATGTCTTTTCAGCATCTAGACATGGTGTGCTCAAGGAAAAGAAGACCTGGGGAAAATAAAGGCAATTTTATGTTATATATATCATATGTCAATAGATGCCACCATTGCACTGTGACAACCCTCTATGTTCTGGTAACAAAGGACAGTCTTCATTCTTTGCTCCATCATCCTGCTAGAGAATGCCCAAGTATGAATTAAGTAAATACAGTTTGGGAGATACACACCACACATGATTTTTCTCTGCTCTTGTAATAAGAGATGAAAACTTAAATTTTCAAGGAAGAACATTTCCTGTTGATGTTGAATGTATTGCTGCTACCCTTATACCTGAAATATAACCAGACTGACAACCTTGCTTGAAATTATTCTAAATCTCTTAGGAATCAAATTGTGTCCATTAATGAATAAAATTTTAAAAAAACTTAATAGTAAAAAGCCCACATCAGATTTATTTCTCCTGTCTGCTTTATACATACTGTTTGGCTCTTAAAGTATTTAAAATTTCATCTATGTTTTAAATTTTATCATAGAAATTTACAAATATTATATAAAGCCACTCAACAATACTGTATGAACTATTTATAAAAAAATCCCATTAGGTCATGAAACTGGGAACTAAAACTTTAAATACAGAGAAAGAATACACAATCATTACAAATAATTTTCTCTTCTGTGTTAGTGAATACATCCAATTTATGTGCCATTGTATTAAAAGGTAACATTCCTGGTTCCTTCATTTCCTTTTCTTGTAATTCTTGATAAGATTAATTTGTGATTTATAGTTCACGTCTTTCTGAACAATTCTACTGACTGGCTTCTAATTAGTGATTTGTGCTACCATTAGTGAAGTTCATTACTGTTTCTACTGTTTTCAAATGATGCCGAATTAGAAATTTTTCTGAATTTATCTATACCTTGAGCACCCCATTCCAAGCTATTATTCCTACTGCTAAACCTTAACTTACAGCATACTTGTGAGGGACTTGTTTTAATAGAGTGAACAAAAATGTATTCTATACTCTTTCCTGTTTCAATTTTTACAGAACCTAACTCTATTGTTCAAATTAGTATACTTATTCTTTTTTAAAAGAAAATTTCTTCTTTTAATTTCACATAATGTAATAGGTCAGTGGTGAAAAGTAGAGATGGGAAAATAACTTTTCTTTCAGTTAGTACAACATCAGACCATATAAAACGACATCTAGACTTTGCATGAACTCAGAGTTCTTTCATTGTCACCAATATGCCATAAGTGATAGAACACATGCTTTTCTTCCTTGGAAAGGATATACTCAAAAAGGCAATGACAAGAGTCACCATAGCAGTGATTGCTGCCTGCTGACCATGCTCATGTGTCCATCATGGACATCTGCACCCTCTCTCTTGCTACCTCTCTCTCTTCCCTCAGAGTCTTGGTTCCTCGGGGTACTCTTAGCAAAAATGTGCTTTGGTGGCATATGGGTTTTCTTGAATTAAGTTAAAAAAGTGACCAATACAAGTGGAGCACTCTGACTCTTCTTTCTGTCTTCCTGAAAGCAGGAAATAAATCTCTCATGTGAAAGGTGCTTTGGTGCTTAATTATTGAAGAATCTAAACAGAGTTTGGAGTTGGAATAGTAAATCAAAGAAGTAACAAGCTATGCTAAAGCAACAAGGCTTTTGGCTCAAATTTCCTATCTCTGGTGCTAAGAGTGTCCTTTTACCTCCAACCCCAAACTCTGTTTAGATTCTGCAGTAATTAAGCACCAAAGCCTAAGTTTCTTTGACCGGTCAATTCTTCATCCATTTATTGTTTCTTCATCTAAAAAGTATAAAAGTTGCCTGCTTTGGCCTCTTCTTAGGTCTCATATGAGACTTCCATATACATGAATTAGAAATTGATGCTGGGAAAGATTGAGGGAAAGAGAAGGGGGCGACAGAGGATGAGAAGGTTGGATGGCATCATTGACTCAATGGACATGAGTTTGAGCAAACTCAGGGAGATAGCTGAAGGACCGGGAAGCCTGACGTGGTGCAATTCATGGGGCTGCAAAGAATTGGACACAACTTAGTGATTGAACAACAACAACATTGCACTAAGGTTCAAAATGATTTTATTTTCTTCTAAAACAGGCATGATGTTTTGGAACCCAATATATTTTCAATCAACAAGTCTTATAAATGTACATCCCTAATGAACTCAACCTCAGAATGTGCAAACTTTCTGAAATTATGTGAAGGTTTTGATGCTAGTCAAAAATTTTATTTGAAATCCTAGGAAGAGTTATTTTGCTCATTTTATAAATGTGAAGGGACTAAAAGCATGTCACTTAAAGCGTCACTATGAACAAAGCTAGTGGAGGTGATGGAATTCCAGTTGAGCTATTTCAAATCCTAAACGAATATGCTGTGACAGTGCTACACTCAATATGCCAGCAAATTTGGAAAACTCAGCAGTGGCCACAAGACTGGAAAAGGTCAGTTTTTATTTCAATCCCAAAGAAAGTCAAAGCCAAAGAATGCTCAAACTACCACACAACTGCACTCATCTCACATGCTAGTAAACTAATTCTCAAAAATCTCCAAGTCAGGCTCCAATAGTACGTGAACTGTGAAATTCCAAAAGTTAAAGCTGGATTTAGAAAAGGCAGAGGAACCAGAAATCTAATTGCCAACATCCGCTGGATCGTTGAAAAAGAAAGGGAGTTCCAGAAAAACATCCACTTCTGTTTTATTGACTACATTAAAGCCTTTGTCTGTTTGGATCACAGCAAACTGTGGAAAATTCTGAAAGAGATGAGAATATCAGACCACCTGACCTGCCTCTTGAGAAACCTGTATGCAGGTCAGGAAGCAACAGTTAGAACTGGTCATGGAACAACGGACTGGTTCCAAATAGGAAAAGGAGTACATCAAGGTTGTATATTGTCACCCTGCTTATTTAACTTATATGCAGAGTACATCATGAGGAACGCTGGGCTGGAAGAAGCACAAGCTGGAATCAAGATTGCTGGGAGAAATATCAATAACCTCAGATATGCAGATAACACCACCCTTATGGCAGAAAGTGAAGAAGTAAAGAGCCTCATGATGAAAGTGAAAGAGGAGAGTGAAAAAGTTGGCTTAAAGCTCAACATTCAGAAAACTAAGGTCAAGGCATCTGGTCCCATCACTTCATGGCAAATAGATGGGGAAAGAGTGGAAACAGTGACAGACTTAATTTTTCTGGGCTCCAGAATCACTGCAGATGGTGACTGCAGTGATTACTTGAATGCACATCACACTGTAGGAACCCTGATCAATCCTGGAGTTAAGGAAAAAACAGGATGCTTCCTACCATCAGAAAGCTTTCTTTTAGAAAACAAATACTGCCATAAATGTATATTTGTATAAAGTCTCATCATAAAAAAAATCCTCACACGCTTAACTCTATTTGAGTCTAAAAAATAAAAATCTGTATGATTCATGATAATCACCCTCATTTGCAAACAAAGTCACAAAGACTCAGAGGGGAAAGAAGTCTGTTTATAACAACTTGTCAGAAACATCCAAAAATGTATAATAAGTTGGTCATATTTCCATATCTAATATCATTATTATTTCATCACACTGCTCTCATTTTACTTTTCCTTTATTTTTAAAAAACTCTTTAATTTATATTGGAGTATAGCCAATTAACAAAGCTCTGATAATTTCAGGTGGACAGTAAAAGGACTCAGTTCAGTCACTCAGTCATGTCTGACTCTCTGATCCCATGGACTTCAGCATGCCAGGCTTCCCTGTCCAGCACCAACTCCTAGAGCTTACTCAAACTCATATCCATTGAGTTGGTGATGCCATCAAACAATCTCACCTTCTGTTATCCCCTCTCCTCCTGCCTTCAATCTTTCTCGGAATCAGGACCTTCACAACAGGTGGCCAAATTATTGGAGCTTCAGCTTAAGCATCAGTGCTTCCAATGAATAGGACTCAGTAATACATATAAACACGTATCCATTCTCCCTGAAACTCATATGGTCTAACATTGTCCCACTGGAGGCTTCTTTAAATTGACTTTCTAAAACCTATTGCATGCCTTATCATGTTTTCAGTAATTCCATACTTTGGCTTGTCTTGTTTTGGTTCCAGTATCGTTTTGAAGATTTGTGCCCGCTGTGAAATTATCCATTTTATTCAGGGAGCCTAGATTTCTTCCAGAGAATGGAATTCATAAACTAAGACCCAGGTCTTAGACATATTCATTGTTACTAGAGTGTCACTGCTTACAGCTACTCACAGAGGACCAAGTTAAATTATTTCTATTTATATACCAATATCCATATCTATGTTTTTATCTATATCGATAAATATATATACACATATAAACACATTGTCATTTATTTCTAGCAATATTTCTACCAATCTTTCACTTAACTTTTGTTTAGAATTCCTATTCATATAATCTTTAACATTGATGAATTTGACAATTAAAATAAGATAATGGCATAAAACCCCCTACATCTGTCCATCCATCCATCTATCTCTGTTTATCTATTGCCTGAGTTCACACTGACGCTTCCAATTCCAGTCGAACATGAAAGGGTTAACATGCTTTGCCTTACTTTTTATCTCCTTTATGACAGTAAGAAACCTACTTCTCATTATCCATGAAACATGTTAGCTCAATCCTAGAATGTACATGAAATAGATGTGGAATTGCGATAGCAATTGTATAACCTTGTGCCGAGCACACTACTGGCTACAGCCACACATTTGCTTATGGTTCTTACTTTTATTGTTATAAAATATAGACAAAATACTGTTTTGCAAAGTATCTTGCTGCTGCTGCAGTTGCTGCTGCTGCTAAGTCACTTCAGTCGTGTCCAACTCTGTGCAACCCCATAGATGGCAGCCCACCAGGCTCCCCCGTCCCTGGGGTTCTCCAGGCAAGAACACTGGGGTGGGTTGCCATTTCCTTCTCCAGTGCATGAAAGTGAAAAGTGAAAGTGAGTCACTCAGTCGTGTCCGAGTCTTAGTGACCCCATGGACTGCAGCCCACCAGGCTCCTCCGTCCATGGGATTTTCCAGGCAAGAGTACTGGAGTGGGGTGCCATTGCCAAAGTTTCTTCAGTTCAGTTCAGTCACTCAGTCGTGTCCAACTTTTTGCGACCCCATGAATCACAGCATGCCAGGCCTCCCTGTCCATCACCAATTTCCGGAGTTCACTCAAACTCATGTCCACAGAGTCGGTGATGCCATCCAGCCATCTCATTCTCCGTTGTCCCCTTCTCCTCCCGCCCCCAACCTTTCCCAGCATCAGAGTCTTTTCCAGTGAGTCAACTCGTCGCATGAGGTGGCCAAAGTACTGCAGTTTCAGCTTTAGCATCAGTCCCTCCAATGAACATCCAGGATTGATCTCCCTTAGAATGGACTGGTTGGATCTCCTTGCAGTATAAGGGACTCTCAAGAGTCTTCTCCAGCACCACAGTTCAAAAGCATCGATTCTTCGGCGATCAGCCTTCTTCACAGTCCAACTCTCACATCCATACATGACCACGGGAAAAACCATTGCCCTGACTAGACGGACCTTGGTTGGCAAAGTAATGTCTCTGCTTTTTAATATACTATCAAGGTTGGTCATAACTTTCCTTCCAAGGAGCAAGCGTCTTTTAATTTCATGGCTGCAATCAGCATCTGCAGTGATTTTGGAGCCCAAAAAAATAAAGTCTGACTCTGTTTCCACTGTTTTTCCATCTATTTCCCATGAAGTGATGGGACCAGATGCCATGATCTTTGTTTTCTGAATGTTGAGCTTCAAGCCAACCTTTTCACTCTCCTCTTTCACTTTCATCAAGAGGCTTTTGAGTTCCTCTTCACTTTCTGCCATAAGGGTAGTGTCATCAGCATATCTGAGGTTATTGATAATTCTCCCAGCAATCTTGATTCCAGCTTGTGCTTCTTCCAGCCCAGCGTTCCTCATGATGTACTCTGCATATAAGTTAAATAAGCAACGTGACAATATACAACCTTGACGTACACCTTTTCCTATTTGGAACCAGTCTGTTGTTCCATGTCCAGTTCTAACTGTTGCTTCCTGACCTGCATACAGGTTTCTCAAGAGGCAGGTCAGGTGGTCTGGGATTCCCATCTCTTTCAGAATGTTCCACAGTTTATTGTGATCCACACAGTCAAAGGCTTTGGCATAGTCAATGAAGCAGAAATAGATGTTTTTCTGAAACTCTCTTGCTTTCTCCATGATCCAGCAGATGTTGGCAATTTGATCTCTGGTGCCTCTGCCTTTTCTAAAACCTGCTTGAACATCTGGGAGTTCACGGTTCACATATTGCTGAAGCCTGGCTTGGAGAATTTTGAGCATGACTTTACTAGCGTGTGAGATGAGTGCAATTGTGTGGTAGTTTGAGCATTCTTTGGCATTGCCTTTCTTTGGGATTGGAATGAAGACTGACCTCTTCCAGTCCTATGGCCACTGCTGAGTTTTCCAAATCTGCTGGCATATTGAGTGCAGCACTTTCACAGCATCATCTTTCAAGATTTGAAGTAGCTCAACTGGAATTCCATCACCTCCACTAGCTTCGTTCGTAATGATGCTTTCTAAGGCCCACTTGACTTCACATTCCAAGATGTCTGGCTCTAGGTCAGTGATCATGTTATCGTGACTATCTTGGTCGTGAAGATCTTTTTTGTACAGTTCTTCTGTGTATTCTTGCCACCTCTTCTTAATATCTTCTGCTTCTGTTAGGTCCATACCATTTCTGTCGTTTATCGAGCCCATCTTTGCATGAAATGTTCCCTTGGAATCTCTAATTTTCTTGAAGAGGTCTCTTGTTTTTCCTATTCTGTTGTTTTTCTCTATTTCTTTGCATTGGTCACTGAGGAAGTCTTTCTTATCTCTCCTTGCTCTTCTTTGGAACTCTGCATTCAGATGCTTATATCTTTCCTTTTCTCCTTTGCTTTTTGCCTCTCTTCTTTTCACAGCTATTTGTAAGGCCTCCTCAGACAGCCATTTCGCTCTTTTGCATTTCTTTTAATTTCATTTAATCCTAATTACCTCTTAAAGCCCCATCTCCTAATTCCAGGAGGCAGACTTTAACATATGAATTTGAGGGGAATACAATCAGATCAGTCTGTATTATTCTGCCTCTGGTCAACCAAAATTCATGTTCTCATAAGCAAAACACATTAATTACATTACAAAAACCCTGAAAACCTTAACTCTTTCCAGCACTGACTCTAAATTTAGTCTTAACATTCAAAAATGTCATCTCAATATCATCTAAAGCAGACAAGGATGAGACTCAAAGCATGATTTATCCTGAAACAAAATTCCTCTCCAGCTGTGACCTGGGAAATCAAACATGTTAAGGGCTTTCACAATACAAAATTGGGGCAGGCATAGTATAGACATCTCAGGAACTATTAGGTGTGATAACATTGGATATATATGACAAATAAACAAGCATGATACACATTCAGCCATATCACTACTACCAATTATATGTTTATCAAAGTTAGTTGAGAAACAGTGGGTAACTGTTGGCATTAAAAATAATAATGATAATAATACATCTTTTCAAGATTGTTACTGAAAGAAAACTGAAAATTCTTTCAGAGGTTGTCAAAGGGTTTTCTATTGCAAATGGCCACCTATTAACTTGAAGAGGAATTTGAATGATTTTCCAAATAATAATATAGGTGATTATTTAGAAATAAAAGAATATGCTAACTTAATAATCACTTACTTTTCCCCATAAAATTGACTCCCACACTATTAAAGACCAAGTTTATGTTAGTATAAATGAGTTTTTTAAAAGAGCATGAAAAGGATTTTCTAATCCTTTTATACACTTAAATCAATGGGCTTAATTTTTCATAAAAATAACACAGCTTTTAATTGATATTATGAAAATTAATGCTAATCATCCTACAACTAATATTAGGCCAGCCACCCACATTATCATTCATCTATTTGTGAATTCATTCAGTTCTTATGGAATGTCCACTATACTTGAGGGCACTGACTTGATTCACTGAAGTATAGAAATCTTCATGTTTTAGGATTTGAAATAGTTCAGCTGGAATTCTATCACCCCCACTAGCTTTTTCACAGTGATGTTTCCTAAGGCACACTTTACTTCACACTCCAGGATATAACATATAACATATATAACATAGTGATTCACAATTTTTAAAAGTTATACTACATTATAGTTACAAAATTTTGGTTGTATTTTTTGTGTTGTACAACATATCCTATAGCTTATTTATCTTATACGTAGTAGTTGTTACCTCAATACCTTAATCCTAACTTGCTCCTTCCCTTTCCTCTCCCCCTCATGACCACTAGGTTATTCTCTATATCTGTGGGTGTTTTTTGTTGTTATATTTACTAGTTTTTGTGTATATATATTTCACACATAAGTAATATCATACAGTGTTTGTGTTTGTCTAACATTTCAGTTAGCATCATACCTTTAGGTCCATCCATGTTGCTGCAAATGGCAAAATTTCATTCTTTTATATGGCTGAGTAGGATTTTATTGCATGTATGTACCACTCTTCTTTATCAGATCATCTGTTGATGGTTACTTAGGTTGCTTCTATATCTTGGCATTTGTAAATAACGCTGCTATCAATATTGAGGTATATCTATATTTTTACAGTTGGGTTTTTGTTTATGTTTTGCTATTAATATTTGGGAATATGGATACTTTCACGTTAGAGCCTTTTGTTTTTGTACCCACGATTGCAATCACTGGGTCATAATGGTAGTTCTACCTCAGGAAACAAGAAAAATCTTAAAGAAGGATTCTTAATAGAGTCCAAGCATAACTATTTCTAAAAAATGTTAATTTCAAACTTAAAAGTTTCATTTAACCTTGATTTTCAAAACTGATGTATTTGTACTAAAATATAACCATACATCTTCTTAATAAGATTCTGTAAAGCTACTGTGGGCTCACCTTCACATTGGTCTGATGAAATTTTGTTAAGAATTTAATCATTACTAGTTAAAATAATCTAGGGTCATCAAATTCTTAAAAAAAATCAAAGAAAGAATGACTGAAAATAAAAGCTGAGCTGTCTTTAAAGGAGAAAATGAAATTTTCATAGGTTCCTTTGTGATTCAATCTCATGATAATATTTGTGCTTGCTTACTACATTGATGACACATCAATAACAAATGTGAATTTCTTAGAAATCTTCCTCTTTGAAGATACCATACTCCCACTGAATTATTCCTTAAAAATGAACATGAGCAAAGAATTAAGTGCTGCACTCAATATGTTAGCAAATTTGGAAAACTCAGCAGTTGCCACAAGACTGGAAAAGGTCAGTTTTTATTCCAATCCGAAAGAAAGGCAATACCAAAGAATGCTCAAGCTACCACACAATTGCACTCATCTCACATGCTAGTAAAGTAATACTCAAAATTTTCCAAGCCAGGCTTTAGCAATATGTGAAACCATGAAGTTCCAGATGTTAAATCTGAATTTAGAAAAGGCAGAGGAACAAGAGATCAAATTGCCAACATCCAGTGGACCATTGAAAAATCAAGAGAGTTCTAGAAAAACATCTATTTCTGCTTTGTTGACTATGCCAAAGCCCTTGACTATTTGGATCACAGCAAACTGTGGAAAATTCTGAAAGAGATGGGAATGCCAGACTACCTGTCCTGCCTCTTGAGAAACCTGTATACAGGTCAGGAAGCAACAGTTAGAACCAGACATGGAACAACAGACTGGTTCCAAATAGGAAAAGGAGTACGTCAAGGCTGTATATTGTCACCCTGCTTATTTAACTTATATGCAGAGTAAATCATGAGAAATGCTGGGCTGGAAAAAGCAC
The DNA here is from genome assembly GCF_049115385.1 of Moschus berezovskii. Classification (NCBI taxonomy): domain Eukaryota; kingdom Metazoa; phylum Chordata; class Mammalia; order Artiodactyla; family Moschidae; genus Moschus; species Moschus berezovskii. Next base: position 28,052,371 of record NC_142475.1, read on the forward strand.
AAGCTGGAATCAAGATTTCCAGGAGAAATATCAATAACTTCAGATAAGAAGATGACACCACCCTTATGGCAGAAAGTGAAGAGGAACCAAAAAGCCTCTTGATGAAAGTGAAAGAGGAGAGTGAAAAAGTTGGCTTAAAGCTCAACATTCAGAAAACTAAAATCATGGCATCTGGTCCCATCACTTCACGGCAAATAGATGGGGAAACAGTGAGTGACTTTATTTTTGGGAACTCCAAAATCACTGCAGATGGTGACTGCAGACATGACATTAAAAGACATTTACTCCTTGGATGGAAAGTTATGACCAACCTAGACAGCATATTAAAAAGCAGAGACATAACTTTGTCCACAAAGGTCCATCTAGTCAAGGCTCTATTTTTTCCAATAGTCATGTATGGATGTGAGAGTTGGACTATAAAGAAAGCTGATCACCGATGAATTGATTCTTTTGAACTGTGGTGTTGGAGAAGACTCTTGAGAGTCCCTTGGACTGCAAGGAGATCCAACCAGTCCATCCTAAAGGAGATCAGTCCTGAGTGTTCATTGGAAAGAGTGATGTTGAAGCTGAAACTCTAACACTTTGGCCACCTGATGCAAAGAGCTGACACATTTGAAAAGACCCTGGTGCTGGGAAAGATTGAGGGCAGGAGGAGAAGGAGACAACAGAGGATGAGATGGTTGGATGGCATCACAGACTCAATGGACATGAGTTTGGGTAAACTCTGGGAGTTGGTGATGGACAGGGAGGCCTGGTGTGTGTGGTTCATGTGGTCACAAAGAGTTGGACACAACGGAGCGACTGAACTGAAAATTAATCTCAAAAATATACAAGCAGCTTATGCAGCTCAATTCAAGAAAAATAAATGACCCAATCCAAAAATGGGCCAAAGAACTAAACAGACATTTCTCCAAAGAAAACATACAGATGGCTAACAAACACATGAAAAGATGCTCAACCTCACTCATTATCAGAGAAATGCAAATCAAAACCACAATGAAGTGCCATCTCATGCTGGTCAGAATGTCTGCTATCAAAAAGTCTACAAATAATAAGTGCTGGAGGGATGAAGATAATAGGGAACCCTCTTACACTTTTGGTGGGAATGCAAACTAGTACAAGCCACTCTGGACAACAGTATGGAGATTCTTTAAGTAACTAGAAATAGAACTGCCATACAACCCATCAATCCCACTGCTGGGCATACACATCGAGGAAACCAGAACTGAAAGAGACATGTGTACCCCAATGTTCATTGCAGCACTGTTTACAGTAACTAGGACATGGAAGCAACTTAGATGTCCCTCGGCAGATGACTGGATAAGAAAGCTGTGGTACATATACACAATGAAGTATTACTCAGCCATTAAAAAGAATGCATTTGAATCAGTTCTAATGAGAACGATGAAACTGGAGCCTATTATACAGAGTGAAGTAAGTCATAAAGAAAACACCAATACAGTGTATTAGCACATATATATGGAATTTAGAAAGATGGTAACGATGACCCTATATGTGAGACAGTAAAAGAGACACAGAGATAAAGAACAGACTTTTGCACTCTGTGGGCGAAGGCAAGGGTGGGATGATTTGAGAGAATAGCATTGAAACACACACATTACCGTATATAAAATAGATCACCAGTCCATTTTCAATGCATGAGACAGGACTCTCAAGGCCGGTGCACTGGGACAACTCTGAGGGATGGGATGGGATGGGAGGTGGGAGAGGGGTTCGGGATGCAGGATGGGTGTGTATTCCTGGCTGATTTGTGTTGATGTGTGGCGAAGGCCACTACAGTGCTGTGGGGTGGTTGACCTCCAATTAAAATAAATAAATTAATTTTTTTAAAAAAGAAAAATATGTCAACTCTGCTGTACAGTAGCAATAAACAATTGGAAAATGCTTTAAAAATGAACATGAGCTCTGTGATTCTAGTCACTTTCAAATATTTTATCTATTTTTTCCACTCTGCTTACTTTTTGTCCATTTTTTGGTTCTTTCACTATTTCACCTTATTTTACAATTTCTCATTTATAAAAATATTTCTAACTTTGCCTTAAATCCTACTTGCCATTTTCTTTTTCTGGTTCTGTCTTTTCTCAATTCTCATCTAATTCATTTTCTTTTTTTTTTTTTCCCTCAGGGAAGCCCATATTTTTTAATAATAAACGAAAAACTAACCAATAGAAAATATTTTAATAACAATAAAATGAAATAAAATAATAAAAAAACAAGTAATAATATTATGATAATAGCAGGTATAAAACAGGTTGTTATTTAGTTTGAGTAAAATTACAAAAGTCGTGTGAGTATGCATATATATATATATATACACACACACAAACACATATATATATGAATGGCAAACTAAATTAGTAAATAAGAAAACCTAGCAATTTTTGTCATTTATTTTTTTTTTTGTCTGCTATCTTTTTTTTTTGTAATTAATTTATTTTTTATTGGAGGCAAATTATTTTACAATATTATATTGGTTGGTTTTGCCATACATTGAATTCGCCCTGGGTTTACATAAGTTCCCCCTCCTGAACCCCCCTCCCACCTCCCTCCTCCCTTTATCCTCCTTCTGGGTCATCCCCGCATGCCAGCCCCGAGCATCCTATAACATGCATTGACCCTGAACTAGTGATTCATTTCACATATGACAACATACGTGTTTCAATGACATTCTCCCAAATCATCCCACCCTCACCCTCTCCCACAGAGTCCCAAAGACTGATCTATACATCTGTGTCTCTTTTGCTGTCTCGTATACAGGGTTATCATTTGCATCTTTCTAAATTCCATATATATGCGTTAGTATGCTGTATTGGTGTTTTTCTTTCTGGCTTACTTCACTCTGTATAATAGGCTCCAGTTTCATCCACCTCATTAGAACTTGTTCAAATGTATTCTTTTTAATGGCTGAATAATACTCCATTGTGTATATGTACCAAAGCTTTCTTATCCATTCGTCTGCAGATGGACATCTAGGTTGCTTCCATGTCCTGGCTATTATAAACAGTGCTACAATGAACATTGGAGTACATGTGTCTCTTTCAATTCTGGTTTCCTCGGTGTGTATGCCCAGGAGTGCGATTGCTGGATCATATGGCAGTTCTATTTCCAGGTTTTTGAGGAATCTCCACACTGTTCTCCATAGTGGCTGTACTAGCTTGCATTCCCACCAACAGTGTAAGAGGGTTCCTTTCTCTCCACATCCTCTCCAGCATTTATTGCATGTAGACTTTTGGATAGCAACCGTTCTGACTGGTGTGAAATGGTATCTCATTGTGGTTTTGATTTGCATTTGTCTGATTATGAGGGATGTTGAGCATTTTTTCATGTGTTTGTTAGCCATCTTTATGTCTTCTTTGGAGAAATGTCTGTTTAGTTCTTTGGTCCATTTTTTGATTGGGTCATTTATTTTTCTGGAATTGAGCTGCAGGAGCTGCTTGTATATTTTGGAGATTAATCTTTTATCAGTTGCTTCATTTGTTATTGTTTTCTCCCATTCTGAAGGCTGTCTTTTCACCTTGCTTATAGTTTCCTTTTCTGTGCAGAAGCTTTTGATTTTAATTCGGTCCCATTTGTTTATTTTTGCTTTTATTTCCAATATTCTGGGAGGTGGGTCATGGAGGATCCTGCTGTGATTTATGTTGGAGAGTGTTTTGCCTACGTTCTCCTCTAGGAGTTTTATAGTTTCTGGTCTTACATTTAGCTCTCTAATCCATTTTGAGTTTATTTTTGTGTATGGTGTTAGGAAGTGTTCTAGTTTCATTCTTTTACAAGTGGCTGACCAGTTTTCCCAGCACCACTTGTTAAAGAGACTGTCTTTTGTCCATTTTATATTCTTGCCTCCTTTATCAAAGATGAGGTGTCCATAGGTGGGTGGATTTATCTCTGGGCTTTCTATTTTGTTCCATTTATCTATATTTCTGTCTTTATGCCAGTACCATACTGTCTTGATGACTGTGGCTTTGTAGTAGAGCCTGAAGTCCAGCAGGTTAATTCCCCCAGTTCCATTTTTCTTCCTCAAGATTGTTTTGGCTATTCGAGGTTTTTTGTGTTTCCATACAAATTGTGAGATTATTTGTTCTAATTCTGTGAAAAATATCATTGGTAGCTTGATAGGGATTGCATTGAATGTATAAATTACTTTGGGTAGTATACTCATTTTTACAATATTTATTCTTCCAATCCATGAACATGGTATATTTCTCCATCTATTAGTGTCCTCTTTGATTGCTTTCAGTAGTGTTTTATAGTTTTCTATGTACAAGTCATTTGTTTCCTTAGGTAGATATATTCCTAAGTATTTAATTCTTTTCGTTGCAACAGTGAATGGAATAGTTTCCTTAATTTCTCTTTCTATTTTCTCATGATTAGTGTATAGGAATGCAAGGGATTTCTGTGTGTTGATTTTATAACCTGTAACATTACTGTAATCATTGATTAGGTCTAGTAGTTTTCTGGTAGAGTCTCTAGGGTTTTCTGTGTAGAGGATCATGTCATCAGTGAACAGTGAAAGTTTTACTTCTTCTTTTCCAATTTGTATTCCTTTTATGTCTTTTTCTGCTCTGATTGCTGTAGCCAAAACTTCCAGAACTATATTGAAGAGTAGTGGTGAGAGTGGGCACCCTTGTCTTGTTCCTGACTTTAGGGGAAATGCTTTCAGTTTTTCACATTGAGGATAATGTTTGCTGTGGGTTTGTCATATACAGCTTTTATTATGTTGAGGTATGTCCCTTCTATTCCCACTTTCTGGAGGGTTTTTATCATAAATGGATGTTGAATTTTGTCAAAGGCTTTCTCTGCATCTATTGAGATAATCATATGATTTTTATTTTTCAGTTTGTTAATGTGATGTATTGCATTGATTGATTTGCGGATATTGAAGAATCCTTGCATTCCTGGGATAAAGCCCACTTGGTCATGATGTATGATCTTCTTAATATGTTGTTGGATTCTGATTGCTAGAATTTTGTTAAGGATTTTTGCATCTATGTTCATCGGTGATATTGGCCTGTAGTTTTCTTTTTTTGTGGGATCTTTACCAGGTTTTGGGATTAGGGTGATGGTGGCCTCATAGAATGAGTTTGGAAGTTTTCCTTCCTCAGCAATTTTCTGGAAGAGTTTGAGTAGAATAGGTGTTAGCTCTTCTCTAAATTTTTGGTAGAATTCGGCTGTGAAGCCGTCTGGACCTGGGCTTTTGTTTGCTGGAAGATTCCGGATTACAGCCTCTAGTTCCGTGCTTGTGATGGGTCTGTTCAGATTTTCTATTTCTTCCTGGTTCAGTTTTGGAAAGTTGTATTTTTCTAGGAATTTGTCCATTTCTTCCAGGTTATTCATTTTATTGCCATATAATTGCTGATAGTATTCTCTAATAATCCTTTGTATTTCTGTGTTGTCAGTTGTGATCTCTCCATTTTCATTTCTAATTTTATTGATTTGGTTCTTCTCCCTTTGTTTCTTGATGAGTCTGGCTAGCGGTTTGTCAATTTTATTTACCTTCTCAAAGAACCAGCTTTTGGCTTTGTTGATTTTTGCTATGGTCTCTTTTGGTTCTTTTGCATTTATCTCTGCCCTAATTTTTACCATTTCTTTCCTTCTACTGACCCTGGGGTTCTTCATTTCTTCCTTTTCTAGTTGCTTTAGATGTAGAGTTAGGTTATTTAGTTGACTTTTTTCTTGTTTCTTGAGGTGTGCCTGTATTGCTATGAACTTCCCCCTTAGCACTGCTTTTACAGTGTCCCAGAGGTTTTGGGTTGTTGTGTTTTCATTTTCATTCATTTCTATGCATATTTTGATTTCTCTTTTGATTTCTTCTATGATTTGTTCATTATTCAGCAGCGTGTTGTTCAGCCTCCATATGTTGGCATTTTTAATAGTTTTTCTCTTGTAATTGAGATCTAATCTTACTGCATTGTGGTCAGAAAAAATGCATGGAATGATTTCAACTTTTTTGAATTTACCAAGGCTAGATTTATGGCCCAGGATGTGATCTATCCTGGAAAAGGTTCCGTGTGCGCTTGAGAGAAAGGTGAAATTCAGTGTTTTGGGGTGAAATGTCCTATAGATATCTATTAGGTCTAACTGGTCTATTGTATCATTTAAAGTTTGTGTTTCCTTGTTAATTTTCTGTTTAGTTGATCTATCCATAGATGTAAGTGGGGTATTAAAATCTCCCACTATTATTGCATTATTGTTAATTTCCCCTTTCATACTTGTTAGTAATTGTCTTACATATTGCGGTGCTCCTATGTTGGGTGCATAAATATTTATAATTGTTATATCTTCATCTTGGATTGATCCTTTGATCATTATGTAGTTTCCTTCTTTGTCTCTTTTCACAGCCTTTGTTTTAAAGTCTATTTTATCTGATATGTGTATTGCTACTCCTGCTTTCTTTTGGTCTCTATTTGCATGGAATATCTTTTTCCAGCCCTTCACTGTCAGTCTGTGTGTGTCCCTCGTTTTGAGGTGGGTCTCTTGCAGACAACATATATGGGGGTCTTGTTTTTGTATCCATTCAGTCAGCCTTTGTCTTTTGGTTGGGGCATTCAACCCATTTACGTTTAAGGTAATTATTGATAAGTACGATCCCGTAGGCATTTTCTTTATTGCTTTGGGTTCGAGTTTATACACCCTTTCTGTGTTTCCTGTCTAGAAAAGATCCTTTAGCATTTGTTGGAGAGCTGATTTGGTAATGCTGAATTCTCTCAGCTTTTGCTTGTCTGTAAAGCTTTTGATTTCTCCTTCATATTTGAATGAGATCCTTGCTGGGTACAGTATTCTGGGCTGTAGGTTATTTTCTTTCATCATTTTAAGTATGTCTTGCCATTCCCTCCTGGCCTGAAGAGTTTCTGTTGAAAGATCGGCTGTTATCCTTATGGGAATCCCCTTGTGTGTTATTTGCTGTTTTTCCCTTGCTGCTTTTAATATTTGTTCTTTGTGTTTGATCTTTGTTAATTTGATTAATATGTGTCTTGGAGTATTTCGCCTTGGGTTTATCCTGTTGGGGACTCTCTGGGTTTCTTGGACTTGGGTGATTATTTCTTTCCCTATTTTAGGGAAGTTTTCAACTATTATCTCCTCAAGTATTCTTTCATGGTCTTTCTTTTTGTCTTCTTCTTCTGGGATTCCTATGATTCAAATGTTGGAGCGTTTAACATTGTCCCAGAGGTCTCTAATATTGTTCTCATTTCTTTTAATTTGTTTTTCTTTTTTCCTCTCTGTTTCATTTATTTCTACAATTCTATCTTCGAACTCGCTTATCCTGTCTTCTGCCTCTGTTATTCTACTGTTTGTTCCTTCCAGAGTGTTTCTGATCTCATCTATTGCATTATTCATTGTATATTGACTCTTTTTTATTTCCTCTAAGTCCTTATTAAACCTTTCTTCCATCTTCTCAATCTTTTTCTCCAGGTTATTTATCTGTAACTCCATTTTGCTTTCAAGATTCTGAATCATTTTCACCATCAAAATTCGAAATTCTTTATCAGGTAGATTCCCTATATCTTCCTCTTTTGTTTGTGTTGGTGGGCATTTATCTTGTTCCTTTACTTGCTGGGTATTTCTCTGCCTCTTCATCTTGCTTATAATGCTTTGCTTGGGGTGGCCTTTCCCTCTTCTGGCCGTTGTGGAGTTCTCTTTATTATGTAGTTTCCCTGCTGTGTGTGGGGTTGGACAGGTGACTTGTCAAGGTTCCCTGGTTACACAAGCTTGTGTCGGTGTTCTGGTGGGTGGAGCTGGATTTGTTCTCTCTGGAGTGCAATGAAGTGTCCAGTAATGAGTTATGAGATGTCAGTGGGTTTGGAGTGACTTTGGGCAGCCTGTATATTGAAGCTCAGGGCTAGTTTCCTGTGTTACTGGAGAATTTGCGTGGTATGTCTTGCTCTGGAACTTGTTGACCCTTGGGTGGTGCTTGGTTTTAGTGTAGGTATGGAAACGTATGATGAGCTCCTATCGATTAATGTTCCCTGGAGTCAGGAGTTCTCTGGTGTTCTCAGGATTTGGGCTTAAGCCTCTTGCCTCTGGTTTTTGGTCTTATTCTTGGAGTAGCCTCTAGACGTCTCTATCTGTCATTTCCAAGGTGGTTCCCTCTGTTTTAGCTTCTGTTTGCTGGTCTCTTCAGTGTCTAATTTCCACCCTGATACTAGGGGGTGGGTGGACACTTTTTAAGGCTCAGTTGTTCAGTCCTGTTCTGGGAAGGGAGGAACGCTGCAGACGAATATCTCTGGCGTCTGTGGGGAGTGCTCGCAGTGTCTCGGCCACACTGGGTTTGCCCCCACTCACAGCGCATGTGCTGTCCCAGTCTACACTGCACAGGCTCTAGGTTGCTCTGCCGGGAACTGTCTGAGGCCGGGGCCGGGTTGTATGCACTTCCCAGGTCTGAGCGGCTCAAGTTCAGGTTCTCAGGTACTCCACAAAGGTGCAGACTTGGTTGGGCCTGCGTTTTGTGCCTTCCCTGGTCTGAGCAGTTCAGCGGACCAGATGTTTGGCGAGCGCTGTCTCTGCGACTTATTGCCCCCCCAGTCCCCGCCACTCAGTTTTCTGGGTATACAACCGGCGCACCTTCTCAGGGGGATATTGACCGGCCCGAGCCCAAGAAGTCCTGATTAGCAACAAGCCTGTCTGCAGTTTGTATCAGATGCTTTTCTGGGGCCGCGGTTACCCGCTCCGGCTCTGGCTGCGCTCCCTGCCTGTCTCGGCGGGGGATGGGGGATGGGCCGACTGCAGCCGGCTCACTCTGCTCAGTCCTTTATTCTGTGAGCGGGGCTGGCCGAGTCTTGGGTTAGAGCTTTCCGCCTTTTCTTAAGAAAGCTATCCCACAGTCTGCTTTGCTCTCCCCAGTTCTCTCAAGTTGTTCTCGCGGCATTCAAGCCCAGTCCTCTCTCTGAGCAGTTCAGCCAGCTCCTCCCTGCCCAGCCCCCACTTGCTAATGGCGCATGCAGGCGTCTGCGCTGCTTCTCCGCTGGGAGTTACCATTTGGCGGGTAGTCTGTGGGTTTTAAAAAATCTTAAAAAAAAAGAGGGTTATGTGGCCCTCTGATCTTCCAAGGCTCGCCACAGATTTGCCAGTGAGAGTGTTTCCTGGTGTTTGAAAACTTCTCTCTTTTTAAAGCCTCCCTTCCCGGGACGGAGCTCTGTCCTTACTTCTTTTGTCTCGCTTTTTATCTTTTATGTTTTCTCCTACCTCCTTTCGAAGACAATGGGCTGCTTTTCTGGGTGCCTGACGTCCTCTGCCAGCATTCAGAAGTTGTTTTTTGGACTTTACTCCACGTTCAAATGTTCTTTTGATGAATTTGTGGAGGAGAGATTGGTCTCGCCGTCCTATTCCTCCACCATCTTTGTCTGCTCCTAATTCATTTTCTTAAATGTACTGGATAAACATGTTGTATAACAGCATTTATTACCAAATGGTCTAATTTTTTTGCTCAAATTTATATGCTATTAAAAGAGATAAAATCCCTTATGAGTATGCAGTGAAAGTGAGGAATAGATTTAAGGGACTAGATCTGATAGATAGAGTGCCTGATGAACTCTGGACGGAGGTTCGTGACATTGTACAGGAGACAGGGACCAAGACCATCCCCATGGAAAAGAAATGCAAAAACGCAAAATGGCTGTCTGAGGAGGCCTTACAAATAGCTGTGAAAAGAAAGAAGCGAAAAGCAAAGGAGAAAAGGAAAGATATAAGCATCTGAATGCAGAGTTCCAAAGAATAGCAAGGAGAGATAAGAAAGACTTCCTCAGTGATCAATGCAAAGAAATGGAAACAACAGAATAGGAAAAACAAGAGATCTCTTCAAGAAAATTAGAGATTCCAAGGGAACATTTCATGCAAAGATGGGCTCGATAAAGGACAGAAATGGTATGGACCTAACAGAAGCAGAAGATATTAAGAAGAGGTGGCAAGAATACACAGAAGAACTGTACAAAAAAGATCTTTACAAGCAAGATAGTCACGATAACGTGATCACTGACCTAGAGCCAGACATCTTGGAATATGAGGTCAAGTGGGCCTTAGAAAGCATCACGACGAACAAAGCTAGTGGAGGTGATGGAATTCCAGTTGAGCTATTTCAAGTCTTGAAAGATGATGCTGTGAAAGTGCTGCACTCAATATGCCAGCAGATTTGGAAAACTCAGCAGTGGCCATAGGACTGGAAGAGGTCAGTCTTCATTCCAATCCCAAAGAAAGGCAATGCCAAAGAATGCTCAAACTACTGCACAATTGCACTCATCTCACACGCTAGTAAAGTCATGCTCAAAATTCTCCAAGCCAGGCTTCAGCAATATGTGAACCGTAAACTCCCAGATGTTCAAGCAGGCTTTAGGAAAGGCAGAGGCACCAGAGATCAAATTGCCAACATCCGCTGGATCATGGAGAAAGCAAGAGAGTTCCAGAAAAATTTAAATTTCTGCTTCATTGACTATGCCAAAGCCTTTGACTGTGTGGATCACAATAAACTGTGGAACATTCTGAAAGAGATGGGAATCCCAGACCACCTGACCTGCCTCTTGAGAAACCTGTATGCAGGTCAGGAAGCAACAGTCAGAACTGTACATGGAACAACCGACTGGTTCCAAATAGGAAAAGGAGTGCGTCAAGGCTGTATATTGTCACCTTGCTTATTTAACTTCTATGCAGAGTACATCATGAGGAACGCTGGGCTGGAAGAAGCACAAGCTGGAATCAAGATTGCCGGGAGAAATATCAATAACCTCAGATATGCAGATGACACTACCCTTATGGCAGAAAGTGAAGAGGAACTCAAAAGCCTCTTGATGAAAGTGAAAGAGGAGAGTGAAAAGGTTGGCTTGAAGCTCAACATTCAGAAAACAAAGCTCATGGCATCTGGTCCCATCACTTCATGGGAAATAGATGGAAAAACAGTGGAAACAGTGTCAGACTTTATTTTTTTAGGCTCCAAAATCACTGCAGATGCTGATTGCAGCCATGAAATTAAAAGACGGTTACTCCTTGGAAGGAAAGTTATGACCAATCTTGATAATATATTAAAAAGCAGAGACATTACTTTGCCAACCAAGGTCCATCTAGTCAAGGCAATGGTTTTTCCCGTGGTCATGTTTGGATGTGAGAGTTGGACTGTGAAGAAAGCTGATTGCCAAAGAATTGATGCTTTTGAACTGTGGTGTTGGAGAAGACTCTTGAGAGTCCCTTGTACCGCAAGGAGATCCAACCAGTCCATTCTAAGGGTGATCAATCCTGGGTGTTCATTGGAGGGACTGAAGCTAAAGCTGAAACTGCAATACTTTGGCCACCTCTTGCGATGAGTTGACTCACTGGAAAAGACTCTGATGCTGGGAAAGGTTGGGGGCATCAAGGCTGGGAGGAGAAGGGGACGACAGAGACTGAAATGGCTAGATAGCATCACCGACTCTGTGGACATGAGTTTGAGTGAACTCCAGAAGTTGGTAAGGGATGGGGAGGCCTGGCGTGCTGTGGTTCATGGGGTCATGGAGAGTCGGACACGACTGAGCGACTGAACTGAACTGAACTGAACTGAAAAGAGATAATGTCCCAAAAAGTGATTTTATGAAAATAAAATAATAAAAAGTTATTTGTATAAATACTCAAACATTTTGCTCTTAGATAATTTCAATAATGATGTTTTATACATTCATTAGTAAATCTAAATATTATTCTTTAAATAATTTTTAATTTTATGACCTCCCTTTCATTTCATATTAAAGATGTAAGTTATTCCAGATATAAATTCTTACAATTTCTTCATTTTACATATGATGAAAATAAAGTTCAAAGACATACTATGCTTTGCTTACAGTCACACAGACTGTTGGTCCTCAAACCCCAAGACTCCTAATTTCCAGATTCCCCTCTTCAGTTGAGAGTAACAAGATAATATAGGGAGATAGAGATATTGTGTTACTGTGTAGAAAACCAGGTCAAAATTTGGAAGTGGCTGAGGCTACATGATATGGAGCAAAATTACTCTGCAGTTTACATTGCAAGTCACTGACACGTATAAATGCTCTCATCTATGTCAAATCAATTTTTTTTAATGAGATGAAGCATGAATTTCCTATTTTAATATGACTTTAATTGAACTCTTCCTGTTGAAAGACCCAGTGATTTTGTTTAACTCAGTCCACCAGCCTCCCCTGTCCACACAATTCTCCAAGTAAGCATACTGGAGTGGGTTGCCATTTCCTATTCCAGGGGATATTCCTGAGCCAGGAATTGAACAGGGGTATCTCTCATTGTGGGCAGATTCTTTACCATCTGAGTCACCAGGTAAGCCCAATATATGCACATTTATTTCCAAATACATAGATATATTTCCAAAACTTGCTTTCCAAAAAATCACAGAGATAACAAGAATCAGGGTGATGACATAACTCTGTTCTTTTACTCTGTGTCTCCTATTGTTTGCAAGCTGTCATGTTGTCAGGTAAATCTGAAGAGCTTATTTACAGTAAACCAGTTAAGTTTATTGTCAGGGATTGGATAGGCTAAAAATTGTTAGGAGATGGAGATGCAGTAATAGTGTGAGTCTTACAACTTAAATAACTGAGCCATTAAATGTGCTGCATCTGTAGGCTTCTGTGCTGTAGTCTATCTCTCCCTCACCCTATCTTGGAACACTGAATAAAGCACTATCCTTAAGAGCCAAACTCTGTTGTATATTAACTACCTGAGTGAACTTCGTCAAGTCACTTAACTTTGTGTGACTAGTTTCCTCATTTGGCAATGAGAATAATACTGGTACCTTCATAAGATTGGAAGCATGTTTTAATTGAATTAAAACACATGCTAGAATAGTGCCTAACATATATTAAGTGCTACATAGTGATATTTATTATTTTCATTTTCTCTCTCCTTCTTGTTATATTTCTCCCCTCCACATCTGTCTCTATTTTTTTTGTTGTTCATACAGACATAGAGCTAGTAATGTTCAGTAGCTAATATTCTATTAATAGATCAAACAGTCAAGTATTTTTATAAGAAAAAGGAAATAAAGTTGGTTCAGAGTGCATGTTCTAAAAATTACCTCTTACTCTAACAGCATACTTCATGGAATGGATTAATTACAAAATAAAGAAATAAACACGTTTGCTTTCCAAAATTTTAAAGTTTGAATTTTATCATTAGTTTTACAGATAAATAAAGCACTGCTGCTGCTGATGCTGCTAAGTCGCTTCAGTTGTGTCCGACTCTGTGTGACCCCATAGACGGCAGCCCACCAGGCTTCCTGTCCCTGGGATTCTCCAGGCAAGAACGCTGGAGTGGGTTGTCATTTCCTTCTCCAATGCACGAAAGTGAAAAGTGAAAGTGAAGTCGCTCAGTTGTGTCCGACTCTTCCTGACCTCATGGACTGCAGCCTACCAGGCTCCTCCGTCCATGGGATTTTCCAGACAAGAGTACTAGAAACCTCCAATAATGTTAGAAATGTACATAAAACTATATAGGCTGATAAATCTCAGTAGTATTTAGCGAGTATTCTACATTTTCAATTTTAGCTTGAAATCATTTGAGCATGACAAGGGAACTTTAGAAAACCCCATGGTACATAGCGGCTGCTGCTGCTAAGTCACTTTAGTAGTGTCCGACTCTGTGTGACCCCATAGATGGCCTCCTACCAGGCTCACCCGTTCCTGGGATTCTCCAGGCAAGAACACTGGAGTGGGTTGCCATTTCCTTCTCCAATGAATGAAAGTGAAAAGTGAAAGTAAAGTCACTCTGTTGTGTCCAACTGTTAGCGACCTCATGGACTGCAGCCCACCAGGCTCCTCCGTCCATGGGATTTTCCAGGCAAGAGTACTGGAGTTGGGTGCCATTGCCTTCTCAGTGGTACATAGCTATTGCTATGTAAATTCAGGTATCATCAGATACAGAAGCAAAAATAAAATGACACTATTTGTACTGTGTGTGATGATAATGAGGATATTTTCACAAGAACCAAAAATAAAATACATTCTTTGTTCTAATTACTTTAGGAAGAATGTTAGAGCAAAGTGCCCAAGGAAGAGGCGCAGTTTATTTATCCCTGAAGGATAAATAGCTGAAACAGCAGAGGCCAAAACCCTGACAATTTGTCTACTAAATCACTCACCCGCTATATGTGGATAAATTGTAATTTAGAATTTGCCATGGCCAAGGAAGTTTTATTCAAAAGTCAGAACCAATCTATGTATAGCAGACTATTTGTCAAATTTCTTTCAGAATTATGAGCTCTGAACATATGGAATAGTGTCAGACATAATAAAAAATTGAGACTGGCATGTTTCTACAAAAAACTTCTTTTCTGTTAGAAGGCACTGGTTGTTATATGCATTCCTTAAAATAATCTTAAATGTCTGTTGTAAGAATTTCCAGCTTATATATGGGTATCTTAAAAGTGGTGACTTTATGCTTTTACACAGTATTCCTTATATTAAAGTAGCACAATGTCATTAAGATAAACTGGTTGCCACAATTTCCCTTTGCAAGTCATTCTAGATGGCATTCAGTATTAGAGTTTGAGTTTTAAAATATAATTATAATGTTTGATCAGTAATCCACATCAACTTGGATATAAAGTATCTGCTTTAGTTTGAGCTGCTTATTGAACTTAATTTATTGTACTTAAGCCAATGTGCTATTTCACATTAAAAATTATATTTCAATGAAAATTAAATACTCAGTGGTAGATATAAATTTTTTTCCTAATCTTAATTTTTTATAATATAGCCCAAATAATACTGTTTTAAGATATAATATTTTCTTAAGTATATTTATATTGTCTGTGGTGATCATACTTAATGATTTTCATGTAGTGATAGAGGATGGCAAACAAAGAAACTGAAATTCGAAGTCAGGTAACCTGTGTTTCTTCATCAAGCACTTATTTCAATGCATATTACTAATTTTAAATTTTATTATTAAAATGTCAACCCTAAGAACTTCAATTTCTATACTTATGGAATAACATTATTAATGATAGTTAAAATTTTGAATATGCCTTTTATGGTAGATATAGGGCTCAAACATATGTATCTATTAACTATATAGGATAAATAGTCTTAATAGGTCCATTTATTAAAATAAGGAAACAGGCTTAGATGTGTTAGTAATTTGCATAAAGTAACAGAGCTCATGGTAGAGGCAGGAAGTGTACCCAGGAATTCTATCTACAGAGTTAAAATCTTGACAAATGGAGTGTCCTACCTGCAGTAGAATAATTACACTAACAACTCCAAGTTTTCACTCCTCCTTATGTCCTTTGGTAAATGAGGAATAATTTTCTTCACCTCAACTTGGCCATGTGATCTGATATAGCCAATGTAGGGGTAAGCATAGCAAACATGACATCAGTAGAGTTTTGAAAATCAATTATATATGTGGGCTTGTGCTTCTGCCATCATAAAAAGAAGGTCATGCCCCAGTCTAACCTGCTTGTCCCAAGAGAAGGTGAGAGACATGGGCCCTGAGGTCAGTTGTCCCAGTTCAGTAATCTAAGGCAACTAGCTGATATAAGCCCCACCAAGACCAGCAGAATTTCACCCTGACCTATAAATATAAACTGTTGTATTACGGTTGTGTTTATAAAAAATAGTTAAAAATCAACAGTTTGTCATAAATAGTTACATGATATACTGCTTTTCTAAATTGAGAAAAAAATATATCCTCATTTTATGGATGGTTCTAAACTTTGAAGATATCTATATACATGGAAAGAGCCTTAACAAATGTTTGTTGTTTTTACTAACCCTGCCCTATCTAACTTTCTGAAATCAGTCCCTCTGGTGGTTTCACAGGGTAAAATAAACTAAACTGTCATTTGGGCCCTTCTCCATTCCACGTGAACATGATTCATGAGGGATTATTTTGGGCTATCTCCAAAACTTAAGGACCAGATATTTAACATTTTCCCTGAAATCTTCATTCACAATAAACACCCCATTAATCACTATCTTTATTCTACCTTCAAATTATCTTCCCTAAGACTTTTTCTCTCTGTTCCCGCTTACACTGGCATACCGCAAACATTCATCATCTCTCTTTCCAGGATTCATTTAGCAGCTTGCAGACCTAAACAATAGACTATCAAGAAGTTAATGCCTCTAGCTAATCCCTCCGAAGCTCATCCTCAACATTCCCACCAGGGTGATATTCATGGCACACAGAAATGAAGATCTGACCAAGATACTTTCAGTGACTATGAACTTCTTAAAAGGTAAATTCTCAATTTCTTTGCATTACACAAATATACCTGTGTCTTTCTCTTTTTTCTCAATTACTAATAATTATACAGGAGAAATATCAACAACCTCAGATATGCGGATGATACCACTTTAGTGGCAGAAACCAAAGAGGAACTAAAGAGCCTCTTGATGAAAGTGAAAGAGGAGAGTGAAAAAGCTGGATAAAAACTCAACATTCAGTAAACAAAGATTATGGCATCTGGTCTCATCACTTCATGGCAAACAGATGGGGATACAATGGAAATATTGGGAGACTTTATTTTCTTCGGCTCCAAAATCACTGTGGATGGTGACTGCAGTCATGAAATTAAAAGATGCTTGCTCCTTGGAAGAAAAGCAATGACAAACCTAGACAGCATATTAAAAAGCAGAAGCATTACTTTGCCTACAAAGATCTCTATAGTCAAAGCTATGGTTTTTCCAGTAGTCATGTATTTATGTGAGAGCTGGACAATAAAGAAGGCTGAGAGCCAAAGAATCGATGCTTTTGAACTGTGGTGTTGGAAAAGACTCTTGAGAGTCCCTTGGAGAACAAATCAGTCAATCCTAAAGGAAATCAGTCCTGAATATTCACTGGAAGATCTGATGCTGAAGCTGAAGCTCCAGTACTTTGGCCACCTGATGATGCAAAGAGCTGACTTACTGGAAAAGACTCTGATGCTGGGGAAAATTGAGGGCAAGAGGAGAAGGGGGCAACAGAGGATGGGAAGGCTGGATGGCATCACTGACTCAGTGAACATGAGTTTAAGCAATCTCAGGGAGATATTGATGGACAGA
Source organism: Moschus berezovskii (assembly GCF_049115385.1). Classification (NCBI taxonomy): domain Eukaryota; kingdom Metazoa; phylum Chordata; class Mammalia; order Artiodactyla; family Moschidae; genus Moschus; species Moschus berezovskii. The sequence continues at coordinate 28,069,383 of NC_142475.1, forward strand.
GAAGCCTGGCATTCACGGGGTCACAAAAAGTTGGACATGACTAATGACTGAACAGCGACAACATATCCATGTCACACATCAGTTCTTCCACCCTCCAAAAACAAAAACAAAGAAATCACTAGGTTCTGAAACAAAGAAATCACTAGTATATAATATATACTTAAAAATAGTAAGTTTTTACTAAGTTTGCATATACCAATGTATCTACCTGGAATTTTTTTGCTTTCATGGACTCCAGGGAAACTACAATTCTTCCTGCTAAGTTTCTACTCAAGTGATTGATTTTCAAGACATATTCTCTGACTACACTTCTTTATTGTTTTGACTACAACTCCACTCAGAAAATATCTTTTATCATTAATTATTTTTCATCTTCTCTAGAATACAAATTCCTTAAGAATAATATCCATATATTTTCTTTCTTTTTATTATCAGCATATAGTACTTGTTCCTGATGATTCAGCAACTACTGATTAAGCACATTAAAAACCGATCTTATGATTCATAGACAATATTCTTATTATCTTTAATCAATCTTTTTACTTTCTTAAAATAAATAGATTCCTTCTGCTATGGCTCTGATAAATCGAAAATCATTTGAATTATACTGACCGCAGAGCTGCATCAAATATTAGCCTAGTTTAAAATCTCTAAAATGATCTAAAAGACTCATACAATCACCTAAGAGAAAATTATAACTGATATTAATGGTTGAGGGAATATGCAGAGATAAAATAAGAAATTTCAACTGTATTTTTTGAATGGGTTTAATTTACATGCTTGCAATGGGATTATACATTATAAAGTGATTAACTTCATCTTAATGCTATTTTGAAGTAGTCTTTCAAGTGTTGGACTGCCTCAGTTCAGTTCAGTTCAGTCGCTCAGTCATGTCTGACTCTTTGTGACCCCATGAACCGCAGCATGCCAGGCATCCCTGTCCATCACCAACTCTAGGAGTCCACCCAAACCAATGTCCATCGAGTCGATGATGCCATCCAACCATCTCATCCTCTGTCGACCCCTTCTCCTCCTGCCCTCAATCTTTCCCAGCATCAGGGTCTTTTCCAATGAGTCAGCTCTTTGCATCAGGTGGCCAAAGTAATGGAGTTTCAGCCTCAACATCAGTCCTTCCAATTAATACCCAGGACTGATATCCTTTAGGATGGACTGGTTGGATTTCCTTGCAGTCCAAGGGACTCTCAAGAGTCTTCTCCAACACCACAGTTCAAAAGCATCAATTCTTCAGTGCTCAACTTTCTTTATAGTCCAACTCTCACATCCATACATGACCACTGGAAAAACCATAGCCTTGACTAGACGGACCTTTGCTGGCAAAGTAATGTCTCTGCTTTTTAATATGCTATCTAGGTTGGTCATAACTTTCCTTCCAAGGAGTAAGCATCTTTTAATTTCATGGCTGCAATCGCCATCTGCAGTGATATTGGAGCCCAGCAAAATAAAGTCAGCCACTGCTTCCACTGTTTCCCTGTCTATCTGCCATGAAGTGATGGGACCAGATGCCATGATCTTAGGTTTCTGAATGTTGAGCTTTAAGCCAACTTTTTCACGCTCCTCTTTCCCTTTCATCAGGAGGCTCTTTGGTTCTTCACTTTCTGCCATAAGGGTGGTGTCATCTGCATATCTGAGGTTATTGATATTTCTCCCAGCAATCTTGATTCCAGCTTGTGCTTCATCTAGCCCAGTGTTTCTCAAGATGTACTCTGCATATAAGTTAAATAAGCAGGGTGACTATATACAGCCTTGATATACTCCTTTTCCTATTTGGAACCAGTCTGTTGTTCCATGTCCAGTTCTAATTGTTGATTCCTGACCTGTTGGACTGCCTAATATATTTTTAAACAACAATCTTCTGAGTGGCAAGATTGCTTGAAATTTATGAAATTATTTATGGCAATTAGATTTTCTAATCCATGGTATAATTTGACCAAGCTAACATTTAAGCTTCCCTTGATAAACAGAAAAGCCAAAGGAAAGAATTAATATGTAAACATAAATTTACTCTATTACTGCTGGATACTGCCTATTTTTATATATATTGGATACTAAATTTTAAAAAAGCATAACCTTAGTTTGAGCAAAGCAATGTCACAGTAGGAAAAATTAAGTCAATGTAGTGATTCTATTTAGTAGCAACTAATTTATTAAGCACTAAGTTTATTGAGCACTCTCTCCATATTTGCAAGGGTGAGGTAGAATAATCACAAATAAAATAAATAGAGAAGACTTGTAATAAATGGTGAAGGATGGTTGATATACAAATAAGAGTAAGTAGTGAAAAAGTGATAAAAAATTTATATAAGAAAACTATAGTCCTTAAACAATCACGTTTAGAGCTATCACACAGAACCTCCTGCACTTAGTTAGGGAAATCATTGAGGACACAAAAATAGTGAAGTGACCGTACATTCTCTCCCTGTCCTATTCTGGATGAAAAATAGACGAGAAGAGGAGAAAGACCTGACACCTTTGACAATTCCCTAATTATATAAGCAGCTGCTAAACTTATAAGAGGGAGTATGAAATCTGAGCAATAATGAAAGTAGCCAGCATCAACATTTCAAAAAAAGAACAAAGACTTTGTAGCATGTACTGAATTTTAAAACCTCATTTCAAAACATAGAAATAGAATAGCTTGCATTGAAGTTATATTTTATCCCACCAAGGAAGCCAAAATTAGAAAATCAAACAGGCTTTTTAGCATGGAGAATCTAACTCAAACTGAGGGATTATTTTTATGTCTAGAAGATACAGTATGATTTGAATACAAATAAGCTATTACATCAGTTTCAAGATGGCGGAGGAGAAGGACATACACTCATCTTCTCCTGAGAGAACTCCAAAATTACAACTCGCTGAACAACCTTCGACAGGAGAATGTTGGATCCCACCACAAAAAGTTACCCCACATCCAAGGGCAAAGGAGAAGTCTCAGCAAGATGGTAGGAGGGGTGAAATCATCTTTAAAATCAAACCCCATACTCACCAGAGATGCTCGAAGGGCTCAAACAAATCTTGTGCTCACCAGGACCCAAAGACCCCACCGAGACAGAGCCAGAACTGTGTTTGAGTGTCTCCTGTGGAGGTACAGGTCAGCAGTGGATTGCAGCAGGGGCAAGGGTTCTGGGTGCAGTAGTCCTGGGTATGGCATAAGCACTCTTAGAGGAGGTCGCCATTAACCCACCATGGAGCTGCCAGAAATTACACAGCACTGGAAACAGACTTTGAAGGGCACAGACAAAACCTTATGGACACCAGGACCCGGGAGAAAGGAGCACTGATCCCACAAGAGACTGACCCAGACTTCCATGAGTGTGCAGGACTCTCTGGCAGAGCCATGGGTTTGCAGTGCCCTGCTACTTGGTGGGAGCACCGAGTGCAGCACTGCCTGCATGGGACCCTCTGAAGAACTTTGCCATTATCCTCCTTACCTCCACCATAGATTGGACTCAGGTCAAACAACAGGGAGGGAACACAGCCCCACCCGTCAACAGATAATTGGATTCAAGATTTACTGAGCATGGCCCCACCCATTAGAACAAGACCCAATTTCCCTCAGTCAGTCTCTCCCAGGAGGAACCTTCCATTAGCCTCTTATCATTCTCCATCAGAGGGCAGACAGAATGAAAACCACAATCACAGAAAACTAGTCAATCTTATCACATGAACCACAGCCTTATCTAACTCAATGAAACTATGAGCCATGCCATGTAGGGCCAACCAAGATGGACGGGTCATGGTGGAGAGTTCTGACAAAATGCGGTACACTGGAGGAGGGAATGGCAAACCATTTCAGTATTCTTGCCTTGAGAACCCCGTGGACAGTATGAAAAGGCAAAAAGATAGGACACTGGAAGATGAACTCCCCAGGTCAACAGGTGCCCGATATGCTAGTGGCATTCAGTGGAGAAATAACTCCAGAAAGAAGGAAGAGACGAAGCCAAAGCAAAAACAACACCCAGCTGTGGATGTGAATGGTGATGGAAGTAAAGTCTGATGATGTAAAGGGCAGTATTGAATAGGAACCTGGAATGTTAGGTCAACGAATCAAGGCAAATTGGAAGTGGTCAAACAGGAGATGGCAAGAGTGAACATCGACATTTTAGGAATCAGTGAGCTAAAATGGACTGGAATGGGTGAATTTAACTCAGATGACATCTACTACTGTGGGCAAGAATACCTAAGAAGAAATGAAATAGCCATCATAGTCAACAAAAGAGTCTGAAATGCAGTACTTGGCTGCAATCTCAAAAATGACAGAATGATCTCTTTTCGTTTCCAAGGCAAACCATTCAATATCACAGTAATCCAAGTCTGTGCCCCGACCAATAATGCTGAAAAAGTTGAAGTTGAATGGTTATATGAAGACCTACAAGACCTTTTAGAACTAACACCCAAAAAAGATGTCCTTTTCATTATAAGAGACTGGAATGCAAAAGTAGGAGGTTAAGAGATACCTGGAGTAACAGGCATATTTGGCCTTGGAGTACAAAATAAAGCAGGTCAAAGGCTAACATAGCTTTGCCAAGAGAATGCACTGGTCATAGCAAACACCCACTTCCAACAACAGAAAAGAAGACTCTACACATGGGCATCACCAGATGGTCAATACTGAAATCAAATTGATTATATTCTTTGTAGCCAAACATGGAGAAGCTCTATACAGTCAGCAAAAAGAAGACTGGGAGCTGACTGTGGCTCAGATCATGAACTCCATATTGTCAAATTCATACTTAAATTGAAGAAACTGGGGAAAACCACTAGACTATGCAGTTCAGTTCAGTTCAGTCGCTCAGTCGTGTCCGACTCTTTGCGACCCCATGAATCACAGCACGCCAGGCGTCCCTGTCCAACACCAATTCCCAGAGTCCACCCAAACTCATGTCCATCGAGTCGGTGATGCCATCCAGCCATCTCATTCTCTGTCATCCCCTTCTCCTCCCACCCCCAATCCCTCCCAGCATCAGACTCTTTTCCAGTGAGTCAACTCATCACATGAGGTGGCCAAAGTATTGGAGTTTCAGCTTTAGCATCAGTCCTTCCAATGAACACCCAGGACTGATCTCCTTTAGAATGGACTGGTTGGATCTAGGTATGACCTAAATCAAATCTGTTATGATTATACAGTAGAACTGAGAAATAGATTTAAAGGATTAGATCTGATAGACAGAAAGCCTAAAGAACTTTGAAAGCAGGTTTGTAACATTGTACAGGAGGCACTGATCTAGACCATCTCTAAGAAAAAGAAATACAAACAGGCAAAATGATTGTCTGAGGAGAGCTTACAAATAGCTGAGAAAAGAAAAGACATGAAAGGCAAAGGAGAAAAGGAAAGATATACCAATACGTGAACCATGAACTTCCAGATGTTTAAGCTGGTTTTAGAAAAGGCAATGATGGACAGGGAGGCCTGGCGTGCTATGATTCATGGGGTCGCAAAGAGTAGGACAAGAGTGAGGAACTGAATTGAACTGATACCAATTTGAATGCAGAATTCCAAAGATAGCAAGCAGAGATAAGAAAGCCTTCCTCAGTGATCAATGAAAAGAAATAAAGGAAACCATAGAATGGGAAAGACTAGAGATCTCTTCAAGAAAATTAGAGATACCAAGGGAACATTTCATGCAAAGATGGGCACAATAAAGGACAGAAATGGTAGGGACCTAACAGAAGCAGACGATACTAAGAAGAGGAGGCAAGAATACACAGAAAAACTACACAAAAAAGATCTTCATGACCAAGATAATCACAATGGTGTGATCACTCACCTAGAGCCAGACATCCTGGAATGTGTAGTCAAGTGGGCCTTAGGAAGCATCACTATGAACACAGCTAGAGAAGGTGATGGAATTCCAGTTGAGCTATTTCAAATCCTAAAAGATGATGCTGTGAAAGTGCTGCACTCAATATGCCAGCAAATTTGGAAAACTCAGCAGTGGCCACAGGACTGGAAAAGGTAAGTTTTCATTACAATCCCAAAGAAAGGCAACACAAAGAATGCTCAAATTACTGTACAATTGCACTCATCTCACATGCTAGTAAAGTAATGCTCAAAATTCTCCAAGCCAGGCTTCAACAGTACATGAACCGTGAACTTTCAGATGTTCAAGCTGGATTTAGAAAAGGCAGAGGAACCTGAGATCAAATTGCCAACATCTGCTGGATCATTGAAAAAGAGAGTTCCAGAAAAGCATCTACTTCTGCTTTATTGACTATGCCAAAGCCTTTGACTGTGTGGATCACAATAAACTGTGGAAAATTTTTGAGATGGAAATACCAGACCACCTGACCCACCTCCTGAGAAATCTGTATGTAAGTCAAGAAGCAACAGTTAGAACTGGACATGGAACAACAGAGTGGTTCCAAATTGGGAAAGGAGTACGTCAAGGATGTATATCATCACCTTGCTTATTTACTTTATGTGAGGAGTAGATCATGTGAAACTCTGGTCTGGATGAAGCACAAGCTGGAATCAAGATTGCCAGGAGAAATATGATTAACCTCACAGATGTACATGACACCATCCTTATGGCAGAAATCAAAGAGGAACTAAAGGAATTCTTGATGAAAGTGAAAGAAGAGAGTGAAAAAAGCTGGCTTAAAACTTTACATTCAAAAAACGAAGATCATAGCATCTGGTCCCATCACTTCATGACAAGTAGATGAGGAAACAATGGAAACAGTAGAGGCTTTATTTTCCTGGGCTAGAAAATCACTGCAGCTGGAGACTGCAGCTATGAAATTAAAAGATGCTTGCTCCTTGGAAGAAAAGCTATGATAAATGTAGACAGCATATTAAAAATCAGAGACATTACTTTGCTGACAAAGGTCCTTACAGTCAAAGCTATGATTTTCCCAGTAGTCATGTACAGATGTGAGAGTTGGACCATAAAGAAGGCCGAGCACCAAAGAATTGATGCTTTTGAACTGTGGTGTTGGAGAAGACTCTTGAGTGTCCCTTGGACTGCAAACAGATCAAACCAGTCTATCCTAAAGAAAATCAGTCCTGAATATTCATTGGAAGGACTGATGCTGAAGCTCCAGTTCCAATACTTTGGTCACCTGATGCAAAGAACTGACTCATTAGAAAAGATCCTGATGCTGGGAAAGATTGAAGGAAGGAGGAAAAGGGGACAACAGAGGATGAGGTTGTTTCATGGCATCACCGACTCAATGGACATGAGTTTGAGGATCTCTAAGAGTTGGTGATGGACAGGGAAGCCTGGCACGCTGCAGTCCATGGGTTCACAGAGAGTAAGACCTGACTGAGTGGCTGATCTGAGCTGAATTGATGTCTTTGCTCTTTCAGCTAAGAGGGCCTAGGAACAAGTACACCCCAGAGGCAAAAAGCCCACCTAGTGTTCAGATCTAGGTTTTTAATATCAAAGCAACCAAGAAGAAAAGGCTGATCTTAAGACGAAGACAGGAAATACATAAGATGAGCTTGGTAGTGTAATACATATTAAGTTCATTAAAAGAGTTTAGTTACCAGAAAAATGCATGGTAAATTCATGAGAAGGGTCCAATGACTACAGGCAGAAGTTTAGAATAACTAGGATAAGGAGAAAATCTTTACCAAGTATATAGCTAACAACAACAAAAAAATTAACCAAGCAAAATCATTAAGAAAAAACAAACCAAAAAATAATCCAAAAAACCTCAAACAAAACATAATGTTGCTTCAAAGAATTCAAACTCAAAATGTGTCCAGAATTTTTCTGTGTACTAAAAGATTCTGGAAGACAAAAGAGAAGTGAACCTTTATATTTTTAGGATAAACATATTTTGACCCAAACTATTTTAAAACCAACAGTCCAGGATTCTATGGTGGTATGTTGCTTTTGTTTCTAAAACCATCAAATGTTCCAATTCTCTTTCCTGTCAGCAGAAGGCATACATCATTTCTTACCACATCTCTCTGGTCAGGTCCACCTTTCCCCAACATTTCTTTCCTTACTTTTAGAGTGACATATATTAAAGCTTATAAGAAAATAGTTCGGAGAAAATAATCTCAGAATGCCCTATTAGGTATGTATCCATTAAAGTACAATTGTCATCAGGTAATGTAATTTTTTCATTGCCATATGTTCCACATCATGAAGTTTAGTGCCAGGCAGTATTCCAGTACTTACTTTTTGTTGGATTTTGTTCAAGAAAATAATCTGTATCATAGAAAGGTCAGCCAGTGCTGGAGAAAAGAACCATGATAGATGAAATGTCATAAATAATTTATTGAAATGATGTTTATCTTGTGTTTGTATAATCGACAGACAACTACTATAAAGTTAAAACAACAATTGCTTAGTGAGATAGGTAATCATGATATCAACCATGCTATCTCTGTTAGTGAATGAGATCACCCCTTCCTGCAAAGAGGCGCTCAGATGTGATAAACATAACTAACAATAATTAAAATATAATTTATGAAGTAGCATGTTACAAAAAGGCTCATATGTTTATAAAACCAGATGAAACCCTACAGTGGAGTCTCAGAATGTATACGTTTATACATATATATAAATGTATACAAAATGCATTTATATACACCACAGTGACTCTTTGTCCTATCCTCTGCAGCAAGCTCACTCAGGCATTCTTTTGTTGGCATTATGTCAGAGATTTGGGGCAATTTGCATCCTATCAAATCAAGAAGTCCTATCAGTATAAATCATGCTTTGGCCTATGTCTTAGGTGATAAATGGGGCTTACACAGGTGGAAAGACACTTAAATATGCACACATCAAGAGATGTAGAAAAGACAAGTGTGTTTTCATTGAAGGACACTTCGATTTCTCTGTGCAAAGTGTAGTTTTGGTTAAAGAAACAACAGGATGTTAGGTTGGAATATAGAGAGAGCCATCTTGTGAAACGTTTTGCTTACTATAAGGGGTTTGATTGCCACTATGAAGTTACCAATGTGTTTTTATCCAAACCAAAGGAAAAAAGGAAGGGAAGAAGGAAGGAAATGTATGATTAAAGAGAGAAGAGGCAATACATAAAAGACTGCAAGCAGGGAAATTTCTTCTTCTGTTAATACTACTATCTTAGTAGTCTAGACAAGATATTGAAGGACTAAAATGTCAGTGCCAATAAGCAGGAAATCAGGGTGGTAAGAAGTTACTTGAAAATATGATTAAATATAATACAAATGATTGAAGCTGGATTAAATAGTGACTAGTGTGGAGGTAAAGCGACTCCCATGTAACTCAGTGGTTAAAAATCCACCTGCCATCGCAGGAGACACAGGAGATGTTGGTTCAAATCCTGGGTCGGGAAGATCCCCTGGAGAAGGAAATGGCAACCCACTCTTCCCTAGAAAATTCCACGGGCAAAGGAGGCTGGTGGGCTACAGTCCATAGGGTTGCAAAGAGTTAGACATGATTGAGCATTCATGCATGTGGAGATAAAAATGCCTTAAATATAATAGAGAATGCAGGAGACAAACAATTTTGTGGAACACGATAATAAAGTAGGTTTTGAAAAAGTTTATAATGAATTGGAAAACATAAAATAGGTATATGATTTCAAGCTTCAGATCTACTTATTTCAATATCCAGCATAAAGTGGGCAGTTGAAGCCAAGTCATAAGAATACCAGATCTGTCAAGGGAAGGAGTTCTTTTGGAAAGCAGAAAAAAATTCAGGAAATATATTGCTTTCTACAGTATTTTTGTTCCTCTATGTGTATTTTAATAAAGATTTACTAAGAAAAATGAAATTATATCTTAACCACTAAGTAATTATTCTACTCTCACATCATGACAATTGCAAAAGAAAAGCTTTCTGTTTGCCCATGCCTCTGTTTGCCAAAAGCGCTACAATGAGATATTGCTAATTTCTATCAGTTACTACCCAAAGTATGTTTGCTCATGTCAACCTGCCTAGTTATTTGATCCCTCAGTTAACAGAGTTAAAATGAGGGGGGAAATTGAATTAGATGACGCATAATGACTCCACTAAAATCCAAAACCCAAAGTGTTTACCAAAATATTGATTTCAGTAATATTCACCTTCACATCTGATAATGACATGAAACCTCATTCATATTTACTTTCCTTTCAAAGGGTGCAAATTATATTTACTATTTTTCAACTGGAAGTTTTAAGAACAGTTGTAATAATTAATATCACATTGTCTCTGGTAATTAAAGGAAAGCCCAACTTTTTTTTCAGCTTTACTTAAGTAAAATTGACATGGAAAACCCAACAATCTATTACAGATATAGGATTTTATTTTTCTGATATAACAAGTAATGTGATGGTAAAAGGTACTGCTTGTGTTGGTTTCATGGTTCAAAAATATTAAAGATAAGTACTTAATGTTTTAAATGTTTCTCATATAGTTCAGTTCAGTTCAGTTCAGTCACTCAGTCATGTCCGACTCTTTGCGACCCCATGAATCACAGCAGGCCGGGCCTCCCTGTCCATCACCAACTCCCAGAGTTCACTCAAACTCATGTCCACAGAGTCGGTGATGCCATCCAGCCATCTCATTCTCTGTCGTCCCCGTTTCCTCCCACCCCCAATCCCTCCCAGCATCAGAGTCTTTTCCAGTGAGTCAACTCGTCACATGAGGTGGCCAAAGTATTGGAGTTTCAGCTTTAGCATCAGTCCTTCCAATGAACACCCAGGATTGATCTCCTTTAGAATGGACTGGTTGGATCTCCTTGCAGTCCAAGGGACTCTCAAGAGTCTTCTCCAGCACCACAGTTCAAAAGCATCAATTCTTCAGCGATCAGCTTTCTTCACAGTCCAACTCTCACATCCATACGTGACCACGGGAAAAACCATAGCCTTGACTAGACAGACCTTGGTTTGCAAAGTAATGTCTCTGCTTTTTAATATGCTGTCTAGGTTGGTCATAACTTTCCTTCCAAGAAGTAAGGTTACAAGATGGCTATTGCCACTCCAGCCATCCATTTACCTTCAAAAAAGGAACCTGGAAAAACAGGGAAGGGCTGCTTCAATCACCATTGTCTCTCTCTACAAACACTAAAAATTCTCTAACTTACTCCTAGCATTGGTTTCCATGTAAAGCAAGTAAAATTGAGAAAATAAGCTTTTGGCTTTCCATTTTGCCAATGAAATGAATTCCATGGACTGTATAATGCATAGGATCACAGTGTCAGACACGACTGAGCAACTTTCATTTTCACTTTTACATTTTACCTTGAAGAAGGAAACTAAATAAAGGAGTTGGGAAAGGTTTTGAATAGCAAACTAAAAAGTATCTTTACAGCAACATAAAACATGAGAATATTCTGGAAGGTTTAAATCTTGTTCTAAACAAGTTTTGGAAATATAACTTGTATAAAATAAATTCATCAAATAAAATATACGATATTATATATAAATGTATACAAGTATACATGATTAAATAATATATAAAATATATAAATAATAATTGATATTATAACATATAAATTATTAATGTCACTTTTATAGTATTCCATCATTAGTTTATTAGAAATCAAAGACATACATCTTTTAAACTATCATCTTCATCTTCTGCTAAATTTTACATCTCATGCATTTTTAATCTTAAATGTTAACCACACACTGTTATTCCATGTGATGATGGCACTCACAGTTAAAAACACACCGGGCACAGAATCAGAAAGTCCATATGTGAATTCTAGACTTTGCACTCAAGCAGATGTATGAAACTTATAGCACATCAATAGAACTCTCTGCACTCATTTTCCTCATTTATAGAAATAGAATGTTAGTATCTCTGATCATCTGAGAGTTTCCCTGTTAATTAAAGGAGATAATATATGGAAACTGTATTGTGACATGTAAGGTGCTAAACAAAATTTTGATCCTGATATTTTGCAACAAGCATTAATATTTACTACTTTAAGTTATTAATGAAAGTACATTAATTTTTTCAGGGGACACAGTATTCTTCCATATCAGAAGTACATTACTTTGAGTTAAAATAATGCATTTTTCCATATTATTAGTTAGCATGCACAAATGGGAACTGGCAATTATGGGCACCTAAACAGATTCAGAATGGATGTGCAGAGTGACGGTGGGAATGACAGATATAAAATCCTGCACACAGTAGAGAAACAGGTTATATGGAGCAATTTTGTGGCATAAATCATGTTAAGTTTTGAGCTGCAAGAAAGTCTCTGTTAGAGGGAGTGACAGTGAAATGCTGATTAGCAAAGATTTAATTTAATATACATTTTGCCTAAGATTGTCACTATTTTGATTTTCTCATATCATAGTCAAAACAGATGAATAAATGAAAATCTTTTAATACTGTGAATTTTAATAAAATACTTTGTTAAAACTTTGATATTAGTAAAGGATAGCATATGATTTTAAGCATATTAACATTCATTTAAATGAGGGTTTACTGAGTCTTTATTATGAAATTACACATTCATTAGAGCTTGTGAATTCAAAAAGTACTTAAAAATTCATTTATGACAAACACATAGCAAATATAATGTTTACTTATGAAAGCTCACATAAAAATATCTAAGACTGCTATTGAATTACTGTGTAAGAAATTTCTTTCCCAAACTCTTAAATTGATTGCAAAAGTATCCTTAAACTTTATCAATGTCTTTATGAGCAATTAGAATAGCTAAGTATTTAAAGCTTTTATGTAGAAAAGGAAAACTGCTAATATTGCTGAGTGATAAATTATTTATGACTAAGCTAGTAATTAAATGTACTGTTTTAAAAATAGTATTTTTCTTTTATTGTAAAAATCAACATTAAAACCCCTTACATAGGCATCAAGCTAGAAATGCACAGAATATCACTCAGTAAGTCTGAAACAGCCACTTTTTTTTTACAACAGGAAAATATTTCTTTGTAATAGCACCTGATAGGTAGTTGTCTTGAATTAGGGCTAAGTTATGTTAAAAAGTCAGCACTGTTCTTTTAAATAGTAGAATTATACTCAGATGGAGAAAAACGCAAAAAACAGAGGCATCTGCAAGTGCTTCTTAAACTCATTTCCCTGAAAGGTATGATTTCTCTCCCCTCAGCTTTTTGCTTTTTATTTCAACCTTAGATTTAAACCTTTAATCCCAACTGATCCCTTTGACAAGAGAAGTTTTATAGAACAATGAAAGACAAATGCTTGAAAATTACCTACGTTATGTAGCAATGCATATGTATCAACATTTCAACAAAAGATATTTAAAACAGATGTTTATAAATTCTGGTTCATTTTTGTGTAAAATGCATGTAACTTTTTGCAGCTGTTGTTATTGCCACCATGACACTACATAGTAACTCCGCCATAGTAACTGCATCATGTGTGTATGCATGCACAGACATATGTATTATGTATATATCCTCCATTACTTCTGCACTTTTCTGACTTTATGAGAGCTACATTAATTCCTACATTAAAGAGGAGGGCATTACACACAGGACTGAGCACTAGGGGACATTTTAAAAACTGTCTTCATAAGCATTATGTTTATGGAAATTTACATTTTTAACATTGGATGTAGAATAGATTCAGGTAACAAATAGACATCATAAGCTCATGGAGTCACACTGTAAAACTTTTTCTACCCAAAGAGGAAAAATAACACGAAGTACTAGATTTTCATGCCTAGTACAGACATCTAAAATTTGCTTCAGAAACTTTGATTTCAGATGTATAATGAGGAAAATGAACTTGTTCCTCTGGGGTCTGGGTCTGTAGCTCAAAGTAATATTGGTAAGTGTAAAATGCATTTGAAGTCATATTTTATTTGAATATTAATGCAATTATCTTAAATAATATATCTGGATTTTCAACATTAATTCAGCTTTCCAAACTTTCAGTAAAAGTTGATACTGCTAGAAAAGTGCACATGTACTCACGTATTCTGGGGACATATTTTTCTAAAATGAATAAATCCAGAGGAATGTAGATTTTTAGGAGTCCAACTCTGTGAAACCCATAGGGGAGAATGGAAAAACATGGAAAGTTCATAGGAGAACCTCTTAAAAATTATACTTTTTGCAATATGCTAAAAATGTCTTAAATATAAAAAGCAATAATAAGAGTATTATATTTTAGAAAGTTATATATGTCTTAATCTTCAAAACATATGTACTCTAATAAAGTACTATGGCTTTAATAATTCCATTCTTGATGAGGATGAAGGTATAGTGACATGTTGGAACTTAGTGAACAGTTATGTTACTATATGGAGTTATTAATAGCTCTTATAACATTTATATTATATACAAACATATTCAAAGAGTTTTACATGGCTGAGGAACTGATTATGCACATGAGAAGTTATAATAGTCATGTGCTTAATCGTTCAGTCACGTCCAGCTCTTTGCAACCCTATGGCTCTATGCAACCCTGTCGCCTGACAGGCTCTTCTGTCCATGGGATTCTCTAGGCAAGAATACTGGAATGGATTGCCATGCCTACCTCCAGGGGATCTTCCTGACCCAAGGATCGAACCCAGGTCTCCTCTGTCTTCTGCATTGGCAGGCAGATTCCTTACCACTGAGCCACGTAGGGGGAATTAGCTATTAGGCGAAGCATTGGTTAAGTTTCTATTATTGTTCCAAGTTTAGAATTATATTTCTGAGATTATGAAATTTATGAAGTAAAGGTTAGAGTTTATACTATTTTTTTCCTCAAGACTTTTGTGATAAGGGAAAAAAGGATCATTTTTATTAAAAAAGATCAGTGGTTGAGAACAGAAACATATCATTAATAAATATCAAGAGTTAAACTAAGGGAGCATGGGATGTGCAAAACTATAAACTTTAACTGGAAAAGACAACAGTGGTGTCTTTCTTAGTGGTAAAAGAGTATAAGGTAAAAGACTTTGTTTTCTTTTTCATCTTGGAAGGAATATGCCAAAAGACTCAGATCACTGAACTCCCAAAATCTTCACAAAGAGAACAGCCCTTTCTGGAAAGTTTATTATCACTTCTGCAAAAATGAATCTTTCCTAGGACATCTGTCATAACTGTCACTCCTGGTCAACCAGTTCTGATTAGTATGCTATTACTGAATAGTGAAACTGTGTTACTATGTTAAAGATCTCTACAGCCTATAAAATGATGGGTAAAGTTGAAATTAATTAACCTATAACAAAAAACAATAGTCTACTGGAAATGGGAATTGGGTTTTGAAATATTTTCATTACATCCCCGGGAAATTTAAAAATATATATATTGTAGTAAGAGCACTTAACAAAAGAACTCCCATTTTAACAGATTTTTAAGTGCACAATAAAGCATTATTATCTGTAAGTATAATGCTGTACAGTAGATATCTAGAACTTAATTGTCTTGTATAACTGAAATTTTATACCTGTTGATTAGCAGCTCCTTGTTTCCCCCCATCCCCAGTTCCTGGCAACTGCCATTTTACTATTTCTGTGAATGTGATTATTTTAGGTACTTTATATAAGTGGAATCATGCAGTATTTGTCCTTCTGTGACTGGTTTATTTCACTTATAATGTCCTCAAGTTTCATCCATGTGGTCACATTGCAGAAATTCCTTCTTTTTTAAGGCTGAAA
This sequence comes from Moschus berezovskii, assembly GCF_049115385.1. Lineage (NCBI taxonomy): Eukaryota > Metazoa > Chordata > Mammalia > Artiodactyla > Moschidae > Moschus > Moschus berezovskii. Next base: position 28,084,920 of record NC_142475.1, read on the forward strand.
AGTATTACATATTATGTATATACTACTTTTTAAATGCATTCATTTATCAATGGACATTTATTTCCATATCTTGGCTATTGTGACTAGTTCTTGCAGTGAACATGGGAGTGCTAATATCTCTTTAAGATTCTGCTTTAACTCTTTTAGGTAGATACCCAATAGTATTAATATTTGGGATTTTTCTTAATTGAGGAAAAATATTAATATTTTACTCCTGCTGAGCACCTCAGTGTGTTAAGTGTGAAATAGTGCACAGACATATTTAACATCATCTTCCAGACATAACTATTACTTAAAACTATTATATCAACATGTAAACAAAAATAACTAATGTTGCTACATTTAGGAAGTACAAAATGTAATGTGGTATCAAACATCAAATTCCAAATGTAATGACTTTTCTAGTTACTGAGTTCCTAGATTAAGAATACAAATTTGAAATGTTTGTAAATAAGGCACTTTATACTCATTGTAAAGGCTCAAAAAGATGGAGCCAATTTGTATTATAAACATTTGCTTTTCCTTTTATGTTTCTATAAAGATTATAATTCTGTAGTACTATAATGCAATTTTACATCCTTTCCCTTGATATGCCTACATAGAGAAACCTTAGGAATTCATTTAATAGACGCAGTCATTTAGTAATGGCATTGTTTCTGGAAGAAGAACCCTTAAAAGTACCATAAATGCTCCAGAATTCACTATAAGGGAGGTTAGGATTCATTTTTTTTTTTCCTCAGAAGACAGCTGAGTTAAGTATTTCTTTAACATTCAACTGTGGCTAATTTGTAGTCTTCTCATATTGCCAATATTGCACTGGATATGAAGTTTTCTCTCCCCATAATGATAATAGTTATGAAATTAAGACAAGGGATCCAATAAAATGCTGTATAACAGCAATCACAAACTGACAGTTAAAAACTAAATAGGCTGAAGTTGCTCCAATTTGCACCTCCTTTCAGCTCCTGAATTTTCTTTATTTTCAGTCTGTTTTCACACAAGAGTAGCTTATACTGACTGTTGCTGTTTCCTCACAGCCCCCACTCTGCATTCTCTCCTTTGTCGTTCAGTTGTTGCTCAGTTGTGTCCGGACTCTGTGACCCCATGGACTGCAGCATGCCAGGCTTCCCTGTCCTTCACCATCCCCCGGACCTTGCTAAAACTCATGTCCATTGAGTCAGTGATGCCATCCAACTGTCTTGTCCCCTGTTGTCTCTTTTCTCTTCCTGCTTTCAACCTTTCCCAGTATCAGGGTTTTTTCCAATGAGTTGGCTCTTTATATCAGGTGGCCAAAGTATTGGAGCTTCAGCTTCAGCATCAGTCCTTCCAATGAATACCCAGGACTGATCTCCTTTAGGATGGACTGGTTGGATCTCCTTGCAGTCCAAGGGACTCTCAAGAGTCTTCTCCAACACCACAGTTCAAAAGCATCAATTCTTCAGCACTCAGATTTCTTTATGGTCCAACTCTCACATTTGTATGTGACTACTGGAAAAAACATAGCTTTGACTATATGGACCTTTGTTGGCAAAGTAATGGACTTAACAGAAGCAGAAGATTCTCTCCTTACCTTAGGATAATTGAGGGTGTTAGAGCCAATCATAACTATAATTTTCTACTCTTAAAGTTTCCTTCTCTGAAGCACTGAACAGACATTCTTCCATTCCATCCTAAAAGTTTGCCTTTTTGTGGCTTCTTATCCTAAACTTTAAAGACATCTCCCTTTCTTTTGCCATACTATTTACATACACCTTACTTCCTCCCTTAAGTGTTTTCCCAGAAGATACTGAAACATGGCCCTCTACGTTCATTTTACTTTTGACTTCTGAAAAATAACAATAACAGCAAGGTACTCAGTAAACTCTCAGACTAGTGTAATAATGATATAATCCACTGTTTAACAGTTCATACTATTTTGTCTCACGGTTTGATCAGTCTCTGTCTCATGGATATGGATCTATCTTGTGAGACACATAAATGCTTAGAGTTTTTATGTCCTCTCAGAGAACTGACACATTTCATAATACAATGCCCTCTTTATCCCCAGTAATCTGCTTAATTATGAAATCTGTTTTTTCTAAAATTAATATAGCTACTTCAGCTTTGTCTTAGTCTTACTGTTTGGAAGCCTTCTAGTTTTACACCATTGAATATAACATTGCACCCGAGCATGTTCAGTTGTTCAGACTTGCCCGAATCTTTGTAACCCCCACAGACTCCAACTCACCAGGTTCCTCTGCCAGTGGGACTTCCCAGGCAAGAATACTGGAGTGGGTTGCCATTTCCTACTCCAGAGGATCTTCCCAACCCAGGGACTGAACCCATATCTCCAGTGTCTCCTGTATTGGCTAGGGGATTCTTTATCATTGAGTCACCTGGGAAGTCCCAAATATAATGTTGCTGCTGTTGCTGCTCCTGCTGCTAAGTCGCTTCAGTCATGTCTGACTCTGTGCGACCACACAGACGGCAGCCCACCAGGCTCCTCTGTCCCTGGGATTCTGCAGGCAAAAATGCTGGAGTGGGTTGCCATTTCCTTCTCCAATGCATGAAAGTGAAAAGTGAAAATGAAGTAGCTCAGTCGTGTCAACTCTTCACGACCCCATGGACTGCAGCCTACCAGGCTTCTCCGTCCATGGGAGTTTCCAGGCAAGAGTACTGGAGTGGAATATAATGTTAGCTGTAGGTTTTTCCTAAATTCCTTTTATCAGGTTGAGGAAATTACTTCCTATTCCTATATTGTTAGGTATTTCATTCACATATCATATCATATATCATATCATACCACATTATAGAGTTCTGGTTCTGTCAAATTATTTTTCATCAACTGAAATGACCATGTGTTTTGTTTTTTTTTAAATCATTCATTCTACTAATGTGATTAAAAATTGTGGATTAAGGCTTCCAAATTTGTTGCTTGGGCTTTTATGATTTGGCAATGGATTCTTGGATATGACATCAAACTCAAGCCACAAAATTCTCGAACTTTTGATGACTCAGAAATGAAAAATATGAACTACCTACTCAGAAGGTCAAGTAGGTTTAGCAGCAGTCTTTCATACAAAGGGTTTCATACAAAGAGATTATTCATATAAAGATTCATTCTTTAAATGATTACAATAACATTTAAACATGCAGCATTAGTTTTAAGAATCTAATACACATTGTTATTTATTTAACTTTTCAGATAATACAAAAACTTTGTAATACTTTAAATCCATAAATCCTTCAGTTCAGTTCAGTTCAGTCGCTCAGTCGTGTCCGACTCTCCACGACCCCATGAATCACAGCACGCCAGGCCTCCCTGTCCATCACCAACTCCCGGAGTTCACTCAAACTCATGTCCTTCGAGTCGGTGATTCCATCCAGCCATCTCATTCTCTGTCGTCCCCTTCTCCTCCTGCCCTCAAACCCTCCCAACATAAGAGTCTTTTCCAGTGAGTCAACTCATCACATGAGGAGGCCAAAGCATTGGAGTTTCAGCTTTAGCATCAGTCCTTCCAATACCTTGTCAAATCTGATATGCTACACGTATTTTCACCTGTGTCTTTTAAAACCCTTAAAAGGTTTTTTTAGTCCAATCAATACTCATTTTATATCTACATATTTACTATTTATTTAAATTTCCTTCTGGACAAGTCTGTATAAAACATATTCCCTTGGATTTTGTTTGCCACATAATACATGTATTATGGGCTTCCCTGGTTGCTCATATGGTAAAGAATCTGCCTGTGATGTGTGAGACCTGGGTTTGATCCCTGATTTGGGAAGATCCCCTGGAGAAGGAAATAGCAACCCACTCCAGCATTCTTGCCTGGAGAATTCCATGGACAGAGGAGCCTGGCAGGTTACAGTCTATAGGGTCGTAAAGAGTTGGACACATCGGAGCGGCTTTCACTTACTCACTTTTATGTATTATACTTTACTCTTGAAGGATATTTTTACTAAGAAGACAATTCTTATTTTACTTTGATATATTTAAAATCCCTCTGCTTTTTCTGGCATTTACTTTTTCTGTAGAGAAGGATGTTATCTGTATAATTTCTGGTTATTTTAAGGTAATATATGTATTTTTGTCCTCTGGTTAATTTTTAAATTTTATATTTGCTCTGACTGTCAGATATTTTAATATATTATCCATTGGAGGCTTTTGCTCTGGTGTCATGTGAGGACCCAGCAAGTATGTGGCCATCTGCAAGCTCAGGAGAGACCAAACCTGCCAACATCTTGATCTGGAAACTTCAGGCTCCAGAACTGTGAGAAATAAATTTCTGTTAAGATATCCAATCTAAGAACTGTTTTGCTGCAGCAAACCTAATAGACTAATACACACTATATCTCCTATTATCTTTACATTTTTTACTTTCCGCCTGTGTGTTCAATGTTGTCCTTTTACTTTTCAAATTTTCTTGAGAAGTTGTGGTAAATCTACTACAAACATCATCTATCAAACTCATGTTTCTTTTTAATATATTTTGCTTGATGTGTTCTCTTTTTTAAGACTTTCCCTTTTTTTTTTTTTAAGAGCAGTTTTAGATTTGCAAGATTTACAACAAAATTGAGAGGTAGAAATGATGATTTTCCATAGCCTCCCTGCTCTCATACATGCATCAGTTCAGTTCAGTTCAGTCGCTCAGTCATGTCCGACTCTCCACGACCTCATGAATCACAGCACGCCAGGCCTCCCTGTTCATCACCAACTCCCGGAGTTCACTCAAACTCATGTCCACAGAGTCGGTGATGCCATCCAGCCATCTCATTCTTGGTTGTCCCCTTCTCCGCCCGCCCCCAACCTTTCCCAGCATCAGAGTCTTTTCCAGCGAGTCAACTCATCACATGAGGTAGCCAAAGTATTGCAGTTTCAGCTTCAGCATCAGTCCTTCCAATGAACACCCAGGACTGATCTCCTTTAGAATGGACTGGTTGGATCTCCTTGCAGTCCAAGGGACTCTCAAGAGTCTTCTCCAGCACCACAGTTCAAAAGCATCAATTCTTCGGCAATCAGCTTTCTTCACAGTCCAACTCTCACATCCATACATGACCACTGGAAAAACCATAGCCTTGACTAGACGGACCTTTGTTGGCAAAGTAATGTCTCTGCTTTTCAATATACTATCAAGGTTGGTCATAACTTTCCGTGCAAGGAGTAAGCCTCCCTCTTATTGAAATCAGTTTACAAAGAAAATATACAGATGGCAAATAAGCACATGAAAAGATGCTCCTCCACATCGTCTATCATCAGAGAAATGCAAATTAAAACAACTTTTTTTCATGTTTCACAACTTTAATAGAATATAACTAACTATTCACACAAAGTAAAACACCATTTTCAGCTATAAGTGTATCATAAATAAGCCTGAGTGCTCCATAGATGTGTGGCTACCAGGACCCAAGCTCTCACATTCAGAAATCCACATGCCAACTAAGAACAATTTGCTCCAAACCCAGAGCTTTTAAGATAAAATGAATGTGTGGCCAAGAAATAAAAGCAACTGAGAAAGAAAGACTCACTATTTACACACTGAATGAAAAACTATACTTCCCAGTCCAAGTCTTTTGCCATGGAAGAGACTAATATTCTGCCCACTGGGTCTGTCCATTTCTAAGACAGGTGTGGTAGTGAGAGCTGGACCGTAAAGAAATCTGAGCGCCGAAGAATTGATGCTTTTGAACTGTGTTGTTGGAGAAGACTCTTGAGAGTCCCTTGTACAGGAAAGGGATCCAACCAGTCCATTCTAAGCGAAATAAGTCCTGAATGTTCATTGGAAGGACTGATGCTGATGCTGGAGCTGAAACTCCAATAATTTGGCCACTTAATGGGAAGAGCTGACTCATTAGAAAAGACCCTGATGCTGGCAAAGATTGAAGGCAGGAGGAGGAGACAACAGAGGATGAGATGGTTGGATGACATTGCAAACTCAATGGACATGAGTTCAGGAAGCTCAGTCAGTTGGTGATGGACAGGGAAGCCTGGCATGCTGCAGCCCATGAGGTCACAAAAAGTCGGACACGACTGAGCAACTAAATTGAGCTGAAGACAGGTGTGTTGAAGTTTCCAACTATGATACTGAATTACTCTGTTTCTTTGAAGTTCTATCAACTTTTGCCAAATGAAGTTTACGGCTCTGCTGCTAGGTGCTTACATGTTAAGAACTGTTATGACTTCTTGGAGAATTTAGCTTACTACCATTATATAATGTGCTTTCTCCCCCCCTGATAACTTTTCTTTGACATCTTCTCTGTTTGCAGTTATTAGAGCTATTCCATTTTCTTTTGATTAGTGTTAGCATCATATTTTTTCCCCATCCATTTACTTTTAATCCATATTTGACAAGAGTGAGCTGGACTGGAGCACTTTACATCCATAGATCATTTAGGGTCTGATAATTCCCCAACTGGTTAGGTTATGATTAACTAACTTCCCATGAAGGCAGGCCTTGTTAAGAACAGAATTCTCTTATGTATCTTATAATAGCTCTTTTCCCTTTCCACTGGCAGGAAGTCTGAGGAAATTCTTCTCCATTATTAACTGTGGGAATTCAGTAGAATTCCTGGAGACAAATCTTGCAATATTGTAAGGCACTCCCATCTGACTGGGTTCCCCTGGAATCTTAAATCTCATTTTGTCCAGAGTGGACCTCCAGGAGTTTATCAATTACAGAAAGGTTTCCCTACCTAAACACTGGTTCCCATTGCAGTTTCTGATGGGAAATCTCTGTTCAGGAATTCTGTGACTCCCTATATTCACCTGGCTCTTTAATCTTGTGGGTGAACGTTTCCCCTGTGACTTCACTTCTTTATGGTTCTAAGAAGAGTTGATTTTTCACTCTGCTCAGGATTTTACTTGCTGTTAGAATGGAGTGACTTCCAACCCTCATATGTGGAAGTGGAAATCAGAAAGTCCTGTAATTTTTTTTAAATAATTTTCTATAAAATTGTGTCTTGTTTTTTGAAACGTATTAAGCATAGTTACAATGTTAAGGTTTCTCAACTTCAATTGTTAGAATACTATGTAGCTATTCAATTTTACTTGTTTCTTTTGTTTGCTCATACCTTAGAAAGCTTGGTTATTTTAAATTGAGATCTGGGCTGTGCTTGGTCACTCAGTTGTGTCTGACTCTCTGTGACCCCATGGACTACAGCCCACCAGGCTCCTCTGTCCATAGGGGATTCTAATGCTATATATTCCAGGTATTGGATAATAGGTGCAAATAGAAAACATTTAAATTTTCAGAAGTCTAAGGGAAGTACCAGTACCAGATCATCTTAAGTTACTGTGTAGCTTGAGATAGTTCCTATAGAGGTGATTTCCTATCACTATTTCATTTAACTTTAAAGCTATAGTCTTTAGAATCCTGTTGAAAAATACCTAGGTTCAATATACCTGGGGGACTCCAATTTTATTTATCTCACTCCTAAAGAGTCAAAACATCTTCCAGTATTAACACCCACCACTTTTATAATTTTCAGGTGCCCAGAAGTCACAGATGTGGTATAGTCAAGACCCTGGGTAAGCAGCCCAGAAACAAAGGGGTAATCACAACTGCAGAAGTTCCCCCCCCAAAAAAAGAGTGATCCAAACCCCACATCAGTCTTCTCAGACCTGGGGTTATGCACCAGAGATACAAGCCCCCAGATATCTGGCTTTGAAGGCCAGTGGAACTTGAATTCTCATTCCTACTAAAGGAAACAGAAAAAGGCTGTAGGAAACAGACTCTGCTCTTAAAGAGCACATGCAAAAACCTCACATGCACCAAGATCCAGCACAATAGCATTAGTCTGAAAGGAACCTGGGTCAGACACACTTATTGACTTTAGAGAGCCCCCTGGGGACACAGACAATGGCCATTTTGGGGATCACATTCTACATCAAGGACACTGGTGCTGGGAAGTGCCATTTTACAGTTCTCCGTTTAGCTTATCAGGGATGAGTTGAAGCACTGCCAACCAGTGGGCTGGTATCAGCTTTGGGACTCCTAAGGGCCTGAAAACTAGCCACCTTGGGACATGGTCTTTTCCACCAGTGGACCATTACCAGTCCTGGGACACCATCTTAGGCTCTAGCTCCATCTACTACTGGGGCATCAAAGCTCCAGCAGTCTCTTAGACCAGCAGGCAGTCAACACAGGACCAACTCCATTCACCATTGCCAGTGGCCTAAGCATTAGGCACAGCCTAGAAGCCAAGCAGTAGGGATCAACTCCATGCACCAGCATGCCCATGGTAGTCAGTCCCACCATACAAAAGTGTCCTAAGAGCTCAGAGAGGAGGCACTCCTAGAGTATTAACTCTGATGAACAGAGGGAGTATTTTGCTGGGCCCCACAGGACATCTTCCACATAAGGTCATTTCTCCAAGATCAGAAAGTATAACCAACTCAGAATGAGGCAAAATGAGATAACAGTGAAATATTTTCCAGCAAAGGAAATAAGATAAAACCGCAGAAGAGCTAAGTTGAGATAAGCAATCTTCCTGATAAAAATTCAAGGTAGTGATTTAAAAATTCTCAGCAGACTCAGGAGAAGAATAGATGACTACATTGAGATGTTTAACAAAAAGTCAGACAATATGAAAATGCACAAAACAGAGCTGAAGAATATAGTTCAGTTCAGTTCAGTTCAGTCGCTCAGTCGTGTCCGACTCTCCGCGACCCCATGAATCACAGCACGCCAGGCCTCCCTGTCCATCACCAACTCCCAGAGTTCACTCAAACTCATGTCCACAGAGTCGGTGATGCCATCCAGCCATCTCATTCTCCGTCGTCCCCTTCTCCTCCCGCCCCCAACCTTTCCCAGCATCAGAGTCTTTTCCAGTGAGTCAACTCATCGCATGAGGTGGCCAAAGTATTGCAGTTTCAGCTTTAGCATCAGTCCCTTCAATGAACATCCAGGATTGATCTCCCTTAGAATGGACTAGTTGGATCTCCTTGCAGTATAAGGGACTCTCAAGAGTCTTCTCCAACACCACAGTTCAAAAGCATCGATTCTTCGGCGATCAGCCTTCTTCACAGTCCAACTCTCACATCCATACATGACCACGGGAAAAACCATTGCCTTGACTAGACGGACCTTGGTTGGCAAAGTAATGTAATGAAATTTAAAATGCACTAGAAGTCAACAGTAGATTAGAGAATAAAAAACAATGAATCATTGAAGTGGAAGACAGAGTCCTAGAAATTATCCCAGACAAACAGATAAAAGAATAAAAAAAAAAAAGATTAAAAAAAAATGAGGACATTTTAAGAGAACTCTGAGACAACATCATGCACATTAACACTCACATAATAGGGATAACAAAAAGAGAAGACAGAGGGAAGGGCATAAAACACATTTGAAGAAATATTAGCCAAAGATATCCCTAACCTGTGAAAGGAAACAGATATGCAGGTCTGGAAATCACAGAGTCTCAGACAAGATTGATCCAAAGAGATTCACAGCAAGACCCAATGCAATTAAAACAGCAAAATTAAGGATAAAGAGAGACTATTTAAAACAACAAAGGAAAAACAACCAGATAGTTACAAAGGAGCTCCCAGATGACTATCAGCTGACTTTCCAGAAGACATTTTGTAGGCCACAAGGAAGTGCCAAAATAATACTGCCTACTCATTTTTAATTCTTAACTCGTATACTATACCCTCCAGGAAATCTTTACTTGCATCCATAACCATGACTGCAACCCCCATCTGTACAAAGTGTCATGTCTCTACCTGATTAGTATTAGTATTCCTTATTTCTATCATGGAAATAATAATTTCTATTTATAAAATTCAGTTCTTTCTGTCTCTTCTATTTAAGAACAGAAAATATATATTAGTCTTAAGAACATTTATTGTTGAATGAACAGTGGATAGACTGGTGGGAAAATATTGAATTAACAAAATTATGGAATCTGAGAGAGAATATGTTTTCAGAAACAAAGGCAGTTTAGAGAAGAATAGTGTAAACGTGACTAAGAAATCTGTGCAATTGATTAATAAGTCTATACTTTGGATTGAGGATATCAATGATGTATCAGAGGAACACAAATCGCCTTACTGGGTAAGTAAATATAAGCCAGTAATTGAGTCTACAGGAATAGACTATTTTTTGAGAAACCTAGTTGTAAATCTAAATCCACTCAACCGGAATGGAAGTACAAGATAATTGATATTCAAAAGTCTTTGTGAAGAGAGGACAAGAATATGAAAGATGAAGACATTGAAGAAAGGTATTGCTTATGTTATTATCATGTCTAATTTTAACACAAATAGAATAAACATAACTAATTTTAATGACTTCTTCCAATAATTACAGTTAAGATTATGGCCATTTTTCTTTTCAATAGAGAAGGTAGTGTCTTGGATTTGTAATAACAGAGCAAGAAAAATGTATGTCAATAAAACAAAGTTAAATCTATTGTAATTATAGATGATGTCAAGGGGAAAATGTTATTCCTAAACACTGTGAGTTTATTGTGGATTTTACATAAGAGTAGTTGTATATTAGTCAAAAAACTGTTTTCTCTATTTGCTAATTTATATAGGCAGCTACTTTGGACTTGAAAACCTCAACTAAGCAAAATAACAAAACATATTTAGAAAACTATGTTTTCTATGGGTATATTCAAGGAATTTTTATAGGTGCTCTTCTTCTACTTGACTTGATTTTCACTTTCTATTGCTTTATCATTGTATTAGAGAGCTGAACATTTTTAGGCTGCAAATGACGTGTTGTTATCTTTCCAGAATTTCCTATGCAGTAGGAGAGAAGAATGATAACAGTTTGTGCTTGAAAAACATTTTAAAAGAAAAAATAGTTTATTCATTCTATTTCATTTTTAATGTATTGTAAGAAAAAATTGTTTGGCATCATGTAAATAGTGAGCACAGTAATTTGATTAAAGCATGTACTATTCTATTGGCTTTACTTTTATTGTTTAGAATGTGAATTCTCTTGAATTAGTTTAGCTGTATTTATATAAAACTGCATCATTTTTCTTCTTCACAAGAACACATTTTTCTCTTACTTATTATTTACTTTGTATAATATTTAATTGTTTAAATAACTTATTCACTTATCTGAACTCTTCAATAACTAGCACAATCTTGAACATATTTGGAAAGTTAAAAATGTATACTCAAATGAAATGATGGTCATGAATAGTAAAAAATCCTTAAAACTATAATCTTGTTTATGTAAATCAGAACAATATTATTTATTTAAAAATTTTTTCACAGTGAATTTACATTTTAATGTTAGTTTTTAAGTGTGTTTAAATTATTTTCCAAGAAAATTCTTTATATCTCTGCCCTAAAATTGTAAATTTACTTGAAATATGTTTTGCTTGCGTCTGATTCTCCAAAAAATTCATTGTCTCACCTGTCACAAATACATGCACATATACAGGCACATTCCTTTTTCGAATAGAACCCACTGTCGAATCAAAAACATGTCCTATTTCTTTTCACAATCCACATCTTAGGATTTTACACATAATGGTACTCTTCTCACTGAGCTATTATTCTATTCTAAACTGATTATTCATGCATGGGTTCACCTGTCATATGGCTGTGCATTGAGAATTCACTATGAAAATGTATGTATGACATGCTTTTATAGTCCAATATATATTTAATGGGAAATACTTTCTACATTAATTCAAAGTATAAGTTTGAAGATTATTTTAGTTAACTTGTCAATAAAATAAATAAGTTTCAGACCTGGAAACTGAAGCTCAGGTCAACTCCACAGATTGACGCTACCTCAAGTCTACTGTCACACATAATATTAGGAGGATGACACATTCTGATCATGATGTAAAATTCTTGTTTGGAGGCCTCCCTGACTCTTCCCTTTCTTTTTCCTCCTTTGGCTGAAATGTATATTCTTTCCTTATAATCATGTAACTGTTTTCAGTAATTTCTGTGTTTCTGGCAAATTAAAAAAAAAACATGAGGGTTCTTGGGGAAAAAAAACAAACCTGCAGTTGATACCAAAATCCTTTTCTTTCATTTATGTCTACTCATTCTTTAACTTTGCTAAAAAGTTACATTCATAGTATTGCAGGAAAATGTTGGTAATTTCTCAAAAATTTCACTAATTCATATTCATGATAATCCATCATATAATTTAAATTTACTGCTCATTGGTTGTAGCTTTTACCTTTGTTCCCAGTTTAAATGTAAGAATTCTCCAGCAGACTTGGCCATTTGGAGGACTTCCCTCTAACCTGATAGTTTGGCTCACCAGGTACCTTCCTAGACACATTCTAGGGTCATAAACACAGATGCCTTCCAACTCTCCCCTGGAGATTTTTTTTTTTTTTTTTGCATTTCAGGTAACTAATAAACTTTCTCTCTGAATGGCAGGACAGACAGGAGCCCTATAAAAGACCAGTCTCCTAACTGTGGTATTCCTGACTCCTGTTTCAATCACTACATGTGCAGTTAAATATTTGCTGCTCCTCCCGAACACCCAAATAACACTGTACTGATCTGGCTGCTCCTTTATTCCATGAGTAATAAACACTTTTCTGACTGAAGAGTCTTATTTTCTTTCTTACTATATGTAAGTGAAACTGTGGCAGGCTAACTTGTTAACTTGCAAGTAAGGTAGATTTGCCCTGGAGAAGGAAATGGCAACCTATGCCAGCATTTTTGCCTGTAGACTCCCATGCACAGAGGAACCTGGTGGGCTACTGTCCTTGGAGTGGCAAAGAGTCGGACACAGCTGAGTGACTGAGCACAACCTAGATTTCCAGACACGTCACACCTTCAGATTTAAGTATTATGTAATATTCCCAAATGTGAAATATAACTAATATTCCTTTTTAAAAATAGGAATACTAACAAAAATGAAGCTTTAAAGAAAATAATCAGTTTGAAGAATTCTACATACAAAATTTATAAAGACATTCATTATAATACCTTGCTTTGTTTCCAAAGATTCCAAAATTGGCCACAGCTTAATTTTCTAGTTTTATTTTCTACTTTTATTTAACATAAACAATAATCTCTAAGAATAATAAAAAGAAACTCAAAGTCTCTTAAATAGACTTTAAAATGTCTATATTACTTGATCTCGTATCAATCTTATTGAAAATCCTGAACTTCTTTGTTCTCCAGTTTAAATATCACCTATCCTTAAAAGTACAACTTAATAATATACTGACTTGTCCTGTCAGAAATGCTTTGTAGTAAAGAGGGTGAGTCACTTGAGTCAAAGTCCACTGATATAAAATTCTACTTCTACTACTTACAAAATATCCAGACCACTATTTATTATTTTTTGAAAATAATGATCAGAGTACACTTAGAAGTCTTTTAATAGGAGAGGAAAATCAAAGGTGTTAATCTATATGGAGTGCTCAGCACAGTCCATGGTTAACAGCAATAATCACAAGAACTAACTCTGACAAAGAGTGTGTCCCAGAACTATTCAGAGCACTTTACATGTACTGAATACTAGCTCATTTAATGTTAATTTTACAGAAGTGAAGTGAAGTCTCTCAGTCGTGTCCGACTCTTTGCAACCCCATGGACTGTAGCGTACCAGGCTCCTCCGTCCCTGGGATTCTCCAGGCAGGAATACTGGAGTGGAGATCTTCCCAACCCAGGGATCGAACCTGGGTCTCCTGTATTGCAGGCAGACGCTTTACCATCTGAGACACCAGGGAAGCTCAGAAGTCATCCTCATTTCAATTTTCACAGCTGGATACCACAGTTCCTTCTAAACTTATACAACACTCATTTTCTGAAATGTAGATGCTGCTATATTTGTGTATCACTAAGCTTCATTTTATATAGATTATTTCAGTAAAGATATATGAGTTCCTTTAAGGGTAAGGTTTTAATAGCATACTTTTTACTATGCTGGACTCCTTACAGTGATGCACATGTAGCAGAGAGCAATCTATATAAGTTACATTTTACCTTGTTGATTGCCCTTAAGCTAAACAAATGAATGACAATCATCATCATACTAATAACCTAACACCAGACTAACAGGCTTCGTTGTTGCTGTTCAAACCCAGTTGTGTCTGGCCCTAGACTAATAGGTAGTCTTTCCTTTCTTCAGAGGATCTTCTCAACCCAGGGACTGAACCCAAGTCGCCAACATTGCAGTAGGATTCTTTACCGGCTGAGCCACAAGGAAGTCCAAGAATACTGGAGTGGGTAGCCTATCCCTTCCCCAGTGGATCTTCCCAACCCCTTCTGTAGTCCAAATCTAAGATACTTTTATTTATTAAGTAAGCAATTGCCAAATTCAGCCCACAAGGCTCTAGCTTTAGCAATACCTTACATAAGGCATGTTGACTATTATAAGTAATTTGTATTTATTCTAAATTCCATACTTTTTTATTCTTAAGAATATGTGTTTGTGTGTTATGTGGAGATGACGAAAGTGAAAGTGAAGTTGATCAGTCGTGTCTGACTCTTTGTGACCCCGTGGACTGTAGACTACCAGGCTCCTCCGTCCATGAGATTCTTCAAGCAAGAATCGGAGTGGGTTGCCATTTCCTTCTCCAGGGGATCTTCCCGACCCAGGAATTGAACCCAGATCTCCCACATTGCAGACAGACGCTTTAACCTCTGAGCCACCAGGTGGAGGTGATGCCTGCTCCAAATATAATTTTAAATCACCCCTTACTTTCATAAGGCAGTTGACATTTTCTCAATTAGATTTTTCAAAAAAAAAAGCCCCCAAAACTATAAACATGATTCCAAACCTGGCCTCCAAGAAGCTTCTACCCATTCTAGTTAATGACTCCATGTATAAACCCACTTGTTTAATAGTTTACTAGTCTCCCAGTCAGAAGACTATTTTATTATTATTTATTTTTTCCATGAATTGTTCAGTGAGTGTTTCCGCTTGCCCAAGTCCTCTAATGAAAACAGGAAATCCCTCAGTGAAAAGGATGCAAATGATCTTAACCCCCATGAAATTTAAAGTCTATAAAATATGATAGTACTAATTACATATGCATATATATACATAATTATTTCAAAATATAATAGAGCTTGAAATTTTGATAAACGTCAAAAAGTGACAAATGAACATTTCACTAACTTGATTAAATTCTGCACTTGTGTTTCCAGTGCTCTCAGATCATATAATCCCAAATCCTGTTGTTTTCTACTTTGCAGGCCTTATATTTTACTATTACTTCTTTTACATTATATGTTTTAATCACATAAAAATTTTTTTCTCTTGATGAATAGGTTATGACTACATTTCCACTTCCACAACCCCCAAATATTCACACACAAAAAAACAAAAACATAAAAACACAAACTTATATACAGAAACTTTGTAGCTGAATTATATTAACCCTTTAGGCCTCTACTTAAATGTTACCTTTTGTAGTCTTTTCTTAGATCTCCAGATTAGGTTAAACACTCCATTTTAAACTCGTCTTCAACTTTGTACTTCTTAATAGCACTTAAAGAACAGTAAACAATAGAACATTTAGGTAATTGTGTTTTAAGGAATACTTGAAACTTTGTACTTCTTCATAGCACTTAAAGAACAGTAAATAATAGAACATTTAGGTAATTGTGTTTTAAGGAATACTTGAAACTACATTGCATGCTTGGTGCATAAACTGCAACTACAGCTTCTAGGATGGTCTCTGGCAGTGGCTAGTTTTAAATGAAAAAAATATTATATAATAACATTGCCTAAGAGGAATGCTGATAAATCATTGTGCCCCAAAAGTTCTCTCTACCAGAAATTCACTAATGATATGTGGACATGGTCAGGTAGTTAGTACCAGAAATAGAACGCAAAAGGAGATTTTGAAACCAGAAAATTACTAGAGCTAATCAATGAATATAGAAAAGTTGCAGGATATAAAATCAACACACAGAAATCCCTTGCATTCCTATACACTAATAATGAGAAAATAGAGAAATTAAGGAAACAATTCCATTCACCATTGCAATGAAAAGCATAAAATACTTAGGAATATAACTACCTAAAGAAACAAAAGACCTATATGTAGAAAACTATAAAACACTGGTGAAAGAAATCAGAGAGGACACTAATAGATGGAGAAATACACCGTGTTCATGGATTAGAAGAATAAATATTGTGAAAATGAATATATTACCCAAAGTAATTTATTGGCTCAATGCAATCCCTATCAAGCTACCAACAGTATTTTTCACAGAGCTAGAACAAATAATTTCACAATTTGTATGGAAATACAAAAAACCTCGAATAGCCAAAACAATCTTGAGGAAGAAAAATGGAACTGGGGAATCAACATGCCAGACTTCAGGCTCTACTACAAAGCCACAGTCATCAAGACAGTATGGTACTGGCATAAAGACAGAAATATAGATCAATGGAACAAAATAGAAAGCCCAGAGATAAATCCATGCACCTATGGTCACCTTATCTTTGACAAAGGAGGCAAGCATATTCAATGGAGAAAAGACAATCTCTTTAACAAGTGGTGCTGGGAAAACTGGTCAGCCACTTGTAAAAGAATGAAACTAGAACACTCCCTAACACCATACACAAAAATAAACTCAAAATGGATTAAAGATCTAAATGTAAGACCAGACACTATAAAACTCCTAGAGGAGAACATAGGCAAAACACTCTCTGACATAAACCACAGCAGGATCCTCCATGACCCACCTCCCAGAATACTGGAAATAAAAGCAAAAATAAACAAATGGGACCTAATTAAAATCAAAAGCTTCTGCACAGCAAAGGATAAGCAAGGTGAAAAGACAGCCTTCAGAATGGGAGAAAATAATAGCAAATGAAGCAACTGATAAAGGATTAATCTCAAAAATATACAAGCAACTCCTGCAGCTCAATTCCAGAAAAATAAACAACCCAATCAAAAAATGGGCCAAAGAACTAAACAGACATTTTTCCAAAGAAGACATACAGATGGCTAACAAACACATGAAAAAATGCTCAACATCACTCATAATCAGAGAAATGCAAATCAAAACCACAATGAGGCACCATTTCACACCAGTCAGAATGGCTGCTATCCAAAAGTCTACATGCAATAAATGCTGGAGAGAGTGTGGAGGAAAGGGAACCCTCTTACACTGTTGGTGGGAATGCAAACTAGTACAGCCACTATGGAGAACAGTGTGGAGATTCCTCAAAAAACTGGAAATAGAACTTCCATATGATCCAGCAATCACACTCCTGGCCATACACACCGAGGAAACCAGAACTGAAAGAGGCACGTGTACCCCAATGTTCATCGCAGCACTGTTGGAAGTAGTAGCCAGGACATGGAAGGACATGGAAGCAACCTAGATGGCCATCTGCAGACGAATGGATAAGAAAGCTTTGGTACATATACACAATGGAGTATTCAGTTCAGTTCAGTTCAGTCGCTCAGTCGTGTCCGACTCTCCATGACCCCATGAATCACAGCACGCCAGGCCTCCCTGTCCATCACCAACTCCCGGAGTACACTCAAACTCATGTCCACAGAGTCGGTGATGGCATCCAGCCATCTCATTCTCCGTCGTCCCCTTCTCCTCCCGCCCCCAACCTTTCCCAGCATCAGAGTCTTTTCCAGTGAGTCAACTGGAGTATTACTCAGCTATTAAAAAGAATGCATTTGAATCAGTTCTAATGATGTGGATGAAACGAGAGCCTATTATACAGAGTGAAGTAAGCCAGAAAGAAAAACATCAATACAGTATACTAACACATATATATGGAATTTAGAAAGATGCAAATGATAACCCTGTATATGAGACAGCAAAAGAGACACAGATGTATAGAACAGTCTTTTGGACTCTGTGGGAGAGGGTGAGGGTGGGATGATTTGGGAGAACGGCATTGAAACATATATATTATCATATGTGAAACGAATCGCCAGTCCAGGTTCATTGCATGATACAGGATCCTCGGGGCTGGTGTGCTGGGATGAACCAGAGGGATGCGATGGGGAGGGAGGTGGGAGTGGGGTTCAAGATGGGGAACACATGTACACCTGGGGCAGATTCATGTCAATGTATGGCAAAAACAATACAATAATATAAAGTAATTAGCCTCCAATTAAAATAAATATATTTTTTAAAAATGAAATAGGCAGAATGCATGAAGCCATAAATACCAAAAGTATTAAAGGGTAGAGGAAGAATTTGAGTATGGTTAAAGAGTTTGAGTAAGCCTAAATCAAAAATATATGCAGAGGAGAAATGGTCTGTTTCTTGACACTGATTTTGTGAGGTTGCATGGAGATGCATGCTTATAAAGTGTGAATTTTTCTACAGCTGTATATTTAATGAGAATGTATTAATGGATGAGTTAAAAAATAAATAGTTGACTTTTTGACAAGCTCAGTACAGACAGTCATATTCAGAGACTTCTGTTTTGCTATAAAGGAGCAAGAACAATCAATCAATGATAAGGAAGAAGGGTAGTTTGTTTGCTACTGCTTCCTAGATCCTAAAACACCTCCTGATCCTAAGCTATGCCTTAGTCTGAGAATCTAGCCTCATGGCTCATCCTGGACTTCTGTGAGATTCTTGTTTTAATCATGTTCATGCATCATATTCTGATCTCCCATTTGTATAAATCAATTTGTTCTGGAATACAGACACATGAAAATAAATAATAACCTTATAACAAATTACCCTTTCCTTATAATTTGGGGGTGTGAATGTCTTCTTGTTATAAACAAGCTCTTCTATCATACAGTGATAGCACTATCACCATACATATTTACTAACTATACAAAAATCATGAGTGATGTATGTGGACAGCTGACCATATCAAATCTCTTATTTCTAATGCAAAATGTTATTTGAGGGAAAAAAAATTAATCACTTTGTTTAAATGAGGTTATAGATAGAGAAGTTTTTCAAAGTTCCCTTTAGTTGACTTCTATTACACTTTTATTTAGAATTTTGAACTTAATACTGAAAATCCTTTTTGTGTGTACAGAGATCCAACCAGTCCATTCTAAAGGAGATCAATCCTGGGTGTTCATTGGAAGGACTGATGCTAAAGCTGAAACTGCAATACTTTGGCCACCTCATGCGATGAGTTGACTCACTGGTAAAGACTCTGATGCTGGGAGGGTTTGGGGGTGGGAGGAGAAGGGGATGACAGAGAATGAGATGGCTGGATGGCATCACCGACTCGATGGACATGAGTTTGAGTGAACTCCGGGAGCTGGTGATGGAAAGGGAGGCCTGGCGTGCTGTGATTCGTGGGATCACAAAGAGTCGGACACGACTGAGCAACTGAACTGAACTGAACTGAATGGGAAAGAAAAATACAATTCTTAAGTAATGTTAATTTTAGTCAAATGTAAGTGTTGGTAATAGTTTTAAAATTCATTTTCTTAGGATGATAGTAAACATCTTTAGAATTTGCTAGTTGAACAATAAGGAGAAGCTCTGCTTCAAATTTTCCTTAGTCATGGAAATATTAAAATTGAACAATTTGCTTTACACAATATGACATCTTTCAATTCATGATTTCATATTCTTTAAGCATAGTAAATCTTTGGATTTTAAAAATAGATTTTCCTAAATGTCTTTGTCTCAATTTTACTGATATGAAAACACAAATTCTATAGGAATAATAAGCTAAAGATGCAACTTAAACTGGACATGATAAGTAGTCTCTGTCTTAAAGTTCAGTATTAATAAAATGACACAACCCCTAGGAATGGAACTTTTAAAATATATTTTATCTTATTGGTGAGCAATTATTTGAGACTCTTTCCTTGGATCACTTCCTGATGAGGGGGAAAAAAAAAGACAAAGTTGATTTTCAATCATGTCAGGAAGATTTATGCTACAGATATCTAGATCAAAATATTTCTCTTTTCTCATTAGCTTTTCAAAGGTGCCTTACATTTCATATATGCTTGGTTTAATATCTTTTGCTATAGATTTACTTGTCATGAAAGTTCTAAAGATTGATGATCATGCAAAAATATAAATAATTTAACTGTTTTCTTCTTTTGTTTCATTTGATTTTAACAATGTTTTTCAAAGATGGGAATAAAAAAGTTATTGTAAGCAAGTTAGGACTGAAATAGAATGACAGTCTTTAAGAATAAAACATAGGGGACCAAGTTTTCTTCATAAATAATACATAGGCAGGGGTTTATTGCACACTTTGTGGGATTTGCATGAACTTGCTCTATCTCTGAAAGAAAGCAATTTCCTCAGTACAGTAAAAATAGTAAGGTTAGACTAAAGGACAAAAACAGACATCCTAGAATAATTCCCTCACTTTCAGAAAGGACCTTATCCTATAGGAAATTCCAACAATAAGTTATAATCTTTCTCCAGTTCACAATCTCTCTTTGGTAAAGTTAAAACACTCAAGAAGCAAAGCAATCAAAGAATAAGTTTTTGTTGAAGCAAAACAGAAAGAATTTCCAAAAGTTATTACATTAATTACATAGTCTATCATTTAGACAAAAATCTGAGTTTACAGAGGCTAGAGCTAGGCCAAAGACTGCAAGACCCTAGAAGTAGGGTCTGGCTGCATTATCACTCTGGACCTACACACAGATAACTGTTTCAATTCTAAGGAAGCAGTGATTCATTACATGATTTGATAGTAAAAAATATGTTACCTGAGGATGGCATTATAAATAGAGCTCCCATTACCAGATAGAAGCAACAGAAAGTGACTCCATTTTTTTCTCTAAAATTAAAACAAATAATTGAATAAAACTATGTAGGTGGATATGAAGATGTGCTGTCCATACCCCCTTTCCATTAATGACACTTCTCTAGCTGTGAGGAGTAAGGTCATGTCCTTCTCTCGGAAGCCCACAACTCGACTCACAATTGAGCAAGGTGAGAGTACTGCTGCTGCTGCTGCTGCTAAGTCATTTCAGTCGTGTCCGACTCTGTGCAACCCCATAGATGGCAGCTCACCAGGCTCTCCCATCCCTGGGATTCTCCAGGTAAGCATACTGGAGCGGGTTGCCATTTCCTTCTCTAATGCAGGAAAGTGAAAGGGGTTTGAAAATTGCAGAGTGACAACACAGAATGCTAGTATGAACATTAGTGACTACAGAGCTTCCCACTGATTTGATCAAGGCTTTGTGTAGCAAGTGTTCCTGCCCAAATTATTTCATGCCCAATCCTGCCTCCCCCTCCTCTATTCACAGGTGTTAATTCTAATAAAAATCTTACAACCAAAGTATATCTCAGTGTCAGATTCTGAAAAACACAAGAAACTTCCTAGACTGATTGCCAAAAAGTAAAACAAAGTCATATTCTGGTGTTCAATACTGTCAAAATAGGGAGTTTGCCTTTACAAATATGTGTAAGTACTGTCTAGCTACTGTAACATTATAAAATACTAAAGCATAAAAATCATGTCTACATATTAGCAATAAAAATCCAAAATTTAAAGTTAAAACAATAATTCCATTTATGGTAATATCAAAAAGAATAACATCCTTTTTGGAATAAGCTTACCGACAGTACAAATGCTATATATTAAATAATACACAACATGATGAAAACGATTAAAGAAGATCTAAGTAAATGCAGGCTTCCCAGGTGGCTCACTGGTAAACAATCCACCTGCCAATGAAGGAGACACAGGTTCAATTCCTGGGTTGGGAAAATCCCAAGGAGAAGGAAATTGCAACCCACTCCAGTATTCTTGCCTGGGAAGTCTCATGGACAGAGGAGCATGGTGGGTTATATGGTCCATGGGGTAGCAAAAGAGTTGGACATGACTTAGTAACTGAAAAACAATGAACAATAAGATAAATGCAATGGTATTTCTCCTTGGTTTCAAGATTAAATATTTACAATATTGAAGTTCTCCACAAATTGCTCTTTAGAGTCAAGGCAATATCTCTAAAAATAGTAATACCAGAAGGCTTTGGGGGAGAAATTAACAAGTTCTTGCTAAAATTTAGATATAAATGCAAAGGCCCCATTATAGCCAAAATAATCCTGAAAAGGAGAATACATTTACAAAAGCTTATGCTTACTGATTTCAAAATTTAATATAATGGCAGAATCAAAGTGTGTTACTGTCATAAGTGTACAGACATAAATCAATGGAACTTAACTGAGAATTTAGAAATAAACCTTTACATTTATAGACAATTTCAGTTTTGACACAGATGTCAGGGCAAGTAAATGAGGAAATAATAGTATTGGAAAACTGGATATCCACATACAAAAGATGAATCAATATCTTTACTATATACCATACAAAGAAATTATCCTCACCATTAAGGGTCACTAAATAAATAAATAAATGAAAAAAAAAAATTAAAACTGTATTAGGTCCATACAATGGAATATTACTCAACAACAAAAATAAACAAATTACTGATACATAGTGAGATATATCTGAACCTCAAAAAATACATGCTGTGTAAAAAAAAATCTAGATTCCATATATATGAACTATTTAGAAAAGGGAAACGCATGGAGACTGAAAATAGTATCTGAGTATGTGAGTAGGGACATGAAAGATTACAAATAAGCAGGAAGAAGCTCTTGGATTGATTGTTGTTTAGTCTCTAAGCCATATCTTACTTTTGTAACCCCATGGATGGTAGCCTGTCAGGCTTCTCTGTCCATGCGATTTTCCAGGCAAGAAAACTGAAGTGGGCTGCCATTTCTTTCTCAAGGGGATCTTCCAGGGAACAAACCCACATCTCCTGCATTGACAGGTGGATTCTTTACTACTGAAACACTGGGGATAGATAGAAATCTAAAACTGGACTATAGTGAAGGTTGTAAAATTGGGTCAGTTTACAAAAATCATTGAGGTTTATACTTGAAACAATTAAATTTCATGGTATATAAATTAGATCTCAATAAAGTTGCATGAACTGTTTTATATAATATAATCTCAAGTGTGATATATATACACATGCATAAGCATACATATACGCATGCAAAAACGGTTTATGAAACAACATGGGTCCGATTAATATTTTAATTACAACACTGCAAAGACAACATTTAGTAAGCTCTTTCCTTCTAAGTTGTAATATTGAAAGGTTTGCCTTGGAAATGAACAGAAATCATTCTGTCGTTTTTAAGATTGCATCCAAGTACTTCATTTCGGACTCTTTTGTTGACCATGATGGCTACTCCATTTCTTCTAAGGGATTCCTGCCCACAGTAGTTTAAAAATGACAGAATGATTTCTGTTCCTTTCCAAGGCAAACCATTCAATATTACAGTAATCCAGGCCTATGCCCCAACCAGTAACGCTGAAGAAGCCGAAGTTGAACGGTTCTATGAAGACCTACAAGACCTTTTAGAACTAACACCCAAAAAAGATGTCCTTTTCATTATAGGGGACTAGAATGCAAAAGTAGGAAGTCAAGAAACACCTGGAGTAATAGGCAAATTTGGCCTTGGAGCATGGAATGAAGCAGGGCAAAGGCTAATAGAGTTTTGTCAAGAGAATGCACTGGTCATAGCAAATACCCTCTTCCAACAACACAAGAGAAGACTCTACACGTGGACATCACCAGATGGTCAACACCGAAATCAGGTTGATTCTATTCTTTGCAGCCAAAGATGGAGAAGCTGTATACAGTTAGCGAAAACAAGACCAGGAGCTGACTGTGGCTCAGATCATGAACTCCTTATTGCCAAATTCAGACTAAAATTGAAGAAAGTAGGGAAAATCACTAGACCATTGAGATATGATCTAAATCAAATCCCTTATGAGTATACAGCGGAAGTGAGAAATAGATTTAAGGGACTAGATCTGATAGAGTGCCTGATGAACTCTGGATGGAGGTTCGTGACACTGTACAGGAGACAGGGACCAAGACCATCCCCATGGAAAAGAAATGCAAAAGAGCAAAATGGCTGTCTGAGGAGGCCTTACAAATAGCTGTGAAAAGAAAGAAGCAAAAAGCAAAGGAGAAAAGGAAAGATATAAGCATCTGAATGCAGAGTTCCAAAGAATAGCAAGGAGAGAAAAGAAAGCCTTCCTCAGTGATCAATGAAAAGATATAGAGGAAAACAACAGAATAGGAAAAACAAGACACCTCTTCAAGAAAATTAGAGATTCCAAGGGGAGATTTCATGCAAAGATGGGCTCGATAAAGGACAGAAATGGTATGGACCTAACAGAAGCAGAAAATATTAAGAAGAAGTGGCAAGAATACACAGAAGAACTGTACAAAAAGGATCTTCACGACCAAGATAGTCATGATAACGTGATCACTGACCTAGAGCCAGACATCTTGGAATGTGAAGTCAAGTGGGCCTTAGAGAGCATCACTACGAACAAAGCTAGTGGAGGTGATGGAATCCAGTTGAGCTATTTCAAATCTTGAAAGATGATGCTGTGAAAGTGCTGCACTCAATATGCCAGCAAATTTGGAAAACTCATCAGTGGTCACAGAACTGGAAAAGGTCAGTCTTCATTCCAATCCCAAAGAAAGGCAATGCCATAGAATGCTCAAACTACCACACAATTGCACTCATCTCACACACTAGTAAAGTCATGCTCAAAATTCTCCAAGCCAGGCTTGAGCACTATGTGAACCGTGAACTCCCAGATGTTCAAGCAGGTTTTAGAAAAGGCAGAGGCACCAGAGATCAAATTGCCAACATCCGCTGGGTCATGGAGAAAGCAAGAGAGTTCCAGAAAAACATCTATTTCTGCTTCATTGACTATGCCAAAACCTTTGACTGTGTGGATCACAATCAACTGTGGAAAATTCTGAAAGAGATGGGAATCCCAGACCACCTGACCTGCCTCTTGAAAAACCTGTATGCAGGTCAGGAAGCAACAGTCAGAACTGGACATGGAACAAGAGACTGGTTCCAAATAGGAAAAGGAGTACGTCAAGGCTATATATTGTCATCCTGCTTATTTAACTTATATGCAGAGTACATCATGAGGAATGCTGGGCTGGAAGAAGCACAAGCTGGAATCAACATTCCTGGGAGAAATATCAATAACCTCAGATATGCAGATGACACCACCCTTATGGCAGAAAGTGAAGAGGAACTAAAAAGCCTCTTGATGAAAGTGAAAGAGGAGAGTGAAAATGTTGGCTTGAAGCTCAGCATTCAGAAAACAAAGATCATGGCATCTGGTCCCATCACTTCATGGGAAATAGAAGGGGAAACAGTGGAAATAGTGTCAGACTTTATTTTTGGGGGGGCTCCAAAATCACTGTGGATGCTGATTGCAGCCATGAAGTTAAAAGACGCTTACTTCTTGGAAGGAAAGTTATGACCAACCTTGATAGCATATTAAAAAGCAGAGACATTACTTTGCCAACAAAGGTCCATCTAGTCAAGGCTATGGTTTTTCCCGTGGTCATGTATGGATGTGAGAGTTGGACTGTGAAGAAAGCTGATCGCCGAAGAATTGATGCTTTTGAACTGTGGTGATGGAGAAGACTGTTGAGAGTCCCTTGGACTGCAAGGAGATCCAACCAGTCCATTCTAAAGGAGATCAATCCTGGGTGTTCATTGGAGGGACTGATGCTAAAGCTGACACTGCAATACTTTGGCCACCTCATGCGACGAGTTGACTCACTGGAAAAGACTCTTATGCTGGGAAAGGTTGGGGGCAGGAGGAGAAGGGGACAACAGAGAATGAGATGGCTGGATGGCATCACCGACTGGATGGACATGAGTTTGAGTGAACTCCGGGAGTTGGTGATGGACAGGGACGCCTGGCGTGCTGTGATTCATGGGGTCGTGGAGAGTCGGACACGACTGAGCGCCTGAACTGAACTGAACTGAACTTCCTTATAAGCTGCTATGTTTAATTCTCTGAGTAGATGCTGAAAGAGTTTAGGTTAAAGAAGGGAAAGTAACGTGAATCATATTCACTTATTCATGAGAGGGACAGTTACTCCCATTTCATGGTTGATATATAACTGACTGTTTATGTTAGGAGAGAAAGGCTGGGGACGAAGGGTGATTAAAGTGTCACCCTCTCTACTTTGAATAAAGCAAGATTATTTTGCTTTACAAGATTATACAGTGGATGTCTTATATAATATGTTAATATTTTTAGTTCTCAAAGATATTGTGTTTCATTCTTATCATCTCTTTATATGTTTTTGCAGAATGTCCTAGAATTGGAATAAAATGATACTTAAAAATTTTAACTGTTAGCCCAATAAAATTCGGTTTGTATTTTTATTTTGTCATTAACTTATCCAGGCCTCAAGGAGTATACTTCCTGGAAGACATTCACAATAAGATGTTAGTAGGGAATAAAAGAAATCAATCAATTATAATCTTGACCAGTAACCTGGCTGCTCCTCCTGTATTCTGTATTTCAGTTAGCAATAGCCTGTAAATTAGAAAACTCTGGTCTGCATTTCATAATTATTTTCTATGGATTCAACCTTTTTATGAATTATTTTATTCCTTAATTTTTACTGCCAACATATTTCTCAACATTGTCACATGAGATAGTTACCATATGGTTTTCTATTTAACCTTTCCAGCTATCTTACATGTCTTGTATTCAAGACCTGCCCTCACCCCTTTTAACAAGGCTATCGCCAACCTTTCACCTCCTACCTCTAAATGTTTTTCTAGGTCAATGTGTCAAATGACTTGTGCCTCCACCACCTTTCTCTGCCCTCATCCCCCAGTATTTGCCCTTTGTTCTTCAACTTCCACACCTCTCATTTCCAACATTCACTGTCTTTATATGCTGTGTCTGTGCCTGTGGAATGGTTTACTGGTTTACCTATAAAATTCCAAACTTCACCCAAGACCCAATTTAAATGATACCTTATTTCAAATAAAACTTTCCAGATTAATTAAGGCAAACTAATTATTCCTCTTCATTATTCCCAAATACTTTTATATTCTCTTAAATTCCTTAGTATTCCCAAATACTCTTATATTATCCTGAAACTATTACTATTTCACAGTTAAACTGTGAATCTTTCCAAGTGTTTTCTAAGTTCATTACAAGAAAGGCCTATTCTGTATTTTTTAATCACTAGTGCTCAGTACAAAGTCTTTCTTACGTTAATAAATGTTCATTAAAATAAATGAATGTGAATTATTTCTATAACCAGCAATTTAATAATTGATATCCTTTTTGAAATGTTATTAAAGCAATATGATAAAGGATATTTAGTTCATTATGTTAGGTAGTTAAAATAGGAAAAAGGAGACTAGAATGGTAGTGTAAAAGACAAGGAAGGAAAAAGCCCATGAAAACAGAGCAAAGGAAGGTCAGAGGACCACAGTGAGAACCTCAGGTAAAACAAACAGCCCTCCTGGCTAGCCCAATTTACATAGGGTAGGCTCACGGGGAGGAGAAAAAAATGTATTTTCCTTTGCTTGACAAATGAAACTGAGCTGTAACACGGAGCTGTAACACTAATCGGTCCATTGTTATAAATTTTTGCTGCGGTGAAACAAAACTGGGGAAATTACACAGTCCCCCGAAACTATGGTGCTGTTTCTAGGATTTAACATAACTGAAACAACCTTGGCTCAGCCCCTGCGAGGCAGAAGCCAAGCACAGCAGAAGACCAACTGAGCAAAAGCTCCTGCAGTGGAAGCTGAATGAGAAGAAACCCAGCGCAGTGCAAGTGACAAGAAGCCCAGCATGTTGGAAACCTGGATAGCAAAAACAAACTCTGCAGAAAGCTTACATGGCTCAGTTCCAGATTCCAGAAGACCTCTGGTTGGGGTAGGAAGTCCTCGGCCCTATGGCCAGAAGGACATATGACTAACAAAATCTTAGTTCCTTTACAATCTCTCATTTCTTGTTTCCTCGAACTACCCACCCTGCACCACCCACGAACAGGTGAGCAGCAGTGGGTGCAGTTGAGGGACTCTGGAGAGGCTACTCCCCAGTGTGTCCCAAAAGCTCCACTATCCTCTGCCCTCTGGTAGCTGTTGCCCAAGCGGATAGGGGTTCTTCTGTCCTTAATCTTCGTGCCAAGTATCAGGCCAATGTAAACTGTGAGAACAGCTTAGGTATTTAGCAGATTTTCTGGCAGGTTATGAAGGGGATTCCTCAGCATATTTCTCCCACTGTTTTTTCCTCCTGTCCTTCAGCTCCTCTCTCCCGGGATTTGAGCCCAGACAAAATCCACGGTGCCTGATTTTAGGACCTAATGAAGCTCAGACTCTTGATTTCACATTGTAGAAAATTCAGTGAGAGGCTCAGCAATAGGTAGGAGGTAGATTTGTTCAGATTCAGAGAGAAACACACTCCAAGAGTATGGGCTATCACAGAGGGTGAGTGTGGTGGCCATGGAATGTGGTGTAGTTAGTTTTTGTGGCCTGGGTAATGTCATATGCTAATTAGTGGGAGGATCATTCCAAAAATTGGAAAACCACCCACTCCTCAGTCTTTTGACAGTGCCTTGGAACTGTCCTGGCTCCTTTGGGTGTGTCAGTTAGCTTGCAGATTGAGGATCAAGGATTAGTTGAATTTGACTTGTCATCTTGGACCCATTTGATTTTAACTGGTTTATGTTATGCCCTTGGGCTATGTCATTCTTTCAAAAGTTGTGCCCTGCACCCTTCCCTCCTGTTTCATGCTCTTCTCCTGAGCCTGGTCCTGGCCCGCAATGTTGCCTTTGCAATCTTCTGGAGGGACAGCCAGAAAATAGCTGGCCCTTGGGAGAGAAATGCTGTATAATATCCAATCTCTCTATCTATTCAGGCCTTCATCTTCCATGTTTCCTACAACACATACAACAACAGCATCTCTCAGTGAACCCACTAGGGTGGGTGACAGGCACACAATGCCTGCTAGAAGTTCATCTGTTGGTGGCATCCCCTCAGTGGAAGTTGGCCATCCAGGGATAATGTTTTCCAATTTGGGAGTCAGTCCTGCTGGCCATTTGGGCCCAAGCCCTTACTACCCTTCTCCTAAAGTTACAAACATATCCCCTGGATCAAATCTCCATTCCATTTCTATGGAACATCTGGTTTGTTGTCTCTTATCAATTTGTTCTTAAGCCACTTACAAACTCCTACACCAGGACCCTGACCCCTTGTAGCCCCTCACCTACTATTAAAATACTTTTAATGCCCCTAACAGGACCAGATAACCCACTCCTTTGTCATTACTTCTCCTATTACATAAAGTGGGTCTATGACAATGAAATATTTACCACTGGAAACACCCTAAACTGCTCTTATGGAGGGCTAGGGGAGGAAATCAGTGACTTACATTTCCTCAGAGCAATAAGAGGATAAGGCTTATGGCTATTTCCCAGGATCCCAGTCTCAGGGCACAGGCTTGGATTTCTTTACATCATGGTATCTATTCCAATCAGCAGTGGACAAACCAGTAGAGTTAAGATGACAACCCCTTAATCCCACCTAGCAATGGTCATGCTGAAGACCTTGGGGATGCCCAACTCCAGTCCAGGGGACCCAGGAGGTTGACCTGCCTAAGGATCCGGTTCTCAGGAGGTTGTCACGCTTCAACCTGCCTGGGGATCTGCACCCTGATCTGGGAACACACGGCTCTCAGGTTGCAACAGCACTGGGTAGGATAAGCTTCAGAAAGACTCACGTCTAAGGAAGTCCACCAATGGAAATAGAAGGGAACCTGTGACTTGTGTGACTGTGCCCGGTCTCAGCAATAACTCAGTAGCCAAATGAGAAACCTATTGCCTTTCTGGAAAGGCTAAAAGAGGCTCTCCAAAAGTTTACCAATCTGGACTTAGACGCTTATGAGCAACAGGCGAAGACCCTTACGAGCAACAGGCTATTTTAAAGGACAAATTCCTGTCCCAATGTGCATTAGACATCAAGATAAAGTTACAACACCTCCAGCAGTAGGACCCTGTTGACTCTTTAGATGAGATGGTCCAGACAGCCACCAATACCTTTTATAGAAGAGAACAGGAAAGGGAGGCCAAGGCCCAGGAAAGGGAGAAAAGGAAAGAGACAAGGCGTGCCCAGATGCTGGCCACCCCCAGGGAAGCCCTATGATAAATCCTGAGTCCTTAAAGGACAAGGCGAGAGGCAAATGCCTAAGATAGGCGGGACATTGGGCCAAAGAGTGTCCACACCGTGACAAGTCTCCTAACCAGCTTGCTACAAATGCCATCATTTGGGACATTGGGCAGAACTCTGCCCTCAGGACTCAAGAACCTCAAGGTCAAGTGCTAGGCCTTCTCTCACGATGATTCAACATGACTGAAGCAGCCAATCCAGCCAGTCTACCTGTCACAGATAACCATCATGGGGTAGAGCTAAGGGTGCAACTGGATGTGGCAGGTAGGTCTGAGAATTCTTGGTTGACACAGAGGCTAACTACTCTATTCTGACCTCCTATTATGGAGCCTTCTCCTCCCAAACCTGTACCATTTTGGGTGCTACAGGAAAAATAATTTAAAAAGATTCACCCAAGCACTTCTTTATGCTGGGATGAAAAAATATTTTCCCACTAGTTTTTGGTGGTCCCTGAGTGTCCTACTCCCTTATTGGGAAGAGATCTTTACCTGCCTTTGAAATCTTGCAGCTATTGCTGTCCTGATAGAAGATGCTTTAAAACTCTGTCTTGGGGCAAACTAATTACCTTTACCAGCTACCAAGTGAAACAGCTCCTGAATGGGAGAGGCCATTTACAGATGTCTGATCAAAGGATCCTCAGATACCAAATAGTGCTGATGGAAAATCCAAGCCTGATTATATCCCCTTGTGAGTTTCTTAACCCAGCTACCCTCCTGCCTACACCGAGGGCTGTCTCCCCTTTCACTCTTGTCCAGAAACTTTGGACCATTAGGCAAAACCCTGAGAATGATTGTCAGAAGGTCTTCTGAGCAATTCTGAGGAAATCTGGTACACTGATGGAGCAGCTTTTTTGGATGGAAAAAAGAAGAGTAGGATATGCAATAGTCTCCAATTTTGAGACCACAGAGGCTAAACCTTTGCCACCAAGTACCTCAGCCCAATTAGCTGAGCTCATAGCCCTGATTCAAGCTTTAGAACTGGGAAAAGGAAAAAAGAGTAGCCACTTACACTGGCTCCAAGTGTACTTTTATGGTGCTACATGCACATGCTGATATTTGAAAAGAAGACACCCTGAGGGTCCCCAATCAAATATGATGATCATATCCTTAGGCTCTTGTAGGCAGTACTTCTGCCTGCCAAGGTTTCAGTCTCCCATTGTAAAGGACACCAAAAAGGGAGCATGGAAGTGGCACAAGGGAACCCAAGCAGCTGATCCAGCAGCTAGGAGGGCAGCATAAAGAACTAGGACCTAATAGGGGTTGCCACCTTAGTACCACAGACTAATTTACCAGAAACTCCTTCATATACTAAAAGTGAGACTCTTAAAGCTAAAAGTGAGGGCTTTCAAGATCATATGGGGTGGGTCAACAAGGAGGGACTCCTTTTTCTGCCTGGGAACCTCCAATGGAAGTTGGTTAACTCCTTACATGCCACCATTTGTTTAGGGGAAAAGGCCCTCCAAAGATTACTAGAAAGGTCCTTCAGAGGAACAGGCCTCCAAATGACTAAAAAGCAAGTGGTCTCCTCTTGTCCCACTTACCAAATAAACAACCCCCAAGGAACTCAAAGACCCCAGTTGGCCCAGCCTGTCCAATGGCATGAAACCTACCCAGGAGAGGACAGGCAGATGGACTTCACCCAGGTGCCAGTTTCTCTATAAAAACCTATTAGTTATGATAGATTCATTCACAGGATGGATTGAAGGCTTTCCCACCCAGACTGAGAAGGATGTTCAGTACAGTTCAGTCGCTCAGTCATGTCTGACTCTTTGTGACCCCATGAATCACAGCACACTAGGCCTCCCTGTCCATCACCAACTCCCGGAGTTCACTCAAACTCATGTCCATCAAGTCGGTGATGCCATCCAGCCATCTCATTCTCTGTCGTCCCCTTCTCCTCCCACCCCCAATCCCTCCCAACATCAGAGTCTTTTCCAGTGAGTCAACACGTCACATGAGGTGGCCAAAGTATTGGAGTTTCAGTTTTAGCATCAGGCCTTCCAATAAACACCCAGGATTGATCTCCTTTAGAATGGACTGGTTGGATCTCCTTGCAGTCCAAGGGACTCTCAAGAGTCTTCTCCAATACCACAGCTCAAAAGCATCAATTCTTTGGCAATCAGCTTTCTTCACAGTCCAACTCTCACATCCATACGTGACCACGGGAGAAACCATAGCTTGACTAGATGGACCTTGGTTGGCAAAGTAATGTCTCTGCTTTTTAATATGCTATCTAGGTTGGTCATAACTTTCCTTCCAAGGAGTAAGAGCCTTTTAATTTCATGGTTGCAATCAGCATTCTCAGTGATTTTGGTGCCTAAAAAAATGAAGTCTGACACTGTTTCCACTGTTTTCCATCTATTTCCCATGAAATGATGGGACCAGATGCCATGATCTTTGTTTTCTGAATGTTGAGCTTCAAGCCAACCTTTTCACTCTCCTCTTTCACTTTCATCAAGAGGCTTTTTAGTTCTTCTTCATTGTCTGCCATAAGGGTGGTGTCATCTGCATATATGAGGTTATTGATATTTCTCCCAGCAATCTTGATTCCAGCTTGTGCTTCCTCCAGCCCAGCATTCCTCATGATGTACTCTGCATATAAGTTAAATAGGCAGGGGTGACAATATGCAACCTTGATGTACTCCTTTTCCTATTTGGAACCAGTCTGTTGTTCTATGTCCAGTTCTAACTGTTGCTTCCTGACCTGCATACAGGTTTCTCAAGAGGCAGGTCAGGTGGTCTGGTATTCCTGTCTCTTTCAGAATTTTCCACAGTTTATTGTGATCCACAGAATCAAAGGTTTTGGCATAGTCAATGAAGCAGAAATAGATATTTTGCTGGAACTCTCTTGCTTTCTCCATGATCCAGCGGATGGGAGGTGGTAAAAAAAACTGCTCAGTGAGTCATTCTGAGATTTGTTCTGCCCAGGTCATTACAAAGTGACAATGAAACATCATTTACTTCTAAAGTCACCCAAGCGGTCTCTAAAGCATTGGAGATAACTTATTATATTCATTGTTCCTGGAGGCCTCAGTCTTCAGGAAAAGTAGAAAGAGCCAACCAATTCTTAAAATCAGTGATAAAAAAGGTAACCCAGGAGACCTCCCTGGGATAGAAAGAGGGTTTACCAATAGCTCTCCTCCACACTCATATTGCCCCTAAGGAACAGGTTTGTCTTAGTCCTTATGAGATGCTATATGGGAAACCTTTTGTTTATGTCAATGACCTCTTCCTAGATCCAGAGGCTCCGAACTTCCAGTCTTATACCATGGCCATTGGGTAATTCCAATAGGATACACACTTGTGGGTCATAAACCAGGACCCAAAAGATTCTAACGAGCTACCACTATGTGCTCCAGGGCCCCAAGTCCTAATTAAAGTCTGGAAGATGGTACCCAAAGGCTCAACTCAAGCCCACATGGAAGGGACCCTACCCTGAAATACTTTCTACCCCCACAGCAGTCAAGGTACCAGCACATGACTCCTGAGTTCACTATTCACAAGTCAAGCCATGGAAGAAAACAGAAGAGGACACTCCATACACCTGTGAGCCCCTGGGAGATCTTAGATACCTATTCAGGACTGCAAATGAGTGTCTTTCTAATGAACATTCCCAAAATTAAGTTTCTGGGTATAAGATTTCTCAGGACAGCTCCGAAGAGCCAACACAGTTTGGCTGGTGTTGTACTCCAAATTAGAAATGAGATAAATCTCCTGATCCTTGAACAAGGAGGGACTTGAGCCATCTTGAATGAGACATGTTGTTTCCGGGTAAATGCCTCCAGCTAAGTTAAAGAAACTCTCAAATATTCATATCCTACTGGCTCTCAGAGAACGAGCTGGAGAGTTCTCAGGGTGGCTATAATGTCTCTTTGTGGGATCCTTCTGGGGAGGGAAAATTTGGAGTTGGCTAATGCCCCTACTACTATGGTTTTTCCCGTGGTCATGTATGGATGTGAGAGTTGGACTGTGAAGAAAGCTGATCGCCGAAGAATTGATGCTTTTGAACTGTGATGCTGGAGAAGACTCTTGAGAGTCCCTTGGACTGCAAGGAGATCCAACAAGTCCATTCTAGAAGAGATCAATCCTGGGTGTTCATTGGAAGGACTGATGCTAAAGCTGAAACTCCAATGCTTTGGCCACCTCATGTGACGAATTGACTCACTGGAAAAGACTCTGATGCTGGGAGGGATTGGGGGCAGGAGGAGACGGGGACGACAGAGAATGAGATGGCTGAATGGCATCACCAGCTCGATGGGCATGAGTTTGAGTGAACTCTGGAAGTTGGTGATGGACAGGGAGGCCTGGTGTGCTGTGATTCATGGGGTGGCAAAGAGTTGGACACGACTGAGCGACTGAACTGAATGGAACTGAATGCCCCTACTAATCCCTGTCATCACCATAGTGATGCTGCTTATGGTTGCTCCATGTATTATCAATTGTCTAAGCCATTTTCTCTCTGCTGAGGTCAACAAGTTATAACATGCAATGCCAGTTCAACAAGGATATATTAAACTACAGCCGACCGCAGAAACTATCACTCACCCTTGAATGGACACCGATATAAGGACTCTGAAGCTTGAGACTAGCAAGAGTGGGAAGCCCAGTGCCCCTTGCCAACACAGTTCAGCAGGAAGTAGCCAGAGAGACCTCAACACCCCTATTCCCAAAGAATTGGGCCTCCCTTCTCTTGAGAGGGGAATGTTAAGTAGTTAGAATAGGAAAAACCAGTCCAGAATGGCAATGGCTAAAAGACAAAGAAGGGAAAAACCCATTAAAATAGAACAAAGGAAGGTAAGAGGACCAGAGTGAGAACCTCAGGTAAAAAAAACAGCCCTCCTGGCTAGCCTAATTTACATAAGGCAGGCTCAGGGGGAGGAGAAAAAAACATATAGAAAGAAGAGACAAAATTGAGCAGGGGTGGGAATGGGGCAGTGAGGGTGGGCTTCTCTTCTCTTTTTGTCTTTTGTGTTGGCCCGCCCTCATGCCTCAAGGATGTATTTTCCCATTATTTGCCAAATAAAACAGCTGTAACACAGATCTGTAACACTGGTCACTTCAGATTTTTGCTGCTGCAGACACAACTGAGGAAATTATACACTCCACTGACAATTACATTATTTTTTAACTACAAATTATATTGTTTTGTTTTTTTTACTGTCACAGAATAATTGTAAATAGAGTAGCTTCCCCAAACACTGAAATTTATTTCACTGATTAATTCATTAAAGTATATTATGTCTTGTATATATTTGGGAGGAGCAGAGATCTATTAAAATCATAAATAAATCAGCTATTCATGGCATAGATTGAAATACTTATTCTATAAGAATGTCTGTTCCTTAGTATTAGAAACATATTTTCAGCTTATCAATGTCATTAAATCAGTCCAAGTTAACTAGCAAAATACCACTTCATGCAATCACATTGCTGAATTCAATACGGTCAGATGTATTATTTGGAAAAATAAGTAAATATGTGAATAAAAAGATAGGTTTCAAAACACCAGATTAAACCTCCTCTCTTCAGTGTTGCCAGAATTTGGAATTCAAAACTATAAATTAATCAGTAAGAAAATATAGATATATTCCCTATCAAATAAAAAGGAAGAGTGCCTCAGCCTGGCATTCTACCTTGCACCCGACAGGCAGTCAAAATATATCAGTTGAAGAAAT
The DNA here is from genome assembly GCF_049115385.1 of Moschus berezovskii. Taxonomy (NCBI): domain Eukaryota; kingdom Metazoa; phylum Chordata; class Mammalia; order Artiodactyla; family Moschidae; genus Moschus; species Moschus berezovskii. The sequence continues at coordinate 28,120,511 of NC_142475.1, forward strand.
GAATGATGATTAAAACATTTTGCATTTAAAATAGCTACCAAATACCTGAGTAATCAAAAAATCATCTTCCAGAGATGTCAGAATTCCTGGAATTATAAATGCAAGATTAAAATGACAGGAGAGAAAATTCCCATGCTGCTGACAAGTCAATAAAAGGAAGTTCCCTCACCTCTAGTTATTTTAAGGTTATTTTTAATTTTACTAAGTTTCATCTTTCATAAAATTTAGTGGCAGCATTATATATTGCCTTGGGGCATTCTATCTGAACCCCTATTCCAGTATTTTTAATGACACTGTAAAAACACTCTGTGTTAGTTTTATGGAGTTCTTATTTCTCTATTGAGGAATGAAGGTAAAATCATAGCACATGCCCACCTCACAAAATCATATGATATATTGTATTTCCAAGTCCATAAGCTGAGTTTTATTATCTTGGACATTATTAAAAACACCTATAATAAGATTCATATGTATATGTAATATATTTGCAAAATAAACAAACATGTACACAAATTATTAAAAAATAATATAAACATTGTACTATATAATGCTTTAAAATGCACACAGTATATATAGCTTTGTGTAAAATTTTAATTGCTCAAAAGTTAAATTAGAAAATAGAAAAGTATATTTTTATTATAAATTAATAATTTAAAATATGTGTTTTCAAGATATATAGTGGTGTATGTGAAGGACATTTTAAAATTTGTTCTCTTTAGACTTATCGTTTTTCTTTTTTATATTATACTGACTTCTATTTTAAATAATACTTTTTTAAATACTGTTTTGTCAGAGTTAGAACTAAACATGTATTTGTTAAGTTGCTATTTGGTATTATGCTATATGTTAGACATGGTTTGGTTAAATTAGGTTCTAGAATGCCTTGAACTTGAAGGGATTTATTGATTCTCAACTATGTTTATAGACGTAATTTGAAACTCCAGCATGACACTCTATTTCATGTGACCAGGAACCCTATGGGACAGAACTTATACCCAGGTCATAAGTAAGATTTAGATACATGCATATTTATCCAAGGAATGGGGGTTAATTTTTGCCATTGAAACTTCAGTTCAGTTCAGTTCAGTTCAGTTGCTCAGTCGTGTCTGACTCTCCGCGACCCCATGAATCACAGCATGCCAGGCCTCTCTGTCCATCACCAACTCCCGGAGTTCACTCAAACTCATGTCCACAGAGTCAGTGATGCCATCCAGCCATCTCATTCTCTGTCGTCCCCTTCTCCTCCCGCCCCCAACCTTTCCCAGCATCAGAGTCTTTTCCAGTGAGTCAACTCGTCGCATGAGGTGGCCAAAGTACACAGAACAATAAAAAAGACAGTGAAATAAAGTTACATAAATGAGGGGGTAATCCAGCATTTAGTAAGCGGAGAGTCGGACATGACTGAGTGACTGAACTGAACTTAACCTCAGGGGCTTTGGACTGCAAGGAGATCCAACCAGTCCATTCTAAAGGAGATCAATCCTGGGTGTTCATTGGAAGGACTGGTGCTAAAGCTGAAACTGCAATACTTTGGCCACCTCATGCGATGAGTTGACTCACTGGAAAAGACTCTGATGCTGGGAAGGATTGGGGGTGGGAGGAGAAGGGGATGACGGAGAATGAGATGGCTGGATGGCATCACGGACTCTGTGGACATGAGTTTGAGTGAACTCCGGGAGCTGGTGATGGACAAGGAGGCCTGGCATGCTGTGATTTATGGGGTCGCAAAGAGTCGGACACAGTTGAGCGACTGAACTGAACTCAACCTCAGGGACTAGATACCCTAAGAGAAGAGAGGTGAGCAGCATGATCACTTGAGTAACAGAATGCCAAGGGCAGTAGGGATCAGTGAGTAGCATCTCTGATAATGTGTGGGCCAAGTGTCCCTCAACAGAAATTCCTAAAATTAATAATTTTGTGGAATATAAGTCTAGAAAGTATGAAATTCTTTATAATTGAGTTGAAATCTAACATTTTATAATGTTATATTAACACAAGAAAATTATAATCAACAGAAGGAAACATATAAAGTATATAACAGTTGTGAAATTTTTATAGTGTATATCTGTGCTCAGCTGTGGCTGGCTCTTTGAGACCCCATGGATGGTAGCCTGCCAGGCTCCTCTGTCCATGGAATTTTCCAGGCAAGAATACTAGAGCAGGTTGCCATTACCTCAACCAGGGGTTGACCCAGGGATTGAACCCATGTCTCTTGCAGCTCTTGAATTGGCAGGTGGATTCTTTACCACTAGCACCACCTGGGAAGCCCATAAAATTGATTATAAGTACACATGGATTTTGTTTAGTAACTTAGAAAAGGAATATTGAAAAGACAACAATGACCAAGTAGAAAAAGTGGATTTGTTGTTTTAATTATTATATAGGAATATATTTATAAATCTTGTCAAAAATTACTTAAAATGATTTCTAAGGCTAGCTAACTATAAAACTGATATTAACTTTTTTCTTATTTAAATGTTTACTAGGTTTTAATTTTTATGTAGAACATTACCATGAACTTAGCATTCTAAATAAAGCATTTATTATCTCATAATTTCTGGGGATCAGGAATCTGGGTACAACTTAACTGGGTCCTATGCAAAGCTTCTATGAGCCAGACTGGGTTCTCCATTGAAGGCTTGACATGGGATGGATCCTCCTGTTAGCTTATTCAGCCTATTTGTAAATTCCCTTTGCAATTGTAGGCATAAGGTCCCAATAACATGCTAGCTGCTGTCCAGGGCTTTCTATGAGCTTCTAGAAGTTCTTAAAGTTCCTTTACAATGAGTCATCTCTACAGATCCTCACACACAATGGAAGTTTAATTTTTCAAAGGCCAGTAAAGGAGAAAGTTTTTAGTCTGAATCTGCTAGTGAAATGAAATCTTATAGAATAGGACATGGTTATAGGAACACTTTTCCGTAATGTTTGACATATTCTGTTGGTTAGAAACAACTCTCACTGCACGTCCACACTCAGGGAGAGAGAATTATACAAAGGCATGAGCACTAGAAGATAAGATCATTTTCAGGTCTGTTCAAAACAATTGTGAACTATGAAGTGACATAATTTGACTGTGTTCTCTCTTAAGTTATCATGGTCAATCTGAATTGCTGATTAAATAAATGTATATATGTCAGTTAAAGTAAAAATCCATATATGAATGTGAAATAGAAAACTCTAAGAATGAAAATATAATTTACACAGCTAAAATAAGATACATTCTTTAAATAAAAGTCAAACCATTTTGAAAAACTTTTAAGGTAGAATTTTTACTTAAAACAACTGTTTAATAATGACTGCTTTATTCTAACAAACATTCATGAAGCAAGCAAATGCTCTCTTAATGTTTCTAGAGTACCCATGCATCTTGACTCCTGACTCTGAAAAACTAAAACCTTTTTTTTTTTTACTTTTATACTATAAAAGAGATCTTATTTTAGATCCAGAGTAAAAGAAAAAATATGAGCCTTTAAAATAGCTATCTTTGACCTTTATATCTAGATTGAGTTTTAAATGTCATCTATTTTATAAGTTAATAAGAAAGAATACCAGTGCTTATTTTAAATTAGTCTCATTGTATTATCCCATTAAGGAACGTAATAGGAAATGATGATATTTGAAACTATCCTCATACCTTTAAAATTTTCAAGAATATCTTTACATACACATTTTATTCAACCACACAAAATGGATACGTTTCACAATACTAAAACTAATTTTATATGTCATCCTAATAAAATAATGATGCTCATATATTTGACTATATGTATGTGCACATGTATATATATATATACACATACACATATATATGTTTTAACGTAAGCCAACTACTTGATGACTTTGTTAATGATATAAAGATAAATAGATATACTTTTCTTATTACATCATGAAAACACTGTGTGTGTTTACAAATGTGTGAATGTGTGTGTGCTTTCCTTCTGTTGTTGTCTTAAAAAAATTTATCCCAAAAAATATATTTCTAAAGTTCTTTCATAGTTTCTCCTCTTTTAATTCAAGTTTACCACAGTAATTACAAGCCTTTTCAGGCTTTGGATATCCTAATTAGTAGCAATCACAGATGTGACAAATTTCTAGCAGCAAAAAGAAAAATTAAATTGACTGACAAATGTCACCCTAGTCACAAATTCCAACTCCAAACATGCTTGACTAGGAGCAAGAGAAAGGGCAAGCAGGAATAAGAGAGCAAATCTTGCTTTATGGCAGCCCTATCTTCCCCTTAAAGTGTTTCTATATGAAATGCAAGCATGAAAAGTACAAGTTAAAATAAAAGCTCTCTCATAAGCTTCTCCTTACTTATAAGCTCCTTATGATATAGTGATAGGATGAAAAGAGAGAGGTCATTACATAGCCTGTTGCTGCTGCTGCTGTCACTTCAGTCGTGTCCGATTCTGTGCGACCCCATATTCCCCAGGCAAGAATACTGGAGTGGGTTGCCATTTCCTTCTCCAATGCATGCATGCATACTAAGTCACTTCAGTCATGTCCGACTCTGTGTGACCCTATGGACAGCAGCCCACCAGGCTCCTCTGTCCATGGGATTCTCTTGACAAGAATCCTGGAGTGGTTTGTCATTTCCTTCTGCATTATGTAGCCTACCCTTTGCTCCAGGATCTCTGAGTCTTATTCAGCACTTTTTGCTTGCTCAGTTGCTCAGTCATGTCCGACTCTCTGCGGCAATATGGACTGTAGGCTGCTAGGCTCTTCTGTCCATGAGACTTTTCTAGACAAGAATACTGGAGCAGATTGCCATTTCCTACTCCAGAAGATCTTCTTGACCTGAGGATCGAACTTGTGTCTCTTGTGCTTCCTGCACTGGCAGATGGATTCTTTACCACTAGCACCACCTGGGAAGCCTGGTTATCCAGCTTTTAAATAGGGTCTGAAATGTATCTTTGGAAGCCAAATGTGATTCTGGAAAGTTTGACAGAAAGTTGCTCAAGTCAAAAACATACCACAGACTGATATTCTAAACTCTATGGGTTTTGACTTCCTGATTATACACAATTTTTGTGAGAGAATGAAATAAATACACAAAATACATGGCATGTTTTGTAGGTATCATGAAATAGAACTATCAGTAATATTAGGATTGCCTTTCCTTCTTAAATTTTCATCCCTGAAATGGTTGTGGAATGGTTTTGATAGTAAAGGAAGCAAATTGGTCAAGGAATATTTGTCTCATTGTTTTGGTAAATGACTACAGTTATTTTCTTAAAGGTTGTATGTATGTAGGTAGGTAGGAAGCTACATATTAGGCTGTGTTATGGGGTTTGTGGAATCCTAGGTCCCTGACAAGGGACTGAACTTGTGCTCCCTGTAGTGGAAGCACAGAGTCTCAACCATTGGACCTCCAGGAAAGTCCCGAATGGCTGCATTAAACACACAGAGGCAGACGATAGAAACAGATATTACAGCATCAAAGCAAGTGAGAATCACTGAGAGAACTGGAAGAAATAATATCAAGGGCACAAGTGAGATTTGAAGGCTTTGTAGAGATCTTTGGAGGAATCTTCCCAGTATTATTATTATTTGGTACCTGAATACAAAAATTGTCTTCTACCCCTTGGTCTCATCTTCCAATCTGTCTCTTGATCATGATGGTCAAGCTATCTGCCTGTCCTCTGCCTCTTCAACAGAGCAGGCATATTCCTGCCCCAGGGATTTTTTACTTACCCTTCTCTCTGAATATCTTATCATCTAGCCTGACCATTCCAAGTCTTTTAAGGAAATTCCACCTTCTTAATAAAGTCAATTAACTTAAAATAGTATAATCCATGTCCTTAGAAATCTCTTTACTCTTATGCTCTTTCTTCTTCTATAACATACTATAAAGTGACTTTCTTTACTTTTTAATAATTTTCTTTCTTCTCTTACTGGAACTTGGTTTTCTTTCTGTATATTCACTTGAAGACCCTCCAAAACAGAATGATAGCTGCTATATAGCAAGATCATAATAAATACATTCTGAACTTAAGGGATATGGAAACATGGATATTTGAAAGTTACTTTGAACTTAATGAAATGCCATTTATCACCAATTAATTGGCCTCATAATCAGCCAGAAGAAAGGAAGAAAGTGTAGCGTTATAGTCTATATACACATGTTACTTAGGCCATTGCTTATTTTCAACAAGGTTAAACACATCTAAGTAAAGCAATCAGTCCAACAGATGACAAGCTACCTATTACGTATTGTTTTCTCTCTGAAAACTGTCCAATGCTATAACCCCTTAGTAGTGGCCACTTGAATATGGGTTTGTATTTACTTAGAGCCAAGGATCATGTTTGGGCTGCCCCAGTGGCTCAGTAGTTAAGAATCTGAGTGCAATGCAGGAGACACAAAGATGTGGGTTTGATCTCTGGGTGGGGAAGATCCCCTGGAGGAGGAAATGGCAACCCACTCCAGTATTCTTGCCTGGAGAATCCCATGGACAGAGGAGCCTGGTGGATTACAGTCCATGGTGTCTCAGAAGAGTTGGACACAACTGAGTGACTAAACAAGATCATAAGGGTCATGCTGGGCTACAAGCAAGCAAAATTATCTTCCAAGAAAACAAGGAGTTAGTAAAGAAATGAGGATATGAGAGAGACTGTAAAAAGCATGAGAGATGACAGAAAAAGAAAAAGCATGCATGCCCTGAGAAAGGAGAATGAATCTTGGCAACTAAGACTGTGTGGCTTCTCTTTCTCTAAATATAAACACTGATTTGAAATCCTGGGGGATTTTACTTTATGTTCTTACATGTTCCTTTATTCCTTTATTTGAGTTGGCTAGGTTACTCACTGTACCTGGCAATCAAAGTTTTTGGGAACATTATGACTTTAGAAGAATTAACAAAATCAATGTTAATAGTTCATTTATCTTAATATCTTATAAGAATGCCTGAAAAAAATTTCTCCAAGCTTTACTGTGAAACTGATTTTGTGTGCACTAAAATGACACTTCTTTGTAAATATCTCTATGATCAACCTTTCTATTAATGCCTCCATTTTTCCTTTCTTATACTTAATGTTAGTTCCATTTATTACTTCAGAGGTGTCTCAGTGGTAAAGACATGGGTCTAATCCCTGGGTTGGGAAGATTCCCTGGTGTAGGAAATGGCAACCCACTCCAGTATTCTTGTGTGGAAAATTCCATGGATAGAGTCGGACGTGACTGAGCACACATACTGAGTTCGATTCCTGGGTGGGGAAGATGCCCTGGAGGAGGAAATGGCAACCTACTCCAGCCTGGAAAATCCCATGGACAGAGAAGCCTGGCGGGCTACAGTCCATAGGGTCACAAAGAGTCAGACACACTGAAGAAACTTAGCATGTGCGCACCAGCCTGGTCTATTCCTAGCCTATATATGCGATATGTGGAGTACCACTGTTTACCTAGAGCATTCTACTCCAGATGGTTTTGTTCCTGACTTCTAGAAACTCTTAAACACTTCCCCATTCAGAGTTCTTCTGGTTTTCAGGGAAGATGTGCCCTTCAGGTCTTCTCATGCCTGGCTCTTTCCCATGTATACAGAAACATTCTAAGCGTCTTACAATTTGGTTTCTTCATCAAATCCCTAAATTATGCCTTTCTTTGCACCATGGCAATTTTACTTTATGGCACCAGTGACATTTATATCTTTCATTGATTTTCTCCTTCACTCATTAAAATGTGATCTAGACAAGAGGAGTGTCTCCATCTGCCATTTTCTCTATTACAGTCTTATCTGATGAAACAGTGTGTGGCACATCTGAATGTTTGTGTGTGTGTGTGTGTGCACGCATACATTTGCTCAGTCATGTCCTACTCTGTGACCCCATGGACTATAGACTGCCAGGTTCCTGCATGGAATTTTTCATGCAAGAATACTAGAGTGGGTTGCCATTTCCTATTCCAGGGAATCTTCCCCACCCAGGCATCAAAATCGTGTCTCCTGCATCAGTTGGTGGATTGTTTACCACTGTGCCACCTGGGTACAATTGTATATAAGTACAATAAATATTGAGTGATTTAATGATTAGTGGGAAGAAAACATGAAATATTAAGCATCTAAGCATGGAGGGTTTTTTGCCTCTATAATTTCAACCTGTCAGAAGTTTTAGGTGGTTTTAGAGGAATCATTCTAATGAGTCAGTTCTTCGCACTGGGGGGCCGAAGGACTGGAGGTTCGGCTTCAGCATCAGTCTTTGCAATGAATATTTAGGACTGATTTTCTTTAGGATTGATTGGTTTCATCTCTGTGTAGTCCAAGGGACTCTCAAGAGTCTTCTCCAACACCACAGTTCCAAAGCATCTATTCTTTGGCACTCTTTATGGTCCAGCTCTCACATCCATACATGACTACTGGAAAAACCATAACTTTGACTAGATGTCCTTTGTCAGCAAAGTGATTTCTCTGCTTTTTAATATGCTGTCTAGGTTGGTCAGTAACTTTTCTTCCAAGCAGCAAGTATCTTTTAATTTCATGGCTGCAGTCACTATCTGCATTGATTTTGAAGCCCAAGAAAATAAAGTCTGTCACTGGTTCCCCATCTATTTCCCATGAAGTGATGGGACCAGATGCCATGATCTTCATTTTATGAAAGTTGAGTTTTCAGCTAGCTTTTTCACTCTTCTCTTTCACCTTCATCAAGAGGCTCTTCAGTTCCACTTCACTTTCTGCCACAAGGGCGGTGTCATCTCCATATCTGAGGCTATTGATATTTCTCCTGGCAATCTTGAGTCTAGCTTGTGCTTCATCCAGCCCAACGTTTCTCATGATGTACTCTGTATATAAGTTAAATAAGCAGGGTGACAGTATACAGCCTGATGTACTCCTTTCCCAATTTGGAACCAGTCCATTGTTCCATGTCCGGTTCTAACTGTTGCTTCTTAACCTGCATACAGATTTCTCAGGAGGCAGGTCAGGTGGTCTGGTATTCCCAACTCTTTCAGGGTTTTCCACAGTTTGTTGTGATCCACACATTCAAAGGCTTTGGCATAGTCAATAAAACAGAAGTAGATGTTAAGGCATTGCTAATATGCTGTCTTTTTATCTAAGTTCTGCTCTTTGATAATTTTGATACATTGAGAGTTTTTATTGTGTGTTTTTTTTTTTTTACTAATTATGTTTAATCACAGAGATTAAAAATAAAGTAAGTATGGTGCTTTCTGTAGCAAAATTTTCCTTTAGCTGTTGTGAAACAAGGAGGGATCTATAAATATCTGGAATCTATTAATTTAGACCACTGGAAAATGTTTGTTTTTGAGTTAATTCTTTACAAATGGTAAAGATAACACTAGGATAACAAATTCCTTTCATTTTGAAAAAAAATAATTAGATCCTAAAACTTTGTAGAAATGTTCTCTCTGAAACACTTCATTTATTTCAGACATGTTTCCCAGAAGAATTCAAAATTCTAAGAAAACAGACTTAGTGAGCATATTCCAAGAACAGGTGTTACATCTCCAGATTAATCTGCTAGTGCATGCATTTTCACTTAAATCCGAAAATTACTATGTGTCTAAATCAGGAGGATTTCAAATTAGTACACAAAAAATATAACATATACTTCCTATCCACTTTTCTCTAGTGACTCTTCTTCCATCATATATCCTTTGGTTGTATAATCTTTCTACTTTTTGTCTTCTCTACCTAGGTCACATGGAATTATGTCAGGATCAATTATCAAAAATGGAAACTATTGCATCTTCCCTCTAGAATTAATAACAAACAAAAAAAGCTAAAAAAAAAAAATAAGTCTACTGTCAGGAAGCCAAGAGTTTAGATGGTAATATTTTCTAGAACTTTAGAAATGGCTTTACAGTATGACCATGTAATTAGAAAAAAAAAAAGAATCAGTGTTTGTTCTTTCATAATGTAGTTTATAGGAAACGTTACAAAGAATAAATGCAAAAGAAACTGTAAAAATATATATTTCAAAGATTATATTGGTGTCCAATCTGAGAGTCCCATAATTATAAGCTTATGAAAACAATCATAAGCAAAATTTTTAAACTGTTTATTTTAAGCTATATCAACTTATATAATACATCTGATCCAAGGAAAAACATCCCAAAATGTTAGATTAAAAACTAATAATATCTTATATGTTAAAAGTACCCTAGGTTCTGTTCATAGAATACTTCCTGTATTTTTTCACTGAATTCTTAAAAACAAAACCAAGATTAGCTTTATTATTATTATTATTATCATGTTCACTTTATTGTTGAGAAAATTAACACACAGAGTGATTGAGTGACCACATAATCCATGTACCCAGTATGTAATTTTTCAGGTTTAGAGACCAATTCAACTACAAAGACCACACTCTAAACTGTGACAGTTTCATTCATCAAATAGGTATAAAAATATTTATTCTTTCTTTAATCTATAAATACATAATGATTTACCTACCACTTGTCAGGTACAAATCTAGGTGCTATGATATAGCACAGAACAAAACAGACAAAATCTTCTATCCTTAAAAATATACATTCTACGTGAGGGGGTATGGATATTACTTATATAGAATTTCCATTTTTATCAAAGGTATGGAAATTAGATAATATTAACAAAAGTTTGGTCACAGAAATTTCTTGTCATTCCTGGCATTTCATTCTTTTAAGGAAAAAAGTAAGTAATATTCATCTTTAATTCAAATAAATGGCAGTGAGAGTCTGATACTACTTTAGTAGTTTCCAGGGTAGATGAGCATCCAAGTGAAATCAGAAATAGAGACAGATTTGGGTCTCATTGCTTGAAAATACTGTAAATATATACAATGCTTGCACAGGAAGAGGTTTTGAAATTTTTGGTACTCCCAAAAGAGAAAGTCTTGGAGTTGGGAGAAAAAAAAAAAATAGCAGGTTGCTGGAGTAGATCCTAAAAATGACCACATTAGAAGCATTTTTATATACACCATGGTATAATGCACAGGTAAATAAGTAAAACATTGTATACATTACAATTGACAAATGTCAAACCCAAAAATTAAGTAGAGAAAGAAAGGCTTTGGATTGCTGAAGATAGAGATTTTATATAGCTGCTGCTGCTAAGTCGCTTCAGTTGTGTCCAATTCTGTTCGACTCCACAGATGGGAGACCAGCAGGCTCCCTCATTCCTGGGATTCTCCAGGCAAGGACACTGGAGTGGGTTGCCATTTCCTTCTCCAAAGCATGAAAGTGAAAAGTGAAAGTGAAGTCTCTTAGTCATGTCCGAATCTTAGCGACCCTATGGACTGCAGTCTACAAGGCTCCTCCATCCATGGGGTTTTCCAGGCAAAAGTGTTGGAGTGGGGTGCCATTGCTTTCTCTGGATTTTATATAGAATGGTGTATTAATGAAGAAAACATTGTTTTAAGAAATATACCATGAAGTATGCAGCCCAAACGATATGAAAGTTGTTTGTTCATATAGATTATAAATTAATTGTCCTAGTAAGTGGTAATATTACTCGAAATGATGATTTAGATGCCTTTTTATATCTTGAGGCTCTGATGATTTGAGTACCTGCACCAACCATGAAAGGGGAAAGGGAAAATATTGCATATGGAGTTTTAACAGGACAAAGATCATATAGTCTATTTAGCCACCCAGGGATATAAGGGAAACTCATTCTTAGTTGTAAATATACTAAACCACCACCATCTATAAGCAGATTTTTAAAATGTGCACTAGCTAAAATGTGCACTTTCAACTAGTAGTTGAAAGTATATGAAAACAGATTCTTACATAAAAAGTATTAGCAAGAGGTGAAAGAATGAGGAGGTAAGGAACTGAGACTTTCAGATATTTAGTGGAAGAACATCCAAAGTCAAGAAAATGACCAGTGCAAAGGTCCTGAGATGAAATTTAACTGGCATTTTTTTAGATGAGTATGTAAATATAAGAGCAGACGTTTAGGGAAATAACAAGAGCCAGATCCTACAGAACCTAAAGTTCATTTTAGGATTTTGTTTTTATGCGACGGGGAGACATTGGTGTGATATGATTGATTGAAGTTATATTACAATCACTTTTACTGCTTGTTGAGTATAGACTGAAAAACTCAAGATTATAAAAAGGTAGAGTAACTTGGAATCTTCTGCAGTAATGCAAGTAAACAAAGATGATAGCTTGGCCTAGAGGTGTACATAAATCTAAGTTCTGAAAATTGATCAGATTCTGGGTATATTTGGGGAATAAAGTTGGAAGTATTAGAGAGAAGATTAGATGTGACCTTTGAGGGAAAATATTAAACAAGATGATTCCAACTATTTTGGCTTAAATACCTAATAAAAGAATTCCTGAGAAAGAGAAGGTTGCTTACAAGTACAGTTTTGTATATATGAGTTAAAAAAATCTGACACACAAATAATGTTGAAATAGGTAGTTGAATATAAGTTTCATGATCAGAGATGTGAACTTGAGTGTCAACAACATGTATTTATAGCCACGTAAGAGACCAAAATCACCAAGAAAGCATATGTTGAATAATGTAAAACAAAAAAAGTCACTTGTCAAAAAAACTAGATATAAACATGTAACAGCAAGACAATCCAATTTATTTCATTTCTTTTTTTAAAATTTTTATTTAATAAATGGTACAAAGCACAATGCCAAAAACATTAACAGTTAAAATTTCACCAAATGAAAAAATACTATAGAATACACAGTTGCAAATAGCTACATTAAGTCATTTTACAACTGCCTCAGGTTGCAAAAAGAAAAAAAAACCCAATGCCATACCTAAGTTATCCGTCTCTCAAAATAATGCCATTTATGTTATAAACCATGAGTACCCCATCAAAAGACGGAAACTGCTTTTGTTAATTCATATATATATATCTATATGACTGTATCACTTTTCTATACACCTGAAACAAACACAACACTGTAAATGAAATATAGTACAATATAAAATAAAAATAAGTAACAGAACTTTGGGGCTTTACACAGAGTTAGAGTTCCTAGCAGAGGGACAACAGCACCACAGCCGCACTGAATCCTCATGAAGAAGGCACACGAATGACTGGATTACAAGAGTTACAGGAATCAGAGCTGCTCACTTCCCAGAAACTACAGCTCACAGAAAGCCAACAAAGGCACGAGATACAGACCATTTACTGATGAATGTGTAAAACTCAAGAAAGTCCACATTGTTCCTACAACATGTTGAAAGTGCTTCAGAATTCACACAATACTAATTTTCTTTTGGTTCTGGTTAAATTATATATACCAGTTTATCACAAATGGTAAAATCTGTAACTCTGTTCAAAGTTTTAAAAGATTACTTAAGAATGGTTTCTTGTATTTCTATCCCACCTTTATAGTTCTGGTTTCTCATTTCTTAATTAGTAAATTCAGCATGCGGGTTCTATCCCAGGCTAATTTATACACTTCCAGAAGGAACGGCCTCTTGAATCCACAGAGTGTTGAGGTAGAACCACGTCAGATTCATTTCACATATGATAATATATATGTTTCAATGCCATTCTCCCAAATCATCCCACCGTCGCCCTCTCCCACAGAGTCCCAAAGACTGCTCCACACATCCGTGTCTCTGCTGTTGTCTCGTATACAGGGTTATCGTTATCCTCTTGCTATATTCCATATATATGTGTTAATATACTGTATTGGTGTTTTTCTTTCTGGCTTACTTCACTCTGTATAAGAGGCTCCAGTTTCATCCACCTTATTAGAACTAATTCAAATGTATTCTTTTTAATCGCTGAGTAGTACTCCATTGTATCAATGTACCACAGCTTTCTTATCCATTCGTCTGCAGATGGACATTAATTGGTCTTATCAATTTTACTTCAAATAACAAATGATATAAAATGCCATCATTTCTTAATGTAATCAGGTTAAAATAAACACTATTATCTGACTAAAAACAATTACTGCAGAGAGGAATTAACATTGACATTCCCATCATCAGTTACAGCTTTTATAATTTTACTGATGCCATTTCTTTAGGACATTAATAATAGTGAATTTAATTTAAAAAACCGGACTCATGAACTGTGATGCAGGTAATCTCTCTAACATATTACAAATTCTGCCATGACATACTGTGGAAATAAAATTATTATTTTGCAGTACATGACTACTTAACATGCTTATTTTACAATTTTGCCAAATGAATAACATTCAAATAACATTTAAAACTGAATACTCATTTAACATATTTTGTTTCTCGTTTTAACGGATTACATTATAGAAAAGTTCGTCATTCTATAGCAATTAAAATTCTTTAGAAACAGTTTTAAGTTTAAATGCACAATGAAAGTGAAAGTTGATCAGTCCTGTTCGACTCTTTGTGACCCCATGGACTATACAGTCCATGGAACTCTCCAGGCCAGAATACTGGAGTAGGCAGACATTCCCTTCTCCAGGGGATCTTCCCAACCCAGGGTTCAAACCCAGATCTCCTGCATTGCAGGCAGATTCTTTACCAACTGAGCTATCAGGGAAGCCCCTAAATGCACAATAAATACAGAGTATTAGTGTGTTTTCCATTTTTTCTTTCATATAGTTGTAGCACTTTAATTATAATGCAATAATATTTAAATCAACTCATGACAACATAAATTTTAATCATTCTTATGTTTAAGAAAATATTAATGAGCATAGTATGCTCACTACTGTATCTACTTTTCAGAGTCAGAATGGATTCCAAAATTTGGTTCAAATGTTGACATTGATAATGCCCCTCCCACCAACATGCATATCCCAAGAGGTTTGGGAAAGGTTTATTATTAAAATGATAAGGCTTTCTGGAGAGAGTAGTACAGACTTCCTAAACTGCTCTGAAAACTGGCTTGTAGAAGAGAAAGGAGGAAAAGAGGACTGTCTTAGGTTTTTATGAAGTTTAAGGATGGAACCTAGATGAGGGTTTCTGTGGAATTAGGACTTGTATGGCTTGAACTTTCCACTGTAGCAAAGAATCCAGCAGCCAGTCTTTCACATTACCTTTCTCAGATGTGGGGCAAATGGGGGAGAAAAAGGAATGAAGTTTAAAGGATGTCCTTAGGCAAATATGAAAACAAAATGGAGTCATACCCTTTAATATACTCTAAAGAAAAGCAATAATATTGCACTAAAATTGATTTTAGAATTAGAATGTTTGTGTCACAAATACAAGGAATTGTAAGACCAAATCTGTAGGCTAATCTTAAGCATTTCTTTAGAAAATGTTACAAATGGTACATTTTTTTTAGCGTATTAGTTTCAAAAATTGCTTTTATACGGAATAGAAGATTGAAAATACATGTTGTTAAAAAATAAAACATCTTTATCTCTATAAATATGCATGTGCTCTGCTGTTCTTAGTCGCTCAGTTGTTCCCGACCCTTGTGACCCCATGGACTGCAGCCCGCCAGGCTCCTCTGTCCATGGAATTCTCCAAGCAAGAATACTAAAGCAGATTGCCATGCCCTCATCCAGGGTATCTGTATAATCCAGGGATCGAATCCAGGTCTCCTGCATTGCAGACAGATTCTTTACAGCTGAGCCACCAGGGAAGCCCATACTAAATCTGAAATGAGAGGTGGACACATAGACAATTCCCCTCCTTTTAATTTATCTTTACAAAGTCTTACTTTTTAGTCCTATTGTTTTGAACTGTTTACATTCTTTCTAATCTGAATTCTGTGAAGCTACTTACACACACAGGCACATATGGTATTCTTAACATTTATGTAATTCAATGGTAATTTACTTTAAACGTGATTGCTCACTGAGTTCTGGAAGTCTCAGAAATCTGCAGGAAAAAGTGCATAATGGTAAATCAAAAGCATAAGCAAACTTACAATAAACAGGAACTTAGTTCCTGCTTTCATGGAGCAGACTGTTTCTCCTTTGTCTCCAAATCTTGTAGGATTGATAAGAGAATTGTTCTATGTGTGCACATCTATATTTGATATCTTTGGTTGAAATTTTCACCATGGAGAAAGCTTGTGAAATATAGAACATGTCTACCAAAACCAATTTGCTTACTGGTAATTGGGTATACTCCCCTTGTATTATTGAAGTTGTGTGTGTGAATAAAAGCTTCTCCCCTGTATCTCAGCCTTTCGTTCATGATTTGTTGCCAAGAAGTGATAGTAATGCCATCAATTTACTGTTATGACCAAAGAATTCAGAAGGCATTCAAATGCAGTTTGATACAGGCATCTTTTCAAAAAATCCTTTAGTACGTTTTATTATAGATGTATAAATCCTATATCCATTTAAAATTGACAATGCAACAATGGCATACTGGGTGCAATACTATCAACCATAATTTAAGCGGGGTGATATTTCAAAATTTAATCAAATTACCAGTCACCTCTTTTTTTTTTTTTGATATTTTACACTTAGAAGCTGATCATCAAACTGTAATGCTAAGAAAAGGTGAATTAAGCTAATGCATATTACTGATATAAGTTTCATAAATTTTACACTGCTTCTAGACTTTCTGAATTATTTGGAATTCAGTTTTGTTTTCCCACTGTGTAAAGGACCACAGTAATATCTGATAATTAAGATGCTTACTTTATTTTCCCTAATTCTAGTTTTATTACGAATTTATGTATTTGGAGTAATATTACCAATGTTTTTATGTCTCTAATGATAAGGTATTTAGAACTAGTCAGAATTTCATAGGGATAATATGTCCATTTTCTTTTGGCAACTAAAGCCATGGTGATTCACTAATTATATGCTCATAGTACATAGCTCCTAACAAGCCTATTTGACCTTAATAAAAGGGTGCTTTTCGTATCTATGTTGGTTGGAAAACAGATACAGTCTAGAATAGACACCTATTTAATGTTAGTGTGATTCAAAAGATTCTGAAAATTTCCATTTACTGAAAATACTCTCTTCCCTTTAGGCTGAGAAGTACTGCTTCAGAACAGAAAATTCTCAAAGTAAAAAACAAAACTAAAGATTAATTCCTCAATATTTATTGTCATGGGTATATGAATCTAAGAGCATCTATTAGTGAAATAGCTAATGAGAGAAAATTAACATGGTTCTAATTTCACACTGATATTTTAAATAAGTGATTGTAAATAAGATCAGTCACTTCCATAACTATTCTTTTATCACAGCAGGAAATCACTCAGAAAATCATACTTTCACAGTAATCTACATTTTGCACTTAGTTGCTGCTTCACTTATTTCTGCAGTATATTTAAAAATAATAAAATGCTTGATCATCTTTATAGAGTCCCTCAATTTCCCAGACTGCCTCAAAAGAATTTTGAAACAAATTATATAAATATATGTAAGAATGAAAGATTTACTAACGCCCGCAACATAACAAAATATTCAAAATCCCCTTTAAAATATTATTATTTAAATTGCAGTTCCTCTGCTTGAGCACATTTTATGTTACTTAAAAAAAAAAGTTCATATTTGTAGGCAAAAAGAGAATTGCCGACAAGCCAGTAAAAACTTTGCATTACTGAGATGAGGAAAATAAAGTTACAGAACAAGGACTTGCTCATTAGGGGTGGGAAAAAGTAGAATCAGTCCTTCTGATTCTAATCCCCATGAAATTTCTAGGTAGAGAATTGTGAACTGAAGTCCTGAAGTTAGTCGAGAATAAGTGGAAGAAATAGTTTGAAATTGGAAAGAAACTGAAAGTCGTTCAGTCGTGTCCAACTCTTTTCAACCCCATGGACTTTACAGTCCATGGAATTCTCCAGGCCAGAATACTGGAGTAGGTAGCTGTTCCCTTCTCCAGGGGATCTTCCCAACGCAGGGCTTGAACCCAGGTTTTCCTCATTGCAGGTGGATTCTTTAACAACTGAGCCACAAGGGAAGCCCAAGAATACTGGAGTGGGTAGCCTATTCCTTCTTTAGTGAATCTTCCCAACCCAGGAATTTAACTGGGGTCTCCTGCATTGCAGGAGGATTCTTTACCAACTGAGCTATGAGGAAAGCCCCAAAAGAGAATGGAGAAGCAATGAAGTTGCTCAGTCGTGTGCGACTCTTTGCACTGTAGTTTACCAGGCTCCTCCATCCATGGAATTTTCCAGGCAAGAGTACTGGAGTGAGTTGCCATTTCCTTCTCCAGGGGATCTTCCCAACCCCGGGATCGAACCTGGGTCTCCCACATTGCAGGCAGATGCTTTACCTTCTGAGCCACCAGGGAAGCCAAAAAATATGGAATACTTCATGAATTTGCATGTCATCCTTGCCCAGGGGCCTTGCTAATCTTCTCTGTATTGTTCCAATTTTAGTATATGTGCTACCGAAGCGAGAAGTAAACAACTGCAAGATCAGGCAGGGTCTTGGACCCACAAAGGTTTTGAAAACCTGAAGAGTTAACAGCTCACATGATGAATGCTTGCCATAGTAAATATAGCTGATAGGAGGACTGGAGGCAGTAGAAAGGTAATGAATGGTTTTAACAGTAGAGTTACATAATCACATTTGCTATACAAACTGCTGACTTTGGAAATGAACAAGGCAAGACAAAAGGCAAATATTTGAGTTGGGAGGATTTTATTCTAATCTAAATGAGACATGATGATAGCCATTTAGAAGTTAAAGTAGATAAGAATTTCACTGATGCAGGTCTTATTTATTGTTATGCTCTTATGTTACACAATGTAGCAATTTTCAATAGCATTTTCCATTTCCATATCTTCTTTACTTTGCTAAAACTCAGATTCGTCCTGTGGCTGTACTGCATTCACATGCTCTGAGCATGTAGTTTATCTTCAAAGACCCTTCAGTTCACCACTGGGCCAAGCAGGGTACAGCTTTGATTAGTTTAACTCAGTTATGCAAGTGAGTACTGGGGAGAAGGCTGTATTCAGAAACATTACCATAGAAATCACAAGTCTTGGTGATATATTATGACATCTAGAAGGCTCACAGAGGATTAACTGGGTGTCATAAATTGAAGGTAGGGTACTTTAACATGACATCAAGTTAAACGTGACTACTGAAGATCAAAGAAGGTAAAATACATGGTCCAGGTATGAAAGCAAAGAGGTTCCAATTATCATTAGTTCCAGTGATCTACT
Organism: Moschus berezovskii; assembly: GCF_049115385.1. Taxonomy (NCBI): domain Eukaryota; kingdom Metazoa; phylum Chordata; class Mammalia; order Artiodactyla; family Moschidae; genus Moschus; species Moschus berezovskii. The sequence goes on from NC_142475.1 coordinate 28,139,504, forward strand.
GAGGAAATTTGTGCTTCCAAGGTTTCAACCAGTATGCATACTCAGTCGCTTCAGATGTGTATGACCCTTCGCGACCTTATGGACTGTAGCAAACCAGGCTCCTCTATTCAAGGGATTCTCTAGTTCAGAATACTGGAATGGGTTGCCATGTCTTCTCCAGGAAATCTTTCCAACCCAGGGATCAAACCCATGTCTCCTGCATCTCCTGCATTGCAGGCATATTCTTTACTGCTGAGCCAAGTTAGAGGATATGGTCCAAAAGGACGAGGGGTCATTCTTTGCTAAGAGATAAAGTGAAAGTCACTCAGTCATGTCCAACTATTTGAAATCCTTGTACTACAGCCTGCCAGGCTCCTCTGTCCATAGAATTCTCCAGACAAGAATACTGGAGTGGGTTTCCTTTCCCTTCTCCAGGGGATCTTCCCAACCCAGGGATTGAGCCCAGGTCTCCCACGTTGCAGGCAGATGCTTTACCATCCGAGCCACCAGGGAAGCCCAAGAGATAAAGTAAAGTTTTAATCAACTACCTACTATGGCTTCCACCTGAACATTCTGAATGCCTCTGGTTTCCAGAGACTAGTAGGGGATAGCAAAACAGTTATTCTGGCAGGGATATTCTATGTAGATTAACAGGAGGCAGTGATACTTTTTTTTTAACACAATGGTAGCAGAGATGAGTGTTGGTGAGAGCCTACTTTGCTAACACTTGCTGTTACCTTGCCAAATTATGAACGTCAATGATCGTGTGCAGCAGTCCCCTTGTCCGTGAGAAGATTTTCACCACCAGGGTACAGACCCTACAGAAACAAGCATTTAGCTCATAGTGCCAGATTAACAAAATCATGGAAATGAAAGTAAGAGTGAGGAAAATTTATAATGTATGAATGGAAGAAAAGAAAATGAATACCAGTTGTAGCCCTGAGGTCAACTGCAGTGGTGGGGCCTATAGTTTATCCAGCTAAATTCCTTCTAAGCTTTGCATAGAAACAAGGAAAGAACTGTTCCAAAAATATAGACAGAGAAGTGAATTTGTACTATGTAAAGGATGAGCTATGGAAACCATGGATGTATGCCCCCCATATCTCCATTTAAGAGGGAAACTACTATAAGTAGCATAGTAAACTGATAGCAGCTTCCTGCTGCTGCACCACTGAAATCTGTCATTAACCCTCTTGCCACTATTTCCAGGATGCTCCCAGTCAATAACTGAATGAAGGTACTAGAACTGGTTAATTCATACACGTCATGGAACTTCTCTAATTGACAGTTTGGTTTCGAACTCATTAGGGGTCTTGCTAATATTCTTTCAGAGTCACACTGCAGTTTAAACATTTTTCTACCCAATCTGGGCTTCCCTTGTGGCTCAGCTGGTAAAGAATCCACTTGCAATGCAAAAGACCTGGGTTCAATCTCTGGGTTGGGAGGATGCCCTGGAGAAGGGAAAGGCTACCCACTCAACTATTCTGGCCTGGAGAATTCCGTGGACTGTATAGTCCTTGGGGTTGCAAAGAGTTGGACACAACTGAGTGACTTTCACTTTCTACCCAATCCTTCTTCCTTACCCCTCTCCCTTTCAGTTCAGTTCAGTTGCTAAGTCGTGTCCAACTCTTTGCGACCCCATGAATCACAGCATGCCAGGCCTCCCTGTCCATCACCAGCTGCCGGAGTTCACTCAAACTCATGTCCGTCTAGTCGGTGATGCCATCCAGCCATCTCATTCTCTGTCGTCCCCTTCTCCTCCCGCCCCCAATCCTTCCCTTTAAAGGTGTCAAATTTTATTATGATCTGGAAGTTTTCCTCGCTGATTCCTGCTGCTTTAAACGTAAACAGGCATTTCCCCTAACAAATCTCTTGTATTTCCTATTCCATCATAGCATCTGCTTCTTAAAGGACCTAAACTGCCATACAGAGGTACTAGGGCTCTTGATAATAGCCCTAAACTCGAAGAATTGGATCAGGAACTTAAGAAAATCTCAAAAATGTATCCCTGGCAGATAAAAAGACATAGCCTTCTCTTTATAATATTTGTTGAATAAGCTTATGTGATTCAGCTAACCCAATTCCTCCATAAAGTGTTACTGTATCAACAGATTGTTCATACAAGAAAATTAAAATAAAATAGTCAACATATTGCATGATTATTTCAGAATATTTTTCTTCTCAGATTTTTTTGGGGGGTAGAATAAGGGGGAATTTTCAGCTGATAGTATAAAAAAATATTAATATGGTCTTCCCCTGACATATCTTAACTGTCCAAGAAAAGAAAAGGCAATGGTATCTTGAGTGGAATGTGTAATTGGATTTCCCCAAACCTGAAATAGTAATTTTTATTAAACACTTATATTTTTTCTTGTCATCAGAGTCACTGTTTAATGTTGATATAAGTATTCTAAAATTTTTTCTTCTTTTAAAATATTGATATTATAATTAGAATAAGCACATTTGAGCAACATGAACATAGACACTAGGAAAATGCAAATCAAAACCACAATAAGAGGCCATTATACGTCTACCAGGTTGTCTGTAAGTATTGGAGACAAAAGTATTGGAGAGAATCTAGAGAAATTGGAATACTCACACATTATTGATGTGACTGTAAAATGGCTCAATAGTTTTATAAAATTGGTGGTGCATCAAAACATTAAGCATAGTCTACTCCTAAATATATACTCAAAAGAAAGGAAATCTGTCCACACAAAACTTTTACACAAATGCTCACAGAAATGTTATTCAAGGAAAAAGTGGAACCACTTAAATATTCATACATGATAAATGGATAAACAAAATATTATATACTCAAAAATGGGGTACCATTTGACAAATAAGAAGAATAGAATACCAATACATGGTACAACATGAACTTTGAAAACATATGCTAAATGAAAGCAGTAGTCATGAAAGACCACACATTATATGATTCAATTTATATAAAATGTTCAGAATAGAGAAATCTATATACAGACATTAAGAGTCAACAAAACTGTGTATTTTGGGTAGCAGGGAGAAGGGTTGTGGTCATAAAGAATGAATGCTGATGAGTATGGGGTTTATTTTTGAGGTGATGAAAGTGTTTTGTAATTAGAATGTGGCAATGGGTGTCCTTTCTGAATATATTTTTAAAAACACTGAGTGTAAATGGGTAAATTACATGATATATGAATTATATATCAGTAAAACTAAAAATTCCAATAGGAAGATATAATTTGAATTAACACCTTTATGCCTATAGGTATGTTCCTTAGTCTTCTCTTTGAAAAGTCTTTAAAATAAAATTATTTGATGACTAATTTAGCATATTTAAACCGTGGTTTTATAGTTATTTTTAGCTTAAAAATTTTAAATCTGTCTCAACTGAAGTATTTTACTAAATATCATTTTGATCTTTTGTTTAATTTTCTATTTTAAATTTCAACTGTTGGTGGATAATTATATTTATTACAAAGAGTATAATTTAAATGTTCTTATTAAAATGCATGCTTCCTATCCACTCTTTAAAAAAAGAGTAGATGCTTTTTTATTATACTGCTGGGCTTGTATTGCTCAATCGCATAAAATTTATCATTATCACAATCATTGTTTTATGTTTATTAAGTTCACCACAGTCTACTAGTGATTTTCAATTATTTCATTATCAAAACCAATGAATCAGGAATGTAAGTGATTATACTAAATTTTATTATACTCATTCACAAATTATTCCCCAATTAATCTTGTTTAAGAGAAGTAATCCATTCACACTTAAGCTATAAATAGCAATTAGTGTGATTGTGATCAGGGTTGTTGCTAACTAAAATTATGCCAATATGAGAATTTTAAAAAACTTCAGTAGAGCTTAAAGGAATAAGAAAAAGACGCGTCAAATTCTCCAATTAGAGTTGTATGCTTGTGTATTTATCAGTGAGTTCAGTTCAGTTGCTCAGCTGTGTCCGATTAGTTGTGGCCCCATGGACTGCAGCATGCCAGGCCTCCCTGTCCATCACCAACTCCCGGAGTTTACCCAAACTCATGTCTACTGAGTCGGTGATGCCATCCATCCATCTCATTCTCTGTCATCCCCTTCTCCTCCTGCCCCCAATCCCTCCCAGCATCAGGGTCTTTTCCAATGAGTCCACTCTTCGCATGAGGTGACCAAAGTATTGGAGTTTCAGCTTCAATATCAGTCCTTCCAATGAAACCTAGGACTGATCTCCTTTAGGATGGACTGATTGGATCTCTTTGCAGTCTGAGGGACTCTCAAGAGTTTTCTCCCACACCACAGTTCAAAAGCATCAATTCTTCAGCATTCAGCTTTCTTTATAGTCCAACAGTCACATCCATACATGACTACTGGAAAAACCATAGCCTATAGTCACCATCTGCAGTGATTTTGGAGCCCCTAAAAATAAATTCAGCCACTGTTTCCACTGTTTCCCCTACTATTTGCCATGAAGTGATGAGACCGGATGCCAGGATCTTAGTTTTCTGAACGTTGAGCTTTAAGCCAAATTTTTCACTCTCCTCTTTCACTTTCATTAAGAGGCTCTTTAGTTCTTCTTCACTTTCTGCCATAAGGGTGGTGTCATCTGCATATCTGAGGTTATTGATATTTCTCGCGGAAATCTTGATTCCAGCTTATGTTTCATCCAGCCCAGCGTTTCTCATGAGGTACTCTGCATATAAGTTAAATAAGCAGGATGACAATACACAGCCTTGACATACTCCCTTGCCTATTTGGAACCAGTCTGTTGTTCCATGTCCAGTTCTTACTGTTGTTCCTGATCTGCGTACAGGTATTTCAAGAGGCAGCTCAGGTGGTCTAGTATTCCCAACTCTTTCAGAATTTACTACAGTTTATAGTGATCCACACAGTCAAAGGCTTTGGCATAGTCAATAAAGCAGAAGCAGATGTTTTTCTGGAACTCTCTTGCTTTTTCAATGATCCATCAGATGTTGGCAATTTGATCTCTGGTTCCTCTGCCTTTTCTAAAACCAGCTTGAACATATGGAAGTTCACAGTTTATGTATTGCTGAAGCCTGGCTTGGAGAATTTTGAGCATGACTTTACTAGCATGTGACATGAGGTCAATTGTATGGTAGTTTGAGCATTCTTTGGCATTGCCTTTCTTTGGGACTGGAATGAAAACTGACCTTTTCCACTCCTGTGGCCACTGCTGAATTTTCCAAATTTGCTGGCATATTGAGTGCAGCACTTTCACAGCATCATCTTTTAGCATTTGAAATAGCTCAACTGGAATTCCATCACCTCCACTAGCTTTGTTTGTAGTGAAGTTTCCTAAGGCCCACTTGACTTCACATTCCAGGATGTCTGGCTCTAGGTGAGTGACCACACCTTTATGATTATCTGGGTCATGAAAATCTTTTTTGCACAGTTCTGTGTATTCTTGCCACATCTTCTCAATATCTTTTACTTGTTAGGCCCATACCATTTCTGTCCTTTTTGAGCCCTTCTTTGCATGAAATGTTCCCATGGTGTCTCTTATTTTCTTGAAGAGATCTCTAATCCTTCCCATTCTATTATTTTCTTCTATTTCTTTGCACTGATGACTGAAGAAGGCTTTCTTATCTCTCTTTGCTATTCTTTGGAATTCTGCGTTCAAATGGGTATATCTTTCCTTTTCTCCTTTGCTTTTTGCTTCTCTTTTTTTCATAGCTATTTGTAAGGCCTCCTCAGACAACCATTTTGCTTTTTTGTGTTTTTTTTTTTTTCCTTGGGAATGGTCTTGCTCCCTGTCTCCCATACAAAGTCATGAAACTCGGTCCATAATTCATCAGGCACTCTATCAGATCTAGTCCCTTAAATCTATTTCTCATTTCCACTGTATAATCATAAGATATTGATCTATCTTTCTATATAATTAGGTTTTCCTTCATGTATTTAGGGTCTCATGTTTGGCAAATACGCAATTAAAACCTTAATGGCTTTTCAGTGAGTTGATCATTGTATTAGTGTATATTGACCCTTTTTGTCTCTAGCAATTTTATTTGTTCTGAGGTCTACTTCTCTGCATGTGTTTCCTTAATATTTGTATGACATATCTTTTTTCATCATTTTGCTTTGAAGTGAATATGTGTACATGATGTAGTTTGGTCATATTTTTTCCTCCATCCTATTTAAGGCAATTGTTGATAATAACAGCTCTTAAACCTGTCATTTTATTTGTCTTCTGCTATTTTCCTTGCTTGCTTTTTTCTGTTGTTCCTTTTGTCTTCCCAAGTTACTTAACAGTTCTTGTGTTTTTGAATATATCTTTGCATATTTTGCTTATTGGTTGCTCTGGATATTGTAATAGACATATTTATTACCAATCTACTGATAACAACATTTTGAATAAAGTGTGAAAGCTTTGCTTCCATTTAGGTTCTCTTTACTGTCTCTACCTTTAACCAATCCTCAGTACTATTTAGGGGAAGTCTTAACCCTCTATGCCCTGATTGTCCAGGTTGAAACTTGCCCCACAGTCAAATCAAATGTTACTACATCACAGTTTGAGGAGAATAACACTGTGAGAAATTGCTGGGTTTTTTTTTCCCCTACAAATGTAAAGCTATCAAATTTTCAAGAGATTCCAACTATTTTTGATTCAAGAAATATAGTAAGGAAGTGACTAAAATTGTAGAAACAGCAGCTGAAGGAATCCCTAGTTCCCCTAGAGAGCCCATTACAACAGTGCCACTTTCAGAGGGTACTAATATTACTGAGAGAAGTAGTAATAGTATCATAGTTGAATAGGAAAGAAAAGGAAATACTGAAGTAGTCTCATTAATGTAATTGCTTATTTCAATAAAATAAGATTTATAGCTTCACAAGTCTACCTCTGCATAAATGTTATTCATTTACAAGAAATTAACATTCTTGAATAATTATCCTCAAAATGACTACTATACTTAGCAGGGTATCTTTCATTAAGTGGGAAAAAATTAAGTTGAATTAATAGTTTAAAGATTGCTTGTTTTTGTTTCTTTAGTTTTTACTATAGTTTTATACCCTTCTCTGGGGCTTCCCAGGTGGCACTAATGGTAAGGATCCTGTCTGCCAATGCAGGATACGTAAGAGACATGGGTTCAATTCATGGGTTGAGAAGATCTCCTAGAGGAAGGCAAGGCAACTCACTCTAGTATTCGTGCCTGGAGAATCTCACGGACAGAGGAACCTGGTGAGGTACAGTCCATGAGGTCACACAGAGTCAGACATGACTGAAATGACTTAGAACACACACACATATACTCTTCTCTAGGGTCCCGGGTTTTAGTCAAACCATGCATTAACTCAGAACTTATGATCATTCATTCTCCTCTAAACCCTGCTAAGCCTTTGTTTATTATAATAAATATATGCACTTTTTAAAAAAATTTCCAATCATGTTTCTTCAGAGAAAACTTAATTCATGGAAAGAAAAATTCACTCTACTATTCAGAACTTACTGCAGAAACTCTACCTCCATATTTCTTTTCTGATTCTTAGGTGAAGGGTAATTTGACAGACCATTTGTAAATCACTAAATGAACTGGAAAAACACATTTCCTTCTAAAAGACATCATTCATACATACATTTATCATTCATTCAGTAAAAATTTATGAATGGCTGCTCTACACGAGAGGCTTTTCTCTGTGCTTGTGCCATGCTCAGTTGTGTCTAACTCTTTTCAACCCCATGGACTGTAGCCTGCCAGGCTCCTCCGTCTGGGGAATTTTCCAGGCAAGAACACTGGAGCAGGTTGCCATTTCCTACTCCAGGGGATCTTCCCAACCCAGGGACCAAACACACATCTCTTGCACCTCCTGCAGGTGGATTCTTTACCATTGTGACCTGGGAAGCCCTTTTCTCTGTGCTTGGGATTCATCAATGCGTAAATCATCAGACAAAACTCCTCTCTTCATGGTACTTAACCCTACTGAAAGGGTAAGACATGGAATAGTAAAGTGTATTTATAATAATTTAGTATGATAATGAGAACAGCAGAAAATAATTGAAATGTTGGAGACTTGCTAAGATTGAGTATTAAATATGCCTCACTAAGAAGGTGACACATGAACAATGATTTAAAAGAGGTGAAGTTATAACCTTAGTCTATATGTAGGAAAATAATATTCTAGGCAAAGAATACAGCAAAATCCTTAGCTTTATTGTGTTGTTTGTACCTTTAGAAATTTAAAAGTCCAGAGAAGCTGAAACACTGAGCAAAATGGTGTATGGGACAACCCAGAGGGATGGAATGGGGAGGGAGGTGGAAGGCGGACTCAGGACAGGGGGACACATGCACACCTGTGGCTGATTCATGTCAATGTGTAGCAAAAACCACCACAGTATTATAAAGTAATTAGCCTCCAATTAAAATAAATCAATTAATTTTTTAAAAATGACCCTTGAGACTTCTCTGGTGATCCAGCAGTTAAGACTCCACTTTCTGAAGCAGAGTTAGCTCTTGAGTTGGTAGTCTCACTAAAGTGATTTGCCCTCCCCAATTGTTTGGGTATCACTGAATCCTTTAAGGACTTGAATGCAACAAAAAGGCAGAGGAATTCTTTCCTCTGCCTTTTTGCTGAGATGGGCCATTGTTCTTCTGCTCTTGGTGTCTTGGTTCTCAGGCCTTCAGACCTGAACTGGAATGTATTCCATCAGATCTCATACTTCTCAGACCTTCAGATTCCTACTGAATCACACCACCATCTCCTTGGTCTCCAGCAGACACCAGATGATGAAACTTCTCAGCTTCCATAATTTTATGAGACAATTTAAGCAATTCCTTATAATAAATATCTTCACACACATTTAATTGGTTCTGTTTCCCTACAGAACCCCTCACTAGTACAGGGGTATATCATTACTGGATCTTGAGGACCATTATTTGCTTCTAATTGAAATGGGAGACACAGTGGGATTTTGATCATAGAATGGCATAATTTAAATTTACAATAGTCATCCTTGCTTTTTAGGAATGGACTATTAGGAAATAAAGGAAAAGAAAAATAGAAAGACCTGTTGGGAGTTTATTGAAGTAAACTGCAATTACCCAACAGAGAGAGAACTGCATGTGAGAGGTGGATGTTAGTGATGGAGTACACAAGATGAGAGTCTGGATACACTATAAAGGTAGCATCCACTAGCATATTTTATAACCTGCATGTCAAGTGTTAGAAAAAGAGATAGGTCAAGGTAACACCAGGTATCTTGGTCTGAAGAACTGGAGAGACTGAATTAACCCCTCATAAAGAAGGGAAGGCAAATGAAAAATGGTTTTCTAAAGGATTCCTAAAAGATCAGGAATACCACAGCTCATGCAGATATATGGAATTGGTTTCCTTTTGACTATGCATGCTGCATGTGTACTTAGAGGGAGGAAAAATATTAATGCCTGAAAATTTTTCCCCTATCACTGTTTTAAGAAACCATTTCACTCTTTGGCTATCTATGCTTCCATGGCTCATGGGAAAAATGCAAAAATTAATTTGACTGAACGTCCCAATATTGTGGATTGGACTAAAGTAACTCAGAATTTTAGATGACCTCCCTACTTTTCTAGATAGATCACCTTATAATGAATATAGAGTACTGGAAGTTGTTATAACTTTTCTGACAGGGTCCTAATTTTTTAAGTGAACAGTATCTGCTAAAAAAGAACATTCAAAAGAATATCATCTTTACACAGGAGCCTGGAAGTAATGGTTGATCACTAACTGCTATTTGATATTACATGTGATTGGTCAGCACTTGCCAAATTTCACAGCATCCATCCATATGAAATGATGCTACAGGCATTCATAACTGCAATAAATTACAGAGAATGTGGGGGAATCTATATAGAACTTGGAAACTTAATTACAGTTTTTTCCATACCATATGACTATAATAAATGTGAAGTGTTTAAATAGCTATTAAAACAAAATTTATATATGTCCAAATAAAACCTTTCCAAATTTATGTGTATTTGCTTCCATTAAAAAATTTTATATCACTTATTAAGTTTGAATTAGATTCACACAATTATATTTCTAGACTTTTTGTTAATAGTCTCCTGAATACCTTGAGAATCACCCTTGATGAGAGACATTTTTTGTCTTATAACAGGTTATAAAAGGTTTAAAGCCATTTTACAGACATTCTGTGTGATATAATTTATATTTAAGAACTTACAGTTCATTCCTTCTTTCATTGGCAATTATGTTATCAGTGTTTCTTGTAATAATTATAAAAGTTATAATACAAAACATTTAAAAACAATCAGTTCAGTTCAGTCACTCAGTCGTGTCCAACTCTTTGCAACCCCATGAATCACAGCAGGCCAGGCCTCCCTGTCCATCACCAACTCCTAGAGTTCACTCAAACTCATGTCCATCGAGTCAGTGAAGCCATCCAGCCATCTCATTCTCTGTCGTCCCCATCTCCTCCCACCCCCAATCCTTCCCAGCATCAGACTCTTTTCCAGTGAGTCAACTCGTCGCATGAGGTGGCCAAAGTATTGGAGTTTCAGCTTTAGCATCAGTCCTTCCAATGAACACCCAGGATTGATCTCCTTTAGAATGGACTGGTTGGATCTCCTTGCAGTCCAAGGGACTCGCAAGAGTCTTCTCCAGCACCACAGTTCAAAAGCATCAATTCTTCGGTGATCAGCTTTCTTCACAGTCCAACTCTCACATCCATATATGACCATGGGAAAAACCATAGCCTTGACTAGACTACCTTGGTTGCCAAAGTAATGTCTCCGCTTTTTAATATGCTATCAGTTCAGTTCAGTTCAGTCGCTCAGTTGTGTCTGACTCTTTGCGACCCCATGAATCACAGCACGCCAGGCCTCCCTGTCCATCACCAACTCCCAGAGTTCACTCAAACTCATGTCCATCGAGTCGGTGCTCTAATTTTCAGAATACATACACTTTAGTTAGAATACCGTGTAACAATTTTGCAAATGGAGAGAAACAACTGGTATAAATGTCTACAGTATATAACTGCTGCTTGCAATTCACCTACCAAATGTCTAGCCTAGCCCCACTGCTTCCACATCCAGCAAATTGGCTAGTGTATTATGTTCTTCCTGAATGTTCAATAAAACCCCCTACAGCTGTGAAGTCAGTCTTTGGTCCACTTTGGGCTGTGGCACACCCTCCAGCTGTTTGCCAAGACAGATATTCAAGTGGCTCATTTTGTATTTAAAAGCCAGGTACGGAGCATAAGATATTGTTCCTCATTCTTGCTGTCTGGCTACTCTTTACCTTTGTTATGCAGGTAACCAACCAAGTGGCTGCACACAATGCTGGTAGAGGCCAGTAGCAAAGAATCTAGGAGCTTCAGAAACTCAAGGTTCTGTTCAAATGCTGTACATGCACACACATATATCAAAGTTTCTCCACATCTGTAAATGATTTGTTAATCGGTAGTGTGGCCCAGCACAAAATGAGATTTCAGTTAGAGAATAAACACATGTGCTCTTCTGAAATTGTTGTCTCACTCTCATTACATATGAAATCTTACTGTGGCTTTAAAAGAATCAAATGTGGTAGATATACTAGGTAAGGGTAGCATTTTAAAATCTGGTAATACCTGTAACAAATACTAAAGCATGAGCTGGGAGAAAACACACACACACATTGTGGAAATTTAATGAATGCCTGTATATATCTATATTTTATTTTATTTTATTTTTTTTTTTGAACAGAGGAAAATTTATGCGTCGAACCTGGACTGGTCACTTATGATAATATACATGCTACAATTCCATTCTCTCCAATCATTCCACCTTCACCCTCTCCCACGGAGTCCCAAAGACTGTTCTAAATGCCTATGTCTCTTTTGCAGTCTCTTATACAGGGTTCAGGTTACCATTTTTCTAAATTCCATATATATGCGTTAATATACGGTATTGATGTTCTTCTTTCTGGCTTACTTCACTCTGTATAATTGGCTCCAATTTCATCCACCTCATTAAAACTGATTCAAATGCATTCTTTTTGATGGCTGAGAAATACTCCATTGTGTATATGTACCAAAGCTTTCTTATCCATTCATCTGCAGATGGACATCTAGGTTGCTTCCATGTCCTGGCTATTATAAACAGTGCTGCAATGAACATTGGAGTACATGTGTCTCTTTCAATTCTGGTTTCCTCGGTGTGTATGCCCAGGAGTATATTTTAAAATAAAATTATAGTTCACAGAAAAAATTAAGTGACCATCATAATTTGACTGATTATAATGTTGTAAGTACTTTTAATGTGTATGTTTGAATAAAATTTGGTATATATATATACTCCTGTGAAATCATCACCACTAACCAATCAATATATGTAAAAGGAATACTGGCAAGGATTTAGAGTAACTGAAACTCTAATGCATTACAGTGAGGATTTTGAGTGGCACAATCTCTCTGAAAAACTATTTGGTGAATCTTAAAATACTAATATTATACAAAAAATAAATTATAAAACTTAGCCACTAAACTCCTTGATATTTACCCAAGATAAATGAAAGCATAAGTCCATTAAAAAAATACTTGTTTGCAATGCTTATATAAGATTCATTTGTAGCAATCCAAAACTGGAAACAAACCAAAGGTCAATCAACAGGTAAAGGACTAAATAACGGTAAAATGATAAAATGAAAACATAGCAAAAAATGGAGTAAACTAGCAACACATACAGCCACATGAATACATCATATAACAAGTATGCTGAGTCAAAGAAACTGAAAGATAAAAAATAATACTGCATTAATTTTTAAAATAAAATTCCTAAAAATACAGCCTAAAGGCTAGTGATAGAAAGCAGAACAATAGATCTCTGGGATAGGAGAACAAAAGAGGTAGAGGATATTTAAAAGGAACATGAAGAAATTTTGAGGTGACTTTATGTGTATTTGCTTGATTTTGGTGAGAGTTTTATGGATGTATACATATGCCACAACTTGTTAAGATATACACTTCAAATATGTCATATTTTCTTGTGTCAATAAACCTTTAAAACGTATGAAAGTATGGTCTGGAAGAAAAAAGGTCATCCTTTTTTTCAGTAATGCCAAAGGAGAATAATGATGATGGGAATACCCCATGAAAACAAAGGTAAAAACTGGAGGAAAATGTTAGACATTGGAAAGTGTCCAAAACACGAGAGAAGCTTGATAACAGTTTAATTTTGAAAAAGAAATGTAACTGGATAGGGCATTTATTGAATGCTTGCGGTTTACCCGCTTGAGAGTAACACTCAACTGTTTCCAAGGTCAATAGAAACAGTGGCAGGAATTGTTACAGTCTTACATATTAAAGGTAGCAGATTAGAATTCTGCATTTGGAAGTAAGTATGAAAAGAAATATCAATAACCTCAGATATGCAGATGACACCACCCTTATGGCAGAAAGTGAATAGGAACTCAAAAGCCTCTTGATGAAAGTGAAAGAGGAGAGTGAAAAGGTTGGCTTGAAGCTCAACATTCAGAAAACGAAGATCATGGCATCTGGTCCCATCACTTCATGGGAAATAGATGGGGAAACAGTGGAAACAGTGTCAGACTTTATTTTTTTGGGCTCCAAAATCACTGCAGATGCTGATTGCAGCCATGAAATTAAAAGACACTTACTCCTTGGAAGGAAAGTTATGACCGACCTCGATAGCATATTAAAAAGCAGAGAAATTACTTTGCCAACAAAGGTCCGTCTAGTCAAGGCTATGGTTTTTCCCGTGGTCATGTATGGATGTGAGAGTTGGACTGTGAAGAAAGCTGATGGCCAAAGAATTGATGTTTTTGAACTGTGGTGCTGGAGAAGACTCTTGAGAGTCCCTTGGACTGCAAGGAGATCCAACCAGTCCATTCTAAAGGAGATCAATCCTGGGTGTTCATTGGAAGGACTGATGCTAAAGCTGAAATTCGAATACTTTGGCCACCTCATGCGACGAGTTGACTCACTGGAAAAGACTCTGATGCTGGGAGGGATTGGGGGTGGGAGGAGATGGGGACGACAGAGAATGAGATGGCTGGATGGCTTCGCCAACTTGATGGACATGAGTTTGAGTGAACTCCGGGAGTTGGTGATGGACAGGGAGGCCTGGCGTGCTGTGATTCATGGAGTCGCAAAGAGTCGGACATGACTGAGCGACTGAACTGAACTGAACTGATGAAAAGCTATGCAGAAACCCTGGCTGGGAGATAATCCCAGAAAGTGTGAAAATAAAATTACAGTATTTGTCATTGCTTTTCAGTAACTAGGTTATGTCCCAGTCATTGTGACTCTATGGATAGCAGCACACCAGGCTTCTCTATCCTTCAAAATCACCCAGAGTTTGCTCAAACACATGTTCATTGAGTAATGATGCTATCTAACCATCTCATCCTTTGCTGCCACCCATTTCTTTTGCCTTCAACCATTCCCAGAATCAGAGTCTTTTTCAATGAGTTGGCTATTCCCATCAGGTGACAAAAGTACTGAAGCTTCAGCTTCCACATCAGTCATCCCATTGAATATCTAGGAATTATTTCCTTTAGGACTGACTGGTTTGATCTCCTTGCAGTCAGAAGGACTCTCAAAAGTCTTCTTCAGCACTGCAGTTCAAAAGCAAAAGCATCAATTCTTCAGCATTCAGCCTTCTTTATGGTCCAACTCTCATATCTGTACATGACTACTGAAAAGAAGCATAGCTTTGACTATATAAACATTTGTCAGCAAAGTGATTTCTCTGCTTTTTAATATGCTGTCTAGGTTGGTCATAGTTTTTCTTCCAAAGAGCAAGTGTCTTTTAATTTCATGGCTTCAGTCACCATCTGCAACGATTTTGGAGCCCCTGCAAAAAACTCTCTTACTGTTTCCATTGTTTCCCACCTATTTGCTATGAGGTAAGGGACCAGATGCCATGATTCAGTTTTTTGAATGTGGAGGTTTAAGCCAACTTTTCACTCTCCGCTTTCACTTTCATCAAGAGACTCTTAGGTTTTTCTTCACTTTCTGCTATGAGGGTGGTGTCATCTACATATCTGAGGTTATTAATATTTCTCTCAGCAATCTTTTTTCCAGCTTGTGTTTCATCCAGCCCAGCAATTTGCATAATGTACTCTGCATAGAAGTTAAATAAGCAGGGTGACAATATACAGCCTTGACATACTCCTTTTCCTGATTTGGAACCAGTCTGCTGTTCTTTGTTTAGTTTTAACTGTTGCTTCCTGACTTGCATACAGATTTCTCAGGAGGCAGGTAAGTTGGTGTAATAGTCCCATCTCTTTAAAAATTTTCCATAGTTTGTTGTGATCCACACAATCGAAGGCTTTGATATAGTCAATGAAGCAGAAGCAGATGTTTTTCTGGAACTCTCTTGCTTTTTTCAAATATCCAATGGATGTTGGCAATTTGCTCTCTGGTTCCTCTGACTTTTCTAAATCCTGCTTGAGCATCTGGAAATTCATGGTTCATGTACTGTTGAAGCCTGGCTTGGAGAATTTTGAGCATTACTTTACTAGTGTGTGAGACGAGTGCAACTGTGCAGTAGTTTGAGCATTCTTTGGCATTGCCTTTATTTGGGATTGGAATGAAAACTGACCTTTTCCACTCCTGTGGCCACTGCTGAGTTTTCCAAATTTGCTGGCATATTGAGTATAGTGCTTGCACAGCATCACCTTTCAGGATTTGAAATAGTTCAGGTGAAATTCCATCACCTCCACTAGGTTTGTTTGTAGTGATGCCTCCTAAGACACACTTGACTGCATTCCATGATGACTCTAGGTGAGCGATCACACCATTGTGGTTATCTGGGTCATGAAGATCTTTTTTGTATAGTTCTGTGTATTCTTGCCACCGCTTCTTAATATCTTCTGGTTCTGTTAGGTCCATACCATTTCTGTCCTTTATTTCGTCCATCTTTTCATGAAATATTCCTTTGGTATCTCTAATTTTCTTGAAGAGATCTCTAGTCTTTCCCATTCTATTGTTTTCCTCAATTTTTCTGCGCTGATCACTGAGAAAGGTTTTCTTATCTCTCCTTGCTATTCTTTGGAACTCTGCATTCAGATGGGTATATCTTTTCTTTTCTCCTTTGCCTTTAGAGTCTCTTCCTTTCTCAGCTATTTGTAAGACCTCCTCAGACAACCACTTTGCCTTTTTGCATTTCTTTTTTTTGGGGATGGTCTTGATCACTGCCTCCTATACAATATCACGAACCTCCATCCATAGTTCTTCAGGCACTCTATGAGATCTAATCCCTTGAATCTATTTGTCATTTCCACTATATAATCATAAGGGATTTGATTTAGGTCATATCTGAATGGTCTAGTGGTTTTCTCTACTTTCTTCTATTAAAGTCTGAATTTGGCAATAAGGAGTTCATGATCTGAGCCACAGTCAGCTCCCAGTCTTGTTTTTGCTGACTTTATAGAGCTTCTCCATCTTTGGCTGCAAAGAATATAATCAATCTGATTTTTGTATTGACCATCTGGTGATGTCCATGTTTAGAATCTTCTCTTGTGTTATTAGAAGAGGGCATTTGATATGACCAGTGCATTCTCTTGGCAAAACTCTCTTACTCTTTGCCCTGCTTGATTTTGTACTCCAAGGCCAAATTTGTGTGTTACTCCAGGTATCTCTTGACTTCCTACTTTTGCATTCCAGTCCCCTAGAATGCATGTGCTGTGTGTGTGTTGTGCTTGATTGCTCAGTCTTGTTCAATTCTTTGCAATGCCACAGATTATATATAGCCTATGAGATGAGTGCAATTGTGTGTTAGTTGGAACATTTTTTTGGCATTATCAGAAATCACAAAATCTGAAGAATAGAGAGACAAAGGGTAATACTGTATACAGTAAGTTAGGTAATATTTATTTTTCTTTTATTTTCTGGAAAGCTATATAGAATTGATATTATTTTTTCTTGTAATGTTTGTAAGATTTCACTAGTGAAGCCATCTGGGCCTGACAGTTTGTGTATATGTTTTTGAGATAGCATCTGTGTGTATATGCATTTATATTAAGATTTTTCAATGAAAAACTTCAATTTTTCAATATCTATAAAGCTCTTCAGTTATCTATTTTTTCTTGAGTAAAATGGTAATTTATGTCTTTCAAGGAATTTATTCATTTGTCTAAGATAGCAATTTTATTAAATTTGTTGATATGAAGTCTTATATAATAGTCCTTTATAATTCTTGATGTCTATACAACCTATATGGATGTTTTGTCTTTCATTCTTAATATTGGTAATCTCTTTCCTCCCTTTCCCTCTTGCTTGCTCTCTCCTCTCTTGCCAGTGTAGTTAAAGCTTTATCAATTTTATGTTTATATTCAAAGCACCAATATTTGGATCAGTGAATCCATCTACATTATTTTTTACAATGTTATTGATTCCTGCTCTTTATCATCTTCTTCCTTCTGCTTGCTTTGATTTTAATTTGCTTTTTGTTATATCAAGAACACTAGGACTTTAATGTGAACCCCATCCTTCTTTTTGAATATAAGCATTTAATGCTGAAAATATCCCTCTAAGCACTGCTTTAGGTTATTTCACAAATTTTGATGCATTTAAAAACTTTTATTTAATTGTAATATTTAAATTCAATTCAATATTTTAACACATAGTATATTTTAAAAGAGCTACATGATAACTTTATGAGATAAACATGGTATTTTATATTTTGGTTAAGATGACACTATTAAAACTCACTAAACACCATACATTATATCTGTGCATTGCATTGTATATAAAGGTTATATTGATTATAAAAATGTAAATATATGGAATTGATGGGAAAACTGAAGGGAATGAAGAGTTTTATCCTATAGAATAAAGAGTGGAAGAAATATAGTGTCTATTTTAGAATCCTCAAGAAGACCATTATTTAACTGACAAGTAAAGGAATTACAGCCCATAAGACATCAGAGAATTATTACGCACAAATGTATAAGAACTACGAGCATGTAGGGCCATAGAATTCATGGAGTATAAGTATAGAATGAGTATGTGACATTCTGTAATCTGGCAGTGATATTACATAGGAAAAGCTGATACTTGCTGATCCCACATTCCATTCCACAGACATTGTGGCTGCTGTTAAATGGGAATTATTCCAGAGAAAATCCAGAGATAAACACAAGAAATGGAAGTGAATCCATAGAGAGTTCTACTTATGGTACAATCTCTAGAAATATGTGTTTGTGATGTGGGATCACAAAAACCTTGCAGGATAATGGTTGAGAATGATGACACTTGAGTATGTGCATGAGTTAAGTAAGCAAAGTTCATGAGCAAAATGTACAGATAGAAAATAGAGAAGGCAAATGACTGAGGGACAAAGTCGTGGCAAAGGTGTGGAAATGTTATCCAGGGTGTAGGTGAATGATTCTTCTTTCAACAATGAGATACACCATCCGCTTAAACTGAAGAAAATTGTATAAAAACGGAGACTCAATATTCTCAATGAAGCAGAAAGTAGGATTTATTGATAGAAGAGTTTTGAAAGTTTGTTTAGTAGTACAGAGGCAGGCAAATAATAAATGTACTACTGAAGACCAGAAATGAAGTATATTTCCATAATACAATCTCGTTTTCTCAAAGATGATGCTAATTACATTAATAGTAAACACTCATAAACTGCCTACTGTATATCATGTGGTGTTTGAAATTCACTGTATGAATAAAAAATTGAACTCTCACAAAAATCTCATAAAGTAAGCAGTATTATAAAACTTTACACAGAGATACTAAGCTGTGATGCAAAAAGGCAAAGTAATTTGCTAAATCTCATTACTGATAAGTGACAAGGTTGGCTTTGAACCTAGGTGCTTTGATTCAGGGTCTCTACACAACCATTGAATTATACTGCTCTCCTGTAAACAAAAACAAATTTCTTTCCTTAAAAATATTATTTATTAAACTAGAAATGGCTACTACTTTTCAAGGTACAATATAAGGAATTGTAGTTAAGGCTGCTTTTAATATATGGTGACATTTTTTGTTGTTTGCATGTGTGCATGCTAAGTCATTTCAGTCATGTCCAACTCTTTGTGACCTCATGGACTGTAGCCTCCAGGCTTCTCTGTCCATGGGATTCACCAGGCAAGAATACTGGAGCGGGTTGTCATGCTCTCCTCCAGGGGATCTTCCCAGCCCAGGAACCGAACCGGCATCTCTTGCAGCTCCTGCACTGCAGTAGGATTCTTTACCACTGAGCCACCAGGGAAGCCCTTTTGTTGTTACTTGACTTAATATTTAAGGCTATATTCTGTTTACCATAAATTTGATTTGATGAGTAATAGCTACAAAGAAACTGAGGTTTATTTATAATTATTTTATCTTAATAGAAATGTGATCTAGGAATGACCTTAGAATACTAATACCATATTCTCCTATGAACTTGGTAGTGTAATTTAGATAAAAATAATAAAAAGACACAAGTATCTTTGGCAAAAATACTGCCACTTAGTGTTTAATAGAAAGACATTATCTAAAATGCAAAAACACTATGTGCTTTGTAAGCATTTATTCTGAGCAAGCTAATTCTAAGTTTTGTTAACAATAGATGAGTTTTCTTTAGGGTTGATATGCATGTTTCTAAAAGTATAAAATAAAGACATAAATTGTATTTTCTTGTATATTTTTTATCTTTTTTATTTTATTTAATGGTTTTCTTTATGTTTCATATTACCACAAAGATCAACCCTGGAGGGAGGAATCTGTGAAGGTCTGGAGGATCTGTTAGGCAAATCTGCCTTATAATAGATTGCTTCCCACAGAGACTGAACTTGAGAAATGCTAAATGATAAAAATGTATTTTAAAGCTGTCACAGAAGTGAGCATCTCTTCCCATCAAGCCAATTTTCTTACAAAATATACTTTAACAAATAGCATGATAGGTTGCCAATAATAATGACTATTTTATATAAAGAACAATAACAGACCAACACCGTTAGTTTCCTTGCTCAGCAGAAGGGAAGTGCAGAGGATGTGTTGGTTATAACTATTTTTACTCTCTAGTTTCCTTCTCCATATTTCTTATATTGCATAATATAGGGATAATCATGAAAAGTCAGCTACCTACTTCTTTATGATAGCCTTCTCTTTGATATTTTTAAGCTTCTTGAGTAGTCAGGCTATACCTTTTTCATTCTGGTGTATAGTTTTCACTCTCCCCTACCCAAATGGTGAGAAATGAATTGATTACAGTATACACAATCTCAGAATCCCTTTCTTCTTCTGTACCTGTTGGAGTTTAGGAATCCCAGGTTATCCAGGAGTAACAGGACTAAGAGGATTGTCAGGACTTACACCCATATGTCCAACTTCAGCAATATCTACTTTTGCTATGAAGCACAATGAATCTTTCTTAGTTTCCTCCCAGCTTGCTGTCTTCAAGGAAGCCCACATCAGAGTTAGAGAATATAATGTTTTCTCTTCAATTTAAATGAGTGAAGGATCCTCAAGAGACCTACTTAAACTGCTTGTTCTGCACTTCATGAGTGTGAGTGTCACAGGAATGGGGGGGCAGATTTTCTGCCTATTTTTCAAAAAATAATATAAAAGTAAGAAGATGGCTTTAGCTGTTAGAAAAAAAGATAGCTAAAACAGAGAAGAGCCGCATTTGTAACTATGATAGGGCAATGGCACTCCACTCCAGTACTCTTGCCTGGAAAATCCCATGGAGGGAGGAGCCTGGTAGGCTGCAGTACATGGGGTCGCGAAGAGTCGGACATGACTGAGCGACTTCACTTTCACTTTTCACTTTCATACATTGGAGAAGGAAATGGCAACCCACTCCAGTGTTCTTACCCGGAGAATCCCAGGGACGGGGGAGCCTGGTGGGCTGCCGTCTATGGGGTCACATAGAGTCGGACACGACTGAAGCGACTTAGCAGCAGCAGCAGGGCAGGATTAAATATTCTAAATGAACTGTATGCAAGCCCTTGCTGAATGGGGCTATTAATAGTTTTGCCTGGAATTCTTTTGAGTCCTTCCTCAGGTGGTCCAACTAGAGGGAGTTTTGGACGTCTCCCCCCGCCCCACCACCCCCGAATGCATGAAGTAACAAAAGCCCAGAGGCTAAGGTGAAGTCAAACCAGACAGCTTGAGAATAAATCAACTTTGCAGGAAGGAGAGGGAAATGGCAACCCACTCCAGTGTTCTTGCCTGGAGAATCCCAGGGACGGGCGAGCCTGGTGGGCTGCCGTCTATGGGGTCACACAGAGTCGGACACGACTGAAGTGACTTAGCAGCAGCAGCAGCAGGTGTGGGACTTAGGTAGGAAATCTTGAACTGCCTTATAAAACTAGCCCATGAAAAGAACATCCAAACTAGCATATTCAACAATAAAGGTTACCAAAACTAGATTTTAACTAGGTTAAATTTCAATCAGATCTTTTCCATCTCTTACCTCTCCTTCATTTTCCTAGACTTGAAAAAACTTAAAGCAGTATACAGAGAAAAAAGTGGACTATATAATGTAGAATGGAAACTAAGATAAGTAGGTTCCCCTTAACCTCTGCCACTGAAGATTTTCAAACCGACGTCACCCTAAACCATTGCAATGGAGACACTTTACTGGAAAACATGGATTTAATTAATATTGTACTGGGATATAACTATTTTGTATTACCTGAAAGAATAAAAATTATTAAAGTGGGAAGAGGACCTACTCAAGATTTTGTATGAGACAGTAAAGAATTCACAAACAGAACAAATCTGAAGGAGACATGAGAGAAAAATGCTGATTTTCTGTTTATACCTATGGAGTCCAACTTTTTCAATGATCCTGTTACAAATTAGAGTACACAGTTAAATTATTTCAAATGTACAGACAGACACTAAAAGTTCACACTTATTTCAAACTTATGTTTGTAAGAGACCACACTTGGTCTATTTTCCTGGACATGACCTGGTCAAATATTCTACTGCTCATGAGGTGACTTTTACTCCTTTTAATTTCTAAGGTTATGGGCAGGATGCCATCCAAATAGAGCTTTTATTAATATTATTTTTTCATATATCTGGAGCATTATTGTGATTAGTGAGATTCCTCTGATTTAAGTAAGCATACTATAAAATATTGAGCATGCAATGATTGTCCACACCACACTTTCCAAGTGAAGGTTGCTCAGTAGTGTCTGACTCTTTGTGACCTCATGGACTATACAGTCCATGGAATTCTCCAGGCCAGAATACTGGAATAGGTAGCAGTTCCCTTCTCCAGGGGATCTTTCCAACCCAGGGATCAAAGGGAGATCTCCTGCATTGCAAGTGGATTCTTTATCAGCTGAGCTACCAGGGAAGCCCACATTGTCCAAAGCCCAGAGTAAAACTGAAAAAAAAAAAAAAGATGCTTTTATCTCCTTCTCTTGTTTAAATTTATGTAAGTTTTATCTAGGGAATAAGCCAGTTTAAATCTTATGGCATTTGCTCTCTCCTACAAATGTCCCTCCTCTCCATTTCTAAGATAAAGAACAATACACAAAACAGAAGCAATTCTGTAACAACACAGGCATATTAGGTCTCAGAGTTTTCATGACAATTAAATGAAATAATGGCATGTAAAAAGAGTAGACTAGTAAAAAGCAGGAAGTTGTCAATAAATACAACATATAATTAATAGTACTTCTGTTACATGCCAAGACATATGCTCTCATGGATTCTTAGTATTTTAATCTGAACTCTATGAAAGTCTACCTTTAAAATACCTTTAATGGTAGAAAATGGACAAACTAAATGCACTTAGTTCACATTAAAAACAAAAGCAAAAAAGAATTCATAACTATACATTTGTTTTACCCTAGTTTTTGGTTGAATCCAATTTTTCTTGAATCTTATCCCATAGACACTATAAAAAAGTCTTCTGAAAATCAGAGATAAAATATATAAAGTTTAATGCCAGATGATACATTTATATTGAAAATTCGGTATTGGTCATTCAATATTAATCATTTTTTCATTTTTTTTTCTTTCTTTTAATGAGGACGATTTTTAAAGTCTTTATTGTTGTTACAGAATTGCTTCTGTTTTGTGTATTGTTCTTTCAGCTGCAAAGCACGTGAGATCTTAGCTCCCCAGCCAGGGGTCGAGTCAGCACCCCCTATATTGGAAGGTAAAGCCTTAACCACTGAGCCAGTTGTGAAGTCCTCCTGTGGTTTACTAATATTATGTACATTCACTTCATAAACGAATTTGTGTTCCAAAGTTTTAAGTGCTCTTCATCCTAAAACTACCCACAGCTTAATATTTCTTGAATTTTCTCAGTTTAGAATAGCTACATATTGATGTTTATCTATGTGTTGTTTAATTACTACTGGAATTCTTGGACCTCCAGCATCTTATTTTTATATTTTTTGTTTCTTGTATATGGCCCAAGTTCTGCCTTTTATCTAGAATACACAGCATCAAGCCTGCAAAACTAAGAAATAATATGCATCATGCTGACATCTTTTTAACTGTTGTACTTATGCAATTGTTTGAATATAAGTCAAAAGTTTTATATTGCATTTCCATATTGTTCTAAGAATATTCAAGCAGTCTCAATAGTAAGTTCTCAAAATATGTTGTTTACTATTATACCTATAACATGATTCATTATAACAGGACTATATTTTCATTAAGCAATTTTCTTGGAAATTCACTTCTAATTTCAGTTCTATACTCAATCACAGTTTTTAAACTTGTTGAATATTCCTGCTTTTTTCTATATTTGAAATAACTTTCACTCACCTCTTCAATTGTCTCAAACAAATTCAAATTGTCTACTTTCATATATAGACGAGATTTTGAGACTACATCTAATATTACCCCTGTCTTTAGACAAATAGAAATGGAGTTTTTCCATATATTGAAGATTTCTAGTTTTTGTATCATCCAAAACATATGAGATTTCCTTATTCTTAAATACACAAATGCTTAGAGACTACAAAGCCTATAAAGAAATATAGAAATAAATACTTTCACATTAACAAAATTAAAGTGTTCATTGCCAGCACACACCTGGATTAACACAAAGAAATAAGACTGTGCTAGAATGAATTAAGTGAAAGTAAAATAAAATTATTTTCATTTTTTCTTAAAACATTTTTTAATAGCTTTAAAAGATAACTGGCTAAGAGAAAAATAATTTATTTTGTGCTTATATATATATAAAGGTAAAATGTATGCATATATAAAGGTAAAATGCAAGACAAAAATAGTATAAGGATATATAAAAGGAATTTAAAAATACAGTGTTACAAGAAACTTAAATTACATAGGAAGTGATATAATATTCTTTTCAGGTATACTGATGAATAAGTGACAGATTAGTTGAAACGCAGCAAGAGGATCAGAATAAAGAAGGATTTTTAATTCCATCTTATCAGCCTAAAATGAACTGATAAGAATCATTCTACAGATATGACTCAGAAGGGAAAAGGCAGCATAATGTTAAAGTATAGAATATTACGTTAGTATAAGCATTTATAGAAGAGTGAGTATATAGGAAGGAAATATATATAGGAGTATAGAGGAAAGTAAAATATAGGAAAATCTTGAGGTATGTATCAAAAGAACACAATTTTTCAAATAACTCACCCTTCTATAATTATGAATTAAATCAAAATAACAGTAATACGATGAATTTTAAGTTACTAAAATTATTTTGTCAGCTGCTAATGCCTTTTTATTCAAAGTTTAGTCTATAATCCAATAATACCTGCATCATCTATGAGTTTGCTAGAAATGTAAAACCTCAGGCCCCAATCCAGACCTACAATTTCACCAACCTCTAGTTGGTTTGTATGCAATTACATTTAACAATCATTGTTCTAAAGTATTTCTAAATATATTTAGATAGTACATTTTATGCACAAATGAATGAGTCTATTCTGTTGGTACCACAGCTTTTTGCCAATTAATCATACCACCTAAGATAATACTTGCCTGCTAAATGCATGCATGCTGAATGATTGTGTCAAGAAATGAATGAACGATCTACTTGGAAACTAACTCTTACAATAGCAGTAGATTTTCTCCAATTTCCAAGCCCAATGACATTTTCAACAATAGAAACAAATAAACTATTTCATTTTAGTTCTGATAATTAAAACTTGGTTTCCCTTTACTTAAAAATATCCAGTAGTAAATTTAAAATGAAAAACATATGTACTAAAGTATCTGAAAAGTATTTTTATGTTTTAAAATATTTTAATGAAATTTTAGGCTTAAATACTAAATATATATTTCTGTCATCATTCATGTTGCAACATTTTGTGTGTATTTGTTAATTAGTAATTAATGCTCCCACCTGGCTCCGCAAGAGATTTGAATAGCTGGCAACAAAAAACAACCCCTTATACTCAGTAAAAGCAACTGGTTCACAAATTATATAAAGAGTTTTCATGTTATTGTGGCCATAAGGTAGAATTGTTTGATATTCTCTTTTTAAGATTTACTTTAAAAATCCAGAATTTAGAGACACAATATTAATGTCAAATAATCATCACGATTCACATTATCATCATTTACATCAATCATAGAATCAGTCAACTTGGTTTGATTTTCCTAATTAATGATTATACAGAAAAAAATATGGTAACATATCTGCTCTCAAAGAACTCACTATTTAGACTGAGCCACATGTGAAATAGACTCTGAAGTGTTTGTTTTAAGTGTAAAAGCTGTTAAAGAAGGAAAATTAGAATGGTACTCAACATAAAACGGGAAGGTAACAATATACATATTTGAGATTTTAAATGTATTCCTTAATAATTTTTAGAGTTAACTTCTCTAGGCTCTTTAGTTCCGAACATATAAAAGCAACTCATTATCCTTAATCTAATAAAGCTACAAAAATGATAAATACATTTGAACTCTGGAAACCATGCTTATGAATAGTTTTCCTACCTATTCACAATGTGAAATTTAATAACTTGCTTGAACTCTTTGAGTTTCAATGGCTTGCTCTGAAAAGCATAATCACTGATTTTCAAGAATGTTATAAATATCAAATAAGGAAGCAAATGGTAAAAAAAAAAAAAAGTCAGAAAATTCTCTTAACTAGTGAATAATTTCAGAATTTTTTGCAAATATTTTCATTTCAGTTATTTCATGTAATAGCTTTAGAAAAGGAGAAAATGTACTACAAGTCAGTATAGTGCAACTATGACCACAATGTTTTAAATATGACATTTAAAAATTATTTTAAAAATCATAATAAACTAACATCAATCTAATTATAGAACCAAATTAGCACATCAGAATATTAAAATTTTAAGCAAAATACCTGTCTATTCACACAACTGCAAAGAAATAATATTAATATTTAGAGACAGTTTTAATTTTCAATACTACTGAAGATGAGAAACACTGATGTTTTAAATAATTTACAATAAAATTAAAACAAAAAAATGTAACACCCAGCAGGACACATTATATCAATATAAGTGAATTTAATAAAGAAACAGATGTTCTTTTCACTATTCAGCTTTGTTTATAAATCTTAAATTATATGTCAAAAATATATAAGGGATTAGTAATTACAGAGGTATAATTTCTTCATATAATTTGCTAGTTTACTCATTTTTTCTAAATATATCTTCAATTCCTGATATTATCTTAAAAGCATTAAAATCCAAATCAAAATATATAGATAAAATGTCTTAATACAATAGAGAACAAAAAGTAAACATGCTGTAAAACATGATTTGAGGGACTATATGCAATTATATATATATAATAAATATAATATATATATTTATATAATATATATATTCAATTACATGTATATGGGTTTTAAAGTATATATTAAATATAATAAGGAAAATAATTATGACGGGGTATATCAACTTTCCCTAGAAGCTTAGACAATGGGAGGAATCTTTAATGTTACCTAACGACTTCAGAGTAACAAAATATATTTCAGGTTAAGAAAAGAAAATGGCTTTTACAAGAAATAAAAGAAGTCCTATTCAACCATACTCTAAAGTTATATACAGTTATATATGTATTTGAAATTACCACTGCTAATATATTCATTACTGTTCTTCGGTCCTTTTTTCAATGCTTATAAAGCACCATGCTCCAACCTGAGTGCTGAAGGTACATTAGTTAGCAAGGTTAAAGTGACCCCTCCTTCCTAGAGGTGACAGAGCACACTAGTAAAAAGCATGTCCTATGGATTCAGGTTCCTGAATCCCAATTAAGATCAGCCTCTCACTGGCTTTTGACTTGGGAAAATGATTTAACTTCTCTTTGCCTCGATTTCTCCAGCAGCGATACCGGAAGGGACACGATACCGGAAGGGACACGATTCCCCCAGTGGGCTGTTGTAGGATTAAATTACTCAACATGGAAGCTCATGAAGAGCATCAGGCACACAGGGAGCTCTCTGTACCTGTGAGCTATTTTTGGTTGAGACACTGAACAGAACAATGATCAAAACCACAGGCTTTGAAGTTGAACTTATGGGGATAATTAAAAGTCCACCCTCACCTACTGGTGGTGGAGTGAATTGGAGCTTGTTTTTTAACCCCGTTGAGCCTCCTCTAGTCTTCCTCTGAAAAACGGACACGATTAGTACCTGCCTTAGATTGGTGCTGAGAGTTTTGCCTTAGTTTCTGTATATAAAGAACTTTTTAAAATGCCAGCCACTGAGTAGGCATTCAAAAGAGTTATCATGGTCATCATCACCTTTATGGAGATAGATGATACTAAATAAATTTATTAAAATATAAGCAATAAAATATCACACAGAAAAAATATGCAATTCAGAGAAAAAAAAATAGGTTGTCGTGGTGAAGAATGACAGGATGAGCTGATATGGACTAAGGCTCACAGAAGCCTATTTCTAGAGATGACGACAGTGAGGTCAGGGTGTCAAGAAATATCCACAGTAAAATAGGGGGAGAGAGGTCTCAGGGGAATTTACCATGCACAGGGATAATTACTACCATGTGCAAATGCCCTTGGAGTGCTCCTTAAGGCAACAGGAGATAGAGTCAGAATCTGGTGAGTAAATGGGAGGATACAGTGATGGAAGTAGTTCTGAGACATATGAGACTTTTTTCAGCATAGAACTCTTACCAATGAACACTGATACTTCTTTTCACACATCCTAAAGGTTTTGAGCCAAACAATACTTCACTGTTAAACACTGCTAAGACAAAGGAACTAAATTTAAGGCAGAAAAACAGAGAGCAGAACTTTAGTATCTCAAATCAGCTGGAATTTACTACCAGGGCATTAAGACAGATGGGAGTTGTGGAGAGCAAGGGATACCAACAGCCTGTGTAGTCATTCACTGTAGTCTGAGCCTGTGACACAGACATAAATACTAGAATTTACTTAGAACAACCAGTTTGGAATTAACCTAACTGGAATAGAGAGAAACTCCTAAAAACCCTGATTATTCAGTTGGAATGCAGAAAAGCCATACAAAGGAAAAAAGATGATGAGTTAAGAAGCACAAGTCAATGTTAGATACAAAAATAGACAGACATTCTCTAAGAAAGAATAATTCTAAGCCTGGCAAGATAAAATAGATCTACTAGTAATATGTCTGCTTGCCAGAACAAAACTCAGTTACTTTTA
This sequence comes from Moschus berezovskii, assembly GCF_049115385.1. Lineage (NCBI taxonomy): Eukaryota > Metazoa > Chordata > Mammalia > Artiodactyla > Moschidae > Moschus > Moschus berezovskii. Next base: position 28,167,997 of record NC_142475.1, read on the forward strand.
AAAGAAGAAAACATAATTTGGATGCCTTACCAACTATGATCCATAATGCCCTATGTGCTATGTAATAAGTCACTTCAGTCATGTCCAACTCCTTGTGACCCCATGGACTGTAGCCCACCAGGTTCCTCTGTCCATGGGATTCTCCAGGCAAGAATACTGTAGTGAGTTGTTATGCTCTTCTCCAGGAGATCTTCCTGACCCAGGATCGAACCCGTGTCTCTTACATCTCCTGCATTGGCAGGAGGGTTCTTTACCACTAGCATCACCTGGGAAGAAAACATAATTTGGACTCCCTACCAGCTATGAGTGCTGTGATTCATGGGGTTGCAAAGAGTCTGACATGACTGAGCGACTGAACTGAACTACCAACTATCATCCATAATGCTGCTGCTGCGTCACTTCAGTCGTGTCCGACTCTGTGTGACCCCATAGACAGAAGCTCACCAGGGTCCCCCGTCCCTGGGATTCAACAGGCAAGAACACTGGAGTGGGTTGCCATTTCCTTCTCCAATGTGTGAAAGTGAAAAGTGAAAGTGAAGTCGCTCAGTCGTGTCCGACCCCTAGCGACCCCACGGACTGCAGCCCACCAGGCTCCTCCATCCATGGCATTTTCTAGGTAAGAGTACTGGAGTGGCTTGCCATTGCCTTCTCCGATCCATAATGCTACACATAAGCAAATAAATAGGAAAACTGACTCCTAAAAGGAACAGCCATAGAATCAGGCACCAAGATCACTCATTTATTAAAATTTGCAAGAATGGGATTTAAAATACTTATTTAGATAAACAGGTAGATAGGCAAAAAGAAAGAGAAATAGGTAGGTAGATGGATAGATAAATGGATGATTGATTAATATAAAAAGTAAATACAATTTTTAAATAGGATACCTTGGGTTAAGTATTACTATTAAATATAAAAAGTACTATAAAATTCTATAGCTAAAAAATTATATTTAAGAGAAAAAAATGCTCTACAGGTATAACAGTGTGTGTGCTAAGTCACTTTAGTAGTGTCCAACTCTTGGTGACCCCATGGACTGAAGCCCACAATGCTCCTCTGTCCATCAGATTTTCCAAGCAAGAGTGCTGGAGTGGGTTGCCATTTCCTTCTCCAGGGGATCTTCCTGACCCAGGGATCCAACAGGATCTCTTATGTCTCTTGAATTTGCAGGTGGGTTCTTTTCTACTTAGTGCCACCTGGGAAGCCCTATAACAGCAGACTGAAGAAGTAAAAAAAAAAAAAAAAAAAGCCTGAAATCTTTAAAATAGATGAATAAGAAGTATTCACTTTGTAACACAAAGAGAAACAAATATATACAACATTATATGTTTGCCTGTGTGCTTAATTGGGTTTGAATACATTTTATAGTTAAATTTATAATAAGGACTCCTACTACCCAGCTTTCCCACAGAAACCACTTAGGGACTATAGTGACACAAACCAACTTCTACATACACAGAGAATAATACTTGCTAAGGAAAATGAGAAGGGGAAACATGATTTGATCATTTGTCCTCATTATGTTTTAATTAAGATGGAGAGCTCAGCTGATATTATGACTATATTCAATCAGTAGTTTTTTGGGGCTAAGAAAGTATGTTTTTCTCCTGGAATGCAGAGGTAAAATTTAAATGAAATCTTTACCTATGTAATACTTTTAATTACTTACTTCAAAATAAAGCTGATAACCAGAACTCAAGTCTTTAATTCTTAGTTTTCACTCTATCAACAGGCACCTAATCTTTCTAGGGGAAGAGGGTTCTTTTTCCTTTTTAATCTATAGTCTGCTCCAGTCTAAACAAAGCATTTTCACTTGTGTTACAGAATAAGTTTTCCTCTTAGCAAACCTCTGTCAATGTTAATATGTAGCTTATTTTACCAATGCTGTTTTTTTCAACAAAGCTAGTTATTTTAGGTGAACACACATTATATATCATATATATATATAATGTATATTTACTGAAATGTTTTAAAAATACAGATAAATACAGGATAATTTAATGTCCACAACCATATTCATAATATTTATACAGAACTTTTGAACAAATAGTTTAGAAAGCAGAAAGGAGAGAATTAGAATTTCTCTGACATGGAAGTGGTAAATTGGCTTCTTTTCTGACTTCCAAGTATCTCTTGAATATTTTTGCATCTTTTAGAGGATCATTTGTCTTATATGACCTGATTTACGAAGGTAGAAATTAGAAAATTCACTCTCTTATCATTTCTGCAAAGGAACTAATAGGTGACATGAGTTTCACCACTATGATATATCTGTGTGAGCTGTCAATACAAAAAATGAACATAAGACAAATTTGGATTTGAAGAATTTATCCTCTGCCTATTTCAGTCAATGGAAGTGTTCATCACATCAAGGGCTGTAGAAACGCTTCTGGCATCTAGGTGCAGAGGTTATCAGTTTCCACACTGCAGTATTTTGAGTTGTTAAACTGATGTTTAGTGGCAGATGTAAAAATTCAGCAGTACACTCCCTGTATAAGGAGGTTGTTCCTTGTAGCACTGACTTTCTGAATTTCCTAGAAACTTTCCCAGAAATGTTTGCCTATAATATTGCTAAGTAAGATTTTCTTTACATTACCTCCTTATACCATCATTTGCCCCTACCTTTTCAACTGTCCTTTAAACAATTCTACAATTATATTGTCTATCTACAACTGGTGAAACTGGGCCACAAGAAAAATCTAAGCCTTGTATCAGTTATCTTGCATGTCTTAGTCTAAAGATAATGGAATTCAGCTAACATTAAAGGATGAGACTCTGGAGATGATAACAAGCATTGTTAAGACTGTCAGTTCAGTAAATCAACTATATCAGGGCCTGTATCTGCCTAATTCCAATTTTCTTTTCTTATTTTTATTATGTGGCCTCAATATGGAGACTATATTTCTGCTTCAATATCTGCATTCCAGTAGGAATAAGGGAGAGGAAAAGAGGATGTGGATATCTTAGAAAAATTAAAATGCAATCCAAGAAAAGGATATCAGAACTTGTCAGCCAAAGTCCTAGTATTTGGGCATCTCTTGCTTAAGGGGAAGTAAATATTGAGTTAAAAACGTTGGATTCTGCTAAGTCACTTCAGTCGTGTCCGACTCTGTGCGACCCCATAGACGGTAGCCCACCAGGCTCCGCCGTCTCTGGGATTCTCCAGGCAAGAACACTGGAGTGGGCTGCCATTTCCTTCTCCAATGCATGAAAGTGAAAAGTGAAAGTGAAGTCGCTCAGTCGTATCCAACTCTTCGGGACCCCATGGACTACAGCCCACCAGGCTCCTCCACCCATGGGATTTTCCAGGCAAGAGTACTGGAGTGGATTGCCATTGCCTTCTCCCAAAAACATTGGATTAGGGCTTGATAAAGTGGTGTTTGACACATATTTCCACAAATTATATCCTCTAGAAAGTTTTTCATGTGAACAACAATGGGTAGATTCAGTCAAGACTGATTTCTACATGTCATACAATTTGCTTTTTATCCATTCTTCTCCTCCATTTCACTGGTAACTCAGTTTTTCTGAATGTCAGATTTTAGAATAGATTTAAAGACCTTTTATTTCTCTATGCAGATGCCTTTACAGTGCAACTATTATAGAGATCTAATTTATTCTGAAGTGCAACCTTCTATCATTTCTTGATTTAAAATACCTTTGTTTTCTCAGAGTTCCTTCATTTTATGCATTTTTGACTTACATGTAAATTCAGTGTGAACAATACTATGTACAGAATAACTTCACTGTGATACATAAACGGCATTTTTTTCTTTTAAATTTTCTTACTATATCACAACTATCTATATTTAATTGAAATGCACTGTATAAACAGAAAGCCGTGCTGAGGCTGCTGCTTACCTTTCGCTTCTAAAAATGCATCAGGCATCCACTGCAGAGAAGTCTGACTTTCTCCTGTTGTGATTCACTATCAAAGGGAAATGAACAATTGACGAAGCACACTATTCCTTTATTTTTCCCAGGTCAAATATCAGTGACTCACCATTCATAATTCTTATGTTTCCCTCTTTCAAAGATTATTTAATTTTATCTTTACTAAATCAGTAACATGCTTTCTGAAAATAAATTGACTTTTCATACTTAGAATATTTCCTATATCTCATGGTTGAAAGAAAGGATCTGTCATGTTATGTCAACTTTTCCTCTCTGATCCCCTAGGGGTATGTTATAAATCATTAGTTTATAATTAGTTTTTATTTTTAATTAAACATCAGCCATCTGACTGAGTCAGAGGGAAACAGGATTTTGCTCTTGGTCTCCTAAATAAACAGATTTATGGAAATAATGTTTAGAAGAATATATGATAGGCTAATGGAATAAATTCATAAGAAAAACATCGCTCAGATCTTCTAATAAATAAAATACCTCTCAGATCAGTTCAGTTCAGTTCAGTCACTCAGTGTCTGACTCTTTGCGACCCCATGAGCTGCAGCACGCCAGGCCTCCCTGTCCATCACCAACTCCCAGAGCCTATCCAAACTCATGTCCATTGAGTTGGTAATGCCACCCAACCATCTCATTCTCTGTCATCCCCTTCTCCCACCTTCAATCTTTCCCAGCATAAGGGTCTTTTCCAATGAGTCAGTTCTTTGCATCAGATGGACAAAGTATTGGAGTTTCAACTTTAGCATCAGTCCCTCAAATGAACATCCAGGATTAATCCCCTTTAGGATATACTGGTTGGATCTCCTTGCAGTCCAAGGGACTCAAGAGTCTTCTCCAACACAACAGTTCAAAAGCATCAATTCTTTGGCACTCAGCTTTATTTATAGTCCAACTCTCACATGACTACTGGAAAAAAAAAAACATAGCTTTCACTAGACGGACCTTTGTTTTCAAAGTAATGTCTCTGCTTTTTAATATGTTATGTAGGTTGGTCATAGCTTTACTTCCAAGGAGCAAGCGTCTTTTAATTTCATGGCTGCAGTCACCATCTGCAGTGATTTTCCAGCCCAAGAAAATAAAGTCTGTCATTGTTTCCCCATCTATTTGCCATGAAGTGATAGAACTGAATACCATGATCTTCATTTTTTGAATGCTGAGTCTTAGGCCAGCTTTTTCACTCTTCTCTTTCATCAAGAGGCTCGTCAGTTCCTCTTTGTTTTCTGCCATAAGGGTGGTGACATCTGTATATCTGAGGTTATTGACATTTCTCCTGGCAATCTTGATTCTAGCTTGTGTTTCATGTGTTTCGCATGATGTACTCCACATATAAATTAAATAAGCAGGGTGACAATATACAGCCTTGACATACTTCTTTCCCGATTTGGAATCAGACTGGTGCTGACTGTTGCTTCTTGACCTGCATTCAGGTTTTTCAAGAGGCAGGAAAGGTGGTCTGGTATTCCCATCTCTTTGAAATAATCCAGTTTGTTGTGATTCACACAGTCAAAGGCTTCAGCATAGTCAATAAAGCAGAAGTAGATGTTTTTCTGGAACTCTCTTGCTTTTTAGATGATCCAACGGATGTTGGCAATTTGATTTCTGGTTCCTCTGCCTTTTCGAAATCTAGATTGCTGGTTTAGTTGGTAAGTCATGTCCGATTCTTATGACCCCATGGACTGCAGCCCGCCAGGATCCTCTGTCCATAGGGTTTTCCAGGCAAGAATACTGGAGTGGCTTACCATTTCCTTCTCCAGGGGAATCTTCCCAAACCCACATATCAAACTTGGGTCTCCTGCACTGCAGGCAGATTCTTTACCGACTAATATAAATTGCACTGCTCAAGTGAAGATGGCACCATCTACTAGTAAAAACCTCCTTAGATATAACTTTTTATTTGGCTCAGTTTTAGACATGACTGAGTAAGTGAGCATGCTTGTGTGCAACCAAAAATATATTTAAGGGAATTTATTTGTGAGACATTTTTGAATGAGGCCATCAACATATTTGGCTTCTCAGGTGGCTCAGTGGCAGAGAATCTGTCTGCTAATGCAAGAGATGTAGATAGAAGATTCTATCCCTGAATCAGGAAGATCCCCTAGAGGAGGAAATGGCAACCCGCTCCAGTATTCTTGCTAGATAAACCCATCGACAGAGGAGCCTGGCAGGCTACACTCCATAGGGTTGCTGTTGGACATGAGAGAGCAGAATGTATGTATCAACATATTTATAGATCTTGGGGTAGATTAACTTTATTGACATATGATAAAAGTATTATGCAAGTGGTGGTTGTTTAGTTGCTAAGTCATGTCCTACTCTTTGTGACCCCATGGTCTGTAGTCCACCAGTCTCCTCTGTCCATGGAATTTTCCAGGCAAGAATACTGGAGTGGGTTGCCATTTCCTTCACCAGAAAATCATGGTAGAAATTTGTAAATTAGAAAAGAGAATTTTTAAAATATCTTATTCTGTATAAAGATCAAACTGAAAAATGTCTGATTTGTTTTAAGTAAAAATAAAAAGCACAAGAAATTCTAGTATACACTGTTAGGAATGAAACATGTTCCATAATTCCAAACAAAGATGAAAAAGAATATTTACTCAATTCGATATTAAATTCAAAAGTCAAATAACTCTATTTTTCTCAGAAAATAAAATGAATAAAGCCAACTCAATATGAGTCATAAAATAAAAAAACCAAGGCCCTTAAAGACAATTTTCCACAAATTGTTTTGGTGGTCTTTGGATCTCTTATGTTCACAGTAAATTACTTCTGAAACATTATGTTTGCTTACAAAATATGATTTAATATAATAAGACTAAGTATAGACTATATAATATAGCATCATAATTACTACTTTCCTCAATTTCTACTAATATAACAAATAATATATAGAAAATTAATATTTTTTACACTTTATTAAAAAGATAAATCTTTTTAAAATCCCCATATACCTGTGCTATGTTCTAGGAGAACTCCTATGATCCATCTGCTACTTAAATAGCTTATTTTTCATCTGTATCCATTCTAAGATCTATGGTAACAAGTGCTGTTTCCATTCCTGGTACAGGTAAGATACTATCAACTTTGAGAAATAGTAACTGGCATAATCATACCTCCAAGTTCCCATTTCTTTGTCACGCTTTGTTTTACGTTTTTGTTTGCTTATTTATCTTGGCTTTATGTTGCTCTTCTCTTCAGTATCTGCATAATTTTAAGCTTGTTTTTCACAGATGATTTAAAAATGGCAGCCAGTAGAGGTTAGGGTGAAATACTTCAAATCCAGAAGGAAAAAGAGGGGAAAGTAAATCAGCAAGACAAAAAAAGAAGCAAACATACGTGTCACCCTAATACCTCAGGAGATGAATTTTAGAGCTTCCCACTAAAGCATGTTACAAAGAATGAAGTCACCTTTCTAAAATAATTATCATGGATGAATGAAAGACATCCTAGAAAAAAAAATGGGCTGTCTTCCTCTCAGCCACCTGGGAAAAGAGCTGAATGAGTATGTTTCCCTGTGAGGAGCTAAAATAACTCTTTTTTAAAAGGTAATTGTTCTTGTTTCTAGAATAAGGTATCACCTTATTTCTCTGGGGCTTCCCTGATAGCTCAGTTGACAAAGAATCTGCTTGCAACGCAGGAGACCCCGGTTTGATTGCCAGGTCAGGAAGATCTGCTGGAGAAGGGATAGGCTACCCACTCCAGTATTTTTGGGCTTCCCTTGTGGCTCAGCTGGTAAAGAGTCCACCTGCAAAGAGGGAGACCTGGGTTCATATCCCTGGGTTGGGAAGATCCCCTGGAGAAGGGAAAGGCTATCCACTCCAGTATTCTGGCCTGGAGAATTCCATGGGGTCGCAAAGAGTCAGACAGGACTGAGTGACTTTCACAGTATACTTATTTCTGATCATATTAATTATGCTCATTTTAATGTCTTACAATCTTATTTCTTAAGATTCCCCTCTTGTTACTGTTGGCAACATTGCTTTTTTGTTAATTTATTTTCCCTTGGAGGACTATTGATTTGCTTCATATTGGTCTATATTTGTAGAGTCAGAAATTGCTGCCAGTGTTTCTTAGAGAGAAAATCCTAATACCTATGCACAAGGGGTTGTCAGATTACAGAACATCTATACAACAGCAGAGCACAAAGGACTTACAGAATTGTTTTCACAATAGATCCTCAGAAGAACAAAAAAAATTTATGGCTCAGAACAGAACAAAAGTATTTCTAAATAAAGAAGAGATATGGCTAACCTTGAGAAAATATCCAAACGCAGAATTTTAAAAAGAAAGAGAAAAGCAGGTAGAAAAGTAGGTACGAGGCTGAAAGAGTTTACAATTATTGGAGAAGGAGCAGATTTCAAAGCAGAAGGAAGAATCAATAATGCCAAATGTTATGCAGATTGATAAATAATAAAATCATTAAATGATCATTCATCTTGGTCTTTGGAAATCACTGGTGTTCATTTAAAGCACTGTTTCATTCAGTCATGACCAGAGGTCCTGTTTATAAAGAACTTAAGGATAGCTACAAAAAAGTAAGAAGCATTGTTTACCATCTACACAAATGAAAATCTGTCAACAAAGCAAGGAAAATCCAAACAATATCCTGATTGGGTGACAGAATTCTAAATATTGTATTTAGAACAAGAAAGAAAGCCTACTGAAATATGATAGTCAATAAGGAAAGAATGGAGAAGACAAATTTCTAAAATATATGGTTTAAAATAGAGTAGAGTTGTATATTAAAGCCTCAGGGAAGGGTTTGGACAGATATTCTCCATGGAGAATGTATATAATACATAAAATCACTGTATAATTTACCATACATACCAACCATTTTAGAAAGTGGGACTATTAATAATGACAATAAGATAAGCATGACACTGGATTGTGCATGTAACCCAGGCCATAAGGTTCTTTTAATACATCACAATGATCTCTGACATATCTCACATTTAATCTGACAGTGAACAGCTAACTGGTCAACAAACTTTTCCATTTTTCCTTAGTGCTACTGTTCCAGGTGTCCTTTAGAATCATTGCCTTGAGGTCTTGCAATGACGAGCTGTGAGAAGAAATGATATGACCACGTCCAAAACTGGTCCATAAAAATCTAATGGATCTCCTCCATGTCCTCTCCCATTTGATGGCTTAGGGTTTTTTGAAACCCCAAGGGGTTTTTTCATATTAATATGGTGGATCTACTAGACTGAAATAGCATGAGTTATTAATAAAAGATGAGAGGTAAAACTCATTTTGAAAGGTAGGTTAATTATAAGGAATCTTCTACCAGTTTCAGAGACATTATAATATTTAGAAATGTAAGCAATTATTATTATCCTAAACAATAAAGAGTTTTTCTGAATACAACATTTCAGTTACTATTAGTCAATTGAAGTAAACCTAGAGTAAAATTTCATTAACTATTTTGGTAATAATGTATAAGACAGAAAGCAGGTTAATTTTGAAAAAGGAAACAGGCATCTTGTTTTGAATTCAGCCAGAGCAGAGAGCAAAGGTTACAGAGAAAAGATAACAGAGGCCAAGATTAGGGAACACGAAGTGGGAACATAAAGTAGACTGAGATTAAAGTTATTATGCAATTAATTTAAATTTTAGGGGTTTATTCTACAGGTTTAAGTAGGTTTGTTTGTTTTTTTTAATTTGTCTACATCTTAAACATTAAGCTTCCCTGTTGGCTCAGACAGTAAAGAAACTGCCTGAAATGCAGAAGCCCCAGGTTCGATCCTTGGGTCAAACAGATCCCCTGGAGAAGGGAATGGCAACCCACTCCAGTATTCTTGCCTGGAGAATTTCATGGACAAAGGAGCCTAGTGGGCCCAGCTATGGGGTCGTGAAGAGTTGGACACAACTGAGTGACTAACACTTCCACTTTCACTTATAGGCATTACTTAAACTACTAACATCTGAAACATCTAGTTCTATTCCCTCATACTTTTGACAATTTGGGTGCAATCTGGTAGAACACCTTAAACTTAACACCTTACATCAATACTTGTATCAGTGAGGGAGGGAGGGATAAACAGCCAAAGCACAGAGGATTTTTATGGTAGTGAAATTATTCTGTGTGTATAATTATGGATTGGAGATGGAAACAGCAACCCACTCCAGTATTCTTGCCTGGGGAATCCCATGGTCAGAGGAACCTGGTGGGCTGCTGTCCATGGGGTCACACAGAGTTGGACATGACTGAAGCAACTTAGCATACATGCATGCATTGGAGAAGGAAATGGCAACCCACTGCAGTGTTCTTGCCTGGAGAATCCCAGGGATGGAGGAGTCTGGTGGGCTGCTGTCTATGGGGTCGCACAGAGTTGGACACAACTGAAGCGACTCAGCAGCAGCAGCAATGATGGATATACGTCACTACAAATTTGTCAAAAGCCATAGAATGACCACTACCAAAAGAGGGCCCAAATGGAAACTACGGACTTTGTGTGATAATGATGTGTCCATGTTAATCAATTGTAACAAAGGTACATCTTGAGTAGGGGATGCAGATAGCAGGGAAGGTTTTAAGAGAGGGACACAGAGGATGTATAGAAATGTTGTACTTTCTGTTCAATTTTGTTGGGAACCTAAAACTGTTCTACTGAAAGTCATTACGCTAAGTGAAAGAAGCTATACAGAAATGACCACATATTGCATGAATCCATTTGTCCAAAGAAAGGAAAACTACACAGACAGAAAATACAGACAGATCAGCAATTATCTAAGTTTGGGAGGATTAGGAAGTGATGGTTAAGGAATATGAGGTTTCTTTTGGCATGGTGAGAATGTTCTAAAATCAATGTGATGATGCTTGCACAATTCTCTAAATATACTAAAAATCACTGAACTGTATAAATTAAATCAGTTAGTTGTATGATGAGTGAATTATATCTTAATAAACTCATTTTTAAAAAGAGAAAACTGTTCTAAAAAGTCTATTAAAATATTTTAAAATGCATGACAAATAAAAACATGAAGTAACTATAAAAGTTGTCAACTGAATAGAATTTTACAGTTGCTTAAAGTATTCAATAGTTTATAAAAACCAGTAGGTGTCTCTCGTGCTCTATATATTTTTAAAAAATATAATAATCTCAAAAACAGATGTACTTGTATAGAGGAATCAGCATAATGGTTGGCAAAGTAAAAATAATGACATCTTTTTCTTCAGTTTATTTTTAGCTATGAGGGCAGGTTTGCTTATTATCTTTTCATATACACAAATAATACACTATATATTCAATAAAGTAGCAGCTTAAGCAATCCTTCACTTGTGTAATACATTTGGAGATCTCCAATTTCACAATTGTAATCACATTACTTCTGTTAAAATTAATGAGCTCCATAAGAATTTGCAGCATTTTGGAAATCATTGGGGTAATCCATGATCCATGCATATATTCTTAAGATACCTGTCACATTTAATCAAGGTCATCATATTTAACAGATCCATAACCTTATAAATTTATTTTTTGTTACATGCCTCATTTGAATAAATCATCTATTAAGCTAAACAGACACAACTACATCCATGAAATTCACTAATATTCATTGGGCTGTAAAGAAGGGTCTGTTTTCAAATGAAGAGGCACTTTTGCTTACCCAATAGCAAAATACCTAAATATGTGGACTTAATTCCAAATTCTATCACTAGGCACCAATCACCACATACATTTGGAGTGTAGAGCAAAGAAATATTAGAATAGATGCCAAGAATTTAGACAAAAAGTAAAATTGAATTAAATGTTATTAATGAAGTATAGTGAAAAGTATGGATATTTAATTAAAACTAAGGACCTGAAATTAGAAAGGAAATAATTCTTTTTCCTTTGTCAGAGTGGCATTTTTCTCCAGACTTTTGTAGGTACCAGTGGTAAAACTCAAATAAGTATGATGTTTTAAACTGCAATTAGAGCTTAATGGATAACAGGATTCTGCTAGATCTCGTGATTTGAAGAATCAGAGAACACTTCCTAGTTAATAGAAATTGGCCTTATTTCCCATGATCTAAACTTAAAAACTATTACTTATTAGGACATCTGTGCTTTATCTTGATTTATTTGTGCATTCATTAGCAAGATGTGTCCTAAGGTATCTGCTTCTTTCACTTATGCCATTTTAGTTTACAAAAGGTTTCATAAGAATGCTCTATTTTCAGGGTGTGAGGGAAACCTGCATTTTATTTTCCAAATACAAATTTCAAATAGCTATATTTAGGTGAAATTTCATATTAAAATGATAATCTTATGATAATCATTTTAGATTTGACTGCTTATTTTTAACATCATAATTCAGTGCTTTCAAATCAAATTTCTAGCATTTCTTTGTAGATGAAATTAACTATTTTTTCTCTGTACTAGTTTGTAATTCACAATATTATAACATGAAAGTTTACAAAATGTTTATGTGTTACAAAAATTTAGAAAAAATATAGACAGCGTAATGTGAGCTGTGAAAAGAAGAGAGGCAAAAAGAAAAGGAGAAAAGGAAAGATATAAGCATCTGAATGCAGAGTTCCAAAGAATAGCAAGGAGAGATAAGAAAGACTTCCTCAGTGATCAATGGAAAGAAATAGAGGAAAACAACAGAATAGGAAAAACAAGGGACCTCTTCAAGAAAATTAGAGATTCCAAGGGAACATTTCATGCAAAGATGGGCTCGATAAAGGACAGAAATGGTATGGACCTAACAGAAGCAAAAGATATTAAGAAGAGGTGGCAGGAATACACAGAAGAACTGTACAAAAAAGATCTTCACGACCAAGATAGTCACAATAACGTGATCACTGACCTAGAGCCAGACATCTTGGAATGTGAAGTCAAGTGGGCCTTAGAAAGCATCACTACTAACAAAGCTAGTGGAGGTGATGGAATTCCAGTTGAGCTATTTCAAGTCTTGAAAGATGATGCTGTGAAAGTGCTGCAGTCAATATGCCAGCAGATTTGGAAAACTCAGCAGTGGCCACAGGACTGGAAGAGGTCAGTCTTCATTCCAATCCCAAAGAAAGGCAATGCCAAAGAATGCTCAAACTACCGCACAATTGCACTCATCTTACACGCTAGTAAAGTCATGCTCAAAATTCTCCAAGCCAGGCTTCAGCAGTATGTAAACCGTGAACTCCCAGATGTTCAAGCAGGTTTTAGAAAAGGCAGAGGCACCAGAGATCAAATTGCCAACATCCGCTGGATCATGGAGAAAGCAAGAGAGTTTCAGAAAAACATCTATTTCTGCTTCATTGACTATGCCAAAGCCTTTGACTGTGTGGATCACAATAAACTGTGGAACATTCTGAAAGAGATGGGAATACCAGACCACCTGACCTGCCTCTTGAGAAACCTGTATGCAGGTCAGGAAGCAACAGTTAGAACTGGACATGGAACAGACTGGTTCCAAATAGGAAAAGGAGTGCGTCAAGGTTATATATTGTCACCTTGCTTATTTAACTTATATGCAGAATACATCGTGAGGAACGCTGGGCTGGAAGAAGCACAAGCTGGAATCAATATTGCTGGGAGAAATATCAATAACCTCAGATACGCAGATGACACTGCCCTTATGGCAGAAAGTGAAGAGGAACTCAAAAGCCTCTTGATGAAAGTGAAAGAGGAGAGTGAAAAGGTTGGCTTGAAGCTCAACATTCAGAAAAAAAGATCATGGCATCTGGTCCCATCACTTCATGGGAAACAGATGGAAAAACAGTGGAAACAGTGTCAGACTTTATTTTGGGGGGCTCCAAAATCACTGCAGATGCTGATTCCAGCCATGAAATTAAAAGACGCTTGCTCCTTGGAAGGAAAGTTATGACCAACTTTGATAGTATATTAAAAAGCAGAGACATTACTTTGCCAACCAAGGTCCGTCTAGTCAAGGCAATGGTTTTTCCTGTGGTCATGTATGGATGTGAGAGTTGGACTGTGAAGAAAGCTGATTGCCGAAGAATTGATGCTTTTGAACTGTGGTGTTGGAGAAGACACTTGAGAGTCCCTTATACTGCAAGGAGATCCAACCAGTCCATTCTAGAGGAGATCAATCCTGGATGTTCATTGGAGGGACTGATGCTAAAGCTGAAGCTCCAATACTTTGGCCACCTCATGCGACGAGTTGACTCACTGGAAAAGACTCTGATGCTGCGAAAGGTTGGGGGCGGGAGGAGAAGGGGACGATGGAGAGTGAGATGGCTGGATGGCATCACCGACTCTGTGGACATGAGTTTGAGTGTACTCCGGGAGTTGGTGATGGACAGGGAGGCCTGGCGCGCTGTGATTCATGGGGTTGCGGAGAGTCGGACACGACTGAGCGACTGAACTGTACTGAACTGAATGTGCTGTGTGCTTAGTCAGTTAGTCACTGTGTGCTTGTGTCTGACTCTTTGCAACTCCATGGACTGTAGCCCGCCAGGCTCCTCTGTTCATGGGGATTCTCCAGGCAAGAATACCAGAGTGGGTTGCCACGCCCTCCTCCAGGGAATCTTTCCAACCCAGTGATCAAACCTAGGTCTCCTGCAAAACAGGTGGATTCTGTACCATCTGAGCCACCAGTGAAGCCAGATAAGTGTAAACCTCAACCTATTACAACTTCTCTCATTTATACATACCTATCAGTGTTCATGTATGGATGTGAAAGTTGGACTGTGAAGAAAGCTGATCGCTGAAGAATTGATGCTTTTGAACTGTGGTGCTGGAGAAGACTCTTGAGAGTCCCTTGGACTGCAAGGAGATCCAACCAGTCCATTCTAAAGGAGATCAATCCTGGGTGTTCATTGGAAGGACTGATGCTAAAGCTGAAACTGCAATACTTTGGCCACCTCATGTGACGAGTTGACTCACTGGAAAAGACTCTGATGCTGGGAGGGATTGGGGGTGGGAGGAGAAGGGGACGACAGAGAATGAGATGGCTGGATGGCATCACCGACTCGATGGACATGAGTTTGAGTGATCTCCGGGAGTAGGTGATGGACAGGGAGGCGTGTCCTGCTGTGATTCATGGGGTCGCAAAGAATTGGACACGACTGATCAACTGAACTGAACTGAATATATATATATATATAATCACTTATCCTTACTGAAATATGCACTTGGTATTTTATTTTTGTAGTGTTAACCATAGTAATTACGGAAATGATAATGACATTGAAGATATTTCTATTTTACATTATATTCTGTAAATCAATCAAAACGTTTCACTATCTGATACAACACTTATAAAAAGTTAAATAACACTTTCTATTGTGGTAAAAAGCTCATAACATGAGCTTTACCCTCTTAACAAATTTTTGTATGTATTGTTAAATATAAGCATCACATAAATATAAATATATATTGTTAAATATATATTTAAATATATAAATATTTTATATAAATATAAAATGTACAGAGGCTCTCTAGAATGTTCTCATCTTTTATAACTAAAACTTTATACTCACTGAATAATAGCTCTCCATTACCATGGATATTTATCCAAATGCTGAACCGCATGACAGTTCTATTTTTAAATTTTTGAGGAAACTTCATATTATTTTCCTTACAGGCTGTACCATTTTACATTCCCAACAACAATGTAGAGAGTTCCAGTTTCTCCCCATCCTTAACAACACTCCTGATCTTTTGTTATCGTTCGATAATAACCATCGTAGCACATATGAGGTAACATCTTATTTACATTCCCATCATGATTAGTGATGTTGAGCATATTTTCATATACCTGTTGGCAATTTGTAAGTCTTCTCTAGAAAAATGTATATTCAAACTCTTAGCCCATTTTTAAAAATCGTTTTTTCTGTTTTATTGATGTGTTGTTTTTAGCTATTGAGCTGTAGGAATACCTTATGTATTTTAGATGATAATTCCTTATCAGATATCTGGTTTGTAAATATTTTGCCCCATTCTTCAGTCTCCTCTATTATTCTGTTGCCTAAATTTAGTAGCATATTCCTGTACATAAATCACTTATCCATTTCTCTAGGTCACAATGTGGTATTTTAATATATAGATTCAGTCCATTGTTTTTCTTGAATTATTGCAAACAATGGTTCTCTAAAACTTATTAATATTTAATTATGTTACATGAAAGCAAAACAAAACAAGACATTTTCCAAGGAGGAAAACTACTTCAAAATGAAGAGACAAAAGATTTTTTTCTGGATTGTTATTACATTAATATATCCACTGCTGCTGCTGCTAAGTCGCTTCAGTCGTGTCCGACTCTGTGTGACCCCATAGATGGCAGTCCACCAGGCTTCCCTGTCCCTGGGATTCTCCAGGCAAGAACACTGGAGTGGGTTGCCATTGCCTTCTCCAATGCATGAAAGTGAAAAGTAAAAGTGAATTCGCTCAGTCGTGTCTGACTCTTCGCGACCCCATGGACTGTAGTCTACCAGGCTCCTCCATCCCTGGGATTTTCCGGGCAAGAGTACTGGAGTGGGGTGCCATTGCCTTCTCCGATATCCACTGGTAAAGTACTATTTTGATGCAGTGCAATTGAAATATCAAATGGATATTTAAATGCCATATTGGAAAATGATAAAAATGTGTTTCATATTAACGTGAAAGAAAATAAAGGAGAAAATATAACTAAAAAACAAATCATAACATAAACTATAAAGAAAATAAGGAAAGAGTTAACTTTAAGTCAAAATAATATTATACTATATCATCTGTAATATCTATCAACATAAAGCATTTACCTTTAAAAAGAGAGTTAAAATCTTAAATTA
This sequence comes from Moschus berezovskii, assembly GCF_049115385.1. NCBI lineage: Eukaryota > Metazoa > Chordata > Mammalia > Artiodactyla > Moschidae > Moschus > Moschus berezovskii. The sequence continues at coordinate 28,184,627 of NC_142475.1, forward strand.
GAATAACCACTCATAATGTTATTATGTAAAATCTAAATATCAAATAGAGAGATTGTGGAGAACTGTTTTAAATATCTTACTGCTCCAGACAATTTTTAAATTTAAAAATGTTTTAATATTTCAGTATTTAGTGTTTCATTTCTTTTTATATTCACACACACCAACATAATATTAACTTAATGTTATCATCTAATTAGATTAAAGGAGAAAAATATTACTGAATTTCAATTACATGAAAAAAGTAAACAATTAATTTTCGCTAGATACCCTCCAATGTTTAGCTTTACAGTTTATTACAGTCAAATAAAAATTAAAGATCAAAAATTAAAGACCATGTTCAGTTCAGTTCAGTTCAGTTGCTCAGTCGTGTCCAACTCTTTGTGAATCCATGAACTACAGCACGTCAGGCCTCCCTGTCCATCACCAACTCCCAGAGTCCACCCAAACCCATGTCCATCGAGTTGATGATGCCATTCAACCATCTCATCCTCTGTCATCCCCTTCTCCTCCTGCCCTCAATCTTTCCCAACATCAGGGTCTTTTCCAATGAGTCAGCTCCTCACATCAGGTGGGCAAAGTATTGGAGTTTCAGCTTCAATATCAGTCCTTCCAATGAATACCCAAGACTAATCTCCTTTAGGATGGACTGGTTTAAAATGTCCATTAACTATAAACTAGAAGTTTACTTATAAAATTCAGTTGGGAAATGACTGGAGAGGATAGGGGAATGGAAGTGAGAAGGTGTTCCAAGGATTTTCATCTATAATATTTCATTATTATACACTCATATCCTGAATGTTACTATAAAATAAGTATATCTCTTCTTTACTGATGGATAGATACATTATATTTTTTGCAATTTTTATTTAAAATTTAAATTATTTAATTTTCTTTCAAAATTGTGGTAGGCTGAATAATTGTCACTCCTCCAACAAATGCAGCCAAGTCCAAATCCCCAGAACCTGTGAATATCTTACCTTACTAGACAAAGAGAAACAAACAAAAACACTTTCTGACATAAATCACAGCCGGATCCTCCAAGATCCTGGAGGATTCCAAGAATATTGGAAATAAAAGCAAAAATAAATGGAACCTAATTAAAATCAAAAGCTTCTGCACAGCAAAGGAAACTATAAGCAAGGTGAAAAGACAGCCTTCAGAATGGGAGAAAATAATAGCAAATGAAGCAACTGATAAAGGATTAATTTCCAAAATATACAAGCAGCTCCTGCAGCTCAACTCCAGAAAAATAAATGACCCAATCAAAAAATGGGCCAAAGAACTAAACAGACATTTCTCCAAAGAAGACTTACAGACGGCTAACAAACACATGAAAAAATGCTCAACATCCCTCATAATCAGAGAAATGCAAATCAAAACCACAATGAGATACCATTTCACACCAGTCAGAATGGCTGCTATCCAAAAGTTTATATGCAATAAATGCTGGAGAGGGTGTGGAGAGAAGGGAACCCTCTTACACTGTTGGTGGGAATGCAAACTAGCTCAGCCACTATGGAGAACAGTGTGGAGATTCCTCAAAAAACTGGAAATAGAACTGCCATATGATCCAGCAATCGCACTCCTGGGCATACACACCGAGGAAACCAAAATTGAAAGAAACACATGTACTCCAATGTTCATTGCAGCACTGTTTATAATAGCCAGGACATGGAAGCAACCTAGATGTCCATCTGCAGACGAATGGATAAGAAAGCTTTGGTACATATACACAATGGAGTATTATTCAGCCATTAAAAAGAATGCATTTGAACCAGTTCTAATGAGGTGGATGAAACTAGAGCCTATATACAGAGTGAAGTAAGCCAGAAAGAAAAACACCAATCCAGTATACTAATGCATATATATGAAATTTAGAAAATGCAAATGATAACCCTGTATACGAGACAGCAAAAGAGACACAGATGTATAAAACAGTCTTTGGGACTCTGTGGGAAAGGGTGAGGGTGGGATGGTTTGGGAGAATGTCATTCAAACATGTATATTATCATATATGAAACGAATCGCCAGTTCAGGGTCAATGCATGATACAGGATGCTCAGGGCTGGTACACGGGGATGACCCAGAGGGAGGATAAGGGGAGGAGGGAGGTGGGAGGAGGGTTTGGGAGGGGGAATACATGTACACCCGGGGCGGATTCATGTCAATGTATGGCAAAACCAACCAATATAATATTGTAAAATAATTAGCCTCCAATAAAAAAAAAAAAAAAAGAAAGAAACAAAAAATGCAGATGTGATTAAGTTAATGAATTTGAAATGGGGATTTACCCTGAATTATCCAGGGAGACTAAATGTAATTAAAAGCATCCTTACAAGATACAGTCAGGAGGGTTGGAATTTGAAGTGATGTAACAATGGAAGCAGTGGGAAAGAAGATATAATGATAGAAACAGAAGCCAAAGTGATGCAGAGCTCTAAGCCAAGAAATGTAGGCAGCCTCTAAGAGCTGGAAATGGCAATTAAATAGGTTGGATTCTCTCTTAGAGCCTCATGATGGAAGGATGCCTTGCTGACACAGTTTAGACTCCTAACTTGCTAAACCATCTGATAATACAATTTTATTTATTTAATTCAAAATGTGTGGTTATCTGTTACAGAACCAATAGATAACTAATGCAAAAACATATGTAAATATTTATATACAATATAAACACAAACACACAGAAAGTAAGTGTAACACACACATACCCTCATACACACCCACAAGCAATAACTAGCTGACTTTTTTGAGTGTGTGTGCATGTGTGTGTACTTTATAATTAAGAAGATTGACTTTGTGTGTGTGTGTGTACTTTAAGAAGACTGACTACAACTTCAAGGTTTCTATCTCCCACCCTAATATCTCATCTCCTAATATTATTATGCTTTCAAGAAGGAAAGGGAAGAAGAGAAGGAGGAGGTGAGAATATGAGAAGGGTGACAGGGAAGGGACAGGAAAAGGGAGAGAAAGAGGAAGAAACAAAGCAAAATCCTTTAATTCATTGTTTAATATTTAAAAAATCTGTTTAATTGAAAATGTTTAAATGATGGTATATCAATACATCTATAAATAACTGCTTATCAGTATCTTCCCCAATTTCAAAGATAAGAAGTATAAGCAAAGCATAGGGCATTCTATTTGAAATAGACATTAGCAAACTTATAGCAGAAAACAGAGAAGAGACTACATGGCCAATAAACTTGAAAGACTTCATAAATTTCCCTTGGGTTGACCATGTTTGCTTCAATTGGCCCATAACAAATAGATGCTCCTGATTAAAAATCTTTTTTCATGCAGTTGCACAGCAGTCTGCTTCATCAGAATTGCGAAGATTTTTTTTTTTTTTCATTCAGCTCACTTACTGTGAAAGGATATTTTATACAGAGAACACACTAATTGAAGCATTACTACACAGTTCCTATTTAAAATCTTTCTATATCTCACAATAGTGGAGACATCCATATATATCTGGCATTTTCTCAATAAGTCCCTTTTAATGTTTAAGCAAAAAATGACCCACCAATTAACATTAAAAATGTTTGAGGGGTTTATTTTTATTTTTTCCCTTAATTTGTGTATTTGTTTTATTCACCACTGCTTTCAATAGCTCATCAAAACATAATAGTTGTTTTCCTTGACTTTGATTGAAACACTTCATAAAAACACTAAGGTAAATGATTTTTGAGTTAGGGAATGAATAATCATGAAGGCTTTATTTTATAAAGAAATAATTCAGCCTATGAAATATAACATGATCAAGGGAGATTTCAGGGATTTCAACAATTCATGTAAGTTTGGATAAATTTAGAGAAACAAACAGGGTACTTAAGAAACTTTCTCAACATCCCTCATAATCAGAGAAATGCAAATCAAAACCACAATGAGATACCATTTCACACCAGTCAGAATGGCTGCTATCCAAAAGTCTACATGCAATAAATGCTGGAGAGGGTGTGGAGAGAAGGGAACCCTCTTACACTGTTGGTGGGAATGCAAACTAGTACAGCCACTATGGAGAACAGTGTGGAGATTCCTCAAAAAACTGGAAATAGAACTGCCATATGATCCAGCAATCGCACTCCTGGGCATACACACTGAGGAAACCAGAATTGAAAGAGACACATGTACTCCAATGTTCATTGCAGCACTGTTTATAATAGCCAGGACATGGAAGCAACCTAGATGTCCATCTGCAGACGAATGGATAAGAAAGCTTTGGTACATATACACAATGGAGTATTACTCAGCCATTAAAAAGAATGCATTTGAACCAGTTCTAATGAGGTGGATGAAACTGGAGCCTATTATACAGAGTGAAGTAAGCCAGAAAGAAAAACACCAATACAGTATACTAATTCATATATATGGAATTTAGAAAAATGCAAATGATAACTCTGTATACGAGACAGCAAAAGAGACACAGATGTATAGAACAGTCTTCGGGACTCTGTGGGAGAGGGTGAGGGTGGGATGATTTGTGAGAATGGCATTGAAACATGTGTGTTGTCATATGTGAAACGAATCGCCAATTCAGGGTCGATGCATGTTACAGGATGCTCGAGGCTGGTGTGCGGGGATGACCCAGAGGGAGGATAAAGGAAGGAGGATAAAGGAAGGAGGGGTGTTCAGGAAGAACTCATGTACACCCGGGGCGGATTCATGTCAATGTATGGCAAAACCAACCAATATAATATTGTAAAATAATTAGCCTCCAATAAAAAAAAAAGAAACTTGGAAACAGATCTTTAAGGAACATAAGAAATTCCTAATTCATCATGAGAGAAAATTCTGAAATAAGAAACAGAATAGTCAAAAACATATATTTAAGATTGGAAGAAAATTAAGTCTTGATAGCCATGATTAATAGAAAATATGAATCAGTTGGAGGTAGTTTCAAAGAGCTGGACTCCTCAAAGAGCATACATTTAACTTGAGGATAATGTGCTGTAGAAATATGAAATAATTTAATTACGTACAGTGGATGTCTCTTCCCAGAAATGTGATGGACTGGACTAGATAAATTTGTGACATTATGTCCACTATTAATTGTATGAACAAATCACAATTAAAAGTAGCAGATTTAATTATCTTTTGAAAATAAGAGAAAATATTCCCCTTCCCTACTTTTCTTTAGAGAATTTACATAAGACTTAAAATAATAAATAATTCCTCCTTTCTTTGAGATGCATAGAAATTATTTGAAAACAAACTAGTCTTTTTGTTAGTTTTGAGAACCAGGAATGTCTTTTTCAAGGGCCTAGGAGCCAACATTTTGAAATAGAAATGTTAAGGAAAATAGCATCCCTATTTTCCAGTTTGAGGGATAGTTAGCAGCTGACAGTCTTCAACAGAAATGTTTATCCAAGCTGCAAAATTACCTCTTATCATAAAGATATGAGATGTCCTATTTCTCATCTGGATAGAGTCAACAAGCTAACTTGGATGGTTACTTACTAAGTTTGTAGAAACTAAATGTGACAGAGAGTGCTGTGAGGTCCTCTGAAGAACTAGCTATTGCTTATCAAGAAAATTTATGTAATGGCTTACATAAAACTTGGCTATATACAAGGCAGTGAAATTCCTGTCTATATTCTCTGAGTGGATTGCCAGTGATATACGTCACATTCTGGTTCAATCTTAATAATAATAGTGTTTTCTTTCTCTACTACCTTTGTTAAGTATTGACAGTTGGGAGAAGATTTGGTTTTAATTATAATTTCCCAACGTAATCAAATGAAAAGCTTCAACCTTGCCTTTTGTCTACCCTCTTCACAGCTTAAGGTCAGCATATCAAAGAAACCTTGAATCTGAGCTGACATTACTAATTTACCTTGACCAATAAATTGGAGAAGGAGTGACATCTGGGACTTAAGTCTACATACACTTAAAAATAAACACTTAGAATAAACACTATTCTAGGAACTCTGGCATCATTTAAGAAAATATCATGGACAGCAGCACTAGCTGAGCATCTGACTGACATCCGATATCAACTGCCAACCACGCTTCACCTCACGCTTTACCTCACATCTCACACCTCACGCTTTACATCCAATATCAACTGCCAACCACGTTTCACCTCATGCTTTACCTCATGCTTCTAACTCAGACACTGTGGCCTTTGCCTCTCACTGAAATCACATGTGAATCCTCCTTTGGAGTCTACTCAACAACAGAATTGTGGGGAATATCTTTAAATATTTTGTTTTGTGTTTGTTTTAGTGTCGAAAATCTGGGATGGTCTATTTCAGGTCAATAGATAGCCAGAATATTGCCAAAATTACAATATAACTTTCTTTCACCAAATATTTAAGGAATATATTATACCAATTCTCTCTAAACTCTTTCAGAATACACAGCAGAGGAAATACTTTCTAACTTATTTTATGAGATCAATATTGTCCTAACCTGAAAAACAAAGACATTACAAGAAAATAAAACTACAGACCAATATCTTTGATTAACATAGATGCAAAAACAGATCTTCAGCAAAACACTAGCAAATCAATCCTGAGAATGTATAAAAAAAATTATATACCACAACCAAGTGGAACTTATCCCAAATACACAATTATGGTTCAGCATTATAACACTGATTAATATAATTCATTACAATAATATTCTAAAAAAGAAAAATCACATTTATGTAGTAACAGTATATCAACAGATGTAGAACAACTATTTGACAAAATCCAACACCCATTTGTAATAAAAATTCTTAGTAAGCTATGAAAGCAGGGGAACTGTCTCAACTTGAATAAGAACATGTGAAAAAAAAAACTACACTACAGTTAATATCATACTTAAAGGTCAGTGAACAAATACTTATCACTAATATAATGGAATAAGATAAGAAAAGAAGAAATATATACCATATATATTGGTACCCTCAAAAATTAAATGGTTAGGTATAAATCTAAGAAGTGAGGAAAACTATAGAACTCTAATGAAGGAAATCAAAGAACTAAATAAACAGAGAGATATTCCATGTTCATGGACAGGAAGGCTCAATACTGTCAAGATCTCAGAACTTTCCAACTTGGTCTACATATTCAATGCAATTCCAATCAAAATCCTAGCAAGTTATTTTGTTAATTTTGACAAACCAGTTCTAAAGTTTATATGGAAAGGGAAAGGACTCAGAATAGTCAACACAAACACTGAAGGAGAAGAACGGTTAAAAGGATTGACACTGCCCGACTTTAAGACTTAAAGACTAATCATAAAGCCTGTACTAATCATGACAGTGTGGTGTTAGAAAATAATAGACAAACAGATCAGTAGAACGGAATAAAGCCCAGGCACAGACATGCATTAATATCATCTGCTGATTTATGACAAATAAGCAAAGGCAATACAATGGAGCAAAGCCAGTCCTCTCAATAAATGGTGTGAGAAAAACCAAAAAACAAAGAAAAGCAGATAGAGACCTTAGAGTCTTTACAAAAATTAACTCAAAATGGACTGCAGACCTAAATTCAGCTTGCACAACAATAAAATAACATAGGCGAAATCTAGATGACCTTGGCTTTAGCAATGGGTTTTTAGAAAACAACAAAGGCTCAATCCATGAAAAGAATTGATAAACTGGACCTAATTGAACTTATTTTTTTTTTTTCTTTCTGTTAAAGACACTGTTACAAGAATGAAAACAGAGTAACAGACTGGGAGAAAATATTCACAAAAGCTGCTGCTGCTGCTAAGTCACTTCAGTCGTGTCCGACTCTGTGTGACCCCATAGACGGAAGCCCACCAGGCTTCCCCGTCCCTGGGATTCTCCAGGCAAGAACACTGGAGTGGGTTGCCATTTCCTTCTCCAATGTGTGACAGTGAAAAGTGAAAGTGAAGTCGCTCAGTCGTGTCCAACCCTTAGCGACCTCACGGACTGCAGCCTACCAGGCTCCTCCATCCATGGGATTTTCTAGGCAAGAGTACTGGAGTGGCTTGCCATTGCTTCTTTGATTCACAAAAGACACATCCAATAAAGGACTGCTACTCAAAATACAGAAAGAATTCTTAATACTCAACAAAAAAACAAAAAATATAATTTACAAAAATTAGTCAAAGACCTTAACAGACCCCTCATTCAAGAAAATAAACATATGAAGTGATGTTCCACATCATTTGTCATCAGTGAAATGCGAAATTAAAATACTGAGGTACCATGACACACCTATTAGAGTACCCAACATCAGGAACACTGACAACACCAAACACTGAAACGGAAATGGAAAAAACAGGGACATTCATTCATTGCTGATGAGAATGCACAATGGTAAGCCACTTTGGAAGACAGTTTGGCAGTTTCTTACAAAACTAAACATACTCTTACCATTTAACCCATCAATCACACTCAACCAAAAGGAATTGAAAACATGGGTCCACACAGAAATCTGCACACTTATGTTTATAACAGCTTTATTTTCAATCACCAGTGTTTGGAACCAAACAAGATGTTCTTCAGTAAAAAAATAAACTGTAGTATAAAGAGAAATGACATTTTATTCAGTGCTGGAAAGAAATGAGTTATCAAGCCATGACAAGATACAGAGGAACTTTAAATACATATTACTAAGTGAAATAAGCCTATCTGAGACAATTACATATTGTATGATTCCAACTGTATGACACTGTGGAAAAGGCAAACCTATGGAAACAGTAAGATTCATTCATGTTGGGCAGTTCCGTTCTGTTCAGCTGCTCAATCATGTCCAATTCTTTGCGACCCCATGGACTACAGCATGCCAGGCTTCCCTGTCCTTCAACATCTCCCAGAGCTCGCTCAAACTCATGTCCAATGAGTCGGTGATGCCATCCTCTGTTGTCCCCTTCTCCTCCTGCCTTCAATCTTTCCCAGCATCAGGGTCTTTTCCAACGAGTCAGTTCTTCCCATCAAGGTGGACAAAGTATTGGAGCTTCAGCTTCAGCATCAGTCCTTCCAATGAAGATTCAGGACTGATTTCCTTTATGATTCACTGGTTTGATCTCCTTGCAGTCCAAGGGAGTGTATACGTAACAGTATTTTTAGACAACAGCAAGAGTGAACTCTATTGTAAACTATGAACTTTGTTGATGATGGTGTTTCAATTTAAATTCATCTACTGTAACAAATGTATCACTCTGGTGAGGGCTATTATTAATTGGGGAGATTTTTCATGTGTGGGACAAGGGGAAATATGAAATATCTCTGTACTTTTTTCTCAATTTTGTTGTGAACCTAAGATTTCTATAAAAAACAATCATAATATATATGTAGTGTAACCATAAAAATCAGGAAATAATATTGATAATCATCCTACAATGATAATCATCCACCTGTAACACTGGAAACCTGGGTTTGAATCCTGGGTTGGGAAGATCCCCTGGAAGAGAGCATGGCAACCCACTCCAATATGCTTGTCTGGAGAATCCCCATGGACAGAGGTGCCTGGAAGGCTACAGTCCATGGGGTCACAAAGAGCCAGACAAGACTGAGTAACTAAGCACAGCATCATCTAATCTACAAGCTTCATTCAAATTTTAACTCCAATCTGGTAAAGAACTTTAGAGCAAAATGATCTGTCCAGGATCATACCTAATATTTATTTGTTGTGTGTTCTTAAGTCACCTTGTGCATGTGAGCTCAGTCACTCAGTTGTGTCTGATTCTTTGTGACCCCGTGGACTGTAGCCTGCCAGGTTCCTCATCTATGGAATTATCCCAGCAAGGATACTGGAGTAGGCTGCCATTTCCTCCTCCAGGGAATCTTCCTGACCCAGGGATCCAACGTGCATCTCCTGTGGCCCCTGCATTGGCGAGTGGATTCTTCATCACTGAGCCACCTAGGAAGCCCTTGAAAGAAAAGTGAAAATGAAGTTGCTCATTCGTGTTCTACTCTTTGCGACCCCATGAAATGTAGCCTGCCAGGCTCTTCTGTCCATGGGATTCTCCAGGCAAGAATACTGGAACCATCTCCTTCTCCAGGGGGTCTTCCTGACTGAGGGATCAAACCCAGGTCTGCAGGCAGACTCTTTACCATCTAGGTCACCAAGTAAGTCATTAGTCACCTTTAATCTGTGACAACTCTTCAGTCTCTTCCTATCTTTCATAGTTTTAACCTATTTTGAAGACATAAGCTTGCCATTGTGTAGAGTATGTTAGTTTAGGTTTTCCTGCTGTCTTCTTCTCCTTCTCCCTCTGTTTAGATTCTACTTATGAATTTTCAGTTGCGGTATCACAGAGTATTTTGTATTTATTATATCTTATCAGAACTTGTTTTTTCATTATATTTTCAGGTGAAGAAAGATTTTTATATTTTCACTCACTGTTGATGCTCATTTTGGTCACTCAGGTTTTCCCAGAGTAAGTTATTCAATTAAAGTCTATAATTATTGTGTTGTGAGGCAATGCTTTGAAACTAAAGTCTTATTTCCTATTATGCTTTTATTCAACAATTTTAGAAGCCATTGATGATTTTCTCTTGTCAAGTTTAACTATCTTGGTTGCCAAATGGTGATTCTTTAATTCCACCAGTCTCTAAACATTTTACTCATTCATTCATTCAATAGAGTACAGACTCACGAATCTTACTTTCTTCAGTAGATTATAATCTCTCACTGTTATTACATATGCTGATACTCAAATTGTCCCATACTTGGCAGCTACATATCATGCAAGCTTTCTTATATAGCATTTTAATATCTATACCACTCCTCAAGCACTTATTTTCTGGACACACACACACATATATATCCACATCAGATCAGATCAGATCAGTCGCTCAGTCGTGTCCAACTCTCCGCGACCCCATGAATCACAGCACGCCAGGCCTCCCTGTCCATCACCAACTCCCGGAGTACACTCAAACTCATGTCCACAGAGTCGGTGATGCCATCCAGCCATCTCATTCTCCGTCGTCCCCTTCTCCTCCCGCCCCCAACCTTTCCCAGCATCAGAGTCTTTTCCAGTGAGTCAACTGGTCACATGAGGTGGCCAAAGTATTGCAGTTTCAGCTTTAGCATCAGTCCCTCCTATAAACATCCAGGATTGATCTCCTCTAAAATGGACTGGTTGGATCTCCTTGCAGTATAAGGGACTCTCAAGAGTCTTCTCCAACACCACAGTTCATATCTTTGCCTATTTATATTTTAGTTCTTTTTAAAATTTTTAGAGCCAAAATATAAGTTATTCAAAGCCAAAAATGTTTTTAATACATTTTTGTTTAGCCAGGTAAGTTCATGTAGTGGTTTGCCTGCGTTAGCACTTAAACATGATAGCTGATTTATTGACTTGACTTTATTGAAGTGTCTTTCCTGAAGCAAAGGGGAACAAAGCTCTAGCTTTACATTCAGCCTGTTTTTGGCCTCATTTCTGATGCTGAATCCTACTACCACTAGTGCAGAGAAGCTGGGGAACAGGGAAAGATGTAGGTGACTGGTTTAAAAATATGTAATACTGTTCACCTATGCTCTCCTTTTTTTCTTTCCTTCTTTTTTTTTTTTTTGATTCTTGAGGTGTTCATAATTTATTGAAACTAAACAAATAAGTTTAATTAAAATTACTGTACATCTATTATAATACAAACTAATTAAGAAATAAAATTACCTTTATTCTTTCCTATATCTAGGGTTACTAAGATAAAGCTTTTTATTTTTAAGTAGATATTACATTCATGGGTGATAAAATCCTGGAGCCTCAGTCAAGCACATAAAGTACAAATCCTGATAAATAATTAATATTATCAAGCTTATGTGGTTTCAGCCTTGTTTGCGGGCCAGCAACCTGATACTTCTTCCTTTCTGCTTGGGTGTGGGCCCTGGGATACCACTGGTATATACTCATTAGAGGCAGCTTGCTCTCATGCAGTACATATAGTCATATCCTGTTTTGTTTTGTTTTTTATCCCCAGACTGAGGGCTACCTAAACTTTGATCATTCATTTATGCTGTTTTAATAGATGCAATTTGTTTTATTTTCTACCCTGAGAGCTAAAAATACACTCCTCTTCAAAATAATCAAGTCCACACTGCACTCCATGGCATCATGAAGACAGACCTCCTGCAGCATTTCAGTGGTCATGTTTTCATAGATGATGCCCATGTAGGACTCCAAGATTCTGACCAGTGCAGATACTATCATTTTCTGCTTGTTTAGTAATAAGTCCTGTGTTCTGGGTACACTTTGATGAATGTCGTATGTACCAAGTCAATCTCTCTCCATTAGGGAACTCACCAGTTCATTATGTGGAAGAACAAGAGTGGTGGTGATCTTCTAGGGAGAGATTTCTAGAAGAGATGACATTTAACCTGAGTCTCACCTAAAATGAATGGGTGCTTGCCATGTGCATGTGTTGGTGTCAAAAATAACAGCCAGCTAGGGCAGAAGGGGCCGGGCATTTCAGACTTGAAGGATAATCAGAGGGCAAGATGTGCTGGAAACACATCAGGATACAATCAAGAGAAAGAAGAAATGCTCTGATCATAATATTCTGATGTTAAAATTTTATTTGAATGTGATCCTTTGGAATACATTGGTGGTTTTCAAAATTAGGGTCTCAGACAGTCTACCATGACACAGAAAAATAATGACAGTATAATAGGTTTTATATAAATTTGGTTAAATACTTGAGTATTGAGAAGAGATGGTTATGTTTGGTGTTCACGATCTTTTAGAAAATTAGAGTGTGGGGTTTTGTTTATTTTAAAAGGTTGGCAGCCCTATGTGAGATAATGCAGATAGAGGATGGGAAGCCATGGAAGGACAGTAAGCTGAAGTGATACATTATTTGAACTCTAAATTTTCAGCCTATTCTTCTTCCCTATTGTGCTTATTGCCAATTGTTTTGTCAGTCCCATAGACATTTCAACATCAGTAAATTTTAAGTTTATACTCATCTCCCTTCCATTCCATACTGCCTTGATATATGTTCACGTAGCCAGAGGTAGAGGTCTCAATTCATCCTCAACTCCAGCACCCTGATTTCTACACGGAGAGTTTGCCTAGTTCCAAGTTAGCCTTGTTTCTCCCTTCAGCTTTGCCTTCTTCCCCAGCAGTCCCTGTCAGTCCCCTCTGTTGCTTCACGTCTTTCTCCCTTTGCTGGGATGTTTTCCCATCCTCTCATCTTACTGCACACATCCTTCCAAGATTTCCTTTGTAGTCACTTTTCTTCTGAGCATTCTTGGAGTCACTGGGGTAGAGAACCTTTTCTTTCTCCATGCTGTTTTATGCTCTGTGCATGCTTCTATTAAAATGTGAGTCACAAGGGAAAGGACCACCACTGTTTTATTCATGATTCTAGGACTAAAATCATGTCTGACCTACAGTGGGTACTCCGTAAATAAACTTCTTCTCTCACCAATGCTTTATTTACTTCCAAAATATTTTTACTTGGAAACAAACGCTTTATTTACTTTCAAAATATCTAGCATTTTATTTATATGTGGAATCTAAAAAAATAAAATAATTGACAAATATAATAAAACGGGAACAAACTCACAGATACAGCAAACAAATTAGTAGTCAACAGTGGGCAAGTGAAGATAGAAGGGGAAAAATAAAGCAAGAGGACTAAGAAACATATACTACAAGGCATAAAAAAAATAGGATACAAGGATAGCACAGGGAATATAGCCAAATGCTTTATGATAACTTTATATAGAGTATAATCATATAAAATAAATCACAGAATACCTGAAACTAGTAAAATATTGCAAGTCAATTATACATCAAAATTCTTTTTTTTTTTAAATTTTTAAAAGAACAGGGACACAAAGGTTACCATAAAAAGCCAATTCATCACAGGAAAAAAAAGTGTGACAGAGTACATAATTGAGGTCTATAAATTATAAATTATCACTATGCAGCACCTAAATTTGTACCAAACTCTATATCAGAACAAGAGTCTCTTCTCCATCTCAGAGAATCCCTCCATTCAAAAGATATTCCAATGAGATACATGAAATGAATTTATTCATTCAACAAATATTTTTGAATTCATGTACCTTCTTTTCTTTTCTGAGCACTGAGGTAGGACAAAGAGAATGAAAATGTAAATGTAAAAGTGGAAACTAGTGGTAAAAAGCACTCTAATTTTTAAAAAATTTTATTTGACTTTGGAATAATTTAGCCACTTAAAACCTCTGAGCTTCTTACTTCCCATCTACAGCTTTCTAAATAAGGAAGCTTTACTGATCCTTTCCAGCTTCAAAATTAAATGAGCCAAAGATTTTCCAAAAAATTCTGTTTCATCTCTGAGTGAGACTGAGACATCAAGAATCAGAAAGAACACAGATTCATCAGGGATTTTAAGATTCAGAAATGGAAGCTGAAGCATCAGTCACAAGAAACAGATAAAGCCAGGCATAGTATTGAAGGACTACGTGCTGTCTATGAGATTCACATAAAGTTGTCAAAGTTGAATCATTAATAAAGGTCTTTCCTACAGATTATAACTAAATTTCCTCTTGGCAAGTTTTTAAACAAATTTTCTTTAATCCCTATGTGAGAAAAATATCATATTTATATTAATTTTCCAGAAAGGTTTGGTATTATATACCATCAAGTAAATTATATATTTTATCCTTTTCAAATTTTACTCTTTCATATGAAATCAACACTAAATATAGTTTAAAGAAAGGAATTTTTCCCCAAAATAAAACTAAAAATCTCACAAGTTGTGAATGACTTAATAATTTTAAACATTTAAATCTATTAATGTTTTGAAGTTTGAAGTACAGATAATAATATACTCTCATCTTCTATCTGTCCTTAACTTCAAAACAACTGCCTTTTCAAATTCAGATATACTTCTTAACCTAAACTAGGTGTTGACATTTATATTATATACAACATTTACATGAACACATATTTTTCCAACATATCTTTTGTCCATAATTAAAAGTATTTTTAAATTGTTAGTATTAATTACAAAGCAAAAAGGAGAAACATAATAAAATACTAAAAATACACTGTATACATTATGACTACTATTTCATTAAAAATATTAATATAAAAAAGACAAGTAAAACCATTCCATAAAATACATTGCCCTAAGAAGAAAACATCTATTAGAAAATCATTGACTTTCTCTTTAAGTAATGAATAAAACAATTTCATTCTGTTCTATTCTACTTTCCTTGATTTCACTACTAGAAAGATGATATATTTCTTTTGGTACATATATCTCTCAAGTTATTCACTGGTGCAGTGTTGGACTTTCAAACTACAGCCAGTTGAACTGGGATTTCAAGTTGGTCTTTAACATATATGATTAAATGTTTTCACCATTACAGATGACAATTTTACATTACTGTCTGGCAACAAATATTTCTTTAAATGTTTCATTTTATATATTCAGAAATCAATAAATAAGTCAGTTAATATGTTAATACATTAAACAGACAAATGAACAAGCTTGGTGAACTATATTGGTAATCATTTGGGGCTTATTTATTTGACATATTTCTTGTTTTTTTCATATCTCACTTCTATTTTTAACTAAACTTTGTTATATATCCCTAATCCTTGATATTTTGTACATTCTATTTAGTTTCCAAAAATGATTTTTCTTTTCCTATCATGATGAGTTTTTACTATATAAATACTTTCTAATTTTACAAAAGTATTTTTAACTGTTAGCATCTATATGCTTCTAAGAAAACAGCACCTTTTTTAATCACAAAAGTGGAATTTCCTCAGAATAACACTGTTTAAGTTCCTCTAATTTTTACAATATATTTCCTTTATTTTGAAGAATATTTAATAACTCAATATGTATTTTAGTCTGACCTCATCAGAGGGCAAATCTTAAAAGCAACTTCTATCGTGTAATTTTTAAGTTCCTCAAGTATTTCTAACTCAGTATGCATCCCCACCCAACTAAGACAGAGTATTAGAATTTCCTGAGAAAATTATTTTGCCTAAGTGCTAATTTTGGGAAAATGCTATTAAAGCAATATATATCAAATGGAAATATTAAAACACAGAATATCATATCATTTCATCCCTCAGCAACTAGAAAATAATAAATATATTAAGATTAATATATAATTGAGAATCTCTTAAATTAAGAGTATAAAGTATAATCTTGAAGCTGACTTGAAAAAATAATTCAGAAAAGTACAAATATGGATGGAAAATTCACTAAATTTTGAATGGTAGTCTTGCACATTAATCAATGGATAGTGGAATCCTCTATTTGAACTAAACATGCATTTTTACATTTTAATGCTGTATTGGAGTTCCCCTAGCTCTTTACAGAACTTCAGTACTAACTCTCTCGATAAATTCCCTAGTCTTCTGGATGGTGAGATATATGGTAATTCAACGGCTTTCATGGTTGTGGGCCAACTCCCATCCCAATCGTGTTTTTCATTCCTTCTATTTCAGCCTTCACGTTCATAAAATTATACACTACATACACACATATAATACACATAATTTTATTTCTATATATATAGAAATATAAATTTTTTTCTGTAAAAGTTTTATCTGAGTTTTGTCAACTTCTTTACAATTCATTCGGAGAAGGAAATGGCAACCCACTCCAGTGTTCTTGCTTGGAGAATCCCAGGGATGGGGGAGCCTGGTGGGCTTCCGTCTATGGGGTCACACAGAGTCGGACACGACTGGAGTGACTTAGCAGCAGTAGCAGCAGCAGTTGCAATTCATTTTTTGTCATATCATCTCATTTCTAAAATTTTGCAATTTTTATTTGTTTTTTAAAAATATTTTTTGGTAAATTCTTGCTTTTCTTTGAGTATGTGTTTTGGCAACACATCACTCTGATGTGACTTCACTGTGTTAGGGGAATTACTTATTAATAATTCTCATTTTATTTTTGTTTCACACAACTTGTATGAAATTCAACCAAAGTTCTTTTCTATCACTAATGAGGTGAGATGAGCTCCCAAACAGGAATGATCTCATCACCACAGGGACACCTGGAAATGTCTACAGACATTTTTGGTTATTATAACTGATGGGTTGCCACTGACATCTACTGAATAAGCCTAAGAATATGGCTAAAAATTCTGCAATGCATAGGACAGTTTCCCTCAATAAACAACTGTCTGGTCCAAAATGTCAATAGTATGTAGACTGGGAAACTCTAGAGCCACATTCCAATAAAGGAATAATCAAGATTCCAGAGAAGATAGTTTTCCTGAGCTTCATAGCTCTAATATTGCTTCTTCTGTTTTAATCATAAACTAGTCAAAAATGGGTCTTCATAATTTCTGCAATGTACTTTATCTTCTTCCTACGTATATTTCATTTTTGAGGTGAATATCTATTGGAAAAAGCTGGCTTAAAAAACTAAGATCATGATGTCTGTTCCTATCACTTCAATGCAAACAGAAGAGGGAAAAGTGGAAGCAGTGACAGATTTTATTTCTTCGGCTCGAAAATCACTACAGATGGTGAATGCAGCAGCCATGAAATCAAAAGATGTTTGTTCTTTGGAAGGAAAACTATGACAAACCTAGACATCATACTAAAAACCTGAGACATCACTTTGCCAACAGATGTCCATATAGTCAAATCTATGGTTTTTCCAGTAGTCATCTACGGATGTGAGAGTTGAATCATAAAGAAGGCTGAGCACCGAAGAACTGATGCTTTCGAATTGTGCTACTGAAGAATACTCTTGAGAGTCCCCTGGACTACAAGGAGATGAAACCAGTCAATCTTAAAGGAAATCAACCCTGAATATTCATTGGAAGGATTGATGCTGAAGCAGAAGCTCCAATACTTTGGCCACCTGATGCAAAGAACTGACTCACTGGACAATACCCTGATGCTGGGGAAGATTGAAGGCAAAAGGAGAAGAGGGCAGCAGAGGACGAGATGGTTTGATGGTCTTATCAACTCAATGAACATGAATCTGAGCATACTCCAGGGGATAGTCCGGGAGAAGGATAAGGGAGCCTGGCGCACTGCAGTCCATGGGGTTGCAACAAATCGGACATGACTTAGTGACTGCAAGATCTCCAGTTATCAAGCCCATCAGAAGTCTCCACTTTCTTGCTAATTCCTCTTCACAGATGCTGATACATGATATGTCACCTTGGTGCCCAATGTTTAACTCACATTTTCTTCTCTTAAGATTGTCATGTATACATTTTCACTTAGTTTTCTTAGATGCTATCGATGACAATTTTTAACCAATGATTCAATTTCTATATAAGTATCATTTTTCAATTATATGAGTTCAAAAAGCTTAAAATAATCTTGGTATTTCTTCTTGAAAATGCTTGACAATCTATACTTTAAAATTAGGTTGTTAGTTTAAATTTTTAAATTTACAGGCAACATCATGTTTCTATTTTTTTTCAATGTCTTGATCTGTCCTTCATTTGTAGTTATGTCATTCTGTAGCTTTGTCACTATGTCACACTGTTTTCTTTTTCTATATAGTAAATACATATTTATATATATTTTTTATATATTAAATTTTTCAAAATAATTAATGTCAAAGAACCAATAAACAAACCTGGTCTTATTTTTATCTTTTTTATCCCTCTATTTTCTTTCATTTGCTATGTTGGCCTTTCTATTTTTTTTTTATTTTTAAATGAGGCTTTTAATTAATGTTTGACAGAGCTGATTCAGGTTGAATAGACTAAATTTCTTTAAACAAACTTACTTATACTCCAGAGTCCTTTAAAAACTTAATAGCATTTATACATTGAAGGTATTTGATTTTCTTGTAACTAGCACTTCAAATGCAACAAGCATTTGAAGCAACAAGCATTTGACCCAACAAGTAAAAATTTCTACAGTTCATAACTTTTATAAATAAATTAAATGTACAGTGAATAAGTTCTCTGAAATATTTCAATATTTCTGCAGGTTTAGTAACATCATAAAATACATTTCAACTAAAATTCACAAATCTAAAAACCTGTTAGGCATTTTTAGGCGTTTTAAGTTGGAAATGAAGACAAATGTTACATCGTAATATGCCAATTACAAATGGTACTTCAAATAGCAAATACTACAGTTTGTCCCAAACTTTAAAAACTATTCATGAACTCAACACTGAACTATTGATGGCTATGAGAATTGTTTCCTAGCCTTTTTGAAAATTTCAACCCATTTACGTTTAAGGTAATTATTGATAAGTACAATCCCGTAGCCATTTTCTTTATTGCTTTGGGTTCAAGTTTATACACTCTTTCTGTGTTTCCTGTCTATAGAAGATCCTTTAGCATTTGTTGGAGAGCTGGTTTGGTGATGCTGAATTCCCTCAGCTTTTGCTTGTCTGTAAAGCTTTTGATTTCTCCTTCATATTTGAATGAGATCCTTGCTGGGTATAGTAATCTGGGCTGTAGGGTATTTTCTTTCATCACTTTAAGTATGTCTTGCCACTCCCTTCTGGCCTGAAGAGTTTCTGTTGAAAGATCAGCTGTTATCCTTATGGGAATCCCCTTGAGTGTTATTTGCTGCTTTTCCCTTGCTGCTTTTAATATTTGTTCTTTGTGTTTGATCTTTATTAATTTGATTAATATGTGTCTTGGAGTATTTCGCCTTGGGTTTATCCTGTTGGGGACTCTCTGGGTTTCTTGGACTTGGGTGATTATTTCTTTCCCTATTTTAGGGAAGTTTTCAACTATTATCTCATCAAGTATTCTCTCATGGTCTTTCTTTTTGTCTTCTTCTTCTGGGACTCCTATGATTTGAATGTTGGAGCGTTTAACATTGTCCCAGAGGTCTCTAATATTGTCCTCATTTCTTTTAATTCGTTTTTCTTTTTTCCTCTCTGTTTCATTTATTTCTACAATTCTATCTTCTAGTTCGCTAATCCTGTCTTCTGCCTCTGTTATTCTATTGTTTGTTCCCTCCAGAGTGTTTCTGATCTCATCTATTGCATTATTCATTGTATATTGACTCTTTTTTATTTCTTCTAAGTCCTTATTAAATCTTTCTTCCATCTTCTCAATCCTTTTCTCAAGGTTATTTATCTGTAACTCCATTTTGCTTTCAAGATTTTGAATCATTTTCACCATCAAAATTTGAAATTCTTTATCAGGTAAATTCCCTATATCTTCTTCTTTTGTTTGTGTTGGTGGGCAATTATCTTGTTCCTTTACTTGCTGGGTATTTCTCTGCCTCTTCATCTTGCTTATATTGCTTTGCTTGGGGTGGCCTTTCCCTCTTCTTGCAGTTTGTGGAGTTCTCTTTATTATGTAGTTTCTTCGCTGTGTGTGGGGTTGGACGGGTGACTTGTTCAGGTTCCCTGGTTAGGGAAGCATGTGTCGGTGTTCTGGTGGGTGGAGCTGGATTTCTTCTCTCTCCTTTCGAAGACAATGGGCTGCTTTTCTGGGAGCCTGATGTCCTCTGCCAGTATTCAGAAGTTGTTTTGTGGACTTTACTCCATGTTCAAATGTTCTTTTGATGAATTTGTGGGGGAGAAAGTGGTCTCGCCATCTTATCCCTCCGCCATCTTGTTCCTTCCTCCCCAGAACACTGGATTCTTATATTCCACTTGGTCGTGGAGTATCTCTTCACAGCTGCTCCAGCAAGGTGCAGCCGCTGTACCTTACCTTGGACGAGGGGTATCTCCTCAAGGCCGCCCCTCCTGCTTTGAATGTGGATCAGCTCCTCTCGGCCCTCCGGTGCCCAAGCAGCCACCGCCTCCTGGACGTGGTACAGCTCCTCTCGGCCACCGCCCTAACCCTGGGCACGGGGTAGCTCATCTCAGCCACGATTCTGCACGTGGTCGGTTGCGCCGGAGCCGGGCGTCTCCCGCGTCTGCGCCGCCGGAGCCGGGCATCTCCTGCGTCTGCGCCACCGGAGCCGGGCATCTCCCGCGTCTGCGCCGCGGAGCCGGGCGTCTCTCACATCTAATTTAGGTGCATGTGCTTACTACCAACCTGAAACCACTTTAGTTTCTCAGATAGACCACTCAGGTAGAATAATATTAAACCTCAGTCCAATGTGAGTGCAGCATAAAAATTACAGATTTTCTAGAGGAATCTTTCATTGCCACCATTTTTTTTTCCTTTAAAGACCTGAGTTTGAAAAAATCATCTCCCTTTCTCAGAGTTCCAAGATTTTTCTGCTCACTCTTTCACTGAGGCTCTGTCCATTCGAGGTTCATACTGACAAAAAAGTATCTACCTTTAGTTCATCCAAGATCATTTCTTTTCTGTGTGAATATTAAAGCATAATCTTGAGGGTTTTGGCAATGAACCTTACATCCACTAGGGTCTAAATATTATTTTTCCAGTTTGGAAAACTGATTCTGGTTTGCTTTTGATATGTGACCATTTCACTTACTTTACTGCAAGTTTACCTAAAAAGGATGTGAGACTATGCCCAGAACTTTTGGTGTTCTACAGCTGGATACTTTGTCAGTTAACATAATTAATCCAAATTAATATGGAATTAATATGACCTGGAATTTCTTACCAACCTCTTTCATTTATTAATTCTTTAGAGAATTTTTGGAAATATTTAACTATTTTTATGTTCCTCTGGATATTACTCTACTGTACTTTGCATAGGACCTCACATATTAGAAATTTCTGGATCAGCCTTAGTGGAGATGCATCACAGCCTATTAGCGCATAAAGTTGCTTCACACTTCCCAAGGGATCCATTTAGGTCTTTGCTATTTCCAAACCATCCACAATGCAAACCTATAGGAAACATTTCTATATGTTTCTAGGTATTCTTTATGAATGTACACCCTATTTGTCCATCTTCAGGTTTTTTTTTTTCCTCCTTCTATCAGAACTCACTTCACAATGCTTCATGCTGTTACAGAGTTAATATACAATAATTTTAATGGCACTCTTGATCAAAGTATTTTTTCCTACCTATTTGGATGAACCTTTTCCTCACCTAAATCTAAATATCTTTATATCATCATATGTATTGGCAAGCACTGATTTAAAAGTCACACCATAAAAGAAGTCTACTTACATACTTGGCCCTCAAGAATACCTTTCAAGATTATACTGATTTACATCACTTAAAAAGTACTACTTCAGGTGAAGTAGTCCACTGGTGAAGAGTCTATTTGCCAATGCAAAGGACATGGGTTTGACCCCTGGTCCAGGAAGATCCCACATGCCACGGGGCAGCAAAGCCATGTGCCTTAAGTACTGAGCGTGCGCTCTATAGCCCACAAGCAGCAACTACTGGAGCCCG
Source organism: Moschus berezovskii (assembly GCF_049115385.1). NCBI lineage: Eukaryota > Metazoa > Chordata > Mammalia > Artiodactyla > Moschidae > Moschus > Moschus berezovskii. Next base: position 28,206,764 of record NC_142475.1, read on the forward strand.
TGAACCCTGGTGCTCCTGCTCTGCAACAAGAAAAGCCACCCCTATGAGGACAAACCACAACTACAGTAGTCCCCCCTCTCTACAACTAGAGAAAATCACAGGCAGCAACAAAGATCCAGCACAGATGCAAATAAATAAATATTTCAAAGTACCACTTCTCATATTTTCTATTGTTCTTACTTCCAACAACAGTTATTTTCCTAACTCCTTTCCATTCCTGCTGTATACTTTCAGCAAATAAAATCAACAAGCAAATGTAAACAACAAAAATACTGTCAAAAATCCCTTATTTTCTCAGTGCCAAACTATAATTGAAAAGAATCTACCTACATATTCTTAGTTTTAATAAATGGCTGTCTACTATCCTATTTGAGGACAGAATAACATCCTGTCCTGAGGCTTCCATGATTTTTTCAGAAGAACTAAAATGAATTTCTTCTTTATTTATACCAAGATACTGTCTCATTTTGATTCCTCAGGTTAACTTTTTTTCACATACAAGTTTTTGTTATTAAAAAATAAAACAGTAAAATAGAAAATAAATTCACATATACTTTCCAGTACAGTCTTTCTGGCCTCCTCAAAACCTACTTCAGAGAGTCCATATTTTCCAATTCATATTTCCTAGCTTCCTATTCAGTCCTTAAGCACTTTGATTTCCTCACCCATTTTTTCACAGGTTTAGCTTGCTGTGATCATACTAAGCCAGTGTTTTAATTCATACATTTTGTAAATCATTAAGTATGTATGGTGTGCTAGTTGTTGGTGCTGCAAGATTATGCTAAAAACAAATTTAGCATGAATTCATTGCTTTCATTAACACTTTATTATAATTCAGAAAGACTGATTCTTAATTTTTTATTATTAAGTGTCTCAGTAATTTTTTTTAAGAAAATATAGTATTTACAATGCAATTAAGCTAAGGTATCCACTATGCACTTAAGACCTCTACTATAATAGAAGAGCTTCCAAAGATAATCCTGGGTGTAACGTCATGCTTTTTTCATGTCTTTTATCAAGTGGTTATTAAAATTATATAATAATTATATAATTTCAGGCATATATTATATATATTACATCTAAAATGCAAATTTTAGTATTATGAAGTTTTACACTACCAGAATATGATACCGAAATCTCATATCTGCTTTATGTTTCAAAGTAGTGCAGAGAATATCTTCTGCTTTATCCTAATTTGTTCTTAATATTTACCATGCTTTCCCACCTGTAAAAATTAAAACCTTCATTATGAACTTTGTAACTAAGAAATATTCCTGAAATGGTGTTTCAGCCTTTAGTACTAAATATTCAAAGCAATCATGGATCTTTCACTTGATGTGTTATTACCCATTATACTTCTGCCACCTTCAATCCCTCAAAATGATGGGTAATGTGGACCAAGAAATATGTTAATTTTCAAATCTTTGGTCATATTTTCAGTTTATAAAGTAAAATTATATTCATGATAAAAGTGAGACAACAATAATTTCTAAATACTGTGTTAATTCTCAAATCTTTGGTCATTTTTTCAGTTTATAAAGTAAAATTATATTCGTGATAAAAGTGAGACAACAATAATTTCTAAATACTGTAGTGAATTAATATTTTTAGAGTTGATTTACAATATCAGTTACAATGAAGCAATATTTTAAGAAGCAAAAATGGAACATAGCAAAGGTTAGCATTACTGGGTAATTTTATACCTTCACAGAAAATTTAAGGAAGACTAAATATTTTATACCTTCACAGAAAATTTAAGGAAGACTAAATATTTGTTTTATAGGGAGTGGTTATTTGCTTTAGGATATTTTCATTTTAAATTTTGACAGAGCTTTGTAAACATGTACATTGCAACAAAATTGAAGAATTTTAAACAAAATGGTCAATACCATTCTCTTTATGCCTGTCTCCCACTTTGAAAGCAAGGTATTTCAAGACCATGCAATTATTAACTCAAGAATTCTTGACTGGCTACTGGCCCAATGAATCAGTATGACTGGCAATATAGTTTTCTGAAATAAGCCAGTTTTAGTGAGAGTCCCTTAGATTGCAAGGAGATCCAACCAGTCCATCCTAAAGGAGATCAATCCTGGGTGTTCATTGGAAGGACTGATGCTAAAGCTGAAACTGCAGTACTTTGGCCACCTCATGAGAAGTGTTGACTCACTGGAAAAAACTCTGACACTGGGAAGGATTGGGGCAGGAGGAGAAGGGGACAACAGAGAATGAGATGGCTGGATGGCATCACCAACTCGATGGACATGAGTTTGAGTGAACTCCAGGAGTTGGTGATGGACAGGGAGGCCTGGTGTGCTGTGATTCATGGGGTCGCAAAGAGTCGGACACGACTGAGCCACTGAACTGAACTGAACTGAGGAGCGTTTTGAATTTTAAATAATTTCCAAATAAATTGGAGTCAGTTATATAAATTGTCTATGTCATATAGGATTTTTTGGTACTTTTGTTGCCTCAATATTATATAACAGTTCTCTCAGAAGGGAACTATCATCAAAAGAGGAGCAAAAACGAAAGAAAACATAGAGAGGACTGGATTCTGATATGAAATGATTATAAATTGAGACTACTAAAAAATGAATTAATGTTATTTAATTTAGTGATCTGGCTTCCCAGGTGGCTCAATGGTAAAGAACCTGCCTGCCAACGCAGGAGCCATTGGAGACACAGATTAATACCTAGGTCAGGAAGATCCCTTGGAGGAGGAAATGGAGACCCACTCCAGTATTCTTGCCTAGATAATCCCATGGACAGAGAAGCCTGATGGGCTACAGTCCACAGGGTCACAAATAGTTGGACATGATTAAGCAAGAATGTAATTTAGTGGTCTATATACTAATTGAGTACAACTCTCTTGACTTGTTTCATAATAATATTTTGCTAAATTAAATCCTTATAAAAAGGAAGACTCTGCATGATCATGTATCTATCACCTTAAAATTTTTTAGTCAAATTAAGGAGTATATGTAATTGGCTGGTTGATTCTAACTGTGCTGAAAAAGTGGATAATGAAAAGAGCACTCTCAGCTTTAATTCTGCATTAGTGACCTAAAAATCCTCTTTGTGCCCTGAAAGAAATCTTTATCTCCTGCAACTGATGGGTCAAAATTTCTGAAAAACCAATTCCAGAATATCATCCTGTAAGTGACTGAATTATAACAGAAATTGAATTCTAATCCCATAGCATATCTGCTGCTAAAGTGAAGTTACTGTTTAGGAAGGAACGGAATTCTAAAAAACTGGAATAGGGTATTGAGTGGATCCTGATGAACCTGGAACAGAAAACCCATCAATTCTGCTTAGTCTTCTTTACCAATAGAAGCAGCTATTCTTCCTCTGTCTGAGTGGGTTAGCCCTCTTTTACCTGAAGAAGCTGTAATTGAATCCTCTGTGGTAGTTTCCCAGCAAGCTACTGCTGATTCCCTTCCATCTCTCTTTGTTTTTAGACTAAAAGTAGACTCAAATCCCATCAGGCTCCAAAGGGTAAGGTACAAAGTTAGACTCATAAGGAAGGGAACTACTCACCAAAGTAACTGAATTTTTAAAAATATTACGCAGAATAAAATCTGGGAATATGTATGGGACTCGGTCATAAACGTGTTGAATCATGATGAAAAGAATATAAAGTGGGGTCAGGCTGAATTTATTGACATTGGCCACTATAGAGAGATTCTGGATTTTATATTTAACTTGACACACTTTAAAGGGCAAACATAGCCTGTAATAAATGAAGTTAAAATGCCATTAATAAAACTGCTATAGTATATTTTGAGGTAGGTATCCAGAGACAAGGGATATTTTAATGTTAGGGTTACATAACATGTAGATCTGCTCAACTTCTCCTGGAGTGTCCAAAAGGACATATCTTTCACTTGATTTTGAAAGATATATCTATGAGAGAAGCCCCAGCATCCTTGAAAAACTCTGTAACAGCTCTTGCTTGTAGACCTTAGAGTGGGAACTACTACCATCAAATTGTGGCTCATAAAATGTAATGGTAATAATGGGAGCCTTGATGGCAGTAGCCTAGTGACTATGATTAATTGTCATAAATAAGGTGGGCATGGTTACTCTAATAAACTACATACAGAACCAAGGCTGTAATCAGAACACTGATATACAGAAGCCTATGGTGTTGTCTGTTTTATCGTGGTGTGTCTAGAAGGCATCTCAGAAGCACATGAATTTTACAAATTTACTCCATAGTCTAGTCAGTAGGGATAGTGTTCCCCTTTCCCTTCCACACGACATCACATTGGTCCACTACAGAGGAGAGATTATGCTGACTGGACCTAGTAATCAGGAAGCACACCTAGTCTAGACACACTCAGAAGTCATTTTTGTGTAAAGGATGGGAAATAAATACAGCAAAAACTCAAGGGCCTTTAACCAACCTCAGAAAAGTTTCTAGAGGTCCAGTGGTGTGGAAATGTCAAGTTCTCCCTTTTATCAGTTCAGTTCAGTTCAGTCACTCAGCCGTGTCCGACTCTTTGCAACCCCATGAATCACAGCACGCCAGGCATCCCTGTCCATCACCAACTCCCGGAGTTCACTCAAACTCATGTCCATCAAGTCGGTGATGCCATCCAGTCATCTCATCCTCTGTAGTCCCCTTCTCCTCCTGCCCCCAATCCCTCCCAGCATCAGAGTCTTTTCCAGTGAGTCAACTCGTCGCATGAGGTGGCCAAAGTATTGGAGCTTCAGCTTTAGCATCAGTCCTTACAGTGAACACCCAGGACTGATCTCCTTTAGAATGGACTGGTTGGATCTCCTTGCAGTTCAAGGGACTCTCAAGAGTCTTCTCCAACACCACAGTTCAAAAGCATCAATTCTTCGGCTCTCAGCTTTCTTCACAGTCCAACTCTCACATCCATACATGACCACGGGAAAAATCATAGCCTTGACTAGACGGACCATGGTTGGCAAAGTAATGTCTCTGCTTTTTAAGGTGCTATCTAGATTGGTCATAGCTTTCCTTCCAAGGAGTAAGCGTCTTTTAATTTCATGGCTGCAATCAGCATCCACAGTGATTTTGAAGCCCAAAAAATAAAGTCGGACACTGTTTCCACTGTTTCCCCATCTATTTCCCATGAAGTGATAGAGACCAGATTCCATGATCTTTGTTTTCTGAATGTTGAGCTTCAAGCCAACTTTTTCACTCTCCTCTTTTACTTTCATCAAGAGGCTTTTTAGTTCCTCTTCACTTTCTGCCATAAGAGTGGTGTCATCTGCATATCTGAAGTTATTGATATTTCTCACGGAAATCTTGATTCCAGCTTGTGCTTCTTCCAGCCCAGTGTTCCTCATGATGTATTCTGCATATAAGTTAAAAAGCAGGGTGACAATATACAACCTTGACATACACCTTTTCCTATTTGGAACCAGTCTGTTGTTCCATGTCCAGTTCTAACTGTTGCTTCCTGACCTGCATACAGGTTTCTCAAGAGGCAAGTCAGGTGGTCTGGTATTCCCATCTCTTTCAGAATTTTCCACAGTTTATTGTGATCCACACAGTCAAAGGCTTTGGTATAGTCAATGAAGCAGAAAGAGATGTTTTTCTGGAACTCTCTTGCTTTCTCCATAATCCAGCGGATGTCGGCAATTTGATCTCTGGTGCCTCTGCCTTTTCTAAAACCTGCTTGAACATCTGGAAGTTCACGGTTCACATACTGCTGAAGCCTGGCTTGGAGAATTTTGAGCATGACTTTACTAGCGTGTGAGATGAGTGCAATTGTGTGGTAGTTTGAGCATTCTTTGGCATTGCCTTTCTTTGGGATTGGAATGAAGACTGACCTTTTCCAGCCCTGTGGCCACTGCTGAGTTTTCCAAATTTGCTGGCATATTGAGTGCAGCACTTTCACAGCATCATCTTTCAGGATTTGAAATAGCTCAACTGGAATTCCATAACTTCCACTAGCTTTGTTTGTAGTGATGCTTTCTAAGGCCCACTTGACTTCACATTCCAAGGTGTCTGGCTCTAAGTCAGTGATCACACCATCGTGATTATCTTGGTCGTGAAGATCTTTTTTGTACAGTCCTTCTGTGTATTCTAGCCACCTCTTCTTAAAATCTTCTGCTTCTGTTAGGTCCATACCATTTCTGTCCTTTATCAAGCTCTTATTTGCATGAAATTTTCCCTTGGTATCTCTCATTTTCTCGAAGAGATCTCTTGTCTTTATTCTGTTGTTTTCCTTTATTTCTTTGCATTGATCTCTGAGGAAGGCTTTCTTATCTCTCCTCGCTATTCTTTGGAACTCTGAATTCAGATGCTTATATCTTTCCTTTTCTCCTTTGTTTTTTGCTTCTCTTCTTTTCACAGCTATTTGTAAGGCCTCCTCAGACAGCTATTTTGCTTTATTGCATTTCTTTTCCATGGGGATGGTCTTGGTCCCTGTCTCCTGTACAATGTCACGAACCTCCATCCAGAGTTCATCAGGCACTCTATCTATCTTATCTAGTCCCTTAAATCTGTTTCTCACTTCCACTGTATAATCATAAGGGATTTGATTTAGGTCATATCTGAATGGTCTAGTGGTTTTCCCTACTTTCTTCAATTTAAGTCTGAATTTGGCAATAAGGAGTTCATGATCTGAGCCACAGTCAACTCCTGGTCTTGTTTTTGCTAACTGTATAGAGCTTCTCCATCTTTGGCTGCAAAGAATAGAATCAATCTGATTTCGGTGTTGACCATCTGGTGATGTCCACATGTAGAGTCTTCTCTTGTGTTATTGAAAGAGGGTGTTTGCTATGACCAGTGCGTTCTCTTGGCAAAACTCTATTAGCCTTTGCCCTGCTTCATTCCGTGCTCTAAGGCCAAATTTGCTTGTTACTCCAGGTGTTTCTTGACTTCCTACTTTTGCATTCCAGTCCCCTATGATGAAAAGGACATCTTTTTTGGGTGTTAGTTCTAAAAGGTCTTGTAGGTCTTCATAGAACCGTTCAACTTCGGCTTCTTCAGCATTACTGGTTGGGGCGTAGGCTTGGATTACTGTAATATTGAATGGTTTGCCTTGGAAATGAACAGAGATCATTCTGTCATTTTTGAGATTGCATCCAAGTACTGCATTTCAGACTCTTTTGACCATGATGGCTACTCCATTTCTTCTAAGGGATTCCTGCCCACAGTAGTAGATATGACGGTCATCTGATTTGAATTCACGCATTCCAGTCTATTTTAGTTCACTGATTCCTAGAATATCTACATTCACTCTTGCCATCTTCCTGTTTGACCACTTCCATTTTGCCTTGATTCATGGACCTAACATCCCAGGTTCCTATGCAGTATTGCTCTTTACAGCATTGGACCTTGCTTCTATCACCGGTCACATCCACAACTGGATATTGTTTTTACTTTGGCTCCATCCCTTCATTCTTTCTAGAGTTATTTCTCCACTGATCTCCAGTAGCATACTGGGCACCTACTGACCTGGGGAATTCCTCATTTAGTATCCTATCATTTTGTCTTTTCATACTGTTCATGGAGTTCTCAAGGCAAGTATACTGAAGAGGTTTGCCATTCCCTTCTCCAGTGGACCACATTCTTAAACTGCTGTATCTGGCCCCTCCTACCAAAAAACAAAAAAAAAAAGAGAGAGAGAGAGAAAAGGAAAACAACAGAACAAAACAGACTTGTAGGCCTCAGGATTTTGAGGCAATATAATCCTCATTCAGTACTACTACTCTCGTGCATCTTCTGACTAAGACGAAAATCAGCTAGCTTTGAGTGAAGCCTGGAACAAAAGAAAACTCTCTAACAGCTACATGTTTCCGTGTTAAATGAGGTTCCATAAATGCCTGGAATAAAAAGTAAGAAAATACAATCCTTTCCTGTCCTTGCAGATTGGCTCTAATAAGTTGTTCTGATGCTTTACAAGGCCGCTTACCACTCCAATTGGCTGCAGGAAGTTTCCCGCCTTGAGTGGGAAGATCAGGCCTGGATGAAAGCTCCCGGGTTCTCCCCCAGGTCTTGTCTGAGCATGCGCCTAGTCCTGGGCTTGCGCGTGGCTTTTAAACCCCCTTGAGTGCGGACGATTTCTCATAACCTGCTTCACTGAAAGAAACACAATCTTCAGCTTTTTCCTCTCAGAGTTACTCAAGCTTCCTGTTTTCTTTGCTGGGAATCTTTTGTCCCAGGTCTCACAGAGGTTTTTCATTTGTCTTTCAATGTTTCCAGGACGCCCGCTACATAGAAACTTTTCCTCTTACAGAGAGTTCCGGTTTCCCTATAGCAGAGCAGTTCTTCAGGCAGCTTCTAGAAAAACTGATGTAGTTTCACGCGAAGGTCTGCTCTGCTCTTTGTGGAGTGCGGCTGCACGCTGGGAACCTGGGCTGCCTTTTTTCGAGACCGCTGGTGAGTCGGGGCGTCCGGTGGCTTTTATTTGAAATAACGTTCACTTGGTTCCTGTAAACCTCCCACTATTTTCCAAAGTTCCCAGAAGTTGTTTCTGACACTTTTTGCTCATTCCCCGCCCCCGCGCTGTTTTTGTGGAGAAATGAGCCCCGAAAGTTACCTACACTGCTACTTTTGCTAATGCCATACTTCTTTATACTGACTTTTGAAGTAAAATTCTTTTTTTTAAAGCTGTTTTTTACATTTTGTATCTTTTGCTTTATGTATTTTAGTAATATTTTGTAACTTTTGAAATATTCTGCTTAGACTTAATTACCATAAGCTTCTGAAAGAATGGACACAATATTTTTCAGTAATTAGATTTTTTTTTAATTACCTCAAAAATTTTGTGGTTTTGTGTGTGTCTCTTTTTCCACTTCTTTTGTCAACAATAATTCTAAGTATTCGTTTTGATACAATGCGTATACTTAGTTTCTTAATTTCATTTTTTACGGTTCTTTTAGGGGTTATTTATTGCTGTTGCTGCTGTTAAGTCACTTCAGTCGTGTCCGACTCTGTGTGACCCCATAGATGGAAGCCCACCAGGCTCCCCGGTCCCTGGGATTCTCCAAGCAAGAACACTGGAGTGGGTTGCAGTGTATGGAAATACATTTGGTTTTTGTATGTTGATCTTTATTCTGAGTCCTTATTTAGCTCATTAGTTTTCATAGATTTTTTTTGTGTGTGTGTAATTCTTAAGATTTTCTTTATCCATGTTCATACTACCTGTGAATAAAAGTTTTAAACGCGGACTTTTTTTTTTTCAATCTTGCCTGATTGGCTACTTGCTCCGGCTAGAACCTCATGTATCATCCTGAATAGAAGTGGTGATGGAAGACATTTTGTCATGTTCCTGACTTTAGGAAGAAATGTCATTCTATCACTATTTTAGTTTCTTGAGACTTTTTTGAGATACTTTCCCAGAAAAATAGATTTTTTTTCTTGAGCCATTTCCTTATTAATTACAAGTGGCATATTTTTATGTGTCTGATGATCGTTTAAAAAAGAACAACAAACACTTTTTTATTCTATCACCAGACAAAAATAATTGACATATTTGCATTTAGAGACTGTGGATATTAAAAATGTACTTATTAGTTATTAACAGGAGTGTCAGTTTAATTGCCAACAGATATCAGTAACTATGTGTTTATTCTAAAGCTCATATTAGTTACTTGAATTATCAGCTTTTATTTATTTAATAAGCCTGAATAATAAACCATCTACTGTTATTTTTCACCAAGCTTCTTTTCATATTCTATTAGAGTTAGGTCCACTCAGATATAATCTTTACAGGTTAATACGTTGCTCTTTGCCTACATGGTGTCAAATATGCAAGTAAAAATTATTGTAAAGAAATAAGCTGTAATGTTAGTTAAAGTTATCTCTGAGTGGATAGACAATCATATATCAAATGACTAGGAAGGAATACACTAAAAAGTTAACTATAGTTATATATCAGTGTTGGGTTATGATTAATTTTGGTATTTTATATGCATAATTTCAATTTTTTTGTAATATTTGAATAGGTTAAGTAATTCAGCTTGACTTTAGCGAAGAAAAACACCTCAGATCTTGTCCCCAGGCTATCATTATTACATGGATAATTTTTTTCACATATTTTACACATTTTTTAAAGTTGTCTTCCTTTTAGTCATCTAAATGTCTTAGGAATATCAAGTGATAGGAGCAGATAAAAAGGGATAAGTATGAAATGTATCATAAGAGAGAGATGGCATACAGGAGAATTCTAGGTGGTGTGTAAACTAGCACAGGAAAAATCAAACATTGAACTTAGCCTTATTTGCTATTTGTATTGTAGTGCAATTTTCCCATAGATTTTGAGTATTTTTGGCAGGGTGTAACATCAGTTCAGTTCAGTTCAGTCGCTCAGTCGTGTCCGACTCTCTGCGACCCCATGAATCACAGCACACCAGGCCTCCCTGTCCAACACCAATTCCCGGAGTTCACTCAAACTCATGTCCATCGAGTCGGTGATGCCATCCAGCCTCATTCTCTGTCGTCCCCTTCTCCTCCTGCCCCCAATCCATCCCAGCATCAGAGTCTTTTCCAGTGAGTCAGTTCGTAACATGAGTTGGCCAAAATATTGGAGTTTCAGCTTTAGCATCAGTCCTTCCAATGAACACTCAGGATTGATCTCCTTTAGAATGGACTGGTTGGATCTCCTTGCAGCCCAAGGGACTCAAGAGTCTTTTTTAATTTATTTTTTTATTGGAGGCTAATTACTTTACGATATTATATTGGTTGGTTTTGCCATACATTGACATGGATCCGCCCTGGATGTACATGAGTTCCCCTTCCTGAACCCCTCTCCCACCTCCCTCCACCCCATATCTTCCCTCCGGGTCATCCCCGTGCACCAGCCCCAGGCATCCTGTATCATGCGTTGAACCAGGACTGGAGATTTGTTTCACATATGATAATATACATGCTTCAGTGCCATTCTCCCAAATCATCCCACCCTAACCCTCTCCCACAGAGTCCCAAAGACTGTTCTATACACCTATGTCTCTTTTGCTGTCTCGTATACAGGGTTAAGGTTACCATCTTTCTAAATTCCATATATAGGCATTAGTATACTATATTGGTGTTTTTCTTTCTGGCTTACTTCATTCTGTATAATAGGCTCCAATTTCATCCACCTCATTAGAACTGATTCAAATGTATTCTTTTTGATGGCTGAATAATATGTCTATAATTGTGTATATGTACCAAAGCTTTCTTATCCATTCGTCTGCAGATGGACATCTAGGTGGCTTCCATGTCCTGGCTATTATAACAGTGCTGCAATGAACATTGGAGTACATGTGTTTCTTTCAATTTTGGTTTCCTCGGTGTGTATGCCCAGGAGTGCGATTGCTGGATCATATGGCAGTTCTATTTCCAGTTTTTTGAGGAATCTCCACACTGTTCTCCATAGTGGATGAGCTAGTTTGCATTCCCACCAAAAGTGTAAGAGGGTTCCCTTCTCTCCGCACCCTCTCCAGCATTTATTGCATGTAGACTTTTGGATAGCAGCCATTCTGACAGGTGTGAAATGGGATCTCATTGTGGTTTTGACTTGCATTTCTCTGATTATGAGGGATGTTGAGCATTTTTTCACATGTTTGTTAGCCATCTGTAAGTCTTCTTTGGAGAAATGTCTGTTTAGTTCTTTGGCCCATTTTTTGATTGGGTCATTTATTTTTCTGGAGTTGAGCTGCAGGAGCTGCTTGTATATTTTGGAGATTAATTCTTTGTCAGTTGTTTCATTTGCTATTATTTTCTCCCATTCTGAAGGATGTCTTTTCACCTTGCTTACAGTTTCCTTTGCTGTGCAGAAGCTTTTGATTTTAATTATGTCCCATTTGTTTATTTTTGCTTTTATTTCCAATAGTCTGGGATGAGGGTCTTGGAGGATCCTGCTGTGGTTTATGTCGAAGAGTGTTTTGCCTATGTTCTCCTCTAGGAGCTTTATACTTTCCAGTCTTATATTTAGATCGTTAATCCATTTTGATTTTATTTTTGTGTATGGTGTTAGGAAGTGTTCTAGTTTCATTCTTTTACAAGTGGCTGACCAGTTTCCCCACCGCCACTTGTTAAAGAGACAGTCTTTTCTTCATTTTATGTTCTTGCCTCCTTTGTCAAAGATAAGGTGTCCATAGGTGCATGAATTTATCTCTGGGCTTTCTATTTCATTCCATTGATCTATATTTCTGTCTTTATGCCAATACCATACTGTCTTGATGACTGTGGCTTTGTAGTAGAGCCTGAAGTGTGACAGGCTGATTCCCCCAGTTCCATTCTTCTTCCTCAAGATTGCTTTGGCTATTGGAGGTTTTTTGTATTTCCATACAAATTGTGAGATTATTTGTTCGAGCTCTGTGAAAAATATCGTTGGTAGCTTGATAGGGATTGCATTGAATGTATAAATTACTTTGGGTAGTATACTCATTTTCACAATATTTATTCTTCCAATCCACGAACACGATATATTTCTCCATCTATCAGTGTCCTCTTTGATTACTTTCACCAGTGTTTTATAGTTTTCTATCTACAAGTCTTTTGTTTTTTTAGGTAGATATATTCCTAAGTATGATTCAATTCGTTACAATAATGAATGGAATAGTTTCTTTAATTTCTCTTTCTATTTTCTCATTACTAGTGTATAGGAATGCAAGGGATTTCTGTGTGTTGATTTTATATCCTGCAACTTTACTGTATTCACTGATTAGCTCTAGGAGTTTTCTGGTAGAGTCTTTAGGGTTTTCTGTGTAGAGGATCATGTCATCAGCGAACAGTGAAAGTTTTACTTCTTTTCCAATTTGTATTTCTTTTATGTCTTTTTCTGCTCTGATTGCTGTGGCCAAAACTTCCAGAACTATGTTGAATAGTAGTGGTGAGAGTGGGCACCCTTGTCTTGTTCCTGACTTTAGGGGAAATGCTTCCAGTTTTTCACCATTGAGGATGTTTGCTGTGGGTTTGTCATATATAGTTTTTATTATGTTGAGGTATGTCCCTTCTATTCCCACTTTCTGGAGGGTTTTTATCATAAATGGATGTTGAATTTTGTCAAAGGCTTTCTCTGCATCTATTGAGATAATCATATGATTTTTATTTTTCAGTTTGTTAATGTGGTGTATGACATTGATTGACTTGCGGATATTGAAGAATACTTGCATTCCTGGGATAAAGCCCACTTGGTCATGATGTATGGTATTCTTAATGTGTTGTTGGAACCAAATCAATAAAATTAAAAATGAAAATGGAGCTATCACAACTGACAACACAGAAATACAAAGGATTATTAGATAATACTATCAGCAATTATATGGCAATAAAATGAATAAGTTGGAAGAAATCGACAAATTCTTAGAAAATTACAACTTTCCAAAACTGAACCAGGAAGAAATAGAAAATCTTAATAGACCCATCACAAGCATGGAAATAGAAGCTGTAATCAGAAATCTTCCAGCAAACAAAAGCCCAGGTCCAGATGGCTTCACAGCTGAATTCTCCCAAAAATTTACAGAAGAGCTAACACCTATTCTACTCAAACTCTTCCAGAAAATTACTGAAGAAGGGAAACTTACAAACCCATTCTATGAGGCTACCATCACCCTAATCCCAAAACCTGGTAAAGACTCAAGAGTCTTCTCCAGCACCACAGTTCAAAAGCATCAATTCTCCGGCGATCAGCTTTCTTCACAGTCCAACTCTCACATCCATACATTACCACGGGAAAAACCATAGCCTTGACCAGACGGACCTTTGTTGGCAAAGTAATGTCTCTGCTTTTTAATATACTATCTAGTTTGGTCGTAACTTTCCTTCAAAGGAGTTAGCGTCTTTTAATTTCATATCTGCAATCAGCATCCGCAGTGATTTTGGAGTCCCCAAAAATAAAGTCTGACACTGTTTCCACTGTTTCCCCATCTATTTCCCATGAAGTGATGGGACCAGATGCCATGATCTTTGTTTTCTGAATGTTGAGCTTCAAGCCAACCTTTTCACTCTCCTCTTTCACTTTCATCAAGAGGCTTTTGAGTTCCTCTTCACTTTCTGCCATAAGGGTGGTGTCATCTGCATACCTGAGGTTATTGATATTTCTCCTGGCAATCTTGATTCCAGCCTGTGCTTCTTCCAGCCCAGTGTTCCTCATGATGTACTCTGCATATAAGTTAAATAAGCAGGGTGACAATAAATACACTTATATTTTTTAATTAGTTTATAAGAGACATCTTGTGAAAATTGTATGTTCCATATTTGAATTAGTACTGGGTAGGAAAATGAGACTTGGCAACAGTGAATAAGGAAACAGTAGAACTGGAACCAGGGGATAACATGAAAAAATAAGACGTAGTATTTTTCAGCATACTGTAAAGTGTATTGAACTTCCATAAGATTAAGGAGATATTTAAATCACCCATAATTTTAGTGATTCATGGATCCAACTGGATTAAATTTGGGTCTCTTCACACATAAAGCTATTTGAACTGTGTTATAACAGTCCAAACCAGCCAACCTCTCTTTGTATTGTGCTTGTGATTTATTTGTACAATTTTCAGAGTTTGGAATATTTTGAGTCTCTCTGAATTATTCACCATCTGCTTGTCTCCTTTGAGTGCAGAAGTCACCATTTGCTCTATTGTTGCTCAGGAGCCAATTTGCTTGTATGATACTCCAAGGTTTACTGTGCATCTGCACTATTGCATATTGGAGTTCAGAAAAATATGTCTCTGAAGCTTAGTTTATATAGTCAACCAAATGCAATTATTTGGAAAGTACAGAACGATCTCTGTACTAAAATTGATCTGCTCTAATCTAGAGAGAGTTAATATATTCATTGATCAATTCCATGCAAGGAGTGTAAATTTTACATAGACTAACACTAACAGATTGCAAAGATTCTAATGAGTGAGTTTCTCTGTCTTCTAGGACCTATACAAACATGCAACCATAATAAATTAGAAGAGCTGGCAAAAAGAAAAAAAAAAGGTACGCATACTCTTCACATGGTAATTACCCAAGTGGAGATTATATTAAAATAGGTGTTTTACTCAATTTCTAAAATCACACATTTTTTTACCTTAAGAATGGTAACATACCTGGATTATTGCCTGAATATAAAATCATTGTACAGGTGTTTTCACTATAGTGAGGGGATGTTGAGAGAGAATATTCAATTCAATAATTCAGGAAGTTTCAAAAGGTGTTACAGTAACCTAGAGTTGGCAGTTATGCATAATTTTCATATGCAGTTTGTTAAAACTTCCTAATTCTAGGCATCAACTCAAATTCTGAGAGCTTATAATTTGATTTTTATTGAAACCAGCACCTTGGTAATAATATATGGTACAGCAGTATATCTGAGCAACATTTATACGTGAGATATCAACATGACTAAAAATATTATTAACAAGAAGTCTGAATTTCCTTCCCCTGAAAGGCATAGAATAAAAGTACGTTCTTTCACTGGTTGTCTACTCTTTTCCAAATGTTCTCAAAATAATGCAACTATAATCCTCCAAAGAGAAACGAAGTGCTGTTTTTAATATCAATAAAAGAGATGCAGTAATTGAACGTTAAATGTTGCTGCTAGAATTTATGTTAGGTTGAGCAGTTAACCAAATTGTGATCTGTTATAAAAGAGTTGTGATTGCTATCTGTATGAGCCATATTGCCCCATTTGCACAATGTTGAAAGTTCAGTAGCACTGGACTTTTCAGTGTCTAATTTGTGTAACTGTCAGGGTGAGGGGCCAGGATCTTAGATGGTCCATTTTAAGATGTTGCTAATTCTGGACACCAAATCCTCCAAAAATTTCAATGTTACTGTTTTTATAATTTGTGGTATTGAATGTTCTTACTTGTTTTCCAGTATTCTGGGTTTTAAGTTTTCAAGACAAATTTATTATATCACTTAAACAGCCTACAGTCCTCCCATGGAATGAGGATAGAATATAGGCCTCCCTGTCCATCACCAATTCCCGGAGTTCACACAAACTCATGTCCATCAAGTCGGTGATGCCATCCAGCCATCTCATTCTCCGTCGTCCCTGTCTCCTCACGCCCCCAGTCCTTCCCATCATCAGAGTCTTCCAGTGAGTCAACTCTTCGCATGAGGTGGCCAAAGTATTGGAGTTTCAGCTTTAGCATCAGTCCTTCCAATGAACACCCAGGATTGATCTCCTTTAGAATGGACTGGTTGGATCTCCTTGCAGTCCAAGGGACTCTCAAGAGTCTTCTCCAGCACCACAGTTCAAAAGCATCAATTCTTTGGTGCTCAGCTTTCTTCACAGTCCAACTCTCACATCCATACGCGTTCTGTGATTCATGGGGTTGCAAAGAGTCGGACACAACTGAGCGACTGAACTGAACTGAACTGAACTGATACAACCAAAGCTGTTACAAACTCCGGTATTGTTGCAGATTTCTAGATGGCAGTTAAATGTTCCAGTTAGATTAGTTAAAGCAATCTCCTAAAATGGTGCAAACTGATAAAAAATACTCTGATTTATACATTGCTTCACTTTATTTTTAGTATCCTGTTTCTCTTTATGGCATGGAAAAAGATGGGTAAGCCAGCATTGTTTTTTAAAATGGAAATAAAAATAGTAAAAATAGACTACAAGCCTGCTTTTCAACAATTTAACTTGACTTGAAAGACACACAGCACCCCTTATATGGGTTAGCTGACTTCCAAAGACAGTGTGAAACCTATCCACCATTCCCTTCACTGTTTACCATCAGAAGAGGGAATGCTTCTCTCCTTGAATCTGAATTACTTGTGACGGTTTCTGACCCAGTTATTAAGACGACCTAGCAGCCTAAGGTCTCCATCATAGAATCCTAAGCTGCGAAGAAGTCCAAGTTGTCCTGCTAGAAAGAGACCATATGATGAGGTCTTGGAAGATTAGCTACAACAGAGAGAGACCAAAAAGAATAGTACAGAAGCAACAGACAGCCCAGCCATTATCTGATTACACCTGCTTAAGAGAACTCAAGCCAGATAG
Source organism: Moschus berezovskii (assembly GCF_049115385.1). NCBI lineage: Eukaryota > Metazoa > Chordata > Mammalia > Artiodactyla > Moschidae > Moschus > Moschus berezovskii. Next base: position 28,223,683 of record NC_142475.1, read on the forward strand.
ATAAAGCAATCTATACTAGCTCATTTTGGCCAACCCACAGAATCATAGAATAGAATAAAATGGTTGTTGAATGAACCACCAAATTTGAAGTTACCTGTTACTTGACAGTATTGAAGGGAAATAACATGTTGCTAGGATACAAAAAAAAAAAAAAAAAAAAACCCAAAATCTTACACTGTGTGTCATTCATTTGGGGATAATAACATGGTGAGTAGAAGCTGGAAGCTCCTTGATAAGAGTTAGGATTGAAGGAAAGAAGGAAATTATTTGAGCTGAAAGGAAAGGGACCTAAGTTATAGTAAACAAAGCAGTCTTAAGGATGCTTTACCCCAACAGCCTCACAGGAGAAAATGGTAGCGAAGGTTTCACCTGTGGAAGAAATGAATGGTATTTTTAATCTAAATAATTTTTTTTATAATTTGACACTTATTGTTAAAGGAATTATACCATCTTATACTGAAATGAATAGATGAAGTTCATAATGGCAAAAGTTGCCCTGGGATCAAATCTATGAGCAGGATGCAGGTTGAAGAAGGTAATGAGCTGCAACATGAGTCATTTCTTAGACAAAAGTGAAGTTAACTCAGAGGACAAAGTAAGGGCTAGAGATTGGAGCCAACATCTGTGGGGAGCCACTTCAAAGGAGGTGGAAGTTCTAATCAAGGAAATATATATGTGTATCCAACTGGCTTTGAGATGCTTATTCCTCTTTTCCTACTACTTTCCACTTACTTGAGTGAGAGCCTACTATGGATTATTTGTCCCCGTTCACTGTTGTATGTTGGGTGAATGGAGTATAGAAAGCCTGTCCCTATTTCAAAATTCCCTAGCTCAAAAATGTCACTATCCAAGGAGGTAAAACAGAAATCACACCAGAGGACCCTCATCCACACTGTTCCTGTTTTAAAGTAGGAATTTCTGGAGTTGAAGTTGATACTGTAAAGGGAAGATAATTTTGGGGGTCTAGGGTCTTCCCAGGTGGCTCAGTGGTAAAGAGTAGGCCTACCAGTGCAGGAGACACAGGAGACATGGGTTCAATCCCTGGGTCAGGAAGATCCTTTGGAGGAGGAAATTGCAACCTACTCCAGCATTCTTGCTTGGAGAATCCCATGGACAGAGAACCATGGTGGGCTACAGTCCATAAGATCACAAAGAGTCCAACATGACTGAGCACTCACACATGCACACACACAAGGGAATGGGTATACTTGGCACATAGAAGGAAATAAATTGTTAAGTACTGGAGGTGGATGGTTTCAAAATGTCTCTCCCTCACAATAGGAAGATGATACTCTATAAATTGGAAGGTGGGACTTATGTCTTTCCACTTGAATTCAGGCTAGAATTGTGACTAATTTGATAAATAGAATGCAGGCATTAAGAAGAGGAGCAAGTAAGAATAGAAAAAAATATTTGCAGATGATGTGACCTGCAAGAAATTAGTCTCCAAAATTTACAAACATCACAAGCTGCTTTATATCATCAAGACGAACAACCCAATCAAAAGATGGTAGAAGACCTAAATAGACATTTCTGCAAAAAAGACATACAAATGGCCAAGAGACACATGAAGAGATGTTCAACATTGCTAATTACTAGAGAAATGGAAATGAAAAGTACAATGAGATATCACCTCACATCAGTCAGAATGGCTGTTATCAAAAAATCCACAAACAATAAATGCTGGAGAGAGAGTGGAGAGAATGGAACCCTCCTTCACTGTTGGTGAGAATGTAAATTAGTACAACTACTGTGGAGAACAGTATGGAAGTTCCTTACAAAATAAGAGAGCTGCCAGATAATCTAGCAGTCTCACTCATGGGCATATATCTGTAGAAATACATGGTCCAAAAGGATACATGCACCCCAGTGTTCATTGTATCATTATTGACAGTAGCCAAGACATGGAAGTAAACTAAATGTCCATTGAAAGAGAAATGGATAAATAGGTGGTACATATACATCATGGAATATTACTCAACCTTAAAAATAATGAAACAATTCCATCTGCAGCAACGTGGATGGACCTAGAGATTGTCATACTGAGAGAAATCAAATAAATAAATACCACATGATACTGCTTAAATGCAGAATCTAAAAAAGAAAATGATACAAATCAACTTATTTACAAAACAGGAACATACTCAACAGACCTAGAAAATGAAATTATGATTACCAGGGGGTGAAGGGTCTGGGTGAGGGGTAGTTAGAGGGTTTGGGATTGACATGTACATACTGCTGTATTTAAAATAAATGACCAACAAGGTAAAAAAAAAAGGAGTTCAGGGAAAGTCTCCAACCATCCCCACCCCAACCCCCCCAAAATATATATATCATTAAGGCAGATTCCTCTTCTATACTCTTGTGGCTGCAAGACATCAGGCAGGAAATTCAGGCTACTAGGTCCTGGATGATGAGGTATCAACTAGAGAGAAAAGCCTCTTGGAGAAGTACAAGGTTATAATTAACCAGCTTCAGCTTTAATCCCAACTCCCATTTGAGATACTGCAACCACTTGAGATACTTGAAGCAAGATTAATGACTCAATCAGCTGAGCCCCATTCGGATTGTGACATAACAAAATGGTGGTTTGTTTAAGCTAGATATTGACAGCCATTTTCGCAAAGGGTAATATATTAAATGTTTTAGAATTTGTGGTCCACATATGGTCCTTGGCCTTATAAACTTTTAAAAGTATGAAAATCATGCTTAACTTGCAGGTTTATAATCAAGACCACAGGCTGTGGGTATTTTTTCAGCACAATGTTAAGCCATTCCATTTTAGGCTTGTTTGTTGTGGTGCAGGATGTAACCAAAATAATTTATAACCATAGTTAAGAAGTGTTCTAGTTTCATTATTTTACAAGTGGCTGACCAGTTTTCCCAGCACCACTTGTTAAAGAGACTGTCTTTTCTCCATTTTATATTCTTGCCTCCTTTGTCGAAGATAAGGTGTCCATAGGTGCGTGGATTTATCTCTGGGCTTTCTATTTTGTTCCATTGATCTATATTTCTGTCTTTATGCCAGTCCATACTGTCTTGATGACTGTGGCTTTGTAGTAGAGTCTGAAGTCTGGCAGGTTAATTCCTCTAGTTCCATTCTTCTTCTTCAAAATTGCTTTGGCTATTCGAGGTTTTTTGTATTTCCATACAAATTGTGAGATTATTTGTTCTAGTTCTGTGAAAAATACCGTTAGTAGCTTGATAGGGATTGCATTGAATGTATAAATTACTTTGGGTAATATACTCATTTTCACAATATTTATTCTTCCAATCCATGAATACAGTATATTTCTCCATCTATTAGTGTCCTCTTTGATTATTTTCACTAGTGTTTTATAGTTTTCTATGTACAAGTCTTTTGTTTTTTTAGGTAGCTATATTCCTAAGTATTTAATTCTTTTCGTTGCAACAGTGAATGGAATAGTTTCCTTAATTTCTCTATTTTCTCATTATTAGTGTATAGGAATGCAAGGGAATTCTGTGTGTTGATTTTATATCCTGCAACTTTACTGTATTCATTGATTAGCTCTAGTAGTTTTCTGGTAGAGTCTTTAGGGTTTTCTGTATAGAGGATCATGTCATCAGCGAACAGTGAAAGTTTTACTTCTTCTTTCCCAATTTGGATTCCTTTTATGTATTTTTCTGCTCTGATTGCTATAGTCAAAACTTCCAGAACTATGTTGAATAGTAGAGGTGAGACTGGGCACCCTTGTCTTGTTCCTGACTTTAGGGGAAATGCTTTCAGTTTTTCACCATTGAGGACGTTTGCTGTGGGTTTGTCATATATAGTTTTTATTATGTTGAGGTATGTCCCTTCTATTCCCACTTTCAGGAGGGTTTTTATCATAAATGGATGTTGTATTTTGTCAAAGGCTTTCTCTGCATCTATTGAGATAATCATATGATTTTTATTTTTCAGTTTGTTAATGTGGTATATTTCGGAGAAGGCAATGGCAAGCCACTCCAGTACTCTTGCCTAGAAAATCCCATGGATGGAGGAGCCTGGTAGGCTGCAGTCCATGGGATCGCTAAGGGTCGGACACGACTGAGCGACTTCACTTTCACTTTTCACTTTCACACATTGGAGAAGGAAATGGCAACCCACTCCAGTATTCTTGCCTGGAGAATCCCAGGGATGGGGGAGCCTGGTGGGCTTCCGTCTAAGGGGTCAACAGAGTCGGACACGACTGAAGTGACTCAGCAGCAGCAGCAGCAATGTGGTGTATTACGTTGATTGATTTGTGGATATTGAAGAATCCTTGCATTCCTGGGATAAAGCCCACTTGGTCATGATGTATGATCTTCTTAATGTGTTGTTGGATTCTGATTGCTAGAATTTTGTTAAGGATTTTTGCATCTATATTCATCAGTGATATTGGCTTGTAGTTTTCTTTTTTTGTGGGATCTTTACCAGGTTTTGGGATTAGGGTGATGGTGGCCTCATAGAATGAGTTTGGAAGTTTTCGTTCCTCAGCAATTTTCTGGAAGAGTGTGAATAGAATAGGTGTTAGCTCTTCTCTAAATTTTTGGTAGAATTCAGCTGTGAAGCCGTTTAACTAGAACACTTCTTAACACCATACACCAAAATAAACTCAAAATGAATTAGAGAGCTAAATGTAAGACCAGATTCTATAAAACTCCTAGAGGAGAGCGTAGGCAAAACACTCTCTGACATAAATCACAGCAGGATCCTCCAAGACCCACCTCCCAGAATATTGGAAATAAAAGCAAAAATAAACAAATGGGACCTAATTAAAATCAAAAGCTTCTGCACAGCAAAGGAAACTATAAGTAAGGTGAAAAGACAACCTTCCAAATGGGAGAAAATAATAGCAAATGAAACATCTGATAAAGGATTAATCTCCAAAATATACAAGCAGCTCCTGCAGCTCAATTCCAGAAAAATAAGTGACCCAATCAAAAAATGGGCCAAAGAACTAAACAGACATTTCTCCAAAGAAGACATAAAGATGGCTAACAAACACATGAAAAAACGCTCAACATCCCTCATAATCAGACAAATGCAAATCAAAACCACAATGAGATACCATTTCACACCAGTCAGAATGGCTGCTATCCAAAAGTCTACATGCAATAAATGCTGGAGAGGATGTGGAGAGAAGGGAACCCTCTTACACTGTTGGTGGGAATGCAAACTAGTACAGCCACTATGGAGAACAGTGTGGAGATTCCTCAAAAACCTGGAAATAGAACTTCCATATGATCCAGCAATCGCACTCCTGGGCATACACACCGAGGAAACCAGAATTGAAAAAAACACGTATACTCCAATGTTCATTGCAGCACTGTTTATAATAGCCAGGACATGGAAGCCACCTAGATGTCCATCTGCAGACGAATGGATAAGAAAGCTTTGGTACATATACACAATGGAGTATTTTTCAGCCATCAAAAATAATACATTTGAATCAGTGTTAATGAGGTGGATGAAATTGGAGCCTATTATACAGAATGAAGTAAGCCAGAAAGAAAAACATCAATACAGTATACTAACGCATATATATGGAATTTAGAAAGATGGTAACCTTCACCCTGTATATGAGACTGCGAAAGAGACATAGGTGTATAGAACAGTCTTTGGGACTCTGTGGGAGAGGGTGAAGGTGAGATGATTGGGGAGAACGGCATTGTAGCATGTATATTATCATATGTGACCAGTCCAGGTTCGACGCATGATACAGGATGCTTGGGGCTGGTGCACGGGGATGACCTGGAGGGAGGATATGGGGAAGAGGGACGTGGGAGGGGGATTCAAGAAAGGGAACACATGTACACTCGTAGTGGATTCGTGTCAATGTATAGCAAAACCAACCAATATATTAATGTAAGGTAATTTGCCTCCAATAAAATAAATTAAAAAATAAAAAAAATAAAGTTTCCATATATAAGTAAAAAAAAAAACATAGTTAAATCACAAGAGGGAAATGTAATGACATATTTAAGAAGTTAATACATGCTAGATAGAAAAATAGCCTTTTGTTACATTTTTAAAACAAAATAAAATCACACCTAAAAGGTAATATTCTTTGATTTGATTTCTCAAACAGTAACACAAAAGATAAAAGTGTGTTCAGTTCAGTTCAGTTCAGTTCAGTGGCTCAGTCGTGTCCGATTCTTTGCTAACCCATGAATCACAGCATGCCAGGCTTCCCTGTCCATCACCAAATTCCGGAGTTCACTCAAACTCATGTCCATCGAGTCAGTGATGCCATCCAGCCATCTCATTCTGTCGTCCCTGTCTCCTCCCGCCCCCAATCCCTCCCAGAATCAGAGTCTTTTTCAGTGAGTCAACTCGTTGCATGAGGTGGCCAAAGGACTGGAGTTTCAGCTTTAGCATCAGCCCTTCCAATGAACACCCAGGGTTGATCTCCTTTAGAATGGCCTGGTTGGATCTCCTTGCAGCCCAAGGGACTCTCAAGAGTCTTCTCCAGCACCACAGTTCAAAAGCATCAATTCTTCAGCGATCAGCTTTCTTCACAGTCCAACTCTCACATCCATACATGACCACTGGAAAAACCATAGCCTTGACTAGACGGACTTTTGTTGGCAAAGTAATGTCTCTGCCCATACAAAAGTACAGCATTGCAAATTCGTATTGGATTTTATTTTATTTGTTTTTTATTGGAGGCTAATTATTTTACAATATTATATTGGTTAGTTTTGCCATACATTGACATGAATCCGCCCTGGGTGTACATGAGTTCCCCCTCCCGAACCCCCCTCCCACCTCCCTCCTCCCATTATCCTCACTCTGGGTCATCCCTGTGCACCAGGCCCGAGCATCCTGTAACATGCATCGACCCTGAACTGGTAATTCGTTTCACATATGATAATATACATGTTTCAATGGCATTCTCCCAAATCATCCCACTCTCACCCTCTCCCATAGAGTCCCAAAGACTGTTCTATACACCTGTGTCTCTTTTGCTGTCTCATATACATGGTTATCATTTGCATCTTTCTAAATTCCATACATATGTGTTAGTATACTGTATTGGTGTTTTTCTTTCTGGCTTACTTCACTCTGTATAATAGGCTTTAGTTTCATCCACCTCATTAGAACTGGTTCAAATGCATTCTTTTTAATGGCTGAGTAATACTCCATTGTGTATATGTACCAAAGCTTTCTCATCCATTCGTCTGCAGATGGACATTTAGGTTGCTTCCATGTCCTGGCTATTATAAACAGTTCTGCAATGAACATTGGAGTACATGTGTCTCTTTCAATTCTGGTTTCCTCGGTGTGTATGCCCAGGAGTGCAATTGCTGGATCATATGGCTGTTCTATTTCCAGTTTCTTGAGGAATCTCCCCACTGTTCTCCATAGTGGCTGTACTAGTTTGCATTCCCACCAACAGTGTAAGAGGGTTCCCTTCTCTCCACACCCTCTGCAGCATTTATTGCATGTAGACTTTTGGATAGCAGCCATTCTGACTGGTGTGAAATGGTATCTCATTGTGGTTTTGATTTGCATTTCTCTGATTATGAGGGATGTTGAGCATTTTTTCATGTGTTTGTTAGCCATCTTTATGTCTTCTTTGGAGAAATGTCTGTTTAGTTCTTTGGCCCATTTTAAAACTTTCTAAGGAGAAAAAATGTGCAGCCCTTGAGATTTTCATAAAAATGCACAAAATACTTCAAAACACCTGTTCTAGGCACTGTAAAATTGATGCTCCCAGTTATGTTTATTAGACAATATGAAGGAAATGCCCTTTCCTGTTTTTCCCAGGGAAAGAGGACAAAAACTGCATTATTATAACTAACAAAAAGGCAAAGAAAATGCATATATTGTTTGGTCTACATTTAGAATGCTTATCAGCCACAGTTTTCCACATTCCACTTCTCTAGCATAATCCACATCTTGATCAAACTGTCAGATTCCTTTATTTTTAGTTGGTACATTCTGACTAGTAAAATTTGAGAGTTATAATCAAGACAGCAAATTACTTTGTCTCAGTTCTGAGAAAAAGAATATCACTAATTCCATTACCTGAATTTTCGATTCCAAGATTTCCCACATCACCTTTGACAGACTTCAATGTGATATTCCTCAGATACTCATCTGGTGCTAATAAACATTTCTCATGGAAGACCCAACGTCACACACCTATCTCTTTTAATCAGGTCATTGTTTATTAGTGCCAGCCCATGTGAACCAGACTGTATTGTAACAATTAAGTTTTATAATTTAGAATTCAGTACTTCCTCTGAGCAGACTTCTTTTTTACCCATCTGCACAAAATAGTTCATTATTTTTCCATTGTTTTTTTCTGTAATTCCCCTTCTTAGATATGTTGATACATTTCTTGAGTAGAAAGAACTGTAGCAACATTTCTGAGAAAAGAAAACCCACTTTAAGAAAGAAAAACACTGACATTGATTTCACTAATTGCATGTTTTATGGTGATAAAACAATATAGACATTTTCAAATAATATTTTTAAAACTATTAATTATTTTAAACTATTATTCATTTACCAAGTACAAGTGCCTTAAGAAAAATTTCATTGTAATTCACTTATATCTTTCCTGTTGCCAGTAAAAAAACTGAGCATAAATAGTACTTAATACATATTTGTGAATTAATCAATAAAATCATGTTTTTATACTTAAACGTATATCATTTGCACTTATATATATGCAAGAGTAAGCTTTCAGTATCTAATTTTTTTTTTTTTGCATATTCTGGGCTTTCTCTTTGAATTCTGAAACCGTTGTTTAAGGTTTGAACAAAATAAGCACTTTAAAAAATAAAACATGAATAACCAAAGTTGTTTCTCCACTGTCAGGGAATGTTTTACATGAAAAAACACTAATCAAAATTATTATTGTCATCAACACGTGTAATTATAATTTTTTTTCTAAAGCAAAAACATAAGTTTAACCAATATGAAACAAGAGTTAATATATTTGATATATTTATAGCTTGCATATCTAAATGAGAAAAAAGTTAAAATACGATCAAAATGCTTAAAGGACATCAACAGAAGACTAAAAATACACATGGATAATAAAATATGAATGCAAATAAAATATAAACAAATTTAAAAAGCATCAAGTGTAAGGTAGCAGTTTTCACCCATCAGATTGACATGTCTTAATGATAATGCTTTTGAAGGTAAGGCAATATGCAAGACATTCAAACCCAATCAGAGTTGTGTAAATTGATAAAGACATTTATGAAAATATTTAAATATCCCATGTACCTTAGTATTCCCATAGTAAGTAATCCTTGGGAATCTATCTGATGAGAAAAAGGTTTTAAAATGCAATAAATAAAATTGGAAAAAAAAATAATAAAAAAAAATAAAAAAAATAAAATGTTAACCAATCCTGTATATGCCAAAACATTTATGCAGACACCAAACACTTAGGAATAACTTAAGTTTCAAACCATAGCAAAATAGTAAGTTAAACCATCTCTTCCACCCTGAGATAGTTACACCTCTCCCACATGCTTGCTAGAATATGCAGCTACAACTTCATGTTGCCCACTTTTGAATTAAAGCCTCATTGGGTTGCTTTGAACTGGCAGTACCTAGGAATGATGCATGCACACCAGAAGGATAATAATCTGGAACTGTTTATTGTCTAGTTTTTACCTTAGGAAGCCCATGCCGACAATGTGGAAAATTACTGAGTTATAGTGTGCTTACCCTACAATGTCAGAGACAATGTGTGTTCACTGTAAATGTCTTCTTTCTGTGTTATTTATATAAATGTGTACTTTTTAATACATATGGAAAATGCCAGTTCTTCCTTTGGTAGTCAACATTCTCCTTTTACAATGAACTTGAGCTAATAGGTTTTTATTGACTTGTTATGCAAGTTAAGCATTGCAGAACATATTTTATGTAATTTGATTTATTATTTTGATGGCAAAACTTTCTCAATCACCCATGTTTTAGCAAAAATAGAATAATTTTAATCATAGTCACAGTCAGTATATACAAAACTTGGTTATGTATACATAAATCCTGTCTGCACCATTTATTAGCTGTATGCTTTGAGTAGTGATATTACTATTTAATTATTTCTTCATCTATAAAATTATAGTAAAAATAATGTTGTGAGGACTGATTCACTTGATGTATATAAAGAATTTAGAACAATGCCTGGCAGAGTGTAGGCACCATATAAATGTTATTAACCCAGTAACTTTTAAGAAAATACAGATTGCTTGCTACACACTTTTTTTTTTTTTTTTCATGTGTGGAACTTTTACTCAAACAGGCATACAGAGAGCTATGATTTGACTAACTTTATTGTCCTCTCTGTGTCTTATCCAGTGGCCTACCCACATACACATTTCTTTCAATACTATTTTGCATAAGTAGGAGTTACTTCTTTCTGTTTATCAGCTATTTATTTCTAACTACACCTCACACACACACACATGCTTTTTGTATATTTACTGGAGGAAAATCATAGTATTCCCAGTTTTAGGATGTTGCAGAGACAAATGTACAAGAAACTTTATTTCAAATATTACATATATTCAAACAAGAGTATAAATTGCTTTTATATGAGATGTATAGGTTAAAATCATAGCAGGACAATGTTGCTTCAGCTTTTTCACCTGAGGGTATTAGTGAAAATTCACTAAAAGGAAAAAGAAAGGAAGCAATATCGTATACCATTGCTGTTACAGGACTTCTGTTTATTATTAAAGATTTGTGAGGGTAAATTTGGAGATTCATTCCTTTCACATTTTTGCATGCTCAAACACTCCTTATTCTTGCAGATTTGGTGGTCTTCTATCCATCTTGATGTACTAAAATCCTGCCTTGATAGAATGCTCTGACAGCCATAAATTAATATTATGTGTTTCCTGGCAATATGTTTTCTCTCTATGTCTTGATGGTCATAGGAGTACCTGATCCTAGGAAAATTATACTAAATCCTGCTCAAATCTGCCTATGGAAGACAATCTCCGTGAATATCATAAGCTCTGTTGAAATGCTTTGAAAAGTAAAATGTTCCTGTTATATGGCCTTTTACTATTACAAACTTCCTAATATCTTTTCTCATTGATCACTTTGCATGAGCCAAATTTAAAACTCAGTTTTTTAAACCCATTATAGTTAGTTTATCCATTAACTTTAATGAATTACACTCACTGCCATAACTATTATTCATTCATGGCATCTCACACTGACATAGTATTTTACCCTACAACCAAGAATGCTCTTAATACCTCATAATAGTTACTTTCTACAGTAGCATAGTATTAGCTTTAATGTTTTCATCTGAAGACAGTATATAAAGTGACCTGAATATGATTCTGTTTAATATATCATCAGGGACCTGTACAGTAGGTTTAAGATGACAAATAGTAACTGTATAGTTATACACCGAATATTTCCTTTCATAAAATTTGCTGTTTCTTCAAAAGTAGCCATAGCCTATCACATCATTATCCCGTTTAATGAATTCTTTAAATTTTTCTGAAAATCAGATTCCTGTTATAATTATTTCCTTAGAAATTAAGATTATTTTTAAAATTCCAGTTTAGCATGTGGAAAACACTGGCAAACCGTATAATCTCATTCTGAACAAGTTGTTTTATTGGTTTCAGTATTTATGTTTGAATCTGTTATGGGGCAACCAGGAGACAGAAACTGCATAACAGTTATTTTAACGACAACGTTTATCATAAAGGTTAGTTCTTAAAGTACTAAAAAGGCTTTATCAATTATATGCTACTATGTAACCAACTACTCCTTTACCTAATGACTTAAAACAATCATGATTTATTTTTTCTCATGATTCTGTTAGTTGCCAGGGATCATCTGGTCTGTTTTTCTATTCCAAATGGTCCAACTTGAATAATTCATACAACTTCATACATCTGGGAGCACAGCTAGAGCTAATCAATCCTAACAGCTCAGAAAGTCTCTGACGTATCGGGATAGCTGAAATGTCAGGGTCTGCTTCTCTCAAAGCAGCATAGTTGTACATCTTACATGGTAGTGCAAAACTTCAAATGAGCAAGTATAAAGTTGCCAGGCTTCATTCCTGTCCCATGCTATTTGTCAAGGCATGTTGCAGTGCCAACTCAGATCCAACAGGAGGGAAAGTAAACTCTACCTAATGGGAAGAAGTGCAAAAATGTACAAGGATAGGAGCATAGTTCACAATTATTATCGAAGACAAGGCATTAAAAAGAAATATGAAGTACATGGAGGTAGGAACTGTAAGAGGTAGCTACCCACCTAGATCTGGTGGAACAAAGAGAAGATGGGGATAATTAAAACTTTAAAGATTAGAGCAGAAGCCACATAAGGCTAGAATTCAGACTCCTAATAAGAAGGTACCACTCAGCTGGTACTGTCTTCTCAAAGCCAACAGAGGGACCCATGGATGGGACCAGACATTGTATGTACTAACATATCAACTCTTAACTGAATCTCACTCAGTCTTCCATGAATGCTAGCATCTCTGAAACTATATGATAAGAATGGTTTTGTTGACTGTTTTTAAAAAAAGAATCACGTTCTTACTGGAACAGATTGTCCACTGTGTGTCACAGTTGTGAATCAAAATAAAAACCAAATAGAGAAAAGTCAATGGGTAGAAAACAGAGAGTCTATTCTCCCTCTAGGTTTTTCTCTTCCCTCTTGTACCCACTCTATGTGAGCCTGACCAAATGGCAGCAGACAGAGCAGAAATGTGGCTTATGGACTCTCTGCTTTGGCATTGCAAAGTCCAGTGTGTCTCGGTGAGTTGAAATCTGAGTACCAGTTCTAGATGTAAAAGTCTCTGTACTTCAGTGGATAATTAAAGGTGAAACATGTCATAAATTAATTTGCTCTGAAGTTTTAAAGCTAATAAAAGACACGCTTCCTGATGTTGACTTTTGTAATCTCTCCAATGTTTAGTGACCCTTACCTAAATATATTACTAAAAAATGACATGATTTTCCTGTGCTAAAAAATGTGTTAAGTCCTATGAGTCTCACAAATCTGAAGTCAATATCAAAATTAAGTTCAGTGATCACGTTTTAATAAATTCATAGACTCCAAGGATGGATAATTATAAAGATTATTTGAGTATTTAAAGTCTGTATATATTTTCATTTTTTTCTTATCAGTATCATTAATTTATACCATGGATATATAGTGCACCAATATAAAGAGTTCAATTCTACCACAGAATTATGAGAAACATTTTACTTGTGCATATTTTATTTTAATTAATATTTAGATATGCTCAAATACTTAAAACAAAAATGTGTTTGCAGAATATTTGCAGCAAATAATTCTTGGTTGTTGATAGCAGACCCACCTTGTTTGCCTTTAGAAAAATAAATGAAGCCTCACATTTGTTTCAGCACAGTTATTATGGTCAGTCCTCTGTTCTCTTTTTACTCTTTAGTTTGCTCTTACTATTAATGAAAGGAGAGTTCTGCAAACAGTTGAATAGGTTGTAGAAAATTTCTTTTACTTAACAACCTGTAGGTAGATAACTAGAATTTCAGTATTTTAAGAAATTAATTATTCTACCTATTTGAAATTAGGATAAGAAAGAATTTGGGATGTGAATGACTTTAACATAAACCTTGTAGCTGAGCAATGAGACTAGAAAAACAAAAGTTTAGGTTACATACCTAAGGCTCTCATCATATAGTATTCTTCATGCAGACTGAATTACTTTTAGAACAGGTATGCTTTTTCTAGTGGCATTCTGACTAAATGGACTGCTGGCCGGCATGGCTATAATTACATGATGTCAGTATTCCCTGCACTAGGTAGAGATTTTCATTTCATACATCATTCACAAAGCGCAGCAGGGATTCCACAGGCATCAGTTCACATTTCAATTGTTTTAAACTCTAGGAGTTGTTTTTAAGTTAAAAAGAATCAAAGATCATGTAGTCAGTCATTATGACCTGCATCCGTATAATTTTAAACCAGGAGATTTGCCACTCACTTGGGACAAGACACAGCAAGTGTTCTTGTAAGAACAATGGCAAGAGGAAAGAAGCTACTATTGCAGTGTCTCAGTCTTTTATGAAGAAACATTTTTTGTTTGTTTTATTGTTCTATGTAAAATACTGCACAGTAAATGATGCTTTCACAAATGTTATCTCTGATCCTCTGAATACATAAGGGAGAAAGAGGTACAATGTATTCTCCATCAAAATCCTTTCACATCAACACATTTACAAAGGAAGTCATAGCACAGACTCTTCTGGTGAATTCTTTTGGTGCCTTGCAGCACGCAATGGGAATGCTGCACTCAATAACTTAGAAAATCCCTCTATTAGCTTTCTTTGGTTTTGTGTAGCCATAGAGAAATTGTAAAGTAGGCTGAGTTCATATTCTATATTCAAATGTTCTCATTGCCCTTATGGTGCCCCCTGTCTCCATGTAACATTTAATTTACAATACTGTTTTCTGGTTCTGATTCTTTGTTCTCACCATCTGAAAATTCTAAAAACTGAGGTGTAGAAATATTCCCTAGAAGTTCTCTATTTTATTGCTCATAAAATTCAGTATGCTTTTGTGAAGCATTAAAAATGCAAGGATGCATGACCATCCACTTATGTTTGAAATGATTTTTATATTGGGGGTAATGAACAAATTTATGCTATGTGTTTGAAATTTTCTGAATTTTAATATGTAAACCTTGTAAGATTTTTAAAATTTTCTTCAATGTATGGTTATCTTTATTTATGGTATGAAGAAAGGATAGAAACTATAAGCATGTAAAGATAGATTAGAATTAAGGAGAAGGTACCCTGAGCCCAGAATGCTTGGTTAGAATCCTGGATCTATGATTTGTGCCTGAAGAACTTCAACCTCCCTGTCTCCATTTCTCGTCTCAGTGGGAGAGTCAATAATATTCACCCCATAGAGTTTTATAAGGTTTAATGTATTAGTGTTTTTAAACTATATTGGTATATTTACAGTAATTTTTAGTAACTGGTATGTGTTAAGTACTACATATAATCCTCCCAAGGACAGGGAATTAGTTGATTTTATTGCTGAATTCCTATTATTAACACTTAAAAGAGTGCATGGTACCTAGTTGAAATTTGAACCAATTTTTATTACTTGAATTTCAATTCCTTACTGTTCTCCTGAAAATCTATTTTGTAGTGATTTTTTGTTTGTTTCTTTTTGTTTTGCTCAGTGAGGCACTATTTAGCTGTTAAGGGACTGTTCAACAATGAAAGGTAGGAGAGGAGAAGACAGGGTATTCCTCTTTGTTTAGCTCTCCCAAGTTGATTTTTCTGCAGAGGATGCATGTTCTTTGTTTGCCCGGTTGCTTGTGCAACTCCTTCCTGGGAGTTCCTGTATTGTTTCAGATGGTCTGGCTTCTGAGTTCTAGTAATACTATTTCATTTCTCTGTCTATTCTATCCGAGATGTTAACTATCCTCCCAGTTGCTGTTCTTTATGTCACTTCACCATCTCCTCTTTATCTTTTCAGCTCCTGTATCATCTAAACAGTTATCTTTGTAAAATTGTGACTGAACAAAATAAACTGAATGTTTATTTCCTTGCAAGACACTTATTGATACATTATTCA
Source organism: Moschus berezovskii (assembly GCF_049115385.1). Taxonomy (NCBI): domain Eukaryota; kingdom Metazoa; phylum Chordata; class Mammalia; order Artiodactyla; family Moschidae; genus Moschus; species Moschus berezovskii. The sequence goes on from NC_142475.1 coordinate 28,239,242, forward strand.
ATAAATAAAATGCTGCCCAAATAAGTTAATAAAGCACAGTTACAGTGATTTACTGTACACTCTGATTACTGAGGTTGTGACATATTCACTTAATGAGGAGAAAGTTGTAGTTCAATGTGGGAATCTTTAAATGAAAGGTGTCTTAGAAATGATACATTCTTCCTAATATTACAATTTAGAGAGTGATAAAAGAGAGAGAAATCAGACTCTATTTCTACAGACTGAAATTAAAAACAAAAAAGGATAAGATCTCAGATTGGAACAGTTATAGTACCGACTTTTACATGTGTGTATGATACTTTGAGACTGGTCCAGTTCATCATCTTACCCAAATAAAGAGAAGAAGGAGGTCCTCCTTGGCTGTCCAGTGGTTAAGACTCTATGCTCCCAATGCAAGGGGAATGGGTTCAGTCCCTTGCTAGGGAACTAAGATCCCACATGCCACAAGCCCCAGCCAAAACAAACAAATAAATAACAACAACAACAAAAGAAAAAAGAAAGCAAAACAAAAAAATAGAGGAGGGGAAGGATAAAGGAGAACTATGAGCTTTATAGAAGTAAAGCCATATGTCAAGAATAGCAGCCACTATAATACATATCACTAGTGCATCAATTCAAGTGGAGGATGAATAGAGTGTGAGGCTAATGCAAGACATTAGGGATGTAGTGAAATTTCTTTCTCCTTTATTTCTTTCCAGTGCCCTGATAGAGTAGATTCCCTACTTCCTGCTGCTGCTGCTGCTAAGTCATTTCAGTCATGTCCAACTCTGTGTGACCCCATAGATGGCAGCCCACTAGGCTCCTCTGTCCCTGGGATTCTCCAGGCATAATACTGGAGTGGGTTCCCATTTCCTTCTCCAGTGCATGAAAGTGAAAAGTGAAAGTGAAGTCGCTCAGTAGTGCCGACTCTTAGTGGCCCCATGGACTGCAGCCTACCAGGCTCCTCTGTCCATGGGATTTTCCAGGCAAGGGTACTGGAGTAGGTTGCCACTGCCTTCTCCATCCCTACTTCCTAGAATGTGCCTTTTCTTTGAATGAGCACCTTTGTGTGAATTAGAGTTTAAGGTTTGGTTTTCTTTTGTTTCTCTTCTGTATTATTCAGGTACGATCTCATATAGAAACAATACCATTTTAATAGAGAATTGTAAGTTAAAAATAAATCAATAATTTTTAGCTGTGAAATTTCACATACAGGAAAATTCTCATGAGAAAAATGGTTTAGGGACCAGGAGCTTTCCCATCACTCCTAAAGTTATATAAAGTAAGAAACTTTGTACACATTTTTCATAGAAGCTATATTTTGTTGCTAAATTAACTTTCAACATATCTAATATCTTCATAGTAAACATTGCGTTTACTACATAAACATTCTTACAATTCTTGTAGCATCTTCATAAAATTATTCTTTAATGTCAACAGAATTGAAATAATTAAGATAAGCATTTTCCTTTCTCTAAATACAGCATTAACTACCCATGTACTGAAGCTAGTATTACATCAATGCTCAATCTTTGATTGACTTAGGCTATCACTATTTCATGAGCTGCATGACTTAGAAATAACAAGCTTCAGTGCACCTCCTATAACTGAAAAATAGGATAGGGTTTGCTATACTCCTAAGTACTCAAGGATTGTCCCTTGGATGACTGTATTTCAGGGCATCTGTATGCACAAGTGAATCATTTAATGTGATGTCTCCCAGAGCTCATTGATATTATTTTGAATGTGGCAGCAGTTGTACCAAAAAAAAAAAAAAAGAGAGAGAGAGCATTTACTACAACTCTCACATCCATACATGACCACTGGAAAAACCATAGACTTGACTAGACAGACCTTTGTTGACAAAGTGATGTCTCTGCTTTTTAATATGCTGTCTAGGCTGGTCATAACTTTCCTTCCAAGGAGTAAGTGTCTCTTAATTTCATGGTTGCAATCACCATCTGCAGTGATTTTGGAGTCCAGAAAATTAAGTCAGCGACTGTGTCCACTGTTTCCCCATCTACTTGCCATGAAGTGATGGGACCAGGTGCTATAATCGTAGTTTTCTGAATGTTGAGCTTCAAGCCAACTTTTTCACTCTCCTCTTTCAATTTCATCAAGAGGCCCTTTAGTTCTTCTTCACTTTCTGCCATAAGGGGGGTGTCATCAGCGTATCTTAGGTTATTGATGTTTCTCCTGGCGATCTTGATTCCAGCTCGTGCTTCTTCCAGCCCAGCGTTCCTCATGATGTACTCTGCGTATAAGTTAAATAAGCAGGGTGACAATATATAGCCTTGACTTACTTCTTCCCCTATTTGGAACCAGTCTGTTCACGTCCAGTTCTCACTGTTTCTTCCTGACCTGCATACAGGTTTCTCAAGAGGCAGGTCAGGTGGTCTGGCATTCCCATCTCTTTCAGAACTTTCTGCGGTTTATTGTGATCCACACAGTCAAAGACTTTGGCATAGTCAATAAAGCAGAAATAGATATTTTTTCTGGAACTCTCTTGCTTTTTTGATGATCCAGCAGATGTTGGCAGTTAGATCTCTGGTTCCTCTGCCTCTTCCAAAACCAGTTTGAACATCTGAAGTTCACGGTTCACATATTGCAAAAGCCTGACTTGGAGAATTTTGAACTTTAATAAATATCAATAGAAAAATTTTTAGGTTTTGAAAGACTGATAAGCAACTAACCATTTCTTCCCAAATAGAATTAACCATTCATCATAAAAGTATGCTAATTTATGGATACAATCACTATTTCTCAATATGATCCTCCCTGCATCTCCTGTAAGTTAAACCAATCAGTATTAAATTTAGGATCCACATGTAGATGAAAAGTATAAGCTTGAATTTTATCAAATACTTACTTTGACTTACAGGTGTAATTGATTCAAATAAATTAGCCCATAACTTGTTTACATACATTTTCTTTAAAAATATGGTTCATAGTTTTAGTTATCATTAGTGATTGTTATATATTTAGCAATTTAGGATATTAGTAAATATTTAGTCTTTTTTTTGCATTAAATGATATCTAAAACTTGAAATGCTATATGTTGTGCATGCACCAGTTTGTGAAATTTTAAGTGATACTGTTCATCACTCTCCTCAAATACATGTAACAAAATAGTCCCACACAGCTGCTTCCCTTTCACTTTCCACCTTATTTCACTCATTTTACTCAAGAAAAGGTAGGTTCATTTGCCTTTTGTAAAAAGTCAGCTGGACATCTTCAGTTCTGGATATTCTCAGTTCAGCTATACCTTTGTCTCTACTGGATAGCTTCCCCTTGTCCTCCAAAAGACTGCCTCTCTTCCACTATGTGGGGATCCCTTCCCTGCCACCATAGCATTGTCTCTGTGTGTCTGGGTGGACTAAATCTTCCCAACCTGAGGTTCAGTTTGAAGACCCATTTTGACCTACAAAGCAACACTGCCAATTAAACTATTAGCAACAAGAGTAACGTTTGAATCACCATCTTTTATTCCTTTATTTCTTAACTCTGTCAGAGAGTAGAGGGACTATTTTGGGTGTTGGCACAAAGTTCTCAACATTTGGACGTTCATCAAAAATGGCGAGAAAAAATAGGGAATAGACTTTCAGATCAAAATAACATGTCAGTACCCTGTGATGAGGCAGCGTATATAAACATTGGTTAAAATGGGGAAAGGGAATTTTTAACTTAGTAGTTTATAGAGGCATCTGCATGGCTAAGCAGGTTGTTGCAGTGATTAGATGAGTTTAAACTGTTCTGACCTAATGAAAGAGCCACCTGGTGTTTTGACTCCTATTTCTAGTAAGGCTATCCACTGAGTCACTTTGAATACAGGTAGTAAATTTTAGGCCTTACCAGAAGTGAGGGTTGTGTGGCCAGTCTTGGCAAATTTCTGGATAATTTCAGTAGACTGCTTCAGTGTCCAAGCAGCATATACTACCAACAGAAACCCCAGCAAAGAACCAGTCTAGAGGGCCTGTTTCAGAGGCACGCAACTTCAGAATGCAAGGCTGCTATTTGTCTCTACACAGATATGTTTTTCTGGTCGGCATGGATTTATTTTTGAAATAGTGCAATCCTACTGAGCTAATGAGTTTTGCTTGTGTTTGAGAGCACTACTGAGAAATTATCAGCATGAGATTTAGGTAGATAACTTTAGATCCATTCCTTTAAATTGGAATAGGCATAAAAAGAAAAGGAAATCTTTAGAAAGACTAACCTTAAATGCATGTAGCTTGATCATGGCATCAAGAGTAGAGGGAAATGATTATTTAATTTCAAGCTGCTAACATTTATGCGCATGGATGTGCAAGATAGCCTACAAAAATATAAAAATCTAAAGAAAAGTTCCTGAAGGAGAACAAGACAGAAATACTGGTTCTAAGCAGGTTGAATGGACCTAAGATTCAGATTTTAAATATTAGCTTTAGTTATGGTCTCCTAAATGCTGTCATTACTTTGCCAACAAAGGTGCTCTAGTCAAAGCTATGGTTTTTCCAGTAGTCATGTATGGATGTGAGAGTTGGACCATAAAGAAAGTTGAGTGCTGAAGAATTGATGCTTTTGAACTGTGTTGGAGAAGACTCTTGAGAGTCCCTTGAACTACAAGGAGATCAATACTAAAGTCAGTCCTAAAGGAAATCAGTCATGAATATTCATTGGAAGAAATGATGCTGAAGCTGAAGTTCCAATACTCTGGCTACCTGATGTGAAGAACTGACTCTTTGGAAAAGACCCTGATGCTAGGAAAGATTGAAGGCAGGAGGAGAAGGGAATGACCGAGGATGAGACGGTTGGATGGCATCACTGACTTGATGGACATGAGTTTGAGAAAGCTCCAGGAGTTGGTGATGGGAAATCTGGCATGCTGCAGTCCATGGGGTCTCAAAGAGTCAAACACAACTCAGTGACTGAACTGAACTGAAATTCTGTTTACTGACTGTTTACTGTTTACTAGCTGTTTACTTCATTACATGATACATAAATGTCACCTGAAAGTCTTCTGGAGGAGGCAAGGTTCTTGGAACTAAGAGATTTAAGTATATTTTTAGCCCAGATATAAGAAACACATAAAGCTAAACAGAAGTCTATGTATACTATGTATAGTTGAATAACACTTGTTGCTCAGTGAGTTCAACTCAAGTTAATTTTTAATTCTGAACATATTGTTAATTATGAAGAAAAGTCATTAGCCAATTTAATATACAGAGGCACTTGAAAACAAAGCTCTTCATAGACACTTGCTCCCTCAGATACCTCTGAATCTTTGATACAGTGTTGGGCATCACAAAGAGACTGATTCTGAAAACATAATTTTGCCCAAACTTGATTACTCTCTGAGTGGAATGTTTGCTTTTAAACTTTATTGTTTTGAGCTCTCTAATATTTCTGCCCTATTAAATAACGATATGAGGTACCTCAAGACTTGGCCTCAATCTCATTCAACTTTTCGATCTCTAAAAGAACTGTGATAGTTCCAACAAAAGATAACTCATATCCAAGCAGCTGACAGAACTCAACCACCACCTGAGGTTGAAGAACCACTTTGTCTAAGACAAAGTGCTATAACATATTGGAACATTTTAATTCCTTTTGATTTTTAACATACTAAGGCAGAATATTTTTATTTCAGACTTGAATTTCTTTGAAATTTAACTAGTGAGAGGATTTAATCTTTGAACTTTAATACCTCCATGTAAAGTTCATATTGCTAAGGGGCTTATATTCAAGCTTATGGCATGTCTATGGTGTTGACATTTTATTATTGAATGGCCTTATATATCTTATTAAATTTCTTAATAGAGTCATTTAAACTCATTGTATAATTCCTAATAGGCTATGTTGTACTCTGAATAAACCTAATCTGAGATGAGAAATGGAATAAAGAATACATTTTCATCCTTAGAGCAGAGTAGATTTGACATGAAATTTAATTAGTGCATTATTCATATCTATTTCAGAGTCCCAGACAGCAAAATGCTAACCATTCTCAAAGAATGAGAGGTTGTTTTGGGAGAGGCAGTATCAGGCAGGTGGGAGCAGGCTCATACTGTTAGATAAGACAAATAACCTCATCTTTGTGTGGTCATGGTCTTAATGATAAAGTCAAATAGGTTAAGGAAAAGCAGCTGAGGAATGATTGTGGGAGCATTACTGAGTCTCTCTTCATGATGGTTCTTCCCAAGTAGTAAGAATTCTCTTATAACTCTTCTCTTTAACCTCCTTTAACTAATTTCACCAAGGGAAACTGGGAAATGATTTTAAACTAATCCTTAATTAACAGTTATGTCCATCTTTCCCTTGAGCATGAGTTTCCCACGGGACAGGGCTCTAATGCTAAAGAGTGGGGAACCTACTTTCATTTAGTTATACAATGACGGAATGTATTTGTTTCAGAGATTTATCTAGAAGGTCAGTTTGACTGACAAGTAGATTGTAATCTTGAAATAAGGCCGAATCATAAATAAAATTTGTATCTTTATTTTTGCTTTCTTATATTTCTTCCTGGTATGAAGGTGGGGATGTTTATTGGGTGTCACTTGGGATATGTAATACATATTTTTAAAATTTACTAAGCATGGCCACAATAAGAAATGTTACAATATTTTTCATCCTGTAACAATATAAGTTTAATATTTGGAGGATGTTATTTTGGGCCAGATATACACAAACATCAAAGATACACACATAACATATATATGGAAGCTCTTGAAAATAGAAGCTACTGAAAAAGGAAAATCTGCTTTTTATAGAGTCACTAGGTGTGTTTCAAATAAACTAGCCCTTGTGGTGGTACTCAGTTTTGTGTCCAACTTTTTGAGACCCCATGGACTACAGTCTGCCAGACTCTTATGTCCATGGAATTTTCCAGGCAAGAATACTAGAGGGGGTACCATTTCTTACTCCAGGGATTCTCCGACCCAGGCATTAAACACACATCTCCTGAGTCTCCTGCATTGTCAGGCAGATTCTTTACCACTGAGCTACATGGGAAGCCCCTTGTTGATCATTTCCTAATTCAATTGTTGTATCAGCTAAGTAAAGAAAATATGCAAGTATCAGTTCAGTTCAGTTCAGTTCAGTTGCTCAGTCATGTCCGACTCTTTGAGACCCCATGAATCACAGCAGGCCAGGCCTCCCTGTCCATCACCAACTCCCGGATTCACTCAAACTCATGTCCATCGAGTTGGTGATGACATCCAGCCATCTCATTCTTTGTCGTCCCCGTCTCCTCCTGCCCATAATACCTCCCAGCATCAGAGTCTTTTCCAGTGAGTCAACTCATTGCATGAGGTGGCCAAGGTACTAGAGTTTCAGCTTTAGCATCAGTCCTTCTAATGAACACCTAGGATTGATCTCCTTTAGAATGGACTGGTTGGATCTCCTTGCAGTCCAAGGGACTCTCAAGAGTCTTCTCCAGCACCACAGTTCAAAAGCAGCAATTCTTTGGCAATCAGCTTTCTTCACAGTCCAACTCTCACATCCATACATGACCACTGGAAAAACCATAGCCTTGACTAGATGGACCTTTGTTGGCAAAGTAATGTCTCTGCTTATTAATATACTATCTAGGTTGGTCATAACTTTCCTTCCAAGGAGTAAGCGTCTTTTAATTTCATGGCTGCAATCAGCATCCGCAGTGATTTTGGAGCCCCACAAAATAAAGTCTGACACTGTTTCCCCATCTATTTCCCATGAAATGATGGGACCAGAGGCCATGATCTTTGTTTTCTGAATGTTGAGCTTCAAGCCAACATTTTCACTCTCCTCTTTCACTTTCATCAAGAGGCTTTTGAGTTCCTCTTCACTTTCTGCCATAAGGGTAGTGTCATCTGTGTATCTGAGGTTATTGATATTTCTCCCAGCAATCTTGATTCCAGCCTGTGCTTCTTCCAGCCCAGCATTCCTCATGATGTACTCTGCATATAAGTTAAATAAGCAGGGTGACAATATACAGCTTTGACGTACTCCTTTCCTTATTTGGAACCAGTCTGTTGTTCCATATCCAGTTCTAACTGTTGCTTCCTGACCTGCATACAGGTTTCTCAAGAGGCAGTCCAGGTGGTCTGGTATTCCCCTCTCTTTCAGAATTTTCTCAGTTTATTGTGATCCACACAGTCAAAGGCTTTGGCATAGTCAATGAAGCAGAAATAGATGTTTTTCTGGAACTCTCTTGTTTTCTCTATGATCCAACGGATGTTGGCGATTTGATCTCTGGTGCCTCTGCCTTTTCTAAAACCTGCTTGAATATCTGGAAGTTCATGGTTCACATACTGCTGAAGCCTGGCTTGGAGAATTTTGAGCATGACTTTACTAGCATGTGAGATGAGTGCAATTGTGTGGTAGTTTGAGCATTCTATGGCATTGCCTTTCTTTGGGATTGGAATGAAGACTGACCTTTTCCAGTCCTGTGGCCACTGCTGAGTTTTCCCAATTTGCTGGCATATTGAGTGAAGCACTTTCACAGCATCATCTTTCAAGATTTGAAATAGCTCAACTGGAATTCCATCACCTCCACTAGCTTTGTTCATAGTGATGCTTTCTAAGGCCCACTTGACTTCACATTCCAAGATGTCTGGCTCTAGGTCAGTGATCACACCATCGTAATTATCTTGGTTGTGAAGATCTTTTTTTTACAGTTCGTGAGACACCGGCTCCAGCTGTGCAGATGCGGGACGCTGGCTCCCGCGCAACCAACCACGCACAGAAGCGTGGCCTAGAGGAGCTACCCCATGCAAGAATAGGTACCATAAACAAATCCAGATTACTATTATAAAGTGAGATAATTTATAATAGTAACTAAGAAATTACTTTGTAATAGTATATAAGAAATCAACTAACGTATTTAATCAACAAAAACAATGTTGTTAATACGTATTAATTCTGTATTTTAGCAAGGAATAAGCAGAGGCTCTTATAAGGTAAAGTCACGTAACTAGATTTTAATCTAATGGTAGATTAAAATTTTGAGTCCACGTTCTGTGATTCCACACAATACTCAATTAAAGCTGTGATGTTTTAATAAAAACCAAGCTGGGTAATGATGAAAGGATAGAGAAAGGCTCGATTATTTTTTTGTTTGTTTTTGGCTCTGATTGTTTTCTTTTTTCACTTGGGAATAATGCTTCCCCAATAGAATGGCATTTAACTTTTATTCCCAATATTATGCCTACCAATGGATGATAGAGTAATTGTATGAGAATGGCTCATTATATTAAATAAACTTAAACTTATAATTAACAAATACATAATGAGTGGTTACTATGCATTTTTATGTAGCAGCTATTGATACAAATTCATCTAAAATAATTCATATTCCAAGAAGCAAACGGCCTTGATGAAATAATCATGAAAATAATTTTTAAACCATCTTATTAAGGTATGATTGGCATACAAACTCTCTCCATATGTAACATGTACAATTTGATGAGTTTGGAGATAAATATACAGTCTTGAAACTGTCACCATAATCTATGCTAAAAACATATCCATAACCTCCAAAAGTTTCCTTCTGCTCTATTTATTGTTTAAAAAGAAAAATATTTACTTAAATAGAAGAATATTGAAATGCAGAATAACGAGGTGATTTTTTTGTTAATTTATCAAGAGTTTATCATATCCCCTGTGTATTCAATTTTACTTTAAATAATTTGTATCCAGGGTGTCACTATTGAACTGGTTGGTTAGTAATCCTTCTGAATTACTTTTATTGATTTTTGCAATTGATCTTATTCTATATTTTAAAGGACTATATAGTTATATCTTGTGAAATATTAAAATCACAAAGTGAAGCTTTACTACCGTCTTGACCTTTATATATTTCCTGTTCTATCTTATTTCCTAGCCATTTCTTATTCTTCATTATACAGCATTTCATTTCATACATTTATATTCAGAAACTTTTTCAACTTCCATTTTATGGCTTTCAAATTAATTTATGGTATTTTTAAATAATTAACTAGTTAAATCACTTCTGATAAGTAATCGTAAGGAGAATAATATCAAATATTTTCATTAAAATTTCCATCATATAAATGTGAAATTCCATTAATATCAAATGAACATTTGCACAACACAATAGTTTTCCATTTGGACTTATAGGTCAGTAGTCATTTGCTATTTGGAAAATTTTATATAGCTTCAATTTAAAATATCATAATTGACTATGATGGTTTAAAACACAGTGGTGAAGATCCACTTCTAGAATGAAGAAGTGAATACTCCACTTACCTGCTCTCCAAAAATACAATTGTAACTGGTAAAAATATTTTGCAAAACCCTCACACACAGATTTAAGGTGTCTGGAATTTGTCCTAAATGTTTACATAAAAGTAAATACCTGAGAAAATCTACTAAGTCTACATAAAGCACCAAGTCTGGGGCTTGAGTCACAACATGCTGCCTCCCACCTTTTGATCTCTCAGCACAGCATGATGAAAGATCAACTCCAGGTGGTTATGTCCAAGAAGTGGGAGCTTCCCCTTGCCCAGCTCGATTCTCCAAGATCTGTGTTACAGGGACTATATGTCAGGTGAGAGGTTGTAGGCTTTATTCCTCTGCCTTCCTTGCTCCACCCAACCTTGTTTTCAGGGTAGAGGCTATATCCCAGGCACAACAGGCCATCCCATCAAAATCCCAGCTAGTGTTTCCTGGCAAACTGATCGAAAAATTTATACAAAAATTCAAGGGACCCAGAATAAACAAAACAATCTTTAAAATAATAATTTTGAAAATAACAAAGTTGAAGGACTCACACTTCCTGATATCTAAATTATCTACAAAACAATAGTAATCAGTGACAAACTTTATTTTCTTGGGCTCCAAAATCACTACAGGTGGTGACTGCAGCCATGAAATTAAAAGATGCTTGCTCCTTGGAATAAAAGCTATGACCAACTTAGTATATTAAAAAGCAGAGACATTACTTTGCCAACCAAGGTCTGTCTATAAAAGCTATGGTTTCTCCAGTAGTTAAGTATGGATGTGAGAGTTGGACCATAAGGAAAGCTGAGCAGCAATTAATGATGCTTTTGAACTGTGGTGTTGGAGAAGATTCTTGAGAGTCCCTTGGACTGCAAGGCGGTCAAACCAGTCAATCCTAAAGGAAATCAGTCATGAATATTCATTGGAAGGACTGATGCTGAAGTTGAAGCTCCAATATTTTGGTCACCTGATGTGAAGGACTGACTCATTGGAAAAGACCCTGATGCTGGGAAAGATTGAAGGCAGGAGGAGAAGGGGATGACCAAGGATGAGATGGTTGGATGGCATAATGGACTCAATGGACGTGAATTTGAGCAAGCTCTAGGAGTTGGTGATAGACAGGGAAGCCTGCCGTGCTTCAGCCCATGGAGTCTGCAGTCCATGGGGTCCAGGCCTCCCTGTCCATCGCCAAATCCCGGAGTTTACTCAAACTCATCTCCATTGAGTCAGTGATGCCATCCAACCATCTCATCCTCTGTCATCCCCTTCTCCTCTCACCTTCAATCTTTTCCAGCATCAGTGTCTTTTCCAATGAGTCAGTTCTTTGCATCAGGTGGGCAAAGTATTGGAGTTTCAGCTTCAACATCAGTCCTTCCAATGAACACTCAGGACTGATGTCCTTTAAGATGGACTGGTTGGATCTCCTTTCAGTCCAAGGGACTCTAGAGTCTTCTCCAACACCACAGTTCAGAAGCATCAATTCTTCAGTGCTCAGCTCTCTTTACGGTCTAACTCTCACATCTATACATGACTACTGGAAAAACCATAGCCTTGACAAGATGGACATTTGTTGGCAAAGTCACGTCTCTGCTTTTTAATATTCTGTCTAGGTTGGTCATAACTTTTCTTCAAGGAGTAAGCATCTTTTTAATTAATAGATACATAAAAAATTTGTATTAACAATGTTAATGAGATTATACATAGGTAAAATCTTGTACACTTCAATATATTAACTTTCTTTGATGTCAGTTATACATAAATCAGTAAACTCTTAAACAAAATAATGTACATGGTCATTTATAGGACATTTTCCAAACCTGATCCTATATGGGGCACAAAGATTATTTCAAGGCATATTAAACCGCAGGGTTAAATAAATGGGTAATATCAATTAATAATTATATCTTAAAGTGTTAATTATGACCAACCTAGATAGTATATTAAAAAGCAGAGACATTACTTGGCCAATAAAGGTCCGTCTAGTCAAGGCAATGGTTTTTCCCGTGGTCATGTATGGATGTGAGAGTTGGACTGTGAAGAAAGCTGAGCACCAAAGAATTGATGCTTTTGAACTGTGGTGCTGGAGAGGACTCTTGAGAGTCCCTTGGACTGCAAGGAGATCCAACCAGTCCATCCTAAAGGAGATCAATCCTGGGTGTTCATTGGAGGGACTGATGCTAAAGCTGAAACTGCAATACTTTGGCCACCTCATGTGACGAGTTGACTCACTGGAAAAGACTCTGATGCTGGGAAGGATTGGGGGCAGGAGGAGAAGGGGACGACCGAGAATGAGATGGCTGTATGGCATCACCGACTCAATGGACATGAGTTTGAGTGAACTCCGGGAGTTGGTGATGGACAGGGAGGCCTAGTGTGCTGTGATTCATGGGGTCGCAAAGAGTCAGACATGACTGAGCAACTGAACTGAAAGTGTTAATTATGACAAAAACAAAAACAAGGATAGCTATTTGTAACACAAAAATTAGATTAAAATGATGAGATACAAAAAATGGGGCTAAATTTGGTGTATAAGATAACTATTGTGGAACTTTTTTCTTTAAATATGTGGTTTCCCTGGAGTAAAATAGAAGTCTATCTTTGTTAGGCTTGCTTTTATATGTATCTTTCATTGACTATCCTAATCACCTACTGCAGCTCAGAAACTTTATTCAATATAGGTTGAGAACATCATGTCACTATTATCTATCTGTCTTCTCCCTACCTCTCTTACCTCTGCCATCCATTGTGTAACCGTCTGTCCTTCCCAGTTTAGAATGTTTGCTCACTATGTCTTTTGTACATTAGGCCTCCTAGCTCATTCCTTAATCATCCTTCATAGAATTTTCTAAATATCCTTCTTAAAGTATTCCCTTGCTCTCACATATTTCTGTTGTTTCTTGAGATTTATGTGTGTGTTCCTCGCCCCCCTTGATTTACTACAGATTTCTCTGACTATATCTTTTGTGCATGTTTTTTTTTTTTTTTCTATTTAGTTGTAAGCGTAATTTAAATGATACCTAGGACACAGAGCTGGAATTGGAAAGGATCCTATATCATGATATTCCCAAAGCCCACACTAAATAATTGATAAAAGCAATGTAACTAGGTGTAGCCCTTGTCTTTGTTTTCTTTTTAGCTTTTGATTCCCCTCACTCATTTCTCCCACTCCGCATCCCCACATCTGGCAATCCCCAATCTGTCCTCTGTATCTATGAGCTCGTTATTGTTGTGTGTTTGTTATTTTCCAATTGCACATATAAGGTAGGTCATGTGACATTTGTCTTTTTTGGTCTGATTCATCTCACTTAGCATAATGTCTCAAGGTCTATTCATGTCGTTCCAAATGGCAAGATTGCATTCTCTTTTTATGGCTTAGTGATCTCTTTATATACAAATATATCATATTTTCTTCATTCATCCATCAGTGGACACTTAGCTTGTTCCATGTCTTGGCTATTATAAATAGTGCTGCAGTGAACATGATCGTGCATGTGTCTTTTTGATTTAGTGTTTTAATTTTCCTTGGATAAAAATCCAGAAGTGGAATCGTTTATCATACTTTTAATTTTTTGAGGAACTGTATATGATTTTCCAAAGTGAGTGCACCAATTAACATTCCCATCAACAGTGCACACGGGTTCCCTTTTCTCCACATCCTTGATTATTATTTCTTGTCTTTTTGATAATAGTCATTCTAACATGTGTTAGGTGGCATGTTATTGTGGTTTTGATTTGCATTTCCCTGATGATTAATTATATTGAGCATCTTTTAATGTACTGTTGGCTGTCTGTCTTCTTTGGAAAATTGTCTGTTCAGGTCTTCTGCCTATATTTTAATCAGAATTTATTTTGGTATTGAGTTTTATATGTATTTATGTATTTTTGTTGTTAACCCCTATTCAGGTATATGACGTTCAAGTATTTTCTCCCATTCAATAGGTTGCCTTTTCATTTTTTTTTTTTTTTTGATGATTTCCTTTGCTGTGTAAAAACTTTTTCTGTGATGTCCTAATTATTTATTTTTGCTTTTGTTGTTTTTGCTTTTGGTGTCAGATTTAAGAAATCATCTCCAAGACCAATGTTAAGGACCTTACTGCCTGTGTTTTCTTATAAGGGTTTTATGGTCTCAAGTCTTAGGTAAAGGCTTTGGTCCACTTGGAATTACTTTTTCTGTATAGTATAAAATAGTGATCAGGTTTCATTCTTTTGTGTGTGGCTATCCAGTTTTCCCAACACTATTGAAGAGATTGTATTATATGTTCTTGGTTCCTTCATATAGGTTAATTGATCATATATGCATGGATTTATTTCTCCTTTTTTTCCCATTGATCTATGTGTCCATTTTTATGCCAATACCAACTTTTAATTATTGTGCTGTGCTTAGTCATTCAGTCCTGTCTGACTCTTTGGGACCCCATGGACTGTAGCCTTCCAGGCTCTTCTGTCCATGGGGATTCTTCAGGCAAGAATACTGGAGTGGGTTGCCATTTCTTTCTCCAGGGATCAAACCTAGGTCTCCCTCATTGCCGGTGGATTTACCATCTGAGCCACCAGGGAAGCATATTCTAGCTTTGTAATTTGTAGTTTGAAATCAGGTCCTGTGATATATACAGCTTTGATCCCTCAAAAGGGAGATTTTGTTTGTTTGTTTTTGGACTCTTCATGCACTTCTTATTATCTTTGTTTCTCTGATAATTCATTATTATACATCTTGGTGTGAATCTGTATTCATCTTATTGGATGAGCCATCTACTATGATAACTTTTCTTTTTTGATCTTGGACATTTTTTAAACTATTTATTTGATCATTATTTTTTATTTCCCTGCTGTTTTTCTGTGTTGTCTATCCTACAGATTAATTCTCTAACTTTATGTTAATCTTTTTTCCTCCTATATATATTTGTTTTCTTTTTCTTTTTTTTACATTTACTTGTGAGAGAGTTAATTCCTAAGCAGTTGATAAGAAGTCTGGGGTCCCCGAGGAGAAAAAAGGGATCTGGGGCTCCTAAGGAGGACATAGGGATTTGGAATTCTCAAGGAGAAGAAATGGACAAAAGGACATTATTTTCTACATTCCTTAGTAAAGATTATATAACAATAATGTGTCCTGCTTGAGGAGATGTTTCTCCTTCCTGAAAACCTTCTGACTAATCCTGTTATCTTAAAATGTATATTATGAGAGTGGGTCTAGTAAAATCTTTACAACCTTGAGACATTCTTTTGATTTATTGTAATAACCAGTTAAAAAGTATATAACTCCCTTGCTTAGACAAGCAACAGGGGCACTCTCCATCCCTCTTCTGATGTCTATGTCAGAAACTTTCTCTGTCCCTTTTCATATTCTGATATAACTCTGCTACACAAAAGCTCCTGAGTGATCAACCTGGTTCCTGATCCTGAAGGTAAATCTTTTTCTTCGGAGATAACAAATCTGACTTGGTTCACCATAAGCTATCCCTTGGAAGTTTTCTCGCTTTATCTTCCACTCTTCATAATCACTTCCTACTGTTATTATATATATTTGATATATATAAGAATATAATTATGATTGTATTAATTAATGTAGGAGATCAGTCCTGGGTGTTCATTGGAAGGGTTGATGCTGAAGCTGAAACTCCAATACTTTGGCCACCTCATGAGAAGAGTTGACCCTTTGGAAAAGACCCTGATGCTGGGAGGGATTGTGGGCAGGAGAAGGGGACCATAGAGGATGAGATGGCTGAATGGCATCACCGACTCGATGGACATGAGTTTGGGTAAACTTCGGGAGTTGGTGATGGACAGGGAGACCTGGCATGCTGTGATTCATGGGGTCGCAGAGAGTCAGAAAAGACTGAGCGACTGAACTGAACTGAACTGAAATATGTATTCTTAAGTATGCTTTTATTCTACTATTGGTATTTTTATTAAATAATTATAGTTATTTAACGATTTTTTTGGTTACTGTAATAACTCTTTCCTTTTTCTTTTGCTGTTTTTCTCTTTCATTCAGAAGCTTTCTTTCTACTGAATTCCTGACTGTACATTTCTCTGTGTAATTTAAAACAATATTAAAATATGTATTGACTTATGATCTTTACAAATTTGGTATGAAACAGCAAGACACTTTCCATTATGCATTCCTTAAATTGTTTTATTGATAGGTTTGTTTTCTTGTTTTGGTTAGTTGCTCAGAGAGATATATATCAGACTTTTACTTGGAGGATTTGAGAGTGGTTATCAGAATTCTGGGACCTGATAAATAAAGGATGGACTGGAGTTATCAGAATGCAACATTTCTTTTAATTATCTTATTTTTATATGCTAGTTTCTACTTTCCCTGGGTTTGCAAAAACTTCCAGAGGCCAGAAAGTAATTCCTCTCTCAGTTCAGTTCAGTTCAGTTCAGTCGCTCAGTCGTGTCCGACTCTCCGCGACCCCATGAATCACAGCACGCCAGGCCTCCCTGTCCATCACCAACTCCCGGAGTACACTCAAACTCATGTCCACAGAGTCGGTGATGCCATCCAGCCATCTCATTCTCCGTCGTCCCCTTCTCCTCCCGCCCCCAACCTTTCCCAGCATCAGAGTCTTTTCCAGTGAGTCAACTCGTCGCATGAGGTGGCCAAAGTATTGCAGTTTCAGCTTTAGCATCAGTCCCTCCAATGAACATCCAGGATTGATCTCCTCTAGAATGGACTGGTTGGATCTCCTTGCAGTATAAGGGACTCTCAAGAGTCTTCTCCAACACCACAGTTCAAAAGCATCGATTCTTCGGCGGTCAGCCTTCTTCACAGTCCAACTCTCACATCCATACATGACCACGGGAAAAACCATTGCCTTGACTAGATGGACCTTGGTTGGCAAAGTAATGTCTCTGCTTTTTAATATACTATCAAGGTTGGTCACAACTTTCCTTCCAAGGAGCAAGCGTCTTTTAATTTCATGGCTGCAATCAGCATCTGCAGTGATTTTGGAGCCCAAAAAAACAAAGTCTGACACTGTTTCCACTGTTTTTCCATCTATTTCCCATGAAGTGATGGGACCAGATGCCATGATCTTTGTTTTCTGAATGTTGAGCTTCAAGCCAACCTTTTCACTCTCCTCTTTCACTTTCATCAAGAGGCTTTTGAGTTCCTCTTCACTTTCTGCCATAAGGGTAGTGTCATCTGCATATCTGAGGTTATTGATATTTCTCCCAGCAATCTTGATTCCAACTTGTGCTTCTTCCAGCCCAGCGTTCCTCATGATGTACTCTGCATATAAGTTAAATAAGCAAGGTGACAATATACAACCTTGACGTACACCTTTTCCTATTTGGAACCAGTCTGTTGTTCCATGTCCAGTTCTAACAGTTGCTTCCTGACCTGCATACAGGTTTCTCAAGAGGCAGGTCAGGTGGTCTGGGATTCCCATCTCTTTCAGAATGTTCCACAGTTTATTGTGATCCACACAGTCAAAGGCTTTGGCATAGTCAATGAAGCAGAAATAGATGTTTTTCTGCTACATGAAATTAAAAGATGCTTACTTCTTGGAAGGAAAGTTATGACCAACCTTGATAGTACATTAAAAAGCAGATACATTACTTTGCCAACCAAGGTTGGTCTAGTCAAGGCTATGGTTTTTCCCGTGGTCATGTATGGATGTGAGAGTTGGACTGTGAAGAAAGTTGATCACTGAAGAATCGATGCTTTTGAACTGTGGTGTTGGAGAAGACTCTTGAGAGTCCCTTGGACTGCAAGGAGATCCAACCAGTCCATTCCAGAGGAGATCAATCCTGGGTGTTCATTGGAAGTACTGATGCTAATGCTGAAACTCCAATACTTTGGCCACCTCATGCGACAAGTTGACTCATTGGAAAAGACTCTGATGCTGGGAAAGGTTGGGGGCGGGAGGAGAAGAGGATGACAGAGAATGAGATGGCTGGATGGCATCACCGACTCTGTGGACATGAGTTTGAGTGAATTCCAGGAGTTGGTGATGGACAGGGGGGCCTGGCGTGCTGTGATTCATGGGGTCGCAGAGAGTTGGACACGACTGAGCGACTGAACTGAACTGAACTGAACCCTACGACTCAGATTCTTATCTGGTACAGATGTTCGCTCATATGCTATGTAATGTACAAAAAATAATTTAAACATTTAGCTTCTCCTCATAAATCTTTCCACCAATCTTGTTTTTGGCCCCACTCTGCATCCCTTGCTTCTGAGATATATGGTGTCTCCATGTCCAAGAAGTTTTGAATTCTTAACAAAAATATTTTGCTTATTGGCTTTTTCTTACTTTACCTCAACTCCTCAAAAGATTATAATACATTTCACATTGTTTGATTTTTCAGAACTTTTTAATGTTTTTTTTTTGTTTTTATTTAGGTTTCCAAGATATTTGTTCATCAATTTTTTTCATTGATTTAACAATATTTTATATGTTGTTCAATGTGCCATTGATTGCAAGTTTTAAAAAAAGGTAAGATATAAGATTATATACATATAATCATGTCATTTACTGTTTTGAACAATTCACCTTCTTACTCTTAAAAATTAGCATAATATCATCCACTTTTCCAGAGAATATTCGTTTTTTGGCTTGTTCAATTTTCCAAAGCATTAGTCATGATATACTTCTCATGTACTTCTTACTGCTTTGACTGGTACTGTGTGCAATACTTAGGCAAAAGAAATATTCTGAAATGATAAAATTCTGATTATTGAAAGGAAAAGCAACAATAATGATTCCCTCTACAATATTTCATGCTTTGTAAAAAATTTACCTTCTCTAGGATGTGTTAGCCACTACTTCTTTTATTATAATCATTTTATTTTATCTATCTTATCTTTTACGACAATATATTTGTAGTTATTTGTAGAGAAGTCCTCTCACTTAATAGTTAACTATTGTATATATAAACCTAGCAATAATTATGGTTTTTCTCTTAGCTGTTTTTCTCTTAGCTGTTTCTCATGCATATAAATCTTCAACAAATTATTTTTGAGTTTGTGTTATAATTTTTGGTTTAAAGTACTGAATTGTATTTTTTTTTATTTCATTAGTGAAATGAAATAACAGTGTATCATACTTTTTTCAGATGTATATATGGTGGTTATGGATTAGAAAGCCTTGAATGTTATATATATAGAATTTATACATTATTATATATTATATATATTAATTATATTAATTTATAATAAATTATGATTTATAATTTAATAAGAATTACATTATTTAAAATATTAATTTATATTAATATTTTCCAAGTATATTCATAAATTTATAAAAGCATTTATATATACATATATTCATAAATATAAATATTACATTTTTACTAATATAGATTATTATTTTATAATTGAAATTTAATATGTAATTATATATTGTAAATATGATATATTATGTATAATAAGTTAAATGTTATAATTTATAGTTTAATATAATTTATAATAATGTTATAAGTCCTTATAATTTATAATTTATAGATAATTTTTGAATGATTGTAGTTTAATATAAATTATATTTTGATATAAAGTATTAATTTTTATTAATATTTTATAAACATATTTATAAATTTATATATATGTATAGTAATATATTTTATAATATATTACATATATACTTATATATATATATGTAGTATATTTGGTATATATAATTTATATATAAATGAATTATCAGAGCACCAAGATAGACAGAAGTATGTAAAGGCTCCAGAATGAAATAAACTAACAAAAAATTTCCCTCTTGAGGGATCAAAGGATGCCTTCCTTGGAGGCATTAAAGGCCCTGATTTTAAATGAAACTAGAACACTTCCTAACACCATACACAAAAATAAAGTCAAAATGGATTAAAGATCTAAATGTAAGAACGGAAACTATAAAACTCCTAGAGGAGAACATAGGCAAAACACTCTCCGACATAAATCACAGCAGGATCCTCCATGACCCACCTCCCAGAATATTGGAAATAAAAGCAAAAATAAACAAATGGGACCTAATTAAAATTAAAAGGTTCTGCACAGCAAAGGAAACTATAAGCTAGGTGAAAAGACAGCCTTCAGAATGGGAGAAAATAATAGCAAATGAAACAACTGACAAAGAATTAATCTCCAAAATATACAAGCAGCTCCTGCAGGTCAATTCCAGAAAAATAAACGACCCAATCAAAAAATGGGCCAAAGAACTAAACAGACATTTCTCCAAAGAAGACATAAAGATGGCTAACAAACACATGAAAAAATGCTCAACATCCCTCATAATCAGAGAAATGCAAATCAAAACCACAATGAGATACCATTTCACACCAGTCAGAATGCCTGCTATCCAAAAGTCTACATGCAATAAATGCTGGAGAGGGTGTGGAGAGAAGGGAACCCTCTTACACTGTTGGTGGGAATGCAAACTAGTACAACCACTATGGAGAACAGTGTGGAGATTCCTCAAGAAACTGGAAATAGAACTGCCATATGATCCAGCAATCGCACTCCTGGGCATACACACCGAGGAAACCAGAATTGAAAGAGACACATGTACTCCAATGTTCATTGCAGCACTGTTTATAATAGCCAGGACATGGAAGCAACCTAGATGTCCATCTGCAGACAAATGGATAAGAAAGCTTTGGTACATATACACAATGGAGTATTACTCAGCCATTAAAAAGAATGCATGTGAACCAGTTCTAATGAGGTGGATGAAACTGGAGCCTATTTTACAGAGTGAAGTAAGCCAGAAAGAAAAACACCAATACAGTATACTAATGCATATATATGGAATTTAGAAAGATGGTAATGATAACCCTGTGTACAAGACAGCAAGAGAGACACAGGTGTATAGAACAGTCTTTGGGACTCTGTGGGAGAGGGTGAGGGTGGGATGATTTGGGAGAATGACATTGAAACATGTATATTATCATATGTGAAACGAATCACCAGTGCAGGTTTGATGCATGATACAGGATGCTCGGGGCTGGTACACGGGGATGACCCAGAGGGAGGATAAGTGGAGGAGGGAGGTGGGAGGGGATTTCAAGAAGAGGAACACATGTACACCCTGGGCAGATTCATATCAATGTATGGGAAAACCAACCAATATAATATTGTAAAGTAATTCAGTTCAGTTCAGTTCAGTCACTTAGTCGTGTCTGACTCTTTGCGACCCCATGAACCACAGCACGCCAGGCCTTAGCCTCCAATAAAAAAAATAATAAGATAAAATAAAACAAAAAAACAAAATATATTACAAATCTATAGTTATTAAACAAGTTGGTATTAGCATAAAATAGTGTCTGTGTGTGCCACACAATTAAACTACTTTTCTACACACAAAGAGACACACACATAATGAGTGAGTCTTGATTTTAAACAGTGGTAGAATTAAAACTATAAAAAGAAACTTATAGTTAAGCAGCAAAAATATAGTCAGCAATTAGAATATACATTTAATAAAACATTAATGGTAAGTTTTCTGTAGGCTGGGGAAAATTATTTAATATGTATTTGCTTATTTTGTGCATACTGACCTCACTAAACATGGCTTGCGTTCTGAGATGGTGTATTTTACATTGTACCTTATTATATAAGAGATATATAAAATTTTACCCATTTTCTTTTTATGTGGTCTTTATATACTAAAAAAAGTTAAATACCTGTGTTTTAAGCATTTACTCTTAAGAAAATCAGATGTAATAATTTTATAACATCTATTGAGACTGTTAACTTTGAATCACTTAAAATTCATGCACAAAAACCTTGAAGGCAGTGATTTTATGATCACTAAAAATACATTTCCTCTTCTTTGTTATTATTTTTGAAATAGAATTTACTTTAACTGTCAAACAAGTCTAAGTCTCTAAGTCTGTTTTCAAGCTCTTTCTTCAAAAACTGCAAATCCAGAGTAAAAATACCCTGGCTATTGTGGAATGCTCTACTAATGAAAAGCTGTCTTTGCAACCAGACCGCTTATTGCAGTGCTCCTGAGAGCTGGTGTGGCCTGAATACAGCAGTCAGTACCACAGTCATTTATGAACATTTGATTGAAAATTTAATAACAGGCACAATTATTCCTGACTCACGTATGCTTCGCAAGGTCAGTTACTTTAAGTTTGCCCTATTTCTCAACAGAATATTTTTACCTATGCATTTCTCTTGCCCTTTTTTCTTCTGTCATTCTTTTTTTTTTTTTTTTAGTCACAAGTGTCATGGCATTATATCAATCAGAAAACAGGAAAGTACAATTAAACATACAAACTAAATTACCTAGGGTTTTAATTTGAATTAAAAAAAATCCTTTTCTTTTTCACTAAACAGGGTTAATAGTATGATTCTTAATTTTTTTCTCTCGAGAATATAACATGGCAATGCATAAGATAAAACACATTTGGTTGAGTTTTTGTAAATGATTTTGACCTCTTTAGATAGTAATAATGACAATAAGATTTTGTAACATTTTTATTTTTGTAATATTTTCTGCCATGTAATAATTTTCTACTATGAGAAAGACAGATTAATTGATATACGTGTTGCTAACTATTGCCTTATGAGGTTATCGATATTTCTCCGAGCAATCTTGATTCCAGCTTGTGCTTCTTCCAGTCCAGCGTTCCTCATGATGTACTCTGCATATAAATTAAATAAGCAGGGTGACAATATACAACCTTGAAGTATCAGTCCCACCAATGATAGGATGCTACTGAAGCATGCATATTTGAATTTAATGATGATAAAACAGCAAATTTTCAATCTTTATTTCTAGGTTGTGTGACCTCAGACCTATTGCTGTCAAAAGGCTGTAAGCATCTAAGCAGTAAAACAGATACTTCTTGGAATATTACACTATTATTTCCTCCAACCTTACCTTCCATTACTATAAAATCAACTCATAGACTGTCTGTGGCCACTAGAGGGGATGGAAACTAGGACAGAATCTTAATCATATCCTGTATTATTGCTTTGGCTTGATTGTGTTTTTGCAGTGGCAATATAACAAAATGTCCAATGAAATGTATTTCTTAAAAAGAATATGTGAAGAGCTTATGATATAAAAAGAAATTAGGTAGAAGAAAATAAACTTGGATGTTCAATCAGTTTAAAGAAAATATAAAATAGCAATAATTTCCTAGCTTTTCAGGCAATTATTTATTTGACCTTTAAAATACAGTGTTTGTAAACAATGATTATTCAGATTTATATTCTCTAGTATTAAAATGAACAATAAAAATGATTTTTTAAATAAGAAATTAACATATAATCTAGTACAGTTTTAGAGTGTGGATCTCCTGAAACCCCAACATTCACAAACTAGTTTTCCAAAAAAAAAATAATAATAATTCTACAGTTAAAAAATTCCTTATTAAAACTATACTTTATAATTTCCTCTTTCAATTCAGTTCAGTTTGGTCACTCAGTCATGTCCGACTCTTTGCAACCCCACGTACTGCCACACGCCAGGCCTCCCTGTCCATCACCAACTCCCGGAGTCTACTCAAACTCATGTCCATTGAGTCGGTGATGCCATCCAAAGATCTCATCCTCTGTCCCCTTCTCCTCCCACCTTCAATCTTTGCCAGCATCAGGGTCTTTTCGAATGAGTCATTTCTTTCCACAGGTGGCCAAAGTACTGGAGTTTCAGTCTCAACATCAGTCTCAACATCAGTCCTTCTAATGAACACTCAGGATTGATCTCCTTTAGAATGGACTGGGTGGATGGTCTTGCAGTCCAAGGGACTCTCAAGAGTCTTCTCCAACACCACAGTTCAAAAGCATCGATTCTTTGGCGCTCAGCTTTCTTTAGAGTCCAACTCTTAGTTGCTCAGTCCTGTCCAAAGAGGCTAGTAAATCTCTTTAGTCTTAATGAGTGTTTGGTAAAAAGAATAACCCAAGAATTTTATTTTTAAATTTATATGTGTATGCAAATTTAGCGTGCAAGTCATATCTGACTCTTTTGAGACCCCGTGGCCTGCAGACTCCCAGGCTCCTCTGTCCAGGGGATTTCCCACACAAATATATTCTAGTGGGTTGCCATTTTCTTCTCCAGGAGATCTTCCTGACCTAGGCATCAAAGTCACGTCTCATGTATTGGAAGAATTCTTTACCACTGAGGCATATATATATAATATATAATGACATATATATATATGTATATATATATGTATCTGCTCTTGAATTTTTCTCAAGCCTATGACCATATACTGGACTAAATATAGAAAAGTGGTGAGTATGATTTAAATACTAGCTCTGTCATATGAAAGCATCAGGTCTCTGTGCCTAACTTTACATCCACAAAATGGAGGCAGCAATGGCCATCGAGGCGTTCTTAAAAAGCATCAAAATTTGGTACCACTTTGGAATAACCTGGAGATACAATCCAGGCATCAGCAGTTTAATATCCTCCCAGGTGATTCTAATGTAGAGCAAACTGCAAGAATTTTAGGCCTGCAGCAAGGGTTTTCAAACTTAAAAATTGATCAACTAAGGTTCTAGTTAAAATCCAGACTCTAGTTCTGGGAGGTCCTCAGAGTCTGAACTTTCAAAAAACAAACTCATAGATGATACTGGTGCTTATGGTTCATGAACTACACTTGGATTATCAAGGGAGGGCTTGAAAGATCCTAACCCATTATCCCAGAAAAAGTTTGAGAAAAGCATAAAATTGAAAAGAAATTTGTTTAATTAACTGAAGTGGTGCAACTTCTACACTCAGCAAATTAATTTGCAGTGTAAGGCAAAATCTTTATTATTATTATTAAAATAGCTATTATTATTTAAATTTGAACATTTTATTTTGGAAAATTAATGATCACTCCTTTCTGTCTGAGGTGAAACTGAAAACTAAAAGTATCCCTTGCTTTTTTATTTATATAAAAAGTCATTAAAACTGGGAGAATGAATAAATTTCATTTTTACTTGGAAATAAGAAAATTATATAAATTCTGAATCAAATTTGAACTTTTAAAATTAAAAATAACCTTATTCTTCATGCTACATTATCAAAGCAGCTTTTTAAGCTATACACACATGCACACACATATGGGCTTTAAAACAGAATTATATTAGCATGAATATTAGAGTTTTTCCAGATGGGTGCTTCTGAAGAATTGTAGCTGTTACATTTCGAAACCCTTTTGTTTTCTTTCCAAATAAGCTAGTGATATTGAGGTTTTCTATTTTTGCCTGAAGAGTTTCTTAAAATTGTTACTGTGCTTCTGAGAGATTACCTCAAGCTGTATCTATATTTTATTTTGCATACTATTGCTCTTCCCGAAGGATATGTTTTTCTGTGATTGAAAATTTCTTATTGGAGAAAATATAAGGAAAAAAAAAAACTGATTCCTCAAGGAAATACTAAATGTTTCTAACTTTCTCTTTTGAAATATATTTTAAAATAGTTACTTCAAAAAGGTTTTATTTTACTAAACTACTTGTTTAATCGTGATTTATTTCAGAGGAACAGGGGCACATAGATTATTAGTGCCATATAGTGTAGTTATAAAATACAGAATTTTTTTTATGAGGATGTAGAGGAGGTCTCACAGGCAGAGAGGAAGCAGAGCATACAAGATCACCAGGCTCCCATGGTCTCATAGAGAGCTGTGCACCATGGGCAGAGCTAGACTACAATCATAATGGCTGCTCCTCCATTACAAGATGCCCTCATCTCCTGAGTGATTTATTATAGGGACACTGAGTCACAGATCTTCTAATTGAAGTTATGAATATCACTACTGGTTGAAGAAAAGGCCCAAGTACATGTTGGAAACTTCCCAAGTTATATAAACTTCATATAAACCTCTTCTTCCCATGGGTTGATTCAGCTCTGGGGCACCAACTCTCTGTTAAGTATGTATATATTCATTCTGCTAATTAATCATTGCATAATTTTGGTAAAGAGCACTGTGGAAAAAAAGTTTTCTATGTAATAAGAGTTCCAAAATACATTAAAGTAGAAATCTAAAGCATGCAGTTAATTAAAAACTATATACAAATCCTTGAACTTTACCTGGAAATCTTCATTCCAAATAAACTTATACAGTATTCAAAATATTTCTCAGTTAAAAGAGGGGTAGTAAAATTTTGTTTGACACATACAAAAGTTATACGATAATTTTCCAGTAAGGACTCACGGTTATTATATTGTCCAGTGTTGAACAAAAGGAAATAAATATTTATAATTACCCATGTTCTAGGCTACATCACCTCTGAAATATATTGGAAACATGCACTTGTTAAGTTTATTATTATTAATAAATGTTTAAATGGATATTATCAAGTTGATATTACCAATAAATAAGATGGAATTTATCAATTTAATATTATGTAAGATTATAAGCATAAAATATAAAATAAGGTATCACAATGAGGAAAAACAGAAACATAAACTATTTACAGTAATAGAATGAAATTAAGAGAAAAACAATAGAAAATGTAAATATAAAACTACCTGAGTGCCAGTGTTTTTTTCTTCATTTACTATTTCTGTGATTTTGCATAAATCACTTAAAATCCCAGAGACTTGTCTTTTCATTTGTCAAAGAAGAATAAAACCTCACATACACACTTGCACATATGTACACATGAAAGTGATGTACAAGGTCACATGATAACCTAAGTTAATATTTTATGGTTGCGCCACAATGCATAGATGTGGCCATTGTTGAATTATTATTTTTTTTGCTTCATCATGAAATTTTGGAAAAAATCACACACACACACATGTATGTGCGCACACACACATTTTCTTAAATATGGAGCATACCTAAACACTTCTGGAGACTATACAAACACTGAAAATTTGTATTTTCTTATTTTGAATACATATTTTAGAGGATGTGATCAAAATGACTGATGCACATCTGTATTGTATTATAGCCGAATTGTAAAATGT
This sequence comes from Moschus berezovskii, assembly GCF_049115385.1. Classification (NCBI taxonomy): domain Eukaryota; kingdom Metazoa; phylum Chordata; class Mammalia; order Artiodactyla; family Moschidae; genus Moschus; species Moschus berezovskii. The sequence continues at coordinate 28,266,271 of NC_142475.1, forward strand.
ATCATAATTGCACAGATAATTATTCATTGAAAGAAATGTTGTATACCAATTAAATGCAAAAAAATGTTCAAGAATCCCTGGGTAAACCAAATGTTCTAAACTCCTATATTTTTTTCTGTAATAAGAAATGTCCCCAAATGAATGTGAAAACATGCATGACAAATAACAAGAGATATAGAAAAGAAAGAGTATAAAATATCCAGTTGAACAATTCAGGTATGATTGCTTTAGAGCTGGTATTTGACATGATCCATGAATGATGAATAGAGTACTGGCGATGTTGAGGGAAAGGGACTGTTTCTGTAAAGCTTTAGAATATACATTTGTATTATCAAGTGGGATTCTACTTGTATATATCATTGAATTTTCCATTAAAAAAAATCAACAAAGGCTACTGTCTTTTTCTTGATCTCCTTGCTTTCTATGAAATAGATATTACCTCTTCTTACATATCTTTCTTTTTGCATTTGTAGTTTCTCCCATTTTTGTGATTCTAATGATAGCAGGATTACTATTTGAAGAATTTACCACCTGGTATATATTGCTTTTTACTGTTGATTTTTTTTTTTTGGCATCTTACAATCTATGGGGGTCGCAAAGAGTCAGACATGACTGAGCGACTGACACACACACATGCATGCACACATAAGATTGTTATAATTTAAAAATAAATTTACCTATATGGCATATATTCAATCTCTATGCTCAGAAAATTAGTCTTCCCTAGTAGCTCAGATTGTAAAGAATCCAGCTGCAGTGTGTGAGACCTGGGTTCGATCCCTGAGTTGGGAAAATCCCATGGAGGAGGGCACGGCAACACACTGCAGTATTCTTGCCTGGACAATCCCCATGGGCAGAGGAGCCTGGTGGGCTACAGTCCATAGGGTCAAAAAGAGTCTGACATGACTAAACACAGCACAGCACGTGCTCAGAAAATTACAGAGATACAAATTTAGGATTATAGAAAGATATATTAACAATGAATATGTTCAGATATAATTTATCATGATAAATGATACCTTTCCTACTACCACATAGCATATCTCTGAACAAGTGTTGTGTATATAAATTTTGGAAAAGACACCTTAATCAAATAAAGTCACATATAAAACATGTTTCTAATCACAGCTCAGGGCAATAACAGTATTAGCTAGCTCCTTTTCTAAGATTTAAGGAGTGTTACGCCTAATTGATTTTACATTAGCAATGGACTGAATCAGTTTTTAAGACAAAGTTATTCCTAATTATTGAGACTGTGACTTGATTTTGAATTAAAATTTAAAAGGCCAAATCAAGATACATTAAAAGCAAGCATTCTTTCAAATATCTAAAGGAATATCTATGGTAATGTCCATAATTCTTATTAGAATGACTTTAGTATCCCTCCATAAGTCAATATGTTTGTAAAAAGGGAAGAGGCATTTAAAGAGCTTCAGTATTTTATCCATTTTATTAACTCTATTTATGATACATAGTTGGGAGTTGGACTAAAGTAGTGTTCATTTGCATCAGGCATGTGAAGTGAAGTGAAAGTTGCTCAGTCGTGTCTGACTCTTTGTGACCGCATGGACTATACAGTCCATGGAATTCTCCAGGCCAGAATACTGGAGTGGGTAGCCTTTCCCTTCTCCAGGGGATCTTCCCAGCCCAGGGATGGAACCCAGGTCTCCGGTACTGTGGGCAGATTCTTTACCAGCTGAGCTACAAGGGCATAAGCCCCTTCAGTACTAAATGACTTATTAGCCAGATGCTGGGGTCTTCTGTCTACTCTATTGCCAACTTTCTTCTAAGAAACTTTGCTGAAATGTAAAGAACTTCCCCCCATAGAGGGAAGTGTTAATCACTCAGTCATGTCCGCCTCTTTGCGAACCCATGGGCAGTAGCCCAACCAGGCTCCTCTGTCCATGGAATTCTCCAGACAAGAATACTGAAGTGGGTTGCCATTCCATGCTTCAGGGGATTTTACCAACACAGGAATTGAAGTCCAGTCTCCTGCATTGCAGGCGTTCTTTACTGTCTGAGCCACCAGGGAACGCCATGGGGGAAAGGAATATGCCAATGTAGAAATATAAAGACCTGGCACTCTCTCTACCATGTAACCATATAGGAGAACTGTTGATTTATAACATCTATACTAAGGCAATGGCAACCCAATCCAGTACTCTTGCCTGGAAAATCCCATGTATGGAGGAGCCTGGTAGGCTGCAGTCCATGGGGTCGCAACGAGTCAGACACGAGTGAGCGACTTCGCTTTCACTTTTCACTTTCACGCATTGAAGAAGGAAATGGCAACCCATTCCAGTGTTCTTGCCTGGAGATCCCAGGGACGGTGGAGCCTGTTGGCTGCCGTCTATGGGGTCACAGAGTTGGACACGACTGAAGCTACTTAGCAGCAGCAGCAGCATACTTTGTCCTGATAAGAATATGAAGCAAAGTAGAACTCTCAGTAGCTAATAGTAAAAGTGAAATTGGTGCAAACACTGGTGAGTTTTACAAAATTGAATTCCTGAACCCAATATAACTCAGCAGTTTTTCTCTTAGCCTTTACATAGCAAATTGGATTGCCTGTTTGCCTGTTTCAAAATCCACATAACAGGATATTTATAGAGGCAATATTCAGAACACCAAAATGACTCAAATGTCTATCAATAGGATATTAAATAATCTTTACTAAATGGTACTATATGAGAATTAATGAGTTACTGCTATTTAAAAGGATAAATTAAACAAACATAATACACACAAATGTATGATTCTATAAACATAAAATATAAAGTCAGGCAAAATTATGGTGTTAAAAATTAGGCTTGTGTTTAAATTTGGTGGGAGTAACTGTTGAGTAGAAAGTGGCAGATTGGGGCACTGGAGTTCTAGAAATTTTTTAAATTGATGGGTATAAATTTGTTTATGTTGTGATAATTTATTGAACACATGATTTTGGCACTTACATCTTTGTGTTACACTGCATTAAAAATTTAATTAAAAATGTTGAAAAGCTTTGAGGCCATTTTCTGTTTGTTTAAGGTGTAAATTTCTTTTTTGTTCTTGGTTACAGTTAAATTTGAAGTTGGTGCAGATCAGTGATACACTAGTGGCCAAGGCATCAAGATTCATATTCTTGTAGTTCCATTAAGTATTGGTATTACTTTGGGAAATGATTTAATGTTTATGGGTTTAGTTCACCCTGTGTACATAATTGAAAATCTGAAGACTTTGAGTTCAGTTCTCTTGGAACTGTTCAGATTATTAGTGGGCCTTTTCATTTCAGAGTATCTGACAGAGATTACAACATCCATGTTACTCTTTTTCCTTAGAAATTATGCCTTTTTTATTTTAAAATCTGGATACTATATTCCTTGCTGCTGCTGCTGCTGCTAAGTTGCTTCAGTCGTATCCAATTCTGTGCGACCCCATCCATAGACAGCAGCCCACCAGGCTCCTCCGTCCCTGGAATTCTCCAGGCAAGAACACTGGAGTGGGTTGCCATTTCCTTTTCCAATGCATGAAAGGAAAAGTGAAAGTGAAGTCGCTCAGTCGTGTCCGACTCTTAGCAACCCCATGGACTGCACCCTACCAGGCTCCTCCATCCATGGGATTTTCCAGGCGAGAGTACTAGAGTGGGTTGCCATTGCCTTCTTCACAATATTCCTTAGGCGGGAAAAAAAGAAATATATTTTCAAATTTCAACTTTAGTACATTTTTGCCACATTGTCAAGTTCTGGACAGTGAATTGTAAGTACAGGTGTTGGGTGAGATTGCCAGTGGTACTTCAGTGAAACTTCATAAGGAAGGGCTTGCCCTTCTTCTTTTCCTCCTTATGTAGTCTGTGTTGTCACGATTGGAGTTCCAGAAGTCAAAGGGAAATATCAGATGACTAAGGGACAGAAACCCCATTTAAGGATGGTGAAGACTTTTATAAAGAATTCCATAGGGATGCTCAATTCTCGATTGCTTACTCCATACTTTTCTGTATGAAAGAAATATAAATGAAGGTTTGATTAATTCAAGGCTATTAAGCTTTTTTCCTAATATACAAACGAACGTAATCTTCAGCAATCTGGGCTGACACATATAATAAACAATTCTTTGGGAAAATAACATTAATTTTTACATTATTTATTACCAATAAGAATAATGGTAAGTAGTAAACATTGAGTGTAAAGCTGCAGTAACCTCAGAAACTAATTTCTGCACTCCTTTACTCCTCACCATGGAGTCTATCTGAATTATTGCTAAAATGTTCTTCCCTAATCCTTATCTCTGGATATAGAATTAGTTTAGTATGCAGTTTCTTTCACTTGTTGTAGTACATCACTGGATTTGTTTTTCAGAAGACATATGAAGTTTCTATATAGCTACTGTACGTTTTATTTTTCACATCCAGACACTATATAGTGCCCTAAATTTTTCTTTATTACAGCTATTGCATTTGTCCAGTACATTAAATTAATATTGTGATGTTTATCTCATTGCTAGCAGTATTTCTAACATGAACTTCTCACTTCAATTTCAGACATTATTAGCTCTGAAAAGTGTTTATTTATAACTAAGGTAATGGCATTTATTTTTTATTATGTAATATCTCAGACTTTTTTTCATTTTCACAGTTCATTAGTCCATAAAAGCAGCACAATCCACAGAAGGAATAATCTAACTAGAAATCAGGATTATGCTGCATAAAACCAGGAGAGTGCCTACAAATATAATTTAACATGACTCTAATGATACAATCCGTGGACTGTGAAGAGAGGTACCATAGAGTAATGTCTTAGAATGTGACTTCTTGGGTCAAACTATTTCAGGTGGGTTTTTTCTACATCATTCAATAACTGTTACATTAGCATGTGCTTTAATACTTCCAGCTTCAGTTTCCTCACTGAATAATGGAAATGTGCTTTAATTGCATGGATATCATGGTACTCAGCAAATATTATATTTCAGTTCAGTTCAGTTCAGTCGCTCAGTTACGTCTGATTCTTTGCGACCCCATGAATCACAGCGCACCAGGCTTCCCTGTCCATCACCAACTCCAGGAGTTCACTCAAACTCATGTCCATCGAGTCGGTGATGCCATCCAGCCATCTCATTCTCTGTCGTCCCCTTCTCCTCCTGCCCCCAATCCCTCCCAGCATCAGAGTCTTTTCCAGTGAGTCAACTCGTCGCATGAGGTGGCCAAAGTATTGGAGTTTCAGCTTTAGCATCAGTCCTTCCAATGAACACCCAGGATTGATATCCTTTAGAATGGACTGGTTGGATCTCTTTGCAGTCCAAAGGACTCTCAAGAGACTTCTCCAACAACACAGTTCAAAAGCATCGATTCTTTGGTGATCAGCTTTCTTCACAGTCCAACACTGACATCTGTACATGACCACGGGAAAAACGGTAGCCTTGACCAAATGGACCTTTGTTGTCAAAGTAATGTCTCTGTTTTTTAATATACTATCTAGGTTGGTCATAACTTTCCATCCAAGGAGTAAGCGTCTTTTAATTTCATGGCTGCAATCAGCATCTGCAGTGATTTTGGAGCCCAAAAAAATAAAGTCTGACACTGTTTCCACTGTTTCTCCATCTATTTCCCATGAAGTGATAGGACCAGATGCCATGATCTTTGTTTTCTGAATGTTGAGCTTCAAGCCAACTTTTTCACTCTCCTCTTTTACTTTCATCAAGAGGCTTTTGAGTTCCTCTTCACTTTCTGCCATAAGGGTGGTGTCATCTGCATATCTGAGGTTATTGACATTTCTCCTGGCAGTCTTGATTCCAGCTTGTGCTACTTCCAGCCCAGCGTTCCTCATAATGTACTCTGCATATAAGTTAAATAAGCAGGGTGACAATATGCAACCTTGACGTAATCCTTTTCCTATTTGGAACCAGTCTGTTGTTCCATGTCCAGTTCTAACTGTTGCTTCCTGACCTAAATACAGGTTTCTCAAGAGGCAGGTCAGGTGGTCTGGTATTCCCATCTCTTTCAGTTGTGATCCACACAGTCAAAGGCTTTGGAATAGTCAATGAAGCAGAAATAGATGTTTTTCTGGAACTCTCTTGCTTTCTCCATGATACAGTGGATGTTGGCAATTTGGTCTCTGGTGCCTCTGCCTTTTCTAAAACCTGCTTGAACATCTGGAAGTTCACAGTTCACATATTGCTGAAGCCTGGCTTGGAGACTTTTTAGCATGACTTTACTCGCGTGTGAGATGAGTGCAATTGTGTGGTAGTTTGAACATTCTTTGGCATTGCCTTTATTTGGGATTGGAATGAAGACTGACCTTTTCCAGTCCTGTGGCCACTGCTGAGTTTTCCAAATTTGCTGGCATATTGAGTGCAGCACTTACACAGCATCATCTTTCAGGATTTGAAATAGCTCAATTGGAATTCCATCACCTCCACTATCTTTGTTCATAGTGATGCTCTCTAAGGCCCACTTGACTTCACATTCCAAGATGTCTGGCTCCAGGTGAGTGATCCCGCCATCGTGATTATCTTGGTCATGCAGATCTTTTTTTGTACGGTTATTCTGTGTATTCATGCCACCTCTTCTTAATATCTTCTGCTTCTGTTAGGTCCATACCATTTCTGTCCTTTTTCGAGCCCATCTTTGCATGAAATGTTCCTTTGATATCTCTAATTTTCTTGAAGAGATCGCTTGTTTTTCCTATTCTGTTGTTTTCATCTATTTCTTTGCCTTGATCGCTGAGGAAGGCTTTCTTATCTCTCCTTGCTTTTCTTTGGAACTCTGAATTCAGATGCTTATATGTTTCCTTTTCTCCTTTGCTTTTCACTTCTCTTCTTTTCTGCTTTTCTTTTCACTTCTATTTGTAAGGCCTCCTCAAACAGCCATTTTGCTTTTTTGCATTTCTTTTCCATGGGGATTGTCTTGGTTCCTGTCTCCTGTACAATGTCACAAACCTCCGTCCATAGTTCATCAGGCACCCTATGTATCAGATCTAGTCCCTTAAATCTATTTCTTACTTCCACTGTATAATCATAAGGGATTTGATTTAGGTCATATTTGAATGTATCAAATAGTGAGAACTCACACAAAGTAAACCATTTGAATACAAGACCTAGCATCACCCAACCACCAGCAGCACCCTGTGCAGGATGCCTCATCTAAAACAACAAGCAAAACAAAAATGCAAGCACAGTCATCAGCAGATAGGATTACCACCTCACTCAGCCTTGCCCATCAGAGGAAAAACAACAGCAACAACAACAAAAAATCCAGCACAAATCTCGCCCTATACAAAAACCTCACAAACCACTTACACAACCCACACAAACCACTTACACAACCCCCTGGACCTACCTTAGGAGGGCGGAAACCAGAAGGAAGAAAGAATTCAATCTTGAAACGTGGGAAAAGGAGACATCAAACATAATAAGTAAAAAATAATAATGAAATGTCCCACTTGTACATCTCTCCTTTGCCCAATTTTGTTAGTAAGTGGGGAAGTTCAATGGCTATAGTCTAAATGATTGGCGAGTAGGAGCTGGAATTACTCAGGAAAAGGTTTATTACTCAAGCCATGAAGTAAACCTCTGAAACAGATGTTCCAACAAAATATGAGGGGAATCGAGACTTAGTTACAGACTAAGGATGACCCTGCTTATTTAACTTATTTGCAGAGTACATCATGAGAAATGCTGGCTGGAAGAAGCACAAGCTTGAATCAAGATTGCCGGGAGAAATATCAATAACCTCAGATATGCAGATGACACCACCCTTATGGCAGAAAGTGAAGAGGAACTCAAAAGCCTCTTGATGAAAGTGAAAGAGGAGAGTGAAAAGGTTGGCTTGAAGCTCAACATTCAGAAAACGAAGATCATGGCATCTGGTCCCATCACTTCATGGGAAATAGATGGGGAAACAGTGGAAACAGTGTCAGACTTTAATTTTTGGGCTCCAAAATCACTGCGGATGCTGATTACAGCCATCAAATTAAAAGACGCTTACTCCTTGGAAGGAAAGTTATGACCAATCTAGACAGCATATTAAAAAGCAGAGACATTACTTTGGCAACAAAGGTCCGTCTAGTCAAGGCTATGGTTTTTCTCATTGTCATGTATGGATGTGAGAGTTGGACTGTGAAGAAAGCTGATCGCCGAAGAATTGCTGCTTTTGAACTGTGGTGCTGGAGAAGACTCTTGAGAGTCCCTTGTACTGCAAGGAGATCCAACCAGTCCATTCTAAATGAGATCAGTCCTGGGTGTTCATTGGAAGGACTGATGCTAAAGCTGAAACTCCAATACTTTGGCCTCCTCATGTGACGAATTGACTCACTGGAAAAAACTCTGATGCTGGGAGGGATTGGGGGTGGGAGGAGATGGGGACAACAGAGAATGAGATGGCTTGATGGCATCACCGACTCAATGGACATGAGTTTGAGTGAACTCCGGGAGTTGGTGATGGACATGGAGGCCTGGCATGCTGTGATTCATGGGGTCGCAAAGAGTCGGACACGACTGAGCAACTGAACTGAACTGAACTGAAGGATGACATCAGTTGTGGTTGAAAGTATATAATGCTGCTCAAACATAGCAGTCAATCCCACTAAATATCAGCTTGTAGATATCCCAGGAAAAGCATATGCCCAGAATAATGGAGAACATACTTTTCTATCATATTATACAAATAATGTTTTCTATGGAAAATAAGGGGTCAGGGTATATCGAATGCTCTAGGGGCTTCCTGTCATTCCTCTGCTGCTAAATGAATCATTCATTCTCCAGGTATTAAAAGTGTTGGTAGCTGACAATTGTCAACTGAGCCCCTCTCCTGGAATTATCCTCCCATCTGAAGAAATTTTTCTTGCCCTAGTTTATCTCTCCTACCTAAGAAGCCAACATCCAATTACTGGTCAATGCAAGGGATGTAAGGTCAATTTCCTTGCTCAGTGTAAGACAAATCTGCAGGATCATCCCCATCCCAAAGCTCTGAGTTTGATTAGCTGGGATCATTGTCAGAAGTGAATCTCAGTTCAAATTCTTGTTCTGCCTGTTCTACTTTTTATACTCTTCTACATTGTCCTTCAAAAGAATACTTCCCAATTAATCTCCTGGAAATAAACTTCTGCCTTAGATTCTATTTCCCAGAGTACCCAACTCCAAACCACATTTTTTTTTAATATTCTGACTTTTAAAGTTGTGAAAATTCTGATAGATTCATATATTCTGGTAAAAAATAGGAAATATAATTTTTTATTTACCAAAATAATGTGAAACTATTGTTCATGGTCAATATCTACTTGCATTGAATTAATCCGTCTCTCAGATCACTAACTTCTTATCAGAGGTATTGGAACAGAGAGATTTAAAAAATAAATAAATGTTGTAGTAAATGTCCTTGTACACATGGATGGAATATCTTTGTTTAGTTTTTTAATATGCAGAGGTCATTTCCAGGTGTCATCTAGATAAGTAAATCATAAATCATGGATTGGCTCATTTCTTCAAATTCTGGAATATAATTGTAATTTTGCTCACTAACTATAGTAGTCAGTATTGGTTTCTTTTTTAATATTTTGATCATAATTAGGATCTTTGCGATCTCCCATTTAGACTGTCCAGTTATTAGTGGTCTGTACTGTAGGTGCTCTATTTAGTGAAGAATGGTAATTTTGCAATAGGATGGAGGAGCCTGGTAGGCTGCAATCCGTGGGGTCGCTATGGGTCGGACACGACTGAGCGACTTCACTTTCACTTTTCACTTTCACACATTGGAGAAGGAAATGGCAACCCACTCCAGTGTTCTTGCCTGGAGAATCCCAGGGACGGGGGAGCCTGGTGGGCTTCCGTCTATGGGGTCACACAGAGTCGGACACGACTGAAGTGACTTAGCAGCAGCAGCAGCAGCACTTGCTGTGCTGTGCTTGGTCACTCAGTCCTGTCCAACTCTTTGTAACCCCATGAACTGTAACCTGCCAGGCTTTTCTGCCCATGGGGATTCTCCAGGCAAGAATACTGGAGTGGGTTGTCATGCCCTCCTTCAGGGGTTCATCCCAATCCAGGGATCAAACCAGGTCTTCTGCAGGCAGATTCTTTACTCAGGTCACCAGGGAATACTGGAGCAGGTAGCCTATCCTTTCTCCAGGGAAACTGCCCAGCTCAGGATTGGGACTGGGATCTCCTGCACTGCAAGTAGATTCTCTACCAGCTGAGTTACCAGGGAAGCCCAAGAGCTGCATAAATTAATTCCAAAACACACCCAGGTAAACACTAAACAATTTCCAGTTATTCAAACTTAGAAAACTCAGATTTATGTCCCTAAATAAAAAATTAATCTTTCCCTTTCCATTTAATCCCACTATTAAAAAACAAAACAAAAACTTTTTCTTACCCAAAATATCTAAACTCTGGCATACAGCTTAGGGTTCCTTCTGACAGTTCTGATATTTTATTGAAACTGAAAAGAAAGATTAAGGCTTATTGTCCTTAACTTTGATAAGTCCTGACCATCTGCCTCAGAGTTTATAAGGCAAATGTTCTTAAATTTTTAAAAATATGGGTATGTAAGGTGGGACTTTAGATTCAGAGAGAACTTCATTCTTAAGATTTATAGCTCTTGATCTTGGTGTGCTCTCTCTTGGCTTCTTTCCCAGAACTTTTGACTGTCCCAGTTGATAGTCTGTCAAGGCTTTTGACCTAGATGTAGTTGATTCTGAGAGTTTAACTCTTTCTGCCATGAACCAATCACTTCAAATTTTTATATTCTCTACTATGGTTTTTATGGATTTGAGGAATTGGCTTTCTAAAGAAAAATGCTATCATCAAGCAATTTTTCTCCATCCAAACTATGTAGTGCATCATAAACAGAGCAAGAAACTGACTACTCAAAATCATTTTCATTAGTCATTTCTCTAGGAATTTCTCCCAATTAATTCTGTCTCTGTTAAAAACTGCTTTAATAGGGAATATGAATCACATGAGGCAGATTTAAGACACCAGGTTTTCAATTCAAGATGAAAATTATTCAAGCAGTTCACAACACCAGATTTTGAATGAGCTGGGTAGTAGACTGAGATGTAGTATTCTCCTTCCCACATCTTTAAAATTCTGTACTTTATCATTTTTCCATGAATAAGTTTAGTCTTCTGTACCCCCAAATTGTGACCACCAAAGTCTCCATTAATTTTTATCACCAAAAAAAAAAAAAAAAAAGAAGAAATAAGCAGAAGGTAAAAGAAGAGAAAAAAGTTAACCACATGTGAACATGTTATTTAAAGCTAATATCAAGTGATGTTGTTGCTGAGATCCCTAATAGCTCCAGCTCTCACTGAAAGGAAACAAAAGCATAATAATAACTGAATCCATTGATGGCCAGAATGCAAAATATTGGTAATACATCCGCTTTGAACGTTTGGTAATTTTTTACACAACTAAACATACTCTTACCATAAAATTCATCATGCTCCATGCTATTTATTTACCCAAATGAGTAGAAAACTTACATTCACACAAAATCCTGCAAAGGCAGTATATAGCAGCTTTCTTTATTCATGACTGCCAAAACTTGGAAATAACCAAGATACCCTTTAGTAGGTGAATGGTTAAATACATTGTGCTGCATCCAGACAGTGGAATATTATTCAGTGCTAAGAAATGAGCTCTCAAGCCATGAAAAATAATGGAGGAACCTTAAATGCATACTACCAAGTGAAAGAAGCCAATATAAAAAGGCTACATATACTATGATTTCGGCTGTATAACATTCTGAGAAAGAAAACACCGTGGATATCATAAAAAGGTCACAGGATGCCAAACCAGCAGAGGACAGAGGTTCTTTAGGTCAGTGAAACTATTCTAAATAATAATTGGTATATATCTTTTTTGAGGTATAGTTAATTTACAATAGATTAACAGTAGATGTACAAATTCAAAGTTTTTATAGATTGTAATCCATTTGAAGTTATAAATATTGACTAAATTCCATGTGCTGTGCAGCATATGCTTGTAGCTTATTTATTTTAAACATGGTCGTTTGTACATCTTAATACCCTACTCCTATCTTTCTCCTCCTACCTTCCCTCTCCCCACTATAACCACTGGTTTGTTTTCTACATCTATAAGTCTGTTTTCTGTTTCATTATATTCATTTGTTTGTTTAATTTCTTAGATTCCACATATAAGTGATAGCATATGGATGGCATTTGTCTTCCTGTGTCTGACTTATTTCACTAAGCGCAATACTCTCCAGGTTCATCCATGTTGTTGTATATGGGAAACTGTCATATTTAATGAGTGAGTATTAGTCTATTGTGTATGTTGTTGTTGTTCAGTTGTCCAGTCATGTCCAACTCTTTGCCACACCATAGACTGCAGCACGCCAGGCCTCTCTGTCCCTCACTATCTCCCAAAGTTTGCCCAGGTTCATGTCCATTGCGTCACTGATGCCATCCAGCCATGTCATCCTCTGACACCCTCTTCTCCTTCTCCCCTCAATCTTTCCCAGCATCGGGGACTTTTCCAATGAGTCAGCTGTTTGCATCAAATACCAAAATACTGGAATTTCAACTTCAGCATCAGACCTTTCAATGAGTATTCAGTGTTGAGTTCCCTTAAGATTAACTGGTTTGATCTCCTTGCTATCCAAGGGACTTTCAGGAGGCTTCTCCAACACCACAGTTAGAAGGCATCGATTCTTTGGTGCTCTGCCTTCTTTATGATACAGCAATCACAATGATACGTGGCCACTGAGAAGGCCAGAGCTTTGGCTATACAGAACTTTGTCAGCAGAGTAATGTCTCTGTTTTTCAACACACTGTCTAGGAACTGTTCAGTTCAGTTGCTCAGTCATGTCCACTCTTTCTGAGGCCATGGACAGGCACACCAGGCTTCCCTGTCCATCACTAATTCCTGGAGCTTACTCAAACTCATGTCCATCGAGTCAGTGATGCCTCCAACCACCTCATACTCTGTCATTCCCTTATCCTCCTGCCTTCAATCTTTCAAAGCATCAGGGTTTTTTCAAGTGAGTCAGTTCTTTGCATTAGGTGGCCAAAATATTGGAGATTCAGCTTCATCATCAGTCCTTCCAATGAATATTCAGGACTGATCTCCTTTGGGATGGACTGTTTGGATCTCCTTGCTGTCCAAGGGACTCTCATGAGTCTTCTCCAACACCACAGTTCACAAGCATCAATTCTTCGGTGCTCAGCTTTCTTTATAGTCAAAATCTCACATCGATACATGACTACTGGAAAAACCATAGCTTTGACTAGATAGACCTCTTTTGGAAAAGTAATGTCTCTGTTTTTAATATGCTATCTAGGTTGGTCACAACTTTTCTTCCAAGGAGCAAGTGTCTTTTAATTTAATGGCTTCAGTCACCATCTGCAGTGATTTTGGAGCCCCCCAAAATAAAGTCTGGCACTCTTTCCATTATTTCCCCATTTATTTGGCATGAAGTGATGGGACTGGATGCCATGATCTTAGTTTTCTGAATGTTGAGCTTCAAGCCAACTTTTTCACTCTCCTCTTTCACTTTCATCAAGAGGCTCTTTAGCTCTTCTTCACTTTCTGCCATAAGGGAGGTGTCATCTGCATATCTGAGGTTATTGATATTTCTCCCTGCAATCTTGATTCCAGTTTGTGCTTCATCCAGCCCAGTATTTCACATGATGTACTCTGCATATAAGTTAAATAAGCAGGGTGACAATATACAGCCTTAACATACTCCTTTCCCAACTTGGAACCAGTCTGTCGTTTCATGCCCGGTTGTAACTGTTGCTTATTGACCTCCACACAGATTTCTCAGGAGGCAGGTCATGTGGTCTGGTATTTCCATCTCTTTAAGAGTTTTTTACAGTTTGTTGTGATCTACACAATCAAAGGCTTTGGCATAATCAATAAAGCAGAAGTAGATGTCTTTTTTCTGGAATTCTCCTGCGTTTTGGATGATCCAATAGATGTTGGCAACTTGATCTCTGGCTTCTCTCCCTTTCCTAAATCCAGCTTGAACATCTGGAAGTTCACAGTTCATGTACTCTTGAAGCCTGGCTTGGAGAATTTTGAGTGTCACTTTGCTAGGGTGTAAGATGAGTGCAATTGTGTGGTAGTTTGGGCATTCTTTGGCATTGCCTTTCTTTGGGATTGGAACGAAAACTGACCTTTTCCAGTCCTGTGGCCACTGCTGAGTTTTCCAAATTTGCTGACATATTGAGTGCAGCACTTTCACAGCATCCTTTTTTAGGATTTAAGATAGTTGAACTGGAATCCCATCACCTCCACAAGCTTTCTTGGTTGTGATGCTTCCTAAGGCCCACTTGACTTTCCATTCCAGGATGCCTGGCTATTGGTGAGTAATCACAGCATCGTGGGTATCTGGGTCATGAAGATCTTTTTTGTACAGTTCTTCTGTGTATTCTTGCCACGTCTTCTTAATATCTGTGCTTCTGTTAGTCCATACTGTTTCTTTCCTTTATTGTGCTCATCTTTGCATGAAATAGTCCCTTGGTATCTCTCGTTTTCCTGAAGAGAGCTCTAGTTTTTCTCATTCTGTTGTTTTCCTCTATTTCTTTCCATTGATCACTGAAGAATGCTTTCTTATCCCTCTTGCTATCCTTTTTAACTCTGCATTCAGATGGGTATACCTTTCCTTTTCTCCTTTGCCTTTCACATTTCTTGTTTTCTCAGCTATTTATAAGGCCTCCTCAGAGAAACATTGTGTCTTTTTGCATTTCTTTTTCTTGGGTATGGTCTTGATCACAGCCTCCTGCACAATGTCATGAACCTCTGTCCATAGTTCTTCAGGCACTCTATCTATCTGATCTAATCCCTTGATCTATTTTTCACTTCCACTGTTTAATCATAAGGGATTTGATTTAGGTCATACCTGAATGGTTGAGTGGTCTTCCCTACTTTCTTCAATTTAAGTCTGAATTTGATAGTAAGGAGTTCATGATCTAAGCCACAGACAGCTCCTGGTCTTGTATTTGCTGACTGTATAGGGCTTCTTCATCTTTGGCTGCAAATATAATCAATCTAATTTTGGTATTGACCATCTGGTGATGTTCATGTGTAGAGTCATCTCTTGGGTAGTTGGAAGAGGATATTTGCTATGACCAGTGCATTTTCTTGGCAAAACTCTGTTAGCCTTTGCCCTGTTTCATTTTGTACTCCACAGCCAAATATACCCGTTACTCCAGGTATCTCTTGACTTCCTACTTTTGCATTCCAGTCCCCTGTAATGAAAAGGACATGTTTTTTGGATGTTACTTCCAAAAGGTCTTGTAGGTCTTCATAGAACAATTTAATTTCAGCTTCTTCAGCATTACTGATTGGGGCATAGACTTGGATTACTGTCATATTGAATGGTTTTCCTTGGAAACGAGCAGAGATCATTCTGTCATTTTTCTGATTGCATCCAAATACTACATTTTAAACTCTTTTGTTGACTATGAGGGCTACTCCATTTCTTCTATGTTCACTCTTGCCATTTCCTGTTTGACCACTTCTAATTTACCTTGATTCATGGACCTCACAGTCCAGGTTCCTATCCAATATTGTTATTTACAGCTTTGGACTTTACTTCCATCACCAGTCACATCCACTGCTGGGAGTTGTTTCTGCTTTGGCTTCGTCACTTCATTATTTTCTGGAGTTATTTCTCCACTCTTCTCCAGTAACGTTTTGGGCACCTACCACCGTGTAGAGTTCATCTTTCAGTGTCCTATATTTTTGCCTTTTCATACTGTTCATGGGGTTCCCAAGGCAAGAATGCTGAAGCAGTTTGCCATTCCCTTCTTCAGTGGACCATGTTTTGTCAGAACTCTATGCCATGACCCATCGGTCTTGGGTGGCCCTCCATGGCATGGCTCATAGTTTCATTGAGTTAGACAAGGCTGTTTTCCATGTAATCAGTTTGATTAGTTTTCTGTGATTGTGGTTTTCTTCCCTCTGATGGGTTTGGATAAGAGGCTCATGGAAGCTTCCTGATGAGAGAGATTGACTGTTGGGGAAACTGGGTCTAGTTCTCATGGGCAGGGGTGTGCTCAGCAAATCTTTAATCCAATTTTTTGTTGATGGGCTGTGTTCCTTCCCTGCTGTTTGATCTGAGACCAAACTATGGTGGAAGTAACAAAGACAATGGCGACCTCCTTCAAAATGTCCTGTGCATGCACTGATTCACTCAGTGCCCCAGACCCTGCAGCAGGCCACTGCCGACCCATGCCTCTGCTGCAGACACCTGGACACTCATAGGAAAGTCTGGGTCAGTCTCTTTTGCGGTCACTCTGATAGCTTATGGTGAACAATGTTAGATTTATGATCTCTGAAGATTTAGCTTTGGGTCCAGGGGCCAGGCTTGATCACTCAAGAGCTTTTGTGTAGCTAAGTTTTATTAAACTGAAAAAGGACAGAGAAAGATTTTGACATAAGCATCAGAAGAGGTACAGAGAGTGCCTCCCTTGCTAGACTTAGCAAGGGAGTTATATACTTTTTAAATTATTTATTGCAATAAATCAAAAGAATGCCTTGATGTAAAGAAAGATATTACTAGACCCACTCCCACAATTTACATTGTAAGATGACAGGATTAGTATTAACAATAGAAGGATATTACTAGATCCATCCCATCCATAATATACATTTTAAGATAACAGGATTAGTCAGCAGGTTTTCCAGAAGGGGAAACTATCCTCAAGCAGGATACATTGTTGTTATATATTCCTTAGTACAGAGTTTAAACTGAGTCGTTTGCTGTGTAATCATCAGTTTCAGGCTTAAAGGAAACAAAAACAAAACATTTTATGTGACTAAGACTAAGGAATGTAGAGATAAAAATAAAGGCATTTTGTGCTTTCCTCCTCCTTGAGAATTCGACCCCATCTCCTCTTTGAGAGCCCCAGACCACTTTCTCCTCCTCCTCTTCTTCCTCTTGCTCAAGGATCCTGGACTTCTTATCAACCTGCCTGGGAACTGACTGTCCCGACTGTTCCTTTCTCCTGGGTCCTGGTGCACACAAGGTTTTATCTGTGCTCTCCAAGAGTCTGTTTCCCCAGTGCTGTGTAAGTTCTGTGATCAAAGCCGACTGACCTACAAAATCAAATTCCCCGGGGTTCTCAGTCCCTTTGCCAGATCCCCAGGTTGGGAAATCTGTTGTGGGTCCTGGAATTTTAACAGTGTGAGAATTTCTTTGGTATAATTTTCCTGCAGTTTATGGGTTGTCTGCTTGACGGCTTTATGGTGGGTTTAATGGCGACCTCCTCCAAGAAGGCATGTGCCACAGGCTGTGTGACCCAGGTCTGCTGCACCCAGAGCGTCTGCCCCTGCAGCAGGCCACTGCTGACGTTTGCCTCTGCAAGAGACACTCAAACACAGGTTGATCAGTCTCTGTGGGGTCTCTGCATCCTGGTGTGCACAAAGTTTTGTTTGAGCCCTCTGAGTGTCTCTGGTGGGCATGGGTTTTGATTCAAAATGTGATCTCACTCCTCCTACTGACTTGCTGGGGCTTCTCCTTTGCTCTTGGACATCGAGTATCTGTCTAGGTTGTTTTTCAGTCACTAAGTCGTGTCTGACTCTTCTGTGACCCTATGGACTGTAGCCTACCAGTCTCCTCTTCCATGGGATTCTCCAGGCAACAACACTGGAGTGGGTTGCCATTTCCTTCTCCAGTCTCTCTCTCTCTCTCTCTATATATATATATATATATACACATACACACACACACACACTCACATACACATATGTATTTCAGCAACAGATGAGAGGTTGAAGAAGTGTCTGTCTATTGATGGATATTTAGGTTGCTTCTGTATCTTGTTTATTGTCAATAATGCTGCTATGAACATTGGGTCACATGTATGTTTTCAAATTAGTGGTTTCATTTTCTTCCGATGTATACTTAGGTGTGGAAGTGCTGAATCATATGATAGCTGTGTTTCTAATCTTTTTGAGGAATGTTCATAGTATTTTACACAGTGGCTACACCTGTTTACATTCCCACCAACACTACACAAGGGTTCCCTTTCTTCATATCTTCACCAACATTTATTTGTGGTCTTTTTGATGATAGACATTCTGACAGAATGTTAATGTGGTTCTAATTTGCATTTTGTCTGATGATTAATGATGCTGAGCATCTTTTCATGTACCAGTTGACCATCTGTATTTCCTCTTTGTAAAAATATCTGTTCAGATCTTCTGCCCATTCAATCTTTTTTTTTTTTATATTGAGTTGCATGGGCTGTTTATATATGTTGCATATTAATCCCTTATCTATCATATTTATTTTCACTTGAGCTGGTCTCCTATCTCAAAATTTCAGGAGAGTAGAAGAAAGATTGAATTGTGACTCCTAGGTTTTGGCCTTCACTATTTAGGTAAATATTGGTGATATCTTTAGATACAGGAAACATTTGAAGTTTATTGGCTAAGTACAGTGTTGAACAAAAGAATAAAGAGTTTGGGCCATAGTGTGTTTGAGTTTCCTATAAGATGGTCAAATAAAAATGACATGTAGGCAGGTAAATATTTGAATAGTCTTAAAAGAATACATTATTCAATAGGAGTTTAACAAGATATCTATATTTATATTGATTTTTCATTCTTATAATGATATAATTAGCTATCAAACTTATTTTCACAAGGAAAACTTTCAGTGTAAAATGAAATTAAACAATACAGTTACCATCATCACCATAATCATCACATTGATTTTAGTCCAACTGTTCCCAGGTATATAAACCACAAGTAAAGTACTATTATTCTAATAAGAACCAATGGCTTTTCCTCCTATTTCACTCTATCATCAGTGAGGACTAGCAGTGAAATAAAAATGAACATAACAACCCAACTTGTCTTGAAACATTTTCTTGAAGAAAACAAAGAAAACTTGTTCAACATTCACTGCTCCTTTTAAATAACTATTATTTGTGGATAAAGCAAGAGAGTTCCAGTAAAAAATATACTTCTGCTGTATTGGCTATGCCAAAGCCTTTGACTGTGTGGATCACAATAAACTGTAGAAAACTCTTAAAGAGATGAGAATACCAGACCAACTGACCTGCCACCTGAGAAATCTGTATGAGGTAAAGAAGCAACAGCTAGAACTGGACATGGAACAACAGACTGGTTCCAAATAGGAAAAGGAGTACGTCAAGGTTGTATATTGTCACCCTGCTTATTTAACTTATATGCAGAGTACATCATGAGGAACGCTGGGCTGGAAGAAGCACAAGCTGGAATCAAGATTTCCAGGAGAAATATCAATAATCTCAGATATGTAGATGACACCACCCTTATGGCAGAAAGTGAAGAAGAACTAAAGAGCCTCTTGATGAAAGTGAAAGAGGAGAGTAAAAATGTTGGCTTAAAACTCAGCATTCAGAAAACTCAGATCATGGCATCCAGTCCCATCACTTTGTGGCAAATGAATGGGGAAACAATGGAAACAGTGACACACTTTATTTTGGGGGGCTCCAAAATCACTGCAGATGGTGACTGCAGCCATGAAATTAAAAGACATTTGCTCCTTGGAAGGAAAGTTATGACAGACCTAGACAGCATATTAAAAAGCAGAGACATTACTTTGCCAAAAAATCTGTCTAGTCAAAGCTATGGTTTTTCCAGTAGCCATGTAAGGATATGAGAGTTGGACTATAAAGAAAAGTGAGCGCCGAAGAATTGATGCTTGTTAACTGTGGTTTTGGAGAAGGCAATGGCAACCCACTCCAGTGCTCTTGCCTGGAAAATCCCATGGACAGAGGAGCCTGGTAGGCTGTAGTCCATGGGGTCGCTAAGAGTCGGGCTTGAATGAGCGACTTCAGTTTCTCTTTTCACTCTCATGCATTGGAGAAGGAAATGGTAACCCACTCCAGTGTTCTTGCCTGGAGAATCCCTGGGACAGAGGAGCCTAGTGGGCTGCCGTCTATGGGGTCACACAGAGTCGGACACGACTGAAGCAACTTAGCAGCAGCAGCAGCAACTGTGGTTTTGGAGAAGACTCTTGAGAGTCCCTTGGACTGCAAGGAGATCCAACTAGTGCATCCTAAAGGAAATCAATCCTGAATATTCACCTCCCAGAGATGAGACCCCAATTCTGTTGCAGAGAGCACAGCTGTGACTCATAGGATGATAGAAGTTCTGTGATGCCATGCCAGCAGAACTTGCTGAAAATATGCCCTCTGAAACTTACTGGAAACCCACCTGGGTACTCAGTACCGAGAAAAGCTATTCCCTGTGAGATTCTACTGGCCACTGTCCATTGTACCAGTCAGGTATTTTGAAAGAGTCCATGGCTAAGAGATGTTTCGGAATAGGTTGTCTGCTGAATGCTGCTGCCTGCCATTCACTACATGAGCTGGACGCTGGGAAAGAGTCACTCTTCCAAAAACTGTCAAGAGATGGGAGGTGTCAAAGGAAGTTGCTGACTGCCAGATATTGCTGCCTGCCCCTGCCATGTGTTGGTAGAATTAGGCACTAGGGAAGCTTTGAATTCTACAGGAACTTGCAAAATCAGTGCACCAGAAATAGGAAGCCAAACTCTTTTTCTCCAGCAGTGTGCTCTAGTGACAAAATTTTATGCCAGCTGGCGTAAGAAAAACAAATATTTAAAAGGACTCAGATTCATTTTCACAAAGCAGTCTAAAAAGGAACATTTTGTAGCTAAGAAGAAATCAATTTGTAACAAATACAATCAAGAAATAGCAACTCTATTTACGCTGATAATTACGTATCTAAAATTTTCCAGAGCAACATACCCTATAAATCCATAATTTCAAGGTATTTTTGCCATAAGTACTCTAGACATATAAGGTAGATATTGCTTTAAGGTACATATAAGGTGTATAATAAGGCATATAATTGCTTTAAGAATTCCATAGAAGACGACATGTTAATAAATGCTATCAAGAGATCCAGTTAGCATGCTTGAAAGATTATTTGGCCAGACTGTTTCTCCAGAGGTGATATCAGGAAACGAAACAGATTTCCTACACACCAGCTGCTAATTTTTATACCCAGTTGGTCATTGAATAGTAGTGAAGGCCATCTTCAGTAATGCAAGTAAGTAGTTTTTGTTTGGGATATAGTCAAAGCATTTATTATCAGAATTTTAAAACTTAGGAAAAACAATTGAGTGCAGTATCTGTGTGAGAGAGGCAGAATGTGTGTATGTGCTCAGTGACTTCAGCTGTGTCCAACTCTTTGTGACCCCATGGACTCTAGCCCGCCAGGCTCTTCTGTCCATAGAATTTCCCAGGCAAGAATACTGGAGTGAGTTGCCATTTCCTCCTCCAAGGGATCTTCCTGACCCAGGGATCAAACCCATGTCTCCTGCATTGGGAGGTGGATTCTTTACTGCTGAGCCACCGGGAGATGTGGAAATGTTGATTGTAAGAAGATTTCAAAAAAATCTTTTAAATATATTCCAAATTTATAAGAATCAAGACTTTACACATTTATTTTATATTACTTTGAAATGTCACTTTCTACATATTTTCTTAACTGTAACCTGTCATTTTCACTGCATTTGTAAGTTTACCAAAATGTTTACTGAAATTTAAATCTTTTCCAGTGTTACGAATTTGTATATTATATTGAGCACATGATACTTTACACTGTCACCATTCACTGTATCTTCATAGCAAATACTTAAAAGCAATCAGTCAAAATGTCCATTTTTTGTGTTGTGGCATTCAGGAACCTATGATCATTAATTTCAACATTCAAAAATATTGAGATATTTGTGTCAATACCATAAAGACACAAGATGTCATAAAATAAAATTGGGTTCATAGATTTTTACCAGTTTCAAGCGTATGCCTGTGCTTTCATGTATCTTCACCAAGTAAATAACTTAAAGATGTTGCCTGAGGGAATAAAAGTTATTATTGTATTACAAAGCAGGGCATACGTATATATTTTTATTTGATTTTATTTTGTAGAAAATGATACTAAGAACATCAACATTTCCTTAGGAAAACTCAAGTGCAGTATAGATTTCTCTAAAGAATGAAGTTTCTAAATCTCAATCTATTTTCTTTTCTTTGGATTTTTTTTCCTCCTCAACATAGTCATATTAGAACAAAGTGAAAACAATTATTTCTTAGTGGTAACAAATAAGGAAAAAGACTAAGTAAGCATGATTTGTGATTTCAAGTGTTATAGTACTGTGTAATGGAGAAGGAAATGGCAATCCACTCCAGTATTCTTACCTAGAGAATCCTGTGGGCAGAGGAGCCTGGTGGGCTGCTGTCCATAGGGTTGCACAAAGTCGGACACAACTGAAGCGACTTAGCATGCATGCATGCCTTGGAGAAGAAAATGGCAACCCACTCCAGTATTCTTGCCTGGAAAATCCAAGGGACGGAGGAGCCTCTGGGCTGCCATCTATGGGGTTGCACAGAGTTGGACACAACTGAAGCGACTTAGCAGCAGCAGTGCCATGTAGAACTTTAACGTGTGACCTGTAAATGAATAAGACCAGTTGCATGAAAGGCTTCCATGAAGAAATATGTGCTGGCACTCAGAACTTTCTCTTCCATTAATTTTGTCATGGGCATAGTCCTAAATTCCCCTTTGAATGTGTCATTAGAAGCCATTCAATGGAGCTTGTGCTCAGCACCCAGAAGTGAACAGTTGATAGTCCTGGTTTCAATAGTGTGAAGGTAGGGATAGCAATCCTACTATCTACTATTATCTACTAGTACTAACTATTATTTAAAAAGGAATGTATCCTCTTTAAATATTTGTAAGAGTATTTCTAAGTTGAGGCCCACTATAGAACAGAAGCTTTAGAGATCACTGCAATAATTTTAGTTGCAAAGCTACGTATGTCTCATTTAGGTCAACTTCTGCTGCTTAGTAAATTGCATATGTTAGTATGTTAAATGGTGCTTCATAGACTGACAAAGTTAATTAGCTTCCAAAATATTTGAATTATTTTTACTGAGTGACTTACTGGAAGAATCTTGCTGATTTTAGAGTATAATATGAATATATTACTATTATTAATAAAGCTAATTATGTGATAATCATTTCATGATTTGACATGAGCTTGTGTATTCTAAAGACATAAAACACTAAATTAATTTTTCCTGAGCAGCAGGCTACCATTTAGTGCCAGAAAGAAGTAATTTACGACTAATATCTGATGTCTTAAGACTTCCATAACTCCTGAGAATAAACACTATATCCCTAGAATATTTTTCTAATCATCATTTATCATGGAATTATGCTGGGTATTATAAAAGTGAAATATATAATTATAGCTTTATGGCTCAGTATATCACTCTCATTATTTCTTTTTTATATTTTGTTTTTTTATTTCATGTGAAAAAAATTACCACGTACATTATTCTGCATTTCACTTGTTGTTTTGGATGGTTAGATTTTAACCTAAGTTATTAAACACATGTTGACTCTCTAGTTGTCTCTATTAGTACCAAGTATAGGAAAAGTAAAAACCACATAAAGACTTGACAGTTATTTTTGTCTTACCTGTTTTTTGATTTTACTTATATTTTAAAAAGCAGGCATTTGAAAAGCTAAACTACCCTATGTATACCTTTGCTTCCTGCTATTCTAGGATTTCCTTACTTTATATTTAAAACAAATTTATAACAGAAATACTATGTCTAAAACAGTTCACAAAATACAGTTTAATTGTTTAAATATCACAGTGTATAATATAGTTCTGTTACAGTGCCAGGAATTCATATTTGCTATATAATAGCAAGAAATACTCTCTGCCCCTGTTTTATCTGTCAGCTTTGAAGTTGCAAACTTTTGACTGTCACCTAAATCCATAGGTGTGCTTTAGACCCTGAGTCACACCTGACCTTAGTTGTGGACAGAGGTTCAATAACTCAGTATTGAGTAGGTCTGAATTTGTTCTTTGTAAAAGATGCTTTCAGTAAGTAAGTATGTTTACACTTCTGTGTAATGTGCTCTTACTCAGGACCTAAAAACCTTAAATAGATGGTCTTTCCTCTCTTATTTCCCACAAATCCTGAGTGTGTAGTAATAAATCTCTGCTTTTGGTTTGTTCTTTTTTATTAAAAATTTTTTTTTTTTTTTTTTTACAGAAGCCACATTTCTAGGCATTTCATGGAATGCAAAGGATATAGATATATTTTTAAAACAGCCCCTACCTTCAAGAAACTTACTGTCAAGCAGCAATACATGAACATATAACATCAGTAATATGAGTGATATGACACAGCCAGGGTACAGAATTAAAAAAAAGATATATCAGTCTGGTGGGATATTACTTTATTAAGGTTTGGGCTCCAAAATCACTGCAGATGCTGATTGCAGCCATGAAATTAAAAGACGCTTGCTCCTTGGAAGGAAAGTTATGACCAACCTTGATAGTATATTAAAAAGCAGAGACATTACTTTGCCAACAAAGGTCCATCTAGTCAAGGCTATGGTTTTTCCCGTGGTCATGTATGGATGTGAGAGTTGGATTGTGAAGAAAGCTGATTGCCAAAGAATCGATGCTTTTGAACTGTGGTATTGGAGAAGACTCTTGAGAGTCCCTTATACTGCAAGGAGATCCAATCAGTCCATTCTAAAGGAGATCAATCCTGGATGTTCATTGGAGGGACTGATGCTAAAGCTGAAACTGCAATGCTTTGGCCACCTCATGTGACGAGTTGACTCACTGGAAAAGACTCTGATGCTGGGAAAGGTTGGGGGCGGGAGGAGAAGGGGACGATGGAGAATGAGATGGCTGGATGGCATCACCGACTCTGTGGACATGAGTTTGAGTGTACTCCTGGAGTTGGTGATGGACAGGGAGGCCTGGCGGTGTTGTGATTCATGGGGTCGCGGAGAGTCGGACACGACTGAGCGACTGAACTGAACTGAATTAATACTATGACTTTCTATGCTTAGTTCTTTGTCAATGGAATATTTTGAACTATTTTTAATAAACATTTTTCTATCTAGAATGATTTCTGACTTAGAATGAATAATGAACCTAACTCATGGTAGTATTATTTTTCTGATCATCTTTTAAATAAAAGACTCATCTAAAAGTTTTTCACAAATTGCTAGTGAGTACAACCCTGGAGAAAGAAATGGCAACCAACTATAGTATTTTTGCCTGGGAAATCCCGTGGACAGAGGAACCTGGCAGACTACAGTTTATGGGGTCATAAAAGAGTTGGACATGACTTAATAACTAAACAACAAATGAGTACAAACCTTTAAAATCAAACCATCCCTGAACTTCCTCTGATATTTGAGTTAATTTTAACAACATTTTCTCAATCTAGCTAATTATATTAATACAAAAATTCCTTTTCTAGCATCTATTTTAACATAAACTCTGAAATACTTGGGCTTCCCTTGTGGCTCAGTTAGTAAAGAATCCGCCTGCAATGCGCGAGACCTGGGTTCAATCCCTGGGTTGGGAAGATCCAATGGAGAAGGGAAAGGCTACCCACTCCAGTATTCTGGCCTGGAGAATTCCATGGGCTGTATTGTCCAGGGGGTCGCAAAGAGTCGGACAGGACTGAGCAACTTTCACTTTCACTGAAATACATAAATTTCAGAATATAGTGGACAATATTTTATAACTAATAGCTTCTTAAAATATTCCTAAAATAGTCACTTTTACCAGGTCCTATTCTTACCTTTACTCTAACTGTAGTCCTAGAAAAATCTTTGATATTTTACTATATTTTACTATAGTCCCATTAGCTGCAAGTTCTTGGTCCAGGAGAATGTTCTGATATAAGATAACCAGTGCACATTTCTATAATTTTTCAAACTCAATTCTTCAAAAGTCTTAAGTGACAGAAATGTTAAAATATACATTTCAGGACTTTGGCAGCATGAGATTAAAGACAGTATTCAGTGAGGAAGAAATGAAAAAACTTTTCAGAGAATTAAAAAGTAAGGAGACACAGAAACACCTAGAAACATTTAAGCCTATGATTATAAATATTACTGGATCCAACTGCATTACTAAACATTTTACTTTTTTATTTGACAGCTTTTTTCTTATTCTGCTAATTGTCAGCCAATTCAAAACAAAAATATCATGCAGTCCAAAGAGTAATTGAATCAAGGATATAAAGCACTAAAAAAACAGACTTTAGGATACTGTGTTTTGAAGGATAATATTAGAATCTAATATATATGCATCCACACAAAATACATTATTTTTTCTTATCATTTTGTGACAATAATTTTTCCTCTAATAATATTTGTATCATGTCAAACAAGTTATGTTTATCTAAAATATCATACACTTATGACATTGAGGTTAATACGTGCACATGATATTTAATTTAATACTTCAAGGTTAAATGATGGCTGTTGATGGCATTCAGATCAAGTAAATAACAAATCAGAATCAATATACTGAAAGAAACTTTAGAAGGGCAATCAAGAAACAAAGTTGTGTTTACTTTTTTTTTTTTAATGTTATACACCTATTATTAAGAAAATACCAATCTACTTTAAGGTGAATAAGAGAGCAGGGGGAAAAAGAGGTCACAGTATTCTCTATTTGTTAATATTTATTTTATTTATACTAAACTAATTTTAAAGTACTCTTCTCCATGACTAGCTTTATATAGAGAGTAATAAGGAAATTATGACAATAAATGTGGTATCTTTAGAGTAAGACTTTCATTCGTGTAGTTTGGGTTTTGGAGAAGCAGATGCTTGACATGAAGGAGATTACACTGTGAAAAATACCCATGAAAGAAAGTGAAGGTGGGCAGAGATTTTAGACTGCAATGCAAGTTTGACCCCTCTGTGGGAGAGAGGAAATCTGGTGGTTGGATAGAAAGAGTCTCAGAGTGCAGTTTGATTATTAGAAATTTTCTGTCAAAGCCACCAATCAGAGGAGTCTTATATCTTGTAGAAATGAGCCTATATCTGTATCCTTGTTGCATTTAGTCACTGGCTAGAAACAGAGAATCCCAGGGACGGGGGAGCCTGGTGGGCTGCCGTCTATGGGGTCGCACAGAGTTGAACATGACTGAAGCGACTTAGCAGCAGCAGCAGCAGAAACAGCCTGGGAGAACCTGGTCTAATACAAATACACTGCTAGATTCAGAGAGCAGAACCTGTGACCAGCAGTCAATTACACTGCAGGAGCAGGAGATTTGAGTATTGTATATCATGCCTGCCACAGTCCATATTTTGTGCCACAGGGGTCTATTTCTTCACATTGGGTTTAGAGAGCAGCTCCTCCTTGATTCCTGTGCACATCTTTCCCTGAGAGAAAATTCATGACAGAAATGAGTGGGAAGAACTGTAAACCCTATCTTGGTACTTGATTTCAGGATTGAAAGCAGTAACCATCCTCCCTCCTCCATTTTTTTCTTCTAGTTTTATTGAGGTATAATTGACATACAGTACTGCATGAGTTTAGGTTTGCAGCATGATGACTTGATTTACATACATTATGAAGTGATTATCATAACATTTAGTGAACATCCATCGTTTCATATATAATAGATATAAAATTAAATAGAAAAAAAACACTTAGGATTTACTCTCTTAACAAGTTTCATAGATAACATGCAACAATATTAATTATATTGTACATTGCATCTCTAGTACTTATTTATAGAACTGGAAGTTTATACCTTTTGACTGTTTTCACCCAACTCCTTTTCCCCTCAACTCCTACCTCTGGTAACCACAAATCTAATCTTTTTCTTCAAATTTCTTTTTTTTCAAGTATATTTTTCCTACAAGAACATGTTAGTTATTATACAACATAATAATTTGATATTTCTATACATTTCAAAATGATCACCATAATGTCTGTCATCTATCAGCATACAAAGATATTATGTAATTATTGAATATGTTTCCCAAAATGTATATTTCACACCTGTGACTCTTTATTAATAACTTAAAGTTTGTACCTCTTAATGGCCCTTTCCTATTATATTCTTTGCAGCCAAAGATGGAGAAGCTCTATACAGTCAACACAAAAAAAAGAGGAGCTGACTATAGCTCAGATCATGAACACTTTATTGCCAAATTCAGAGTGAAATTGAAGAAAGTAGGGAAAACCACTAGACCATTCACATAGGACCTAAATCAAATCCCTTAAGATTATACAGTGAAAGTGAGAAATATATTTAAGGGACTAGATCGGATAGAGTGCCTGATGAACTATGGACAGAGGTTCATGATATTGTACAGGGGACAGGGATTAAGACCATCCCCAAGAAAAAGAAATGCAAAAAAGAAAAATGGCAGTCTGAGGAGGTCTTACAAACAGCCTTGAAAAGAAGAGAAGTGAAAAGCAAAGAAGAAAAGGAAAAATATATCCATTTGAGTGAAAAGTTCCAAAGAACAGGAAGAAGAGATAAGAAAGGCTTCCTCAGTGATAAATGCAAAGAAATAGAGGAAAACAATAGAATGGGAAAGACTAGAAATCTCTTCAATGGAACATTTCATGCAAAGATAAACACAATACAGGACAGAAATAGAATGGACCTAACAGATGCAGAAGATATTAAGAAGAGGTGGCAAGAATACACAGAAGAACTATACAAAAAAGATCTTCATGACCCAGATAATCATGATGGTGTAATCACTCACCTAGAGCCAGACATCCTGGAATGTGAAGTCAAGTGGGCCTCAGGAAGCATCACTACAAAGCTAGTGGAGGTGAAGGAATTCTAGTTGAGCTATTTCAAATCCTAAAGATGATATTGTGAAAGTACTTCACTCAATATGCCAGCAAATATGGAAACCTCAGCAGTGGCCACAGGACTAGAAAAGGTCAGTCTTCATTCCCATCCCAAAGAAAGGCAATGCCAAAGAATGCTCCAACTACTGCACAATTGCACTCATTTCACATTCTAGTAAAGTCATGCTCAGATTTCTCCAAGCCACGCTTCAACAATACGTGAACCAAGACCTTCCAGATGTTCAAGCTGGTTTCATAAAGGGCATAGGAACCAGAGATCAAATTGCCAACATCCGCTGGATCATCGAAAAAGCAAGAGAGTTCCAGAAAAGCATCTATTTCTGCTTTACTGACTATGCCAAAGACTTTGACAGTGTGGATCACAATAAACTGGAAAATTCTGAAAGAGATGGGAATACCAGACCACCTGACCTGCCTCCTGAGAAATCTGTATGTATGCAGGTCAGGAAGAAGCAGTTAGAACTGGACATGGACCAACAGACTGGTTCCAAATAGGAAAAGGAGTACGTCAAGGTTGTATATTGTCACCCTGCTTATTTAACTTATATGCAGAGTACATCATGAGAAATCCTGGGCTGGATGAAGCACAAACTGGAATCAAGATTGCCGGGAGAAATATCAATAACCTCAGATATGCAGATGATACCAACCGTATGGCAGAAAGTGAAGAAGAACTAAAGAACCTCTTGATGAAAGTGAAAGAGGAGAGTGAAAAGTTGGCTTCAACTAAACATTTAGAAAACTAAGATCATGGCATCCAGTCCCATCACTTCATGGCAAATAGGTGGGGAAACAGTGATAACAGTGGCTGACTTTATTTTTTTGGGCTCCAAAATCACTGTGGGTGCTGATTGCAGCCATGAAATTAAGAGACGCTTACTCCTTGGAAGGAAAGTTCTGACCAACCTAGACAGCATATTAAAAAGCAGAGACATTAACTTTGCAAACAAAGGTCTTTCTAGTCAAAGCTATGGTTTTTCCAGTAGTCATGTATGGATGTGAGAGTTGGACTATAAGGAAAGCTGAACGCTGAATAATTGATGCTTGTAAGCAGTGGTGTTGGATCCCTTGGACTGCAAGGAGATCCAATCAGTCCACCCTAAAGGAGATCAATCCTGAGAGTTCATTGGAAGGACTGATGTTGAAGGTACTTTGGCCACCTGATGCGAAGAGCTGACTCATTGGAAAAGACCCCTATACTGGGAAAGATTGAGGGCAGGAGTAGAAGGGGATGACAAAAGTTGAGTTGGATGGCATCACCAACTCAATGGACATGAGTTTGGGTAAACCCTGGGAGTTGGTGATGGACAGGGAGGCCTGGAGTGCTGCAGTCCGAAGTTTTGGTCACAATGATTTGGACATGACTGAGCGACTGTACTGAACTGATTGCTCTTTCTCCATTCTTTTTCCCTCTTGCAACCTCTTGTTTATTCTATGCATCAACAATTATGTTTCTGTTTCATTATGTTTGTTAATTTTTTTGTTTTTTTTTTTTAGATTCCACATTCAAGTGAAATCATACAGTTTTTTCTTCCTTCCTGTGTCTGACTTAGCCCACTTAGCATAATAACCTCTTGGTCCATTTCATTTTGTAACAAATGGCAAGATTTTATTCTTTTTTGCAGGTACATATATTAGTGAATCACTTTGCTGTTCTCCTGAAACTAACACAACACTGTTAATTAACAATATAAAATAAAAAGTAGAGTTTATTTATTTATTTTTTTGAACAGAGGAAAATTTATGCGTCGAACCTGGACTGGTCACTTATGATAATATACATGCTACAATTCCATTCTCTCCAATCATTCCACCTTCACCCTCTCCCACAGAGTCCCAAAGACTGTTCTAAATGCCTATGTCTCTTTTGGAGTCTCTTATACAGGGTTTAGGTTACCATTTTTCTAAATTCCATATATATGCGTTAATATACGGTATTGATGTTCTTCTTTCTGGCTTACTTCACTCTGTATAATTGGCTCCAATTTCATCCACCTCATTAAAACTGATTCAAATGCATTCTTTTTGATGGCTGAGAAATACTCCATTGTGTATATGTTCCAAAGCTTTCTTATCCATTCATCTGCAGATGGACATCTAGGTTGCTTCCATGTCCTGGCTATTATAAACAGTGCTGCAATGAACATTGGAGTACATGTGTCTCTTTCAATTCTGGTTTCCTCGGTGTGTATGCCCAGGAGTGCGATCGCTGGATCATATGGCAGTTCTATTTCCAGTTTTCTGAGGAATCTCCACACTGTTCTCTATAGTGGCTGTACTAGTTTGCATTCCCACCAACAGTGTAAGAGGGTTCCCTTCTCTCCACACCCTCTCGAGCACTTATTGCATGTAGACTTTTGGATAGCAGCCATTCTGACTGGTGTGAAATGGTATCTCATTGTGGTTTTGATTTGCATTTCTCTGATGATGAGGGATGTTGAGCATTTTTTCATGTGTTTATTAGCCATCTTTATGTCTTCTTTGGAGAAATGTCTGTTTAGTTCTTTGGCCCATTTTTTGATTGGGTCACTTAGTTTTCTGGAATTAAGCTGCAGGAGCTGCTTGTATAATTTGGAGATTAATCCTTTATCAGTTGCTTCATTTGCTATTATTGTCTCCCATTCTGAAGGTTGTCTTCTCACCTTGCTTAGAGTTTCCTTTGCTGTGCAGAAGCTTTTGATTTTAATTAGGTCCCGTTTGTTTATTTTTGCTTTTATTTCCAATATTCTGGGAGGTGGGTCTTGGAGGATCCTGCTGTGATTTATGTCGGAGAGTGTTTTGCCTACGTTCTCCTCTAGGAGTTTTATAGTAGAGTTTAAAAATGGTTTTTCATGTTAGCAGGAATAAATATGAGCTTATTCAATAAAGAGACATTGATCAAAAATGTTTAATTCTTTTCATGACTGGGCAATATTCCTTTATATCTATTTACCATATCTTTTTAATCCATTCATCTATAAACACTTATCTTCTTCCATATCTTGGCTAATGCAAATCATGTTGCCTTGAACATAGGAGTGCACATATCTTTTTAAATTAGTGCTTCATTTTCTTTGCATAAATATCCAGGAATTTTGGATTATATTGCTGGATTATATTGTAGTTCTATTTTTAACTTT
This sequence comes from Moschus berezovskii, assembly GCF_049115385.1. Lineage (NCBI taxonomy): Eukaryota > Metazoa > Chordata > Mammalia > Artiodactyla > Moschidae > Moschus > Moschus berezovskii. The sequence continues at coordinate 28,298,023 of NC_142475.1, forward strand.
TGGAGGAATCTTCAATACTATTGGAGGAATCTACAATACTATTTTCCATAGAGATCTCACCAGTTTACACCTCATCAATAGTGCACAAGCATTCCCTTTTCTCCACATACTCACCAACACTTATGATAATAGCTGTTCTGACAAGTGTGAGTTGATATGTCATTGTGGTTTTGATTCGCATTTCCCTGACAATAAGTGATTTTCAGCATTTTTTCATGTGCCCATTGGCCATTTGTATGTCTTCTTTGAAAAGATGTCTATTCACACCGTCTGTCCATTTAATTGAAATGTTTGGTTTTTTGACATTGACTTATGACTTCTTTGGATAGTTTGTATGTTAACCCTTTATTGGACATATTGTTTGCAGACATCTTCTCCCATTAGTAGGTAGCCTTTTCATTTTGTTGATGATTTTCTTCATTTTAGTTTGAAGTAGTTCCATCTGTATACTTTTGCCTTTGTTTCCCTTTCCTGAGAAGACTTAGCAAAACAACAACAACAACTAAGACTGACATGAAAGAGCATAATGCCTATGTTTTCTTCTAGAACTTTTATGGTTTCAGATGTTACATTTAAGTCTTTAATCTGTTTTGGATTTATTTTTGTGCATCGTGTGAAAGAAAAATCCAGCTTGATTCTTATGCATATTGCTGTTGTTCTTCAGTCACTCAGTCCTATCCAACTCTTTGACCCTATGGACGACTGACCGTATGCCAGTCCATGCTTAATTTCATGCCATATCCTTCACTTCCCAGAGTTTGCTAAAACTTATCTTCATTAATTCAATGATGCCATCCAACCATCTCATCCTTTGTTGCCCCTTTCTCCTACTGCCCTCAATCTTTCCCAGAATCAGTGTCTCTTCCAAAGAGTTGACTCTTCACACAAGGTGGCCAAAGTATTGGAGCTTTAGCTTCAGCATCAGTCCTTCTAATGAATATTTAAAATTTATTTCCTTTAGATTGACTGGTTTGATCTCCTTGCTATCCAAGGGAATCTCAGGATCTTGTCCAGTATCACAGTTCAAAAGCATCAGTTCTTCAGCACTCAGCGTTCTTTATGATCCAAATCTCATATCTGTACATGGTTACAGGAAAAACAATAGCTTTGACTGTAAGGACCTTTGTTGGCAAAGTGATGTCTCTGCTTTTTAATATGCTGTCTAGGTTTGTTATAACTTTTCTTCCAAGGAGCAAGCATATCAATTTCATAGCTTCAGTCACCATCCAGAGTGACTTTTGGAGCTCAATAAAAGAAAGTCTGTCACTGTTTCCATTGTTTCCCCATCTATTTGCCATTAAGTGATGTGTCTGGCTGCCATGATATTAATTTTTTGAATGTTGAGTTTTAAGTCAGCTTTTTCACAGTCTTATTTCACCTTCATCAAGAGGTTTTTTAGTTCCTCTTCACTTTATGCCGTTAGGGTGGTGTCATCTGCATATCTGAGGTTATTGATATTTCTCCTATTAATCCTGATTCCAGCTTAAGTTTCATACAGCCCAGTATTTCACATGATGTACTCTGCATACAAATTAAATGAGCAGGGTGACAATATACAGCCTTGATATACCCCTTTCCCAATTTTGAACCAGTCCATTGCTCCATGTCCTGTTCTAACTGTTGCTTCTTGACCTGCGTACAGATTTCACAGGAGGCACGTAAGGTGGTCTGGTATTCCCATCTCTTTAAGAATTTTCCACAATTTGTTGTGATCCACACAGTCAGAGTCTTTAGTGTAGTCATTAAAGCAGAAGGAGATGTTTTTCTGGAATTCCCTTGCTTTTTCTGTGATCCAGCGGATGTTGGCAATTTGATCTCTGGTTTTTCTGCCTTTTCTGGACCCAGCTTGTACATTTGAAAGTTCTCAGTTCATGTAATTCTGAAGCCTATCTTGAAGGATTTTGAGCATTACCTTGCAAGCATGTGAAATGAATACAATTGTGCAGTAGTTTGTGCCTTCTTTGGCATGGCCTTTCTTTGGGATTGGAATGAAAACTGAACTTTTCCAGCCCTGTGACCACTGCTGAGTTTTCCAAATTTTCTGGCACATTGAATACAGCACTTTAACAGTCTCATCTTTTAGAATTGAAATAGCTCAGATGGAATTCCATCATCTGCACTAGCTTTGCATGTTAGCTATTCAGTTTTATACCTATGGTTTTAATGGTAGTCATGTACAGATTTGAGAATTGGACCATAAAGTAGGCTGAGTGATGAATTGATGCTTTTGAACTGTGGTGCTAGAGATGGCTCTTGAGAGTCCCCTGGACTGCAAGGAGATCAAACCAGTCAATCCTAAAGGAAATCAACCCGGAGTATTCATTGGAAGGATTGATGCTGAAGCTGAAGCTCCAGTACTTTGGCCACCTGATATGAAGAGCTCACTTACTGAAAAAGACCCTAATGCTGGGAAAGATTGAAGGAGAAAGGAAAGGAGGGTGGCAGAGGATGGAATGGTTAGATACTATCACCAACTTAATGGGCATACATTTGAGCAAACTGTGAGGGATAGTGAAGGACATGGGAGCTTGAGGTTCTGTAGTCCATGGGGTTTCATAGAGTCAGACAAGATTTAGTGACTGAACAGCAACAAATTCTGTTTTCCTAGAACCATTTATTGAAGAGGCTATCTTTTCCCCCATTTTATATTCTTGCCCCCTTTGTTATAGATTATTTGTATGTATAAGCATGGATTTATTTCTGAGCCCTGTATTCTGTTTCATTGTTCTATGTGTCTGTTTTTGTGCCAATACTATTCTGTTTTGCTTACTGTAGCTTTGTAATATAGCCTGAGATCAGGAAGAATGATATCTCTAGCTCTGTTCTTTCTCAAGATTGTTTTGCTTATTCAAGGTCATTTATATTTTCATACAAATTTTAGAATTATTTGTTCTAGTTTTATTTAAAATGCCATTGGTATTTTTTGATAGTAATTTCCTATCAAAATTACTGAATCTGTGGGCTTCCCTGGTAGCTAAGCTGGTAAAGAATACACCTGCAGTGCAGGAGACCCTTGTTTGATTCCTGGGTTGGGAAGATCCCCTGGAGAAGGTATAGGCTACCCACTCCAGTATTCTTGGGCTTCCCTGGTGGCTCAGCTGGTTAAGAATCCGCCTGCAATGTGGGAGACCTGGGTTTGATCCCCAGGTTGGAAAGATCCCCCGGAGAAGGGAATGGCTACCCACTCAAGTATTCTGGGCTGGAGAATTCCAAAACTGTATAGTCCACAGGTTCGCAAAGAGTCAGACATGATTGAGCAACTTTCACTTTTATTGAATCTGTAGATTGTTTGAGTAGTATGGTCGTTGTAAGAATAGTAATTCTTCCAATCCATGAACATGGTATATTTTTCCATTCATTTGTGTCATCTTCAGTATCTTTTATCCATGTCTTAGTTTTCTGAGGACAAGGTCTTTAACTCTTCAGTTAGATTTATTCCCAGCTTTTTATATTTTAATAGGATTGTGAGTGAGATTATTTTCTTAATTTCTCCTTCTGATAATTTGTTGTTACTGTATAGAAATACTGCATATTTATGTATGTTAATTTTGTATTCTGCAAATTTACTGAATTCATTGAAGAGTGCTTCCTCCATTTTTAATTTTAAGTTTCCCTCACATTTAATTGCCAACTCTGCAAATCTAGGTGGCTTAATTGACGGTATAACTCAAACCTTGCTTTCCTCTTAATCTAGAACTGATAAGCAAGTTCATTCAGTTTTTATAGGACAAAGGGGTATGCTTGAGTGTTTCACCTTGTTTCCACACATATTCCTACTCCAATGTTTAAAAAGATCTCTCGCATCTCCTGATGATTATAGTCAGCTACTATATCAGGACAGTGACTGTTCCTCTCATATGCTGTTCTATATACATAATGATTCCAGAGTGAATCTGAGGCAACTACGGCATGAAACTCAATGGGACATTTGCTGATCTGTAGGCAAGTGAATCAACATTCAGAAAACTGAGATCATGGCGTCTGATCCCATCACTTCATGGCAAATAGATGGGGAAACAATGGAAACAGTGAGAGACTTTATTTTGGGGACCTCCAAAATCACTGCAGATGGTGACTGCAGTCATGAAATTAAAAGACGCTTACTCCTTGGAAGGAAAGCTATGACCAACCTAGACAACATATTAAAAAGAAGAGACATTACTTTGCCAACAAAGGTCCATCTAGTCAAGGCTATGGTTTTTCCAGTAGTCATGTATGGATGTGAGAGCTAGATTATAAAGAAAGCTGAATGCTGAAGAATTGATGCTTTTGAACTGTGGTGTTGGATAAGACTCTTGAGAGTCCCTTGGACTGCAAGGAAATCCAACCAGTCTATCCTAAAGGAAATCAGTCCTAAATATTCATTGGAAGGACTGATGTTGAAGCTGAAACTCCAATACTTTGGCCACCTGATGAGAAGAACTGATTAATTTGAAAATACCCTGATGCTGGGAAAGATTAAAGGCAGGAAGAGAAGGGGATGACAAAAGATAAGATGGTTGGATGGTGTCACCAACTCAATGGACATGAGTTTGGGTAAACTGTGGGAGTTGGTGATAGCGAGGCCTGGTGTGCTGCAGTCCATGGGGTCTCAAAGAGTCAGACATGACTGAGCAACTGAACTGAACGGAACTTTTACAAGTGAGTACCTGATTTGTGGACTAAGACTAACAAATCCACAGAGGACTGATTTTAATGGACAGATACCCCCAGATCCTAGTGGACCACTTGGTGTGATGTTAAGAACTCCACTAATGTTTTACCCGTTGATTCCCAGATTCATATATTCTTTCTTTTAGGGTCACAAACCCATATAGAAGTCTCTGATTTAATGCATATACTTCACCTGGAAGAACTGCCTCTGAGAGGGAGCTCCAGGTGTGCCTTTACAAAAAAATCCAGCATTCTGTGAAGCAGGCTGTATCTGGATGATGAGTTATGTGATACAAGGAGTATATCCAAACCTCATTCCATCACTATTTCTGCTATGAAGTTAGATATTCATAGGCAGTAGTACCAAAATTGACCTTGGAAAGCAAGAATCTATCCTTCAGACTTATGCATAGCTTCCATCGTTGTCATTATGGTCACTTATTTTTATGTGCCCATCAGTCCCATTCCAGAATTGGCAATAATTAAGTGACTGCTGTCAACTAATTAAATCATTTGTATATGGAGTAGTCAATGCTTCTTCATTGGTGAATGCTTCTTGTTGGGTATTGATGTGTGATACAATAATCATAACATTTCATTGTAGTTGTCATCAATCCATCCCATGGTGATTTTTCCATCATGATTGGCTTTTCTCTGGTCTTCAATACTTTTTTTAAAAAAACTCCCAACCAAAAACCCAGGACACTAGTCAATACCTAAGAATTTATATATTCTCACTTTGGGCCACTTTCTTTTCAAACAATGTGAATGATCAAATGAACTTCTTTTTTTTTTTTCAAATAATCCAATTTTTATTTATTTTTTTTTCAAGTTGAACAGACTAAATTTCTTTAAACAAACTTACTTATACTCCAGAGTCCTTTAAAAACTTAATAGCATTTATACATTGAAGGTTTTTGATTTTCTTGTAACTAGCACTTCAAACGCAACAAGCATTTGAAGCAACAAGCATTTGACCCAACAAATAAAACTTTCTACAGTTCATAACTTTTATAAATAAAATAAATTAAATGTACAGTGAATAAGTTCTCTGAAATATTTCAATATTTCTGCAGGTTTAGTAACATCGTAAAATACATTTCAACTAAAATTCACAAATCTAAAAACCTGTTAGGCATTTTTAGGCGTTTTAAGTTGGAAATGAAGACCAATGTTACATCGTAATATGCCAATTACAAATAGTACTTCAAATAGCAAATACTACAGTTTGTCCCAAACTTTAAAAACTATTCATGAACTCAACACTGAACTATTGATGGCTATGAGAATTGTTTCCTAGCCTTTTTGAAAATTTCAACCCATTTACGTTTAAGGTAATTATTGATAAGTACGATCCTGTAGCCATTTTCTTTATTGCTTTGGGTTCAAGTTTATACACTCTTTCTGTGTTTCCTGTCTAGAGAAGATCCTTTAGCATTTGTTGGAGAGCTAGTTTGGTGATGCTGAATTCCCTCAGCTTTTGCCTGTCTGTAAAGCTTTTGATTTCTCCTTCATATTTGAATGAGATCCTTGCTGGGTATAGTAATCTGGGCTGTAGGGTATTTTCTTTCATCACTTTAAGTATGTCTTGCCACTCCCTCCTGGCCTGAAGAGTTTCTGTTGAAAGATCAGCTGTTATCCTTATGGGAATCCCCTTGTGTGTTATTTGCTGCTTTTCCCTTGCTGCTTTTAATATTTGTTCTTTGTGTTTGATCTTTGTTAATTTGATTAATATGTGTCTTGGAGTATTTCGCCTTGGGTTTATCCTGTTGGGGACTCTCTGGGTTTCTTGGACTTGGGTGATTATTCCTTTCCCTATTTTAGGGAAGTTTTCAACTATTATCTCATCAAGTATTCTCTCATGGTCTTTCCTTTTGTCTTCTTCTTCTGGGACTCCTATGACTCGAATGTTGGAGCGTTTAACATTGTCCCAGAGGTCTCTAATATTGTCCTCATTTCTTTTAATTCGTTTTTCTTTTTTCCTCTCTGTTTCATTTATTTCTGCAATTCTATCTTCTAGTTCTCTTATCCTGTCTTCTGCCTCTGTTATTCTACTGTTTGTTCCCTCCAGAGTGTTTCTGATCTCATCTATTGCATTATTCATTGTATATTGACTCTTTTTTATTTCTTCTAAGTCCTTATTAAATCTTTCTTCCATCTTCTCAATCCTTTTCTCAAGGTTATTTATCTGTAACTCCATTTTGCTTTCAAGATTTTGAATCATTTTCACCATCAAAATTTGAAATTCTTTATCAGGTAAATTCCCTATATCTTCTTCTTTTGTTTGTGTTGGTGGGCAATTATCTTGTTCCTTTACTTGCTGGGTATTTCTCTGCCTCTTCATCTTGCTTATATTGCTTTGCTTGGGGTGGCCTTTCCCTCTTCTTGCAGTTTGTGGAGTTCTCTTTATTATGTAGTTTCTTCGCTGTGTGTGGGGTTGGACGGGTGACTTGTCAGGGTTCCCTGGTTAGGGAAGCATGTGTCGGTGTTCTGGTGGGTGGAGCTGGATTTCTCCTCTCTCCCTTAGAAGACAATGGGCTGCTTTTCTGGGAGACTGATGTCCTCTGCCAGTATTCAGAAGTTGTTTTGTGGAGTTTACTCCGCGTTCAAATGTTCTTTCAATGAATTTGTGGGGGAGAAAGTGGTCTCGCCGTCTTATCCCTCCACCAACTTATTCCTTCCTCCCCAGAACACTGGATTCTTATATTCCACTTGGTCGTGGAGTATTTCTTCCCAGCTGCTCCAGCAAGGTGCAGCCGCTGTACCTTACCTTGGACGAGGGGTATCTCCTCAAGGCCCGCCTTCCTGCCCCGAATGTGGATCAGCTCCTCTCGGCCCTCCGGTGCCCAAGCAGCCACCGCCTCCTGAACGTGGTACAGCTCCTCTCGGCCACCGCCCTAACCCTGGGAGCGGGGTAGCTCATCTCAGCCACGATTCTGCACGTGGTCAGTTATGCCGGAGCCGGGCGTCTCTCACGTCCGCCTCAAATGAACTTTTTATAACTCTTCTCATTCAGATTTTTCTTCTCCATTCTCTTTTAAGAAAATATCTGAATGTACCTACAATGAAATCATTGGTCATTTTTCAGCTTGTATGAAGGTGTAGTGTGAACAAAACATAATCAAAAGTCAGATAATTCCTTCCTCCTTCAGCTGGTTGTATACCCTACCCTCTTATCCCAACAGCTATAGCTTTAAGCTGAGGGAAGGATATTGCTGCACTTATGGTGGGTGACAGAGTTGTTTGGGCTATATACTCATGAAGCTGATTTGTGCACTTTTGTCCTCCTTGGGATTAATGTGCCATTTTCGTGATATCAAGGACTACTTCTGGGTTCATCTTACTTTACAATTTGGCAGATTAACAGAATCCACCTCAAAACAGGTAATTTCAGAAACAAGACTATTTGATCTCCCATCGTCAAGAGTTTTATATATTCCAGAAGAGCTCTATATCTGACAAAAGCTACTTTACAAAGTGTGTAATACTCTTCTGTGATGAATGATCTTGTTCCAGTATCCCAGAGGCCTTGCATTTAGACTCTAGGACTAACTCTAAACTCCATATTGTATCTTTTCCAACCATTGAAACCTCCAATGCCATAGGATCTGCCAAAACACATAGCCCAGGATCAGGGTTACTTGCACTGTTTCAGTCTACTGTGAAGCTCCAACTTAAACCTGGCCCTGCACAACACTGACTTCTGTGTCACCTAGGAAATAGGGAATATCAGTAGTCCTAAATTGAAAAGGTTTAGGTCCATGAACTTTTCCATGATACGTGAATCTTCATAGATTACATGTCTCACCATCTGGAGAATATGTGTTTAAAGGTCTGTAACATATAAACTATTTCTTGCTTAGAATGTCCAGTCAGCATGATGTCATTGATGTGATGGACCCGTTTGAGGTTCTGTGGGATGTCTAGGTGGTCCTGTGGAATGTCTTGATCTCTCTGAAATGTATAATCATGGAGAATGGAAATATTAACATAGCAGTGATGCAAAACTGTAAATGAATATTGTGGACTATCTCACATGACTGCAGATTTTTATACTCATTTCACACTGAAATGGAGAAGAATACATTTGCCAAACCAGTGTCCACATATCTTATATATAAAGTTTTAATAATCATCTCTAGCAAAGATGGGAGAAGGCAATGGCAAGTCACTCCAGTACTCTTGCCTAGAAAATCCCATGGATGGAGGAGCCTGGTAGGCTGCAGTCCATGGGGTCACTAAGGGTCGGACACGACTGAGCGACTTCACTTTCACTTTTCACTTTTACACATTGGAGAAGGAAATGGCAACCCACTCCGGTGTTCTTGCCTGGAGAATCCCAGGAACAGGGGAGCCTGGTGGGTTTCCATCTATGGGATCACACAGAGTCGGACACGACTGAAGTGACTTAGCAGCAGCAGCAGCAGCAAAGATGACATATTTAACCCTGTAACTGTAATAAGTGTAGCTGTAATAAGTAGCTTAGTCAAGGCTTCAGTAGGCTATAAACATTTTATTATAAGTTTTTATCCAGTTTCTGGAAGGACCAGACTAGTTTGTTAAACTGGGATATAATAGGGACTAACAGCCCTAACTGAATGGTCTAGTGGTTTTCCTTACTTTCTTCAATTTAAGTCTGAATTTGGCAATAAGGAATTCATGATCTGAGCAACAGTCAGCTCCAGGTCTTGTTTTTGCTGACTGTAAAGCTTCTCCATCTTTGGCTGCAAAGAATATACTCTAACTGATTTCTGCATTGACAGTCTGGTGATGTCCATGTGTAGAGTCTTCTCTTCTGTTGTTGGAAGAGGATGTTTTGCAGTTCCAAAATCACTGAAGATGGTGACTGCAGTGATTAAATTAAAAGATGGTTGCTCCTTGGAAGAAAAGTTATGACCAACTTAGTTCAGTTCAATTCAGTGCAGTCGCTCAATCGTGTCTGATTCTTTGAGACCCCATGAACTGCAGCACACCAGGCCTCCTTGTCCATCACCAACTCCCGGAGTCCACCCAAACCCATGTCCATTGTGTTGGTGATGCCATCCAACGATCTCATCCTCTGGCATCCCCTTCTCCTCTTGCCCTCAATTTTTCCCAGCATCAGGGTCTTTTCAAATGAGTCAGCTCTCCGCATCAGGTGGCCAAAGTATTGGAGTTTCAGCTTCAACATCAGTCCCTCCAATGAAAACCCAGGTTTAATCTCCTTTAGGATGGACTGGTTGGATCTCCTTGAAGTCCAAGGGACTTTTAAGAGTCTTCTCCAACACCACAGTTCAAAAGCATCAATTCTTCTGTGCTCAGCTTTCTTTATAGTCCAACTCTCACATCCATACATGACCACTGGAAAAACCATAGCATTAACTAGACAGACATTTGTTGGCAAAGTAATGTCTCTGCTCTTTAATATGCTATCTAGGTTGGTCATAACTTTCCTTCCAAGGAGTAAGCGTCTTTTAATTTCATGGCTACAATCACCATCCACAGTTATTTTGGAGCCCAGAAAAATAAAGTCAGCCACTGTTTCCACTGTTTCCCCACCTATTTGCCATGAAGTGATGGGACCAGATGCCATGATCTTAGTCCTGAATGTTGAGCTTTAAGCCAACTTTTTAACTCTCCTCTTTCACTTTCATCAAGAGACTCTTTAGTTCTTCTTCACTTTCTGCCATAAGGGTGATGTCATCTTCATATCTAAGGTTATTGATATTTCTCCAGGCAATCTTGATTCTAGCTTCTGCTTCTTCCAGACCAGGATTTCTCATGATGTACTCTGCATATAAGTTAAATAAACAGGGTACAATATACAGCTTTGACGTACTCCTTTCCTTATTTGGAACCAGTCTGTTGTTCCATGTCCAGTTCTAACTGTTACTTCCTGACCTGCATACAGGTTTCTCAAGAGACAGGTCAGGTGGTCTGGTATTCTCATCTCTTTCAGAATTTTCTACAGTTTATTGTGATCCACACAGTCAAAGGTTTTGTCATAGTCAATGAAGCAGAAAGAGATGTTTTTCTGGAACTCTCTTGATTTTTTGATGATCCAGTGGATGTTGGCAATTTGATCTCTGGTTCTTCTGCTTTTTCGAAAACCAGCTTGAACATCTAGAAGTTAATGGTTCACATATTGCTGAAGCCTGGCTTGGAGAATTTTGAGCATTACTTTATTGTCACCCTGCTTATTTAACTTATATGTAGAGTACATCATGAGGAACGCTGGGCTGGAAGAAGCTCAAGCTGGAATCAAGATTGCTGGGAGAAATATCAATAATCTCAGATATGCAGATGACACCACCCTTATGACAGAAAGTGAAGAGGAACTCAAAAGCCTCTTGATGAAAGTGAAAGAGGAGAGTGGAAAGTTTGGCTTGAAGCTCAACATTCAGAAAACGAAGATCATGGCATCTGGTCCCATCACTTCATGGGAAATAGATGGGGAAATAGTGGAAACAGTGTCAGAATTTATTTTTTGGGGGGCTCCAAAATCACTGCAGTTGCTGATTGCAGCCATGAAATTAAAAGACGCTTGCTCCTTGGAAGGAAAGTTATGACCAACCTAGATAGTATATTAAAAAGCAGAGACATTACTTTGCCAACCACAGTCCATCTAGTCAAGGCTATGGTTTTTCCCATGGTCATGTATGGATGTGAGAGTTGAATTGTGAAGAAAGCTGATCGCCAAAGAATTGATGCTTTTGAACTGTGGTGCTGAAGGAGACTCTTGAGAGTCCCTCCGACTGCAACCAGGAGATCCAACCAGTCCATTCTAAAGGAGATCAATCCTGGGTGTTCATTGGAAGGACTGATGCTAAAGCTGAAACTGCAATACTTTGGCCACCTCATGCGATGAGTTGACTCATTGCAAAAGACTCTGATGCTAGGAGGGATTGGGGGTGGGAGGAGCCGGGGACGACAGAGAATGAGATGGCTGGATGGCATCACCGACTCGATGGACATGAGTTTGAGTGAACTCCGGGAGTTGGTGATGCACAGGGAGGCCTGGCGTGCTGTGATTCATGGGGTTGCAACGAGTTGGACATGCCTGAGCAACTGAACTGTACTGAACTTAACGTACTAGCCGTGAGATGAGTACAATTGTTTGGTAGTGAACATTGTTTAGCATTACCTTTCTTTGGGATTGGAATGAAAACTGACCTTTTCCAGTCCTGTGTCCACTGATGTTTTCCACATTTGCTGGCATACTGATTGCAGAACTTTCACAGCATCATCTTTTAGGATTTGAAATAGCTCAACTGCAATTCCTTCACCTCCACTAGCTTTGTTCGTAGTGATGCTTCCTAAGGCCCACCTAACTTCACATTCCAGGATGTCCGACTCTAGGTGAGTGTGAGTGATCAATCCTTCGTGATTATCTGGGTCGTGAAGATCTTTTTTGTATAGTTCTGTGTATTCTTGCCACCTCTTCTTAATATCTTCTGCTTCTGTTAGGTCCATAATATTTCTGTCTTTTATTGAGCCCATCTTTGCATGAAATGTTCCCTTGGTATCTCTAATTTTCTTGAAGAGATCTCTAGTTTTTCCCATTCTATTGTTTCCTCTATTTGCATTGATCTCTGAGGAAGGTTTTCTTATCTCTCCTTGCTATTCCTTGGAACTCTGCATTCAAATTGGTATATCTTTCCCTTTGTCTTTTGCTTTTCACCTCACTTCTTTTCACTGGCAGCATATTATAAAAGAGACTTTATTTTGCAACATAGGTCTATCTAGTTAAAGCTATGTTTTTTCCAGGAGTCATATATGCATGTGACAGTTTGATTATAAAGAAAGCTGAGCACTGAAGAATTGATGTTTTTGAACTGTAGTGTTGGAGAAGACTCTTGAGAGTTCCCTGGATTGCAATTAGATTCAACCAGTCCATCCTGAAGGAAATCAGTCCTGAATATTCACTGGAAGGACGGATGCTGAAACTCCAATAATTTGGCCACCCAATTGGAAGAACTGACTTGCATGGAGTCAGGATCCATGACTCTTTTCAAGATCCAGGATCTTGAAAAAATCCTGATGCTGGGAACAATTGAAGGCAGGAAGAGAAGTGGACAACAGAGTTTGAGATGGTTGGATGGTATTGCTGACTCAATGGACATGAGTTTGGGTAAACTCCAGGAGTTGGTGATGGACAGGGAGACCTGGTGTGCTGCAGTCCATGGGGTTACAAAGAGTCAGACACAACTGAGCAACTGAACTGAACTGAACACACCTACATCTTTTATGTATTCATGTGTTTAACAATGATACCAATCTATTATCCTGTCAGGGATGCAGTACTCTTTTCCATATATTATTTCAGCTTATGTGAGGGACTGTTTCTGAGATCGCCACCTGGTGTATTCCATAAACCAACAACCCAAATCAGACTATTTAAAATGCCAAATATTTCAATTTTACAGAGATGGATTGGGATAATGATCACTGGGTAGGTCTGTAGAATCATTGTACCCTCTATAAACTGCATTAATCAAGTCTTCATTTATTACCTTGGCCCTGTAATCTCTCACCCTGAGAAGGGGAGTTACTATGGTATTTTATGTTTCAAAGTGTCAGTGTTATTACAGTTTCTACATTTAGTAATCTTCAGAATGTCTGAGTAGTTTCCTTATCTGAGCATAATTGCATATGTGAATGTCTATAGATCCCGACAGGGTAAGAATCATCATGGTATATACTTGCTACATAGATGCAGGTTCTTTCTTCTAGGGATCTGGACAAATCTTTAGTAAATGTACTCCAGATCTGTAAACTGGTTCAACTAAATATAGAGACTCCAACTTTTTTATTGGAGAAACTATGCTTTTCACCTTAATCCTCCATTCTTTCATCTTTTTAGCTTCTTTATATTAAGTAATTTTGTTTTGTTTTGTTTTTGTTACTGTTGTTGTTGCTGCCTGTCAGTTTTATCCCTCCTCGCCCCATGTTCATCATGAAATGCTTTGTATGCTTTTTTATGATAATTGCCATCTGCTAGCTTCTGTCAGATGAGTGCTATCTCTATCTCTTTCTTCTATTAAGGCACAGCATCCTCTTAAGCATCAGTGAGGCCTGTTCCTTCTGGTTTCAGTGAGGCTGATGTCCTTCTTACCCACACTTTCCTGAGGGCCTTGGTGACTAGTGTGCCCTCTGTACCCTCCATAAAATGTAATTCTCTGGTAAGTCTTCTGGTTTCTCCTGAAATGTGCATTTCTGCATATTCATTTCCATGTCCTAACTTCTGTTGGAGTAATCCAGTCATCTTCACTTCGTTGAGCAGTTGTCATTTATTTTTACAGCCTTTAATAAACTATATTAGCAGTGAGTTTACCTCTGCCTAGGATTTTTGCAAGCATGTTAATCCAAGAAAATGCCAAGTCAATACATTCCTGCTTATCCGATCTTACATTCTGTCCTTGATTACGTGTCCTCAAAATTTAAACCCAGATGTATTTGCAGCACTGTTAGTGTCTAAATGTTGTCCTTCCTTGGGAGGTCCTATTTATGATGATATTTAATCTGAGTCACTGTATTAACTAAAGTGACTTAGTATGAGTGGTATTTCTATTTTGTGGCTTCCCAGGTGGCAATAGTGGTAGAGAACCTCCCTGCCAATGCAGGAGACATAAGAGATGCAGGTTCAATCCCTGGGTCAGGAAGATCCCCTGGAGGAGACATGGCAACCCACTCCAATATTCTTGCTTGGAGAATCCCATGGACAGAGAGCCTGGCTGGCTACGGCCCATAGGGTCACACAGAGTCGGAGATGAATGAAGTGACTTAGCATGCATGCATGCATCCTGGCAGCCAGAAGAGATGGGACATTTCCTCAGTGTAGCACCTATTGCTGCATCTTCCACTATGGCATAAGTTCTGTGTCATATTGGGAAAGAGCAGGCCACATCTACAAACTCTGAGTCAACATTCTCAGGAGCATCCATTCAAATGTTCTCTATCTAGTGGTCCCCAACCTTTATGGCAACAGGGACTAGTTTCATGGAGACAATTTTTCTATGAACTGGGGATGAGGAATGATTTTGGGATGATTCAAGCACATTACATTTATCGTACATTTTGCTACTAACCTAATGCCACTGGCTGATTTGACAGGAGGTGCCATTTAATGGCTCAGAGGTTCAGGATCCCTACTTATCCCATGCTTAGAGGATCTCAGTTTATTCAAAACCAGGTCATGATTATACCATAACAGATATGCCTTGGCCAAACATTTAAATGTTTTTGAAAATACAAATCTATCAGCCTGCTGATTGTTTGCATATGCTTTTTAACTACAGGAAAAAAAACAACTTTTGGTAAACTACCAAAGATCACCTCTAGGGTTCACAGTGAGTCTTCCTGTTTTTAACCCTAGATTTCTCGTTGCTCTTCAGCAGGATATTGGCGAAATTTAATGCAAACAAGCTAACTCCACTGTCTACGTTGATGTAAGTCCCCATGTGTCTTTTGAAATAGATATCTATTTATCTGAAGCATTGCACTTCAGTGACGCCAACTTAACTGGCATTTTTGTAGCATCACTTGCATTGTTAGGATCTTCTGACAAGCAGACATCCAAACTGAATTTGACTGACAAAATTTCTTGAATAAAATTTCTCTGACAGAAAAATGGAGGAAACAACAAGAGGTAAGAAGAGACTTCAAACCATGGTGCACATATTACCTCTGTAGAGGCGAGTGGGAGAGAAGGGTTTAGTAGGAAGGAATTCAGACTATAGCACAGATCTAAAAAAGATTCAGCACATTAATGAAGAGTCCTGTAGCCAGAGTCTCCCATGAAGGGCTCTTACAGTTTATGTGGATGGGTTCTCATTAGCACAACCTGCTGCTCTTAGTTTTAGCTTTAAGCAGACTGTTCAGAGTGTGAGTGTGTGAATGCTAGGTTGCTTCAGTTGTATCCAACTCTTTGCACCCTATGGACTGGAGCTCACTAGGTTTCTCTGTCCATGGGATTCTCCAGGCAAGAATACTGGATCCTTCTCCAGGAGATCGTCCCAACCTAGAAATTGAACCTGCATCTCCTATATCTCCTGCATTGGCAGGAGAGTTTTTTGTTTTTTTACCACCAGTGCTGCCTGGGAAACCTGTGCAGAGTACGACTTCTGTACTAACACAATGGTGGATTCAGAGCATAACTAGGGAGCCTTTTGTCAATTTCCCTTTCCACAGCAGATCTGAGACATTTTCATTGCTGCCATATCATTTCATTCTCATCACATAATGCATGCTCCCCAGATATGTGGATAAATGGGCAGAAGGTAATTATTTGAAATATTTGAGGTTCTTGTTTTAAAGCTGCATTTCTCCCTTTCACTCTCTTCCTTGTTTTGAAATGATAGATAACATTAGGTTAAGAAACAATTTGGTTTCCTGAGAAGAAGAAATCTAGCAGCTCTCCAGGTGAATATAAATTTGTTTCATAATGAATTCACCCAGCAAGTTCTGCCTCAAGACACAATCAATACAATGGAAATGTGAGTGGCCTCACCCTGTGATGCTCATAGTCTTACCATGTACCTAACACCACTGAGCACAGTACTCTCTAGTTCACAAGATGTAGTACATTTGGGATTAGATGTGCGCAAATACAAATCATACTTTTGTCATTTTCTGTCTGCAGAAGCTGGGGTGAAATTTATTTCTCCAAATCCCAATTTAATGTAAAATATCTAACATAAGGATTTGGGATGTGAAAGAAGGATTTTATGGGATCAGATGGAGAAACTAATAGGTGTTCACTTATATTACTTTATTGATTTGGACTAGCAACATTTTGCTACAGACTTAGGCATTACACTGAAACTAAATGAAAACACCTTTTATGAGTCTTGTTTTATAAAGGAAAAGCTGTTTTAACACACCAAGATATATTCCATATCACTTTATAATTGTTAATTCCAGTTAGAGTATATTGTAATGATCTTATGTATTATATGTACCATATTAATAATATAAAACATTAATTTAACATTGCATTTTAAACCTGGTTTTACAGCACACTCATCATGAAATATTTTGAAATATTCAGATTCTTGTATACTGACTCAGATTAACTTAATCAGAACCTTATAAGATCGTTTTTAAGTGATGATTAGTCATTTATTAGATCACATTTCTGAACTATGATTTGATACCATCCTCCTAGTATATTTAGATAAATGAAGAAAAGTGTACTTTTATGATAATATTTATAATAGTGAATAAACTGATCACTTTAAATGTCATTGAGGCCCAGGCTTTTATTTTCTGGTGATCAGGGCCTCAAAAATTAGAAATTACCTCTGAATAAAAATAAGGAAGGTATTTATAGTCATTAACTAATGCTGTGAGACAAATTACCTCAAGATGTAGAGGCTAAATGCAACAAATGTTTATTATCTCATATTTTCTCTGAGGGTCAAGGACCTGAATGTCATTACCTCAGAATTTCTCACAAGTCTTAAGTCAATATGTTGCTCCTGGCTGAAGTCATATCAGAGCTCAATTTGGGGAGGGAAAAAAAAAAGCAGATTAAACAGCTCACAAACTCACTT
The DNA here is from genome assembly GCF_049115385.1 of Moschus berezovskii. Lineage (NCBI taxonomy): Eukaryota > Metazoa > Chordata > Mammalia > Artiodactyla > Moschidae > Moschus > Moschus berezovskii. Next base: position 28,315,209 of record NC_142475.1, read on the forward strand.
ATATGCTGGCAGGTCTCAGGTTCTCAACTTGTTACTCGCTGGAGACATTTCCTTGCCAGTTGGGCCTCTCCATAGTTCAGCTCATGTGTCAACTTACTTTCTGCAGAGTAAGCAAGTAGAGAATTAGAGATCCAAGTCAGAAGCTATAGTCTTTCTGAAATCAAGCTCAGAAATGACATCTCATAGCCAGTTTATTAGAAGTGAATCAATAGGCCCAACCTACATTCAGGAGGAGGCTATTGCACAATTATATGAATCTGAAGAGCAGGGATCATTGGAGCCTATATTTGAGGCGTCCTCCCATGGTGCTTTAACATTAATTTTATTATCACTCCCTTCCTCTCTACTTCTATTTATTCTAATGTTCATGATCCATTTACTCACTCACTTTATTGATATATTGAGATCTATTTCTTAGATCTAAGTTCATTATGATTTTATGCATGACAGTCTGTTAGGGTTACTGTAATACCACAGAGAAGGTACCTTATAAACAGCAAAATTTTACTGCTCAGAGTCTGGAAAGCACAAGATCAAGACTCCAAAAAACTGAGTTCTGGTGAGGATTCTCCTCCTTGTTCATAGATGCCCATGCCTTCTCCTTGTGTCCACACATGGTGGAAGGGCTGGATATCTCTGTAGAGCCCCTTCCTTAAGAGCACTAACCTTCTTTCATGAAGGCAGCACCATCATGTCCTATTTACTTCTCAATAATGCACCTCCTAACACAGTGACATGGGGCATTAGGATTTCAACATACAAATTTTGTGTGTGTGTGCTCAGTTGCTCAGTCGGCTCTGATTCTTTGTGACCCATGGACTGCCAGGCTCCTCTGTCCATGGAATTTTGCAGGGAGGAATACTGAAGCGGGTTACCATTTCCTACTCCAGGGGATCTTCAAAACCCAGGAACTGGACCCGCATCTTCTGTATCTCCTGCACTGGCAAGTGGATTCTTTACAATTGTGCCCCTTAGGAAGCCAAATAAAATATATGCATCTGTATAAAAGAGCCTGTATATTTCCTATTCATCCTGTTATTGCCAGAGTAATATGTGTGGATCACAATAAACTGTGGAAAATTCTGAAAGAGATGGGAATCCCAGACCACCTGACCTGCCTCTTGAGAAACCTGTATGCAGGTCAGGAAGCAACAGTCAGAACTGGACATGGAAAAACAGACTGGTTCCAAATAGGAAAAGGAGTACGTCAAGGTTGTATATTGTCACCCTGCTTATTTAACTTCTATGCAGAGTACATCATGAGGAACGCTGGGCTGGAAGAAGCACAAGCTGGAATCAAGATTGCCGGGAGAAATATCAATAACCTCATATATGCAGATGACACCACCCTTATGGCAGAAAGTGAAGGGAACTCAAAAGCTTTTTGATGAAAGTGAAAGAGGAGAGTGAAAAGGTTGGCTTGAAGCTCAACATTCAGAAAACGAAGATCATGGCATTTGGTCCCATCACTTCATGGGAAATAGATGGAGAAACAGTGGAAACAGTGTCAGACTTTATTTTTTGGGCTCCAAAATCACGGCAGATGCTGATTGCAGCCATGAAATTAAAAGACGCTTACTCCTTGGAAGGAAAGTTATGACCAACCTAGATAGCATATTAAAAAGCAGAGACATTACTTTGCCAACCAAGGTCCATCTAGTCAAGGCTATGGTTTTTCCCGTGGTCATGTATGGATGTGAAAGTTGAACTATGAAGAAGGCTGATCGCCAAAGAATTGATGCTTTTGAACTGTGGTGCTGGAGAAGACTCTTGAGAGTCCCTTGGACTGTAAGGAGATCCAACCAGTCCATTCTAGAGGAGATCAATCCTGGGTGTTCACTGGAGGGACTGATGCTAAAGCTGAAACTGCAATACTTTGGCCACTTCATGCGATGAGTTGACTCACTGGAAAAGACTCTGATGCTGGGAAAGGTTGGGGGCAGGAGGAGAAGGGGACGACAGAGAATGAGATGGCTGGATGGCATCACCGACTCGATGGACATGAGTTTGCGTGAACTCCGGGAGTTGGTGATGGACAGGGAGGCCTGGCGTGCTGTGATTCATGGGGTCACAGAGAGTCGGACACGACTGAGAGACTGAACTGAACTGAACTGAACTGAATAAGAGAGTATACATATTTAAAGTATGTGTGTTTGTGTGTGTGTGTGTGTGTATGTGTGCTATGTCACTTGTCATTTCTGACTCCTCGTGACCCTATGGACTGTAGCCCACAAAAGTCCTCTGTCCATGGGATTCTTCAGGCAAGAATACTGGCATTGGTTGCCATGTGCTCTTCCAGGGGATCTTCTCGACCCAGTGATTGAACCCTTGTCTCTTATGTCTCTTGCATTGGCGGGTGGGTTCTTTACCACTAGCGCCACCTGGGACAAAATTCTCAAAATGGAGACGCGAGAGACACCCGGCTCCGGCGGCGCAGACGCGAGAGACGCCCGGCTCTGGTGGTGCAGACGCCAGAGACGCCCGGTTCCGGAACAACCGACCACGTGTAGAATTATGGCTGAGATGAGCTACCCCGCGCCCAGGGTTAGGGCGGTGGCCGAGAGGAGCTGTACCACGTTCAGGAGGCGGTGGCTGCTTGGGCACCGGAGGGCCGAAAGAAGCTGATCCACATTCAAAGCAGGAGGGGCGGCCTTGAGGAGATACCCCTCGTCCAAGGTAAGGTACAATGGCTGCACCTTGCTGGAGCAGCTGGGAAGAGATACTCCACGACCAAGTGGAATATAAGAATCCAGTGTTCTGGGGAGGAAGGAATAAGATGGCGGAGAGATACGACGGCGAGACCACTTTCTCCCCCACAAATTCATCGAAAGAACATTTGAACGCAGAGTAAACTCCACAAAACAACTTCTGAATACTGGCAGAGGACATCAGTCTCCCAGAAAAGCAGCCCATTGGCTTCTAAGGGAGAGAGAAGAAATCCAGCTCCACCCACCAGAACACCGACACATGCTTCCCTAACCAGGGAACCCTGACAAGTCACCCGTCCAACCCCACACACAGCGAAGAAACTACATAATAAAGAGAACTCCACAAACTGCCAGAAGAGGGAAAGGCCACCCCAAGCAAAACAATATAAGCAAGATGAAGAGGCAGAGAAATACCCAGCAAGTGAAGGAACAAGATAATTGCCCACCAACACAAACAAAAGAAGAAGATATAGGGAATTTACCTGATAAAGAATTTCAAATTTTGATGGTGAAAATGATTCAAAATCTTGAAAGCAAAATGGAGTTACAGATAAATAACCTTGAGAAAAGGATTGAGAAGATGGAAGAAAGATTTAATAAGGACTTAGAAGAAATAAAAAAGAGTCGATATACAATGAATAATGCAATAGATGAGATCAGAAACACTCTGGAGGGAACAAACAGTAGAATAACAGAGGCAGAAGACAGGATAAGAGAACTAGAAGATAGAATTAGAGAAATAAATGAAACAGAGAGGAAAAAAGAAAAACGAATTAAAAGAAATGAGGACAATATTAGAGACCTCTGGGACAATGTTAAACACTCCAACATTCGAGTCATAGGAGTCCCAGAAGAAGAAGACAAAAAGAAAGACCATGAGCGAATACTTGAGGAGATAATAGTTGAAAACTTCCCTAAAATAGGGAAAGGAATAATCACCCAAGTCCAAGAAACCCAGAGAGTCCCCAACAGGATAAACCCAAGGCGAAATACTCCAAGACACATATTAATCAAATTAACAAAGATCAAACACAAAGAACAAATATTAAAAGCAGCAAGGGAAAAGCAGCAAATAACACACAAGGGGATTCCCATAAGGATAACAGTTGATCTTTCAACAGAAACTCTTCAGGCCAGGAGGGAGTGGCAAGACATACTTAAAGTGATGAAAGAAAATGCCCTACAGCCCAGATTACTATACCCAGCAAGGATCTCATTCAAATATGAAGGAGAAATCAAAAGCTTTACAGACAAGCAAAAGCTGAGGGAATTCTGCATCACCAAACCAGCTCTCCAACAAATGCTAAAGGATCTTCTATAGACAGGAAACACAGAAAGAGTGTATAAACTTGAACCCAAAGCAATAAAGAAAATGGCTACGGGATCGTACTTATCAATAATTACCTTAAACGTAAATGGGTTGAAATTTTCAAAAAGGCTAGGAAACAATTCTCATAGCCATCAATAGTTCAGTGTTGAGTTCATGAATAGTTTTTAAAGTTTGGGACAAACTGTAGTATTTGCTATTTGAAGTACTATTTGTAATTGGCATATTACGATGTAACATTGGTCTTCATTTCCAACTTAAAACGCCTAAAAATGCCTAACAGGTTTTTAGATTTGTGAATTTTAGTTGAAATGTATTTTACGATGTTACTAAACCTGCAGAAATATTGAAGTATTTCAGAGAACTTATTCACTGTACATTTAATTTATTTTATTTATAAAAGTTATGAACTGTAAAAAAAAAAAATGAAATAAAGTAGAGGGGGGAAAAAAAGAGTTCTCAAAATGATTCTGTTTATCACATTGTGCTGTGTTGTGCTGTCCTGTGCTTAGTTTCTTGGTCATGTCCGACTCTTTGCAACACCATGGACCATAGTCTGCAAGGCTTCTCTTATCTATGGGGATTCTCCAGGCGAGGATACTGGAGTGGGTTGCCATGCTCTCCTCAAGGGGATCTTCCCATCCCAGGGATCCTCTTTGCAGGTGGATTCTTTACCTTCTGAGCCACAAGAGAAGCCCATTTATCACATTACTTAAACACATACCTGAGACCTGAATATTTCAGATATGTTTTTAAGAAGCCCATACTATTTGGCCCAACTACTGTTGCATTCTACACTGATATCCTCTAAAATATTCCCGGCAAAAATTTTAGTTTGAGTCTTAGTTCTAGTAACTCTAGAAGTCAGGTTCAATTTGGCATATCATTAGGTAGACAATTAAATAGACCTTCTGAATAATGTAGTTTTCTCTAGTTTGTTCTTATTTAGCTGGATACTTTGTAAATAACTGTTGCTATTCTCAAAAGTAGTAATTCAAGATATATTTTTATGCACTGTAGAATATTCCTTTCATAAGTCACAAACAGCTTGAAGTATGAACCTTTGTTCCTCCTTTGTCCTTTTCTAACTATTCACCTCTTCTTTGCAGCCTTATCTCAGCGCAAATTAATATGGAAAACATCCCCCCCCAGATTTTAAGTATTAAATATTTTTTCTGTGTTATCTGTTATGCTGGCCAATATGGACCTTTTCAGTTTTCACATATTCCTTTGAAGTAATATACCATCCCCAACGTTAAGTAAAGTAAATGAAGTATATCAAATAAGGGTCTATTCTTTGCTGTAGCAACAACAAAAAGTTCTTGAAATGTACAATGGTTGAAACAGACAAGAGAATGTCACTTCAGTCGTGTCCGACTCTGTGTGACCCCATAGACGGCCTCCCCCATTCCTGGGATTCTCCAGGAAAGAACACTGGAGTGGGTTGCCATTTCCTTCTCCAATGCATGAAAGTGAACAGTGAAAGTGAAGTCACTCTGTCGTGTCCGACGCTTAGCGACCTCATGGACTGCAGCCTACCAGGCTCCTCCATCCATGGGATTTTCCAGGCAAGAGTACTGGAGTGGGGTGCCAGTGTCTTCTCTGTGTTTTGTTTGCAGTTTACCTCAAATGATGATTCTAGAACACAGGATTCTTCTAATGTATGTCTCTACCTTTTTAAATACATGAATTTCAGGGTCACTGTGATCATGTACAATAAACCACTAGAAACAGAAAAAACACTGAGGGTTGTGCCTGGCCGTGTTCATGAGACAGTATTAATAGTAGCTCACAAAATTTTCATTCACATGTCATTCACTAGAACTTTTGAAGGGGGGAGCACCAAATAATTTGTATGTACTTATTAATCATTATCATTACCTACCATAGGTTACATCAGTTATTTGCTTAAGGAAAAAAATATGTCCAGAGAAAGATCATAATCCAACAAGTGAAAATTTAAAGTGCACAAGAAATTCAGTCAAATCAACATGACATGTGCTGAAGTTGTAAATTAAAATTATGGATGCATAAATACATAAGAATTAACATTATCCATATGGAGCAGAGGATAGATTTATACATGTCAGCATATGCTGCTAGACACTGAAGAGTAAAATCAATCTCCTTAGATAGATTAGATGAAGAATGATATTTGATCACCATTCATGATCATCATAATAATTGTTTCAGGCAGGTGACTGAGTGACACAGGTCGATGCCTTTGAAAGAAGATTATTACCTATATTTCTGAGAGAAGGATCATGCAGTATCATGCAGGGCCACAGTGAAAGTATACTGGTTAGGAGACAGAAAGAAGAGTGAGGGAAATTTCCCTTAATAGGATTTCTAGGAAAAAGGTAAGACAAAACAGAGGAAAGAGTTTAAGGTTGGCTAGTTTGGAATGGTCTCTACTTGCCTGGAATCCTCCCAGGCAAGCCTTTTGCTATCTAAGAATTGGCTAGCCCTGAAAGTGGCAGTCTCTCCATAGTCAGGAAGACTGAAAATGCCAGAACATCAAGAATACAGGAAGTAAAAATATATAGAGTTAAATATATAGAGAGAGTTAAATAATTTATAGAGTTATATATATATATATATAAATATATAGAATTATATAGAGAGTTAAATAATATATAAAAAATATAGAGCTAAAATAACTTTGCCTGTGATAAATCGATGCCAAATAGAAAAATATTGAATCTCAGAAAACACAGTTGGAACAGAAGCATCAGACAAACCCAAATGAAGGTGATTCAGCAAAGTGTCTTTTGATTCTTCAAAAATGTCAAGTCATTGAAGACAAAAGAAGATAGGGAGATTATCCAGTTTGAGGAAGACTAGTGTTTTCTGTTTAAAAGGCAGCAGGGATTCACCTTTATGGTCATGTAGGCCAAGTTTAACAGATCCTCAGTTCTTTTATTCTATTACTACTCAGCTAGGACATGTTGTTATTATGGAGAAGAGGCATGGGTGTGAGTTGGAACAAAGAGGTAAACTGATTTAATATGGCCCTATGCAGTATACCCTCTTACGAGGAATTAAATAAAGTATACTTGGTTTTGTTTTTGAAATGTGTTCCTGAATAAGGACCGGCTGATCCATCCATAGCAGATGTGAAACAAGGACAGTAATTTTTATGTCCACTTGTTTAAGGCACTAACATGAAAGAGGGGGAAGGCAATTCTGTCAATTCTTCCTGAAGGAGTTCCATACAAACCTCCTCCAAATGTGCCACCCTGGCAGGTGGATTATCTTGGTCCACAGGCAATCAAGATCCTGTAAGCAAAAGAGAAACTTCTGCCCCGCCAACCCTTACCCACCTAGAATTTAAATTTTCCAGAATGAGGATTATTACCAAGGATAATTTTTATCTGTGTGATCCATATATATATATAACAAGGCCTACATCTAATTACCCAACATATGCTTTTCTTCTTATTGTTCTGCGAATTACCCTGCTAGCCTTGGAAGCTCCAGGCCCATATTCCATTTGTAACTCAAGAAAATATATATATACCTCCTTCTACCTTTCTGTCTTTGAACTTCTCATGATGTGGGGCTTCTTTCTGTACAAATTCAAACGCTTTTCTTAATGTAAATTTGTATCATGTAGATTTGATTATTAAACCAACTGAAATAACATTTGTAGAGGAAAATTCTTCTTTCTTGAGATCTCTTTGGGATTTTCCAGGTGACTCAGAGGTAAAGGATCCGCATGCCAAACAGGAAATGCAAGAGATGTGGGTTCAATCCCTGGGTCGGGAAGATACCCTGAAGGAGGCGATGGCAACCCACTCCAGTATTCTTGCCTGGAAAAATCCCATGGGCAGAGGAGCCTGGCAGGCCCCAGTCCATGTAGCAAGGAGTCAGACATGACTGAGCAACTGAATACACATGGAAGACCTCTTTAGGAGGCATTGTTTTAAAGCTGAAGGCTCCTAAAAAAACTTGAATTGATATGTCTTAATTTCTGAGACATGACCAGTGCAGTTGCAATCATCTCTTGCTATAATTCAAGGTGGGATAATAGACAAGAGATGAAATGTAGAAAGAAAGTCATATATCATTTATTTGTCAGCATTAATTTATTCATGCTTTTTTTGCATGTCAATCATGGTAAAGCCTCTCTCATCAGGCTGAATTTTAATTCCTTCTCATAGTTCAGCTTATATTATCTGAATGTTCCTCATATTTAATAAATGAATTAAAACAAATTTTCCAGATAGGATTAATTTTCTTTTTTGGAAATTTCATATCAAATTAACAGATCAACTTTGTTTAGAATGTTCTAAGAAACATTAGTCTAAATCTAAATGACCTAGAAAAATTGAAAAAATGTACAAGGATATAATAATTAGACAGTAAGAAGGTAAAGCAGAATAGTCATTATAAAATAAAAACTAAATTAAAAATGATAAAATAAAAATAGATAATTTCACATGGATTGCAAGTAAAATTTTATATTAATATTTTTGCTATTTCTGTACAAAGTAATATAATTTTAGCATAAAAACAAAATTATTTTCATATAAAAACATGGAAGAAATAAAAATATACATATAATGAAAAATTTAAATACTTTGTTTAATGTAAGGATAAATAATGTAAGGGCTTATATTTACATGTTTAAAGACAACAATTAATATATTTAAATATATATTTTATATATACATGATAGGAATCTTGCAAATATAAAGGGTGCATTTGTTACCAGTTATGATTTATGATGGCAATTTTTTAAACCTAGAAAGATATTTGTCCACAAAAAAATCATAAAATCAATAAACAGAACTTGTTCAGGCAAGATTTCTCTGCATAAAGACTGCACAAGTAAAAATTCGGAGAAAACTTCTAGGTTGGAAATAACAAAATAAACACTTGGGCAAAATTATATGTATATAGAGAATATTTGGAGGGCAGCCAAGATAGCAGAATAGGAAGACTGAGATTACCTCTTCATTGTACAACTATTTACAAAGGAATTATCCTTGAGAACTACCATAAGACTAGCAGAAAAAAATTTCCCACAACTAAAGGTGTAAAGAAGGAACCAAAATGAGAAAAATAGAAAGGGCAGAGATGTGGTGTGGTCAAGACCCACATCCACAGCCACATAGGGCCTAGGGTTGGCACTAGCCATGGGACCCGCAGTGCCCACAGCTAGCTGCACCAGGACCAGGCTCTGCCTACTAGCAGCCAGCAGTCGACTCATGAGGCAGGCCATCCAAACCAAGGATCAGTCTCACCTACTAAAGTGCCTACTATGGTCATCCCAGCCAACAGAAAGTCACACTCAGCTAACATAGTGGGCACTCCTAGATCATATAACTCTGGTTACAAGAGGAAATGTGCCAGTGGACCCCGGAGGACATCTTTCTACATAAGACCACTTCTCCAAGATCAAGGAATGTAACCCAGTTACCTAGTATAAGAATTAAACAAAACGAAGTGACTAAGGAATATTCTCTAAAAGAAGCAATAAGATAAAACCACAAAAGGAAGAATTAAACAAAGTAGAGATATACAGAGTAGAGATATATCCATATAGTCAAAGTTATAATTTTTCCAGTAGTCATGTGTGGATGTGAGAGTTGGAACATAAAGAAGGCTGAGCATCAAAGAATTTATGCTTCTGAACTATGGCATTGGAGAAGACTCTTGTCAGTCCCTTGGACTACAAGGAGATCAAACCAAACAGTCCTAAAGGAAATCAGTCCTAAATATTCATTGGAAGGACTCATGATGAAGCCGAAGCTTCAATACTTTAGCCATTTGATGCGAAGAGTTGATTCACTGGAAAAGACCCTGATGCTGGAAAAGACTGAAGGCAGAAGGAAAAGGGGATGGCAGAAGATAAGATGGTTGGATGGCATCACTGCTCAATGGACATGAGTTTGAACAAACTCTGGAAGATGGTGAAGGACAGGGAAGTCTGGTGTCCTGCAGTCCATGGGGTCACAACTGAGTGACTGAATAACAGAGATATTCAGTCTACTCAATAGGTTCAAGGTAATTATCACAAAGTTACTTAATTAACCCAAGAGAAAAATGGATGAAAGCAATGAGAAGCTTAACAAACAAATAAACAAAAAACTATAAAGAACCAAGCTGAAAAATACAATAGCATATATATATATAATATGTTCGAATCAATAGAAGGTTAGATGACACAGGATAATGGATCAACGAAATGGAAGAGAGTGCAGTGGAAATCACTTAAGCTGAATGGAAAAAAGAAAAAAGCAATTTAAATAAAGACAGTTTAAGAGAACTCTGGGACAACATCAGTCATACTAGCAACCACATTAGAGGTGTCTCAAAAGGAGACTCTATAATTTTGTCCAATTATTTTTAAATTACACAAAAATGAATACACCTGCATTTTAAAATTGAGCAATATTTTGCATAACCCTTCTAGTCCCAGTCCCTCCCCAAAGCCAGCTACTCTAATACGGTTGGAATATATCCTCTAGCTTCTCTTCTTTGCACTTACATGCATATTAATATATAGTGCATATATTACTAGCAGATAATTGAATAAAATTAGGATAGGGAATTGAATTGAAGCAATAAAAGCTAAATGTTTTCTAAATTGGGACAGGAAATAGATATTCAGATTTGGGAAGCAGAGAGTCCCAAATAAGGAATACCCAAAGAGGGCCACACCAAGACACATTGTATTTATTTATTTTTTTATGCTATAAATAATACTTTATTATGTATTTTATTGATAAATACATTGTTAATAACAGAAAATACTTCACTGTTTTTAATGAGAATGCTTACTGGAAATAATTCATTTATTTATTTATTTATTTTTATTTTTCCAAAAACAATTTTAGGAATCTTTACTTAAAAACAACCTTATCTTAAAATGGAGTAACTTTGGTTTTACAAGCAGCAAAGTACAGAAGCAAAAATGCATTACAGGAGCATTAAGTTCTACATTAGGTCACAGCGTCTAATCTGAAATCACACCCATAATATCAATTTTCAGGATATCTGGGAAATAGTTATTTCCCAGGATGTCTGAACCATAGCTACTTTATTTTGACTTTTAATTGTAAAAAAAAATTCTTTTTAATAGCCAAAGCAGATTTCACCATTAATGTCAGTGTTTTTCTTCTAGGTATGAGAAGATGCAAGAATTGGAACTCATAAAACCTTTTTCTGAAAAGATCTAACTATCTGAAGGCCTATTCTGCCAGTTTGTTTTCTTTTTTTTTTTCAGAGCACAGAGTGCCTCATTCCTGATTTTCACCCTGAACTTCTTTCAGGGAGTGTTGAAGGTCAGCAGCTTGCAATGGTCATGATGTAATCTTTGTAGAGGCAGCTGGCAAGTACCAACTTCCAGTCATCAGGGTCCCTTCATAGCCACATATCTGACCATGTGACACCATTTCATGGCCATTGGGTCCCGTGGTGCTGGGAAGTTTCATTCCCAGGTCTAGGGAAGTGATGGGCCACTCAGTGTGCTAAAATTAGACCAGGCCTTGCAAGTAGCAAAAGTCTCTGGACCACTGTCTTACTAGCCTCCTGGTCCAGGAAAATATTTCCTCTTGTTGATTTTTCCCATACCCAGAGTCACATTATTACAATTATTGATCTCATATAGAACTGTCAGTTCAGCATTATATCACAGGCTCAGTGAAACAAGTTATCAAGTTATATATTTTCTATATATTATATAGAAAATAATATAGCCATAGCTAGCAGTTATAGTAAAATAAGAATTATAAGTCAAGAACTTTCAATAGATAAAGCCTGGTATACCCCAAGTCACCTGACTTCATTCATTAAATGATTATCAGCTCAGTTCAGTTCAGTCGCTCAGTTGTGTCCGACTCTTAGCGACCCCATTAACCACACACGCCAGGCCTCCCTGTCCATCACCAACTCCCGGAGTTCACTCAAACTCATGTCCATTGAGTCGGTGATGCCATCCAGCCACCTAATTCTCTGTCGTCCCCATCTCCTCTTACCCCCAATCGCTCCCAGCATCAGAGTCTTTTCCAGTGAGTCAACTCATCGCATGATGTGGCCAAAGTATTGGAGTTTCAGCTTTAGCATAAGTCCTTCCAATGAAGACCCAGGATTGATCTCCTCTAGAATGGACTGGTTGGATCTCCTTGCAGTCCAAGGGACTCTCAAGAGTCTTCTCCAGCACCACAGTTCAAAAGCATCATTTCTTCGGCGTTCAGCTTTCTTCACAGTCCAACTCTCACATCCACACATGACCATGGGAAAAACCTTGACTAGACGGACCTTGGTTGGCAAAGTAATGTCTCTGCTTTTTAATATGCTATCTAGGCTGGTCATAACTTTCCTTCCAAGGAGTAAGCGTCTTTTAATTTCATGGCTGCAATCAGCATCCGCAGTGATTTTGGAGCCCAAAAAATAAAGTCTGACACAGTTTCCACTGTTTCCCCATCTATTTCCCATGAAGTAATGGGACCAGATGCCATGATCTTTGTTTTCTGAATGTTGAGCTTCAAGCCAACCTTTTCACTCTCCTCTTTCACTTTCATCAAGAGGCTTTTGAGTTCCTCTTCACTTTCTGCCGTGAGGGTAGTGTCATCTGCATATCTGAGGTTATTGATATTTCTTCCACCTATCTTGATACCAGCTTGTGCTTCTTCCAGCCCAGCGTTCCTCATGATGTACTCTGCATAGAAGTTAAATAAGCAGGGTGACAATATACAACCTTGATATACTCCTTTTCCTATTTGGAACCAGTCTGTTGTTCCATGTCCAGTTCTAACTGTTGCTTCCTGACCTGCATACAGGTTTCTCAAGAGGCAGGTCAGGTGGTCTGGGATTCCCATCTCTTTCAGAATGTTCCACAGTTTATTGTGATCCACATAGTCAGAGGCCTTGGCATAGTCAAGGAACTATCCAAGAAATGAGTCTTACTACCTCCATTGGTAGACCACCATTAACAAACTGGGATTTAACATTTATTGAAACATCCTTTTCTCCCTAAAATCACCCTCATTTTTACCAAATATAACCAAATTAAGACTTATTTTTAAAATAGTTCTGTTCTCAATAAACTTGACCTGATTATTTATATAACCATAGACCTTTTTTTTTTTTTTTTGGTGAGACTTTTATGGAGTCTCAAACTTAACTTTATTTTTTTTTTTTAATTTATTTTTATTGGAGGCTAATTATTTTACAACATTATATTGGTTGGTTTTGCCATACATTGACATGAATCTGCCCTGGGTGTACATGAGTTCCCCCTCCTGAACTCCCCTCCCACGTCCCTCCTCCCTTTATCTTCCCTCTGGGTCATCACCGCACACCGACCCCGAGTATCTTGTAACATGCATCGACCCTGAACTGGTGATTCGTTTCACATATGACAACATACATGTTTCAATGCCATTCTCCCAAATCATCCCACCCTCACCCTCTCCCACAGAGTCCCAAACACTGTTCTATGCATCTGTGTCTCTATTGCTGTCTCGTATACAGGGTTATTATTTTCATCTTTCTAAATTCCATATATATGCATTCTGTTCTGTTCTGTTCTGTTCAGTCGCTCAGTCGTGTCAGACTCTTGGCGACCCCATGGACTGTAGCCTACCAGGCTTCTCCGTCCATGGGATTCTCCAGGCAAGAATACTGGAGTGGGTTACCATTTCCTTCTCCAGGGGATCTTCCCGACCCAGGGATCGAACCCAGGTCTCCCGCATTGGAGGCAGACGCTTTAACCTCTGAGCCACCAGGGAAGCCCATATATGCGTTAGTATACTGTATTGGTGTTTTTCTTTCTGGCTTACTTCACTCTGTATAATAGGCTCCCGTTTCATCCTCCTCATTAGAACTGATTCAAATGCATTCTTTTTAATGGCTGAGTAATACTCCATTGTGTATATATACCAAAGCTTTCTTATCCATTCATCTGCAGATGGATATCTAGGTTGTTTCCATGTCCTGGCTATTATAAACAGTGCTGCAATGAACATTGGAGTACATGTGTCTCTTTCAATTCTGGTTTCCTCAGTGTGTATGCCCAGGAGTGCTATTTCTGGATCATATGGCAGTTCTATATCCAGGTTTTTGAGGAATCTCCACACTGTTCTCCATTGTGGCTGTACTAGTTTGCATTCCCACCAACAGTGTAAGACGGTTCCCATTTCTCCACACCCTCTCCAGCATTTATTGCATGTAGACTTTTGGATAGCAGGCATTCTGACTGGTGTGAAATGGTATCTCATTGTGGTTTTGATTTGCATTTCTCTGATTATGAGGGATGTTGAACATTTTTTCATGTGTTTGTTCGCCATCTTTATGTCTTCTTTGGAGAAATATCTGTTTAGTTCTTTGGCCCATTTTTTGATTGGGTCATTTATTTTTCTGGAATTGAGCCGCAGGAGCTGCTTGTATATTTTGGAGATTAATCCTTTATCAGTTGCTTCATTTGCTATTATTTTCTCCCATTCTGAAGGCTGTCTTTTCACCTTACTTATAGTTTTCTTTGCTGTGCAGAAGCTTTTGATTTTAATTAGGTCCCATTTGTTTATTTTTGCTTTTATTTCCAATATTCTGGGAGGTGGGTCATGGAGGATCCTGCTGTGATTTATGTCGGAGAGTGTTTTTCCTACTTTCTCCTCTAGGAGTTTTATAGAATCTGGTCTTACATTTAGCTCTCTAATCCACTTTGAGTTTATTTTGGTTTATGATGTTAGGAAGTGTTCTGGTTTCATTCTTTTATAAGTAGCTGACCAGTTTTCCCAGCACCACTTGTTAAAGAGACTGTCTTTTCTCCATTTTATATTCTTGCCTCCTTTGTCATAGATAAGGTGTCCATAGGTGGGTGGATTTATCTCTGGGCTTTCTATTTTGTCCATTGATCTACATGTCTGTCTTTATGCCAGTACCATACTGTCTTGATGACTGTGGCTTTGTAGTAGAGCCTGAAGTCTGGCAGGTTAATTCCTCTAGTTCCATTCTTCTTCCTCAAGATTGCTTTGGCTATTCGAGGTTTTTTGTATTTCCCTACATATTGTGAGATTATATGTTCTAGTTCTGTGAAAAATATCTTTGGTAGCTTGATAGGGATTGCATTGAATGTATAAATTACTTTGGGTAGTATACTCATTTTCACAATATTTATTCTTCCAATCCACGAACACAGTATATTTCTCCATCTATTAGTGTCCTCTTTGATTACTTTCACTAGTGTTTTATAGTTTTCTATGTACAAGTCTTTTGTTTCCTTAGGTAGATATATTCCTAAGTATTTAATTCTTTTCGTTGCAACAGTGAATGGAATAGTTTCCTTAGTTTCTCTTTCTATTTACTCATGATTAGTGTATAGGAATGCATGGGATTTCTGTGTGTTGATTTTATATCCTGCAACTTTACTCTAATCATTGATTAGCACTAGTAGTTTTCTGGTAGAGTCTTTAGGGCTTTCTGTGTAGAGTATCATGTCATCAGCGAACAGGGAAAGTTTTACTTCTTCTTTTCCAATTTGTATTCCTTTTATGTCTTTTTCTGCTCTGATTGCTGTAGCCAAAACTTCCAGAACTATGTTGAATAGTAGTGATGAGAGTGGGCACCCTTGTCTTGTTCCTGACTTTAGGGGAAATGCTTTCAGTTTTTCACCATTGAGGATAATGTTTGCTGTGGGTTTGTCATATATTATATTGAGGTATGTCCCTTCTATTCCCACTTTCTGGAGGGTTTTTTATCATAAATGGATGTTGAATTTTGTTGAAGACTTTCTGTGCATCTAATGAGATAACCATATGATTTTTATTTTTCAGTTTGTTAATGTGTATTACATTGGTTGATTTGCAGATATTGAAGAATCCTTGCATTCCTGGGATAAAGCCCACTTGGTCATGATGTATGATCTTCTTAATGTGTTGTTGGATTCTGATTGCTAGAATTTTGTTAAGGATTTTTGCATCTATGTTCATCAGTGATATTGGCCTGTAGTTTTCTATTTTTGTGGGATCTTTACCAGGTTTGGGGTTAGGGTGATGGTGGCCTCATAGAATGAGTTTGGAAGTTTCCCTTCCTCTGCGATTTTCTGGAAGAGTTTGAGTAGAATAGGTGTTAGCTCTTCTCTAAATTTTTGGTAGAATTCAGCTGTGAAGCCATCTGGACCTGGGCTTTTGTTTGCTGGAAGATTTCTGATTACAGCCTCTAGTTCAGTGCTTGTGATGGGTCTGTTCAGATTTTCTATTTCTTCCTGGTTCAGTTTTGGAAAGTTGTACTTTTCTAGGA
The DNA here is from genome assembly GCF_049115385.1 of Moschus berezovskii. Taxonomy (NCBI): domain Eukaryota; kingdom Metazoa; phylum Chordata; class Mammalia; order Artiodactyla; family Moschidae; genus Moschus; species Moschus berezovskii. The sequence goes on from NC_142475.1 coordinate 28,331,493, forward strand.
ATTTGTCCATTTCTTCCAGGTTATTTATTTTACTGCCATATAATTGCTGATAGTATTCTCTAATAATCCTTTGTATTTCTGTGTTGTCAGTTGTGATCTCTCCATTTTCATTTCTAATTTTATTGATTTGGTTCTTCTCCCTTTGTTTCTTGATGAGTCTGGCTAGTGGTTCGTCAATTTTATTTACCTTCTCAAAGAACCAACTTTTGGCTTTGTTGATTTTTGCTATGGTCTCTTTTGTTTCATTTACATTTATCTCTGCCCTAATTTTTACAATTTCTTTCCTTCTACTGACCCTGGGGTTCTTCATTTCTTCCTTTTCTAGTTGCTTTAGATGTAGAGTTAGGTTATTTAGTTGACTTTTTTCTTGTTTCTTGAGGTGTGCCTGTGTTGCTATGAACTTCCCCCTTAACACTGCTTTTACAGTGTCCCAGAGGTTTTGGGTTGCTGTGTTTTCATTTTCATTCATTTCTATGCATATTTTGATTTTTCTTTTGATTTCTTCTATGATTTGTTCATTATTCAGCAGCGTGTTGTTCAGCCTCCATATGTTGGCATTTTTAATAGTTTTTCTCCTGTAATTGAGATCTAATCTTACTGCATTGTGGTCAGAAAAGATGCTTGGAATGATTTCAACTTTTTTGAATTTACCATGGCTAGATTTATGGCCCAGGATGTGATCTATCCTGGAAAAGGTTCCAGGTCCGCTTGAGAAAAAGGTGAAATTCATTTTTTTGGGGTGAAATGTCCTATAGTTATCTATTAGGTCTAACTGGTCTATTGTATCATTTAAAGTTTGTCTTTCCTTGTTAATTTTCTGTTTAGTTGATCTATCCATAGATGTAAGTGGGATATTAAAATCTCCCACTATTATTGCATTGTTGTTAATTTCCCTTTTCATACTTGTTAGTAATTGTCTTACATATTGTGGTGTTCCAATGTTGGATGCATAAATATAATTGTTATATCTTCTTCTTGGATTGATCCTTTGATCATTATGTATTTTCCTTCTTTGTCTCTTTTCACAGCCTTTGTTTTAAAATCTATTTATTCTGATATGAGTATTGCTACTCCTGCTTTCTTTTGGTCTCTATTTGCGTGGAATATCTTTTTCCAGGCCTTCACTTTCAGTCTGTATGTGTCCCTCGTTTTGAGGTGGGTCTCTTGTAGACAACATATATGGGGGTCTTGTTTTTGCATCCATTCAGCCATCCTTTGTCTTTTGGTTGGGGCATTCAACCCATTCACGTTTAAGGTGATTATTGATAAGTCTGATACCGTTGCCATTTTCTTTATTGCTTTGGGTTCGAGTTTATACACCCTTTCTGTGTTTCCTGTCTAGAGAAGATCCTTTAGCATTTGTTGGAGAGCTGGTTTGGTGATGCTGAATTCTCTCCACTTTTGCTTGTCTGTAAAGCTTTTGATTCCTCCTTCATATTTGAATGAGATCCTTGCTGGGTACAGTAATCTGGGCTGTAGGTTATTTTCTTTCATCACTTTAAGTATGTCTTGCCATTCCCTCCTGGCCTGAAGAGTTTCTGTTGAAAGATCAGCTGTTATCCTTATGGGAATCCCCTTATGTGTTATTTGCTGCTTTTCCCTTGCTGCTTTTAATATTTGTTCTTTGTGTTTGATCTTTGTTAATTTGAATAATAAGTGTCTTGGAGTATTTTGCCTTGGGTTTATCCTGTTGGGGACTCTCTGGGTTTCTTGGACTTGGGTGATTATTTCTTTTCCCATTTTAGGGAGGTTTTCAACTATTATCTCCTCAAGTATTCACTCATGGTCTTTCTTTTTGTCTTCTTCTTCTGGGACTCCTATGATTCTAATGTTGGAGCGTTTAACATTGTCCCAGAGGTCTCTAATATTGTCCTCATTTCTTTTAATTCGTTTTTCTTTTTTCCTCTCTGTTTCATTTATTTCTACAATTCTATCTTCTAGCTCTCTTATCCTGTCTTCTGCCTCTGTTATTCTACTGTTTGTTCCCTCCAGAGTGTTTTTGATCTCATCAATTGCATTATTCATTGTATATTGACTCTTTTTTATCTCCCCTAAGTCCTTATTAAACCTTTCTTCCATCTTCTCAATCCTTTTCTCCAGGTTATTTATCTGTAACTCCATTTTGCTTTCAAGATTTTGAATCATTTTCACCACCAAAATTTGAAATTCTTTATCAGGTAGATTCCCTATATCTTCCTCTTTTGTTTGTGTTGGTGGGCATTTATCTCGTTCCTTTACTTGCTGGGTATTTCTCTGCCTCTTCATCTTGCTTATATTGCTTTGCTTGGGGTGGCCTTTCCCTCTTCTGGCAGTTTGTGGAGTTCTCTTTATTATGTAGTTTCCTCGCTGTGTGTGGATTTGGACGGGTAACTTGTCAAGGTTCCCTGGTTAGGGAAACTTGTGTCAATGTTCTGGTGGGTGGAGCTGGATTTCTTCTCTCTAGAGTGCAATGAAGTGTCCAGTAATGAGTTATGAGATGTCAGTGGGTTTGGAGTGACTTTAAGCAGCCTGTATATTGAAGCTCAGGGCTATTTTCCTGTGTTGCTGGAGAATTTGCGTGGTATGTCTTGCTCTGGAACTTGTTGACCCTTGGGTGGTGCTTGGTTTTAGTGTAGGTATGGAGACATTTAATGAGCTCCTATCGATTAATGTTCCTTGGAGTCAGGAGTTCTCTGGCGTTCTCAGGATTCGGGCTTAAGCCTCTTGCCTCTGGTTTTTGGTCTTATTCTTGAAGTAGCCTCTAGACTACTCTTTCTGTCATTTCCAAGGTGGTTCCCTCTGTTTTAGCTTCTGTTTGCTTGTCTCTTCAGTGTCTAATTTCCGCCCTGACACTAGGGTGCGGGTGGACACTTTTTAAAGGCTCAGTTGTTCAGTCCTGTCCTGGGACGGGAGGAATGCTGCATGCAAATATCTCTGGTGTCTGTGGGGAGTGCTCGCAGCGTCTCAGCCACACTGGGTTTGCCCCCACTCACGGCACGTGTGCTGTCCCAGTCTACACTGCACAGGCTTTAAGTTGCTCTGCTGGGAACTGTCCGAGACCAGTGGTGGGTTGTATGCACTTCCCAGGTCTGAGCGGCTCAAGTTCAGGTTCTTGGGTACTCCACAAAGGTGCAGACTTGGTTGTGCCTGCGTTTTGTGCCTTCCCTGGTCCGAGCAGCTCAGGTGACCAGGTGTCTGGCGAGCATGGTCGCTGCGACTTACCGCCTCCCCAGTCCCTGCCACTCGGTTTTTTGGGTGTCCAACTGGCAAACATTCTCAGGTGGATATCGACTGGCCTGAGCCCAAGAAGTCTTGATTAACAACGAAGCCTGCCTTCAGTTTGTATCGGATGACTTTCTGGGGCCACGATCCCCCCCCCACCGGCTCTGGCTGACCTCCCTGCCTGTCTCGGCTGGGGATGGGGGATGGGCCGACCACAGCCGGCTCACTCTGCTCAGTCCTTTGTTCTGTGAGCTGGACTGGTGGAGTCTTAGGTTAGAGCTTTCCGCCTTTTCACGGGGAAGCTATCCCAGTCTGCTTTGCTATCCCCAGTTCTTTCAGATTGCCCTCGCGGCATTCAAGCCCATTCCTCTCTCTAAGCAGTTCAGCCGGCTCCTACCTGTCCAGCCTCCACTTGCTAATGGCGTATGCAGGCATCTGCGCTGCTTCTCTGCTGGGAGTTACCATTTGGTGGGTAATCTGTGGGTTTAAAAAAAATCTTAAAAAAAAAAGAAGAGGGTTATGTGGCCCTCAGTTTCCAAGGCTTGCCACAGATTCGCCAGTGAGAGTGTTTCCTGGTATTTGGAAACTTAAAGCCTCCCTTCCTGGGGCGGAGCTCCGTCTTTACTTCTTTTGTCTCTCTTTTTATCTTTTATGTTTTTTCCTACCTCCTTTCGAAGACAATGGGCTGCTTTTCTGGGTGCCTGATGGCCTCTGCCAGCATTCAGAAGTTGTTTGGTGGACTTTACTCTGTGTTCAAATGTTCTTTTGATGAATTTGTGGGGGAGAGAGTGGTCTCGCCGTCATATTCCTCCGCCATCTTGTTCCTTCTGACACATTGTATTTGAATTGGCAAAAATTAAAGGTAAAGGAAAATTTCAAAAGCAGAAAAGGAAAATCAACAAGATACATCCAAAGGAACTCACAGAAGCATGTCAGTGGACTTTATAGCAGAAATGTTGCAGACCAGAAAGAAGGGGCATGATATATTTAAGGTGATGAAAGGAAAAAACCTATAACCAAGGATACTCTACCTGTTAACTATCATTCAGATTTGATGGACAGAGAGTTTCAGAGACAAGCGAAAGCTAAAAGAGCTTGGGACCACTACATCAGCTTACCAAAAAAAATGTTAAAGAGTCTTCTCTAAATGGATAAGAAATGACCACAGTCAGGAATATGAAAACTACAAAAGGAAAAAAATCTCACTAGTAAAAGCAAATATTCAAAAGTCAGTAGCTCAAGCACTTATCAACCTAGTAGGAAGGTTAAAGGACAAAAGGTAATAAAATAATGTATATTTATGCTCCATGTGCTCAGTTGTGTCTGACTTTATATGTAATGGGCTGCAAAATCACTGAGGACTGTGACTGCAACCATGAAATTAAAAGACTATTGCTCCTTGGAAGGAAAGCTATGACAAACCAAGACAGCATGTTAAAAAGCAGAGACATCACTTTACCAACAAAGTCCATACAGTCAGAACTACGGTTTTACCAGTAGTAATGTATGGATGTGAGATCTGGACCATAAACAAGACAGCACAGAAAGATTGGTGATTTCGAATTGTGATGCTGGAGAAGACTCTTGAGAATCCTTTGGACCGCAAGGAGACCAAACCAGCCAATCCTAAAGGAAACCAACTCTGAATATTCATTGGAAGGACTGATGCTGAAGCTGAAGCTCCAATATTTTGGCCACCTGATGTGAAAAACTGATTCACTGAAACAGACCCTGATGCTGGGAAAGATTGAGGGCAGGAGGAGAAGGGGTCAATAAAGAATGAAATAGTTTGATGGCATCACCAACTCAATGGACATAAGTCTGGACAAACTCTGGGAGATGGTGAAGGACAGGGAAGCCTGATGTGCTGCAGTCCATGGAATGGCAAAAAGTCAAACACGACCTAGTGGCTGAACAAAAACAACGGTACTCATTGAAAGATGAGTGGATAAAGAACATTTAATATCTATAAAAATATTACTCAGCCATAAAAATGAATGAAATCTTGTCATTCATGACCATGAGGATGAATCTAGAGGGTATTATGCTAAGAGAAATAAGTCAGACAGAGAAATACAAATATATTTCACCTGTATGTGAAATATAAAAAGAAAGGCAAAGAGAAACGTAACAAAACAGGAACAGAGTCATCAGTTCAGTTCAGTCGCTCAGTCGTGTCCGACTCTGCGCGACCCCATGAATCACAGCACGCCAGGCCTCTCTTTTCATCACCAACTCCCGCAGTACACTCAAACTCATGTCCACAGAGTCGGTGATGCCATCCAGCCATCTCATTCTCTGTCGTCCCCTTCTCCTCCCACTCCAAAACTTTCCCAGCATCAGAGTCTTTTCCAGTGAGTCAACTCGTCGCATGAGGTGGCCAAAGTATTGCAGTTTCAGCTTTAGCATCAGTCCCTCCAATGAACATCCAGGATTGATCTCCTCTAGAATGGACTGGTTGGATCTCCTTGCAGTATAAGGGACTCTCAAGAGTCTTCTCCAACACCACAGTTCAAAAGCATCGATTCTTCGGCGATCAGCTTTCTTCACAGTTCAACTCTCACATCCATACACGACCACGGGAAAAACCATTGCCTTGACTAGACGGACCTTGGTTGGCAAAGTAATGTCTCTGCTTTTTAAAATACTATCAAGGTTGGTCATAACTTTCCTTCCAAGGAGCAAGCGTCTTTTAATTTCATGGCTGCAATCAGCATCTGCAGTGATTTTGCAGCCCAAAAAAATAAAGTCTGACACTGTTTCCACTGTTTCCCCATCTATTTCCCATGAAGTGATGGGACCAGATGCCATGATCTTTGTTTTCTGAATGTTGAGCTTCAAGCCAACCTTTTCACTCTCCTCTTTCACTTTCATCAAGAGGCCTTTGAGTTCCTCTTCACTTTCTGCCATAAGGGTAGTGTCATCTGCATATCTGAGGTTATTGATATTTCTCCCAGCAATCTTGATTCCAGCTTGTGCTTCTTCCAGCCCAGCATTCCTCATGATGTACTCTGCATATAAGTTAAATAAGCAACGTGACAATATACAACCTTGACGTACACCTTTTCCTGTTTGGAACCAGTCTGTTGTTCCATGTCCAATTCTAACTGTTGCTTCCTGACCTGCATACAGGTTTCTCAAGAGGCAGGTCAGGTGGTCTGGGATTCCCATCTCTTTCAGAATGTTCCACGGTTTATTGTGATCCACACAGTCAAAGTCTTTGGCATAGTCAATGAAGCAGAAATAGATGTTTTTCTGGAACTCTCTTGCTTTCTCCATGATCCAGCGGATGTTGACAATTTGATCTCTGGTGCCTCTGTCTTTTCTAAAACCTGCTTGAACATCTGGGAGTTCACGGTTCACATATTGCTGAAGCCTGGCTTGGAGAATTTTGAGCATGACTTTACTAGAGTGTGAGATGAGTGCAATTGTGCAGTAGTTTGAGCATTCTTTGGCATTGCCTTTCTTTGGGATTGGAATGAAGACTGACCTCTTCCAGTCCTGTGGCCACTGCTGAGTTTTCCAAATTTGCTGGCATATTGAGTGCAGCACCTTCACAGCATCATCTTTCAAGACTTGAAATAGCTCAACTGGAATTCCATCACCACCACTAGCTTTGTTAGTAGTGATGCTTTCTAAGGCCCACTTGACTTCACATTCCAAGATGTCTGGCTCTAGGTCAGTGATCACGTTATCGTGACTATCTTGGTCGTGAAGATCTTTTTTGTACAGTTCTTCTGTGTATTCCTGCCACCTCTTCTTAATATCTTCTGCTTCCGTTAGGTCCATACTATTTCTGTCCTTTATCGAGCCCATCTTTGCATGAAATGTTCCTTTGGAATCTCTAATTTTCTTGAAGAGGTCTCTTGTTTTTCCTATTCTGTTGTTTTCCCCTATTTCTTTGCATTGATCACTGAGGAAGTCTTTCTTATCTCTCCTTGCTATTCTTTGGAACTCTGCATTCAGATGCTTATATCTTTCCTTTTCTCCTTTGCTTTTCACCTCTCTTCTTTTCACAGCTATTTGTAAGGCCTCCTCAGACAGCCATTTCACTCTCTTGCATTTCTTTTCCATGGGGATGGTCTTGGTCCCTGTCTCCTGTACAATGTCACGAACCTCTGCCCAGAGTTCGTCAGGCACTCTATCAATCAGATCTAGTCCCTTAAATCTATTTCTCACTTCCACTGTATAATCATAAGGGATTTGATTGAGGTCATATCTGAATGGTCTAGTGGTTTTCCCTACTTTCTTCAATTTAAGTCTGAATTTGGCAATAAGGAGTGCATGATCCGAGCCACAGTCAGCTCCTGGTCTTGTTTTCGCTAACTGTATACAGCTTCTCCATCTTTGGTTGCAAAGAATATAATCAATCTAATTTCGGTGTTGACCATCTGGTGATGTCCATGTGTAGAGTCTTCTCTTGTGTTGTTGGAAGAGGGTGTTTGCTATGACCAGTGCATTCTCTTGACAAAACTCTATTAGCCTTTGCCCTGCTTCATTCCGTGCTCCAAGGCCAAATTTGCCTGTTACTCCAAGTGTTTCTTGACTTCCTACTTTTGCATTCCAGTCCCCTATAATGAAAAGGACATCTTTTTTGGGTGTTAGTTCTAAAAGGTCTTGTAGGTCTTCATAGAACCGATTAACTTCGGCTTCTTCAGCATTACTGGTTGGAGCATAGGCCTGGATTACTGTAATATTGAATGGTTTGCCTTGGAAACGAACAGAAATCATTCTGTCGTTTTTAAGATTGCATCCAAGTACTGCATTTCGGACTCTTTTGTTGACCATGATGGCTACTCCATTTCTTCTAAGGGATTCCTGCCCACAGTAGTAGATATAATGGTCATCCGAGTTAAATTCACCCATTCCAGTCCATTTTAATTCACTGATTCCTAGAATGTCGACGTTCACTCTTGCCATCTCCTGTTTGACCACTTCCAATTTGCCTTGATTCATGGACCTAACATTCCAGGTTCCTATGCAATATTGCTCTTTACAGCACCGGACCTTGCTTCTATCACTGGTCACATCCACAACTGGGTATTGGTTTTGCTTTGCTCCATCCCTTAATTCCTTCTATAGCTATTTCTCCACTGAGCTCCAGTAACATACTGGGCACCTACCGACCTGGGGAATTCCTCATTCAGTATCCCATTATTTTGCCCTTTGTTACTGTTCATGGGGTTCTCAAGGCAAGTATACTGAAGTGGTTTGCCATTCCCTTCTCCAGCGGACCACATTCGGCTGTGGTCCATGTGATCAGATCGGCTAGTTTCCTGTGATTATGATTTCAGTGTGTTTGCCCTCTGATGCCCCCTCACAATACCTACCGTCTTATTTGGGTTTCTCTTACCTTGGTCGTCATAGATATAGAGAATAAGCAGGTGTTTGCCAGAGCGGAGCAGTATAGGGGAATTAGTGAAATAGGCGAAAGACAGTAAGAAGTATAATGTAATAGCTTTGTGTACTGACAATAAATAACTAAACTTAATTGTGGTGATCATTTTGCAAGGTATAAATTATTGGATCAATCTTTTTCATCGGGGACTAACTTAGTGTTGTAGATGAATTATACATCAGAAAGCAGATAAGCAAACTCAGAGAAAAGTATATCAGATTTGGAGAAAGGGAAATAAGGTTTAACACGGATCTAGGGGAAATAGAACAAGAAAATAAATGAAATTTAGTAAGTAGTCAATTTGATTGAAAAATAAAAGAATAGGAATAAAATTATTCAAAGTAACATGCATACATTTAAGTGTGTGGTTCAAAGAAACACACTTTTTTTTAATGATTACAGATTGCTATTATTTCATCATCTATTAAAATACTTTATCTTAGGAAGAATACTCAACATAATCCTCAAAAGATATCTACACATCTTATTCCAGGACAATTAAAAATTAATGTCAAAAATACTTCAAAGTTGGAAGTTTTATCTAAACATCAACATTTTTGTTGAAGTTTGAGCCGAAATTTTGTTTTCTGTAAACGTGTTGGTGTTAAATGACTGCTAGTTACCAATCACAGTGGAGTGCAGTGGAAAAGAGAAAAAGAAAAAAAAAAAAAAAAACCCCACTAAACGTGACCTCTATCATTAAGGAATAAAGAAAGAAAAATATATCTCAGCCCTAAAAATATTTGATATATGCTATAAATGTGACATATTTCATCTTTGAATATTACATTAGTAGTATTTGTAGTCGTAGGAATAGTACGTAGTAGTATCTAGTAATAGTAGTTACAGAAGCAGCAGTAGTGGTGATTGTTGGTGTGGTCAAGTAAAATTAGAATATCAAAAAATAAAGATTTTATGATATCTAAACTTCCAGAATTGTATAGTTCTAGATTCTTATCATGTGGTATCTAATAATAAAGTATGTTCAATTTTTAAAAAAAAGTCGCAGTGTAATTGCAAGGACAAAATTTGATCCGTGAATTATGCATGTGTGCTCAGTCACTTCAGTTGTGTCCAGCTTTTGCAACCTCATGGGCTGTATCCCACCAGGCTTCTCTGTCCGTGGGATTTTCCTGGCAAGAGTACTGGAGTTGGTTTCCAAGCTCTCCTGCAGGGATATTTTTGACCCAGGAATCGAACCCACTCCTCCTGAATCCCCTGCATTGCAGGCAGATTCTTTACTGCTGAGTTACAGGAACATGTAAAAATCAATTAATATTTAACACGAATAGGTCAACAATGAAGCAATATTTTCATGGCTCATATATTTGGCATTAATTTGTAGCATGACTTGGGAAACAGTTCATGTTAAAATATATTAAAATTGATTAGATTAATAATTATTGTCAGTTATGTATTTTATTCAAATGTTTCCCTATTTTCCTGCACATGTTTGCTATGTATTTTCCAATTATATAGGCTTTTGAGATAGATTTGGTAATATTTTATAGGACTATAATATAATATATTGAGTGACTTTAGAGATGAAAAGAATTGCATTAAAGAAAAGTTATTAATACATGAAATTATATATTAAATTCAATGAAAATTTGTTTTATAAACTTAAATACATTAGTGAAATGCAACTATATACTGTACAATTTACCCAAAGTTTAAAAATAAAATCTTACAGGAATTTTCCCCTTTTATCCATTAATTTGATTTGAATCAGAAGATAAATCTTCAGTTTACCCTTGTTTCATTGTTATTTTTCTATCTGCTCACCTTCCTGGTATTTCCTGTAGATTCAAGATTGTCAGAAACTGATAAATTGGTATTTTCACTGAAAACATCTCACTTGCCCTCTAAATCCCCAATCCATCTACTAATGTCTGTGATTCCTGATTCAAGCTTTGTGGGATATTCTGTCAGTACTATTCAGCTATGCTGAAGATTTGCTACTGCAAAATTTGTGAGCATGTAAAAAATCTATTTTTTGCATTTTCTTTTGCTTTCTATTTCTTTCACACTCCTACCCTTCTGTTTCTCTGTTTTAGATTATATGAGTTTTAAATATTAACTAATCTTATTTTTTTTAATGATTGGTATTGTTTTTTCAAAAATAAAGCTCAGCAGTGTATTTTAATGATTTTATATGAGTAATAACGTTTTGCAAGGGGTGAATGGGTAAACATAAAAATATAAAGGAGTTTTAATAAGCTCATTCTTTTATTTAACTGAAGAATGCATGCAGTGAATATTGTGCTATTAGAAAAAGAAAAAATTCACAAACATATCTATTTAAAAGTTAAATAAAAATTTCAGTGTGCAAATATTATTCCTTTCCTTTTGGTAACAGTTTAATGCAATCTTTTATTTTAATAGAATGTTTAATTTTATTTTACTTTAATAAAATGTTTTATTCTGTATATACACAATGATGACTTGTACTATAATACAGAACATAACATTAAGACAAGGATTGTGTTGGTAAAGGCCTGGACAATGAATTAGAGATAACCTATAGCTATAATTGATTCTTGAGTTAAAATATTATGACTCAACTCCCAGCTGTCTCTAAAAGACAAAGGTTTCAAAGTTTTCTTTTTGAGAATAAATAAGAGGAAAGGATTGGCTATAAAACTATATTTTTTTAGGTACGTTATATCTGTGACTAAATTGTCTATCAGTTCAGTTCAGCCGCTCAGTCGTGTCTGACTCTTTGCGACCCCATGAATCACAGCACGCCAGGCCTCCCTGTCCACCACCAACTCCCAGAGTTCACTCAAACTCATGTCCATTGAGTCGGTGATAACCTGACACTATTGTTTTTCTGAGCACTGAAGAATTGATGCTTTTGAACTATGGTGTTGGAGAAGACGCTTAAAGAGTCCCTAGGACCACAAGGAGATCAAACCAATCAATCCTAAGGAAATCAACCCTGAATATTCATTGGAAGGACTGATGCTGAAGCTCCAATATTTGGCCACCTGATGCAAAGAGCTGAGTCATTGGAAAAGACCCTGATGCTGGGAAAGATAGAAGTCAGGAGGAAAAGGTTACGACAGAGGATGAGATGGTTGGATGGTATCACTGACTCAGTGGACATGAATTTGAGCAAGCTCTGGGAGATGGTGAAGGACAGGGAAACCTCGAGTGCTGCAGTCCAAAGGGTCTCAAAGAGTCAGACACGACTTAATGATTGAACAACAATTGCTTTTCCCTAACTTTATATTTTATTACAGGAATAACTTCTGGATATTCATCATCACTTTACATGGTTAATGTTTGTTGATTATGCAGTTATAAACACCTAATCTGTAAAAAATATTTGGTAACCTTACCCACAGTTATCTCTATGATTTTTATTTCCTGTTTTTTGAATTGAAAAAGCTTCTATGAACTTTTCAAATATCTGAGTTATTGGGGATTCCCTAGTGGTTCAAGCAGTTAGGACTCAGCTCTCTCACTGCCCAGGTGGGGGTTTAGCCCCTGGCCAGGGAACTATGATCCTGCAATCCTCACAGCAGAGCCAAAAAAAAAAAAAAATTCTGAGTTGTCCAGTCTGTTTATTTGAATAATCATTCAATTATGTGAACATTTTTTCCTAAACTACACTGAAAAACTTTAAATGGATATAGCATTTGATTTAGCCAATAACAGATTTAACTTTAGTTCAGTTGAAGGCTCCAGAATTATTTTCTATGAAACACAATTGCTACTTAGAACTTGAATCTATATTATTTATGTAGCAGATATGCATTCTGAAACCCAAAACACAAGAGAAAATGATTCACATGAGCTGAAGTTTAGGGCTTTTTTTTTTTTATAGTAATGTAAGATTTCTGCAATGCCAATCTGTGTGTCCAAGATACACATTACCCTCAGATTGGTATATGTATACAGTTTCCATTGAAGTTCTATACAACTGTGTGGTGAAAGATTGTTTTTAAAGATTAATTTGAATATATTTCAATCACTGTGGACAGTGACTGCAGTCATGAAATTAAAAAATGCTTGCCCCTTGGAATAAAAGCTATGTCACACCCAGATAACATATTAAAAAGCAAAGACATCACTTTTCTTCAGATTCTTTTCCATTATAGTTTATTATAAGATACTGAATATAAATCAGTAAATGATTGAAATCATCAGCAAATCCTTGATGTTTTTTTTATTTGATGCTCTCAACCATCATGAATATTTAAAAAAAAACTCAAAAAGAGAAAAATTGTCTATTTACCCAGATTTTTTATCATTTCTGTGTTGCTTCCTGATGTTCCAAGTTTCTGGTATCATTTTCATTCTATCTGAAGATATGAAATTTTATCATTCCATTTAGAGTCTCTCTGTTGGCTATGAATTCTCTCAATTTTCTTTTGTCTAAGAATGTCTTTATTTCACCTTTATTTTTTCTTTTAATTTTTTTATTGTTTGTATTTTTGTCCATGAGGCTTGTGGGGTCTTAGCTCCACAACCAGGGATTGACCCGGGACCTCTGCATTGGAAGTGAGTTTTAATCACTGGACCACCAGGGAAGTCCCTTCACCATTATACTTTTTTTTTCTTAATATATATATTTTATTGAAGTAAAGTTGACTTAAAATGTTTCAGGTGCACAGTATTGTGGTTCAGTTATACATGTACACATGTATTAATTTTGAAATTATTTTCCATTATAGGTTATTACAGATATTGGCTACAGTTCCCTGTGCTATACAGTAAACCTTTGTTGTATATCTGTTTTTTTTAAATCGGAAATCTAGCATTCTATTAATACTAAGTCAAACACATAGAATCAAAATGTGGTAATTTTTTTAGTTAAGCAAAAATTCCTAAGTTTTCCAAAATATATAATATATATTATATATATATATATTATATATATATATATATATGTGTGTGTGTGTGTGTATAGGAAAGTTTTTCTACTATGCTTGATAAAGGCTTGAGAAAGAACATTAAAAAAAATAAAGAGATGGAGAAATTGGAAACCATAAACTAAATGAAAAGGAAGCATTGAATGTGAAATAGAAAAAGTGAAACAAACTAGATAAAAGTAAAGGATCATCATATGGTTCAGTTGCTTTTAAACATGGCTGTTCATTAGAAATATATCTGGAGGGTGGAAAAAAGAGCAGTATTTGGGTATCTGTAATTTTCAAAAACTTTCAAGATAATTCTGATACATATCTGAATTTTAAAAAGAGATTACAAGTTTTTCTATGAATCATAGTTTTGGTGATCTAGGTTTCTATTGTTTTTCTGCTGATCAATCATGATACAATGGTACTAAGTGAGGAATAGTTAATCACAATAGTAAAAGATATTTTTCAGTTTTCACAATCAATCAGTTCAGTTCAGTCGCTCAGTCGTGTCGGACTCTCCACGACCCCAAGAATCACAGCATGCCAGGCCTCTATGTTCATCACCAACTCCCGGAGATCACTCAAACTCAAGTCCACAGAGTCGGTGATGCCATCCAGTCATCTCATTCTCCGTCGTCCCCTTCTCCTCCCGGCCCAAAACCTTCCCAGCATCAGAGTCTTTTCCAGTGAGTCAACTCGTCGCATGAGGAGGCCAAAGTATTGCAGTTTCAGCTTTAGCATCAGTCCTTAAAATGAACACCCAGGATTGATCTCCTTTAAAATGGACTGGTTGGATCTCCTTACAGTCCAAGGGACTCTCAAGAGTCTTCTCCAACAACACAGTTCAAAAGCAATTCTTCAGCGATCAGCTTTCTTCACCGTCCAACTCTCACATCCATACATGACCACGGGAAAAACCATAGCCTTGACTAGATGGACCTTGGTTGGCAAAGTAATGTCTCTGCTTTTTAATATATTATCAAGGTTGGTCATAACTTGCCTTCCAAGGAGTAAGCGTCTTTTAATTTCATGGCTGCAATCAGCATCTGCAGTGATTTTGGAGCCCCAAAAAATAAAGTCTGACACTGTTTCCACTGTTACCCCATCTATTTCCCATGAAGTGATGGGACCAGACACCATGATCTTTGTTTTCTGAATGTTGAGCTTCAAGCCAACCTTTTCACTCTCCTCTTTCACTTTGATCAAGAGGCTTTTGAGTTCCTCTTCACTTTCTGCCATAAGGGTGGTGTCATCTGCATATCTGAGGTTATTGATATTTCTCCCGGCAATCTTGATTCCAGCTTGTGCTTCTTCCAGCCTAGTGTTCCTCATGATGTACCCTGCATATAAGTTAAATAAGCAGGGTGACAATGTACAACCTTGACATATTCCTTTTCGTATTTTGAACCAGTCTATTGTTCCATGTCCAGTTCTGACTGTTGCTTCCTGACCTGCATACAGGTTTCTCAAGAGACAGGTCAGGTGGTCTGGGATTCCCATCTGTTTCAGAATGTTCCACAGTTTATTGTGATCCACACAGTCAAAGGCTTTGGCATAGTCAATGAAGCAGAAATAGATGCTCTTCTGGAACTCTCTTGCTTTCTCCACGATCCAGCGGATGTTGGCAATTTGATCTCTGGTGCCTCTGCCTTTTCTAAAACCTGCTTGAACATCTGGGAGTTCATGGTTCTCATATTGCTGAAGTCTGGCTTGGAGAATTTTGAGCATGACTTTACTAGCGTGTGAGATGAGTGCAGTTGTGCAGTAGTTTGAGCATTTTTTGGCATTGCCTTTCTTTGGGATTGGAATAAAGACTGACCTCTTCCAGTCCTGTGGCCACTGCTGAGTTTTCCAAATCTGCTGGCATATTGAGTGCAGCACTTTCACAGCATCGTCTTTCAAGACTTGAAATAGCTCAACTGGAATTCCATCACCTCCACTAGCTTTATTTGTAGTGATGCTTTCTAAGGCCCACTTGATTTCACATTCCAAGATGTCTGGCTCTAGGTCAGTGATCACACCATCGTGACTATCTTGGTCATGAAGATCTTTTTTGCAAGTTCTTCTGTGTATGCTTGCCACCTCTTCTTAATATTTTCTGCTTCTGTTAGGTCCATACATTTCTGTCCTTTATCGAGCCCATCTTTGCATGAAATCTTCCCTTGGAATCTCTAATTTTCTTGAAGAGATCTCTTGTTTTTCCTATTCTGTTGTTTTCCTCTATTTCTTTGCATTGATCACTGAGGAAGGCTTTCTTATCTCTCCTTGCTATTCTTTGGAACTCTGCATTCAAATGCTTATATCTTTCCTTTTCTCTTTTGTTTTTTGCTTCTCTTCTTTTCACAGCTATTTGTAAGGCCTCCTCAGACAGCCATTTTGCTTTTTTGCATTTCTTTTCCATGGGGATGGTCTTGGTCCCTGTCTCCTGTACAATGTCACGAACCTCCGTCCAGAGTTCATCAGGCACTCTATCTATCAGATCTAGACCCTTAAATCTATTTCTCACTTCCACTGTATAATCATAAGGGATTTGATTGAGGTCATATCTGAATGGTCTAGTGGTTTTCCCTACTTTCTTCAATTTAAGTCTGAATTTGGCAATAAGAAGTTCATGATCTGAGCCACAGTCAGCTCCTGGTCTTGTTTTTGCTAAGTGTATACAGCTTCTCCATCTTTGGCTGCAAAGAATATAATCAATCTGATTTCAGTGTTGACCATCTGGTGATGTCCATGTGTAGTCTTCTCTTGTGTTGTTGGAAGAGGGTGTTTGCTATGACCAGTGTGTTCCCTTGACAAAACTCTATTAGTCTTTGCCCTGCTTCATTCCGTATTCCAAGGCCAAATTTGCCTTTTATTCCAGGTGTTTCTTGACTTCCTACTTTTGCGTTCCAGGCCCCTATAATGAAAAGGACATCTTTATTCACAATCAATAGCCAGACAAAAAATAAAAGATAATTACAATTGCACACCATAATGGGAACATGATAGACTTAACAATATAAAATAATTACATACAATGTGAGGGGTCAGGCAGGGTGATGTGGTAAGGAAGGGGAAGTGCGTACCTGCAGATGATTTCATCCACCCAGCCAGGATGTTTTTTGGTTGGTGCATTTGATCCTATTACTGTTTTCTTAATTTTTTAGGGTTTATTTTCTGTAGATCTTTTTCCTTCCCCTATATTTTCTGCTTAGAGAAGTCCCTTTAGCATTTGATGTAAAGCTGGTTTAGTGGTGCTGAATTCTCTTAACTTTTGCTTCCAAAAAGCAGAATCATTACTTTTCCAACAAAGGTCCATATAGTCAAAGCTATGGTTTTACCAGTAGTCATGTATGGATGTGAGAGTTGGACGATAAAGAAGGCTAAGCACCGAAGAATTAATACTTTTGAACTATGGTCCTGGAGACGACTCTTGAGAGTCCCTTGGACTGCAAGGAGATCAAACCAGTCAATCTTAAAGGAAATCAATCCTGAATATTCTTTGGAAAGCCTGATGCTGAAGCTGAAGCTCCAATACTTTGGCCACCTGATGCGAAGAGCCAACTCAATGAAAAAGATCGTGATGCTAGGAAAGATTGGGAGAAGGAGGAGAAGGGAGTGACAGAGGATGAGATGATTGGTTAGCATCACCAACTCAATGGACATAAGCTTGAGCAAGTTTTAGGAGATGGTGAAGGACAGGGAAGCCTGGCATGCTGCAGTCCAGGGGGTCACAAAGAGTCAGACACACTGAGTAACTGAACTACAGAACTACTTTTGAAAAAAAAGCGTAGAATTAGAGATAGACTTTTGAGATTGTCTCATTTATTAAAACACCACTAATTGGATTTAAAATTCAATTTCTGTTATGAAAAATCTTGGACAGAATTATCTTAATTTTTATTAAAATTTAAAACAAATGGCTTTTAAACAACAGCAATCCTGATGAAGTTTGCTTACTGGTGATTTTTTTTATTTCTAACAGTGGTATTTCTGATTAGATTTTCAAATATGTGATTTTTTTTCCTGATTATTGTAAGAAACATAATTCAAAGCTAATTACTACCATGGGCCTACTATCTAGAGAGTCTTCTGAATCATTGTTGGTCCTCAGAGCATCATTTTTGTTCTTTCATGTTTCCACTGAGTATTTTGCCATTATCAATAATAGCCTATGCACCAAGATTCCCTTAACATTTCAAACCTCTGTGGTAACACAGTGAGATCACTGCCATTTGTTGCCCCCCAAACACTCAGTAATTTCTGTGATTTTATTATGCTATAAACTTCAACTGCTTTAGTTGCCCTTGTGAAAATATATCTTGTGATTCCTTTACCATAAATCTAAAACAGTACTTTAATCTTCTTTCTATATATAAATGAGCATGGAAGACACAACTGGCATTGAATTAGTTTTATTTTCCTTACTTCAAGTCACTAATATTATATTCTTTGAAGGGATATTTAGACCTGACCAAGTCACATTTTCTATCTTTCAGTTGATAAATAGAGAAATATGTATCTGAAAGTGCCAGCATAGTAAAATATCAAGCTCTTATGTGCCTGAATGCATGCACACACCCAGACTTCTTACCAACAATGTTTAAACGTTTTTGCCTCTTCCAACCTTGCTGCTTTGAAGGTTAAAAAAAAATCTTATATTGAAAAGGAAAAACAAAATAGTAAAGAAGAATTAATTTTGAAAGTACATATATTTTAGGGAAGGTAACACTAAGTAATGGAAATCCTGGTCACCTTTGCAATCCTTGTATTATAAATATATTTCTAAGATTTTCACTTAAAAATATGTGATGTTTCTAATCAACCTATAGTTTAAAGATTAAATTCATCAAATAATTGTTTTTATTGACAATGTATGTAACTAGTTTTATGTCAAAAACAATTAACTTATTAACTTTGCTGAAGCATCTCAATTTAAATATCATAATTCATTGTCTAACAACAAAAATAACACTTGAATTAGATATTATTATTTTCCCAATCTGATAGATATGGAAACTGAACCTCAGAGGTGTGAAGTGACCAGCATACACTCATGAAGTGAACCTGCAGATGAATCAAATGCACTCCAGCACAAACATTGCCCAGAATCTGCTGGTAATCTCTGAGCTTTAGCTTCAGTGGGAGCTGGGACAAAATGAAGTCTATAATAGCTCACTCACTTCAGCTTACCTCATAAAAGTTTGCATGTAGGCCTAGTCCCCCTTCCCTGGTGGCTCAGCCAGTAAAGAATCCACTTGCAATGCCGGAGACCTGGGTTGGATCCCTGGGTTGGGAAGATCCACTGGATAAGGGAACTACTACCCACTCCAGTATTCTGGCCTGTAGAATTCCAGGGACAGAGGAGCCTAACAGGCTACAGTCCATGTGGTCTCAGGGTTGGACATGATTGAGCTACTTTCACTAGTACCCCTAAGGTATCACTCCTGGGATGTCATATAAGTTAGCACTCACTTGAACAATGAAAGATGTGTGTCTGTGAGGTTGTTGAGACAATTATAAAAACCTGAAACCACAAAAAGAAAGCCCAAGGCGTCCTTAATTGGCATTGTTTGTTCCTTGGATCATTGATTAAGCCAACTATCTGGAGGATATTAAGTCATTAAAGCAAGTAAAAGAGATTATTAGAAACACCAAATCTTGAGGCCTCTGTTGGAAAATTCTCTTCTGATATCATTCCATTGGTCGAAATAAGTCATGTAGCCAAGCATAGAAGAATAATCACTCAAAAGATGGAACACATATATCTGGGAATAATTATAAAACATAATACTACCTTTTACCTCCTCTCTCCCTCTTTTAACCCCTTAAACCTACTGACCACTTACCCAGTCAAAATTTCTATTGCAGAGTTTGTTAAGATCACATTGATTATCCACATATTCTCTTTTATATCTCACCTTTTTTTTTTTGCAGTTAGGTTGAATTGAGGTGATATGTGTCCAACTGAAACAATTAAGAGCCATTTCATCTCTCATCTCCAACTTCTGTGTTCCAAATGTTGAGATGGTGGATCCATAAGAAGGGTAGAATGTGGAGACTTAAGTCACCATATTTGAGTAACTGGTCTGACCTAAAACAGATTTTCTGTGAATAAGAAATAAACCTTTCCTGTCTAACAACACTGTGATTTCAAGATGTATGGATTACCATCATATTCCATCGCTTAAAATGACTAATTCACCTGCCCTTCCCTGTGAACTTTTATCACTTAAGTTTGTCTGATAAAAACATCAATGAATATGTATTCTACTTTGGCATTAATTGCACTCTGCTATTAATAAGAAGGTTTCCCTGATAGCTCAGTTGGTAAAGAATCTGCCTGCATTGAGGGAGACCCTGGTTTCATTCCTTGGTTGGGAAGATCTTCTGGAGAAGCGACAGGCTACCCACTCCAGTATACTTGAGCTTCCCTTGTGGCTCAGCCAATAAAAAATATGCCTGCAATGTGGGAGACCTGGATTCGGTCCCTGGGTTGGGAAGATACCCTGGAGAAGGGAAAGGCTAACCACTCCAGGAAGACACATAGAGTTCTATTTCTCATTTTAACTTATTCTTCCTTTCCTAACCAAGTTTACCAAAGTTACCCAAGGGATACAAGAAGACTTCACTGCCAAAGTAAACACTACAAACAATATTAAATGTCCCAATATAATGAAAATATTCTCTTTTTTATCATAAAAAATTAAAATAGAGGATGCTTGAGGCTGGTGTACTGGGATGAACTAGAGGGATGGGATGGGGAGGGAGGTGAGAGAGGGGTTCAAGATGGGGAACATATGTACACCTGGGGCAGATTCATGTCAATGTATGGCAAAACCAATACAGTAATGTAAAGTAATTAGCCTCCAATTAAAATAAATAAATTAAAAAATAAAATATGTGTCCAGTTCAGTTCAGTTCAGTTGCTCAGTCATGTCTGATTCTTTGTGACCCCATGAATCGCAGCACGCCAGGCCTCCCTGTCCATCACCAACTCCCAGAGTTCACCCAAACTCATGTCCATTGAGTCGGTGATGCCATCCAGCCATCTTATCCTCTGTCATCCCCTTCTCCTCCCACCCCTAATCTCTCCCAGCATCAGAATCTTCTCCAATGAGTCAACTCTTCACATGAGGTGGCCAAAGTATTGGAGTTTCAGCTTCAGCAGCAGTCCTTCCAATGTACACCCAGGACTGATCTCCTTTAGGTTGGACTGGTTAGATCTCCTTGTAGTCCAAGGGACTCTAAAGAGTCTTCTCCAACACTGCAGTTCAAAAGCATCAATTCTTTGGCGCTCAACTTTCTTCACAGTCCAAGTCACATCCATACATGACCACTGGAAAAACCATAGCCTTGACTAGATGGACCTTTGTTGGCAAAGTAATGTCTCTGCTTTTCAATATGCTATCTAAGTTGGTCATAACTTTCCTTCCAAAGAGTAAGTGTCTTTTAATTTCATGGCTGCAATCACCATCTGCAGTGATTTTGGACCAAGTCCGTCTAGTCAAGGCTATGGTTTTTCCCGTGGTCATGTATGGATGTGAGAGTTGGACTATGAAGAAGGCTGATCGCCGAAGAATCGATGCTTTTGAACTGTGGTGTTGGAGAAGACTCTTGAGAGTCCCTTATACTGCAAGGAGATCCAACCAGTCCATTCTAAAGGAGATCAATCCTGGATGTTCATTGGAGGGACTGATGCTAAAGCTGAAACTCCAATACTTTGGCCACCTCATGCGACGAGTTGACTCACTGGAAAAGACTCTGATGCTGGGAAAGGTTGGGGGCGGGAGGAGAAGGGGACGACGGAGAATGAGATGGCTGGATGGCATCACCGACTCTGTGGACATGAGTTTGAGTGTACTCCGGGAGTTGGTGATGGACAGGGAGGCCTGGCGTGCTGTGATTCATGGGGTCGCGGAGAGTCGGACACGACTGAGCGACTGAACTGAACTGAACTGATGTATATATAATTTATGTTCTCATTTATGTTTGTTTTCAATAAGTTTTAATAAGTAGTATGTTATTCCTATTATCCTGGAAATCTATTTAACCTAATATATAAGATTTCTATTATTTTGAATATTTTGTCTGCATATTGTTTTGAACAAATGTACACACACAGTAAAAGTAAACAGCCAAATATTTGTACATCTTTTTTTTTCCAGAATATGTATCTCGATCTCTCTCACTATTTTATTCCTCCAGAAGATGAATGTAGTAGACACTATTAGTGGTTTACTTAAATATAAATCCCCTGGTTCCTTTTTCCAACAGAATCCCAGTATCATTTAGGTAACTCATGGTATGCTGATCCTACTCCCAGGTCCAGTTATGAATACTGATTCAGTTTAGTTCAGTCTCTCAGTCGTGTCCAACTCTTTGCGACTGTGCGGACTGCAGCATGCCAGGTCTCCCTGTCCATCACCAACTCCCAGGGTTTACTCAAACTCATGTCCATTGACTTGGTGATGCCATCCAACCATCTCATCCTCTGTCATCGCCTTCTCCTCCCACCTTCAATTTTTACCACCACTGGGTTCTTTTCAAATGAGCTAGCTCTTCATATCAGGTGGCCAAAGTATTGGAGTTTCAGCTTCAACATCAGTCCCTCCAATGAATATTCAGGACTGATTTCCTTTAGGATGGACTGGTTGGATCTCCTTACAGTCCAAGGGACTCTCAAGAGTCTTCTCCAGCACCACAGTTCAAAAGCATCAATTCTTCAGCACTCAGCTTTCTTTATAGTCCAACCCTCACATCCATATATGACTATTGGAAAAACCATAGCCTTGACTAGATGGACCTTTGTTGGCAAAGTAATGTCTCTGTTTTTTAATATGCTGTCTAGGTTGGTCATAACTTTTCTTCCAGGGAGTGAGCGTCTTTTAATTTAATGGCTGCAGTCACCATCTGCAGTGATTTTGGAGACCAAAATATAAAGTCTGCCACTGTTTCCACTGTTGCCCTATGTATTTGCCTTGAAGTGAAGAGACAAAATCCATGATCTTAGTTTTTTTTAATGTTGAGCTTTAAGCCAACCTTTTCACTCTCCTCTTTACTTTCATCAAGTGGCTCTTTAGTTCTTCACTTTCTGCCATAAGGGTGGTGTTGTCTGCATATCTGAAGTTATTGATATTTCTCCAGGCAATCTTGATTCCAGCTTGTGCTTCATCCAGGCCAGCATTTCTCATTATGTACTCTGCATATAAGTTAAATAATCAGGGTGACAATACACAGCCTTGACATACTCCTTTTCCTATTAGGAACTAGTCTGTTCCATGTCCAGTTCTAACCATTGCTTTCTGACCTGCATACAGATTTCTCAGGATGCATGTCTGGTGGTATGGTATTCCCATCTCTTGAAGAATTTTTAACAGTTTATTGTGATCCACACAATCAAAGCCCTTGGCATATTCATTAAAACAGAAATAGATGTTTTTCTGGAACTCTCTTGCTTTTTTGATGATCCTGAGGAGTTGGCAATTTGATCTCTGGTTCCTCTGCCTTTTCTAAAACCAGCTTGAACATTTGATTATTCTAAGTGAATTATGTGATTACAACCCTATACTAGTGAATGATTTGGAGATGTGCTTGTACTCTGAGTCTTCTAAGCAGACATGAGGCAATATCAGCTGGGAGTAATCTGGGTAAAATATCTTCACTCCACTGAATATATGCACACTTTTTACAATGTATATACATTGTATTTGATGTCTTGCATATCTCTTGCCATCTTGACACCAATCTAATAACAATAATAATAATGCAAAGTTCAATTCAGTAACTCACAGTTAGTGCACATAGGAATCATATGAGCAGTTCGCTAAACAGTCTGATATCTGGGTCTACTACACTTTGCATTTTAAAAATATTCTAGACAACACAAAAGCAGGAAATACTGTAGCTGGCCTTTAGAAAGAAATGCTGTAACTTATTCAATATGATCCAAGCCACAGTATATTGGGGTAAAGAAAAATATGAAGAACATAACTTCATAGTATCAAGAAAGTCAGTATGTATCTTCCTCAAGTTATAAAAATAATCATCCAGTAGTAGAGATAGTACATCAAGCATTAGAATAACAGAAATCTTAAAGTAAAATTCCATGCTGTTCAGGAAATATCTGCCTTTACTTGTATCAGTTCAGTTCAGTTCAGTCGCTCAGTCGTGTCCGACGCTCTGCGACCCCATGAATCACTGCACGCCAGGCCTCTCTGTCCATCACCAACGCCCGGAGTTCACTCAAACTTATGTCCATCGAGTCGGTGATGCCATCCAGCCATCTCATTCTCTGTCGTCCCCATCTGCTCCCGCTCCCAATCCCTCCCAGCATCAGAGTTTTTCCAGTGAGTCAACTCTTTGCATGAGGTGGCCAAAGTATTGGAGTTTCAGCTTTAGCATCAGTCCGTCCAATGAACACCCAGGATTGATCTCCTTTAGAATGGACTTGTTGGATCTCCTTGCAGTCCAAGGGACTCTCAAGAATCTGTCCAGCACCACAGTTCAAAAGTATCAATTCTTCTGCAATCGGCTTTCTTCACAGTCCAACTCTCATGACCACAGGAAAAACCATAGCCTTGACTAGATGGACCTTGGGTGGCAAAGACATGTCCCTGCTCTTTAATATTCTATCTAGGTTGGTCATAACTTTCCTTTCAAGGAGTAAGTGTCTTTTAATTTCATGGCTGCACTCAACATCCACAGTGATTTTGGAACCCAAAAAATAAAGTCTAACATTGTTTCCACTGTTTCCCCATCTATTTCCCATGAAGTGATGGGACCAGATGCCATGATCTTCGTTTTCTGAATGTTGAGCTCCAAGCCAACCTTTTCACTCTCCTCTTTCACTTTCATCAAGAGGCTTTTGAGTTCCTCTTCACTTTCTGGCATAAGGGTGGTGTCGTCTGCATATCTGAGGTTATTGATATTTCTCCTGGCAATCTTGATTCCAGCTTGTGCTTCTTGCAGCCCAGCGTTCCTCATGATGTACTCTGCATATAAGTTAAATAAGCAGGGTGGAATTTACAACCTTGACGTACTCCTTTTCCTATTTGGAACCAGTCTGTTCTTCCATGACCAGTTCTAACTGTTGCCTACTGACATGCAAACAGGTTTCTCAAGAGGCAGGTCAGGTGGTCTGGTATTCCCCCTCTCTTTCAGAATTTTCTACAGTTTATTGTGATCCACACAGTCAAAGACTTTGGCATAGTCAATGAAGCAGAAATAGATGTTTTTCTGGAACTCTCTTGCTTTCTCCATGATCCAGCGTATGTTGGCAATTTGATCTCTGGAACCTCTGCCTTTTCTAAAACCTGCTTGAACATCGGGAAGTTCACAGTTCACATATTGCTGAAGTCTGGCTTGGAAAATTTTGAGCATGACTTTACTATCATGTGCTGCTGCTAATGCTGCTAAGTCACTTCAGTCGTGTCCGACTCTTTGTGACCCCATAGATGGAAGCCCACCAGGCTCCCCGGTCCCTGGGATTCTCCAGGCAACACTAGCATGTGAGATGAGTGCACTTGTGCAGTAGTTTGAGCATTCTTTGGCATTGCCTTTCTTTGGGATTGGAATGAAGACTGACCTCTTCCAGTCCTGTGGCCACTGCTGAGTTTTCCAAATTTGCTGGCATATTGAGTGCAGCACTTTCACAGCATCATCTCTCAAGACTTGAAATAGCTCAACTGGAATTCCATCACCTCCACTATCTTTGTTCGTATTGATGCTTTCTAAGGCCCACTTGACTTCACATTCCAAGATGTCTGGCTCTAGGTGAGTGATCATGCCATCGTGATTATCTTGGTCATGAAGATCTTTTTTGTACAGTTCTTCTGTGTATTCTTGCCACCTCTTCTTAATATCTTCTGCTTCTGTTAGGTCCATACCATTTCTGTCCTTTATCGAGCCCATCATTGCATGAAATCTTCCCTTGATATCTCTAATTTTCTTGAAGAGATCTCTTGTTTTTCCTATTCTGTTGTTTTCCTCTATTTCTTTGCATTGATCGTTGAGGAAGGCTTTCTTACTCTCCTTGCTATTCTTTGGAACTCTGTATTCAGATGCTTATATCTTTCCTTTTCTCCTTTGCTTTTCACTTCTCTTTTTTTCACAACTATTTGTAAGGCCTCCTCAGACAGCCATTTTTTTTTTATGCATTTCTTTTCCATGGGAATGGTCTTGTTCCCTGTCTCCTGTACAATGTCATGCTTGCATAACTAGCTTTAATTCTTCTATACGTATTGCTGGCCGTGTGGATCCTGTGCTTCAGTTATGTTCCTGGAACAGCACTCATTTTTTAATTTTTTCAGGCATGCTATTTAGAACTCTCTTTATTCATGAATAACGTGATCACTGACCTAGAGCCAGACATCTTGGAATGTGAAGTCAAGTGGGCCTTAGAAAGCATCAGTACGAACAAAGGTAGTGGAGGTGATGGAATTCCAGTTGAGCTATTTCAAATCTTGAAAGATGATGCTATGAAAGTGCTGCACTCAATACGCCAGCAAATTTGGAAAACTCAGCAGTGGCCACAGGATTGGAAAAGGTCAGTCTTCATTCCAATCCCAAAGAAAGGCAATGCCAAAGAATGCTCAAACTACCGCACAATTGCACTCATCTCCCACGCTAGTAAAGTGATGCTCCAAATTCTCCAAGCCAGGCTTCAGCAATATGTGAACCATGAACTCCCAGATGTTCAAGCAGGTTTTAGAAAAGGCAGAGGTTCCAGAGATCAAATTGCCAACATCCGCTGGATCATGGAGAAAGCAAGAGAGTTCCAGAAAAACATCTATTTCTGCTTCATTGACTATGCCAAAGCCTTTGACTGTGTGGATCACAATAAACTGTGGAAAATTCTGAAAGACATGGGAACACCAGACCACCTGACCTGCCTCTTGAGAAACCTGTATGCAGGTCAGTAAGCAACAGTCAGAACTGGTCATGGAAAAACAGACTTGTTCCAAATCGGAAAAGGAGTGCGTCAAGGCTGTATATTGTCAACTTGCTTATTTAACTTATATGCAGAGTGCATCATGAGGAATACTGGGCTGGAAGAAGCACAAGCTGGAATCAAGATTGCTGGGAGAAATATCAGTAATCTCAGATATGCTGATGACACTGCCCTTATGGCAGAAAGTGAAGAGGAACTCAAAAGCCTCTTGATGAAAGTGAAAGAGGAGAGTGAAAAGGTTGACTTGAAGTTCAACATTCAGAAAACAAAGATCATGGCATCTGGTCCCATCACTCATGAGAAATAGATGGGGAAACAGTGGAAACAGTGTCAGACTTTATTTTTTTGGGTTCCAAAATCACTGTGGATGTTGAGTGCAGCCATGAAATTAAAAGACGCTTACTCCTTGGAAGGAAAGTTATGACCAACCTAGAGAGTATATTAAAAAGCAGAGACATTTCTTTGCCAACAAAGGTCTAGTCAAGGCTATGGTTTTTCCTGTGGTCATGTATGGATGTGAGAGTTGAACTGTGAAGAAAGCTGATTGCCAAAGAATTATGCTTTTGAACTGTGGTGCTGGACAGATTCTTGATAGTCCCTTGGACTGCAAGGAGATCCAACCAGTCCATTCTAAAGGAGATCAATCCTGGGTGTTCATTTTAAGGACTGATGCTAAAGCTGAAACTCCAATACTTTGGCCACCTCATGCAATGAGTTGACTCACTGGAAAAGACTCTGATGCTGGGAAGAATTGGGGGCAGGAGAAGGGGATGACAGGGAATGAGATGGCTGGATGGCATCACCGACTCAATGGAGGTGAGTTTGAGTGAACTCCGGGAGTTGGTGATGGACAGGGAGGCCTGGCATACTGTGATTCATGGGGTCGCAAAGAGTTGGATACGACTGAGCAAGTGAACTGAACTGATGACTCTTTAATGAATCTTAAAATATATAACACGCAATATGTAATACTTACATATATAGAATGTCATAAGCACTATAGAAAGTTAGTTGTCCATGAAAGTGACCTTTAAGAGAATTAACAATACCTTAACATCTAATAATAATAGCAATAGTTTAATATCTAATTTAATAATAATGTTTTATTAACAAGTTTATTTTAATTTAAAATGCCTCATTGAATATTTTATGAATTCTAGAATGATATTTTTATTGTTATTGTATTTCCTTTTATATCATGATTTTTGATAATTATTTATTTAAATATGTTAGTCTTATGAAATATTTAATACCAAGTCTTTGTTAAAATCATAAACTATAATTTATACTTATAGAATTATGCCAATCTATAAAATTTTATATTTTATATTGAGTTTATATTTTAAAATCTAATTTAAAAGTATTTTTATGTAACTTCTATTTATAAAATTGATTTATAATTTTAACAAGTGCTATATTTAAAGCAAACCCTATAGGAATTATGTATTAATATATTTGTATTACTGTATCCAAAGTAGCAAACATATATTATATTGATTCAAATTGAAAACTGATTACTAAATTAATAATCTTAATAGTCTCTGAAATTTGCTTTACTTTCTAAAAATATTTTTGGCTACATTATGCATCTTGTGGGGTCTCAGTTCCCCAACCAGAGATTGAATCTGAGCCATGGCAGTGAAAGCACTAAGTCCTAACCACTGGACTACCAGAAAATTCCCTGAAATTTACATTAAAATATAGATGTGTAAGTCACTCAGTCTTTTGCCTCTTTGTGACCACATGGACTGTAACCCATCAGGTTCCTCTGTCCATGGAATTCTCCAGGCAAGAATACTGGCATGGGTTGCCATTCCCCATCTTAAAATGTAAAGCATTTTAAAATTGTAAAATTTCAACTGTAGTATTTACAAAACTATACTTTCAAACTTCATCTCTGTGGTATTATTAAAAGTCCTAATTGAATTGAAAAATCGTCTAAAGACTTTTTGGGATCATTGTATACATTTTAATAGGAACAATATTTGACTGATTTTAAATTTTTTACAGAGTAAATTATATCACTTGGAGTTTGTTTTCTAATCTGGAGATATATCAGTATACATTAACCAAACATCATTTGAAATTCTAATCACTCAGTTTCTAAAAACAAGACTAAGTATCCTGAAATCTACATATGGCATATTTTATTAAAATAAAAACCCATTATATGGTTATGAATTTAATTTGATAATTATCAGATATTTCATCAATAATGCAAATTTAAGATGCAAATAATAAAACTAGTACAAAATAGTGAAAAGTTTAAGATTGCTAGTTCTTTTCATTTAAAAATACGACTATTTTAAAGGTGGATAGCATTTGACTGTGGCCTTCCATTTAGGAGGTAGTTGGGAAAAAAAGAAACAGAAATTCATTTTTTAATGAATATGTTAATTATGGTTTTCTAATCAATGAATATATGAAATTATTATATTGAATATTTTAAATTTAAGATACAATTTTAAACAGCATTTTCAAATTTCAATTCTCACTAACAGTCCTCATTTAAAAAGTAAGCCATGTTCTTTAAAATACTCAGTTAACATTTATTTAGATGAGCCAGAGGTCAATATGATTCTGATTTCCTACAGAGTTAAAACTCTAGATAAATAAGACAGAAGATATTTTTTCATTAACTTTTTATACTGCAGTTCTGCTTATACTGAATGAATAGTAGTTAACATTGCTATAATATCATTTTAAAACAGCCTGTATTAAAAACAACATGAACTCTTCTAACTTCCTTAATAAATTTACTAACATGATATGATAGCTTGAAAGTAATAGAATATATTTACCAAAAAAAAGAAATTTTAGGAAAGTAACTTTAAAAAAATGCAAGTGTATATTTATGCATTTTAGAACAAAAGCAGTATGTTGTTCTAAGTATATGACATTTTAATATGTATAGTATGATCATAGAAAGAATTATTTAATAGTTGGCAAGGCTTAATGTGACCATAGTATTTAATACAAATCTTTCAAAGTGATTGAAATTTCAAAATATATAATTATATGTGTACAAATTCACTAATGATAATCTCTACACCTTAATTCCTTAAAATAATCCCATAATAAAGCCCTGCATATTCAGGGTTTCACAGAAATCAGTGCAGACACTAATCATAGGAAAGTTCATTTCATGAACAGTTATCTTGATCCATGTTTTCCTAGGGATATTTACCTGGGTCCCAATCAGAAAACAATTAGAATCAAATTTTCATTGAGTGTAAGCACATTAAAACCATTAAGATGATAAGCTTTACCAAAACACACAGTTGGACTCTGTAGCTTACACTTTGGTGATACAGATCACATGTTGGTGAGTACTGAGTTTCCATAGCACTGAATTATTGATTCCTCCTGATTTTAGTGATATTACTTCATGAAGCATCACTCCATATAAGGGTATTGATTTCAGCTTTAGTCCTCCCCTTGCCAGTTTGCACGATGACACTTTCCAGCAAAAAAATCAAACATAATCTAGTTTGAAGAAATTAAAAGATGCTTACTCCTTGGAAGGAAAGTTATGACTAACCTATATAGTATGTTAAAAAGAAGAAACATTACTTTGCCAACCAAGGTCCATCTAGTCAAGGCTATGGTTTTTCCAGTGGTCATGTATGGATGTGACAGTTGGACTGTGAAGAAAGCTGATCGCCGAAGAATCGATGCTTTTGAACTGTGGTGCTGGAGAAGACTCTTAAGAGTCCCTTGGACTGCAAGGAGATCCAACCAGTCCATTCTAAGGGAGATCAATCCTGGGTGTTCATTGGAAGGACTGATGCTAAAGCTGAAACTCCAATACTTTGGCCACTTCATGCGATGAGTTGACTCACTGGAAAAGACTCTGATGCTGAGAAGGATTAAGGGCGGGAGGAGAAGGGGACGACAGAGAATGAGATGGCTGGATGGCATCACCGACTGGATGGACATGAGTTTGAGTGAACTCTGGGAGTTGGTGATGGACAGGGAGGCCTGGCGTGCTGTGATTCATGGGGTCGCAAAGAGTCGGACAGGACGGAGCGACTGAACTGAACTGAACTGAAAAATTAACAATTTAACCATTTGCCTAAATTGTAGCTGATGCTGCTGCTGCTGCTAAGTCGCTTCAGTCTTGTCCGACTCTGTGCGACCCCATAGACGGCAGCCCACCAGGCTTTGCGTTCCTGGGGTTCTGCAGGCAAGAACACTGGAGTGGGTTGCCATTTTCTTCTCCAAAATTGTAGCTAACTGTAACCAATTACCATTTTGCATTTAATGTTAAATATACTTAGAAAAATATGACAGCAGTAGCAAAATATTTGAACTTTATTATACTTCAAACAACTTGAATAGACAGGAAGATAAAAGGACAAATTCTGACAAGTTGGCTGTAGTGATAATGAAGAAACAACTTTTGAAGATGCATGTGAAAAGTTTGAATATACTGGCTTTGTGAAATGAACTTACATAAAGCAATACTGTTTATTATGTCAGTTTGGATAAGATATATATTTAAATGTATTGTTTTGTTGTTCAGTTGCTAAGTCATGTCCAACTCTTTAAATGTATACTTTCTAGGAAATTAATGAATTATACATTATAGTTTTTCTACTTTCTTTACAGTCAGAAAAGCTAAAATAGTTAAGGATTTCAAAGAAAGAGGTAAGCAGCCTAAAAGTAGAGGAGGGCATATTTTGGGGAAGTGAACATATTTTGATTTATATTGAAGATGGCTTGATGTATAATAAACCCATTTTAATTAAATACTGGATTTTTTTCTATCAGGTAGTATTTTATTTAAATAAGTATCCAGTATTTTAATCTTTTCTCAGTTCCTATTAGAAGAAAACAACAGGGCTAACAAAACAATAAATGGTGCCTCACCCTTAGCCTCAGATTTGGTGAGCTGACAGGGGGACTGTGTGCACTGGAGTGGAAGTGATGACCTGCCAAAAAGGAACAAATGATTCATGCATTTGTCTGATTGTTACTGTGCAAGTATGCAGGCTCTGTGTTGCTATTTTCTCTTTTTCACAAAGTAAGATTAAAAACACAAAGTTTTAAATTAAAATAAATTAGCATTATTATTTTACTGATTAAAAATTGCCAAAGGAAATGATGAAATCTGACAGTGTGCACCTCAAAAAACATCTTTTACTCTCCATTCAACAAATTTATAAGTATCTTTGACAGAATTTTTGTTTTCTCTCACACTCAGAACTTTATCACTGTCTACTATTTTGAGGACCCCATATGAATCTTTGCCTCAGTTTTTGAATTGGTATTGAATTGTAGTGATGCATATGATGTTCATAGGCAAAAAGAGGTGTTGTAAATAAGTTAAACAAAAGAAAAATACACAGACACAAAAACAGTGAAGAACTAGTGAGTATATGCTACATGTGTGTTATCTTCTGAGGATTTTTAAGTTTCTGTCAGAGTCTGGCCAATAATATGTCAGATTTATATCATGGTTAAAAACACATAAATATATCTATGCAATTATAAATATGATTCTGTTATGTAATACAATATAAATGTGATGTCATATAAATTGTCTTATAAAAGGGTTTAAAATATATAACTATCAGAGACATCTATAGTTTGGGGTTATATAATTATAGATATTAAAGCACATGTCACAATATTTAAAATGCTTATAATTTTGTTGATAATCTTATTCTAAAATAAATAGCATAATACTAAATAAAGTAATTTAAATTTCAGAAGTCAAAAGAACAGCTTATTTATAAAAAGCCAGTGATACACATAAGTAATGTCAAATTTCTTATATGTCTCAAATAAATATAATGAGAGTAATGCATTATTACATTAGGTCTTTAATTTGTGAGGATTAGAATTTTCCAATTACAGAAGGGCAAAATCTCTTATAGAAACAAATTCTTATCAGAACATTGCAGAAGAGAATACATTTTCCCCTCTACTCATTAAAGTTTGTCATACTTTTATATTACAGTGTCTGATGAAATTTTATTGCAGTGACAGAAATATTCACTTATTAAATAGAGGTCAACATTGTATAAACTCATTCTTCCAAATTGCTGTTATAAGTTTGAATATTTTCTTTGAATATTCAGAGGAAGTATAATGAGAATGTGAACAAAAGGAATGTTAAAAATAACCATCAAAGAAACACCTAGTCTTTGCAATATATTTGAAAGTTGTTTTCACATGGATGCAGTTTTCAAAAGAAACTCCCCACTCTGAGCACATGAATAAGAAGTAAAATACTAAAACGTATTACAAATGAATTAGAATGCATAAAATTAAGTACTAAAAAGGTAGCATATTCTCTACCTTATTTTTAAGTAACCAAAGGAAAAATGTATGTATATACATGTAACATAATTTCTTTTACACTTTAGAATTTCTCATGTTAAATCACCAAATTATTTATGGCAATGTCAAATAGCTAAAGTAATAGCCCATATTTTCTCATCTTTACACTTAGGAATGTTTTATGAATCTGATAACAGAGTGTAAACAAAAATAATGTAATTAAGAAGCAATAGAAAACAGGAAAATGAAAAATCAGACTTGCTGCTATAGTTCATTGCCCTGTTCCTAGGGATTATATATTGCTCTGGCTGTAAACAGAGCATTTTCATTTAATCAGGTTTCAGACAAAGAATAAAGAGGAAACAGATGATTAATCAAAAAACTCTGCAATAATACCTCATTACTTTGGTCATTAGGGCACTTTATTACTACACTATTCACTATGTCCTATATCTTTAGCTCTAAGAGTTGGCAGTTTTAGTGAGGTTACAAAGTAAATGTGAACCTGCTAAAGAATATAGATGATATTATACAGTCAATTATTATACTGTGATGGTAGTGATTGATATCTCTGAACATTTAATGAAGAGACATATCAAGTAAGCATAAATTATGAGTGAACGTATCAAATTTGAGATGGTCCTTAAGTTGATCTTTGAATGAATATGAACTCTGTACTACTATTCAAGATGAAAATGTTTAAGAAAAAAAGTGATGATATATTTCTATAAACTAGCAATGAAAGTAAAACTGAATTTAAATAAATCATTCAATTTAATAAATCAATCATTTGAATGATTAAATAAATCATTTAAATAGAACAAAACAAAAAGATCAAAATGTGATCAGTTTTGAAGTTTTTCTCCACCTTCCGCATGTTTCTTTTTATTCCTCTTTCTGCTTTCATTTTAACAAATTTGGACTCATATTGTGTACATTACTAACTTGCACTTTTCTTTATATATCAAATTTCCCTGGACATGTAATTTAGTAGAAAATGGTAAAGGATGTGTAAAGAAGGAAGGAAGTGTTAGTCGCTCAGTCCTGTCTTTTTGCAAAACCATGGACTGGGCTTGCCAGGCTCTTCTGTCTATGGGATTCTTAAGGCAAGGATACTGGAGCGGATGGCCATATCCTTCTCCAGGAAACCTTCCTGACCCAGGGATTGAACCTGGGTCTCCTGCATTGCAAGCATACTCTTTACTGTCTGAGCCACCAGGGAATCTCAAATTATGCATAATATTTGCAATTTGTATAATTAAATAGTCTACTAATATTTGCTGTATAGATTTCCCATTCTTCATCAGTATAAATAGCAGTATAATGAACATCTAGAAATTCTTAACTACATAATTCATTTCCTAAATACATTTCTAGAAGTAGAACTACTGGTCAACACACTGTAATGTTTTAATAATTTTGACACATGATACAAAGTGTTACTTTAATTGAATAATTGATTTCAGTTCAAATTCCAAAACTAAGGTTAAAAACAAAAGTAAATTATATTTCTATTTCAATGAACATGCGATTTGAGATTAAATAGCCTAACATTTCCAGTATATGGCAGTTACATGAGAATTCTATATTAAAAAATCATATTCTTGTAGCACCAAAACTTCCTAAAGATGTGAATTGAAGTGAACTGGTAAGGCTTGGCTGGAATCTACTTCCAAGTAACAATCTTTCCAACTGCACTTACCCAGGCAATTCATTCAGAAAGTGTGCAGTTTTCTACAATGCCGATCATGAGATGGGTACATTTTAATAAAATTATATCATTTTAAGTATGATAATTATTAAATTCTATATCAATAACCTCAGATATGCAGATGACACTACCCTTATGGCAGAAAGTGAAGAGGAACTCAAAAGCCTCTTGATGAAAGTGAAAGAGGAGAGTGAAAAGTTTGGCTTGAAGCTCAACATTCAGAAAACAAAGATCATGGCATCTGGTCCCATCACTTCATGGGAAATAGATGGAAAAACAGTGGAAACAGTGTCAGACTTTATTTTTTTGGGCTCCAAAATCACTGCAGATGCTGATTGCAGCCATGAAATTAAAAAATGCTTGCTCTTTGGAAGGAAAGTTATGACCAACCTTGATAGTATATTAAAAAGCAAAGACATTACTTTGCCAACCACGGTCCGTCTAGTCAAGGCTATGGTTTTTCCCGTGGTTATGTATGGATGTGAGAGTTGGACTGTGAAGAAAGCTGATAGCCTAAGAATCGATGCTTTTGAACTGTGGTGTTGGAGAAGACTCTTGAGAATCCCTTGGACTGCAAGGAGATCCAACCAGTCTATTCTAAAGGAGATCAATCCTGGATGTTCATTGGAGGGATTGATGCTAAGGCTGAAACTGCAATACTTTGGCCACCTCATGCGACGAGTTGACTCACTGGAAAATTCTCTGATGCTGGGAAAGGTTGGGGGCGGGAGGAGAAGGGGACGACGGAGAATGAGATGGCTGGATGGCATCACCGACTCAATGGACATGAGTTTGAGTGTACTCCGGGAGTTGGTGATGGACAGGGAGGCCTGGCATACTGTGATTCATGGGGTCGCGGAGAGTCGGACACGACTGAGCGACTGAACTGAACTGAACTGAACTGAAGCACATAAAACTTCACTTCAGTTCAGTTGCTCAGTTCTGTCCAACTACTTGTGACCCAATGGATTGCAGTACTCTGGGCCTCCCTGTCCATCACCAACTCCCAGAGTTTACCCAAACTTATGTCCATTGACTTGGTGATGTAATCCAGCCATCTCATCCTCTTTCATCCCCTTCTCCTCCTGTCTTCAATCTTTTCCAGAATCAGGGTCTTTTCCAATGAGTCAGTTCTTCGCATCAGGTGGCCAAAGTATTGGAGTTTCAGCTTCAGCATCAGCCCTTCCAATGAACACCCAGGATTGATCTCCCTTAGAATGGACTGGTTGGATCTCCTTGCGGTACAAGGGACTCTCAAGAGTCTTCTCCAGCACCACAGTTCAAAAGCATCAATTCTTCAGCACTCAGCTTTCTTTATAATCCAACTCTCACATCCATACATGACTACTGGAAAAACCATAGCCTTGACTAGACAGACCTTTGTTGGCAAAGTAATGTCTCTGCTTTTTAATATATTGTCTACGTTGGTCATAAATTTGCTTCTAAAAGGAGCAAGTGTCTTTTAATTTCATGGCTGCCGTCACCATCTGCATTGATTTTGGAGCCCCCAAAAATAAAGTCTCAATGTTTCCAATGTTTCGCTATCTATTTGCTATGAAGTGATGGGACTAGATGCTATGATCTTAGTTTTCTGAATGCTGAGTTTTAAGCCAACTTTTTCACTCTCCTCTTTCACTTTCATCAAGAGGCTCTTTAGTCCTTCTTCGTTTTCTGCCATATGGGTGGTGCCATCTGCATATCTGAGGTTATTGATATTTCTCCCAGAAATCTTGAATCCAGCTTGTGCTTCATCCAGCCCAGGGTTTCTCATGGTGTACTCTGCATAGAAGTTAAATAAGCAGGGTGTATATTTACAGCCTTGACATACTACTTTTCCAAATAAGAACCAGTCTGTTTTTCCATGTTCAGTTCTAACTGTTGCTTTTTGACCTGCATACAGATTTCTCAGGAGGCAGGCCAGGTGATCTGGTATTTCCATCTCTTGAAGAATTTTCCAGTTTATTGTGATCCACACCGTCAAATGCTTTGGTGTAGTCAGTAAAGTAGAAATAGATGATTTTCTAGAACTCTCCTGCTTTTTCAATGATCCAAGGGATGTAGACAATTTGATCTCCAGTGCCTCTGCCTTTTCTAAAACCAGATTGAACATCTGGATGTTCACGGTTCACATACTGCTGAAGCCTGGCTTGGAGAATTTTGAACATTACTAGCGTGTGAGATGAGTGCAATTGTGCGGTAGTTTGAGCATTCTTTGGCATTGGAATGAAAACTGACCTTTTCCTGTCCTGTGGCCACTGCTGAGTTTTCCAAATTTGCTGGCATATTGAGTGCAGCACTTTCACAGCATCATCTTTTAGGATTTGAAATAGCTCAACTGGAATTCCATTACCTCCACAAGCTTTGTATTTTTTGATGCTTCCTAAGGACTGATGCTAAAGCTGAAAATCCAATACTTTGGCCACCTCATGCAACGAGCTGACTCACTGGAAAAGAGTCTGACGCTAGGAGGGATTGGGGGTGGGAGGAGATGGGGGCGACAGAGAATGAGATGTCTGGATGGCATCACCGACTCGATGGACATGAGT
Organism: Moschus berezovskii; assembly: GCF_049115385.1. NCBI lineage: Eukaryota > Metazoa > Chordata > Mammalia > Artiodactyla > Moschidae > Moschus > Moschus berezovskii. The sequence goes on from NC_142475.1 coordinate 28,368,436, forward strand.
TTGAGTGGACTCTGGGAGTTGGTGATGGATAGGGAGGTCTGACGTGCTGTGATTCATGGGGTCGCAAAGAGTCAGACACAACTGAGCGACTGAACTGAACTGAACTGAAGGCCCACTTGACTTCGCATTCCAGGATGTCTGGCTCTAGCTGAGCGATCACACCATCGTGATTATATGGTCATGAAGATCTTTTTTTTTACAGTTCTTCTGTGTATTTTTTGTCACCTCTTCTTAATATCTTCTTCTGCTAGGTGCACACCATTTCTGTCCTTTATTGTGCCCATCTTTGCATGAAATAGTCCCTTGGTATCTCTCATTTTCTTGATGAGATCTCTGTTTTTCCCATTCTATTGTTTTCCTCTATTTGTTTGCATTGATCACTCAAGAAAGCTTTATTTAAAAAAAAAATTTTAAAATTTATTTATTTTAATTGGAAGCTAATTACTTTACATTATTGTATTGGTTTTGCCATACGTTGACATGAATCTGCACCGGGTGTACATGTGTTCCCCATGATTTGGGAAAATGGCATTGAAACATGTATATTATCATAAGTGAAATGAATCACCAGTCCAGGTTTGATGCATGATACAGGATGCTCAGGGCTGGTGCACTGGGATGAACCAAAGGGATGGGATGGGAAGGGAGGTGGGAAGGTGAAGAAAGCTTTCTTATCTCTCCTTGTTATTCTTTGGAACCCTGCATTCAAATGAGTATATCTTTCCTTTTCTCCTTTGCCTTTTGCTTCTCTTCTTTTCATAACAGTTTATAAAGCCTCCTTAGACAACCATTTTGCCTTTTTGCATATCTTTTTCTTGGGGATGGTCTTGATCACTCCCTGCTGTACAATGCCATGAACCTCCATGCATAGTTCTTCAGGCACTCTGTCTGTCAGATTTCATCTCTTGAATCTATTTATCACTTCCACTGTATAGTTGTAAGGGATTTGATTTAGGTCATAATTCAACTGCATCAAGCTAAAAAGTTCTTCACAGCAAAAGAAACAATCAATAAAGTGAAAAAGTAACTTTTGAGGTAGGAGAAAATATTTGCAAACCACATATTTGGTAAGAGGGTAATATCTGGAACATATATGAAGCTCATAAAACTTAATAGCAAAAAAACAAAAAAAGTAATTGAAAGAAAGAAAAAGAATCTGATTAAAAACTGAGCAGAGAACTTGATTAGAAATTTGTCCAAAGAAGACATGAAAGTCATACAGGCAAGTCAAAACCACAGTGAAATATTATCTCAAACATGTTAGAATGGTTATTTGAGAAAAGACAAGAGGTACTAAATGCTGGTCAAGATGTGAAGAACAAGGAACACTGATTCACTGCTGGTAGGAATGTACATTGGTGCAGCCACAGTGGAAGGCAGTATGGAGGTTTTTAAGAAATTAAAAATAAAACTACCATATGCTCCAGGAATCTCACTTCTGACCATATATTCTAAGGAAATGAAATCACTACCTTGAAGAGATATCTACACTCTCATATTCATGCAGCATTATTAGTCACTGTATTCAAGACATGGAAACAACCTGTTTCCATCTATGGATGAATGGATAGAGAAAGTGTGAAATATATGTATGTATATATATCCTTACACTAGAATATAATTCAGCCTTAAAAATTAGGAAACATTTGCAACAACATGGTTGGAACTTGAGGGCATTATGCTGAGTGAAATGTCAGATCCGTTCCGTTCCGTTCCATCGCTCAGTCGTGTCCGACTCTTTGCGACCCCGTGGACTGTAGCCTAATCAGGCTTCTCCGTCCGTGGGATTCTCCAGGCAAGAATACTGGAGTGGGTTACTGTTTCCTTCTCCAGGGGATAGGGAAAGACAAATACTGTATGGTTTCCCTCATAGGTAAAATCTGAAAAAATCAAAAGTCATAGCGACAAAGTAGAATGGTGCTTGCCAGAGCCTGAGAGGTGGGGGGAATGGGAGATGTTGTTCAAAGGCTACAAACTTCTAGTTACAACTAAGTTCTGGGGATCTGGGAATACAGAATGGTGACTATAATTAACAATACTGTAGTGTATACCTTGAAGTTGCTATCAGATTAGAGCTTTAATGTTCTCACCATAATAGCGAAAACAACAAAATGGTAATTAGTTGAGGTAAGGATGTGTTAATTAGCCCTATTGTTGTAAACATTTTGCAATATATATGTCTCAAATCATTTGTATTCTACACTTTTAAGTTAATCATGTTCCCACAAAATTTGGGAAAAAAAAGAGTTAAGAAGGTAAACAGTCACCTCACCAAATAAGATACCCAGAGGGGAAGTAAACACATGAAACAATACTGTACATTATGCATCATTAGGGAATTCCCAATTAAAATGAGATATAATTGCACACCTGTTAGTGGCTAAAATCCAAACATGAACAGTATCACATGCTGGTGAGCATGTGGATCAGCAGGAACTTGCTCTTTGCTGACAGGAATGCAAAATGGTACTTTGTTACTTTGAAAGACAGTTTGGTAGTTTTTAAAAAACTAAATATTCTACTGCCATAGAGTTCAGTTCAGTTCAGTTCAGTTGCTCAGTTGTGTCTGACTCTTTGTGACCCCATGAATCACAGCATGCCAGGCATCCCTGTCCATCACCAACTCCTGCAATTCACTCAAACTCATGTCCATAGATTCGGTGATGCCAATCAGCCATCTCATTCTCTGTCGTCCCCTTCTCCTCCCTCCCCCAACTTTTCCCAGCATCAGAGTCTTTTCTAGTGAGTCAACTCATCGCATGAGGTGGCCAAAGTATTGCAGTTTCAGCTTTAGCATCAGTCCTTCCAATGAACACCCAGGATCGATCTCCTTTAGAATGGACTGGTTGGATCTCCTTGCAGTCCAAGGGACTCTCAAGAGTCTTCTCCAGCACCACAGTTCAAAAGCATCAATTCTTTGGCAATCAGCTTTCTTCACAGTCCAACTCCCACATCTATACATGACCATGGGAAAAACCATTGCCTTGACCAGACGGACCTTGGTTGGCAAAGTAATGTGTCTGCTTTTTAATATACTGTCAAGGTTGGTCATAACTTTCCTTCCAAGGAGTAAGTGTCTTTTAATTTCATGGCTGCAATCAGCATCCGCAGTGATTTTGGAGCCCAAAAAACAAAGTCTGATACTGTCTCCACTGTTTTCCCTTCTATTTCCCATGAAGTGATGGGACCAGATGCCATGATCTTTGTTTTCTGAATGTTGAGCTTCAAGCCAACATTTTCACTCTCCTCTTTCACTTTCATCAAGAGGCTTTTGAGTTCCTCTTCACTTTCTGCCATAAAGGTACTGTCATCTGCATATCTGAGGTTACTGATATTTCTCCCAGCAATCTTGATTCCAGCTTGTGCTTCTTCCAGCCCAGAGTTCCTCATGATGTACTCTGCATAGAAGTTAAATAAGCAAGGTGACAATATACAACCTTGACGTACACCTTTTCCTATTTGGAACCAGTCTGTTGTTCCATGTAAAGTTCTGACAGTTGCTTCCTGACCTGCATACAGGTTTCTCAAGAGACTGGTCAGGTGGTCTGGTATTCCCATCTCTTTCAGAATGTTCCACAGTTTATTGTGATCGATACAGTCAAAGGCTTTGGCATAGTCAATGAAGCAGAAATAGATGTTTTTCTGGAACTCTCTTGCTTTCTCCATGATCCAGCGGATGTTGGCAATTTGATCTCTGGTGCCTCTGCCTTTTCTAAAACCTGCTTGAACATCTGGGAGTTCACGGTTCACATATTGCTGAAGCCTGGCTTGGAGAATTTTGAGCATGACTTTACTAGCGTGTGAAATGAGTGCAATTGTGCGGTTGTTTGAGCATTCTTTGGCATTGCCTTTCTTTGGGATTGGAATGAAGACTGACCTCTTCCAGTCCTGTGGCCACTGCTGAGTTTTCCAAATTTGCTGGCATATTGAGTTCAGCACTTTCACAGCATCATCTTTCAAGATTTGAAATAGCTCAACTGGAATTCCATCACCTCCACTAGCTTTGTTCATAGTGATGCTCTCTAAGGCCCACTTGACTTCACATTCCAAGATGTCTGGCTCTAGGTGAGTGATCACACCATCGTGATTATCTTGGTCGTGAAGATCTTTTTTGTACAGTTCTTCTGTGTATTCTTGCCACCTCTTCTTAATATCTTCTGCTTCTGTTAGGTACATACCATTTCTGTCCTTTATCGAGCCCATCTTTGCATGAAATGTTCCCTTGGAATCTCTAATTTTCTTGAAGAGGTCTCTTGTTTTTCCTATTCTGTTGTTTTCCTCTATTTCTTTGCATTGATCACTGAGGAAGGCTTTCTTATCTCTCCTTGCTATTCTTTGGAACTCTGCATTCAGATGGTTATATCTTTCCTTTTCTCCTTTGCTTTTCGCTTCTCTTCTTTTCACAGCTATTTGTAAGGCCTCCTCAGGCAGCCATTTTGCTTTTTTGCACTTCTTTTCCATGGGGATGGTCTTGGTCCCTGTCTCCTGTACAATGTCACGAACCTCTGTCCAGAGTTCATCAGGCACTCTATCAGATCTAGTCCCTGAAATCTATTTCTCACTTCCACTGTATAATCATAAGGGATTTGATTGAGGTCATATCTGAATGGTCTAGTGGTTTTCCCTACTTTCTTCAATTTAAGTCTGAATTTGGCAATAAGAAGTTCATGATCTGAGCTACAGTCAGCTCCTGGTCTTGTTTTTGCTAACTGTATACAGCTTCTCCCAGAGAAGGCAATGGCAAGTCACTCCAGTACTCTTGCCTAGAAAATCCCATGGATGGAGGAGCCTGGTAGGCTGCATTCCATGGGGTCACTAAGAGTCAGGCACGACTGAGTGACTTCACTTTTCACTTTCACACATTGGAGAAGGAAATGGCAACCCACTCCAGTGTTCTTGCCTGGAGAATCCCAGGAATGGGTGAGCCTAGTGGGCTGCCATATATGGGGTCGCACAGAGTCAGACATGACTGAAGCATCTTAGCAGCAGCAGCAGCAGCAGCATACAGCTTCTCCATCTTTGCTTGCAAAGAATATAATCAATCTGATTTCGGGGTTGACCATCTGGTGATGTGCATGTGTAGAGTCTTCTCTTGTGTTGTGGGAAGAGGGTGTTTGCTATGACCAGTGCATTCTCTTGACAAAACTATTAGCCTTTGCCCTGCTTCATTCCGTGCTCCAAGGCCAAATTTGCCTGTTACTCCAGGTGTTTCTTGACTTCCTACTTTTGCATTCAAGTCCCCTGTAATGACAAGGACATCTTTTTTAGGTGTGTGTTCTAAAAGGTCTTGTAGGTCTTCATAGAACCGATTAACTTTGACTTCTTCAGCGTCACTGGTTGGGGCATAGGCCTGGATTACTGTAATATTGAATGGTTTGCCTTGGAAACAAGCAGAAATCATTCTCTCGTTTTTAAGATTGCATCCAAGTACTGCATTTCGGACTCTTTTGTTGACCATGATGGCTACTCCATTTCTTCTAAGGGATTCCTGCCCACAGTAGTAGATATAATGGTCATCTGAGTTAAATTCACCCATTCCAGTCCATTTTAATTCACTGATTCCTAGAATGTCAACGTTCACTCTTGCCATCTCCTGTTTGACCACTTCCAATTTGCCTTGATTCATGGACCTAATATTCCAGGTTCCTATGCAATATTGCTCTTTACAGCGCCGGACCTTGCTTCTATCACCGGTCACATCCACAACTGGGTATTGGTTTTGCTTTTGCTCCATCCCTTCATTCCTTCTAGAGTTATTTCTCCACTGATCTCCAGTAGCATACTGGGCACCTACCGACCTGGGGAATTCCTCACCGGCCCCAGTGGCGCAGATGCGAGAGACGCCGCCCCAGCGGTGCAGACGCTAGAGACGCCGGCCCAGCAGCGCGGACACCCAGGACAAACCATACTGAAATCCAGCAATTGTGCTTATTGGTATTTACTCAAATGAACTGAAAACTTATGTCCACACAAAACTTGTACGTGAATATTTATGGCAGTTTTATTCATAACTGCCAAAACTTGGAAGCAACCATGAGGTCCTTCAGTAGGTGAATGAATAAGTAAACTGTGATACATACAGACAATGTAATAGTTGTTGTCTAGTTAGTAAGTTGTGTCCAACTCTTTTGTGACCCCACGGACTATAGCCCACCAGGCTCCTCTACTCGTGGGATTTCCCAGGCATGAATATTGGAGTTGGTTGCCATTTCCTTCTCCAGGGGATCTTCCCAACCAAAGGAGCAAACCTGTGTCTCCTGGATTGCAAGTGGATTCTTTACCAGTGAGCCACCAGGGGAACCCCCAATAAAATAGCTGCTGCTACTGCTGCTAAGTCACTTCAGTCGTGTCCGACTCTGTGTGACCCCACAGACAGAAGCCCACCAGGCTCCCCCGTCCCTGGGATTCTCCAGGCAAGAACACTGGAGTGGGTTGCCATTTCCTTCTCCAATGTGTGAAAGTGAAAGTGAAGTCTCTCAGTCGTGTCTGACCCTTAGCGACCCCACGGACTGCAGCCTACCAGGCTCCTCCATCCATGGGATTTTCTAGGCAAGAGTACTGGAGTGACTTGCCATTGCCTTCTTCGCAATGGAATAGCATTCAGTGCTAAAAAGAAATGGGTTATCAAGACACAAAAAGACATGGAGAACTCTTAAATGGTTATTACTGTGTGATAGAAGCCCATGTGATTCCAATTATATGATGTTCTAGGAAAGACAAACTAGGGATAGTAAAAATACAATTAGATGCCAGGGATTAAGGGATAGAAAAGAATGAATAGCCAAGGAATGTATAGAGTACAGAGGATTTTTAGGGTGATGGAACTTCTCTGTGTGATTCTCTTATAGTAGATAAATATCGTTATATATTTATCAACACCTATAGAAACATGCAACATCAAGAATGAGCCCTAATATAAATGTGTCAATCTAGGTTCATTAATTATAGCAAGTGTATAACTCTGTCATGGCTGTTGATTGTAGGAGAGACTAGGCATCTGTAGGGAGAGGAAGAATAGTAGGCATATATAGGGATCTCTGTACTTTTTCTAAATTTTTCTATGAACATAAAACTGCTATAAAAATAGTCTGGTTTAAAAAAAATGTATGTCCCTTGCAATATTTGGTATGACTGTATTATATTTTTCTTATTTCTTCTAAATTGCATGCTTTTTAAAAACCTTTTCATATTTTTAATTAACCATCTTTTTCTCTGTGTTTAAAAATAACATGTGTTACTTTTAAAGATTAGAAAATATTCAACTTTGTTGTAGCTGTTTTCTGTTGTATTTTACTTTATGCCCTGATGTCTTCATGGATGTATACCTCAAATATGTAAGAAAATACTTTTACTTGTGGCTTTATAAGTGTCAGTAATTACTCACTCCTTAAAACTATCTTCCATGCCAGTTCAGGAAATTTTCACAAAGAGTATTTTACACCTGTGATATGAATTTGTTGTGAGGAGGTTGTTTCAAAATTGGGATAGAGGGAGGTCAAGGTATTTTTAGCTTTTCTTTTACCTTACTCCCCAGAACTACCCCCGACAGATACCACAAGCAAAGAACTTTATTTAGTTCCAAATTTAAGAATAGTGGCTATAAATGAAGGCATTTGTCAAGGACAAGGAGATTTAAATTGGAGTATATTTTGAAATAGAGGAAGTCATCTGTATAATAAGGCATGCTGCTGTAGGGTAAAATGTATAATGTCAATTTTCAGATTCTTTTTCCGTATCTTAGGATTTTGAGCTATAGGTTTGAAATATACAATTATTGTCAGAAGGTCCTAAGCTCACAGAAAAATTATAAAAGACATTTGATGGGTGTTTTCCCAGTCTTTTCATTTCCAAGGCAGATAATTATATGAAATTGTAACAATCACTGTAGTGCTTTAGGATGAATTGCCTGAGCAGAACTATAATAGCTTGAGCAGCATGTTGCTGTCATCCAGTATCTTGGCACTGCTTTCAGGTTAAAACTCTTCTCATTAAAATACTAGCATTATGAAAGCAGATCAGCAAAGCTAGACTGTAAACAAAGTAAATTTATTTTATTTGCTATTCTTGTGTCACATAGATAGAATGAAGCATAATAATTAAGAATGTGGGATTTGTATCCCATTTGCCTATGTTCAAACTGTGACTTCTTCACTTTCTCTTTCCTTTTTATTTTTTATTTTGGCTGTGCTAGGGCTTCATTGTGGGGCACAGGTTTCTCTTGCTTCTTCACTTTCTAGCCTGTAATCATATACTATTCCTTCTCTGAAACTCAATTTCTCATACATATATTCAGTTCAGTTCAGTTCAGTCACTCAGTCGTGTCCGACTCTTTGCGACCCCATGAATCACAGCATGCCATCCACCCTGTCCATCACCAACTCCTGGAGTTTACCCAAACTCATGTCCATCGAGTTGGTGATGCCATCCAACCGTATCATCCTCTGTCGTCCCCTTCTCCTCCTGCCCCCAATCCCTCCCAGCATCAGAGTCTTTTCCAGTGAGTCAACTCTTTGCATAAGGTGGCCAAAGTATTGGAGTTTCAACTTTAGCTTCAGCCCTTCCAATGAACACCCAGGACTGATCTCCTTTAGAATGGACTGGCTGGATCTCCTTGCAGTCCAAGGGACTCTCAAGAGTCTTCTCCAGCACCACAGTTCAAAAGCATCAATTCTTCGGCAATCAGCTTTCTTCACAGTCCAACTCACATCCATACATGACCACGGGAAAAACCATAGCCTTGACTTGACAGACCTTCGTTGGCAAAGTAATGTCTCTGCTTTTTAATATGCTATCTAGGTTGATCATAACTTTCCTTCCAAGGAGTGTCTTTTAATTTCATAGCTGCAATCACCATCTGCAATGATTTTGGAGCCCCCCAAAAAATAAAGTCTGACACTGTTTCCCCATTCATTTCCTATGAAGTTATAGGAACAGATGCCATGATCTTAGAGTTGTTAATAGTATCTTCTTCAGAAGAACAGTGTAAAATTAAAGTCCTATAAAGTTTTTGGTGGGGCTTCCCAGGTGGCTCAGTGGTAAAGAATCCACCTGCCAATGCAGGAGACATGGGTTCAACCCCAGGGTAGGGAAGATCCCCTGGAGAAGGAAACAGCAACCCATTTCATTATTCTTGCCTGAGAAATCCCATGGACAGAGGAGCCTGACAGGCTACAGTCAGACCCAACTTAGCGAGTAAATAACAATAACAACAGACTTCCTCAAACAGTGTTTGAAGAACACTGATCTCCAACAGTGTTCAGCATAGGAAGTACTCAAAAATTGACTGCTGTTAATAACATTATTTTACTTTTATTGTTAAGCAGTTAGTAGTTATGTTGTTCTTTTACCACTTAGTTTGAGAGATATCTTGAAAAATTGAAAGATAATCAAGTTTATTATCTCCCATTTTCTTTACCAATAGCTGACCGTTCACAAAAATTGCTGTCTCCAACACAAGTGGAAAGAGGTTAATTATAAACTAAGCTATTTTAGTAACTTTTTTGCATGTGTAATTTTTGCTTTATTATTTTGTACTTATTCAACATGTTTACTAAATTGTTAATACTTTCATTACTAATGATAATTATACTATAAAATATACATCAAAGATTTATAAAAATATTCATAATTGTTCACTCACGCAAAAGTTAAAAGTTAAACTGTTAAAAGTTTCCCAAACATTGACTGAGAGTAGCTCACAATATTTTGCTAACTGAAAGCACAATAAAATGCTATATGCATATTTATGTATCTTTTTTTTTTTATTTTACAGTTAAAAGTATTTTTATTAAAAAAGCACAAATGCAAAGAAATGAACAGAGGAAAATTTATGCATCGAACCTGGACTGGTCATTTATGATAATATACATGCTACAATTCCATTCTCCCCAATCATTCCACCTTCACCCTCTCCCACAGAGTCCCAAAGACTGTTCTAAATGCCTATGTCTCTTTCGCAGTCTCTTATACAGGGTTCAGGTTACCATTTTTCTAAATTCCATATATATGCGTTAATATACAGTATTGATGTTCTTCTTTCTGGCTTACTTCACTCTGTATAATTGGCTCCAATTTCATCCACCTCATTAAAACTGATTCAAATGCATTCTTTTTGATGGCTGAGAAATACTCCATTGTGTATATGTACCAAAGCTTTCTTATCCATTCATCTGCAGATGGACATCTAGGTTGCTTCCATGTCCTGGCTATTATAAACAGTGCTGCAATGAACATTGGAGTACATGTGTCTCTTTCAATTCTGGTTTCCTCGGTGTGTATGCCCAGGAGTGCGATCGCTGGATCATAGGGCAGTTCTATTTCCAGTTTTCTGAGGAATCTCCACACTGTTCTCCATAGTGGCTGTACTAGTTTGCATTCCCACCAACGGTGTAAGAGGGTTCTCTTTTCTCCACACTCTCTCCAGCATTTATTGCATGTAGACTTTTGGATAGCAGCCATTCTGACTGGTGTGAAATGGTATCTCATTGTGGTTTTGATTTGCATTTCTCTGATGATGAGGGATGTTGAGCATTTTTTCATGTGTTTGTTAGCCATCTTTATGTCTTCTTTGGAGAAATGTCTGTTTAGTTCTTTGGCCCATTTTTTGATTGGGTCACTTAGTTTTCTGGAATTAAGCTGCAGGAGCTGCTTGTATAATTTGGAGATTAATCCTTTATCAGTTGCTTCATTTGCTATTATTTTCTCCCATTCTGAAGGCTGTCTTTTCACCTTGCTTAGAGTTTCCTTTGCTGTGCAGAAGCTTTTGATTTTAATTAGGTCCCATTTGTTTATTTTTGCTTTTATTTCCAATATTCTGGGAGGTGGGTCTTGGAGGATCCTGCTGTGATTTATGTCGGAGAGTGTTTTGCCTACGTTCTCCTCTAGGAGTTTTATAGTTTCTGGTCTTACATTTAGATCTTTAATCCATTTTGAGTTTATTTTGGTGTATGGTGTTAGGAAGTGTTCTAGTTTCATTCTTTTACAAGTGGCTGACCAGTTTTCCCAGCACCACTTGTTAAAGAGACTGTCTTTTCTCCATTTTATATTCTTGCCTCCTTTGTCGAAGATAAGGTGTCCATAGGAGCGTGGGTTTATCTCTGGGCTTTCTATTTTGTTCCATTGATCTATATTTCTGTCTTTATGCCAGTACCATACTGTCTTGATGACTGTGGCTTTGTAATAGAGCCTGAAGTCCGGCAGGTTAATTCCCCCAGTTCCATTCTTCTTCCTCAAAATTGCTTTGGCTATTCGAGGTTTTTTGTATTTCCATGCAAATTGTGAGATTATTTGTTCTAGTTCTGTGAAAAATATTGTTGGTAGCTTGATAGGGATTGCATTGAATGTATAGATTACTTTGGGTAGTATACTCATTTTTACAATATTTATTCTTCCAATCCACGAACACGGTATATTTCTCCATCTATTAGTGTCCTCTTTGATTACTTTCACTAGTGTTTTGTAGTTTTCTATGTACAAGTCTTTTGTTTCCTTAGGTAGATATATTCCTAAGTATTTAATTCTTTTTGTTGCAACAGTGAATGGAATAGTTTCCTTAATTTCTCTTTCTATTTTCTCATTATTAGTGTATAGAAATGCAAGGGATTTCTGTGTGTTGATTTTATATCCTGCAACGTTACTGTAATCATTGATTAGCTCTAGTAGTTTTCTGGTAGAGTCTTTAGGGTTTTCTGTGTAGAGGATCATGTCATCAGCAAACAGTGAAAGCTTTACTTCTTCTTTTCCAATTTGTATTCCTTTTATGTCTTTTTCTGCTCTGATTGCTGTGGCCAAAACTTCCAGAACTATGTTGAATAGTAGTGGTGAGAGTGGGCACCCTTGTCTTGTTCCTGACTTTAGGGGAAATGCTTTCAGTTTTTCACCATTGAGGATAATGTTTGCTGTGGGTTTGTCATATATAGCTTTTATTATGTTGAGGTATGTCCCTTCAATTCCCACTTTCTGGAGGGTTTTTATCAAAAATGGATGTTGAATTTTGTCGAAGGCTTTCTCTGCATCTATTGAGATAATCATATGATTTTTATTTTTCAGTTTGTTAATGTGGTGTATTACGTTGATTGATTTGCGGATATTGAAGAATCCTTGCATTCCTGGGATAAAGCCCACTTGGTCATGATGTATGATCTTCTTAATGTGTTGTTGGATTCTGATTGCTAGAATTTTGTTAAGGATTTTTGCATCTATGTTCATCAGTGATATTGGCCTATAGTTTTCTTTTTTTGTGGGGTCTTTACCAGGTTTTGGGATTAGGGTGATGGTGGCCTCATAGAATGAGTTTGTAAGTTTCCCTTCCTCAGCTATTTTCTGGAAGAGTTTGAGTAGAATAGGTGTTAGCTCTTCTCTAAATTTTTGGTAGAATTCAGCTGTGAAGCCGTCTGGACCTGGGCTTTTGTTTGCTGGGAGATTTTTGATTACAGTTTCAATTTCCGTGCTTGTGATGGGTTTGTTCAGATTTTCTATTTCTTCCTGGTTCAGTTTTGGAAAGTTGTACTTTTCTAGGAATTTGTCCATTTCTTCCAGGTTATTCATTTTATTGCCATATAATTGCTGATAGTATTCTCTAATAATCCTTTGTATTTCTGTGTTGTCAGTTGTGATCTCTCCATTTTCATTTCTAATTTTATTGATTTGGTTCTTCTCCCTTTGTTTCTTGATGAGTCTGGCTAGTGGTTTGTCAATTTTATTCACCTTCTCAAAGAACCAGCTTTTGGCTTTGTTGATTTTTGCTATGGTCTCTTTTCTTTCTTTTGCATTTATCTCTGCCCTAATTTTTATGATTTCTTTCCTTCTACTGACCCTGGGGTTCTTCATTTCTTCCTTTTCTAGTTGCTTTAGATGTAGAGTTAGGTTATTTAGTTGACTTTTTTCTTGTTTCTTGAGGTGTGCCTGTATTGCTATGAACTTCCCCCTTAGCACTGCTTTTACAGTGTCCCAGAGGTTTTGGGTTGTTGTGTTTTCATTTTCATTCATTTCTATGCATATTTTGATTTCTCTTTTGATTTCTTCTATAATTTGTTCATTATTCAGCAGCGTGTTGTTCAGTCTCCATATGTTGGCACTTTTAATAGTTATTCTCCTGTAATTGAGATCTAATCTTACTGCATTGTGGTCAGAAAAGATGCTTGGAATGATTTCAATTTTTTTGAATTTACCTAGGCTAGATTTATGTCCCAGGATGTGACCTATCCTGGAAAAGGTTCCGTGTGCGCTTGAGAAAAAAGTGAAATTCATTGTTTTGGGGTGAAATGTCCTATAGATATCTATTAGGCCTAACTGTTCTATTATATCATTTAAAGATTGTGTTTCCTTGTTAATTTTCTGTTTAATTGATCTATCCATAGATGTAAGTGGGGTGTTAAAATCTCTCACTATTATTGTGTTATTGTTAATTTCCCCTTTCATACTTGTTAGTAATTGTCTTACATATTGCGGTGCTCCTATGTTAGGTGCATAAATATTTATAATTGTTATATCTTCTTCTTGGATTGATCCTTTGATCATTATGTAGTTTCCTTCTTTGTCTCGTTTCACAGCCTTTGTTTTAAAGTCTATTTTATCTGATATGAGTATTGCTACTCCTGCTTTCTTTTGGTCTCTATTTGCATGGACTATCTTTTTCCAGCCCTTTACTTTCAGTCTGTATGCATCCCTCGTTTTGAGGTGGGTCTCTTGTAGACAACATATATGGGGGTTTTGTTTTTGTATCCATTCAGCCAGCCTTTGTCTTTTGGTTGGGGCATTCAACCCATTAACGTTTAAGGTAATTATTGAAAAGTACGATCCTGTAGCCATTTTCTTTATTGCTTTGGGTTCAAGTTTATACACTCTATCTGTGATTCCTGTCTATAGAAGATCCTTTAGCATTTGTTGGAGAGCTGGTTTGGTTATGCTGAATTCCCTCAGCTTTTGCTTGTCTGTAAAACTTTTGATTTCTCCTTCATATTTGAATGAGATCCTTGCTGGGTATAGTAATCTGGGCTGTAGGTTATTTTCTTTCATCACTTTAAGTATATCTTGCCACTCCCTTCTGGCCTGAAGAGTTTCTGTTGAAAGATCAGCTGTTATCCTTATGGGAATCCCCTTGAGTGTTATTTGCTGCTTTTCCCTTGCTGCTTTTAATATTTGTTCTTTGTGTTTGATCTTTGTTAATTTGATTAATATGTGTCTTGGAGTATTGCGCCTTGGGTTTATCCTGTTGGGGACTCTCTGGATTTCTTGGACTTGGGTGATTATTTCTTTCCCTATTTTAGGGAAGTTTTCAACTATTATCTCCTCAAGTTTTCTCTCATGGTCTTTCTTTTTGTCTTCTTCTTCTGGGACTCCTATGATTCGAATGTTGGAGCGTTTAACATTGTCCCAGAGGTCTCTAATATTGTCCTCATTTCTTTTAATTCGTTTTTCTTTTTTCCTCTCTGTTTCATTTATTTCTACAATTCTATCTTCTAGTTCGCTTATCCTGTCTTCTGCCTCTGTTATTCTACTGCTTGTTCCCTCCAGAGTGTTTCTGATCTCATCTATTGCATTATTCATTGTATATTGACTCTTTTTTATTTCTTCTAAGTCCTTATTAAATCTTTCTTCCATCTTCTCAATCCTTTTCTCCAGGTTATTTATCTGTAACTCCATTTTACTTTCAAGATTTTGAATCATTTTCACCATCAAAATTTGAAATTCTTTATCAGGTAGATTCCCTATATCTTCTTCTTTTGTTTGTGTTGGTGGGCAATTATCTTGTTCCTTCACTTGCTGGGTATTTCTCTGCCTCTTCATCTTGCTTATATTGCTTTGCTTGGGGTGGCCTTTCCCTCTTCTTGCAGTTTGTGGAGTTCTCTTTATTATGTGGTTTCTTCGCTGTGTGTGGGGTTGGACAGGTGACTTGTCCGGGTTCCCTGTTTAGGGAAGCATGTGTCAGTGTTCTGGTGGGTGGAGCTGGATTTCTTCTCTTTCCTTTAGAAGACAATGGGTTGCTTTTCTGGGAGCCTGATGTCCTCTGCCAGTATTCAGAAGTTGTTTTGTGGACTTTACTCCACGTTCAAATGTTCTTTTGATGAATTTGTGGGGAAGAAAGTCGTCTCGCCGTCTTGTTCCTTCCTCCCCAGAACACTGGACTCTTATATTCCACTTGGTCATGGAGTATCTCCTCCCAGCTGCTCCAGCAAGGCGCAGCCGCTGTACCTTACCCTGGACGAGGGGTATCTCCCCAAGGCCGCCCCTCCTGCTTTGAATGTGGATCAGCTCCTCTCGGCCCTCCGGTGCCCAAGCAGCCACCGCCTCCTGGACGTGGTACAGCTCCTCCCGGCCACCGCCCCAACCCTGGGCGCGGGGCAGCTCCTCTCAGCCACAATTCTGCACGTGGTCGGTTGCGCCGGGAGCCGGGCGTCTCTCGCGTCTGCGCCGCCGGGAGCCGGGCGTCTCTCGCGTCTGCGCCGCCGGGAGCCGGGCGTCTCTCGCGTCTGCGCCGCCGGGAGCCGGGCGTCTCTCGCGTCTGCGCCGCCGGGAGCCGGGCGTCTCTCCCATATTTATGTATCTTAAATGTCTTTTAAGGAGGCCAGGCTACTAAGCTTTTAAGTGTATCTCATAATGACACATATCATTATTATGCAAATGAATTATGATTAGCATATTTAAATTATGTTTACCTCTTATGACTTAAAGAGAATATTCCAAATTATTGCACACATTTGCAGACTTGTATATTTCCGAGGCCCTTAAAAAAATGATTATACATCATGTACCTCATACCAACAAGTAAACTAAGGTTTATAGTTATAATTTCTGGAGAAATCCAACTAAAGGAACTCTGGATATTCAAAATTTAAAAACAAACACACGAAAATATAAATATGTACATAAATATAAAATATTGTTCAGTATTGTTTCAAGAATATTGTCTATTCTTGAAAAATAAAAGATAACAAGAAGCTTAATAACTCACATTCCCTTTCTAAATAGCTAACCATTCATGGTTGTTGGCACCTCTATTTTTTTTAAACTCACTTTTTCATAGTTTTATTGATGTATAATTAACTTAGTATATTAAATTAATTTCATGTTTACAGCTAATGCTTTGAAATATGCCTTAACTGCAAAATAATTACCACAATAAGTTTAGTTAACAACCATCACCTCACAAAATTACATTTTCCACCTTATGGGAAGAACTTAAAATTTTTCAAAATTTATGTATCATTTAATTGAGGGATAATTGCTTTACAGAATAGTGTTGGTTTCTACCAGATATCAACATGAATCAACCATAGGTAAACATATGTCCCCTCCCTTTTGAAACTCCCTCCCAATTCCCTCTTCATCTCACCCCTCTAGGTTGTTACAGAGCCTCATTTGAGTTCCCTGAGTCATATAGCAAATTATCATTGACTATCTATTTTACTTATTTACTTATTTTAATGTAAGTTTACATGTTACTCTCTCTATACATTCCACCCTCTCTTTCCTCATCCCCACCATTTCCATAAGTCTGTTCTCTAGGTCTGTTTCTCCACTGTGCCCAACAAAAGATTTCATCAGTACCATCTTTCTAGATTCCATATATATGCATTGCTGCTGCTGCTGCTAAGTCGCTTCAGTCGTGTGCAATTCTGTGCCACTCCATAGACGGCAGCCCACCAGGCTCCCTCGTCCCTGGGATTCTCCAGACAAGAACACTGGAGTGGGTTGCCATTTCCTTCTCCAATGCATGAAAGTGAAAATTGAAAGGGGAGTAGGTCACTCGTGTCCAATTCCAAAGGATCCCATGGACTGCAGCCTACCAGGCTTCTAGGTCCATGGGATTTTCCAGGCAAGAGTACTGGAGTGGGTTGCCATTGCCTTCTCCATATGTATGCATTCAGTTCACTTCAGTCGCTCAGTCATGTCCGACTCTCCGTGACCCCTTGAATCACAGCATGCCAGGTCTCCCTGTCCATCACCAACTCCCGGACGTCACTCAAACTCATGTCCACAGAGTCGGTGATGCCATCCAGCCATCTCATTCTCTGTCGTCCCCTTCTCCTCCCGCCCCCAACCATGACCAGAATCAGAGTCTTTTCCAGTGAGTCAACTCATCGCATGAGGTGGCCAAAGTATTGCAGTTTCAGCTTTAGCATCAGTCCTTCCAATGAACACCCAGGATTGATTTCCTTTAGAATGGACTGGTTGGATCTCCTTGCAGTACAAGGGACTCTCAAGAGTCTTCTCCAACACCACAGTTCAAAAGCATCAATTCTTCAGAGCTCAGCTTGCTTCCAGTCCAACTCTCACATCCATACATGACCACGGGAAAAACCATAGCCTGGACTAGACGGACCTTGGTTGGCAAAGTAATGTCTCTGCTTTGTAATATACTATCAAGGTTGGTCATAACTTTCCTTCCAAGGAGTAAGCGTCTTTTAATTTCATGGCTGCAATCAGCATCTGCAGTGATTTTGGAGCCCCAAAAAATAAAGTCTGACACTGTTTCCACTGTTTCCCCATCTATTTCCCATGAAGTGATGGGACTGTATGCCATGATCTTAGTTTTTCTAATGCTGAGCTTTAAGCCAACTTTTTCACTCTCCTCTTTCACTTTCATCAAGAGGCTTTTGAGTTCCTCTTCACTTTCTGTCATGAGGGCAGTGTCATCTGCATTTCTGAGGTTATTGATATTTCTCCCAGCAATCTTGATTCAAGCTTATGCTTCTTCTAGCCCAGTGTTTCTCATGATGTACTCTGCATGTGAGTTAAATAAGCAGGGTGACAATATACAGCCTTGGCATACTCCTTTTCCTATTTGGAACCAGTCTGTTGTTCCATGTCCAGTTCTAACTGTAGCTTCCTGACCTGCATATATGTTTCTTAAGAGGCAGGTCAGGTGGTCTGGTTTTCCTATCTCTTTCAAAATATTCCAGTTTATTGTGATCCACAGAGTCAAAGGCTTTGGCATAGTCAGTAAAGCAGAAATAGATGTTTTTCTGGAACTCTGGCTTTTTTGATGATCCAGTGGATGTTAGCAATTTGATCTGTGGTTCCTCTGCCTTTTCTAAAACCAGCTTGAACATCTGGAAGTTCACGGTTCATGTATTGCTGAAGCCTGGCTTGGAGAATTTTGAGCACGACTTTACTAGCGTGTGAGATTAGTGAAATTGTGCAGTTGTTTGAGCATTCTTTGGCATTGCCTTTCTTTGGGATTGGAATGAAAACTGACATTTTCCAGTCCTGTGGCCATTGCTGAGTTTTCCAAATTTGCTGGCATATTGAGTGCAGCACTTTCACAGCGTCATCTTTCAGGATTTGAAATAGCTCAATTGGAATTTCATCACCTCCACTAGCTTTGTTCATAGTGATGCTTTCTAAGGCCCACTTGACTTCACATTCCAAGATGTCTGGCTCTAGGTGAGTGATCACACCATCGTGATTAACTTGGTAGTGAAGATCTTTTTTGTACAGTTCTTCTGTGTATTCTTGCCACCTCTTCTTAATATCTTCTGCTTTTGTTAGGTCCATACCATTTCTGTCCTTTATTGAGCTCATCTTTGCACAGAATGTTCCCTTGGAATCTCTAATTTTCTTGAAGAGATCTCTCAATTCACTTTAGTAGCTCCGTCGTGTCCGACTGTTTGTGACCCCATGAATCACAGCATGCCAGGCCTCCCTGTCCATCACCAACACCCGGAGTTCACTCAAACTCATGTCCATTGAGTCGGTGATGCCATCCAGCCATCTCATTCTCTGTCGTCCCGTTCTCCTCCTGCCCCCAATCCCTCCCAGCATCAGAGTCTTCTCCAGTGAGTCAACTTGTCTCATGAGGTGGCCAAAGTATTGGAGCTTCAGCTTTAGCATCAGTCCTTCCAATGAAAACCCAAGATTGATCTACTTTAGAATGGCCTGGTTGGATCTCCTTGCAGTCCAAGGGATTCTCAAGAGTCTTCTCCATCACCACAGTTCAAAAGCATCAATTCTTTGGCGATCAGCTTTCTTCACAGTCCAACTCTGTCATCCATACATGACCACTGGAAAAACCATAGCCTTGACTAGACGGACCTTTGTTGGCAAAGTAATGTCTGTGCTCTTCAATATACTATCTAGTTGGTCATAACTTTCCTTCCAAGGGTCTTTCTTATTCTGTTGTTTTCCTCTATTTCTTTGCATTGATCGCTGAGGAAGGCTTTCTTTTGTCTCCTTGCTATTCTTTGGAACTCTGCATTCAGATGCTTATATCTTTCCTTTTCTTCTTTGATTTTTGCTTCTCTTCTTTTCACAACTATTTTTAAAGCCTCCTCAGACAGCCATTTTGCTTTTCTGCATTTCTTTTATTTAACTAATCTGTGCCATTATTATTTTTCTTGCCTCCCTGGTTTATCAGTTACTTAAAAAGTAATCCCCCTGCAATGCAGGAGACCCTGGTTTGATTCCTGGGTCAGGAAATTCCCCTGGGGAAGGGGTAGGCTACGCACTCTATTGTTCTTGGTCTTTTCTGGTGGCTCAGATGATAAATAATTCGCCTGCAACGTGGGAGACCTGGGTTCAATCCCTGGGTTGGGATGATAACTTGGAGGAGGTGATGGCAGTCCACTCCTTTGTTCTTGCCTGGAAAATCCCCATGGACAGAAAAGCCTGGTGGGTTATACTCCAGGGGATTGCAAAGAGTCAGACATGACAGTGACTAAGCCACAACATGCTTAGCATCAAGCTGAACTATTGAAATCTTTACCTATACTTGTGAGTTTTCATTCTTTTAAACTATTTATGACTTTTAGTTCTTATTGTCCTTTCTGTTTTATCAAATCTGATAATCTCTAATTAGAAAGTTGGACCATTTACACATAATGTGATCACTCATATTAGATAATTCTATCTTGTTATTTCTTTTCTATTTAATCCAACTGAGTATAAGAAGGAGTAATAAGCAGCAGAACAGTGATTCAAATTCATGTTGAGTATATTCTAAGGGCTATATTTTAATTACTTCTTCATGTAAATGTCCAGAGCTGTGAAGGAGACAAGCATTGTTCATTCACTCAATTATTCACTCTCTGGATCTATGTTTAACTGGTGAAACATTTGATTTGAATTTAGCAGTATGTATATATATACAGACACATGCCACAGTATCAGTACCTGATGGGTGAGAACTTCTATTTCAACTAGGTACAAATGAGAACTAAATCTGTTATTTATAATATATATTTTATATGTATAGGGCTTCCGTGGTGGCTCAGTGGTAAAGAATCTTCCTGTACTACAGGAGAAATTGGTTGGATCCCTGAGTCAGGAAGATCCTCTAGAGAAGGAAATGACAACCCATTCCAGCCTTCTTTCCTGGGAAATTCCGTGGACAGAGGATCCTGGTGGGCTATAGTCCATGGGGTCACAAGATGGTATATACAAGTTAGCACCTAAACAACAACATATATATATGTGTGTGTGTGTGTGTGTGTGTGTGTGTGTGTTTATATATGTTTATAATCAATCTCTTCAGTATGCAGTTATGGAAATGGCTTCTAGGAATCTCCTTCATCCATTGTATGGATACATCCTAACTGTAACCTTAAAAAGGATGTGCACTGTGGTGCCACACACTGGAAGGATGGAGTACAAAAGAGGAGGAACAAAACTTGAAATGAACACAAACAGGAGACAGTTTGTAGAAAAATTTACCTATCATAATATGAAAGATTTAGTTCTCATTGATGCATAGTTGAAATAGAAGTTCTCACCTGTCAAGAATTGATACTGTGGTATATAAAATTGTAAACATGGAATCTATTCATTTTTCTTATTTGATTGGCAAAACCTAAAACTAAAATGGTCAGACTCTATGTGTTTGACAGGCACACAAACCAGAGTACTTCTGTATGTAAATTTTATGGCTTACCTATCAAAAATACATAATAAAGAAATCCCAATTATGAAATGAGACTGAATTATCTTTCTACTATCTCTTTAGAAAACTACATTACAAAATTATTTTTATATGAAAAGACAATTAGAATATTCAGCAAACACAGAGGAAAAAACTCTAGAGTAGTTCAAGAAGTTAATAATAATATAATATTATGTTGTTTTCCTCTATGTTATGATGTTCTTAGAATGCATGTTTTCTAAAATGTGTACTTTTTATGATTTCTTAGTTCATTCTAAATAGTATCACTTTCGTGTATAATTTGTTTTTGATATTTTATCCTCTTTAACAGAGTTTCAAAATATCTGATTCTCTGATTGTGTAGCAGAAGCTTATACAAAAAAGCAAATGTTAGGAAATGATATTTGAAAGCTAATGCAAAGCCAGATTCTGTTGGACTTTTAGGCTATAGGAACAAATTGAAATTGTAATCCTTATAGCTAGCACTAGGCTTGTGTTAACAAAAAAAAGTCATTCAGGTTCCTGTGTGAAGAATAAACTAGGGAGAGGCAGTAAGCATAGAATCAGATACCAAATGGAAATTTATTTTATTATTCAGGCTTAGGATGATGGTGAAATGGTCCAGAATTTCATGGTGAAGCTGGGAAGATGTTGAAAACTTAGAGAAAGTGGAGAAATAAAATTCTATAAACAAACTAGTTTTGTTTGTTTGTTTTTACTTTTTAAAAAAAGTACATTAACTATTTGGAATATGTAGAGGAGGCAAATCATATAGATCTCATGAGTATCTGTTTTCAGACTCTGGGTAAATAGTTTTTCCATTTACGAATATTGGAAAATAAAACTTAAAGGGACATTTGTGGCTTGTGCAATGCTTGTATCAGGATATACGTAAGAAGTAGGGTATGTTCAACAGTACCAGATTCTCCTGAGATAATGAGATGAAGACAGAACCCGCTCATCAGATTTAAAAATAAAACTACTTTGGCAAGGACATGCTTCCTAATCTGGAGGAGTAAGAGGCTTTTGCTGCATTGGAATGGTCTGAAAACTAAATAAGCTGTGGGGAGGTGCTGCTTTATAAGAAATGCTATTAATATCAAGAAGTGTTTACTGAAGATGAGCAGAGAAATGGGGAAATATGGAGGGGAATATGATGTTTAAAAAGAAATAGGTGGGGAATCTATTCTGGGTTATTATAAGAATAGAAAAATTCATGTATACTGAGAATAAACAAATGGAAATTGACAGTTTGTTGATGGGAGGGAGAGAACACTACCAAAGTAGTGATGAATGTTTTAAACAACCATGACATAACAATTCAAATATAAGTAGTTTATTTGAGAGATGCAGACACACTGGTAGGACAGTGGAAAATTGAAATAGGAAAAAGAAAGAAGCCCCAAAATGTTATCAAGCCAGTAACAGTATGAGAAATAGTGAAGAACACACATTTGTTATTGTATCCAAAAGATGGGAAGTTGGTACGGACTATTTAAGACTCCCAGTTGGGAGTTCTCTGCTCTGATGGCATCTACTAGCATTCCCCAGAGAAAGCCCTCAGGCAGAGGGATGGATAGTGGCAACTGGAAGTTGTCCTGAAAGTGAAGTGAAAGTGTGTCCCACATTTTGCAACCCCATGGACGATCCAGTTCATGGAATTCTCCAGGCCTTCTCCCGGGGATCTTCCCAATCTAGGGATCAAACCCAGGTCTCCTGCATTGCAGGTGGATTCTTTACCAGCTAAGCCACAAGGGAAACCTGGAAGTTGTCCTGGATAGCAGATACCAGAACTGTTAAGGCCTTAAGGATATGTTGGCTTAAAGCTTAACATTTAGAAAACTAATATCATGGCATCTGGTCCAATCACATCATAGCAAATAGAAGGGGAAACAATGGAAACAGTGAGAGTCTTTATTTTCTTGGGCTCCAAAATCACTGCAGATAGTGACTGCAGCCATGAAATTAAAAGACACTTGCTCATTGGAAGAAAAGCTATGACCAACCTAGACAGCTTACTAAAAAGTAGAGACATTACTTTGCCAACAAGGTCCATCTAGTCAAACTATGGTTTTTCCAGTAGTTATGGATGGATATGAGAGTTGGACTATGACAAAACTGAGTGCCAAAGTATTGATGCGTTTGAACTGTGGTGCTGGAGAAGACTCTTGAGAGTCCCTTGGACAGCAAGGAGATCCAACCAGTCCATCCTAAGGGAAATCAGTCCTAAATATTCATTGGAAGGACTGATGCTGAAGCTGAAACTTTAGTACTTTGGCCACCTGATGTGAAGAACTGACACTGGAAAAGACCCTCATGCTGGGAAGGATTGAGGGTGGGAGGAGAAGGGGACAACAGAAGATGAGATGGTTGGATGGCATCACTGACTCAATGGACATGAGTTTAAGTAAACTCCAGGAGATGGTGATAAACAGGGAGGCCTGGTGTGCTGTGATTCATGGGGTCACGAAGAGTCCGACGTGACTGAGCAATTTAACTAGGGCTATAAATGGAGCACCTACAATATTGTCCAAGTCAAAAAGCATAAACAAGTTATACAACTGAGTATTTAAATCTTAGGTCAAAGAATATATTTGTACGTAAGAAATTAAATTTTACAATTTTTATACCACAAATTTTCTCATTTGAACAATTTAAAAGTAATTATTATAGTGATAAAATACATGAAAAGTGTCATATTTAAGTTGTTTCCCTCATTTGAATGTTTGGACCAAATACATTGCAGAATAAAAGCATTGGTTATTCACATAAAGTGACAAATAATATGCCATTCACTTTAGATTTAGTTATAGAATGGCATGTGCAATTTATTAAATGTTTTGTCATTTTGCCTGATACAATTACCCAATATTGAGACTACCAATGATAAAATTGAAAGAGATGGGAAAATGTCCTTTGTTACTATTTAAATTAATTTTTAAAAATTTGAAACAGAATGACTATAATTGTTCTTTAGTTGCAAATGAAAAAATATGAAAAAAAATATGTAAGTGGAAACTATTTTATAAAGGCTAGCACTTGGGAAAGGAATACAATGATTAAATTCACAGTAGCTTATGAAAGGTTTTGCCCAGAGTTAAACAATCAACTAACTTAATTCAGAGAAATATAAAAAAAGGTGAAAACTACCATTTTAAATATTAATTCCTTCTACTGGAAAGGTAACAATGCTTCTTTAAACCCTTGTATCACAATCCCAGTTGGTGGCTGATGATTCTGACAAGCTGTGATGCTATCTACTTAACAAAGCCCAGAGCTTTCAAGCTATTATACAACAGTGATTTTTTGAAATGCTTGATATGAGTATAAGGTTTTATTCTAATAATGCTATCTTCAAACTCTAACACCCTGTAGTCTTAAAAAAAAGATATAACAGCCCCAGGGTCCACTGAGAATCACATTGTTTAAAATGCTAAATAACAATGACTGTTGAGGAAAATGGAGATTATATAGAAGATGATAGATTTCTAGGAATCACTTCCATACATTTTACCCAAAATAATAAGTAAATAAATAATAATAAGAAGAAAATGCTTTCACAATGGAAATAGTTAATTTTTACATAGATCTTACTCTGCCATTCTGCCATCCTTACTTACTAGTATGACAGGTAGACAACTGGCATTTGATGCTACAGCTATAAGCATTCAACAAACATATGATATTTTACAATTTGTTTTTACTTGTAGGCCCTGTTTTTCTGTATAATATTTTGTTTAAATAATAAAGTATGTCCCTTCCTACAAAGGCAACAGTTATGAAGAAACAAGAAAAGGTAGTCTACTGCTTAGAAAAGTGCAAGAATATAGAGATTGTCTTCATGATAGAGGTATGAAGTGATGGCTGAAAGCTGAGAGTAGATATTAAGGCTTTCAGGGCTGATAAAGGAAAAGAAATGACCATGAAAAGGCAATATTGCACAATATTGCCCAAGGTTTATTGGGTGGTCACTTGGACAGGACTGCCTGAGGGAGATGTGCATTTATAGCAGAAGACTTCCAGAGACAGCAGTGCAGGGCCATTGCCAAGAAATGGAAACAGAAGGGACTTTCCAGGGGATAGGGCATTTGGAGAGGGAACGTCCCTGTCCAGATGATGTCACTCAACAGCAGTGGGGGAATTCTCTGAATCAGAGGGCTCTGAAGGAGGGTAACAATTTATGGTTTTCTATAGTTAAATGGTCTGTCCTTGTATGACTAGCAGATGTTGGGTGAAGTTTCGTGTGATATGGAAAGAAGGCAGTCTCTAAATGCTGTATAGCTGATTGGGCTGTATTTCAAGTAGTTAGATGTTCAATAATTTGTGTTTTGTGCTGGTTGCTTTTGAGCTTATGATCTTAACCTCCTATGAAAAAGTAACCAACATAAGGGTCAATATACAAATGTCATTTTTAATCCATTTATGTAACAACTCTTTAGCTCTGTTTTGTTTTGCACATAATTTTGTGTGGATAATTCCTTGGACATGGCTATTTTTGTTTCCTTTCTTTGTTGTGTGGTGTCCCACACTTATGCTTTCCCTCTTGCCTCAGAATCCTTTGGTCATACCAGGGGACTGTTATGAAAGTTTCTTTGTGGCATTGGGAAGTTGTAGTTAGTGTGATTTTTTTAGGGGCAAGTGCTTGGGGGTGGGAGTGGGGGTTGCTGCTCAGTAAATACATTTCAGAATTTTGAGCCAAACTCAAGTACAGGAAATATTGTCTAAGGTTGATTGAGGAAGCTTGTGGCAGGGAAAGCCATTTCACTTTTCTGCAGGTCTACCAGCCTCCCTCTGCTGCCTGTATCCTCTGTGATGCTATGAAGGTTAAATAGATGAGGCTTAGTGCATGAAATTCTAGGAGGGGTTAATAGGGGCATCAAACATTACAGTTGAAGATGTGGTGTTGGATGCCTTGCCTTCAGACTTAGATTATGGGTTTATTCCACTATTGACCACATGTTTACGTGTGATTAGTCTCTGCTGATTAATGATTAGTCAAAATTGTTTTTGGATCTCAATGATTGGAGTAAAAGCTCATCTTGATAAGTGAGGCTTTGGGGGAAAATTGGACAGGGAGAGATATTATGCCAAGTGTACTAATATCAGATTGGAAATATCCTGTATCTCTGCTGTACAGTATAGTAGCCACATGTGACTACTGAGTAATTGAAATGAGCCTAGTGTCACTGAGAAACTGGATTTTTAATTATATTTAGTTTTTAACAAGAGTTTTATTTTAGAACAACTCTATACAGAAAAAAGTTGCAAAGATAGTAGAGAAATATTCTATATGCTTTTCACTCAGTTTACCCTATAGTTACAGTACTATAGAATGGATGCTTGTTCCCTGGAAAGACATGTCCAAAAGATAAAGCTATGACAAATCTAGATAGTGTATTAAAAAGCAGAGACATCACTTTGCTGACAAAGGTCTGTGTAGTCAAAGCTATGGTTTTTCCAGTAGTTATGCATGGATGTGAGAGTCAGACCATAAAAAGACTGAGTGCCGAACAGAATTCTGGTGCTGGAGAAGACTCTTGAGAGTCAATTAGAGATCAAGATGATCAAACCAGTCAATCCTCAAGGAAATCAACCCTGAATATTCATTGGATGGACTGATGCTGAAGCTGAAGCTCCAATAGTTTGACCACCTGATGCAAAGAGCCAGCTCCTTGGAAAAGATCCTGATGCAAGGAAAGATTGGGGGCAGAAGAAGGGGGCAGCAGAGGATGAGATGATTTGTTAGCATCACTGAGTCAATGAACATAAGTTTGAGCAAACTCTGGGAGATGGTGAAAGACAGGGAAACCTGGCATGCTGCAGTCCATGGAGTCTCAAAGAGTTGGCCATGGCTTAAGGATTGAATAACAACAATAACAACAACAAGAAACCTACAATGGTACTTAAATTTCCATATTTTATTCAGCTTTCATTAGTTTTCACTTATTATCTTTTTCTCTCCTAAGATCTTATTCAATATATATTACACTTGAAACCATGTATCTTTAGTATCCATGGCAGTTTCTCAGACTCTCCTTGTTTTTCGTAATCTTGATGGTTTTGAGGAGCATTAACTGGATATTTTGAAAATCTTGCTCAACTTGGGATTTTCTGATATTTTTCTTATGGTTAAGTCTGCACTATGGATTTCCTCATCACATTATATTAAAAATGCATGCTATCAGTATGATTTAGCAGTGGTGATTTTAACTTTGGGTTAGATACAAGGTGAAGGCGTCAATCACCAGGGTAAAAGGTGGTATTTAATGGGTATCTACAATATGGGATTATGTTTCTTTTTTCCTTTCCATATTTTATTTTTGGGAAGCAAATTACTGAGGGGAGTTTATTCTCCTGTTCAGAGAAGAGGGTATGTGAGAATTAAACTCCACCCCGGAAGGAGTTACTATGTAAAGAAAGCTTTGCAATTCATTTCACAAGACAGAGTTTTTTCCTTCTTCATTTACTTATTCAATTATTTATTTATATAAATATGAATGTTTATTTTACAGTAATGGCTTTAGTGTATGTATTTTATATATAAATTATAAATAAAGCAAATTTATATTATAAATAATATATATATATATAATATTTACTTTTTAGTTAATTTTTTTCAACAAATGGGAATCATATTGTTTCCTGTGTCATTTTCATGCCTCTTCTTATTTTCTGGCACTACAATATAGTCCAGGATAATTCTGTATTTTCTATGCCCCAGCCCTAGAGTGTCATTAGAGATTAAAATCTGGTCTTTGGGTGCACTTGTTGCTACCAGGAGGTCCTTTACCATTTTTGTTTTGAGATTATTATAGATTGAAATGCCATTGTAAGAAATAATATGAAGTCATCTCATATACCATTTATCCACCCAGGTTTTCTAAAGTCAACTTCACACTTAACTATAGTACAATATTAAAACAAAGAAGTTTACATTGCTATAATCAATAGAACTTACTCAGATCACCATTTAAAATGCAACCATTTGTGTGTGTGTGTATTTAGTTCTATGTAATTTTATCATATATATATATATTAATATATGTATATATAGGGATTCCCTGTTGGCTCAGACGGTAAAGCATCTGCCTGAAATGTGGGAGACCTGGGTTCGTTCCCTGAGTGGGGAAGATCCCCTGGAGAAGGAAATAGCAACCCACTCCAGTAGTCTTGCCTAGAACATTCCATGGATGAAGGAGCCTGGTGAGCTACAGTCCATGGGGTCGCAAAGAGTTGGAAATGAGTGACTTCCTCTTCCCTGTAAATAAAATTGACCACCAACACAGTCAAAATAGTTTCAACAAGGATTTTTCAATCTCCACTTTTATAGCCACCCCTCTTACCCCTCCCTTACCTAGTCTTTGGCAAACTCTAATCTGACCTGCCTCTTGAGAAACCTATATGCAGGTCAGGAAGCATCAGTTAGAACTGGACATGGAAAAACAGACTGGTTCCAAATAGGAAAAGGAGTTTGTCAAGGCTGTATATTGTCACCCTGCTTATTTAACTTATATGCAGAGTACATCATGAAAAATTCTGGCTGGAAGAAGCACAAGCTGGAATCAAGATTGCCAGGAGAAATATCAATAACCTCAGATATGCAGATGACACCTCCCTTATGGCAGAAAGTGAAGAGGAACTAAAAAGCCTCTTGATGAAAGTGAAAGAGAAGAGTGAAAAAGTTGGCTTGAAGCTCAACAATCAGAAAACTAAGATCATGGCATCTGGCCCATCACTTCATGGGAAATAGATGGGGAAGCAGTGGAAAGAGTGTCAGACTTTATTTTGGGGGGCTCCAAAATCACTGCAGATGCCGATTGCAGCCATGAAATTAAAAGACGCTTACTCCTTGCATGGAGAGTTATGACCAGCCTAAATAGCACATTAAAAAGCAGAGACATTACTTTACCAACAAAGGTCCGTCTAGTCAAAGCTATGGTCTTTCCAGTGGCCATGTTTGGATGTGAGAGTTGGAGTGTGAAGAAAGCTGATTGCTGAAGAATTGATGCTTTTGAACTGTGGTGTTGGAGAAGACTCTTGAGAGTCCCTTGGACTGCAAGAAGATCCAACCAGTCCATCCTAAAGGAGATCAATCCTGGGTGTTCATTGGAAGGACTGATGCTAAAGCTGAAACTCCAATACTTTGGCCACCTCATGCAAAGAGTTGACTCCTTGGAAAAGACCCTGATGCTGGAGGGATTGAGGGCAGGTGGAGAAGGGGACGACAGAGGATGAGATGGCTGGATAGCAGCACTGACTCAAAGGACATGAGTTTGAGTGAACTCTGGGAGTTGGTGATGGACAGGGAGGCCTGGCGTGCTGCGATTCATGGGGTCGCAAAGAGTCGGACACGACTGAGCGACTGAACTGAACTGAACTGAACTGAATCTGCCACAGGACTGGAAAAGGTCAGTTTTTATTCCAATCCCAAAGAATGCTGCGGTTACCATACAGTTGCACTCATCTCACACACTAGCAAAGTAATGCTCAAAATTCTCCAAGCCAGGCTCAATATTACATGAACCATGAACTTCCAAGATGTTCAACTTGGATTTAGAAAAGGCAGAGGAACCAGAGATCAAATTGCCAACATCCCTTGATCATCAAAAAAGCACAAGAGTTCCAGAAAAACATCTATTTCTGCTTTATTAACTATGCCAAAGCCTTTGACTGTGTGGATCACCACCAACTGTGGAAAATTCTTCAAGAGATGGGAATACCACATGGCCTCTTGAGAAATCTGCATGCTGGTCAGGAAACAACAGTTAAAACTGGATATGGAACAAGAGACTCGTTCACAATTGGGAAAGGACTACGTCAAGGTTGTATATTGTCACCCTGCTTATTTAACTTATATGCAGAATACATCTATTTCTTTGCATTGATCACTGAGGAAGGCTTTCTTATCTCTCCTTGCTATTCTTTGGAACTCTGCATTCAGATGCTTATATCTTTCCTTTTCTCCTTTGTGTTTCGCTTCTCTTCTTTTCACAGCTATTTCTAAGGCCTCCTCAGACAGCCATTTTGCTTTTTTGCATTTCTTTTCCATGGGGATGGTCTTGGTCCCTGTCTCCTGTACAATGTCACGAACCTCCGTCCAGAGTTCATCAGGCACTCTGTGTATCATATCTAGTCCCTTAAACCTATTTCTCACTTTCACTGTATAATCATAAGGGATTTGAGTTAGGTCATACCTGAATGGTCTAGTGGTTTTCCCTACTTTCTTCAATTTCAGTCTGAATTTGGCAATAAGGAGTTCATGATCTGAGCCACAGTCAGCTCCTGGTCTTGTTTTTGCTGACTGTATAGAGCTTCTCCATCTTTGGCTGGAAAGAATATAATCAATTGATTTCAGTGTTGACCATCTGGTGATATCCATGTGTAGAGTCTTCTCTTGTGTTGTTGGATGAGGGTGTTTGCTAATGAATGAGTGAGTGAGTGAATGAGTGAAGTCGCTCAGTCCTGTCCGACTCTTTGCGACCCTGTGGACTGTAGCCTACCAGGCTCCTCTATCCATGGGATTCTCCAGGCAAGAATACTGGAGTGGGTTGCCATTTCCTTCTCCAGGGGATCTTCCTGGCCCAGGGATTGAACCCGGTTCTCCCACATTGCAGGCAGATGCTTTAACCTGTGAACCACCAGGGAAGCACCCAGGACTAATTTCCTTTAGGATGGACCTGTTGGATTTCCTCGCAGTCCAAAGGACTCTCAAGATGGTAGTATATAGTAGTTCTATTTTTAAATATTTGAGGAGCCTCAAAACTGTTTTCCATACCAATATATACTGCTTTATTTTCCTACCAATAATGTAGAAAGGATTCAGTTTCTCCACAAACTTGCTGAAACTTATTGTCTTTTGAGTTTTTAATAGCTACCCTAACAGGTGTGAGGTGATATCTCACTGTTGTTTTGATTTGCATTTCCCTGATGATTAGCATGGCTGAGCATCTTTGATATGCCTATTGGCCACTATTTGTATATCTTCTTTGGAGAAATATCTATTCAAATCTTTTGTCCAGTGTTTGATCAGCGTGTTTTCTCACTATTGAGTGGTATGAGTCCCATATATAGTTTGGAAATTAAGTTATAAACAGGGTTTGAAAATGTTTTCTCCCATTTAGTAAATTGCCTTTTTATTCAGTTGATTATTTCTTTTGCTCTGTGGAAGATTTTTATTAATAGTTTGATGCTATCAGACTTGACTATTTTTAAATTGGTTGCCTGTTCTTTTGGTATCATATCCAAAAAAATATTTGCTAAAACCAGTGTGAAAAAAAAAATATTCCCTATGTTTTCTTTTGGTAAATTTATGGATTTAGATATTTTGTTTAACTTAATTTATGGATTTAGATATTTTGTTTGGTATATGGTGTGAGATAAGCATTCAATTTCATTGTTCTGCATGTGAATATCCGTTTTCCTAATACAATTTGTTGAAGAGATTTTATCCTTTTCCATTGTATATTATTAGAAAACTTGCTGAAGATTAGTCTATTGTGAGCCTGTGAATTCATTTTCAGGAGTGGGGGTAGGGAACTGAAATTTTCACCTCCAAGATCCAGTGTCCACCCTTGATACTTCTGTTTAACATATTACCAGAAGTCCTAATTCAAACAATTAGACAAGAGATAGGAATAAAAGACATCCAAATTGGAAAGGAAGAAGAAAGAAGTATCTGTTTGCAGAGAAAAACAACAACAAATATGTAGAAACCTGATTTAGCCTTCACACATAAATTCCTTTTATACATTGCTAGATTTAATTTACTAATATTTCTAATGCATTTTGCTTGAAGTTTATAAGTAATACTGGCTTGGAGAGTTTTTGTTGTTATTTTTTTTCTTTTTTTTTCACTGATTGTCTAATTTTGCTATTAGGATAATAACAGACTCATAAAATGAAGTGGGAAGTATTCTTTTTCCTTTTTTTTTTTTTGAAAGTATGATGTTAGCTTTCTTTAGATGTTTGGTTAAAACTTGTGAGCCCATAAGTTTCTTTTGAGGAATGCTCATTTCTGAGGGATAATTTTAATAGATATAAGTTGTTTATTTTCTTCAAGATTTCCAAAATGGCAATCCACATTTTATCCTATATTTACTTTGTTTTTATCCTTTTTGAGAAGTCAGATCTCAATGTATATTTTTCCTCTGAGTATAAATTAGCAAATATTTTCATCATTATATTTATTTAAATGCTATTTTACATGCTATCCAAAACTATGTTCTTATAGTCCTTTAGTTGACAAATTAAGAAGTTTTATTTGATTGTATTCTTTCTCCACTATTCCTTTTGTAACTCACATGTTAAGTATATAAGGTCATTGGGAAGTCTATTCATAAATGAATCTTCATATAAATTACTACATCTGAAATTTGTCACTGCACATTTATGAATTTTACTTTTATGTAATAATTCTTTCAGTTAGTTCAGTTGCTCAGTCGTGTCCAGCTCTTTGTGATCCCCATGGACTGCAGCATGCCAGGCTTCCTTGTCTTTCACCAACTCCTGGAGCCTGCTCAAACTCATGTCCATCGAGTCAGTGTTGTCATCCAACCATCTCATCATCTGTCATCCCCTTCTCCTGCCTTCAATCTTTCCAGCATCAGCGTCTTTTCTAATGAGTCAGCTCTTCACATCCGGTGGCCAAAGTACTGGACTTCAGTTTAGGCATTAGTCCTTCCAATGAATATTCAGAGTTTATTTCCTCTAGGATTGACTGGTTTGATCTCCTTGCAGAGAATTCTTTAGAGAGGTCAAAAAGATAATATTCAGTGAAAAACAGTTGGTGAGTAGAAATAAAACTGTAAGAAATTGATCACCATATCATTTGAAAATGCTTGTGGAACCAGGGCAGATTCATGTCAATGTATGGCAAAACCAATACAATAATGTAAAGTAATTAGCCTCCAATTAAATGAATTAAAAAATAAAAATTAAATAAAAAGAAGCAACCCCCCCCCAGAAAAAAAAAAAACAAAATGCTTGTGGAAGAGTATTTAAACAGTCTGTGCAAGAGAACATTATTGTAAGCATTTATGTGTGTGTATGCGTGTGTGTTCACATGTGTGCATGCCTGCTTGGAATACTAGCTAAAAATGATGAGATTAGAGTGCAGAAATTTTGTATTAGTTAAGAAGTCAGAATAAATCAAGCAGGAAATTACATGCAAACTTGATTTTAGAATTACATGTTCTAAGTAAGTGATGTTATTGCTAACTAAGCTGTTCCTATATAATCTTTTCTTATTGTATCAGTATCATTTTGGCATATGGTAACATACCTCATTTTACAAGAAAAGATAGTAATCATATTGGTATTGTATGACTGTATATATTATTTTTAATGTTTCTAATGCTTTCCATTCATAGACCATAACTTTTTCAGCTTGCCAAAATTTTTCATCCTCAGGATTAGGTTTTCTGCAAATTTATTGATGAATTTATTTTTAAGTATTTTTAGTTAACTAACAAAATAATAATGCTTCTGTTTGAAGAAATAGCTATCTTAAATAAAACATTTTCTAAATCTCCTTAAAAACTCCTAAAAGGGAGTTTTCTGGTGGTCCAGTGGTTAGGACTCAGTACTTTAACTGTTGTGACACAGGTTCAATCCCTGGTCAGGAAACTAAAATCCCACAAGCTACACAGCACAGCCAAAAATGAAATGAAATGAAAAATATGTTTTTGAAAGAAGATATCATATAACAATGGGCTTCCCTGGTGACTCAGATGGTAAAGAATCCACCTTCAATCCTGGAGACCTGGGTTCAATCCCTGGGTTGGGAAGATTCCCTGGAGAAGAAAATGGCAACCCACTCTAGTATTCTTGCTTGGATAATGCTATGAACTGAGGAACCTGGTGGGCTACTTTAAGTATGCCCTGCCATTCCCTAGTGGCCTGAAGAGTTTCTACTGAAAGATGAGGTGTTATCCTTATGGGGATCCCCTTGTGTGTTATTTGTTGCTTTTCCCTTGCTGCTTTTAATATTTGTTCTTTGTGTTTGATCTTTGTTAATTTGATTAATATGTGTCTTGGGGTATTTCGCCTTGGGTTTATCCTGTTTGGGACTCTCTGGGTTTCTTGGACTTGGGTAATTGATACAGGATGCTCGGGGCTGGTGCACTGGGATGAACCAGAGGGATGGGATGGGGAGGGAGGTGGGAGGGGGGTTCAAGATGGGGAACACATGTACACCCGGGGCAGATTCATGTCCATGTATGGCAAAACCAATACAATAATGTAAAGTAATTAGCCTCCAATTAAAATAAATAAAAAAAATTTAAAAAAACTACAAAAAAAATTATATCTGTTCATGTTTGAATTAGAAAAAATTAAGGAAGCCCTAATTACATACAAAGGAGAAGGAAATAGCAACCCACTCCAGTGTTCTTGCCTGGAGAATCCCAGGGATGGCGGAGACTGTTGGGCTGCCGTCTATGGGGTCGCACAGAGTTGGACACGACTGAAGTGACTTAGCAGCAGCAGCAGCAATTACATACAAATCCAGTCTTTATATTGATAAACTCTGTGTCTATAAGTAGTAAAAATTAATATGCCAGGACTGATCTCCTTTAGGATACTGGTTGGATCTCCTTGCAGTCCAAGGGACTCTCAAGAGTCTTCTCTAACACCACAGTTCAAAAGCATCAATTCTTTGGCACTCAGCTTTCTATATAGTCTAACTCTCAACATCCATACATGATCACTGGAAAAATGTTAAGAATAATATAAAAACATTATTATGAGTATTAGAGATTGACAGAAAAGTGGGAATATAACACAAATTTGTGCTATTGTAGTTAGGAGATGAAGTTATATTAGAAAAAATACTTTATTTTCTAATGAATTCTTCTAGAACTTTGCCAAACCACAAGATTTGGGTATGCTTTTTGAATAAGTGATTCAGTGTTTGGAAGAGAATATTTACATGTGGAAAGCAGGGCTATAGATCTAATTTTCTTTTATTATACTTCTGAAAGGTTGTGTTTTCTAGGCAAAGCAATTGATTCTCTATCATAACATAGGTATATCAATTGAAATAATATTTACAAAGCTTTGTGTTGAAGTTATAAAAAGATATGCTTTATAAGTTAAAATCCAAAGTTATTAAAATAAAAGAACAACTGCACAAAGCATTCAATGGCAGAGAAACAGCATATTTTCCTGCCAGGAAAATGAATTAGGTTCTATTTTAGTTGGCATTAGTTCTATATTATACTGATGTTTCTTATTTAAAATATTTTCTTCCTGATTAAATCACTTAAGAGTTCCAGAAGTTTATTAGTTACTAGAGCTGAAATTGAAGATTGAAGGCAGAAGGAGAAGGGGACTACAGGATGAGATTGTTGGATGGCATCACCGACGCAATGGACATGAGTTGGAGTAGGCTCCAGGAGTTCGTGATGGACAGGGAAGCCTGGCATGCTGCAGTCCATGGGGTCACAAAGAGTCGGACACGACTGACCAATTGAACTTAACTAAGAGCTGGAATAACCAAATAACCATAATCAGCAAATATAGTTTTTGAACATTTTAAAATATATTTCCTAATCTCTTAAGAATAAAAAATAATGACACTGTGAAAATGAAGCAGTCATGTAATGTGTTTTAAACATGGAAAATAATAGCAACCACAGACTAAAAACAATAGCCATAGGTACATTTTAATAGTATATATATATATATATATATATATATCGATTGATTTAATTTTTATAATTCTGATATCCTTCAAAATAGAATCTTTACAGAGGCCAAAAAAACTGCCTAAGTATACTAGGCTAGAGATAATGGGTATTGCTTCTGATCCTTCAGCCTATTTGAGAAAAGACTTGAACAAATTACTTAAACTCCCTGAATTCATTTTCTTATTTAAAAATCAGTTCAGTACACATGACATTTCTTATAATTTTAGAAAATGGTAAGTGCTATATACACATATGTGTATGCTGTGTTTGCAAAGCAATTTTGTTACTCCTCAACACTTCTTGTGTACGTACTGTATTAATCCATGATGCTTACCTAATGAGTCTTTTTACTTCTTGCAACAATGCATTTTACTTTCACTTTTCTATAAAACTTTTAACTTCTATTATTACCTTGTATTATCCTTGAAAACACTACTTTTCTTTCTAGATCTTCTCCAACTCCTCTATAATTGCTGATCTAATTAGAATTATTTTGACTTCTTTATGTATTTGCAAGAGTCAAATTATAAATTCCTTCAGTAATGTAAGGGAATTCCAGAAAAAAAAGTCTAAACTTGTGCTTTCATGACTATAGTAAAGCCTTTGTGCAGATCACACACAAAAAAAACTGTGGAAAATTCTTAAAAGATGAGACTACCAGACTATCTTACCTGTCTCCTGAGAAACTTGTATGAGAGTCAAGAAGCAACAATTAAAACCTGACTTGGAACAATGGACTGGTTCAAAATTGGGAAAGGAGTATGACAAGTCTGCAAATTGTCACTTTGCTTATTTAACTTACATGCAGAGTACATCATGTGAAATGCCTGGCTGGATGAATCACAAGTTGAAATCAAGATTACTGGAAAAAATATCAACAACCTCAGATATGCAGATGATTCCACTCTAATAGCAGAAAGTAAAGAGGAACTAAAGAGCCTTTTGATGAGAGTGAAAGACGGGAGCGAAAAAACTGTCTTAAAACTCAATATTCTAAAAACAAAGATTATGACATCTGGTCCCATCACTTCATAGCAAATGGAAAGGGTAAAAGTGGAAGCAGTGACAAACTTTACTGCAGACAGCGACTGCAACCATGAAATTAAAAAACGCTTGCTCCTTGGAAGGAAAGTGAAAATGTTAGTTGTGCAGTTGTGTCCAACTCTTTGCAAACCCATGAACTGTAGCCCACCAGGCTACTATGTTCATGGAATTTTCCAGCAAGAATACTGGAGTGGGTTGCCATTTCATTCTCCAGGGGATCTCCCCAACCCAGGGATGGAACCCAGGTCTCCCGCATTGCAGGCAGACTCTTTACCATCTAAGTCACCAGGGATGAAAGCTAAAATTAACCTAGACAGCATATTAAAAAGCAGAGACATCGCTTTGCTGACAAAGGTCCTTATAGTCAAAGCTATGGTTTTCCCACTAGTCATGAATGGACATGAGAGTTGGACCATAAAGAAGACTGAGCACCAAATAATTGATTCTTTTAAATTGTGATGCTGGAGAAGACTCTGGAGGGTTCCTTGGACAGCAAGGAGATCAAACCAATCAATCCTAAAAGAAATCAACCCTGAATATTTATTGGAAGAACCGAAGCTGGAGCTGAAGCTCCGATAGTTTGGCCACCTGATGCAAAGAGCCAACTCATTGGAAAAGACCCTGATGCTGAAAAAGATTGAAGGCAAAAGGAGAAGAACGCAGCAGAGGGTGAGATGGTTAGATAGCATCACCAACTCAATGGACATGAGTTTGAGCTAACTCCGGGAGATAGTGAAGGACAAGGGAGTCTGGCTGCTGTAGTCCGTGGGATCACAAAGAGTCAGACATGACTGAGTGACTGAACAAAAATTACAATGTAAAAACAAAAAAAATTCATTTGTAATAGTAATAAAATACATACTTTGTAGGGCAGTTAATGAGTCTACAAATTGCTGGACTCATTGTTTTCCCAGGGTAAAGATTGATATATTTATTACATGTGTTTGGGAGAACTGAATGCAATACAGCTTTTAAACTAAAACGAAAATGTTCGTTTTCTTTTCTGCCCTGAAAAAATAAAGGTTCAGTTCAGTTCAGTCACTCAGTCATGTCCGACTCTTTGCAACCCCATGAATCACAGCACGCCAGGCCTCCCTGTCCATCACCAACTCCTGGAGTTCACTGAAACTCATGTCCATTGAGTCGGTGATGCCATCCAGCCATCTCATTCTCTGTTGTTCCCTTCTCCTCCCACCCTCAATCCTTCCCAGCATCAGAGTCTTTTCCAGTGAGTCAACTCTTCGCATGAGGTGGCCAAAGTATTGGAGTTTCAGCTTTAGCATCAGTCCTTCCAATGAACACCCAGGATTGATCTCCTCTACAATGGACTGGTTGGATCTCCTTGCAGTCCAAGGGACTCTCAAGAGTCTTCTCCAGCACCACAGTTCAAAAGCATCAATTCTTTGGCGATCAGCTTTCTTCACAGTCCAACTCTCACATCCATAAATATATGCAGTAAAGTAAAAGAAAAAACAACTAAAATATCTCTTAGCTCCTTAAGAGGAAATGGATGGACCCTGTGACTGTCTCCTTGATACTCTCTGAAAGAACCCTGAGTTCATATAGCAGGTATATGTTCATAGTTCCAAATGTCAGAAAGCCTGTGACCTTGCATTATAAAATCAAAAGTTTAGGCCTTTTATCAGGTCTGTTCTATTTTAAAGGAGACACAATAAGGCAAGAAAAGACTGGGAGGCAGTCCCTCTTTCCTCTAAGATTCTGTCTTTTATCCTTACATGTGGCTTTATTCTGGTTCTTACATGTAGACAAGATTGACTGCTTATCAAACATATTCTAAAATAGGCAGCTACAAAAATGATATTGAACAGAAAACCACAATTAGCTTTGCCAAGAGTGACCATTTAATGGGAGATGATGATGGACAGAGCAGAGAGGAAGAACATTATAATAGTCCTGCATGATGATTATATCTGACAAAACTTGCAGTGCCTCCAAAGCAAATTTGAATGATGTTCTCTGAAAGGTGTGATATTATATGAACTAGGGGAAAAAAACAATTATTAATTTAATTAAGTATAGTTAAGTTTTGAATTTAATTCATAGTTACTGAGACATCGGTCAAGTCATAAAGTATACAGGTCATTTCATAAACACATAACATGTGCAACACACACATGTACACACACATGCACACATACCAAATGTACATGCAGATATATTCAAGCTCCTTTTGATGGGGAGACATAGGGAGCAGAAATGAATTTGAATTTCAGTTTTATGTAGCATCCTGTTTCATTTTTAAATATTTTGCATTTTACTATAAATTCACTTATATGTCTAAGAATATTGAGAAAAATATTTGTAGAATAAAAAAATAGAACCAAAAAATCAAGCTTAAATTCTCTGACATTTTTCTTAAACTCTGACATTTTCTTAAAGTTGTAGTTAAGAGTTTGAAAATATAATAATTTTTGAAGTATACTGAAAATACTCTGTAGGAAAATGACATGTTAAAAATTATTTTAAAAAAACAAGAATCAATTTATATTATTTGAAGCTCTTACTGTATGCAATCAGGACTAAGTCAAATTTATATATTATAGATGAATGATGAGCTGCTAGAAACTGCATTAATGTCAACAAAGTTTAGAGAAAATTTAATGATTGGAAAAGATAATATTCTTTGTATTTCATTTTTCATTCCAATAATATAGTTG
Organism: Moschus berezovskii; assembly: GCF_049115385.1. Classification (NCBI taxonomy): domain Eukaryota; kingdom Metazoa; phylum Chordata; class Mammalia; order Artiodactyla; family Moschidae; genus Moschus; species Moschus berezovskii. The sequence continues at coordinate 28,407,702 of NC_142475.1, forward strand.
ACAAGACATGTTAATTATATTTCCTCTTGCTGATATTTCCTAGGTAACCAATATCCTAGAAAAGATAATTAAAACTACACTCTTGCGATGATTTTTTTAGATTTTATATATTACTGATTTTTTACTAATGCTAGAATGATTAAAAGTTTTTAAAAAAACATTAACCATATTTGGTTAATAGTTGATTAAAGAAGCAATAGTGAATATGCACACACACACACACTGTTGGGGAGATGAAAATTTCCCCCCTACCCTTCTTGAGTTCTTGTGGCTAGACATAGTAAAATCAAAATAGAGAGATGAACAGGAGAAAAAGAAAAAAATTTAATTTGTTTACATGGTGATCTCAAAAGTGGGGCTTAAGAAATAGAGAAAATAACTTTTATACTTTTTAAACAAGGAAAAATAAATTCTGTGAGGCAATAGACAGGGCAAAGAAATTTTAGGCTATGCATACATATAGTGAATAAGTTTGAGCTTGAGGTAGTAAATTAAAGAAGTAACCAGGTTTATTTATACAAGCTTCTCAGCCCCAAATTCCCTCTCTATGGTGATGAATTCCCTCTTCTACGTCTAGGTGCAGATGTTGGGAGAGTACCTTTCACATGATAGATTTATTTCCTATTTTAGAGAAGAGAGTCAAAATGTCCCTCTTGCATCAGTTTTTTCTTAAGTGACTAATTCAAAATAATCAATATGGCATTGAGGCATATTTTGAAGCAGACTTCCCTGGGCCTCAACAAGAATCATACGTGTGTATGTGTGTGTGTGTGTGTAGATGTGTGTTGTGTGTATGCACTTGTATTGTTTTAACACATTATATGAGAAGTTCTCTGAATGCAAATGAATTTCCTTCTATTATAAAACTGAATGAGATGTAGCAGACAAAGAAAGTAGGATGGATGACGTTAGGTTGGAAACAAGGATATTTTTAACAGATTTGAGAAACGGTTATTTCTTTTTTAAAAATATTTTTGATATTATTGTTTACAACAGTTCATAGAGAGCATTATCATGAACCCTGGTACATAGCTTTACATGGTTAATACCAGATCTTAATATGAAAGAAGCTAGTTCTATGCAGTTTCCTAAAATTCCCCGGTTATTTCAAACCTAGTACTGCATTGTGGCAAATATAATCTGAGTCAGAGTCGGACATTAAGGCTGGATTATGGAATCAAGTTCTAAGCATTCAGAACCATGGAGACAAGACAGAGTACAAAGTTAGTAAAAAGACTGGATGGAATAAGTAATAAAGAGCATCCTGATTCAGTTCAGTTCAGTTCAGTCGCTCAGTCGTGTCTGACTCTCCGCAACCCCATGAATCACAGCACACCAGGCCTCCCTGTCCATCACCAACTTCCGGAGTTCACTCAAACTCAGGTCCATAGAGTCGATGATGCCATCCAGCCATCTCATTCTCAGTCATCCCCTTCTCCTCCCGCCCCCAACCTTTCCCAGCATCAGAGTCTTTTCCAGTGAGTCAACTCGTCGCATGAGGTGGCCAAAGTATTGCAGTTTCAGCCTCAACATCAGTCCTTCCAATGAACACCCAGGATCGATCTCCCTTAGAATGGACTGGTTGGATCTCCTTGCGGTACAAGGGACTCTCAAGAGTCTTCTCCAACACCACAGTTCAAAAGCATCAATTCTTCGGCGATCAGCCTTCTTCACAGTCCAACTCTCACATCCATATATGACCACGGGAAAAACCATAGCCTTGACTAGACGGACCTGATTACCTAGTATTTATTGTATAATTTTTATAAATTTGAGAGGTTGGTCAGCAGTGTAGAGTGAAGGATGAAAAGTTAAGGGGAAAGGGTTATTTCTAATATGATTTCCAATACCCTACTTTGCAACTGTAATTTAAAAGACTCATTAATGCTTATAGTGATTTTTTTAAAGACTGTTTATGATTTTAATTTAAATGTATGCTTGCTCACATATGTGATCCCATGTTTAGGTTAACACCATGTTTTGAAGAAGCACTACAAATAAAATGGAAGCAGAAACCCTAAAGAAAGAAAGATTGTGAGGCTATAAGAGTCAGTTAATTCCAACTTTTATAGAGATTTTTAGGAGTGCTTTACATTTCTAATGTTTATAGAATTGTGGAATTCAAACCAAGAGTAGGTAAGTCAACTTGAAACTAAACTTAAAGAATTTGTTAAGATACAGCAGAAACCAACAGAACAATCCAAAGCAATTATCCTCCAATTAAAAAAATATATTAAAATACACGGTAAAGAAAAATAATTAATCATCCCATATAACAAAGTTTATCCATTGTTTTATCTAGAGATTTTCAATTAAGGCAATCGTTTAAGCAGCTAAAGGTTCACAGCAAAACTGAGAGGAAGATACAGAGGTTTCCCTTATGTCCCATGCTCCCATTCATGCATAGTCTCCCCCATTATCAACATCCCTCCTCAGAGATGTTCATTTATTAAAACTGATGAACCCAAATTGATATATCATGATCACCAAGATTAATAGTTGACAGTTTATTCTTGGTGTTGTACATCTATGGATTTGGACAAATGAATACTGACATTTATCTATCATTATAGAATGTTTTCACTGCCCCCAAATTCTCTGAACTCTATCTATTCCTCCCTCCACCCCAGCTCCTGGCAACTGCCTTCATAGTTTTGCCTTTTCCAGAATGTCATGCAATTGGAATCACACACAACATAGCTTTTTCAGATCGATTTCTTTCTTTTAGAAATATGCATTTAAATCCCCTGTATGTCTTTTCATAGATTGATAACTCATTTCTTTTAAGGACAGAATGATATTACACTGTCTAGATGTAATACATTATATTTATCCATTCACCTACTAAAGGACATCTTGGTTGCTTCCAACTTTTAGCATTTATGAATAAAGCTGCTATAAACATCCATGTGCAAGTTTCTGTGTTCACATAATGAACCCAACTCCTTTGAGCAAATACCAAAGAGCCCAAATGCTAAATCATATGGTAAGTGTATATTTAGTTTCATAAGAAATTGCTGAAATATCTTCCAAAGTGACTGTACCATTTTGCATTCCTATCAACAATAGATGAGAGTTCCTGTTGCTCCACATCATTATCAGTATTTGACACTATTAGTGCTCTGAATTTAAACCATTCTAATAGGTATGTAGTGGTATTTTATTGTTGCTTTAATTTACATTTCCCAGATAAAGTATTATGTGAAGTATCTTTTGTCTGCTATTTGCCATCTGCATATCCTCTTTGGTGAAGTGTTTGTTAAGATCTTATTCTGTTTTGTTTTGAATTGTTTAATTTTGAGAAGTCTTTGTATATTTTGGATAACAAATTTAGAATAACCAACACTGTATTGAAGGGGAAGAACAAAATTGCAAGTCTGACACAGTAATCAAAGCAGTGAGGTATTGATGAAAGAATAGAAAAATAGATCAATGGAACAGAATAAAGAACCCAAAAATAGACTCACAAAGAAGCAAAGAAGTACAACGCAGCAAAGATAGTTTTTCAACAAATGGTGCTGGAAGAACTGGGTATCCACATGTGTAAAAATGAATCTAGACATAAATCTTACACCATAAAAAATAAAAAAAAAACTCACAATGCATCATAAACCAAATTTTAAAAGGCAAAACTATTAAACATCTAGAAGGTAACATAGGAGAAAATGTAAATGAGTTTGAGTCTGGCTTCTCTGTCCAAGGGATTTTCCAGGCAAGGGTAATAGAGCGGGTTGCCATTACTTTCTCCAGGGTACCTTCCTGACCCAGTGATCGAATCCAGGTGTCCCGCATTGTGTGGTACAAAACTGGTTTGTCCGTTCATAATGTGATCTGCATTCTTCACAAAATCAATAAAAGTGTCTGGTTTGACCAATGTTTCAATTTTTTCTCTGTGGTTGGCTCTAATGCCCGTTCGTTCCGTTCCGTCGCTCAGTCATGTCCGACTCTTTGCGACCCCGTGGACTGTAGCCTACCAGGCTTCTCCGTCCATGGATTCTCCAAGCAAGAATACTGGAGTGGGTTACCGTTTCCTTCTCCAGGGGATCTTCCCGACCCAGGGATCGAACCCAAGTCTCCCGCATTGGAGGCAGACGCTTTAACCTCTGAGCCACCAGGGAAGCCCACTGCTTAACAAAGTACTGTGCAAAAATACTTAACAAGAGTGCGAAATCAAACAGGAAAATCCACTTATAGAAGTAAACCATCAACAAGTATTATTGACCTATATCATCACAGAATGTTCCCTGAAGCTTTAAAATACAAGAAAATGGACCAAATGCCTGTGAAATTTTTAGCATAGCAGGGAACACAGGATATGTGGGTTTGGTTCCTGGGTCATGAAGGTCCCCTGGAGGAGGGCATGGCCATCACCCCACTGTTCTTGCTGGGAAAATCTCATGGACAGAGTTGCAAAGGGCCAAACACGACAGAAGCAATTGAACACAAATGCAAGTAGGGATAACTTTAAATACACAAACACATACACACACACATACCCCAATTCTACATTTCTTTCATTTGGTCTTTGTTTACTTGGCCAAAATATTTGAGCCAGAGATTTAATGTCTTGGAAGGCTCAGGTTTTAATATATATAGAATCAAAATTAGTTTGTATTTCTAGAGTAATCAGAGACTAAATCTAGTAATCAGAGATTAAAAAGCAAAATATTTTAATTTTATGTTTTCTTAGATCACAATTTTATAGAATGCAAATGTTGGCTATTTTCATACCATCTCTAACGTTTTCACAACACAGGTTCAAATAGATTTAATAGATATTTTTAGAGATGAATGGGACCTAAATTATGTTACAAAGGATTTATACCAGTACAATGTTTACAGAATAAGTTGTTAAATATAAAATAACTGAAATTAAGCCTAAAGTTCAGCACAAACTACAATAGAGAATAAGTAGAGTGATATTAAAAACAAAATTGACATATTGAATGAAAAATTTTGTGGGGTTGCAATGATCATTTACATGGAGTTTTTGTTGTTGGTTTTGCTTTTGTTTTTTCATCTCATTGAACAGCTTGTAGAATCTTAGTTCCTCAACCAAGGATTGAACCTTGCAGTGAAAGGGCTGAGTCTTTATTACTGAACCTCCAAGGAATTCCCAAGGTAGAGATTTTATAGAGCTGTGTTTCATCTGTGTTTCTGTGTTTCATCTATGGATGGGTAGTAATTTTGAAGAGGAGACTGTGAATTCCATATGTATACATTATGCTGTGTTAAGTTACTAAAATGTGAGGCTACTAAAGTATGAGTATTTGCTGACTTTAAGTATTATAGCTTGCTCTGATGTGTCAAGGTTGGTTTGGTACACGGGGAGAAACATTTTAAAGAAAATCACCAGATTTGAAATGGAAGTTGTGATTACTCTTGTTGGAGAAGTGTGTAATTTCCTCAGTTCTGTATCGTCACAGCAAAAATCTGAAGCGGCAGACCAGTGTTATAGCTCTGTTATGGCTCAGAGTTTTATTCGGCAAGCAAAGGAAAGTACATCCTCGAGGCATGAGGGTGGGCCAACCCCAAAGAAGAGGCCTCAATTCATCCTGGCTTCCTCCTATTATACCTTTGTCTCCTCCCCCACCTTGAGCCTGCCCTATGCAAATTGGGCTATTTATTTTACCTGAGGTTCTCACTCTGGTCCTTAGATTTTCTCTTACTCCATTTTTGTGAGCTTTTCTCCTTGTTTTTTAGCCATCGCCATTTTGGACTCCTTTTACCTATTCTAACTACCTAACATCCCCCCCACCCAAGATGATGGGAAGCCCAATTCTTTGGGAGTAGGGGCCTTGAGGTCTCTCTGGCTACTTCCTGCTGAGCTGGGATGGTGAGGGGCATTGGACCTCCCTCTCTTGCTAGTCTCAAGCCTCAGAGTCATTATAGTGGTATCCATCTAAGGGTGAGTGATATATTCTGTGGTTGGGTGTAGTTTTTATATATCCTTGTTGAACTATCACTGTATTTTGTAGCTTGTTGACCTGGGCAGAGACAAAATTGGTTAAAGAATTGATAATACATGGAGCAATCATAAGCAGTATCAAGATGATGATAACAGCATTAGCTAATTCCAAATCCCCCCTTGCTAGGAGAAGGATCACCCAAAGAGAAATTGCAGCAACCCTGAGAACTCTCCCGCTCATTCTCTGAGATCCCATGGGATCTGAATGTTTATCTGGAGGACTGTGAGATTTTCTTTAACTTAGCCCCAGGTATTTAACCAGAAACAATACTGCTCATTCAAGATAGCTCAAGTCCCTCCTTGTTTAGGGATCAGGAGATCTATCTCCTATCTATTTTTGAGTACAACCCCTGCCAAGCTGTATTGGCCCTTTAGAGCTATCCTGAGAAATCTTATCCCTGGAAACTTAATTTTAGGGGTGTTCATTAGAACAGAACCCATTTGTAGTCCTGAATAGGTATCTGAGATCTCTCAGGGGTTCACAGGTGTATTGAGTGTCCTCTTCTCTTTTCTTCCATGTCTTGAGTCATGAGGAGTGAATATAGTGCCATGCCCTGGTACCTTGACTACTGAGGGGGTAGAAAGTATTACAGGGTACGGGCCCTTCCATGTGGGCTGGAGTTGAGACTTTGGGGACACATCTTCCCAGACTTCAAATAGGATTTGTGTCCCTGGAGCATATAGTGGTGACTCTTTAGAATCTTTTGGGTCCTAGCTGACACCCCACAAGCATATATCTTGTTGGAATTGCCCAATGGCCATGATATAAGACCAGAGGGTCTGAGCCTCTGGAACTAGGAAGAGGTCATTGACATAAACAAAAGGTCTCCCATATAACATTTCATAAGGATTAAGACCAACCTGTTCTTTAGGGGCAATATGTGTGTGGAGGAGAGCTATTGGTAAAGCCTCCTTCCATCCCAGGGAGGACTCCTGGGTTATCTTTTTTATCACTGATTTTAATAGTAGGCTCTTTGTACTTTTCCTGAAGACTGAGGCCTCCAGGCACAATGGAGATAATAAGTAATGCTCAATGCTTTAAAGACCCATTGGGTGACTTTAGAAGTAAATGATGTCCCATTGTCACTTTGTAAAAACCTGGGCAGATCAAAACTCAGAATGATCTCATGGAGCAGTTTTTTTTTTTTTTTACCACCTCCTAAGTCTTCAATTGGGAAGGCCTTCAATCCATCCTGTGAATGAATCTATCGTGACTACTAGGTATTTATACCCATGAAAAACTGGCATCCCGGTGAAGTCCATCCATCTGCCAGTACTCTCCTGGGTAGATCCCACATCGTTAGATGGGTTGGGCCAGCTGAGGTCTTCGAGCTCCTTCAGTTCAGTTCAGTTCAGTCGCTCAGTCGTGTCCGACTCTCTGCGACCTCATGAATCACAGCACACCAGGCCTCCCTGTCCATCACCAACTCCAGGAGTTCACTCAAACTCATGTCCATCGAGTCAGTGATACCATCCAGCCATCTCATTCTCTGTCGTCCCCTTCTCCTCCCGCACCCAATCCCTCCCAGCATCAGAGTCTTTTCCAGTGAGTCAACTCGTCACATGAGGAGGCCAAAGTATTGGAGCTTCAGCTTTAGCATCAGTCCTTCCAATGAACACCCAGGACTGATCTCCTTTAGAATGGACTGGTTGGATCTCCTTGCAGTCCAAGGGACTCTCAAGAGTCTTCTCCAACACCACAGTTCAAAAGCATCAATTCTTCGGTGATCAGCTTTCTTCACAGTCCAACTCTCACATCCATATATGACCACGGGAAAAACCATAGCCTTGACTAGACGGATCTTTGTTGCCAAAGTAATGTCTCTGCTTTTTAATATACTATCAAGGTTGGTCATAACTTTCCTTCCAAGGAGTAAATGTCTTTTAATTTTATGGCTGCAATCAGCATCTGCAGTGATTTTGGAGCCCCAAAAAATAAAGTCTGACACTGTTTCCACTGTTTTTCCATCTATTTCCCATGAAGTGATGGGACCAGATGCCATGATCTTTGTTTTCTGAATGTTGAGCTCCTTGGGGTTTGTTTAATAGGTAAGTGGGACAAGAGGAGGCCACTTGCCTTATAGTCATTTGGAGGCCTGTTCCTCTGAAGGAAGTTTCTAGTAATCTTTGGAGGGCCTTCTCCTCTAAATTAGTGTTGGCATGTAAGGAGTTAACCAACCTCCAATGGAGCTTCCCAGGCAGAAAAAGGAGTCCCTTCTTTTGGAGCCACCCCATATGATCTTCTTGAAAGCCCTCACTCTTAAATTTAAGAGTCTCACCTTCAGTATATGAAAGAATTTCTGGCAAATTATCCCATGGAACTAAGGTGGCAGCCCCTATTAGGTCATTGTTCTGTAATGCTGCTCTCTTAGCTGCCTGATCAGCTCCTTGGGTTCCCTCGTGCCATTTCTTCAGTCCCTTTTTGGTGTCCTTTTCAATGGGAGACTGAAACCTCAGCAGGCAGATGGACTGCCTCCAAGAGCCTAAAGATATGATCAACATTTTTGATTGGGAATCCTCCAGTGTTCAAGTGGCCTCTTTCTTTCCAAATAGAAGCATGTGCATGTAGCACCAGAAAAACATACTTGGAGTCAGTATAAATGACTACTCATTTTCTTTTCCCAGCTCTAACTCGAGTCAGGGTAATGAACTCAGCTAATTGGGCTGAAGTACCTGGTAGCAAATGTTTCAGTTCAGTTCAGTTCAGTTCAGTCGCTCAGTCGTGTCCGACTCTCTGCGACCCCATGAATCACAGCATGCCAGGCCTCCCTGTCCATCACCAATTCCTGGAGTTCACTTAAACTCATGCCATCCAGCCATCTCACTCTCAGTTGTCCCCTTCTCCTCCCACCCCCAACCTTTCCCAGCATCAGAGTCTTTTCCAGTGAGTCAACTCGTCGCATGAGGTGGCCAAAATATTGCAGTTTCAGCTTTAGCATCAGTCCTTCCAATGAACACCCAGGATTGATCTCCCTTAGAATGGACTGGTTGGATCTCCTTGCAGTCCAAGGGACTCTCAAGAGTCTTCTCCAACACCACAGTTCAAAAGCATCAATTCTTCGGCGATCAGCTCTCTTCACAGTCCAACTCTCACATCCATATATGACCACGGGAAAAACTATACCCTTGACTAGACGGACCTTTGTTGGTAAAGTAATGTCTCTGCTTTTCAATATACTATCAAGGTTGGTCATAACTTTCCTTCCAAGGAGTAAGCGTCTTTTAATTTCATGGCTGCAATTAGCATCCACAGTGATATTGGAGCCCAAAAAAATAAAGTCTGACACTGTTTCCACTGTTTTTCCATCTATTTCCCATGAAGTGATGGGACCAGATGCCATGATCTTTGTTTTCTGAATGTTGAGCTTCAAGCCAACCTTTTCACTCTCCTCTTTCACTTTAAACAAGAGGCTTTTGAGTTCCTCTTCACTTTCTGCCATAATGATAGTGTCATCTGCATATCTGAGATTATTGATATTTCTCCCAGCAATCTTGATTCCAGCTTGTGCTTTTTCCAACCCAGCATTCCTCATGATATACTCTGCATATAAGTTAAATAAGCAAGGTGACAATATACAGCCTTGATGCACTCCTTTTCCTATTTAGAACCAGTCTGTTGTTCCATGTACAGTTCTGACTGTTGCTTCCTGACCTGCATACAGGTTTCTCAAGAGACAGGTCAGGTGGTCTGGGATTCCCATCTCTTTCAAAATTTTCCACAGTTTATTGTGATCGACACAGTCAAAGGCTTTGGCATAGTCAATGAAGCAGAAATAGATGCTTTTCTGGAACTCTCTTGCTTTCTCCATGATCCAGCGGATGTTGGCAATTTGATCTCTGGTGTCTCTGCCTTTTCTAAAACCTGCTTGAACATCTGGGAGTTCACAGTTCACATATTGCTGAAGCCTGGCTTGGAGAATTTGGAGCATGACTTTACTAGCGTGTGAGATGAGTACAATTGTGCGGTAGTTTGAGCATTCTTTGGCATTGCCTTTCTTTAGGATTGGAATGAAGACTGACCTTTTCCAGTCCTGTGGCCACTGCTGAGTTTTCCAAATCTGCTGGCATATTGAGTGCAGCACTTTCACAGCATCATCTTTCAAGATTTGAAATAGCTCAACTGGAATTCCACCACCTCCACTAGCTTTGTTCATAGTGATGCTTTCTAAGGCCCACTTGACTTCACATTCCAAGATGTCTGGCTCCAGGTGAGTGATCACGTTATCGTGACTATCTTGGTCATGAAGATCTTTTTTGTACAATTCTTCTGTGTATTCTTGCCACCTCTTCTTAATATCTTCTACTTCTGTTAGGTCCATACATTTCTGTCCTTTATCGAGCCCATCTTTGCATGAAATGTTCCCTTGGAATCTCTAATTTTCTTGAAAAGATCTCTCGTTTTTCCTATTCTGTTGTTTTCCTCTATTTCTTTGCATTGATCACTGAGGAAGGCTTTCTAATCTCTCCTTGCTATTCTTTGGAACTCTGCATTCAGATGCTTATATCTTTCCTTTTCTCCTTTGCTTTTCACTTCTCTTCTTTTCACAGCTATTTGTAAGGCCTCCTCAGACAGCCATTTTGCTTTTTTGCATTTCTTTTCCATGGGGATGGTCTTGGTCCCTGTCTCCTGTACAATGTCACGAACCTCCATCTAGAGTTCATCAGGCACTCTATCAGATCTAGTCCCTTAAATCTATTCCTCACTTCCACTGTATAATCATAAGGGATTTGATTGAGGTCATATCTGAATTGTCTAGTGGTTTTCCCTACTTTCTTCAATTTCAGTCTGAATTTGACAATAAGGAGTTCATGATCTGAGTCACAGTCAGCTCCTGGTCTTGTTTTTGCTAACTGTACACAGCTTCTCCATCTTTGGCTGCAAAGAATATAATCAATCTGATTTCGGTGTTGACCATCTGGTGATGTCCATGTGTAGAGTCTTCTCTTGTGTTGTTGGAAAAGGGTGTTTGCTATGACCAGTGTGTTCTCTTGACAAAACTCTATTAGCCTTTGCCCTGCTTCATTCCGTGCTCCAAGGCCAAATTTGCCTGTTACTCCAGGTGTTTCTTGACTTCCTACTTTTGCATTCCAGTCCCCTATAATGAAAAGGACATCTCTTTTGGGTGTTCGTTCTAAAAGGTCTTGTAGGTCTTCATAGAACCGTTCAACTTCGGCTTCTTCAGCGTTACTGGTAGGGGCATAGGCCTGGATTACTGTAATATTGAATGGTTTGCCTTGGAAATGAACAGAAATCATTCTGTCGTTTTGCCTCTATGATCTCAAAATGGAGACTCTTGCATATCCAGCTCTTCTTTTTCCATCCAAGACAAAGCTGCTTCCATCAGTGTACTGTATTTCCCCAGGATTGGTCAGAGGATCTTCTGACAATCCCTCTCTCGGTCTTGTCCAGTGATCCAAAGTTTCTAGGCAAGAGTGAAAGGGGAGAGAGTCCACGGGCATAGGCAGGAGGGTGTCTGGGTTAATAACCTTACAAGGGGATATAGTCAGGCTTGGGTTTTCCATCAGCACTACTTGATATCTGAGGATACTTTGATCAAACATTCATAAATGGCCTCTCCCATTCAGGAGCTGTTTCACTTGGTGGCTAGTAAAAATGGTTAGTTTGCCCCCAAGACAGAGTTTTAAAGCATCTTCTATCAGGACTGCATCAGTTGCAAGATTTTAAAAGCAGGGAATGATCTCTTCCCAATAAGGGAGTAGGACACTCAGGGACCACCAGAAACTGGTGGGAAAATATTTGTCCATCCCAGCAACAAAGAAGTCCTTGGGTGAAATTTTTGTAATTGTTTTTCTTGTAGCACCCAATATAGTACAAGTTTGGGTAGAGGAGACTCTGGAGCAGGAGGTCTGGACAGAGTAGGTAGTCCCTGTATCAAACAAGAAATTCACAGACCTACCTGCCAAATCCAGTTGCACGCTTGACTCTACCCCAGTGATGGTTATCTGTGACAGGTGGGCTCACTAGAGTGGCCTGCTTCAGTCGTGTTAAACCATCGTGAGGGAAGGCTTGGTGCTTGGCCTTAAGGCTCTTGGGCCCCCAGGGCAGAGTGCTGCCCAATGTCCCAATTGATGGCATTGTAGCAAGCCATTTTAGGAGATTTGTCATGGTTTGGACACTCTTTTGCCCAGTGTCCGCCTATCTACATATTAGGCATTTGCCTCTTCCCTTGTCCTTTAAGGACTTAGGGTTTGCCATAAGGCTTCCCTGGAGGGTAGCCATCATCTGGGCATGCCTTGTCTCTTTCTTTTTCTCCCTTTCCTGGGCCTTGGCCTCCTTCTCCTGTTCTTTGTTATAAAAGGTATTGGTGGCTGTCTGGACCATCTTATCTAAAGAGGCAGTAGGGTCTTGATGCTGGAGTTGTTGTGAATTTATCCTGATGTCTGATGCACATTGGGGCAGGAATTTGTCCTTTAAAACCACCTATTCCTCATAAGATTCCAAGTCCAGATCGGCAAACTCTTGGAGGGCCTCTTTTAGCCTTTCTAGGAAGGCAATGGGGGTTCTCATTTGGCTCCTGAATTGTAGCTGAGACTGGTCACAGTCCCACAATTAATAGGCTTCCTTCTATTTTCACGGGTGGATTTCCTTAGAGGTGAGTCTTTCTGAAGCTTATCCTACCCAGTACTGTTGCAACCTGAGAGTCAGGCATCCCCGGGTCAAGGTGCAGACCCCCAAGCAAGTTGACGTGTGACAACCACCTGAGGACCAAATCCCTATGCACGTCGAGGCAGGTCAACCTCCTGGGACCCCCAGACTGGCAGATCCCTGAGCAGTCTGAGGCATGACAACCTCTCAGGGACCAGATCCCTAAGCAGATTGCAGCAGGTCGACCTCCTGTGACCCCAGGCTGGAGTTGGGCATCCCTGTGCTCTTCAGTGTGACTAGTGCTTGATAGGATTAAGGGGTTGCAATCTTAACTATTTACTGGCTTGTCCACTGCCGATAGGAATAGATACCATGATGTAAATCAATCCAAGCCTGTGCCCTGAGACTGGAAACCTTATGATACAGCCTTATCCTCTTATTGCTCCGAAGGGAATGTAAGTCACTGATTTCCTCCCATAGTCCTCCATAAGAACAGCTTAGGGTGTCTCCAATGGTAAACATTTCATTGTCATAGACCCACCTTAGGTAATAACAGAAGTAATGACAAAAGAGTGTGTTATCTGATGCTTCTAGGGGCTTTAAGATTATGTTAATAATAAGTGGGGTGGAGAGATGTTGCCTACAAGGGGGCAGGGTCCTGGTTGTAGGAGTTAGTAAGTGGCTTAAGAACAAATTGATAAGAGGCAAAAAACCACATGTTCCATGTCCCATGGAATGGAGATTTGATCCAGCGGTGTTTGTAACTTTAGGAGAATGATGATAAGAGTTTGGGCCCAAACAGCCTTCAGGGCTAACTCGCAAAGTGGCAAACATTATCCCTGGAAGCCCAATTGCCCTAGAAGGGATGCCATCAACAGATGGATTTCTAGCAGACATTGTGTGTCTGTCACCTGCCCAAGTGGGTTTACTGAGAGATGCTGTAGTTGCACATGTTGTAGGAAACATGGAAGATGAAGGCCAGGATATCTAGAAGGATTGAATATTATATAGCATTTCCCTCCCAAGGGCCAGCTATTTTCTGGTTGTCCCTCCAGAAGACAGTAGAGGCAACACTGTGGGCCCAGATGGAGCTCAGGAAAAGAGCATGAAACAGGATGGAAAGGGGCTGGGCAAAACTTTTGAAAGAATGACATAGCCCAAGGGCATAACATAAACCGATAAAAATCAAATGGGTACAAAATGACAAGTCAAATTCAATGATATTCTCAGTCTGCAAGCTAAATGACACACCCGGAGGAGCCAGGACAGTTCCAAGTCACTATCAAAAGAATATGGAGGGGGTGGTTCCCCAACTGTTGGAATGATCCTCCCGGTTCAGTCGCTCAGTCATGTCTGACTCTTTGCCACGCCGTGGACTACAGCACACCAGGCTTCCCTGTCCATCACCAACACCTGGAGTTCACTCAAACTCATGTCCATTGAGTCGGTGATGCCATCCAGCCATCTCATCCCCTGTCGTCCCATTCTCCTCCTGCCTACATTCTTTCCCAGCATCAGGGTATTTTCCAATGAGTCAGTTCTTCGCATCAGGTGGCCAAAGTACTGGAGTTTCAGCTTCAGCATCAGTCCTTCCAATGAATATTCAGGACTGATTTCCTTTGTGATTGACTGGTTGGATCTCCTTGCAGTCCAAGGGACTCTCAAGAGTCTTCTCCAACACCACAGTTCAAAAGCATCAATTTTTTGGTGCTCAGCTTAATTTATAGTCCGGGTTTCACATACATACATTACTACTGGAAAAGCCATAGCTTTGATTGGATGGACCTTCTTGGCAAAGTAATGTCTCTGCTTTTTAATAAGCTGTCTAGGTTGGTCATAGCTTTTCTTCCAACGAGCAAGCATCTTTTAATTTCATGGCTAGAGTCACCATCTGCAGTGATTCTGGAGCCCTCCAAAATTAAGTCTCTCACTGTTTCCATTGTTTCCCCATCTATTTGCCAGGATGTGATGGGACCAGATTTCATATTCATTTTCTGAATATGGAGTTTTAAGCCAACTTTTTCACTCTCCTCTTTCACTGTCATCAAGAGGCTCTTTAGTTCTTCTTCACTTTCTGCCATAAGGGTGGTGTCATCTACATATCTGAGGTTATTGATATTTCTTCCAGAAATCTTGATTCCAGCTTGTGCTCCATCCAACCCAGCATTTCTCATGTTGTACTCTGCAGGTTAAATAAGCAGGGTGACAATATACAGCCTTTACATGCTCCTTTCCCAATTCGGAACCAGTTTGTTGTTCCATGTCTAGACCTAACTATTGCTTCTTGACCTGCATACAGATTTTTCAGGAGGCAGGTCAGGTGATCTGGTATTCCCATCTCTTGAAGAATTTTCCACAGTTTGTGGTGAGCCACACAATCAAGGGCTTTGGAATAGTCAATAAAGCAGAAGCAGATGTTTTTCTGGAACTCTCTTGCTTTTTCAATGAGCCATCAGATGTTGGCAATTTGATCTCTGCTTCCTTTGCCTTTTGTAAATCCAGTTTGAATATCTGGAAGTTCACAGTTCACATAGTGTTGAAGCCTGGCTTGGAGAATTTTGGGCATTACTTTGCTAAGGTGTGAGATGAGTTAAATTGTGAAGTAGTTTGAACATTCTATGGCATTTCCTTTCTTTGGGATTGGAATGAAAACTGAAACTTTTCCAGTCCTGTGGCCACAGGATCCTCCCACTCATTAGTATATTAAATCTCCCAGCTCGTGAAAACTAACCACATCACATTCCTTGGCCACCACACTTGCACTCGCCCTCTGTAATGGCCCACACCCTGTGGAGAGTCTTCTCTTTAAATCCAAACAAATCCACCTCTTACCTTTTGCTGTGTGTCTCACTGAATTGTTTCCATGAGACATCAAGAACCTGAGCTTCATTAGGTCCTGATATCAGACACTGTGGGTTTTGGCCAGGCTCAAGTCCCAGTCAGTCCCGACTGAGTCACTAAGCATAGCACAGAGTCCTTGCTATGTGGGTTTGAGTCCCAGTCTTAGGTAAACTGTTTCAAACACAACTTTCCCCATTCAGGAAAGATGATGACCTGCCCAATACTTTGCAAGCAGTGCCATAGATGGAGAGAAGAACTGAAGGACAGGAGGAAAAAGCAGTGGGAAAAACATACTAAGGAATCCCCTTTATAACCTGCCGGAAAATCTGCTAAATACCTGACCTGGGCTCACAGTTTTCATTGGCCTGATTCTTGGCACAAAGATTAAGGACAAAAGAACCCTCTTTTACTTGGGCTACAGCTAAGAGGGCATAGGAGATAGTAGAGACTTCAGGACACATTGGGGATTAGCCCCTGCCAGTGTCCCTCAGTTGCACCCACTGCCACTGGTCTGTTTGCAGGGGGTTCGAGGAAACAAGAAGTGAGGGATTGCAAAGGAATTAAGATTCTGTTAGTCATATGTCCTTCCAAGCATAGGAGAGAGGACCTCCTACCTTAACTGGAGATCTTCTGGAATCTGAGACTGAGCTGCGTGAGCCTTCTGCTGTTTGTTTTTGCTGTCCCAGTTTCCAGCACGCTGGGCTTCTTGTCACTTCCACTGTGCTGGATTTTCTTTGTGTTCAGCTTCCACCACGGGAGCTTTCACCAGGTTGGGCTTCTGCTGTGTTTGGCCTCTGCCTTGCATGGGCTGAGTCAAGGTTGTTTCAGCCAGGTTAAATCTGAGTCATAGCACCAGGTATGTTGGGGGAGTGTGTAATTTCCTCGGTTCTGTCTCACTACAGCAAAAACTTGAAGTGGCAGACCAGTGTTATAATTGGTTACAGCTCAGAGTTTTATCTGGCAAGAAATAAAAGAAAGTACACCCTCAAGGCGTGAGGGCAGGCTAATCCCAAAAGAGAGGCCTCAGTCCATCTTGGCTTCCTCCTTTTATACCTTTATCTCCTCCCCCACCTTGAGCCTGCACTATGCAAATCGGGTTGTTTGTTTCACCTAAGGTTCTCACTCTGGTCCTTGGGTTTTCCCTTGCTCCATTTTCACAGGTTTTTCTCTCTTTTTTTGTCTTTTAGCTACCAACATTTTGGACTCCTTTTCCTTATTCTAACTACCTCATACTCTCACATGAAGTTTGAAAGCCTTCCCAAATTTTGATGTTATCATTTAGATATTTGAAGCAGAGCTACACTTTGTCTTTAACTCTTGTCCCACGTGCTAGAAAACATTATTTTCTATGAAATCAGAAAGGTGTTCAGGTCCAGTTCAGTTCACTTCCAGAAGAAAGAAATAATTAATAATATAGATGTCAATGCTTCTCTCTTCTTTTTCTATCCTTCCCTTATCTTTGGTCTTGAATTGCCCCTACCCACCATTTTTGTGAAGCTGGCAAATGCATCAGAGGAGAAAATATTTTTTATAAGTTGACTTCTTTTATAAGATCTGGATTTATTCTCATAGCATATTTTGATTTTTTAAAAAATTCTAAGATAGTGTAAGGATTAAGAAAGACAGAGAGAGGGAAGGAGAAAGGAAACCTAACCTTATCTCAGTGGTGGGAATGTTTGGGAATGAAGAGCAGTGAAAGGCCCAGGAAACACTCTCCTATCATCATTATTTATGCCATGAAGTTATGTAACTTAATAGCCTAAAACTAAGGAATAAAGCAGTGGATATAGATGTTCAATAAAAGAGACTCAGGTTAATACCAGATAGTAACCAGAGGTCATATGTATTGAAGCTAATTAACAAAGGTGACAAGCTAGTAGTAAGGCCTAAGGTGTGCTCACCTGTAAGTTCTATGCCTTGCACCAAAACATTTTGAGCCTCCTCGTGAAATACCATACTCTGTAAGTCTATTCATCATGTTAAGTTGTTTGATTCAAATGCTGTTTTTACTTGTCTATTAAACTTAATCCTACATCAGTAAATTATCATGTCCTTATTTATAAAGTAGACTGTAAAATTGGCAGAATATTTTCAACATTGAAATATAGCATCTGCCTACTTCATACTAATTAAAACTTAAATGTTACACTCCCACTCTAATGTTCCTTGAATTAACAAATCATCACACATTCCATTTGAACTTTCATTCTTCTAGAAAATCCAACAAAAATGTAGTTTTATAGTATCTGCCTCTATTCCTCTATTTAAACTCCTCTGTTTTATCTTGTAGCACATCAAGAGAATGGTGAAGCATTATATATTATGCATTTGTCAAATGCATAGTTAGAAATCAGGTTCAATAACGAATTTTTTAGAACTATTTCCTGATACTACACTCAGAGGCACACAAGCATGTGGGAGATTGATCTGGATGTGCTTTTGGGATGACCACCTTTGGAAGGGAAAGAAAAGAAACAGACTGTAATAAAAGAAGTAGTTACCTTGTGATACTGTTCAGCAAATTCTCCACCCGACACCATGGGAAATTGTGAAGCCAGAATGATATTTAGTGAGAGGAATCTTTTTAGCTGAGACAGTTCTCAGTGAGGTTTCACAGTACAAGAGTGTCTGCTGGAGATGCTTCCAATAGCAAGCAGAATAATTCCTTCAGTCCTAAAAAGCTGCTTGAAGGAACATATCACAGCAAAACACATTATGTATCACTCTTAACAAACACATGTGGAAGACAGTTATTATTCTACCCAACACCCATTTTCTTTCTTTTTTTTTTTTTTTGCTAATGGAAGATGAATTTAGTTGAAATTACTCTAGCAGATATTTACATTACAGAAGACATCTGTGTCCCCAGAACCCAGACACAGAGAATATATAAGGTTAATACAAATAGCCCTTTTCCACTGGGATTCTAGGAAAGAATTAAATCCTAATGCCCTAAGACATATATTTTATGTAATAAGCTAAATTTTCTCCTGTGTATCTGAATTGGTGCTCACTGTGTACTGTCCTTGGGAAAAATGAGAACATAGTGCTTCAAGTAATTTTCTCTAGGGCTTCATTCTGTCCTATAAGCATATTGGGGAAAAAGCTGAATAAATCCGTGTGGTCTCATTTGTCTGTCTGTAGAAGGAATTCTGAAATAATTCTGGCCTATGTAAGATGAAAGAAGATTCTTAAGGGTTGAAAAACTTGGATGGTTTTTCTTGAACTTAAAAGTTGGTCAAGAGAAGGATATTTTCATAAAACTAGGATTTCTAAAAACTAGTATATGAAGATAAATTTCCCAAATAATGTGTGGCCATCTAGCAACCATGTATGATGCTGAAAATTGCTGAGAATGACAGAATGAAAATAATAGAGAAAACACATCTATGGGGGAATTCACTTGGTTTTGGAATGAATCAGTCCTGGATCCTCCCTATTAACACCCATCAACATATGTGAAGTAAAAAATATCTCTATTATTTGAAAACATTTAGGATTTCCCCCCTATATTTACAGTTAAAAGTATCAATTGTCATAAGTATGTAGTAACTATTTATGACTAACCCCAAACCTGTCCATTTTAAATTAATGCACTGCCTCCTAAATGCACCTGATGCCAAAATATATCTGCTAGTGTTTTGCAGAACAAAATGTGTTTTATAAAAGCAAAAATATATATGTTGTTTGTTCTAAGATTTCTATTGCCATGGATTTACAGAAGCTGGATGAGGTTGTTAAGGTCCTTGAATGCATTCCTCCTCAATGCAAGTGTTGGGGCACATTATTTAGCCAACAAGAATTTCCTCATTACCCCTAAGAGTCTAGCTACCCTTTGCTACTTGGCCTCCATAACACTTACCCCCCCCCCCTTTTTAAGCAGTGTCTGTCATATTGCTATCCTTTTCAAGGGGAGGATAAAAGTCAGAGATTTAAAATGAACAAGTGACAGAGAAATGGGTCACGGATACTTGTATTTCAGATTTAACTAAGTATTCAATTGAGAATTATATTCAATAGATTTGTGTCTTACATGTTATTATCATTTTGAAAATAATTTAAGGAAAACTAGTTTTAGACTGGAAATAAAATGTGTTAACATTTCATGGATATTGAAGTACTACCATTTTGTCTAAAACCTTGTGTGCCTTTGAGGCTTGGGATCCTAATTTGCCAAATGAAAACTAGGAAATTCATGGAGTCTAGTGCCTTTTCAAATCTAGAGTCTGTCAATTCTCTTTTTGTTGAATAAAAACACTATTGACATAATAGTCTAATTTTTCCTATATACTAAGCCTGTTTATAATACACACTAGATTTTTAGTTTTCTGAAGAGAAAAAAAAAATGGTTAACAGGCTGATCTGTGAACCTCACACACACTATTAGCAGAAATAGCTAATTCTTTAAGAGACCACATAGCCTGTGCTGGTGATAAATCTTTTGTGGGAATATCTTGCTCTGTATTATAGTCAATGACTATTTTTTTGCTCTGTTTAAGTATGTGTATCGGTGGTGCTCAGGCAGGCCTGCAGCTTTCAGTTTTTCTGACTTCACTGGAAGGAGGAGGAGTGTAACTTCTGTTGCAACAAAAGATGGGCGCACATAGGTCAACTGCCCTTTGTTTACTGCTGGAGGCACCGCTAACCATGAGATATCAGCACGAAATGTTGAAGCTGATTTTGCTCTGTCTTGTCTCTATATGAGTAAAAGTACTCTTTATCTAGTCAGTGGTTGACTGTATTTTCCTTGGCAACTCTATTACCTCTTGCAGGTGACAGATGTGCTTGAATTTCTAATCCTGTGACTGACATTATGGTGATTTTTACTTTCCTTCATGAAGTTGAAGTCCTCCCCTAGAATTGGCGGCCAGTCCATGTTATTTCGCTCAATAACAGTAATACTTATACACAGCATAAAGAAAATAAGTAAATGTAAATATAATAGTGTGGAGGCAGGAAAACATTGTGCAATATTGCAATACTGTTTTGAGCATAAGCTCAGCAGTGAACCAAATTAGCCCAATAAAAAAGGCTAGTGTAAACTTCCTAAGATATTATCTTAAAACCAAGCCTCAGAATAATCAATTACTCCTAACTGTGTATTAAATAAAGAACAAAACTACTTAAAGTTATGCAAGGAAGTTCAGCACCCCAAATAAAAAATTGCAAGATGTATAAAGAAGCAGGAAAATATGACCATAACCAAGAACAATTCAGTTAATAGAAACAGGTAGAAAAATACATAAGCATGATGAAAAACAAAAAACTGGAAGATGTAAATAAAATCTCACAAATGAAACAAAATCTAGAGATAAAAAAATACAGCATCTAAGATGAAAAACACACTGTATAAAACAAGCAACAAGCCAGACACTGTAAAAGAAAGGTTATTGTACATGATAATGTAGAAGTAGAAACCATTCAAATAAAACACAAAGGGGAAAAAAAAGGAATATAGAATAATACAAAGAGCAGCAGTGAACTGCAGGGCAATTTCCATGGTCTAAGATAGATATATATATATATATATAATTGGAGTTCAGAAAGAAGAGTGCAGACAAATACTGTAAAAATTATGACGATGAAGTTGCAAACTTGATGAAAACTTATTCCAAATATTCAAAAATCTTAACAAACTCAATAAAAAGGATATGAAAGAAACCATATCTAGGCCCTGCTGCTAAGTCACTTCAGTCGTGTCCGACTCTGTTTGACCCCATAGACGGTAGCCCACCAGGCTCCCCCGTCCCTGGGATTCTCCAGGCAAGAACACTGGAGTGGGTTGCCATTTCCTTCTCCAATGTGTGAAAGTGAAAAGTGAAAATGAAGTCGCTCAGTCATGTCCAACACGTAGCGACCCCATGGACTGCAGCCCACCAGGCTCCTCCATCCATGGGATTTTCTAGGCAAGAGTACTGGAGTGGCTTGCCATTGCCTTCTCTGATATCTAGGCCCTATATAATTGCAATTGCTGATATGCAGTGAAAAAGAGACAGTATTAAAAGTAGCTGGAGAAAAAATGGCAAATTAGGCATAGCAGATCAAATTTGACAGTAAACACCTCATCAGAAATAATGCAAACCAAAAATTAAAAAAAAGAAAAAGAAAATGTGAATAAAAATATTTAAGATACTAACAGGTTGCCACGAGGCAAAATTGTCACACCTAAAAACTGCACACCTAATAAAAAGATCTATGAGAAATAATAATAAAATAAATACAGAATTCATCACCAATAGATAATACAAGAAATGTTAAAGGAACTTCTTCTGATAGAAGGAAAATAATACTAGATAGATTCAGTATGAGAGAATGAGACATACCAGAAGTGGAAGTTGGGTCGATAAGTATAAAATAAACCTTAATTTTCCTTAAAAGATGACAGATTTAAGCAAATATAGTAACAAAATAATGTGTAATTTATAACATTTATAAAAGTAATATACAAAACAATTCAATGCAAAGAGTAAAACTGAGAAAATAGAAGCATGCTGCTATACTGTTTTATATCAAAATATAATCAATGTATCTGAGTGGAAAATATATAACAATTTAAAGATATACACATTGAATTGAATATAAAATAGAACATAAATTAGTAATGAAGTCTACTTACAGTGCAATTAAAAATCAGCTTTCATTGTATAGATTTCACCATTTGAAAATCAAATTTTCAAGAAAAAAGGGAAAGAATCCTTAAACTTTGGCAAATCTATACTAGGTTTATGCAATCCACATATTTTTTTCAATTTCATTTTTTGTTAGACTTTACTTTTAGAGCAGTTTTAAGTTCATATAATAACTGAGTAGAAGGTTCATCAGTTCAGTTCAGTTCAGTCGCTCAGTCGTGTCTAACTCTTTGTGACCCCATGAATCACAGCACGCCAGGCCTCCCTGTCCATCACCAACTCCTGGAGTTCACTCAAACTCATGTCCACAGAGTTGGTGATGCCATCCAGCCATCTCATTCGCTGTCGTCCCCTTCTCCTCCTGCTCTCAATCCCTCCCAGCATCAGAGTATTTTCCAATGGGTTCATCTTTATCCCCACACACGCATGCCCTCCCTGTATCAGAATATACCCCAGAGTGGTAAATTTGTTATAGCTGTGGCCCTACAAGGACACATCAGTATCCATAGTGCACCCAGAATCCATAGTGCACCCAGAATCCATAGTGCACATTGGGATTTTTGTGTAGTACATTCTATGAATTTGAACAGTGACATGCATCCAACATTATACTATCATGTAGCAATCTCACTGCCCTAAATATTATCTGTGATCTGCCTATTCATCTCCACACCCCAACTCCATTTTGGGAAGATCATATAACTGAAAATTTATACTATGTACCCTTTTCAGCTTGACATCTTTCACTTAGTAATATGCATTTAAGTTTCCTCAATATATTTTCATGAAAAAATAGCTTATTTCATTTTAGCACTGAATATTATTCTGTTGTCTGGATATACCACAGATTACTTGTTTTTCACCGACTGAAGGACATATCGGTTGCTCCCAAGTTTTGGCATTTATGAATAAAGCTATTATAAACATCAATATGCAGGTTTTTCTGTGGATACAGGTTTTTAACTTCATTGCATAAATACCAAGGAATGTGACTGCTAATATGCTCAGAGTATGATTAGTTTTATTTAAAAAAAAAGACTGCCACACTGTCTTCAAAGCAGCTGTACCAATTTGCATTGCCGTCAACAATGAGTGAGAGCACCTGATGCTCCACACTCTATCATTTGATACCAGTGTTATGAATTTCAGCCATGCCAAGGTGTAGTGATACCCTACTGTTGTTTTAATTTGCATTTCCCAGATGGCATATAATGGAGAGCATGTTTTCATATGCTTATTTGCCACCTGCATATTTTCTTTGATGAGATGTCTTTATCATTGCATAATACCTTTCTTTATCCCTTATAACTTTCCTTGCTCTGAAGTCTGCTCTGTCAGAAAATAATGTCAGTAACTGCTCCTATTAATACTTTCCTTTGATTAGTGTTTGCATATATCTCTCCACTTATTATATTTTTAATTTATATCTGCCTTTAAAAACACACATATTGGGTTTCTTATAAATGATATATAGTTGAGAATTTTTTATCCACTCTGAAACTGTGCTTTTTTAATTACTACATTTAGAACTGTATCAGTTTAATATCTGCAATATATTTTGTTGTATTTTATGTGTTGCTCTTTTTCTTTGTTCCTAGTTTTGATGTCCACATTTTTTACCCTGTAGCAGTTTTACTTGAGCATTTTATATGATTCCGTTTTCTCGTCTTTCTTAGCATATCAGTTGCATTTCTGTTTTTACTTTTTCCAGTGATAGCTCTAGAGTTTGCAGTATATATTTGCATCCAGTCCAAGTGCACTTTCAAATAACACAATCCGAGTCCAATTTTAAATGATATAAATACCTTCTCAGATTCAGTTCAGACACTCAGTCGTGTATGACTCTTTTTGACCCCATGGACTGCAGCAAGCCAGGCTTCCCTGTCCATCACCAACTTCTGGAGCCTACTCAAACTCATGTCCATCGCATCAGTGATGCCATCCAACCATCTTATCCTCTGTTGTCCCCTTCTCCTCCTGCCTTCAATCTTTCCCAGCATCTAGGTCTTTTCAAACGAGTCAGTTCTTCACATCAGGTGGCCAAAGTATAGGAGTTTCAGCTTCAGCATCAGTTCTTCCAATGAATATTCAGGACTGATTTCTTTAGGATGGACTGATTGGATCTCCTTGCAGTCCAAGGGACTCTCAAGAGTCTTCTCCAACACCACAGTTCAAAAGCATCAATTCTTTGGCGCTCAGCTTTCTTTAAAGTCCAGCTATCACATCCATACATGACCACTGGAAAAACCAAAGCTTTGACTAGACAGACCTCTGTTGGTAAAGTAATGTCTCTGTTTCTCAGGCAGTGCAAGTAATTATGATAGCAAAATACCCTAATTCTTATGTCCTTTGTATTTCTGTCATTCACTTCACTTATACATAAATTGAATGCATAGTTGCTGTTATTCTTTGGGATAAAATATTATCTTTAGTTCAATTAAAAATAAAAGAAAAATAATTTTTTTTCTACCTTGACTAATTACTTCTTTGGTGCTCTTCCATTCTTTATGTAGGTTCAGTCTCCCCTTATGCTGTTTTGCTTCTTATTAAAAAACGTTTAACACTTCTTGCAATGTGCATCTACAGGCAACAAATTCCTCCAACTTTGGTTGGTCTGTAAGTTTTTATTTCTCTTTCACTTTTGAAGGATGATTTTGCAGGTTGGTTTTTTTTCTCAACACTTTAGATACGTCACTCCAATCTTCTTGTTTGTGTGGTTTCTGAGGATAAATCAGATATAATTCTTATGTATTTTTTCCTCTATAGACAATGCATGTTTTCCTCAGACTTCTTCCAGGATTCTCTTTAATTTTTATGTAGTTTGAAAACGATATGTGTAGGCATAGATTTTTTGGCTTTTATGTTGCTAGATGTTCTCTGAGCTTCTGAGTCTGTAGGTTGTTGTCTAACGTTAATATGGAGAAATTCTCTCACCACTAGAAAAAATGATAATTATGTGATATAACAGAAGTGTTTGCTAACTCTACAATAGTGACCACATTGCAGTATAAATATATAAATATATTGAATCAATATGTTGTGCCTCTTAAACTTATATGATGTTATATGTCAATCAGACCTCAAAAAATGTGAAAAATATAGGGAAATTCTCAGTCACTATTGTTTCAAATATTTCTTCTGTTCTTTTATCTTTTTCTGCCATTAAGAATATGTTTCACCTTATGTAGTTGGCCCACATTTCTTGGATATGCTGGTGTGTCTATTTGTTTTTCTTTCAGACTTTGTTGTCTTTGCTTTTCAGTGTTAGGGGTACCTACTGAAATACTCTCAATCTCAGAGATTCTTCCCTTAGACATGTCCAGTCTACTAATCAGTCCATCAAAGGCAATCTGCATTTCTATTAGTGTATTGATCTCTAGAATTTCTTTCTGGTTCTTTCTTATAATTCCTATCTGCTCTTGTACAATGTTTACTTGCATTGGATCCCTTAGTATGCTAATGTTATGGAACTTAAGTTTGTATGCTTGATGCACAGGCCAAATAAACTAAAATGTCAGAGTTTAGAATATAGAAAGTTTTACTGCCAGGGCCAAGCAAGAAATATGGGAGATTCCTACTCTAAAGACCCAAACTCCGTGACAGGATTCAGAAAAGAGTGTTTAAAGGCAATACTGGTGGGGAGGAAGGGACTGCAGTGTGTGCAACTTTCTTCTGATTTGTTGGTGCTGAGGTAATAAGATGGTGTTCAAACATCTCAATCATCAGCCTTCTGGTTCTAACCAGTCTGGAGTCCACATGCTGCTTCTAAGTCTGAAATTACTGTCCTCCACCTGGGTGGTGGCCTTAGTTCCTGTAGAAGAACTCAAAAGATATGTATTGGATTGTTATGTATATCCCTTGAAGAGGAACTAGGTTTCTGTTTTTTGCTGCGTTATTGTTCCTTGACTGCTTTTTCTTTGTTTCTGCATGCTCTTACTTCCCTAATTAGATACTGTTTGAGTCTTCTCTTTGGAACTCACAGAAGGTCTAGGAGGCTGAAGTCCTTTTCCTCCAAACAAGGGACATGAAGAAGCTTTTATACCTGGGACAGTCCTGCAGGGTCCTATTCTGTTTCATTAATTGTAGTCCTTTTAAATTTCTGGTTTAATTGTTCTAGCATCCCTGCCATATCTGAACCTTGTTTATGCTTACTCTTTATCCTCAAAATGTGATTTTGTCTTTTATTATGTCTTATAATTTTTTTCTTAATAGACAGACATCATGTACTAGATATAGGAAACTATATAGATAAATTTTTTATAATGTGATGGTGAAACAGGAATCCAAGTTCTTGTTTAGGCAGCTGAAGAATGAACTTTGCAAGCATGCAAACACTCACGGTAGCAAGCAAACAGGATTTATTTCAGAGAGAAAGGAAGTACAAGCTCTCAGCATAGATACTGAGAGGGCGTGAAGTACCCCAAAAGATGGGACTTACAGCAGTTTATTTTCTTGCTAGTATTGATTTGTACACTTTTGATTGGTGCTTACTTTTAACATATGTCATTTCTAACCATCAATTTAAAGGTCACAGTGCTTTACTTGACATCTTTATGGCTTCTTTTGATCCTCAGATGCTTAGTTTTCTTAGTCATTAAGTTGCCCTCCCTTGACCTTTTCTCATGATCCCTGGCCATTTTACAATGGACCAGATATATGAGCTAAAGATTAATGATCACCAGTTTTTTTTTTTTTTTCTTCAGTCATATGGAACAGAAGTTAATTACTACCCTTTCCTGAACCTGAGTACTGGTACACTCAGTACACATTCCTCTGAGAGCCAAGAATTTGGGACAAAGGGTATCAGTTCAGTTCAGTTCAGTCGCTCAGTCGTGTCTGACTCTTTGTGACCCCATGAATCACAGCACGCCAGGCCCCCCTGTCCATCACCAACTCCCAGAGTTCACTCAAACTCATGTCCATCGAGTCGGCGATGCCATCAAGCCATCTCATTCTCTGTCGTCCCCATCTCCTCCCACCCCCAATCCCTCCTAGCATCAGACTCTTTTCCAGTGAGTCAACTCGTCGCATGAGGTGGCCAAAGTATTGGAGTTTCAGCTTTTAGGTTAATGAAGCAGGATGTTTATTGAAACAGGTTGAGGTCTCAGAAATCACTGAGGATGCTGATTGCAGCCATGAAATTAAAAGACGCTTACTCCTTGGAAGAAAAGTTATGACCAACCTAGATAGTATATTGAGAAGCAGAGACATTACTTTGCCAACAAAGGTCCGTCTAGTCAAGGCTATGGTTTTTCCTGTGGTCATGTATGGATGTGAGAGTTGGACTCTGAAGAAAGCTGATCGCCAAAGAATTGATGTTTTTGAAGTGTGGTGTTGGAGAAGACTCTTGAGAGTCCCTTGGACTACAGAGAGATCCAATCAGTCCATTCTAAAGGAGATCGATCCTGGGTGTTCTAAAGGACTGATGCTAAAGCTGAAACTCCAATACTTTGGCCACCTCATGCAACGAGTTGACTCACTGGAAAAGACTCTGATGCTGGGAAGGATTGGGGGCGGGAGGAGAAGGGGACGACCGAGAATGAGATGGCTGGATGGCATCACCGACTCGATGGATATGAGTTTGAGTGATGGACAGGGAGGCCTGGCGTGCTTGATTCATGGGGTCGCAAAGAGTCGGTTACAACTGAGTGACTGAACTGAACTGAACTGAGGTTTCAGAGTTCCTACACTAACTGCCTAATAATTTCAACTTCAGTGATAAGGCATTGGGAGAGAGGAAGCATTGTATAGTCCTGTGATTCATTAAATTTTAGTCTTTGGGAGTGTGTGTCCCTGTGAACTTCACTAGTACTTCTCAATATCCCTTTCTTACGTGGGAAAAGATGGCTAGAGTGGGCTTGGGTTTGGTATTTCTCTTCCCCCTCATGGAAGGATAGAAACAACTGAAGTTGGGTATTCCCCTTCTTACTAGGCTTCTGGTAGAACTCTAGCAGTATAGTGAAGTGAAGTCGCTCAGTCGTGTCCGACTCTCAGCGACTCCATGGACTGTAGCCCACCAGGCTCCTCTGTCCATGGGATTTTCCAGGCAAGAGTACTGGAGTGGGGTGCCATTGCCTTCTCCAAGCAGTATAAGTTCTGCTTAAATAGTTTGTCCCATGAGCAGACCATGATAAGAAGAACAGATGCTCTGAGTAGTTTTCTTTTTTTAAAAAAATATTTATTTATTCATTTGGCTGCACCAGGTCTTAGTTGTGGAACATGGGATATTTGATCTTAATTGTAATAAGTGGGATCTTTAATTGCAGCATGTGGGATCTAATTCCCTGACCAAAGATGGAACCCAGGTCCATGTATTAGGAGTGTGGAGTCTTGACCACTGCCCTGGAGTATTTTAGGTCTTCCCTGGTGGCTCAGTTGGTGAAGAATCTGCCTGCAATGCAGGAAGACCTGGGTTCAATCCCTGAGTTGGGAAGATCCCCTAGAGGAGGGCAGGGGAACCCACTCCAGTATTCTTGCCTGGAAAATCCCATGGACAGAGGAGCCTGGCACCCTACAGTCCATAGAGTCACAAAGAGTTGGACACTACTGAGCGACTAAGCACAGCAGAGTATTTTATAAAGAATTCCTTTTCTCTTCTCCTTCTGGAAGCATGAGGGAATTTTTCTCACATTTTCACTATAAGGGTCTGATAGACCTCCTGGAGGTAGAAGTCATAAAACTATAGGGATTTCCATATGTCAGATTCCCCTGGAGTTCTTAACTCTCAACTTTGTCTGCACTGAGTTCCCCAGCAACTCCATGACTCCTTTTTGGGTTTGTCTATCTGATATTGATTTCAACGTAGGTTTCAGTTCATGGTAAGTTGTGATTATCTGTATTCACCTGTTGTTTCTCCAATCTGGGGGATGTGCTTAGTTGCTCAGTCATGTCCAACTCTTTGCAACCCCATGGAATTTGGGACATAGTGGTTTGCTTTGTGACCTCACTTATCTTAGGGATCTAAGATGAGTTGAGTTTTCAGTTTGTTCCGGATTTTACTTAATAGGATAGAGCAGTGGCTTTCAAGCTTATTATATACTAGATCAGAAACCACAACCACACTTGTTAAATAAATATACATAGTAAACCCTCATCTTATTCTAGAAAGGCCTATGATTGAAAGCTAAAAGTTCCCAATTCCTACCTCTTACCTCCAGTCTACTCAATAATAAGAGTAAGTAATTTTGACTAGTTGGTATTGTGTAAATCAACCTAAACATTATGTTTAAAAAATAACTTCCTAGCTTATAAATAGGGACTTCCCTGGTGGCTCAGTGGTAAAGAGTCCATCTACCAATGCAGTTAGATATCTTCCTGGTATCTATTGTATTTTATTTATCATCACCCTTCATCCCAACATAAATTTATTTAACATGATGAGTCTAAGAAATTTTGAGAAACATGTGAAAGCTAGTATATATAAGGTTTAAACTCAACACTTGGTACCTAAATGAAAGGTGAGTTAAATATTGAATTAAGCACTATTTGACTACATTTTAAATATGAAGTAGATTGAAAGAAATGTTCACAAATAAGGCATCAGTTCAGTTCAGTTCAGTCACTCAGTCGTGTCCGACCCCATGAATCACAGCATACCAGGTCTCCCTGTCCATCACCAAATCCCGGAGTTCACTCAAACTCACCTCCATTGAGTCGGTGATGCCATCCAGCCATCTCATTCCCTGTCGTCCCCTTCTCCTCCTGCCCCCAACCCTCCCAGCATCAGACTCTTTTCCAGTGAGTCAACTCGTCGCATGAGGTGGCCAAAGTATTGGAGTTTCAGCTTTAGCATCAGTCCTTCCAATGAACACCCAGGATTGATCTCCCTTAGAATGGACTGGTTGGATCTCCTTGCAGTCCAAGGGACTCTCAAGAGTCTTCTCTAGCACCGCAATTCAAAAGCATCAATTCTTCGGTGATCAGCTTTCTTCACAGTCCAACTCTCAGATCCATACATGACCACAGGAAAAACCATAGCCTTGACTAGACGGAACTTGGTTGGCAAAGTAATGTCTCTGCTTTTTAATATGCTATCTAGGTTGGTCATAACTTTCCTTCCAAGGAGTAAGCGTCTTTTAATTTCATGGCTGCAATCAGCATCCGCAGTGATATTGGAGCCCCCCAAAAATAAAGTCTGACACTGTTTCCACTGTTTCCCCATCTATTTCCCATGAAGTGATGGGACCAGATGCCATGATCTTTGTTTTCTGAATGTTGAGCTTCAAGCCAACCTTTTCACTTTCCTCTTTCATCTTCATCAAGAGGCCTTTGAGTTCCTCTTCACTTTCTGCCATAAGGGTGGTGTCATCTGCATATATGAAGTTATTGATATTTCTCCAAGCAATCTTGATTCCAGCTTGTGCTTCTTCCAGCCGAGCGTTCCTCATGATGTACTCTGCATAGAAAAGCAGGGTGACAATATACAGCCTTGACATACTCCTTTTCCTATTTGGAACCAGTCTGTTGTTCCATGTACAGTTCTGACTGTTGCTTCCTGACCTGCATACAGGTTTCTCAAGAGGCAGGTCAGGTGGTCTGGGGTTCCCATCTCTTTCAGAATTTTCCACAGTTTATTGTGATCCACACAGTCAAAGGGTTTGGCATAGTCAATGAAGCAGAAATAGATGCTTTTCTGGAACTCTCTTGCTTTCTCCATGATCCAGCGGATGTTGGCAATTTGATCTCTGGTGCCTCTGCCTTTTCTAAAACCTGCTTGAACATCTGGAAGTTCACGGTTTACGTATTGCTGAAGACTGGCTTGGAGAATCTTGAGCATGACTTTACTAGCATGTGAGATGAGAGCAATTGTGCAGTAGTTTGAGCATTCTTAGGCATTGCCTTTCTTTGGGATTGGAATGAAGACTGACCTTTTCCAGTCCTGTGGCCATTGCTGAGTTTTCCAAATTTACTGGCATATTGAGTGCAGCACTTTCACAGCATCCTCTTTCAGGATTTGAAATAGCTCAATTGGAATTCCATCACCTCCACTAGCTTTGTTCATAGTGATGCTTTGTAAGGCCCACTTCACTTCACATTCCAAGATGTCTGGCTCTAGGTCAGTGAACACGCCATCGTGATTATCTTGGTCCTGAAGATCTTTTTTGTACAGTTCTTCTGTGTATTCTTGCCACCTCTTCTTAATATCTTCTGCTTCTGTTAGGTCCATACCATTTCTGTCCTTTATCGAGCCCATCTTTGCATGAAATGTTCCCTTGGTATTTCTAATTTTCTTGAAGAGATCTCTTGTCTTTCCTATTCTGTTGTTTTCCTCTATTTCTTTGCATTGATTGCTGAGGAAGGCTTTCTTATCTCTCCTTGCTATTCTTTGGAACTCTGTATTCAGATGCTTATATCTTTCCTTTTTATCCTTTGCTTTTCGCTTCTCTTCTTTTCACAGCTATTTGTAAGACCTCCTCAGACAGCCATTTTGCTTTTTTGCATTTCTTTTCCATGGGGATGGTCTTGGTCCCTGTCTCCTGTATAATGTCACAAACCTCCGTCCAGAGTTCATCAGGCACTCTATCTATCAGATCTAGTCCCTTAAATCTATTTCTCACTTCCACTGCATAATCATAAGGGATTTGATTGAGGTCATATCTGAATGGTCTAGTGGTTTTCCCTACTTTCTTCAATTTAAGTCTGAATTTGGCAATAAGGAGTTCATGATCTGAGCCACAGTCAGCTCCTGGTCTTGTTTTTGCTAACTGTATACAGCTTCTCCATCTTTGGCTGCAAAGAATACAATCAATCTAATTTTGGTGATGTCCATGTGTAGAGTCTTCTCTTGTGTTGTTGGAAGAGGGTGTTTGCTATGACCAGGGCGTTCTCTTGGCAAAACTCTATTAGCCTTTGCCCTGTTTCATTCCGTGCTCCAAGACCAAAATTGCCTGTTACTCCAGGTGTTTCTTGACTTCCTACTTTTGCATTCCAGTCCTCTATATTGAAAAGGACATCTTTTTTGGGTGTTAGTTCTAAAAGGTCTTGTAGGTCTTCATAGAACCGTTCAACTTCGGCTTCTTCAGCATTACTGGTTGGGGCATAGGCTTGGATTACTGTAATGTTGAATGGTTTGCCTTGGAAATGAACAGAAATCATTCTGTCATTTTTGAGATTGCATTCAAGTACTGTATTTTGGACTCTTTTGTTGACCATGATGGCTACTCCATTTCTTCTAAGGGATTCCTGCCCACAGTAGTAGATATAATGGTCATCTGAGTTAAATTCACCCATTCCAGTCCATTTTAGTTCACTGATTCTTAGAATGTCTACGTTCACTCTTGCCATCTCTTGTTTGACCACTTCCAATTTGCCTTGATTCATGGACCTAACATTTCAGGTTCCTATGCAATATTTCTCTTTA
Organism: Moschus berezovskii; assembly: GCF_049115385.1. Lineage (NCBI taxonomy): Eukaryota > Metazoa > Chordata > Mammalia > Artiodactyla > Moschidae > Moschus > Moschus berezovskii. Next base: position 28,440,107 of record NC_142475.1, read on the forward strand.
CAGCATCGGACCTTGCTTCTATCACCAGTCACATCCACAACTGGGTATTGGTTTTGCTTTGGCTCCATCTCTTCATTCTTTCTGGAGTTACTTCTCCACTGATCTCCAGTAGCATACTGGGCACCTACCGACCTGGGGAATTCCTCATTCAGTATCCTATCATTTTGCCCTTTGATACTGTTCATGGGGTTCTCAAGGCAGGTATACTGAAGTTGTTTGCCATTCCCTTCTCCAGTGGACCACATTCTGTTCGACCTCTCCACCATGCCCCGCCTGTCTCGGGTGGCCCCACAGGGCATGACTTAGTTTCATTGAGTTAGACAGGGCTGTGGTCCATGTGATCAGATCCACTAGTTTTCTGTGATTATGATTTCAGTGTGTCTGCCCTCTGATGCCCCCTCGCAATACCTATCCTCTTATTTGGGTTTCTCTTACCTTGGTTGTGGGATATCTCTTCACAGCTGCTCAAGCAAAGTGCAGCCACTGCACCTTACCTTGGACAAGGGTTATCTCCTCAAGGCTGCCCTTCCTGACCTTGAACATGGCGTCACTCCTCTCGACCCTCCTGAGCCCGCGCAGCCACCGCCTCTTGGACGTTGGGTAGCTCCTCTCGGCCGCCACCCCTGACCTCGGGCATAGGGTAGCTCCACTGGGCCGCCGCCCCTGACCTCAGGCATCGGGTAGCTCTTCTCGGCCACGCTTCTGTACGTGGTCTGCGCCACTGGAGCCAGCCTAAGGCGTAGGGAAAGAATATTCATTTCTTAAGAGATTATTGTATAAGAAAGAGTACGTTAAGTGGACTCTGGGTCTAATATAAAACCCAGAGACTTCTACCTAGAATTTTCAAAGCATTGTAGAAAATGGGGAAACATGTCTTAATTTGTAATTGAATAGACTTTATTGTAAGTACCCTGCTAAGCAGTCCACAAATTCTGAGTGACAAGCATTTGTAGGTTCTGACAAATTAAATGACAAGTGAAATAGTAAACAGGTCTCCAAGTGACAAAAAACAGACAACTGTTATCTCAACTTTGACTATGTATACACTCAAATTACTCAGTTTAACAAAAAAAATGTGGCAATGACTACTCTGTTGTTCTTATGAGACATATATGATGAAACAACATGCCTAATCACATTTTAGTCTTTTTTGTATATACTAGAATGGAAATGTTTCTGGATAAATGTATATTCACAGAATTCTTTAGAACTCCATATATTCAAATGTAAAACCAATGTTGAGGTTTTTATCTCAGGATCCAAGACACTATCAGCATGGTTATGTTTCTGTTTTGTCTTTGCTGTTTTTCTGTTTTCCCCTCTCTGGAATTTTGTTAAGATGAAGCCTGATATTGTTTCCTGGCTGGGGTCTGATCTCTTTCTGAAGAGATACTGAGATCAGTTTGTTAAAAACACAAATTTTGGAGATACATAAAGTTCTGGATTTAACCCATGACATTTTTGTTTATTGATTTTGCTATTTTGTAACCCTCTTGAAACAGTGATGTGTGAGGGAATTGTACACTGTATGTAAAGGCAAAAAATAATAGAAATGAGTTATTTTAGCTACTTATTATATAGGAGTTATTGAGATTTATTTACTTTGTTGGTAGCAGAAGTTGAAATTGCTGGAATTGTGAGTGAGAAAGTTTTGGTGATATTTGTGGCAGGTGGTATTTTGGTGGCAGGTTATCAAGTGGATCTTAGGTTGAGGTTCAAGGGGAATAAAACAGTTCAAATCAGGTGCACTTGGATGACCCTGAGGGATAGGATGGGGAGGGAGGTGGGAGGAAGACACGTGAACCCATGGCTGATTCATGTCAATGTATGGCAAAAGCCACTATAATTTTGTAAAGTAATTAGCCTCCAATTAGAATAAATAAATTAATTTTTTTAAGTGAATGCCTCGGCCCACATAAGTCTTTAAGACATTCTTAGGGACCTGCAAAGTCAAAACTATTTTATAATAATTTTTAGGTAATAATATTAAGGCATTCATTTCCTTTATAAGTGTGTTAAATTTTTGCACAGCTAGTATAAAAACTGTCAAGCTAAACCGGCAACCACTTAGCACAAATCAAAACACTGCCACCTTAGTGTAACAGTAATCATCATATTCTGTCACCACTCACAGGAAACAAATAAGTTTCTCTAAGAATGTTTTGAGGAAGAAGTGAAATATTTAACTTTTTCATATCTTGAACTTTAAGTTAATATATTTTTTGATACTCTCTGTGACACATTGGAAATACAGAAAAAGCCCTTCTGTTATATACTGAAGTAAAATGATTGTATTGATGAACAAATATTTGTGTGATTGTTTGATTTGCCAGCTGAACTAGCTTATTTCATGAAATGTCACTTCCACTTATAAGAAAAATTGACCAACTAGCTATGGTGTTGGGCATTTGGCAGGCATTTTCTCAAAAATGCTTGAAGATAACTTGTCACTACAAGGGGAAAATTCTCTGGTATTTGGTGTAGGTGACAATATTTAAACTTGCAAACAAGATAAAAATTTTGGAAAGCACATTCAAGGCAAAGAGCTAAATAGCTTTACAATATTTAAAAATTTTCTCAAGATGAGTGATCATACAAATTGTTTTGATATTGCATCATACAAAATATCAATATTTGGAAGATGTATAATACCATAATTCACTGTTTTCCGAGCGATCAATTAGTGATGTTATAAAATCAAACATGCATAATATATCCATTGAAAATCCAAACTAGAACAATGGATTTTAATATAACTGAGTACGAAATGTTTATGGACATGATTTCCGGCTCCAATGCAAATGTTCTTGAAGAAATTACCTTTTTTTTGAGTTTTGATGTATTACTAAAGTAGAGTAATTGCAGTCATTTTAAATTAAGAATAAAATAATTCCTCCTTTTTCAAACTACATTATATATGTGAAACCACATTTTCATATGCTTCAATCAAAACAAAGTATAAGATTATATTAAAAGCAGATACTGATGTGAGAGTTCGTCTGAATTTTTTTTAAACAAGAAATGAAAAAGATTTTCAAAAACTTGAGTGTGATTTTTACAATTAATGCACTTTTTTAGAAAATGTTTTTCATATAAATTCTAATTTTCATTTTCTAAATAATGATAGATACAACCCATAATAAAAGGTTATCTGAATTATTCCCAGATAAATGGTCTTACCCAAAGAAGGTAAGACGGTAAGACCACAAATACCAACAATACGGATGAAAATAGATTTTGCTACACAAATAAATAAGGAGGCAGTCTCTAGTATCTTTCCAACTGGAGTTAATAAAAAAGAAAGAGCATATTTAGATCTACTGTTTGGTTTATTCTTGTGCTAAGGGCACAACTGATTCTCAGGGAGATGTTCTTTGGGATCAATGCTGAAATCTCAGCCTCTGTACAGGGTGCAAAATTGAATGTCAAAGAGTTTTGAGTAAAGCAGGAAAGAATAGCTTTATTTATTTGTCTTGGGGGAACACTGAGGGTCCCTGCCCTTGAAAACTATGTGTCCTGACCTGGGAGAATTTGATGAGGAGTTTTACAACAAACAAGGAGTCGACTTCCCCAGTGGCTCAGATGGTAAAGCATCTGCCTACAATGTGGGAGACCCGGGTTCAATCCCTGGTTTGGGAAGATCTCCTGGAGAAGGAAATGGCAAACCACTCCAGTATTCTTGTCTGGAAAATCCCATAGATAGAGAACCTGGTAGGCTACAGTCCATGGTGTCCCAAAGAGTCAGACAGGACTGAGCAACTTCTCTTTCATCCTACAACAATGGCTCAAAGGTGGGGTTGCTGACTAGATTAGGGTGTGTTCAGGGTTTCATCATTGATGAACTTCTCTGGTCCCTTGATCTCACCTCAGGTGGTTTCTTGACTGCTTCTCTCTTGATTGTGTGAAAGTCATTCAGTCATGTCTGACTGTTTGTAACCTCATGGACTGTATAGTCAATGGAATTCTCCAGGCCAGAATACTTAAGTGGGTAGCCTTTCCTTCTCCAGGGGATCTTCTCCAGAGATGTTACCCAGGTCTCCCACATTGCAGGTGTATTCTTACAAGCTGAGCCACAAGGGAAGACCTCTGTCTTGATTAACAACTGTTTGAATCCACCTTTTGGAACTCAGGGAAGGTCACAGAGGCTGGAGTCTTGCCTGCAAGAAACAGGACTCAAAAAAAAATAAAGCTTCCATTCCCAGGAGTCCACATCCCCTGCTTCCCAGCCCCCCAATTCAGGATCACTTTATCACTATATACAAAATAAGAATTGGGTATTGAAGTCATTAATAATATAAAAATAAATGTCTTTTGAAAGAGAAACCAACCACTTTATGTGATTAAGGTGGTAGCAGTGGTAAAGAAAAAGATTGCTTATTGAAAATTCAGAGTGTTGGATTTTCATATTTTTTCCCATAAAATATAAGCACAACTGTGACAAACACACAGATATTTTGCAAAAGATAGAAATAATATAAAAATGTTAGATTTCCCTTTTGTAACTAGAACATTAACATTGATTATTTAATAAACCCTAGGAAAAGGGACAATATTGTATTTTTATTTTTTGTATAGTAGGACATGTGACATCTTAAAAACCTTTCTGGCTAGGGAGAGATTTCCCTTCCAGAGGTTAGCCAGTTCTTAGAGATTGCAAGAATAGTGTAGTATAGCAGAATCATGGCTTTGCTATGCACACTAACAAATCCAGAGCCATATCTCCTCTATCTGGACTGTACATCCACCCCAGCCAGCAATATTCTTCTGTCTCAATCACCAAGGGCCTGGCACCACCAATGAGATTTCACCCCTATCATCTCTGAAGCCTACTGAAATTATTCAAAGTATCCAATCCTAAAGTGTTTATCTTTCTCTGCCCTGCTTTATTTTGGTAGAAACTTTAATAAAGACCATGACAGAGGTTCTCCCTTCACCCCTGCCCTTTCTGCTCCTAACTAATGCTGATACTTTTCTATATTGTCTTGCTAAGTGTTCTGTGCCTCCTGTTTCTAAGACTTGTGAATGTAATATACTTTTTTTCCACAGCCTCTCATTTGTCTCTTCTCATGACCACATCTGACTGACCATTACATAAAAGAGTACAGAACAAATAATTTCCAAATTATTATTTTTTGATGAATTACTACTTCTAAGAAGGTCAAATAGACATTGTTTTCCCTATTCTTCCCACCAAGTACAACTGAAATTTTCAGGCACCATACAAAGAACAAACTTAGGAAGACTCCAAAAGGTAGAGAAAAGAAGAAAACTCAGTTGAGGGTCTCTGTAAACAAGAAATGGTACAGTGACTAGTTCTCTGAGCTATATTTTTGCCTTGCATATCTCAGAAGCCTGCAACATGGAAACACTGACAAGGAGAAAGAAAATCCTGATATACTGATAAATTAAGTGCAAATTGCCTAAACAATCCAATAAATATGAGAGGTTAGGAAAATGGATTAAAGAACATTATCCACTTGTGTACTTCCTAAAAGGAACTTACTTTGACTATAACATTATAGGCACATTGGAAGTAAAAGATGGAAATATATATATATAGCATGCAAACACTAATGAAAAGAAAGAAAGAGTGAGCATTTTAATATCAAAAAAAAATTAAAGAAAATTATCAATTCCAGAGATGGGAAATTATAAGTTAATGATATTAATAAGAGTATCCATCTACTCAGAGAAGGCAATGGCAAGCCACTCCAGTACTCTTGCCTGGAAAATCCCATGGATGGAGGAGCCCGGTAGGCTGCAGTCCATGGGGTCGCTAAGGGTCGGACACGACTGAGCGACTTCACTTTCACTTTTCACTTTCACACATTGGAGAAGGAAATGGCAACCCACTCCAGTGTTCTTGCCTGGAGAATCCCAGGGACGGGGGAGCCTGGTGGGCTTCCGTCTATGGGGTCACACAGAGTTGGACACGACTGAAGTGACTTGGCAGCAGCAGCAGCAGTAGCAGCAGCATCCATCTACTAGTAAGATATACAAAACCTATATATGTATGTATGTAACTACTTGACTATGAAATATGTGAAATGAAAACAGCTGATAGAACTTAAAAGATAAAAAGAAAATTCCACAAGTATAATTAAACATTTCAAGATCCTTCTCTCAAATACTGATAGAAAATTAGACAGAAAAATAAAAAAAAAATATAGAACACAATACTGTCAATAAAGATTTAATCAACATTCATAAAACACATGTCCAACAGAAAACATATTTTTAACAAGGCCTGTAAAACATATACCAAAATAGACCATATCATGAATAATAAAACAATCTTCAAAATACTTAATACAATTTTAGTGAAGTGAAAGTGAAATTGAACCCATACAAATATTGTCCCTGTCTATAATAGAAACAGAATTCAATAAGAGAAACATAAAAGGAAAGTTTCCAAATATTGGGTGGCCAACACACTTTTAAATAATGCATGGATCAGAGAAAAAGTTTCAAGGAAAAATTTTTGAGTGCATTGAATTGAATTAAAGTGAATATACAACATATCAAAATTTTTGAGACACAACTAAATCAGTGCTAGGAAGGAAATTTATAGCACTAAATTAATATTATTGAAAAGTGAAAGAGTCTAAAATTAACCTAAGATTTCATCTCAAGAACCTAGTAAAAGAAAAAAATAATTTATGATTTAAAAAAAAATCAGAGAACTTTGAATACAAGGAAGCTTTCTCAAATTGATAAAGAACAGAAGAAAAAAAAAGCCTACAGTTAAAATTGTGAAAGTTGATAATTTCCTCTTATGATTAAGAATAAGGCAAGAATGTCCACTTTGACCACTCACACAGCATAGGATTGGAAATTCTAGCCAATACAATAAGATTAAAAAGGAAAGAAAATGCATACAAATCAGAAAAAATAAAATGTTTTCTATTTGCAGATGATATGATTATTTCATAAAAAATACCAAGGAATATACAAAGATGAAGAAAGAAACTTCTAAAAACATGTTTAAAAATTTCAGCACAATCATAGGATATATGATAAAAATTTAAACATGAATTCTATTTCTAAATGCTAACAGTGAATCCATGGTCACCAAAAAAGAAATACAATGAAGTATTATTCAGCCATCAAAAGGAATGAAGAAATTATATTAATACATTCTGCAATATTAATGAACTTTTAGAAGGTGCAAGAAACCAAACACAAAAGGCCATATGTTCTATATTCCATTTCTGCCAAATACACAAAATAGGTAAATTCATAGAGACAAAACAGAAGTAGATGTTTTTCTGGGATTCTCTTGCTTTTTCTATGATGCAATTTAACTTCTGGTTCCTGTGCCTTTCTTTTCTTTTTTTCAAATTCTTTTTTTTTTTTAACTTTATTGTATTGGTTTTGCCATACATTGACATGAATCTGCCCCGGGTGTACATGTGTTCCCCATCTTGAACCCCCCTCCCACCTCCCTCCCCATCCCATCCCTCTGGTTCATCCCAGTCACCAGCCTCGAGCATCCTGCATCATGTGTCGAACCTGGACTGACGATTTGTTTCACATATGATAATATATATGTTTCAATGCCATTCTCCCAAATCATCCCACCCTCACTCTTTCCCACAGAATCCAAAAGACTGTGTTTTTCTAAATCCAGCTTGAGCATCTGGAAGTTCTCAACTCATGTACTGTTGAAGCCTGGCTTGGAGAATTTTGAGCATTACTTTGCTAGTCTGTTCAGTTCAGTTCAGTTCAGTTGCTCAGTCGTATCCGACTCTTTGCTACCCCATGAAACATAGCACACCAGGCCTCCCGGTCCAACACCAACTCCCAGAGTTCACTCAAACTCATGTCCATTGAATTGGTGATGCCATCCAGCCATCTCATTCTCTGTTGTCCCTTTATCCTCCTGCCCCCAATCCCTCCCAGTATCAGAGTCTTTTCCAGTGAGTCAACTCGTCGCATGAGGTGGCCAAAGTATTGCAGTTTCAGCTTTAGCATCAGTCCTTCCAATGAACACCCCGGACTGATCTCCTTTAGAATGGACTGGTTGGATCTCTTTGCAGTCCAAGGGATTCTCAAGAGTCTTCTCCAGCACCACAGTTCAAAAACATCAATTCTTTGGCGCTCAGCTTTCTTCACAGTCCAACTCTCACATCCATACATGACCATGGGAAAAACCATAGCCTTGACTAGATGGACCTTTGTTGGCAAAGTAATGTCTCTGCTTTTTAATATGCTATCTAGGTTGTTCATAACTTTCCTTCCAAGGAGTAAGCATCTTTTAATTTCATGGCTGCAATCAGCATCCACAGTGATTTTGAAGCCCCCAAAAATAGTCTGACACTGTTTCCACTGTTTCCCCATCTATTTCCCATGAAATGATGGGACCAGATGCCATGATCTTTGTTTTCTGAATGTTGAGCTTCAAGCCAACCTTTTCACTCTCCTCTTTCACTTTCATCAAGAGGCTTTTGAGTTCCTCTTCACTTTCTGACATAAGGGTGGTGTCATCTGCATATCTGAGGTTATTGATATTTCTCCCAGCAATCTTGATTCCAGCTTGTGCTTCTTCCAGCCCAGCATTCCTCATGATGTACTCTGCATAGAAGTTAAATAAGCAAGGTGACAATATACAACCTTGACTATACAAGCTAGCCTGTTAGATGAATGCAACTGTGCAGTAGTTTGAACATTCTTTGGCATTGCCCTTCTTTGGGATTGGAATAAAAACTGATCTTTTCCAGTTCTCATTGGAACTTCTCTTGTGCAGCACAGGTTCTAGTGACACGGGCTTCCAGAAAGATTGAAGGCAGGAGGATAAAGAGACGACACAGGATGAGATGGTTCAATGGCATCACCAACTCAATGGACATGAGTTTGAGTGAGCTGCGAGAGTTGGTGATGGACATCCATGGGACACAAAGAGTCAGACACAACTGAGCAAATGAACTGAACTGATAGAGACATAAAGCAGATTAGTGGTTTAGATATACAAGTAATGAGGATAGATAAGGATGGGCAGTGGTTGCTTAGCAGGTATGGGATTTAAATTAAGGAAAGCTAAGACTTTATTGACTATGCCAAAGCCTTTGACTGTGTCAATCACAATAAACTGTGGAACATTCTGAAAGAGATGGGAATCCCAGACCACCTGACCTGCCTCTTGAGAAACCTGTATGCAGGTCAGGAAGCAACAGTCAGAACTGGACATGGAACAACAGACTGGTTCCAAATATATTTTCTCCCTGCTTTTCTATGCAAAGTACATCATGAGGAACGCTCGGCTGGAAGAAGCACAAGCTGGAATCAAGATTGCTTGGAGAAATATCAATAACCTCAGATATGCAGATGACACTACCCTTATGGCAGAAAGTGAAGAGGAACTCAAAAGCCTCTTGATGAAAGTCAAAGAGGAGAGTGAAAAGGTTGGCTTAAAGCTCAACATTCAGAAAACGAAGATCATGGCATGTGGTCCCATCACTTCATGGGAAATAGATGGGAAAACAGTGGAAACAGTGTCAGACTTTATTTTTGGGGGCTCCAAAATCACTGCAGATGCTAATTGCAGCCATGAAATTAAAAGACGCTTGCTCCTTGGAAGGAAAGTTATGTCCAACCTTGATAGTATATTAAAAAGCAGAGACATTACTTTGCCAACCAAGGTCCGTCTAGTCAAGGCAATGGTTTTTCCCGTGGTCATGTATGGATGTGAGAGTTGGACTGTGAAGAAAGCTGATCGCCGAAGAATTGATGCTTTTGAACTGTGGTGTTGGAGAAGACTCTTGAGAGTCCCTTATACTGCAAGGAGATCCAACCAGTCCATTCTAAAGGAGATCAATCCTGGATGTTCATTGGAGGGACTGATGCTAAAGCTGACACTGCAATACTTTGGCCACTTCATGCGACGAGTTGACTCACTGGAAAAGACTCTGATGCTGGGAAAGGTTGGGGGCGGGAGGAGAAGGGGACGACCGAGAATGAGATGGCTGGATGGCATCACCGACTCTGTGGACATGAGTTTGAGTGTACTCCGGAAGTTGGTGATGGACAGGGAGGCCTGGCGTGCTGTGATTCATGGGGTCGCGGAGAGTCGGACATGACTGAGCGACTGAACTGAACTGAACGGAAGACTCTCATGGCATCTGGTCCCATCACTTCATGGGAAATAGATGAGTAATCAATGGAAACAGTGTCAGACTTTATTTTTTTGGGCTCCAAAATCACTGTGGATGCTGATTGCAGTCATGAAATTAAAAGACGCTTACTCCTTGGAAGGAAAGTTATGACCAACCTAGATAGCATATTAAAAAGCAAAGACATTACTTTGCCATCCAAGGTCTGTCTAGTCAAGGCTATCGTTTTTCCAGTGGTCATGTATGGATGTGAGAGTTGGACTGGGAAGAAAGCTGATCATCGAAGAATTGATGCTTCTGAACTGTGCTGTTTGAGAAGACTCTTGAGAGTCCCTTGGACTGCAAGGAGATCCAACTGGTCCATGCTAAAGCTCAATCCTGGGTGTTCATTGGAAGGACTGATGCTAAAGATGAAATTCCAATACTTTGGCCACCTCATGCGACGAGTTGACTCATTGGAAAAAACTCTGATGCTGGGAGGATTTGAGGGCAGGAGGAGAAGGGGACGACAGAGAATGAGATGACTGGATGGCATCACTGACTCGATGGACATGAGTTTGAGTGAACTTCAGTAGTGGTGACGGACAGGGAGGCCTGGTGTGCTGTGATTCATGGGATCACAAAGATTTGGACATGACTCAGAGACTGAACTGAACTGAAGACTCTCTGTATGTGATGCTGAATCAAATCCCAGGGACAGAGTTTTGGTTGAAATAGAAAAGTATAGCTTTATTGCTTCTGACTGGTGTGTTAACCCCAGAGGATTTGATGAATAGTGGTTCAAAGGTGGGGTCTCTGACAAGATTAGGAGGTAAGCAGGGCTTGCACTCACTTAATCTCAACCCAGGTGACCGGGTCTCTTAATCTTTTATTTTTTAATTTTTTCTATCTTTATTTATTTATCTTTTTTGGTTGCTCTGAGTCTTTTTTGCTGCATGAAGGCTTTCTTTAGTTGCAGAGAATAGGGGTTGCTCTCTAGTTGCTGTGCACAGGCCTCTCATGAGGTTGCTTCTCGTGGTGCAGCACAGGTTCTAGGGACATGGCCTTCAGTAGTTGCAGCACACAAGCTCAGTTATTGCAGCACACAGGTTCAGTAGTTGTGGCACACTGGCTTAGTTGCTCCACGTCATGTGGAACCCTTCCCAGACCAAGGATCCAACCCATGTTCCCTGCATTGGCAGGTGGATTCTCATCCACTGTGCTACCAGGCAAGCCCCCCAATCTTGATGAGATTCTTTGGTCCCTTTAATTTTTGGCTGCTCCTCCTTTGATTAGCAACTGTTGGAATCCACCTTTTGGAATTTAAAGAATATCATGGAGGCTGGAGTCTTGCCTACAAGAAATGGAAGACTGTGCTTACAGCCCCACAGGGCCCCTATATGTTTCATTTGCCTTTGGGGTAAAAAAATGTTCTGGAGCAAATAATGATGCTTGTACAATATTATGACTGCACTATCATTAATGGTAAAGTTTATATTCCATCCGTTCCGTTCAGTCGCTCAGTCGTGTCCGACTCTTTGCAACCCCGTGGACTGTAGCCTACCAGGCTTCTCTGTCCATGGGATTCTCCAGGCAAGAATACTGGAGTGGGTTACCATTTCCTTCTCCAGGGGATCTTCCCGACCCAGGGATTGAACCCGGGTCTCCCGCATTGGAGGTAGACGCTTTAACCTCTGAGCCACCAGGGAAGCCCTATATTCCATTCACTTTACCAAAAATAGATTAAATTTTTAAAATATTAACAACATTAATTGTTGGTGAAAATGTAGACAATCTGGAGTACTCAAACATTGCTGGTAGGCATATTAAATGGTGGACCCGTTCTGGAAAATAACTTGGCAGTTACTTTAAAAAAATCTAAACATGCAACTACCCTACGACACAGCAATTGCATTCATGAATACTTATCCCATAGAAATGTAGACTTAAGTTCACAGGAACCCTGTATGCTAATGCTTACAGTAGCTTTATTTGTAATAGCTCCAAACTAGAAACAACATCTGTTAAACAAATAATAGTGCAAACCATACCATAAAATCTGTTCAACATTGCAAAGAAACTAACTGTTTATATATGTAATATCCTTGATGAATTTCCAGTGAGTTATACCTGGGTCAGGAAGATCCCCTGGAGAATGCAATGGCAACCCACTCCACTGTTCTTGCCTGGAGAATTCCAAGGACAGTGAGCTTGGTGGGATACAGTCCATGGGTTTGCAAAGAGTCAGACAAAACTGAGCGACTAACTCTTTCTTTCATACATGATATCCTTGATGAATTTCCAGAGAGTTATGCTAAGTTTTTAAAAACCCTGCTCCAAAAAAAAAAAAAAAAAAAACCCTTACGTAATATATGATTCCATTTACATAACATTCTTAATATGACAAAGCTTTAGATTTGGGCAGGCAAGGGCTTACTGATTATCAACAATTAAGGAAGAAGTGAGATGGAAAGGAAGGGTGTGGCAATAGGAAGGCAATAGAGAGATCCCATTGGTGATGAAAATTTTGTGTATCTTGACTGTATCATGGCAATATTCCAGTTGGTGATGTTTTATTATAGTTTTGTAATATGTTACAAATGGGAGAAATTGGGCAAAAGGTATGTGAAGGTTCTATGTGTTATTTTTTAGAATTGCATGTTAATCCCTGGTGGCTCAGACTGTAAAGAATCTGCCTGCAATGCAGGAGACCTGGGTTTGATCCCTGGGTTGGGAAGATCTGCTGAAGAAGGGAATGGCTACCCACTCTGGTATTCCTGCTTGGAGAAATCCATGGACAGAGAAGCCTGGAAGGTTACAATCCACATGGAGGCAAAGTAGCAGACACGACTGAGTGATTAACACTGTCACTTCACTTTCAAACTAAAACCTTAATAGAAATTATGGACAACAATCACTTCCTATGTATATATTATGTGTAGTATTTACAATAGAAATTGGAACAAGATTTCCAACAACTGGAAAATACAGCAAATCATTCTTATAAGTTAATCTTATTTAGTTAATAGTATTCTGCTGTGATTCATGGGGTCGCGGAGAGTTGGACACGACTGAGCGACTGAACTGAACTGAACTGAACTGAATTCTGCTTATGTTATTTCTTAATTTTAATAAATACCCCATGAGTATACAAGATATTAACATTAAAGAAAGCAGGGTCGAGAGTATGCAGAAATTTTATTACACTGGCAATTCTTCTGTATAACTAGAATTCTTTCAAAATAAAACTTTAGAAGTCAACAAAGAGGGCTAAAGAAAACTAAACATAATCTAAATAAAATAAAAATTAATAAAAATGACAAAGCTGATAAAATAATAAAAGTTAAGAGTAGATTAATTTAGCTACAGAGAAGAAAAAGAAAGGAAGCATTAAGATTAAAAACTAGCAATGATGTAAGTAGATAGGCTAAAAATATCTGAAAATGAAAATGTTTATGAGGTACTTTGCACTCTAAAATGTAGAAAATTAAAATACAATCACAGACTAGCATCATTCAACAATAATTTTCAGCTATCAACTAAATATACCCAGATACATTTAAAATATTACTTTTTAAATTCTAATGATGTAAGGTTTTTAACAAGATATATTGGATATTTTTTTTCTTTGTAATGGGTAAAAGAATAAGAGCCCTATGATCATATTGATAAAATATCAGACCAACTGCAACTTTAATCCTGACTTTTAGAAATTACATTTATTTAAAAGTGTAACTTTTGATAAGAGCAAAAAAAAAAACAACCCAAAAATTACACTAACTTAATCTAATATAATACTGGAGAGGGTAGCCTATCGCTTCTCCAGGGGATCTTCCCGACTCAGGAATCAAACCATGGTCTCTTGCATTGCAGTCGGATTCTTTACCAGCTGAGCTACCAGGGAAGCCCACTATAACTAAATAATGACATTTGTGGAAATCTCTAAGTCAGAAAGAATACAAGGAGGGCTTTTGATAATAAAGTCAAAATGCATTATTTACATTATTAATTCAACAAATTATATAATTCTATAGACAGAAATAGAAAACATAAATTATAGATATCGATACTGAAAATAAAGAGGAATAGAGCACATTTTGAATTTGTAGTATACAATTTTGTTTACCTTGGCCAGATTCATCCACCATATCTATTTTACCAGAATCATTTTCTTTTTCCTCTTTATCTGGAAAGTCATCCAAATATGCATAGGTTGTTAGAGTTTCTTCCTTTCTCTCTTCAGTGACCACAAATTTAGGAATATCATTTAGCTTCATATTTTCAGAATAGTTTTCCACTGAAAGTTTCAGGGATGAGCACATAAATCAAAGTATAATACACAGAAGATTCCCTGGAGTTTTATTATTAGATATTTTACCCCTTGATATTCCCTAAGTGTAAAAAATTCCAACCCAGAGATATCAATTGCAGTTGTTGCCACTAGATAAAATCAGCCTGACTGAGCCTATAGCTGAGGGGGGTAAATACAGAGAAAACAAATACAGTCTGTCAACTATTCCTTTTGAAACCCTTGTTCTAATCATGACTAATATCAATAAGCAGCTACCTAAAACAATAAAATCGTTTCACCTTTTTATCTAATTCATGTTAGGGTTCTTTCACTTGAAATTGAAAGAAACCTGGCAAACAGAGCTGACATGGTGATGACCGGGAAATAAAGATGAATTAAAAGCAATATTTTTTCAGTAATAAGATTAACTTAACTTGCCACTTTTTACAAATGTGTTTGATCACTGGATATCTTAAATCCTAGCAACGCTTTGAAGAACCTTAAGACATCTGTGAAAAATGTTAGTCACTTGAATCAGGTGGGGGTTCATTTTATGCGTCAGCTTGGATGGCCCAAGATGCCCAGATATTTGGTCAAAGATTATTCTGGATAATTCTGTGAAGGTATTCTTTAGATAAAATAATATTTAAATCAGAGAACACTGAGTAAAGCAGTTTACCCTCCATAATGTGGGTGGGTTGCATTCAATCAGTTGGTGGCCTTAACAGAACAAATACTGACCTCCTCTGAGCAAGAAGAAATACTCCCGGCAGATTGTCTTTGAACTTAGCAAGTCTTCCGTGGGTTTCCAGCCCACCATCATACCCTACAGATTTTTGACTTGCACCTTCACAATTGTGTGAGTCAATTCTTTTTATTTTCTCCTTTTATTTATTTTAAATTTTCTTTCTTTCTTTTTGTTTGTTTTTGTTGTTGAGAGTTCTTTTTTTTAACTTTTTTTTTTATTGGAGGCTAATTATTTTACAATATTATATTGGTTTGTTTTGCCATACATTGACATGAATCTGCCCCGGGTGTACATGAGTTCCCCCTCCTGAACCCCCCTCCCACCTCCAAAGTCTACATGCAATAAATGCTGGAGAAGGTGTGGAGAGAAGGGAACTGTCTTACACTGTTGGTGGGAATGCAAACTAGTACAGCCACTATGGAGAACAGTGTGGAGATTCCTCAAAAAACTGGAAATAGAACTGCCATATGATCCAGCAATCGCACTCCTGGGCATATACACCGAGGAAACCAGAATTGAAAGAGACACATGTACTCCAATGTTCATTGCAGCACTGTTTATAATAGCGAGGACATGGAAGCAACCTAGATGTCCATCTGCAGACGAATGGATGAGAAAGCTTTGGTACATATACACAATGGAGTATTACTCAGCCATTAAAAAGAATGCATTTGAATCAGTTCTAATGAGGTGGATGAAACTGGAGCCTATCATACAGAGTGAAGTAAGCCAGAAAGAAAAACACCAATACAGTATACTAATGCATATATATGGAATTTAGAAAGATGCAAATGATAACCATGTATACGAGACAGCAAAAGAGACACAGATGTGTAGAACAGTCTTTGGGACTCTGTGGGAGAGGGTGAGGGTGGGATGATTTGGGAGAATGGTATTGAAACATGTATGTTGTCATATGTGAAACGAATCACCAGTTCAGGGTTGATGCATGTTATAGGATGCTCGGGGCTGGTTTGCGGGGATGACCCAGAGGGAGGATAAAGGGAGGAGTCAATTCTTTAAAACAAATATACTTATTAGAGAGGACGATATATAAACACACATAATATCGTCTTCTTTTTCTGGTGATCCTTCACTAATACAGTTAATCCTTTCTCATTTATAGCTTCAACAAAACTATCAAATGCATAAAACAATCACAACAAAGTGACAATCAAGACTTATATGGACAATAAATTACAAGAATCCATTGAGGTCTGTAGTGAATTTTTTAAACATATGGGACAGTGCACCATGTTTCAGGGTAAACTGGAATTTTATTCAGTATAGCTATAAATATTGTAAACATTAATAAAAATTCTAACATTTATATGGAAATAAAATATTTATTAAAATGGCTTAATACTGCATAATGGGAAGAAACAAAGTTAGTATCCCTAGTAAATACATAAATTGCATTTTGAAAATATTTTAAAATTAAAAATGTGGCTTTAGTCCAGAAAATAGTAGATTGATGAACAGAAGAAATTACCCATATAGAGACTATTGTATGGTTAAGAATTAAATAATAATAATAATATGTAACGCTGTTCTCCAAACAGTGTTTTAAGCCCCTCTCTGTGTTATGAAGATTATCTGTGTACAACAAGCATAAAGGGAGATGCAATTTTCATTTCCATTTTACCATTCAGCAAACTGAAGCAGAAAAAAGCTAAGTGACTTCCCCATCGTTACACTATTATAAGTGGTCTATCTAAATATGAAGCAAAATGTAAAAAGTAAGAAAAAAAGAAAAATAGATTAACAAATAACACAAATTAAAAACAGGCAAATAATTACAAACTACAGAAAAATATTGGAAAGGCATATGACAAAGTAGTAATTGTCTTGATAATTAAGAGCTCACATCTATTTTTGCTTCATTGGCTATGCCAAAACCTTTGAGTGTGTGGATCACAATAAACTGTGGAAAATTCTGAAAGAGATGGGAATACCAGATCACCTGGCCTGCCTCTTGAGAAACCTGTATGCAGGTCAGGAAGGAACAGTCAGAACTGGACATGGAACAACAGACTGGTTCCAAACAGGAAAAGGAGTACGTCAAGGCTGTATATTGTCACCTGCTTATTTAACTTCTATGCAGAGTACATCATGAAAAACACTGGGCTGGATGAAGCACAAGCTGGAATCAAGATTGCCAGGAGAAATATCAATAACCTCAGATATGCAGATGACACCACCCTTATGGCAGAGAGTGAAGAAGAACTAAAGAGCCTCTTGATGAAAGTGAAAGAGGAGAGTGAAAAAGTTGGCTTAAAGCTCAACAGTCAAAAAATGAAGATCATGGCATCTGGTTCTATCACTTCATGCCAAATAAATGGGGAAACAGTGGACACAGGCTGACTTTATTTTTCTGGGTTCCAAAATCACTGCAGATGGTGATTGCAGCCATGAAATTAAAAGATGCTTGCTCCTTGGAAGGAAAGTTATGACTAACCTAGACAGCATATTGAAAAGCAGAGACATTACTTTGCCAACAAAGTTTCATCTGGTCAAGGCTATGGTTTTTCCAGTGGTCATGTATGATAGATGTGCGAGTTGGACTATAAAGAAGGCTGAGCACCAAAAAATTGATGGTTTTGAACTGTGGTGTTGGAGAAGACTCTTGAGTCCCTTGGACTGCAAGGAGATCCAACCAGTCCATCCTAAAGGAGATCAGTCCTGGGTGTTCATTGGAGGGAGTGACGTTGAAGCTGAAACTCCAATACTTTGGCCACCTGATGCAAAGAGCTGACTCATTTGAAAAGACCCTGATGCTGGGAAAGATGGAGGGCAGGAGGAGAAGGGGATGACAGAGGATGATATGGTTGGATGGCATCACCATCTTGATGGACATGGATATGGGTGGACTCTGGGAGTGGGTAATGGACAGGGAGGCCTGTCATGCTGCGGTTCATGTGGTCACAACGAGTCAGGCACAACTGAGGGTCTGAGCTGAACTGAAAGTTTTAAAGGATACAAAGAACCAAATGCTAAGGGAAGTTGTGATGAAACCCTTGTTTAACTACTCAAAAAAAAAAAAAAAGAAGAAGAAGAAGAGAAATAAAGGAAGGGAAGGGGAAATTTTTCAGACATATTGTCACCAAAATAAATTGCAAAAAAAGTTCAACTAGATTTCTCTTGTTGACAGTTGTAATATTCTCTCTATAGTAGTATATATAATATTAGACCTATAATTGTCATGTGACTGAAGATTTATGCAGATTAATTTCTAATTGTATCTTTCTGTTTGAAGACAGTATAGTGAACTCTGAGTTTATTTATTAAAATATTTAAATTAGATATGATTTATATTTTTATTCAGTGAATTTGAATTAATTAGGAGTACTTAAACACAGTTTCATACTATGGTTAAACATTTTAAAGAATGAGGAAATATATTCTTTTAAGAAATGTATAAATATGAACTATCAAATATTAATATGTTTTTTGAAGTAGTCTGGAAATATTTTATAACATAGTAGGCCTTTAATGAAATAGTGAAGAATATATAAATGTAGCTCTATAATTGAAAATATAACCTGATAGAAGAAAAATGACTTTTAAAACCAAGTCTTCTCCATATGCCCTTCACAGGACTGCACTGCATTTTTACTTGGCCTTTATGTCAATCTGCTCAGATTTAAGCTGTCACTATCACAGCTGCATACATATTTTAAGTGGACTTAGTATAAAGCAGCATGCATAAAGCAGCACAAATTTTAAGGACAGGGATACTATGGCTAAATGTTTAATTTTGTTTAAGGCATTTCATATGACAGCTATGGAGTACTTCTTCCACTGCAGAAGAACTTTATGATTTTCCTAAATATTTAGTCCTTTTCCTTGAGGCCTAAAGATTGAGTGCTCTTCACTTTAAACTGCTCTCAAGGAAAGTGAACTATAGAACGGATAAAAAAGTGGTATAATGTCATCTTATGAGTGTACAGTAAAGGAGCATTTAATAAGTGTAAAGGAAAATATATTGACAGAAAAATGAAAAGAGCCTTGCTTATGGTACCCCACATAGTTGCCATAAATAGGAAATACAGCTTCCTTGACTACCTAAAAGAAATTTAATTGTCAATAGGTAAATAAATCAGTTGTACATAAATTTTTTTGCCTGTGGCTAACTATGTATGAAGGCTTAAGCAGAAACTATCTCTATTGAAAGTGAATGCCTTTCGCTGAGGATGCCCTGGGAATTTCGAAAGGCATCATTAAACTGACTTAAGGTCCATCTTCACTAGCAATTTTAAAATGCCTTATTTTCCTCTGCTATGGAATGTAACTATAGAATTTTTGATGTATACTCCCTGTCCTCATGAGGTTGTCACAGTTCTAATAATTGACCATGTGTATATATGCTCAGTTGTGTCCAAATCTCTGACCCCATGGACTATAGCCCGCCAGGCTCCTCTGACCATGGAATTTTCCAGGCAAAAATACTGGAGTGGTTTGCCATTTCCTACTTCAAATAACTGGCCATATTACCTCATCAACTGTGACTTATGACTAAATGAAATGGTATCTCTTTGAAAAAACATCCCTTCTAATTTTATCATGGAGTTAAAACTCTAGTCCTTGTTTTATCTATAGTGCCAAATTGAATTTTAAAACAGAAAATCTTAAGTACAAATTGACCCATTAGCAAAAAGAACTAACCCAGAGATGGGAATAAAGACATTACCCTGGATTTTTTCTCCAGGATGTCAGTGTCTTCATAGTTAACATTGCAGACTCTCCAATTCACTTGTGTGGAAGACTAGAGAGTGTGCCCTTAAACAATACTACAGCCTTAGCACCAGTACCATATCATAACCCCACACCCTTCATCACCACTGCTACAATAAAAACAAAATGCTGGTCAACAAAATTTGCTACCCCCAATTGTGTCATTTTTGCAGGAAAATTAATTTAGACTGATTATTTTTAAAGCCCAAAAGACTCAGGAAGAACTTTGACCTTACCCCTAACTGCCTAAAAGAATATAGACAGAAGACCTGTTTCAGGAAGGGACCTAACTCTATAGTTATAGATAGTTAACTATAGTATGAACTTGGTGTGTAGACAGGGAGGGACCTAGCAAAGTCTGTTGGTTAAAATTTCTCTCTGTGTCCTGCTGTCTTTGGATGGTCCACCAAACATCTGTTTACCAAATATTTGCTTTTCTACCTCCATGTAAATTACCTTCCTCCCCTTTGAAGTCCTGAAACACTACCCTCAAGAGAATGCTCTTTTGTACTCAATGTGAAGGCTTCAGCCACTTTGGGAAATTACTCAGTTTCCCTAAGTCTTTCCAATGTATACATGTTTTAAGATTTTGTTTGATTTTCTCTTGTTAATCTTTCATATCAATTTAATTCTTAGACTGCAAGAAGAATCTAAAAGTGGAGAGGAAATTTTCCTTCTTCCTGACAAAAGCATCATATCATACTAGTTTTAAAAACTTATATTGAGAAATTATTGAAATCCACAACATAATATATGGAGATTCCCCTTCATTATTCACCTGACCTCCCCATCATACAGCATCAAATGTGCTGTAATACAACATCAAATGCCTACAAGTTCAGTCAGTTCAGTTGCTCAGTCATGACCGACTCTTTGCAACCCCATGAATCACAGCACACCAGGCCTCCCTATCCATCACCAACTCCCGGAGTTCCCTCTAACTCATGTCCATCGAGTCGGTGATGCCATCCAGCCACCTCATTCTCTGTCATCCCCGTCTCCTCCTGCCCCCAATCCCTCCCAGCATCAGAGTCTTTTCCAGTGAGTCAACTCGTCGCATGAGGTGGCCAAAGTATTGGAGTTTCAGCTTTAGCATCAGTCCTTCTAATGAACACCCAGGATTGATCTCCTCTAGAATGGACTGGTTGGATCTCCTTGCAGTCCAAGGGACTCTCAAGAGTCTTCTCCAGCACCAAATGTCTATAGGATACCTCAAAATCTGCTTGGTTCAATCCAAATAGCTTACTAGATTTCATCAGTTATGCATGCATTCATTTCTGTGTGTGAGTGTGTGCATAGCTCTGGGCAATTGTGTGTGTGTGTGTGTGTGTGTGTGTGTGTGTGTGTGTGTGTTAGTTGCTTAGTTTTGTCCAACTCTTTGCAATCCCATGGACTGTAGCCCACCAGGCTTCTCTGTCCTTGGGATTCTCAAGGCAAGAATATTGGAGTAGATTGCCATTTCCCTTCTCTAAGGACAATAGTATTACATGTTTAATTTTATGTTACCACTATGCTGATCATGGTACTTAATTGTACCATCCCACAGGCCCTATAGGTTTCAAGTAATATATCTGAAGTACTCTATTAAGGTTCTTATGCACATTATTTAATCCACAAGTCAACAGATCATATTTTTTCATTTTTATTCATGGGGAAACAATCTCAGGAGGTGTACTTATCCCAAATCATGAAACTAATAATAAAAAGTTTAAAAAGTCAGGAATCAATTCAACTTTTTATTAACATCAAGGCTTGTGCAAATTATTTTAATAGACATTCACATCTAAGCAGGAGGCACTTTCATTTTTACAAAGAGCCATTTTGGGAGGCTAGAGGTATAGATGGATATTGTTCACTGAAAAAAAAGCAAACCAAGTAAAAGTTGTGAGTCTCAGTTTTACTTAGGGAACTTACTGAAGACTGTAGGCCAGGAAACAGCCTCTCAGTATCTCTGGTTACTGCCCAAAGGGGTAGGCAAAGAAATCAGTATACTTGAGTGCACTCAAGCATACATCTCAGTAAAAGGTCACTGCTAGTCAGAAAAAATAGATATCTCAGTTGGTGAGTTTAGTACTTTTCTATGTATGAGAAGATGCAAGAAAATCTGGGTACATTAAAATTCTTCCAGATATACACATCCTAAGGGGCTTGTTTGTCTGAAGTGTACAGTACCTCATCCTGATTTTTGTCATGAATCACTTTCAGGGTGTACTGTTGGCCAACATAACTTAGTCCATATTACAACAGTTTGTAACCACATTACAAATCCATATGGTGAGCCACATTCTTTGTTTTATAGTAGTGTAGAAGTATGCAGAGAAGAAACGGTTCTTATTCGTTTGATTTCTGATGTAGAAATCAGAACCTTCTTCACTGTTTTTCAAACTTGTCAACTCATTGAATCACCTCCAGAATTAGAGGGTGGAGGAAATAGAAGAAAAGGAATATATATATATATACACATATGGCAAATATATTTATATGTAAACATACACACACACACATATACAAGCTTCCCAGTTGGCTCAGTGGTAAAAAATCTGCCTGACAATGCCAGAGATGTGAATTTAATACCTTGGTCAGGAAGATCCCAAGAACAGGAAATGCTGTCATTGTTGTTCAGTCTCTAGGCCACGTCTAACTCTTTTTGACCCATGGACTACAGCATGCCAGGCTTCTCTGTCCTTCACCATCTCCTGGAGTTTGCTCAAACTTATGTCCAGTGAATCAGCGATGCCATTCAACCATCTCATCCTCTGTTGTTCCCTTCTTCTCCTGCCTTCAATCTCTCCCAGCATCAGGTTCTTTTCAATTGAGTTGGTTCCTCACAAAGGAAATGGCACTTCAGTATTCTTGCTTAGGAAATCACATGGACAGAGGAGCCTGGTGGGCTATAGTCCATGGGGTCACAAAAGAGTCAGACATAATAACTTAGTGACTAAAAAACAACAGTATGTATATACACACATATGTATATGCATATATGCAAATTACAAACTATATATTCATATACATATGCATGCACATATATATTTGTTATACATCAATGCTATGGATAAATATTTATTCAGAAATACTTTCTCTCTAAAATAGAAAACAAGACTGAAAGGTCATCAGTCATGTTTACATATCTAAGAAAAATAGTAGAATAGACATTGATATATGGTGAGGTAAACTGAATAAATAGAATGCATATTTTGCCAAGGTTGAGGTAAATGTTTTCTGTTGTTTGTCAACTGTATGGTTTATTCTGTTCCTTTTACAGTTTGTTGTCAAGGACCTGATAAGTGTTTAAATCACTCAGATTACTCAGTTGCTTAGCAAAAGGCTCACAGTAAATCCAACCACATTACAAATCCGTAATACATTCTTCTTTTAATTCTTCTCTTCCCATTGGCCTTAGGAATACTTTCTGAAGTATTTTGAAATTCCTGGGAAGAGCTTCAGGTAAATATTAATGTGCCAGCCTCAATTTCTCATTATTCACTTTCCTACTCACTAATGCCCTAGGTTAGGGAAGCTTTCTCCCACTTCTTCAGGAACTTACTCCTGAAGGAAGTAAGTTCCTTTCACTTACTTCTTAGTGAACTTATTCTTTAGATATTAATTCATTGATTCTTTAATCTGTAATATATATGCCAGATATGAAGTCAAATCAATTGTTCTTAATTTGCTTACTCTTTTTCCCATATTCTCCCCTATGTATGATGTAAAAGATGGAGCCCCCCACAACTCATTTAGTGAGGAATTCCCAAACATGGTACAGGGTTCAAATTTTGAACTGCTAAAATATTGACAAATATTTATTACCTGCCAATATTTTGAGCTCATATTTCACAGTGAACTGTATTCTGTTAACGATATTTGAAAAACAGTTCTTTAGTTCATCATAATATAAATATTTTGCATTTAAAAATAAAAACAAACAAAAAGCAACAAAAACACCAATTTTTCTCCAAAGAATTATTGCCCAGGTATTATTGCTTAGTGTAATTGACTCTGATAGAATATCTGTTTGATACTCTTTTAACTCTCAATTTCTCATAATCTTATCCAATTTTCTGCATTTAAAAGGCTAAATTGTAAAGTTTATCCCAGCCTAAATAAGATGATGAGGCAAAGTGAAAAGAATGAAGAAAGCAGTTTTAGTTTAAATATGTTTAAATCATATGAAGGAAAGAAATAAAACAAAGGCTACAATCATCATTTTGATTACGGCAAATGAGTTTTTACATAATGTTTGTGACTACTCTTCTTTACTACTCAATTTAGATGCTCTTATATTCAGCTTCCATCTCAGTAGTTTGAGCTTCTTTTCCTGATAGGTCTGATCCTTTTGATAGCAGATTTGGGGAGAGTTGAAGAGAACCCTCCTTTGTGGGTCTCAGTTATTTGAAAGGACACAAATAAGAATCCAAGGTCTTACCCATGGCCCAGACAAGTTTATTAGGGAAACAGCAGAAAGGACACCTCAAGGGAAAGGTTGCCCAAGCCGAGAGAGGTACTGACCTGGGAATGATGTTGTTGTTGTTCGGTCGTTCAGTTGTGTCTGACTCTTTGCAACATCATGGACTACAGCACACCAGGCTACCCTTCCCTTCGCCATCTCCTGGAGATTTCTCAAACTCAAGTCCATTGAGTCAGCAATGCCATCCAACCATCTCATTCCTGTCATCCCCTTTTCCTCCCGCCCCCAATCCCTTCCAGCATCAGGGTCTTTTCTAATGAGTCAGTTCTTCACATCAGGTGACCAAAGCATTGGAGCTTCAGCTTCAGCATCAGTCCTTTCAATGAATATTCAGGGTTGATTTCCTTTAGGATTGACTAATTTGATCCTGCAGTTCAAAGGACTCTCTAGAGTCTTCACCAGTACCATGGTTCAAAAGCATCAATTCTTTGGTGCTCAGCCTTCTTTATGGTCCAACTCTCACATCCATACATGACTACTGGAAAAACCTCAGCTTTGACAATGTAGATCTTTGTCTGGAATGATGAGGTATGGGGATTTTCAAGACAGGGCTTTTACGTATTCATCTAGGTGGGTGTAGACTGACAATTTTTATTGACAAGTTATGTAACAACAGGCTCCATTGTACATGTCTTTCCCATAAGTTGTTATAATCAGATGTATGCCTGTATAGAATACTTGCTGCTGCTGCTGCTAAGTCACTTCAGTCGTGTCCGACTCTGTGTGACCCCATAGACGGAAGCCCACCAGGCTCCCCCGTCCCATGAACCCTTAATGGGCTTCCAACTGCCTGAGGTCCCTTGAGGACACAGATGTGTATCAAGGGCACTTGTGGAGTTGGAGAAGCCCCTGTGGTTAGTTTGTATCCACTGTGTGGCTAGGGCACATGCACATGAGTTAGAAAAGTCTCTGGTTATTTTGTAGCATATCTGTGAGCTTTCCTAGCCACATTAGGGCATGTCTGGGATGGGACTTACAGATCAGTTTGTATCCTTTTCTGCAAGACCACCCCTTCTTGCTCATGCCTAACTTCCTAACACTTTGATATCCTTATAAAGCCTTCCTTTCACTCATTAATAGACATTAGGTGCTCTGTGGTATAGTCCGCTGGTACCTTGTTAGATCCCCTTGATTTGCCAGTGCATTAGTCTCACTGGACAGCAAGCATTACAGGGAGTGGTATAAAAGGTGTGATATTCTTGAGAGAATTGTCCTTTGTTGATGAGAACCTCCTTGCTGGAGATAACTTGGAGGCTAACTTCCTCCGGAAGACTGCCTGTTTGGTTGACTTGCAAATTTAGTAGCCCAGTCACCTTCCTTCAAAGTGAGAAAGCTCTGCAGTATAATGTATATTCCTTCAGTTTGCCCCCAAATCAAGGCAAGACTAAAAAGTACCTCAAACCTTATATGTGCAACGTTTTCCTGATTCTCTATTTAGTTTTTACTTAAGATAATTTTCTTAATTATATTTGTCAAAATCCCCATCTTAGGCTTTGTTTCTAGTTAACTACATCTAGGGTGTGTCCAAAGCATAAGCTATGTTCTATCCACTTTTTTTTTCTTTCATCTTATTTGCACTCTTTCTTTTGGTGTACTTAGTATTCTCTAAACTTTTTCTTTATTTTATTTTATTTTTTTTTTGAGTTTAGAATTTAATTTTCAATTTTTATTATTTTGTGTACAAGGCTGTAATTTTCCTCTAATAGAGTAGTTGCATGGTATTTTTTTTTAAATTCTGCTTTTTTCTGCCTTGTCATTTTAGAATTATGTTTTTAAAATTTTCTTATAGATGAGCTGTTATATCTTTGTTGGTGCTGTTAATTCCTAGTTTATTATCTTGTGATAAATTATTCCTGCTATATGGAACTTACTCATGGTTTTGTTGATCACTTTGTGAAAATGTTTAATGTACACTTGAGGAAAAGATATATGCATTGATTGTTGTTGTTAAGTCACTAATTCATGCCTGACTCTCTGAGACCCCATGAACTGCAGCATGCCAGGCTTCCCTGTCCTTCACTATCTCCCAGAGATTGCTCAAACTCATGTCCATTGAGTCAATGAT
The DNA here is from genome assembly GCF_049115385.1 of Moschus berezovskii. Classification (NCBI taxonomy): domain Eukaryota; kingdom Metazoa; phylum Chordata; class Mammalia; order Artiodactyla; family Moschidae; genus Moschus; species Moschus berezovskii. The sequence continues at coordinate 28,466,501 of NC_142475.1, forward strand.
ACCATCCAACCATCTCATCCTCTGTCACCCCCCTTCTCCCCCTGCCCTCATCTCTACCAGCATCAGGGTCTTTGCCAATAAGTCCACTTTTGTATCAGGTGGTCAAAGTACTGGAGCTTCAGCTTAGGCATCAGCCCTTCCAGTGAATATTCAGAGTTGATTTCCTTTAGAATTGACTGATTTGATCTCCTTGCAGTCCAAGGGACTCTTTCTTGGTGGTGAGAGTCTTCCCCAGTACTACAGTTCAAAAGCATCAATTCTTCAGCACTCAGACTTCTTTATGGTCCAACTCTAATATTTGTACGTGACTACTGGAAAAACCATAACTTTGACCATATGGACCATTGTTGGCAAAGTGATGTCTCTGCTTTTTAATACATTGTCTAGGTTTGTCATAGCTTTTCTTCCAAGGAGCAAGCATCTTTTAATTTCATGGCTGCAGTCACCATCTGCAGTGATTTTGGAGCCTGAGAAAAGAAAGTCTGTTACTGTTTCCATTGTTTCCCCAACTATTTGCCACGAAGTGATGGGACCAAATGCCATGATCTTAATTTTTTGACTTTTGAATTTTAAGGCAGCTTTCTACTCTCGTCTTTCACATTCCTCAAGGGGCTCTTTGGTTCCTCTTCACTTTCTGCCATTAGGGTGGTAGTATCTGATTATGTGAGGTTGTGGATATTTCTCCCAGCAACTTGATTCCAGCTTGTGATTAACCAGTCCAGCATTTCTCATGATGTACTTTGCATATAAGTTAAATAAGTAGGGTGACAGTATACAGCCTTGACGTATTCCTTTCCCAATTTGGAACCAAGTCTGTTTTTCCATGTCTGGTTATAACTGTCACTACTTGACATGAATAGAGGTTTCTCAGGAGGCAGATAAAGTGGTCTGGTATTCCTATCTCTTTAAGAATTTTCCACAGTTTGTTGTGATCCATACAGTCAAAGACTTTAGCGTAGTCAATGAAGCAGAAATAGAGGTGTTTTTTTTTTTTTTTTTTTAATTCTCTGGCTTTCTCCATGATCCAGAAAATGTTGTCAATTTGATCTCTGGTTCCTCTGCCTTTTTAAAATCCATCTTGTATATCTGGAAGTTCTCTGTTCATGTACTGCTGAAATCTATCTTGAAGGATTTCAAGAATGACCTTCCTAGTATGTGAAATGAGCTCAATGTATGGTACATTTGAACATTCTTTGGCATTGCCCTTCTTTGGGATTGGAATGAAAACTGACCTTTTCCAGTCCTGTGGCCACTGCTGAGTTTTCCAAATTTGCCAGCATATTAGGTGCAGCACTTTACCAGTATCTTTTAGGGTTTGCCTAGAAAATCCCATGGATGGAGGAGCCTGGTAGGCTGCAGTCCGTGGGGTCGCTAAGGGTCAGACACGATTGAGCGACTTCACTTCACTTCACTTTAGGGTTTGAAATATTTCAGCTGGAATTCCATCACCTCCACTAGCTTTGTTGATAGTAATGTTTCCTAAGGCCCACTTGACACTCCAGGATATCTAGATTAGTCACCACATCATCATGGCTATCCAGGTCATTAATACCATTTTTTGTATAGTTCTTCTGTGTATTCTTGCCACCTCATCTTAATCTCTTCTGCGTCTGTTAGATCCGTACTGTTTTTGTCCTTTATTGTGGCCATCTTTTCATGAAATGGTCCCTTTGTATCTCTAATTTTCTTGGAGATCTGTTTTTCCCATTCTATTATTTTCCTATTCCTTTTCATTGGTCTCTTAAGAAGGCTGTCTTATCACTCCTTGCTTTTATTTGGAACTCTGCATTCAGTTAGGTATATCTTTCCCTTTCTGCTTTGCCTTTCACCTCTTTACTCAGCTATTTGCAAGCCCTCCTCAGTCAAGCACTTTGACTTTTTGCATTTCTTTTTCTTGGGGATGGTTTTGGTCACCACCTCCCGTACAATGTAGTGAATCTCTGTCCTGAGTTCTTCAGGCATTCTGTCTATCAGACCCAATCCCTTGAATCTATTTGTCACTTCCACTGTATATTCATAAGGGATTTCATTTATGTCATATCTGAATGGGCTAGTGGTTTTCCCTACTTTCTTTAAGTCTGAATTTTGCAATAAAGAATTCATGATCTGAGCCACAGTCAGCCTCGGGTCTTGCTTTTGTTGACTGAATAGGGCTTCTCTGTTTTTGGTTGCAAGGAATATAATCAATCTGATTTTGGTATTGACCATCTCGTAATGTCCATATGGAGAGCTGTCTCTTTTTTGTTCAAATAGGGTATTTGCATATTCACCAATAATGAAGTATAAATTTAATAAGCATGCAAAATAACTGCCTTATTGATTATGTAGTTTAGGCATTGTATAATCTGGTATCAGTGCCATTAGTATTAAGATAGAGAATAAATTACTGAAGGGAAAATTTCAGAGAAATAGTGTCCTAAAAGTGATTGAGATTTCAGTAAAAATAGAAAGTTATACTTGATCTTTAAATTATTAGGGCTGTTGGGAAATTATTGTTAGATGAGTAGCTGGGAAGAGTTAAAAATTACTGTTGTTCTTACACATATTCACTTTGTGACTTCTCAAAGTACATGTGTATATACATGTATGATAAGTGATTCTGAAAATTTTATTGACTGAAAAGATCTAATGAAAAAACACTACTAAACAATTTTTTTTTTTAATGGAATAGATACATATGAACAATTGGGAAATTGTCTATGTAACTTTATATGTATGATAGAATTATAATGTAATGTTTTCATTCCAGAATTCAACTCATCATCCTCTAGAATCCCCATTAACAATAATGCTGCAAGATACTTGATTTTACCATTTAAAATACATGTATCAATGTTCTACTCCCAAGTGACATAGAGTAGCTAGTTTCAGATCATTGCAGTTACTGAAGTCAGCTAAAGAATTCATGTATTTGAATTCAGTAAAATGTTTCAAAACAGAATTTCAGAACTATACACCAGAGAGAGAAATTGGAAATGGTGATATTTGCAGTCATTTTTTTCCCAGGAGTCATTTGCTCATCGTGGAGCTAAGCAAGAAGCTGAAAATATGGATCTATACCTGAGAAAGGCTCCTTCTAGAGGAAAGATAGTTTGGCAAAACTTGACAGGCTTTGAGAACACAGCACAATGTTGCCTCGGGACATGGGTGAATTCAAAATATCTTCATTGGTGACTAAACCTCAAAAGTGAGGGAAGAAACATGAATCATACTAGCCATTCCAAATGACATTAAAATCTTAAAAAAAATACTAAACAATTATTCATAGACATGGAGAGTCAAAGAAGTATGTTATAAGGAACTATAACTTTCTCCTAAGAGAAAGAATATATATTCTTTGTCTGTAAAGTTAAAAAGTTCCACATTCAAACCAAGGCATTTAACAATTTACAAACTAGAGTCCAAGCAAGAAGTAAAGTCTGCCTGAGACTATGGTTATAGCAGATGGCAGGGTTGGAATTTGAGCTTTTAACTTTACAGACAAAAAAATTGAAAGTAAGAACTATAGAAGGGCTTCCCTGTTGGCTCAGATGGTACAGAATCTGCCTGCAATGCTGGAGACCCAGGTTTGATCCTTGGATTGGGGAGTTCCTTTGGAGAAAGGAATGACAGCCTACTCCAATATTCTTGCCTGGAAAATTCCATGGACAGAGGAGCCTGGTGAGTTGTAGTCCATGGGATCGCACAACGTCTGACATGACTGAACGACTAACATACACAAAAGAACCACAGAGGACCTGCTCTGCACGAAATGCCAGAAAATATATGTGTCACTGACCTCAATGAGTTTAACTAGTTCATTAACTGCAAATTCACTAGAAAGAGCTCCAAGAATAAAAGATAAAATAGCATTTATCTATTTTAAATAAATAGGAATATTACAGAACTTAGCAGAGAATTCAAAAATCATGTAGTACTAGAGTAACAAACATTGAAATTTAAGGTGCAATATGGTGAAAGGATTCAGGAAACATACCAAGCTTTTGATCAGATACCATAAGAACCTCTGTGTGGAGTGTGAAAGTGTTTGTCACTCAGTTGTGTCCGACTTTTTGCATCCTCATGGGCTATAGCCTGCCAGGCTCCTCTGTCTATGGAATTCTCCAGGCAAGAATACTGGAGTGGGTAGCCATTCCCTTCCCGAGGGGATCTTCCAGACCCAGGGATTGAACCCCAATGTCTTGCATTGAGGTGATTCTTTACCACCTGAGTCACCAGGGAAGCCCAAGCCTAACGGCTTAGAGTAGGCTAAATAGAACCACATCAGCAGAAACAGAATCTAAAACTGATTATTGACAAATTTACGATTTCAGTTTAAGAGAAAAAAAAAAAAACTTTTGTATGAAAATAATATTTTCTGAAGCTTTAAAAAAGTTATAACTTAAATATACTACATCCAAACAAAAATAACAAGGCAAATATGTCAACAAAATTGCAGAGTTCAGTTCAGTTCAGCCGCTCAGTCATGTCCAACTCTTTGCGACCCCAGGCAGCTCCAAATTTCTGTCCCTCCATAGAAACATTGAAAAGGAAGCAAAATCTGTCAGAGTCAACCTGTTAGAATTCTAGAAAAGATCAAAGGTTTACAGTACCAAGCAAGCACTGAGTAAAGAAAAGGGCAGTTTAAAAATGCTCCTGGCATTCAAGAAAATCTCTGTCAAAACATTATATGAATAAAACATAAAGGACTTGAGTGACCACAAGGACAAGAAATATACCTCTGAAATAATAGTTTGGAAAAGGTAACTAAATGGACAGATGATTGCAGTCTTCAACAACCAGGAACAGCAAGCCCTTGGGAAGGGAAAAAAATCTGATTTTCATAGTTACTATATTATTAAAATATTCAATATTTGAATATAATATTCAAATTTTTTTCAACAGCAAAGTATCACCAAGAATTCAAAGACATAGGATATATATGACACTCCTGCTCATTCATAGGAAAAATACAAATGAACAGAAAATATCCTCTAAGAAAATCAGGCATTGGATTTACTAGACAGAGACTTTAACTACTTCAATTATACTCAAAGAGCAAAAAGAAACCATGGACAAATAATTAAAGGAAGTTAGGGAAATAATAATGCAACAAAAAGTAAAAATATGAATAAAGACATATGGATTATATAAAAGAGCCAAATAGAAATTTCTGGCATTAAAAAGTAAAATAAATGGAAAGAAAAAATTATTAGAGGAGTTCACTGTTCTTTCTCAAACTCTTTCAAAAAATTGAAGGAGGAACACTTCCTAACTCATTCTATGAGGCCAATATTATCCCTATTCAATGCCAGATAAAGACATCAAAAGAAAATAAAATTATAGACCAAGAATAATTATGAACTTAAATGCAAAAATTTTCCAGAAAATACTCTCAATCAATAAAATCCAACAACACATTAGAAGTATTACTATATACCATTATCAAGTGGGATTTATCCAAGGAATACAAGAGTTGTTTAACACAAATAAGTGCATGTAATATTTCACATTACTAGAATTAAGGGGAAAAAACCCAAAACACACAATATCCCATGTTCATCTCAGTTAACACATAAAAGACATTTGAAAAAATCCAGTACCCTTTCATGATAAAAACCCTCAGAATGCTAAGAATATAAGGAAAATTTGTCAACACAATAAGGGACATTTATGGAAGAAGCACAAGCTGGAATCAAGATTGCTGGGAGAAATATCAATAACCTCAGATATGCAGATGACACTACCCTTATGGCAGAAAGTGAAGAGGAACTCAAAAGCCTCTTGATGAAAGTGAAAGAGGAGAGTGAAAAGGTTGGCTTAAAGCTCAACATTCAGAAAACTAAGATCATGGCATCTGGTCCCATCACTTCATGGGAAATAGATGGGAAAACAGTGGAAACAGTGTCAGACTTTATTTTTTGGGGCTCCAAAATCACTGCAGATGCTAATTGCAGCCATGAAATTAAAAGACGCTTGCTCCTTGGAAGGAAAGTTATGACCAACCTTGATAGTATATTAAAAAGCAGAGACATTACTTTGTCAACCAAGGTCCGTCTAGTTAAGGCAATGGTTTTTCCCGTGGTCATGTGTGGATGTGAGAGTTGGACTGTGAAGAAAGCTGATCGCCGAAGAATCGATGCTTTTGAACTGTGGTGTTGGAGAAGACTCTTGAGAGTCCCTTATACTGCAAGGAGATCCAACCAGTCTATTCTAAAGGAGATCAATCCTGGATGTTCATTGGAGGGACTGATGCTAAAGCTGAAACTGCAATACTTTAGCCACCTCATGCGAGGAGTTGACTCACTGGAAAAGACTCTGATGCTGGGAAAGGTTGGGGGTGGGAGGAGAAGGGGACGATGGAGAATGAGATGGCTGGAGGGCATCACCAACTCTGTGGACATGAGTTTGAGTGAACTCCGTGAGTTGGTGATGGACAGGGAGGCCTGGCGTGCTGTAATTCATGGGGTCGCTGAGAGTCGGACACGACTGAGCGACTGAACTGAACTGATGGAAAATTACTGAGTAGCATTATTATCAATGGTGAAAAACTCAAAGTCTTTTTCCCAAAGTCCAGCAACAATATTAAGATGCCTGCCTTCACCACTCCTTTCAAGACTGTATGGGAAGTTTGGCCAGAGTAATTAGACAAGAAAAAGATTTTAAATGCATCCAAATTGGTAAGGAAGAGGTAAAACTATATCTAGTCATAAAAAAACAAGAATCTATATACATAGAGAATCCACAGGAAAGCTATTAGAGGTAATAAACTAATTCATCAAAAATTAGGGTGCAACATACCTGCATAAAAATCAGTAGTTAATTCATAAAACTACAAACCTAAAATCCATACTCTATTGTATACAAAGTATACTTCAATGAAATTTATTTTATTACACAGTAGTGTACATACAACTGAAAATGTATTTAGTCAACTGGGTAAAATATTCACAAAGAAGCACAGATAGGAAAAAAGATGGCATATATGAAAAGAAATTTGTATGAGAAATGAGAATAGTGAAAGGTATAAATATAGGTATAAATTACAGTGCTGTGAGAAAAAGGAAAAGTAACAAAACAATATTTGAAAAAATTTGAGCCCAGTATCTTATAGAAAACATAAAGTCACACATTCAAAATGTTCCAAAAATTGTAAGCATGATATATACAAACATTGCCTCTAACATTAGAAATTATAATATGATCCTTATTGTATTATATTATAGTATTCTTGGGCTTCCCTGGTGACTCAGACAATAAAGAATCTGCCTATAATGTGGGAGATCTGGTTTTGATCCCTGGGTTGGAAAGATATCCTGAAGAAGGCATGGCAACCCACTCCAGCATTCTTGACTGGAAAATCCCAGTGGACAGAGGAGCCTGGCAGGCTACAGTCCATGGGGTCACAGAGGTGGACATGAATGAGCCGCTAAAAGAGGTAAAACTATATCTAGTCATAAAAAGTCAAGAGTCTATATACATAGAAAATCCACAAGAATCCACAGGAAAGCTATTAGAGGTAATAAACTAATTCATCAAAGCTTTAGGGTGCAACATACCTGCATAAAAATCAGATGCAAACCTTAAAGGGTTAATATATTTCAGTTCAGTTCAGTTGCTCAGTCGTGCACAACTCTTTGCGACCCCATTATAGGGCGCATGGCTGAAAAAAGACACATGGCAAAGGCGCACCCATAAAGATAGCGCCTGGCGGATGTCAGGAGGGCGCGGCCCCAAATAATCACAAAAAAATTGTGACTGGCCCCTGAATACTTCCCCTTGCATGAACAGTGCCTGATCACCCTAGACCTCTGTTGTGACGTCAGCGCGTAATGACCTGACCTTTAATATGACTGGAGCCTACCACAGGAAGTCCCTTGCAAACCCCCCCCGCCGCCCCGCTTGCCTTTATATACCAGAGAGCTTGTAACAATAAAGCGAAGCTACCTTGACAGAACCCCTGCTGCGTCTGAGTGTCCTTCTCTGGGTGAGGAGGGCTGTGGGGCGGGCGGCCAGCTCACCCTTCCCCTGGGGTTTCTTCCCCGGCGCTCCGGCGCAGGGAGACAAAACGGGCTCCACATCGTAGGCTGAGGACTCGCCGACACAGCGCCACCAGGGGAGAAACAAGGGGACCCTACACCCCATGAATCACAGCACGCCAGGCCTCCCTGTCCATCACCAACTCCCGGAGTTCACTCAAACTCATGTCCATCGAGTCGGTGATGCCATTCAGCCATCTCATTCTCTGTCGTCCCCGTCTCCTCCTGCCCCCAATCCCTCCCAGCCTCAGACTCTTCTCCAGTGAGTCAACTCGTCACATGAGGTTAATATATTTAGCTCTTCCTAAAAAGTGCAGAAATTGATACTAATTTTTAAACCCTCATGCCTTTTGAAATACTATCATCACATATTTAATAACATAAAATATTATTATTATTTTACTACAATTGTATTTAATTATATGTGACAGTATTACTCTTGCTTTAAAATTAATACATATATTTGTTTATTTGCATATTTATGCTTTCCAGTGATATTCCTTCTTCCCTGTAATTATGTGGTTCTTTCATTGATCACATTTTTTCTAGATAAACTATTGCTTTTTTATGATTCACTGTGGATCAGCTCAAGAAAATTTTTCTCAACTCTTTTTGTCAGGCAGAATATATTGGACATAAAATAGTGCATAACAATAGGGTAATAAATGAAAAAAAAAGACAACATAAGGTTAATTGAAAGAAGACAGTAGCTGAGGAAAAGGAACAGGTAAAAGATGCTACAAATAGTAAGAGGTTCATCTTGCACATAAATATATTGGTAATTACATTAAATATTCTTGAATTGAATACTGCAGTTAAAAGTCAGGTTGTCAAATTAGAGTGTGTGTATATATAAAATACATATATTTGCATTAGAATATATATTCAAATGTGTGTGTATACACATATATAAAATCTTACAAAATTTAATATTACACATACATCCTATTTATAAAAGACATTTTAAAATGAGAAAAGGTAGATTTTATAAAAATCATATCCCTAAGAAAACTACTAAATGCAGAAATGCATCTGATAAAAAGACCATAAACTTCATGTCATACACGGTCAACATATTATAAATAAATGAAAAAATTTTCCATCTATTAAATTTATCTTAAAATGATATGAAGAAATATACATTGGTAAAAATTCAAACCACTGACTTGGAGAAGATATCTGCAATACAATATTTTGACAAAGGACTTAAAAGAACTGAAAAATTGATCAAATATTTCATAAAGGAGACTGACAAAATTGTCAATAACTATTTTAGAATACCTCAATTTCATTAGTTACCAGGAAAATGGAAATCAAAAGCACAGTGAAATGCCATTATACTCTCATTGTAATGGATATAATTGAAAGGGCTGACAATACCTAGAGAGAATGTGGAACAAATCAAATACACACTGGTTTTAGGGTTTTAAATTAGAGTATTCTTTTTAGAAATCTTTTGGAGTAACTACTAAAGTTAGAAAGTGAAAGTGATTCAGTCATGCCCGACTCTTTGAGTCGCCATGGACTATGCAGTCCATGGCTCAGTCCATGGCGTTCTCCAGACCAGAATACTGAAGTGGGTAGCTGTTCCCTTCTCCAGGGAGTCTTCGCAACCCAGGGATCGAACCCAGGTCTACCTCATTGCTAGCAGATTATTTACCAGTTGAGCCACTGGGGAAGCACAAGAATACTGGAATGGGTAGCCTATCTCTGCTCCAGTGGGTCTTCCTGACCCAGGGATTGAACCCGGATTTCCTACATTGCAGGCAGATTCTTTCCCAGCTGAGCTACCAGGGAAGCCCTAAAAACCTATGACAGAGCAATTTTTTCTGAGTACATTTTTAACAGAAAGAATTCTAACATTCACCAAAAAATAAGTACAATAGCAGCTAAACCAGAAAGAAAAAGTGTCCTATAACAATAGAATAGTGTTACTCAGTCGTGTCCGACTCTTTTGTGACCCCATGGACTGAAGTCCACCAGGATCTTCTGTCCATGGAATTCTCCAGGCAAGAATACTGGAGTAGTTGCCGTTCCCTTCTCCAGGAGATCTTCCCGCTCCTGGGAACAACAGAATCAGTCAGTTCAGTTCAGTTCAGTCGCTCAGTCATGTCTGACTCTTTGAGACCCCATGAATCACAGCACGCCAGGCCTCCCTGTCCATCACCAATTCCCAGAGTTCACTCAAACTCATGTCCTTCGAGTCGGTGATGCCATCCAGCCATCTCATTCTCTGTCGTCCCTGTCTCCTCCCACCCCCAATCCCTCCCAGTATCAAACTCTTTTCCAGTGAGTCAACTCTTTGCATGAGGTGGCCAAACAGAATAGATACATACAAAAATAAATTGTGGATTATACTCACAATGGGATTCCCTGGTGGCTCAGACAGTAAAGCATCTGCCCACAATGCAGGAGACTCTGGGTTCGATCCTTGAGTTGGGAAGATCCCCTGGAGAAGGAAATGGCAACCCACTCCAGTACACTTGCCTAGAAAATTCCGTGGATGGAGGAGCCTGGTGGGCTACAGTCCATTGGGTCGCAAAGAGTCAGACACAACTCAGCGACTTAACTTTCTTTCTTTATACCCACAATGGAATACTATACAACAATTAAAATGTGTGAAGTACACAACAAGGGGGATGAATCTCATACATACAGTATTAAACAAAGGAAACCATAAAAAATTGAGTTATGTTTATGTTCTATAATAATTTTTATGTAGGTAAAACTCAGGCAAAATTATTCTATGGTGATGGAAGTTAGAATGGTAGCTAATATTTGGGGATTACTGATTGAAAAGTAACGCTTCAGAATTGTTGATAATATTCTATATCTTGATCTGGGTAGAGTTGTCATGGATAAATACATGTTTATATATTTATTCTGTATTCTTTATTGCATTAAGTGATATAAAATTAAAATAGTTGCTTAGCACATATTTCCAAATTTTTTTCCAGATAGCTCATGAGTAAATTCTTGCCATACCCATATTAGAAAGCAATTGGGTATCTGGAAAAGAAAACACACTTCTAAATGAATCAGCATAGTAGAAATATTGCATTTCTGCTATTTGTTTGAGATGTATCAACTATATTACATTTTTCTAACAATAAAAATCTTCCTTAACAGCTCCATTTTTTATCTGCACATCTGTTTCAAAATAAAATAAGTGCCCTTTGGGACTTAAAACAAAAACAAAGGTGTTGGGTAATAGCAGGTGTTAAAGCTTAGGACTGAGGTATAAAAGTAAATGAGTATAAACTGGAGGATTATCTTTTTATCCATTTTTTAGTTTACTTTATGACAAATAAGTCCCATCTGGCCCTTAAATCTAGGACTTCAAATCCTAAAAAGGCAATAACGCTATATCATGAGCTAACAGGTAATACAGTTTACTCAATAATTGTAGAAGCAGTTCTGACAGTATTTTGGCCAAGGATAATAAATGTACTATTTCAGAATCCCAGGGGTGATTTTACAGGGTCTCTGAGTACTGTCATGAATACATTGGAGGACACCAATCTAAGCCTGTGACCAGGTTTGTGTTACAATACCAGTTTTTGTATCCAGTTTCTTGCCCCTGATTGCTGAAGTTTTCTTCCCCTTTCCATACCACTGGAAGACTTTTTCTAGCTGTCAAACTGATTTGACAGTGTTTGTTTATGTAACTGCACATCACTCCATGTACATCATCACAAGAAAATTTATGGTTTACAAGCCACATAATATAAAAACAACACTGTCAAGGACCACATAGTTTTTCTGTCTTCATATTCTTGCCCATTTTTCCTTTAATAACACAGATATATTAATTGGATTGCTTGTTAGCTAATTTATCCACTTACACAATATATAGTTATCAATACTTTCCTGTGAGCTATTTTTACATATCCTTTACTTTGTGCTCATAAATAAGGTTTATTCAATGAAATGCATGAAACTGTAAATGAGATACAAAAGGTTTTTATGTCCTAATGAATGCTTGTACTTTAACAACAGGTCTCTATTCACGCCCTCTTCTCAGATTCTAAGAAGACTTCTCACTTTTTGTATACCTCAAAAAAGATTTCAGAGGAAGTGCGAGTTTTAAAAGGAAAAGAACACTCGTTACATACTACAATGTAAAAATATACAAATTTCCCATTAGTTATCTAGTTCTTCATCCTCAAAATCTCTCCCTGGATGACACTCATGTCTTTCTCCATTTCTCCCCTTCCATATCCTTCACCTATTGAAGAAATTTCTCTTATCTTGTGGATGCCATGTAAAAAGTCTGTGATAACAGAGCAGAGACCTACCATTGCTCCTTCAGCATGGTCTTTAAGAGTTTCACCTTCCAAACTCAAAGATTATCAAAATATTAACCTAACATAATTGTCTATTACTTCTTATTTGTGTGTGAACAGAAAAATGGAGAACTAGGAAGGTTTTCTTTTTGCTAAGAAAACAAAGTATCTTTTGTATTTGTATTATTTCCCTTATAACGTGACAGTTCAGCAGAACTTATATTCATTATCAACCACAGAGCGTCTTTTCATTCTTGTTATCCTATTCCTGTTACAATTACTGATCTGAATCACCAAAGTCTAGTCCATCAATGGGTGATATATAAATAGCCTTCAGGTTTAGTTGTACTCCACAAAACATTAGATAAAATATACATACAGACATCTATTCATATGCACTTAATGAAAATATTAGTGTGTATATGTATATTAAGTATATTTGTTGCATGTTTGTATTTGTTTACCAGTTTCCCATGGACTACAACAAACTTTCCAGATAATATTCTGAACTAATAACTATCACTGTAAGTAATTGCATGCACAAAGTCTTTTTTAAAAAAATACATATTTTTACGTAAGTATCAATATATAGCTTAAGTATACTGATAGATCAAAGGGAAAAAAGTGTCAGAGCCATTCCTCTCACCATTATCTCTAAATCACTTAATTTCATGAGCATTATGTTAAAGGATATTGCTAAAACGAAGGATTACTATCAGTCTTCATCTTCTTTCATCCAACATCATTATCTTCTGATAGAAGTTTTCTGTCTAATGATTTTTTTCCCAAATATGTTTGAAATGAATTATTCCTATAAAAATACTAAGCAGGACAACTTTTTCAAAGTTGATTAGCTAACTATTCTTAAATTTGATGTAGGTAAGTAAATATGGAACATAGAAACAGATTGCATGGAAAATTCTGACAAGAAAAAAGAGTAACATAAGGACATCTTGCCCTCCTAGATAGTAAACTGTATTACAAAACCTTAAATATATTAAATTTGTTACAAAGCAATTAACCAAAATGCTGTGAATCCCAACTGGGTAACCACCAAGTAAAAAGAAAAAAAAAAAAAACCTATGCCTTTATGGAATGTTTCACCTAAATTTTATCATTTTCTGAATAATCTGAATATTTAAATATACATATGCATTTTTATTGTTCAGTCACTATGTCGTGTCCAACTCTGCGACCCCATGGACTGCAACACGCCAGGTTCTTCTGTCCTTCACTTTCTCACGCAGTTTGCTCAGATTCATGTCCATTGAGTTGGTGGTGCTATCTAACCATCTATTCTGCTAACCCCTTCTTTTATTGCCTTCAATCTTTCCCAACATCAGGGTCTTTTCCAATTAGTCACCTCTTCACATCAGGTGGCCAAAGTATTGAAACCTTAAGTTCAGAATCAGTCCTTTCAATGAATATTCAGGGTTAATTTTCCTTAGGATTGACTGGTTTGGTCTCCTTGCTGTCCAAGGGACTCTCAAGTGTCTTATCTAGCATCACAATTTTTTTTTTTTCAGCACCACAATTTGAAAGCATCAGTTATTCGGTGCTCAGCCTTCCTTATGGCCCCCATCTCACATCCATACCTGACTACTGAAAACACCATACCTTTGAATATACTGACATTTATTGGCAAAGTGATGTCTCTGCTTTTTCATATGCTGTCTAGGTTTGTTATATTTTTCCTTCCAAGGAGCAAGTGCTTTTTAATTACATGGCTGCAGTCCTTGTCTACAGTGATTTTGGAGCCCAAGAAAATAAAATCTGTCACTGCTTTCACTTTTCCCCCTTGAATGGGACCAGATGCCATGATTAGTTTTTGAATATCAAGTTTTAAGCCAGTTTTTTCAGTCTCCTCTTTCATCCTCATCAAAAAGCCCTTTAGTTCCTCTTCACTTTCTGCCATTTGGGTGATATCATCTGCCTATGTGAGGTTGTTGATATTTCTCCCAGCAGTCTTGATTCCAGATTGTGATTAATCCAGCCCAGCATTTCGCATGATGTATTTTGCATATAAGTTAAAGAAGCAGAGTAACAATATACAGCCTGGATGTACTCCTTTCCCAATTTGGAACCAGCCATTGTTCCATATCTGGTTCTAACTGTTGCTTCTTGACCTGCATACAAATCTCTCAGGAGGCAGGTAAGCTGATCTGGTATTCCCATCTCTTTAAGAATTTTCCACAGTTTGTTGTGATCCAAACAGCCAAAGGCTTTAGCATAGTCAGTGAAGCAGATGCTTTCCTGGAATTCCCTTGCTTACTCTACAATCCAGTGAATGTTGGAAATTTAATCTCTAGTTCCTCTGCCTTTTCTAAACCCAGCTTTTACATCTGGAAGTTCTCAGTTCACATACATAATTTAATATTTATACATTTAACCTATTTATTATTCATATGATTTTATGTATGTATGTTCTTTATTTAAATATTATTTTGTAGTTCTGAGATCCTAGCTAAGATAAAGAGTAAACCCATAGTAATAAATTGATATATATATATATAAGAAAAACACATGATGAACAAAGCCAAAAATATAAGCCATGTTAGGGGAAGATATTAACAATATGTATAGAAAATACTTTATCTTTTTAACATATTAAACATTCTTACTGAATAGTAAATCAATTACAAAAATGGCTTGGGAAAAATGAAATGGGCAGTATACACAAACAGACAGTTTATTGAAATTTCTAAAATACTTAAAAAAATCACAAAAATATTTTCAAATTTACTCATAATAAAGGGAATTCAAATTAAAAATTGTTATCAGTACAGAAATCCTTTACCAAGGCTCCACATTAGATGACATACAATCTGAGTTATGATGTAGGGAATTCAGCACTGGCATATAGTACCAATGGTTGTATAATTTGATGATATACATTATCAAATGCACATTTAACCATACATTAATTTTTGGCCCACTGAATCTTGTTCTAAGAAAGTGATCTATAGTATTCCAGAACACTGAAACTTTACAAATAAAATATGCAAAGAAGTGTTTTTTGTTTCCATGACCTTAAATTTGAAACAAGATAAATTATTTGTAAGGGACAGAATAAATATGTAGTCATATAGTGAAAAATATACTGCTATTATTAAAAGAAGTGAAAATATATATATGCTAATATGGAAGATGTATACCTTATTTTTAATGAAATATAGCAACATGTGAAACTGTAAAAATAGTCTCAATTGATGATGTATAGATATTAAAGGGTATTCATACTGAATTTCATCAGTAGGCCTGAAGATTCTTAAAAAATGTGAAATTCCAAAATTAGATCACTGCAGAATTGGAAGTGTCTGAGACGTCACTCCCTGGACTCTTGATTCCATTTATATAGAGTTGGTGGAGGAAGGGAATATCAGAGGCAGCTATTGCCATGAGTGTTATGAGTGACACGTGTGGTGAGAGGAGGTGGAGTGCTAATTCTTTACCTCTTTTCTGATAAGAAAGGCTTTGGAGTGCTTTGACACTCCTGTGGTTGAGAGACATAGAGCATTGGTGCTGAACTCAAAGCTTAGAAAACTCAGCTATGGAAACAAAGTAAAAGGAGGTGCTCTGGACTTTCCTGGACATACAGAGTCTTCCAAAGGAAGAACACAGGAATGCCTTGTTTTCTTGCAGTTTGCTTTGTTGTACTTTGCAGACATTTCAGGGCTTAAAAAAAAAAAATTGTAGATTTGTGGCAACCCAAAGGTCCATCTAGTCAAGGCTATGGTTTTTCCAGTGGTCATGTATGGATGTGAGAGTTGGACTGTGAAGAAAGCTGATCACCGAAGAATTGATGCTTTTGAACTGTGGTGCTGGAGAAGACTCTTGAGAGTCCCTTGGACTGCAAGGAGATCCAACCAGTCCATTCTAAAGGAGATCAGTCCTGGGTGTTCATTGAAAGGACTGATGCTAAAGCTGAAACTGCAATACTTTGGCCACCTCATGCGAAGAGTTGACTCACTGGAAAAGACTCTGATGCTGGGAAAGATTGGGGGTGGGAGGAGAAGGGGACGACAGAGAATGAGATGGCTGGATGGCATCACTGACTCGATGGACATGAGTTTGAGTGAACTCCAGAAGTTGGTGATGGACAGGGAGGCCTGGCGTGCTGTGATTCATGGGGTCGCAAAGAGTCGGACACGACTGAGCGACTGAACTGAACTGAACTGAATATGGATCAAGTCTGTTGGCACCATTTCTCCAACAGCATTTGGTCAATTTGTATCTGTGTCACATTTTGGTAATTCTCACAGTATTTCAAAATTTTTCATTATTGTTATATTTTTATGGTGATGTGAGGAATAAGCACAAACTGTTAAGAATTTAAATGCCCTATTTGTGTGAAAATTTTACCTCACTTACTCAATAAACATTACCAAATTGAGAGAAACTATAATTCAGTTTCATGAATTGCTTGGTGACGGAGTAAGTGAATTTATACATACTATGTGAATTAACATTCATGCAGCCCCTGGGTATTCTTTTAGTAGTAATGTCCTGTTTCAACTGCAGAGAAAATTATGTTTTATAATTTTTTAGTATTCTGAGTAAAAAATTATTGAAGGAAAACTTAAAATTGTGATATAGCTTGTTGGTAAAATTTATTCAAGTTATAGAACCAAATTTAATTATGTTTATACTTTTTAAGGTGGTAAAAACAACATAAGATCTAGTTTCTTCACAATATTTTAGGTTGCTATATTGTACAAAATACAGTATTTTAACTATAGTCCCACAGTTTTATAGCAGATCTCCAAAACTAATTCATCTTAGACTCACTATAACTTTTTATCTTTTAGACAGCAACTTCCCATTTCACATTCTCTCCAACCCTTGGCAACCACTATTCTAGCCTCTGTTTCTTTGAGTGTTACTACTTTAGATACTTCTTATAAATGGTTATAATCTTCTACAACAGTGCTAAGGAGTATATAATGGGGAAAGAACAGTCTCTTCAATAAATAGTGATGGGAAAACTGAATACCTATTAATATGTGTGAAAGAATGAAAGTGGACCCTTCTTTTACAACATATGCAAAGTCAACTCAGGAGAGATTAAAGATTTAAACATAATACCTGAAACTGTGAAACTCCTAGGAAAAAATGTAGAGGAAAATCTTCATAGATTAGTCTTGGTGATGACAACAAAAACATTTGCAAAGAAAACAAAATTTGAAAAGTGAGACTATATCAAACTAAACAGCTTCTGTACAGCAAAGAAAGCAATTACAGAGTGAAAAGACAACCTACAGAATGGGATAAAATATTTGCAAACCATGTATCTGATCATGGATTCATATTTAAAACATATAAGAACACAACTCAATAGCAAAAACTCCTAATAATCCTGTCAAAAAATGGATGAAATCTTGAATAGACATTTTTCTGAAGAGATCATATAAATGGCCAACATATACAGATGGTATGTGAATAGATTAGCAGTCATCAGGGAAATGCAAATCAAAACCACAATGAAATATCACTTCACACCTCTTAGGATGGCTATTGTAAAAAATTTAATAACAGCAAGTATTGTCAAGGATGCATAGAAATTCGAACTTTTGGACATTATTGGTGGTGTCTTCTAAAATTGTGCAGCCAGTATGGAAAAGAGCATGGCAGTTCCCCCAAAATTGAAAATAAAACTGCCATATGATACAGCAAACCCATCTCTGGGTAATTATCCAAAGTAAATAGAGTCAGGACCTTGAAGAGATAATCTGTACTACAATGATTTGATACATCACAGCATAATTCACATTAACCAAGATATGGCAGTTTTGCAAATGTCTATCAACAGATGGCTGAATAAAGAAAATGTATATGGACTCAATGGATTATTAATCTTTGAAAAAGAAGAAAATTCTGACATATGCAAAAATATGGATGAACTTGGAGAATATTATACCAGGTGGAATAAATATTTCATAGAAGAATAAAAGTTATTTTAAAGAATTACTCCTGTTGGTAGAGATAAGGATCATATTTGATGCTTAAACATAGGAAGTAAAATCAATAAATCATTTATTGAATAATGAAAAATTTTTTATCAGAGTCATATCCCACCTGTATTTATTCCCCCAGGATACCATTAGTCACTAGGATAGTATGTAGTAGGAGTATACAGAGAAAAAAATTCCACAAGTTAATTTCCATAGGAAAGGGCAGTCAAAATTGTGTTGCATAAAATGGGAGAATAAGAAGCCAGAATATTTTTCAGAACACTTAATATGATAAAGCAAATTTTTCTTTGTTTTGTTTTTGTCTTAACAGAAAATTGGGAAAATACTTTTTAAAAAGAAAGGTGTTGAAAGCATTAAAAAGCTGCTCTGAAATTCTGGGTGTGAGCCACATGAAAATAGTGAGACAGTTAAACATGTCAAGTTTTTTGCATAAACATATTTGTGTTTCTTTTTTTTAAATCGTTTACCATTTTTTTTTTGACATGTTTATATTCTGGCAAACTTCCTGGTGAATAACCTAGTGCTTTTTGCTAGGAAGATAGTCTCTATATGTAGAATGTTTTCAGCAGAATAGACTTGGTTGTCTGAATATCTTACTGCAAAAGACCTGGAGTCTAAGAACTTATGCGACATAGGTCTCTGGAAAAATATGCTAGTTATGTAAATATCTCAGTTTAAAATGGTGATGTTCCATGATATAAATGGTTTCTGTGTAAATGAGATGACTACACATCTCACTCAGAAGCCTCATGTGTTAACCTAGGCCAGAGTTGCTCCTTGGGAGAAGAAAAATCACTGTGGAACTATGTAGGGGATCCTGGACTTGGCCATTTCATTTGTGTCACAAAATTTCTGTATCCTTAAAAATTACTGATAAAGCTTGACACAATATCCCTGATGTATGGGAGGAGTCTGATTTAGAAATCTGATCTTTTGTGAATTCTCCAGTTGCTATGGTAAGCATTGCTGTCTTTTATGCATATGAGTCATAATTGCTAACATAGTTTTTAGCAAAAATATAAAGAGAAAGTGGTAAAACACTATAAGGACTTAATGTCAAGATGACTGTTTAGAATGCCTAGACCCTTAGTATTAAAATGTAGAAATTTCAGAATGATTATGAAGACAGGATTTGAAGAGTGAGGGGTAAAGTTTATTGGTGATATTTGGAGAAGGTAGGGGAAATAGGCTTAATTGAAGAAAACTGGCAAAAATAAGAAGTATAATGTTGAAAGGGATATATGTGAATATTTCTATTTCTTTTACTCTTTCTTCCAGTTGTGGTAAAAATCTGACCTGTGAAATATCAGGACCATTGTCCATATAAAATTTATTTCTCTATTCTCTGAGAGCCCTCATGAGTATCTTGCAATAGGAGCAACTTATAAAATATTTTTTGATTTAGTAATATACAAGTTTGTAAAGAACACATTTTAGATAACAATACCTGTACCTGTTTTAACTCACCTCCTCTAAATTAAGGATGCCATAGTAATCCGTGAAATGTTATTAGCATTTGGGGGAAAGATAAAGTCATAGTTCCAAATAGATTAATAGACTATATTAAGTAGCAGAGAGATTCTCTCCATTGACACAGATGTTGAAAAATAACGTGTTCTTTCTTTGAGGTTTAATATTAAGAAGTTTGGTCAAAATGTTTCTTCAGGTTACAATGAAAAATTTAAAAGGTTATTTGATATATCCAGAATTATTTTATCTTCCATTTTCAGAACTTGCTTCCTATATTGGAGTTAATGGAGCAAATCAGACTTCCTGAGAGAGAAACTGAGAAAGAAATTACTTCTGAACCATACTTATTAAGGCCACAGGTAAAAAACCAAGTACATACAGTATCTTCACATCACAGTAGAAGAAATAAGAAATCCTAATTTAAAAATTTTAAATGCTTTTTGTATTTTCTTTTATGATATGTGATACTACAAAATTCAATAATGCATGAGATAAATTTAATGTTTGAAAACAGATGTCAGTTGAACACATTTCTTGTTTTAAGTGAACCAACCCAAGATAGTATTTGATTTGAATGATCATGAATAATTACATGATCATGTTAGATAGGGCTTATTAAACGTAGAGTTTTTTTTTTTTTTGAAATTTTAGTTAAGGCAAATTCTGAAAAAGAGTAATGTACAATTTTATCAGATAATTATAACATCAAAGCGATAAAAACACATAACATTTAAAACGATAGGTACTTTGTATAATTTTTAAATAATGTTATTCTAAAAATTCTGAGGTTATATAAATACCTTAGTTTAAAATGGTGATGGCCCATGGTATAAATGGCTCCTATGTGAATAAGGTAAATACATATCTCAGATGCAATTCAAACTTTCCTAATTATTTCAAAATTAGGAATTAATGTCTTTTGTGTAAACAATAGCTTTTAAATGATTTACTGACCATTCGTCAAAGTTCTGCTACTGATTATCTAAACTTGATCTTTGACGTGAAAATGATAAACCAGGTGGTACCCTGGTTTTACTTTCTGAGCTTCATCAGTAATAAGGCATTTACTTGCTGAACATCATTAGAATTTGACTCTGGTTGTAGGCAAATGTCCTACTTCCTTAACTGACATGTCCATGTCTAAATCACTAAAACCTGTGAATGTGTTACTTTACTTGTCGAAAATGCCTCTAAGATATAATTAAATTATAGACCTTAAAATAGGGAGAGTATACTATATTATCTGGGTAAGTCCAATCTATTCCGATCTGATAAATTCTCAGATCCTAAACATTCAGAAAGCGAAGATAATGGCATCTGATCCCATCACTACACGGGAAATAGATGGAGAAACAGTGGAAACAGTGTCAGACTTTATTTTGGGGGGCTCCAAAATCACTGCAGATGGTGATTGCAACTATGAAATTAAAAGACACTTACTCCTTGGAAGGAAAGTTACGACCAACCTGCTACTGCTGCTAAGTCGTTTCAGTCATGTCCTACTCAGTACGACCCCATAGATGGCAGCCCACCAGGCTCCGCCATCCCTGGGATTCGCCAGGCAAGAACACTGGAGTGGGTTGCCATTTCCTTCTCCAATGCATGAAAGTGAAAAGTGAAAGTGAAGTCGCTCAGTTGTGTCCGACTCTCCGCGACCCCATGGATTGCAGCCTACCAGGCTCCTACGTCCATGGGATTTTCCAGGCAAGAGTACTGGAGTGGGTTGCCATTGCCTTCTCTATGACCAACCTAGATAGCATATTAAAAAGCAGAGATATTACTTTGCCAACAAATGTCCATCTAGTCAAGGCTACGGTTTTTCCAGTGGTCATGTATGGATGTGAGAGTGGGCTGTGAAGAAAGCTTACTGCAGAAGAATTGATGCTTTTGAACTGTCGTGATGGAGAAGACTCTTGAGAGTCCCTTGGACTGCAAGGAGGTCCAACCAGTCCATCCTAAGGGAGATCAGTCCTGGGTGTTCATTGGAAAGACTGATGCTAAATCTGAAGCTCCAGTACTTTGGCCACCTCATGCGAAGAGTTGACTCGATGGAAAACACCTTGATGCTGAGGGTTTGTGGCCAGGAGGAGAAGGGGATGACAGAGGATGAGATGGCTGGATGGCATTACCGACTCGATGGACGTGAATTTTAGTGAACTCCAGCAAATGGTGATGGACAGGGAGGCCTGGCTTGCTGCGATTCATGGGGTTGCAGAGTCAGACTGAGCGACTGAACTGAACTGAATCTTTATGCAAGAATATACATTGATACTTGTAACTGCATATAAACTCCATAAAACATGTACAATATGAGTTCAGACTCATTTGTGAAAAATCAGCAGAATGAGTCTTTGTTGCATACAGATTTAAACATATTAATAACATTTGAGAAACCAATTGACATTTAATTTAGCACAACTCTGACTTCCCTGGCAGCTCAGATGGTAAGGCATCTGCCTAAAATGCGGGAGATCTGGGTTTGATTCCTGGGTTGGGAGGTCCCCTGGAGAAGGAAATGGCAACCCACTCCAGTACTCTTGCCTGGAAAATTCTGTGGATGGAGGAGCCTGGTAGGCTTCAGTCCATGAGGTCGCAAAGAGTTGGACATGACTGAGTGATTTCACTTTCTTTCTTTCTGACTCCTCTGTCCAATAAAGAACATTCTGGTGGAAGAATTTGAAAGAATGGAGAACAACATGATTGGCTAAAATTGATAAGGACAGAGGAATTTGTGCTGGAGGAAAGGACTAGAATTTGAACAAGCGAGAAATATGGCAAACTGTAAGGAGTGGATTTGAAAGACAGATGAGGGAATATGGGGAATGGAGGGAAGATTTGAGAGGGTTCTTATGTTGGAGCCATGAGATATTTAGGGATGGAAAATTTGACCAAGTTTTTCTTTAGCTTATGAATATAATATTTTGTTCATATTTTTTAATGAGAATATTTAACTTTCAGTTATGCTCAAGTATGGGAGTACGTACTTTAAATTTGATCAGTGCTGAGATAAGTCTAAAACAGCCATTTTATCCCAGCTTCATACCAGTATAGAACTGAATATTTAGGAATATTTAGGAATGCACCTCTTCAGGAATCAGATTCTAAAAGACATAAAGGAAATGTTTATACTATCTTTTGGGATGTATGTGATGCCTGTATGTATTAAATAATTCTTTTTTATTTTACTTTTCCTCCTCCCTAAAGATGAACTATGTAACAATGCTCTAAACAACTCAATTTGAAAGGATTAGGCAAGAGAAAGACAGATCAAAGGTAAAAGACATTTAAGAAATGTGATCTTTATAAATCAAAATTAATATTCAAGTTTTCAAAACTTTCTCATTTGTCTTTGAAAGGAACAGAATGTCATTTGCCTAAGGCAGTCCAAAATTTTGGTGACATATCCATAATGGACAGGTTCTTCTGTAAAATGAATGCAGAGACCATGTCTAATTCTGTTTCTACATCATCAATGCCACCATCCAACCGCTTCTAATCTCTGCTAATGTCTTTCATATAATCACTGAATATTTTTTTTCTATTGAATTTAACTGAATTGATTTGAAGGCATTCACCTTGACATCTTTCTGCAGGAAAATGGAAGTTTGCCTTATCTGAAACACTTGACTTACTACATAAAATGTTTCACATGCTTCTTATCCTTTAACCAAGTGGGTGGCAGAAAAGACACTTTATAAATTTTGCCTGCATAGGAAATAGTCATATAATGTATTTTGGGTAATAAACAAAGGAAGACTTTTGTTTCATTAACCTTCTTGCTTGTTGCACACTTAAGGGATTTAGCATAAGGACTGTAATAAAGTTATAGGTGATTCACCCACTTGTACTATGCTTGACATAGAGTTAGCAAAGTTGTTACTGCTATTGTTGTTGATGCTCTTGTTATTATTAATTCTAATGTATACAACATTTTTAAAATTTTGGCAAAAACATCTCATCTAGAATAGTTCTATCCCCAAACAATAGTCTGTTTAGATTAGATGATTATGTAATCTGTGTATTTGTCCTTCCTATGTAAAAAGCGAGGCATTCTTAGTAGACTAGAATGACCCTAGGTAGACCTAATCAACTATGATGTTTCTCTAAGGGATATGTAGATTTCAGATAATTATAGGAACATATCCTCATGTAAATTTTTCCAGATATAAGTCATTATGCTGGGTAGAGAAAAAGAAAATAGAGGGTAAATGATTATTCAGTTCTCAAAAGGACATGGTAAACATTTAAACTGGTTTTATGGAACATCAAATGGTACACTGGAACATTAAGTATAGACTACAAATATATGTATACTCACATATTATAACTCATTTAATCTTTATAGCAATACTATGTTCATTTAGACTTCTTATATAAAAGATTACTGAGCTTAAGTATATTAAGTAACATGCCCAAGTGTCAGAGTCAGTTCAGGATGTTATAACAAAGTACCATAGACAGAAGGGCTTATATGCAATAGAAATTAATTTCTCATAGTTCTATAGACTGAAAGTCTGAATTCAGAATGCCAGTATTTTTGAGTTGGGGTGAGTGTCCTCTTCCAGATTGCAAACTGGCAACTTCTTGGATCATCACATGGTAGAAAGAGTGAAGGATCTCTTTAGGCTCTGATTTAAAAGGGCACTAATCTCAGTCACAAGGGTGTAGTCCTCACGACCTAACTACTTAAGAAAGGGCCCCACATCCTAGTATCATCACATTAGAGACTAAGTTTTCAACATATAAACCGAGGAAGAGGGAACAAAACCAGTCAGTCTAGCACAAAGGTTTCAGTTTGTACATAGCAACATTATTAGTTTAACTCAATCCATTTCTGATCTTAAATCTCATACCTTGTATATTTTTACCACGATCTCATTTTTGAAAATAGAAATACCATTCCCTGGAAAGAAGGATAAATCAGAGTGCAGCTTTACAGTTCACTTAACAATGTAGAGTTGTACTGGTGACCAAAGAGAAATAACTGCTAAGAGAGAAGAAATGTCCTACCTAAGAATTGAGAATCAGCATTTTGGGAGGGTGTTGATCTTGTTATTTAAATAACTTCAAGGATTTTCTGTTTGAACATATTGAATTAAGGAAATTCAGCTTAAATTTGTATGTACAGCAGTGTATTTGTTATAATTGTTAACCAATATTGGTAGATAATCACTAACTAAAATCTGTATTTCATTTCAGATTTCTTTCAGTTCAGTTCAGTTCAGTCGCTCAGTCGTGTCCGACTCTCCGCGACCCCATGAATCACAGCACGCCAGGCCTCCCTGTCCATCACCAACTCCCGGAGTACACTCAAACTCATGTCCACAGAGTCGGTGATGCCATCCAGCCATCTCATTCTCCGTCGTCCCCTTCTCCTCCCGCCCCCAACCTTTCCCAGCATCAGAGTCTTTTCCAGTGAGTCAACTCGTCTCATAAGGTGGCCAAAGTATTGGAGTTTCAGCTTTAGCATCAGTCCCTCCAATGAACATCCAGGATTGATCTCCTTTAGAATGGACTGGTTGGATCTCCTTGCAGTATAAGGGACTCTCAAGAGTCTTCTCCAACACCACAGTTCAAAAGCATCGATTCTTCGGCGATCAGCTTTCTTCACAGTCCAACTCTCACATCCATACATGACCACGGGAAAAAACCATTGCCTTGACTAGACGGACCTTGGTCGGCAAAGTAATGTCTCTGCTTTTTAATATACTATCAAGGTTGGTCATAACTTTCCTGCCAAGGAGCAAGCGTCTTTTAATTTCATGGCTGCAATCAGCATCTGCAGTGATTTTGGAGCCCAAAAAAATAAAGTCTGACACTGTTTCCATTGTTTTTCCATCTATTTCCCATGAAGTGATGGGACCAGATGCCATGATCTTCGTTTTCTGAATGTTGAGCTTCAAGCCAACCTTTTCACTCTCCTCTTTCACTTTCATCAAGAGGCTTTTGAGTTCCTCTTCACTTTCTGCCATAAGGGTAGTGTCATCTGCATATCTAAGGTTATTGATATTTCTCCCAGCAATCTTGATTCCAGCTTGTGCTTCTTCCAGCCCAGCGTTCCTCATGATGTACTCTGCATATAAGTTAAATAAGCAAGGTGACAATATACAACCTTGACGTACACCTTTTCCTATTTGGAACCAGTCTGTTGTTCCATGACCGGTTCTAACTGTTGCTTCCTGACCTGCATACAGGTTTCTCAAGAGGCAGGTCAGGTGGTCTGGGATTCCCATCTCTTTCAGAATGTTCCACAGTTTATTGTGATCCACACAGTCAAAGGCTTTGGCATAGTCAATGAAGCAGAAATAGATGTTTTTCTGGAACTCTCTTGCTTTCTCCATGATCCAGCGGATGTTGGCAATTTGATCTCTGGTGCCTCTGCCTTTTCTAAAACCTGCTTGAACATCTGGGAGTTCACGGTTTACATACTGCTGAAGCCTGGCTTGGAGAATTTTGAGCATGACTTTACTAGCGTGTGAGATGAGTGCAATTGTGCGGTAGTTTGAGCATTCTTTGGCATTGCCTTTCTTTGGGATTGGAATGAAGACTGACCTCTTCCAGTCCTGTGGCCACTGCTGAGTTTTCCAAATCTGCTGGCATATTGAGTGCAGCACTTTCACAGCATCATCTTTCAAGACTTGAAATAGCTCAACTGGAATTCCATCACCTCCACTAGCTTTGTTCGTAGTGATGCTTTCTAAGGCCCACTTGACTTCACATTCCAAGATGTCTGGCTCTAGGTCAGTGATCACATTATCGTGACTATCTTGGTCGGGAAGATCTTTTTTGTACAGTTCTTCTGTGTATTCCTGCCACCTCTTCTTAATATCTTCTGCTTCTGTTAGGTCCATACCATTTCTGTCCTTTATCAAGCCCATCTTTGCATGAAAAGTTCCCTTGGAATCTCTAATTTTCTTGAAGAGGTCTCTTGTTTTTCCTATTCTGTTGTTTTCCTCTATTTCTTTGCATTGATCACTGAGGAAGGCTTTCTTATCTCTCCTTGCTATTCTTTGGAACTCTGCATTCAGATGCTTATATCTTTCCTTTTCTCCTTTGCTTTTCGCCTCTCTTCTTTTTACAGCTATTTGTAAGGCCTCCTCAGACAGCCATTTCGCTCTTTTGCATTTCTTTTCCATGGGGATGGTCTTGGTCCCTGTCTCCTGTACAATGTCACGAACCTCCGTCCAGAGTTCATCAGGCACTCTATCAATCAGATCTAGTCCCTTAAATCTATTTCTCACTTCCACTGCATAATCATAAGGGATTTGATTGAGGTCATATCTGAATGGTCTAGTGGTTTTCCCTACTTTCTTCAATTTAAGTCTGAACTTCGCAATAAGGAGTTCATGATCTGAGCCACAGTCAGCTCCTGGTCTTGTTTTCGCTAACTGTATACAGCTTCTCCATCTTTGGTTGCAAAGAATATAATCAATCTGATTTCGGTGTTGACCATCTGGTGATGTCCATGTGTAGAGTCTTCTCTTGTGTTGTTGGAAGAGGGTGTTTGCTATGACCAGTGCATTCTCTTGACAAAACTCTATTAGCCTTTGCCCTGCTTCATTCCGTGCTCCAAGGCCAAATTTGCCAGTTACTCCAGGTGTTTCTTGACTTCCTACTTTTGCATTCCAGTCCCCTATAATGAAAAGGACATCTTTTTTGGGTGTTAGTTCTAAAAGGTCTTGTAGGTCTTCATAGAACCGATTAACTTCGGCTTCTTCAGCAGTACTGGTTGGGGCATAGGCCTGGATTACTGTAATACTGAATGGTTTGCCTTGGAAACGAACAGAAATCATCCTGTCATTTTTAAGATTGCATCCAAGTACTGCATTTCGGACTCTTTTGTTGACCATGATGGCTACTCCATTTCTTCTAAGGGATTCCTGCCCACAGTAGTAGATATAATGGTCATCCGAGTTAAATTCACCCATTCCAGTCCATTTTAATTCACTGATTCCTAGAATGTCGACGTTCACTCTTGCCATCTCCTGTTTGACCACATCCAATTTGCCTTGATTCATGGACCTAACATTCCAGGTTCCTATGCAATATTGCTCTTTACAGCACCGGACCTTGTTTCCATCATTGGTCACATCCACAACTGGGTATTGGTTTTGCTTTTGCTCCATCCCTTTATTCCTTCTAGAGTTATTTCTCCACTGAGCTCCAGTAGCATACTGGGCACCTACCGACCTGGGGAATTCCTCATTCAGTATGCTATCATTTTGCCCTTTGTTACTGTTCATGGGGTTCTCAAGGCAAGTATACTGAAGTGGTTTGCCATTCCCTTCTCCAGGGGACCACATTCGGCTGTGGTTCATGTGATTAGATCAGCTAGTTTCCTGTGATTATGATTTCAGTTTGTCTGCCCTCTGGTGCCCCCTAGCAATACCTACCGTCTTATTTGGGTTTCTCTTACCTTGGTCGTGGAAAATCTCTTCACAGCCGCTCCAGCAAAGTGCAGCCGCTGTACCTTACCTTGGACGAGGGGTATCTCCTCAAGGCCACCCCTCCTGACCTTGAACGCGGAGTAGCTCCTCTCGGCCCTCCTGCGCCCGCGCAGCCACCGCCTGTTGGACGTGGGGTAGCTCCTCTCGGCCGCCGGCCCTGGCCTCAGGCGTGGGGTAGCTCCTCACGGCCGCACCTCTTTGCGTGGTTCGTTGCGCCGGGGCCGGCGTCTCTCGCGTCGCGTCTGCGCCGCCGGGGCCGGCGTCTCTCGCGTCGCGTCTGCGCCGCCGGGGCCGGCGTCTCTCGCGTCGCGTCTGCGCCGCCGGGGCCGGCGTCTCTCGCGTCGCGTCTGCGCCGCCGGGGCCGGCGTCTCTCGCGTCGCGTCTGCGCCGCCGGGGCCGGCGTCTCTCGCGTCGCGTCTGCGCCGCCGGGGCCGGCGTCTCTCGCGTCGCGTCTGCGCCGCCGGGGCCGGCGTCTCTCGCGTCGCGTCTGCGCCGCCGGGGCCGGCGTCTCTCGCGTCGCGTCTGCGCCGCCGGGGCCGGCGTCTCTCGCGTCGCGTAGATTTCTTTAGCTTTTACTTATTTTTATTTTCCATTCTAGGATCCCATCTAGGAAGCACATTTTATTTAGTTGACATGACAACTAATAAATGTCCTCTTGGCAGTGACAGTTTCTCAGACTTTCCTTGTTTTTGATAACCTTAACAGTGTTGAGGAATGATATCTGGATATTTGTACACTATTCCACTATTGGGATTGTCAGATGTTTTAGTCAAGACTAGATTAAGGTTATGTATTCTTGGAAACAATACCACTGAGGTAAAGTGTTACTTTTTCATAGAAAGAGAACACACTAACAGTGTCACTTATCACAATGCATATTAAACTTTATTGCCTGATTGAGGTAGTGTTTGAAAAAAATTATGCTTTTTTGAAACCCACCCTGCCTTTCTTTTCCACACTGTATATTTAGAAAGAACTGTACACAGCCCACTATTAAGTTGTGGGAAGTTTTTCTTAACAACCTTGAGAGTGAAGTATCTACAATAGTTATTTGGAATTCTATCTCATGGGAATTTTGTCTCTTCTCCCTTATTTTTTATTCAATTATTTATTTATATCACTATGAACTCATAAATATTTATACTTTATTATAATTACTACTTTAACTACATTGTTCTTGTTGAGTCGTTAGGTCATGTCTGACTCATTGCAGCACTATGGACTGAAGCACAACAGACTACCCTGTCCTTCAGTATCTCCTGGAATTTGCTCAAATTTATGTTCATTGGGTCGGTGATGCTATCTAACCACCTCATTCTCTGCTGCCTGCTTCTCCTTCTGCCTTCAGTCTTTCCCAACAAGATAATGTGAAAAATTTAAGAAAGTTTTATAAAAATTTATTCAATTGAAAATCAATATCAAAAATTCAGATACTTCACTACAAATCACCAGGTCAAAGTTAAGAAAAATACTTTTCTTAATCCATCAAGAAACAAATAATTCTAAGAAAATATAAAATTTTCTTCAATTAAAAAAAATAGGAACTTTTCTCTTTCATATAATAACTTGAAAGAATAATACAACTATATACGAATACTACGTGTATCTACATGTGTAAAATGTTAACAAAAAATAATTAATCTGCTTTAGAATTACATTTATTTATATACGAAACCGGTATATTGATATATTAATTTTGAAGCAGTAGTGTATAAGAACTTTTAAAAAAACTTCCACTTAATTTTTTTTCAGAAAATCTTTTAACTTAAAAGTTTTCCTGTATCTTAAGTTACTCTGGACTCAATTACACATTTTGATTTTTAAGGTTTTTGCTGTGTTCCCATTACCATCAATATGACTTTCAAAATCACACAGATACTATAAATCAAGTGAGGAAAATATCAAGCAAAAAATTTGATGACATAAGGGACTTTAACATTGTTTAATCCTTAAACATAATAAGGAAGTAGATATTATTAGAGCAGCTTTGATTCCAGCTCTCTACAAATTAGGCAGAGATATCAAAAGAGAAGCTTCATTCCCTATTGAGACTGAATCTATATCTAAGCATTAACAGAAAGAGAACAATAATAATATAAAAAGATGAATACTTTCTGATTGATGTCAAAAGTTGAACTACTATATTAGTTACCATTTATGTAGGTTTTTATAAAAACAAAGACATTTTTATTTATCTGTGCTTTTATGAACCTTGATGAAATTCCATCTCGATGGAGCAGTAGATGTAATTATTTTATAGTAAGATTTCAATAATGATAAGAACAATATGTAACATTTATTGGCATATCATTTACTAACATTTTTTATTGTTGTTGAATTTGATACAAGGAACTTAAAATAATTAACTCTTTTTTGTTGAAGTGGTACCAAAATTTGTAGTATTTTATATATTTTACCATTCTGTTTTCATTAATTCCCCAATTTTGCTGTTTAAAAAGTGAAAATATGTTGTTCTGTTTTTTACTTTTGCTTAATTACTATTTTACATTGTTATATTTAGGAGAAATCTCTATACTCCAAATATATTTGTACATTACTTAGGAACTGAACTGAATTTTTATAACAGCAGAAAGATATTCATTCCTCAGAGAATAACAACTTCTGATCTTTTTATCATATAGGCTATAGAGCAGTACTCTCTGGTGGTCATTCTAGCCTTACTCTCTAACTACTTACATTTCAGTTCAGTTCAGTCGCTCAGTCGTGTCTGACTCTTTGTGACCCCATGAACTGCAGCACACCTGCCCTCCTGTCCACCACTAAATCCCAGAGTCCACCCATATCCATGTCCATTGAGTCGGTGATGCCATCCAAACATCTCATCCTTTTTTGTCCCCTTCTCCTCCTTCCCTCAATATTTTGCAGCATCAGGCTCTTTTCAAATAAGTCAGCTCTTCGCATCAGGTGGCCAAAGTATTGGAGTTTCCGTTTCAACATCAATCCTTCCAATGAACACCCAGGACTGATTTCCTTTAGGATGGATGGTTGGATCTCCTTGCAAGCCAAGGGACTCTCGAGAGTCTTCTCTAACATCACAGTTCAAAAGCATCAATTCTTTGGCAATCAGCTTTCTTCATATCCAACTCTCACATCCATACATGACCACTAGAAAAACCATAGCCTTGACTAGATGAACCTTTGTTGGCAAAGTAATGTCTCTGCTTTTTAATATGCTGTCTAGGTTGGTCATAACTTTCCTTTCAAGGAGTAAGCGTCTTTTAATTTCATGGCTGCAATCACCATCTGCAGTGATTTTGGAGCCCAGAAAAATAAAGTCAGCCACTGTGTCCACTGTTTCCCCATCTATTTCCAATGAAGTTATGGGACCGGATGCCATGATCTTAGTTTTCTGAATGTTGAGCTTCAAGCCAACCTTTTCACTCTCCTCTTTCACTTTCATCAAGAGGCTTTTTAGTTGTTCTTCACTTTCTGCCATAAGGGTGGTGTCATCTGCATATCTGAGGTTATTGATATTTCTCCCGGCAATCTTGATTTCAGCTTGTGCTTCATCCAGCCCAGCGTTCCTCATGATGTACTCTGCATATAAGTTAAATAAGCAGGTGACAATATACAGCCTTGATGTACTCCTTTTCCTGTTTGGAACCAGCCTGTTGTTCCATGTCCAGTTCGAACTGTTGCTTCCTGATCTGCCTGCGGGTTTCTCAAGAGGCAGGTCAGGTGGTCTGGTATTCCCATCTCTTTCAGAATTTTCCACAGTCTATTATGATCCACACAGTCAAAGGCTTCGATATAGTCAATAAAGCAGAAATAGATGTTTTTCTGGAACTCTCTTGTTTTTTTGATGATCCAGTAGGTGGCAATTTGATCTCTGGTGCCTCTGCCTTTTCTAAAACCAGCTTGAACATTTGGAAGTTCACAGTTCACGTATTGCTGAATCCTGGTTTGGAGAATTTTGAGCATTACTTTACAGATGAGTACAATTGTGTGGTAGTTTGAGCATTCCTTGGCATTGCCTTTCTTTGGGATTGAAATGAAGGTAAAAGTCAGATTATGGCTTCCCCAGTGGTTCAGATAGTAATCAATCTGTCTACAATCCAAGAGACTCGGATTTGATCCCTGACTTGGGAAAATCCCCTGGAGAAGGAAATGGCTATCCACTCCAGTATTCTTGCCTGGAAAATCCCATGAACAGGGGAGCCTGCTGGCCACAATGCATGAAGTCACAAAGGGTCAGACAGTACTGAGAGACTAAGCATGACAATGATGAAAAGCCAGATTAGTTCAGTTCAGTTCAGTTCAGTTGCTCAGTCGTGTCCGACTCTTTGAGACCCCATGAATCACAGCACGCAAGGCCTCCCTGTCCATCACCAGTTCCCGGGGTTCACTCAAACTCATGTCCATCGAGTCGGTGATGCCATCCAGCCATCTCATTCTCTGTCGTCCCCTTCTCCTCTCACCCCCAATCCTTCCCAGCATCAGAGTCTTTTCCAGTGAGTCAACTTGTTGCATGAGGTGGCCAAAGTAATGGAGTTTCAGCTTTAGCATCAGTCCTTCCAATGAACACCCAGGAATGATCTCCTTTAGAATGGACTGGTTGGATCTCCTTGTAGTCCAAGGGACTCTCAAGAGTCTTCTCCAGCACCACAGTTCAAAAGCATCAATTCTTCAGTGATCAGCTTTCTTCACAGTCCAACTCTCACATCCATACATGACCACTGGAAAAACCATAGCCTTGACTAGACGGGTCTTTGTTGGCAAAGTAATGTGCAATCAGCATCCACAGTGATTTTGGAGCCCAAAAAAATAAAGTCTGACACTGTGTCCACTGTTTCCCATCTATTTCCCATGAAGTGATGGGACCAGATGCCATGATCTTTGTTTTCTGAATTAGTTAGGATTAGTTAGGATTTTAAAATGGAAAGTGAACAGAAGACCCTTTGAGATGGATAGATTTCACTGCTTGCTTGTTTGTTTCTATCTATTCTGCATCCCTGTCTTTGAACTTTAAATCTTTATAGTGTTCTAATTAAGAGTAATATTTTGTGTTATTACCATGAGAGACTAAAGGAAAATTTGTTCGCTGGTATTGGTGTTGGGAGCACAGAGATTTGCTTGCTTTTGGCTGCTATTGCTTTCCTGGCAGATAAATGAAAATAAGTTCAACTTTGATGTATGGCATAGACTCACATATTTAATGCCTCATAATTACAATACAGAATCATATTATAGCTCTAGTTATCTGTTTTTCTTTTGCCAGTTGGAATGACAATGTAGTCTCTCAAAGCTCTTGTGTTATCTGCTATATATAATACATATTTTACTTTATTTAGTGATGACATAAAATGTTCCCTACAGTGCTTGTTCTTTTGAAAAAGATTTCAATATCTACTATGAGACTCTACAAAATATTAGTTTATTAAACTATATAAAAGAATACTAGGCTTCCCTCTGAGTCTATAGTGGAAAACAATTTTTTTTTGCTACAAATTGACAAAATAATCTAACTGTTAGCCAAATATCATCATGAAATCATGATGATATTTTTGCTTCTTTTGCTAGTATTTTATTTTTCTGTTGATTCCCTCTTAATAGTAAAGCAAATATCATATGTGTGTGACAAATAAAGTATATAATAATTTGAAAAATATGACATTACATTCATCAAAACTGCTTCCTCTCTTCAAGCAACACTTGGATTCATTATTAGAAAAGCATAATATTTTCTTTTACATATTATATAGAATCCAGGTAATATTTAAGACAATTTCTTAAACAGGAACATTTATTATTAGTTCAGTTCTTAATTCAGTACTGTTGGAAAAAAAATGGCACTGTGAAAAAGTGAAAACTTAGACAATCAGCCTTGCATCTGTGAGACTTGAGCAGGCAAGGGTTTCCTGCTTCTTCCACTGAGACCTCTGCTTTGTATCAGTTCAGGATTCTGAGACTGAGTAGGGGTTTCCAGTCCCTCTCATGGGGGCAGAAAGCTTTTGCTTCTAGCTCTTTCTCAGAGACACTTGCTATGGACTAGGTTGTGTCTCCCTGAAATTCACATGATGAAGACGTAACCCCTAACATGATGGTATTTGTAGTTGGGCCAGTGAGAGATAGTTAGGTTTAGATGAGATCATGAGAGCAGAGTCCTCAAAATGGGCTTAATGCCCTTCTGGGAAGAGGAGACACCACAGCACCCTCTCTGTCTCTCTTTCTCCTCCCTACCCACCTGGAAGAAAGGCCTCACTAGAACTAGACCATGCCAGCACCCAGATATCAGACTTGCAGCCTCCAGAACTCTGAGAAAATACATTTCTATTAACTAAGCCACTCAGTTTATGGCAATTTGTCTTTTGTTTTAGAAGCATTGTATGATTCTCATTCTCATTAGCTGGAGTGGAAGAGTTTCTTACTCCCCTACACAGGTTTTGAAGATTCCAGAAAGCATATGGGATTTGTGCTTGAGTGCCACAGGGAAGGACTTCCACAGAACCATGGATTTCCACCCCTTTTCTTTGAGCATCCAGTGGAGCCCCACTGTAAAGAGCTTGTTGAGTATGGACATACATCGATGGTGCCTAAGGGTACCAGGGATTATAAACTGTCACACTAGAGCAGAGAAGTTCTTAAAACATCAATGAAATGTGAGCAGGTATACACACACACATACGCTCATCTTTGTGAGATACAATTCACACACTATAACATTTACAGTTTAAAATGCAAAATGTAATGTTTTTTAGTATATTCGTATGATTATGCAACCACTTCCACTATCCAATTCTAGAACATTGTCATCACTTCATGCTATGGACTAAATTGTGTCTCCCACCCAAATTTATGTGTTGAAGCCCTAATGCCAGTGTGACTGTATTTGGAGATGGGGTCTTTGGGAGATAAAGTTTACTGAAGCCAAAAGTGTGAGGCTCTAATCTGATAGGAATGTTGTCATTACAAAAAGAAGAGGTACCAGAGATCTCTCCATGCATGTACAGAGATGAGGCCATGTAATGACACAGTGAGAAGACAAATGCCCTCATAAATTTCTGTTGTGTAAGCCACCCATTCTGTAGTATTTTGTTATGGCAACAAGAACTAACACATGCCATACACATACCCTGTACCTATTAGCAATTACTCCCTATTCTCCCTCTGCCCAGTCCCTTGAAACCATTTAATTTCCAGATTTATCAATTCTGGAAATTTCGTATATGTGAATCATGTAATGCATGAGGTTTTGTGTCTGGCTTTCTCACTGAGCATAGTAATTTGAAAATTCATCCAGGTTGTGACATGTATCATAACACTATTACTTTCCATGGCTGAAGAATATGCCATCTTGTTTTCCATTCATCACATTATGGACATATGGGTGATATCTAAATTTTAAAGATTATTGTAACACTACTATGAATATTCATGTATGAGATTTTGTATGAGCACATGTTTTCAGTTTTATCAGTATATACTTAGGTTTGGAATTGCTGGATAACTCTGTGTTTAATGTTTCGAGGACCTGCCAAACTGTCTTCCACAGCAGCTGTACTATTTTCCATTCCCACCAGCAATGGATGAAGATTCCAAATTCTGCACATCCTTGCCAAAACTTACTTTTTGTTCATCTTTTTATTATAGCCATCCTAGTAGGTATGAAGTGGTACTCATTGCAGTTTTGGTTTGTATTTCCCTGATGATTAATGACTTGAGCTACTTTTAATGTACTTAATGGATATTTGTATATTTCCTTTGGAGAAATATTTATTCATATTTTTGCCCCTTTTATTTGAGTTTTTGACTTTTTACAGTTAAGTCGTAAAGGCTTTTTGTATACTGTGAATAATAGACTTTTATAAGATATATAATTTATAAATAATTTCATTCTCTCTGGTATTATTTTCCCTCTAATTTTTATTTATTTATTTAATTTTTATTTAATAAGTGGTACAAAGCACAATGCCAAAAACATTAACAGTTAAAATTTCACCAAATGAAAAATACTATAGAATACACAGTTGTAAAAAGCTACATTAAGTTATTTTACACCTGCCTCAAGCTGCAAAAAGAAAAAAAACCCAATGCCATACCTAAGTTATCCCTCTCTCAAAATAATGCCATTTATGTTATAAACCATGACCACCCCATCAAAAGATGGGAACTGCTTTTCACTTTGCTATACACCTAAAACAAACAACACTGTAAATAAAATATAGTTCAGTTCAGTTCAGTTCAGTCGTTCAGTCGTGTCCCACTCTCCGCGACCCCATGAATCACAACACGCCAGGCCTCCCTGTCCATCACCAACTCCTGGAGTTCACTCAAACTCATGTCCAGAGAGTCGGTGATGCCATCCAGCCATCTCATTCTCTGTCGTCCCCTTCTCCTCCCCCCCAAATCTTTCCCAGCATCAGAGTCTTTTCCAGTGAGTCAACTCGTCGCATGAGGTGGCCAATGTATTGCAGTTTCAGCTTTAGCATCAGTCCTTCCAATGAACACCCAGGATTGATCTTCTTTAGAATGGACTGGTTGGATCTCCTTACAGTCCAAGGGACTCTCAAGAGTCTTCTCCAACACCACAGTTCAAAAGCATCAATTCTTCAGTGATCAGCTTTCTTCACAGTCCAACTCTCACATCCATACATGACCACGGGAAAAACCATAGCCTTGACTAGACAGACCTTGGTTGGCAAAGTAATGTCTCTGCTTTTTAATATACTATCAAGGTTGGTCATAACTTTCCTTCCAAGGAGCAAGCGTCTTAATTTCCTGGCTGCAATCAGCATCTGCAGTGATTTTGGAGCCTAAAAAAATAAAGTCTGACACTGTTTCCACTGTTTTTCCATCTATTTCCCATGAAGTGATGGGACCAGATGCCATGATCTTTGTTTTCTGAATGTTGAGCTTCAAGCCAACTTTTTCACTCTCCTCTTTCACTTTCATCAAGAGGCTTTTGAGTTCCTCTTCACTTTCTGCCATAAGGGTGGTGTCATCTGCATATCTGAGGTTATTGATATTTCTCCCAGGAATCTTGATTCCAGCTTGTGCTTCTTCCAGCCCAGCGTTCCTCATGATGTACTCTGTATATAAGTTAAGTAAACAAGGTGACAATATACAGCCTTGACGTACTCCTTTTCCTATTTGGAACCAGTCTGTTGTTCCATGTCCAGTTCTGACTGTTGCTTCCTGACCTGCATACAGGTTTCTCAAGAGGCAGGTCAGGTGGTCTGGTATTCCCATCTCTTTCAGAATGTTCCACAGTTTATTGTGATCCACACAGTCAAAGGCTTTGGAAAGTAACAGACCTTTGGGGCTTTACACCGAGTTAGAGTTCCTATCAGAGGGATAACAGCACCACATTATTATATTATTTTCATATAAATATTACATCTACATATATTACAACTCCTCTCAACATAACAGTTTAATTTTTATCAAATAATATATTTTAAAAAATTAAAATAAGAAAATAATAGTTTATTTTCTTTACTCCCAGGTTTACCTTTTACCCTTAATCTCTTTCTGTTTATCCCAATTACCATTTTGTGTCATTTTCCTCCAAACTAACTTCTTTTATCCTTTCTTATACTGAAAATTTGCTGTTGATAACTTTTTTGTTTTGGTTTTATCTCAATGTATTTTTAACTTGCCTTGACTTTTGTCATGTAGATTTACTAGATATTGAATATTGCTTGATGGTATTTTTTTACTACAGCACATGGAATACTTTGTTCTAATGTCTTTTGCCTTCTATTGTATCTTTACATACCTTTACATACCATGCTTTCCTCTTGTTGCTTTCAAGATTTTCTCTCTAGCTGTCACATTCTACCCTTTCCTCTGAAGTGTCTGTGAGTATATATCTTTGTGTTTATTTTTCTTGGGGTATGTCAAGTCCTTGGGTCTGTAAATTAATGTGTGTGTGTGCTTAGTTGCTCAGTCGAGTCCAACTCTTTGCAATCCCATGAACTTCAGCCCACCAGGCTCCTCTGTCCATGGGGATTCTCCAGGCAAGAATACTGGAGTGGGTTGCCATGCCCTCCTCCAGGAGATCTTATTAATTGAGGAATAAAACCCCGGTCTCCTTCATTGCAGGCAGATTCTTTACCATCTGAGCCACCAGGGAAGCCTGGTGAAGTTTTCAGCCATTATTTCTTTAAATATATTTATATATATTTTCTGCATATTTCTCTTTCTGAGATTCCAACTACAGTGTTTCACCACATCTTATGGACACACTGCACTCTGATGATGTTTTGTGTATTTTTCTTATTTTATTTTTTGGCTCTTCTATAATCCCTTTTTTAGTTACCGTTTCTTCTTGCATCTCCAATCCAATACTATCATATACTGAAATTTTTATTTCAGTAATTATAATTTTCAGCTGTATAAAGTCTACATTTTATAAGTTCTATCTCTCTGTGAAGTTATCTATTTATTCACAAATGCAATATCATCCTTCAATTATTTGAACATACAATATTTTATTCCTTTCAATTTATTTATACTGGCTGCTTTGAAATCTATGTCTGCTAAAACCAATATGTGGCTCCACTTCTAGTCACTTTCTGCTTTTTATTTTATCATAGGTTAGTCACACTTTTCCTTTGTATATCTAGTAGTATTTGGTTGAAAACAAGCAATGTAGTAATACACTGTGGAGATTGAATTCTCTCATGCTTTTCTGATGATTGTGAAGATTTTGCATAACAGGGAGTTGTGTGGATACAAGCTACAGTATGTAGCTTCTTACAATCTCTGCTCTCTTTTTAACTTTCCACTACTGCTTTTTAGATTGATCCTCTCTGAGTTATCCCCTCCCTAGAAAAATTATCAGTCAATCAAGAATTATAGAAGAGGATGAAGCTAACACTTTCTGTGGATTCTTAGTCTCTGACAATTCCCTAATCTCCAGCTGTTTACCTGATAGGATGGGCTTCCTAGGCGGCTCAGTGGTAAAGAATCTTCCTGCCAAACAGGAGACTCAAGTTCAATCCCTAAAAGTGAAGTCAGTCAGTCATGTCAGACTCTTTGAGACCCATGGACTGTAGCCTACCATGCTCCTAGGTCCATGGGATTTTCCAGGCAAGAGTACTGGAGTGGGTTGCCATTTCCTTCTCCAAAGGATGTTCCCGACCCAGGGATCGAACCTGGGTCTCCCACATTGTAGGCAGACACTTTACTATCTGAGCCACCAGGGAAGTTAAGTAGTTCAATCCCTAGGTCAGGAAGGTTCCCTGAAGAAAATGGCAATCCACTCCAGTATTCTTGCCTGGGAAACCCCATGGACTGAGGAGCCTGGCAGGCAAAAGTCCATGGGGTCACGAAAGAGTCAGACACGACTTAGTGACTACATAACAACAACAACATAATAGGAGAGTCTAATGGTGTGGGTCCAGGAATGTTTTCTGCCCAACTTTGAGAAGTAGGCAGGTTTATTTCTCCTAGTTACCCCTACAGTGGGTCTTCGTGTGCTGAGGTTGACAGAATTTATTGTCCTTCCATGTGGGGCTTAAGTCTTTGGTTTTTCAAGGTAGAAAGAACCAGGCAGGGTGTATGCCTTTTCTATAGCACTGTCACTCCCCTTCCCTATTCCTGCCTCAGCCAAAGAAGTTTTCTCTGTACTCTCCCTTCCCCCAGACTTTCTCATGAGAACTTAGTGAGGTCTGTGCAGAACAGCCTGCAAATACATTCAATGGCCCCTGTGTCTGTGGTTCCACTGGGTTCTGTACTTTAATGCTAGATCAGAGTTGGCCCCTTTAGCAACTCAGTAAACATTTTAGCAACTTCTTCTTAACTGCCTGACTGGAGGCCTTGTCTTCCTCCTGCCGTCAGAAGTATGCAGTGCTCATTTGAGGTGCTGTCTTCTCTAAGCACACAGGCTGGTTGATTGTCATATGAACTCAGCTCTCTGCTAGGTTCAGAAAAAGTTGTTATTTTGTAGATCACACAGCTGTTTCTACTTGTCAGGGTGGGAGTGATGTTCTTTCCAGCTTCTACCTGCTAGGCAGAAAATGGAAGTGTTTGTTTTCACAGTTCTTGTAATGAAGATGTACTAAGAGCATAAGCTCTCTGCTTTTGCCTGTCTGTTAATGTCTTTATTTTACTTTCCTTCAGAAACAAATGTTAACTGTATATTTAAAACCTTGGTTGATAATTCATCATTTTCTTTTAATGCATCAAGGATGTTTCTCCACTGTTCTTTGAGTTGTGTATTTTCTGATGAGAAAACTGAGATTATTCTTTTTAGTTCTTCCTTTGTATGCATTGTATCTTTTTTTTTATATTGGTGCTTTAAATATTTTTATCACTGACTTTTATTAATTTTATTATAATATGACTGTGTGTGGTTTTCTTTGAGTTTATCTTACTTGGAGTTTGATGAATACTTGTTTCCAGAAACATTTTTCTTCAAACTTGGGAAATTTTTAGCTACTATTTCTTCATACATACAGTATTCTTTATATCCCCCTTCCTTCTAGAAATTCAATAGCATTTATGTTAGTTGGCTTGATCCCTGGGGTCAGGGATGGTTTGTACAAATTCTTTTTTTTCTCTGTGGTTCAGTTTAGTTAGGGTCAATCGCTGTCTTCAAGTTGAGTGTTTGTTTTTTTTCCTCCTGCAACTCCTCATGAAATCTTAATTTCACACAATAAATTCAGTCTTTTTAATTTCCATTTCTAGTAATTCCACCTGTTTCCTTTTCTCCTCTTTTTATATTCATGTGTTCTGTTAAATTATTAAGCATATTTATAATAGATCCTTTAAGGTTATTGTACACTGATCTCATCTGTCATTTTATTATCTATTTTTATTACCTTATAAAGTTCTCCTGATTATGAGTCAAATTTGCTGATTCTTTTACAAATAGTAAAATATGATTAGATGACAGACATTATGATTGTTAAATTGTTGAGGTTTGGATTTATTTTCCTTCTTGTAAAATGACTGGTAAGTAATTTGCTAATCAGATTCATCTTTTGGAAGCTTGTTCATAAATTTTGTTAGAGGTTTGGTTAGTCTTTACTCAGACTAATTTAGTCATATTACAGAAGCATCTTTCTTCCTAGTTTTCTACTGATCATCAACTGTTCAACAGTCTTCTTTCTGACTGTGAATTCAAATTTCTCCCACCTTATGTGTGCTGTGAGAATTCTTTATTATTGGCACCTACTTTTTTCTTCTTTTTGTTTGCATGTTTGCTTTTCTTGACAAGTGGCACATGCTTTATGCATGATCAGAGTAGTATTATGTCAAAGAATCCAGAAAATATTCTGCAGTTTTATAGCTCTTATCCTATGTATCTCCTACATGTTACAGTTTATGCCCACAATTTCTATCAACTTCCAAATTTTCAACTCCAATTTCTGTCTCCTTAGCTCTGAGATAAACATTGTCTACTTGAACATTTCATTCTGAACACTGGGCAGGGAGATATCCCCAGGTAAAGAGTTGGGGTGATATTAATATTCACCTCATTTATTTCCCTTGTTTCAGGGATCATAGCCATATGCTACCTGTTGTCCAATAACTGAAAGCACCTGCTTAATATATTTTGCTCAGTTTTCTAGTTTTTATGGTGTATAGTAAATTTGGCCTCACTTCATCATGGCCTAAAGTGGATATCCTCATAAGTTTTTGATTTAACAACTATCTAAAGCTTTTAAAGTATGAATATTTTAAATTCAATAATTTTTCTTTATTGAAGTCAGTTACTATGTTGGTCTCCTCTAAGCTACTTTATCATTCCCAAAGTGAAGTCACAAATTCTTAGTCAACGTCTCTAATTGGTTAGTTTCTTTTCAAATTCAATCATATAAAGTTAAAACCTAAGATAGGTGGGGTTTTTTTTAGTAATATCAGATTGCACAAATGTGTTAGATTAAATATAATACTATAAAATGAATTGTCAATAAGTCTATAATAGTGTAATTGCTTGAATAGACAAAATTCTACCTAGAGTTTCAGATGTGCTCTCTTTCAGAAATAGGGTTTTGCAGATGTAATTAAATTAAGATGAGATCATACTAGATGAAAGTAGACTGTAAACCCAATGACTAATGTCCTTAAATGGAGAAGGAAACGGTAACCCACTCCAGTATTCTTGCCTGGAGAATCCCATGGACAGAGAAGCCTGGTAGGCTACAGTCCACGGGGTCGCATAGAGTCGGACAGGACTGAGCGACAGGAACGGAACAGAAT
The DNA here is from genome assembly GCF_049115385.1 of Moschus berezovskii. NCBI lineage: Eukaryota > Metazoa > Chordata > Mammalia > Artiodactyla > Moschidae > Moschus > Moschus berezovskii. Next base: position 28,508,866 of record NC_142475.1, read on the forward strand.
GTCCTTAAAAGAAGAAGGGACGCACAGAAATGAAAGTCATGTGAGAACAAAGGCAAAGATTGGATTTATGCTGCCAAAATCCAAAGTACTCCAAGAATTGTCAGGGATGCCAGAAGCTAGGGAGAGGCTGGAAAGGATTCCTTTATAGCCCTATCAGAGACAGCATAAGCCTGCTGACACCTGGATTTTGTTCTTCCAGCTTTGAGCAGTGTAAGAGAATACATTTCTCTTGTTGCCCACCACCAAGTTCTGAAAATTTTTTACGCAGTCCTAGGTAACCCACTCCAGTATTCTTGCTTGGAGAATCCCATGGATGGAGAAGCCTGGTAGGCTACAGTCCACTGGGTCGCAAAGAGTCGGACACGACTGAGCGACGGAACGCAACGGAAGAAGCAAATCAATTAAAGTACATAAGTTTAACATATAGGAATTATTATTATGCAAACCTTGTAATTAAGGAAACTAAAGGAAGGAAAGTTTAAGTAATTTTACCAAGATCAATTGGCCAGAAAGTTTTGTAAAGACAAAGATAGATAAAAATACTACCCATTTTTTAATCTTGTTTCATAAAGATCAATAATTAAAACTATCACTACTGCCTTTGTTAGAGTAAGATTTCATACTCCAAACTATAAATTTATTTCTAATACAATCTGTTGGAACTAACATGGTTGTTTTACCTTTATCATGATCCATTTTACTTAATCTTTATTTGCAGGTCAGGAGTAGAATTATAATTAGTCTATGTTAACGGTCCGGAGAAGGCAATGGCAAGCCACTCCAGTACTCTTGCCTAGAAAATCCCATGGATGGAGAAGCCTGGTAGGCTGCAGTCCATGGGGTCGCTAAGGGTCGGACACGACTGAGCGACTTCACTTTTCACTTTCACACATTGGAGAAGGAAATGGCAACCCACTCCAGTGTTCTTTCCTGGAGAATCCCAGGGACGGGGTAGCCTGGTGGGCTTCCGTCTATGGGGTCGCACAGAGTCGAACACGACTGAAGTGACTTAGCAGCAGCAGCAGCAGCATGTTAACGGTCATAAACAGAAAAAGCAGCGGTGGCAGGGAGAGAAAGAGATTAATTTTGATTGGTGATAAATACCCAGTAATCTTTTGAAAATTATATGGTATTCTTTACTTTTTAATACTTTCTTCCGCCATGAATGTTTGTCTTGCAAACAGTGTTCACCCTTGGCATTGCTATTGTTATTTGGTCAAACAAGTAGACCTCGATCCTTGATAAGGATATTAGTTAACCAACCTTGAATTTAATAAAGTCCTAAAGGTTTTTAACTAATAGGTAGTTTTCATTCAAATTTATTTTGATGGTGGTTTTTTAATATTTTCTGCAATGATTGCTTATATTTGAAATTTTGTCTACCAAATGTCTAACAATGGTAGCAAAATGTCTACCAAAATGCTTATAGAGATATTATATAATTACTTTTGTTGGCATAATGCATTCTTCAGTTCTCTAAAATTATGAATTTTATTTCTCATTTATTTCTCAATATGATATAGAGTTTTAATATTCTAAAAATATCAATCTAATGGGGATCACTTATATTGACCATTTAGCTTATCATTTATTCTTCCTCGCATTAGACAAAGTTTACTGAACATTGGCAAGGAGGGCAGTATTGAAAGAAAATATGAAATACATCTTTTATCTGAATTTTATACACTTTACAGCTATTTTTTGTGACAACACTTATGAGACAGGCTGGCTATTTTTCTAGTTTTCAAGTGAGACCAGGTAAAAAATTTTGATTAATTTGGATGCTCAAGTTTAGAATCATATTTATATTCCAGTAAGGTCAGAAGATTTTGGAGATGTACTAGCTGACTTCCTATTAAAGTGAGCTTTGCATAATTCCCACTGACTTTTCCAAAAATCAACTTTATTTTTTCATCTTTCTGATATCTGAAAAAATCCTAACTGAAGTATGAACTTGAAGAATGTGCTCTACTGGTGGAACATGATGGATTCATGTAACAAAAATTTAGAGAACTACTAAAATGCAACATTTTTTTCTTAAAAAAATGAATTTTTAATTATTTTGACTGGCAGTTTTATGACACTAATGACTTATTTCATGATATAATACATTTTTTTTAAATGTTGAATAAGACAAAAAAAACTGTTTTTAGTGAGTTGCACTTACAAGTGTTCCAATAGGGAAAAAACTGTCCATATTTTGAGATTGCATGGAAATACCTTAAAATAATAATTACATGATTTAATAGTCCAATAAAAATATGTGAAATTTATAGTAATTATGTATGTCATACTAGTTTATATATATATATAAACATACTTTTAAAATGTTATTTTTATGAGATAGCATCTTTTCACCTCTCTTATAAACACTCTTCTCTTGATTAAAATGTGATATAACAAGTAATATCATCATGGATATTTCCATACATTTGACAGTTTTTCATATAATTAAGATATAGCATTCAGATATGAAAATTTTGTCATCTTAATAATGTATTGCCTCATTGAAAGCTATTTATTCTGTTCTTTTTTTTTCCCAGTCATTAAGTACTTATTTACTAATAGGCTTTAACCAAGAAATCCAAGGTATATGTGGCTAGATAAAATCCTACAGGCATCTTTCTCAAGTCATACTTGTGAAGCAAATGGTCAGAATTGGAATGACTCTGTTCCACATGGCCATTCAAGGATTTTAGTTTATTCCAGTGTTATCCCACCTTTTGGAGAAGGAAATGGCAACCCACTCCAGTATTCTTGCCTGGTGAATCCCGTGGAGCCTCATGGGCTGCCATCTATGGAGTCGCACAAAGTCGGACACGACTGAAGTGACTTAGCAGCAGCATCCCACCTTTTGCTGGAGTTTCGAACACATTTACTTACTCAGAGATGGTTTCTGCCTTGTGCAAATTCCAGATCTCAGGAAAAAGAGAGACAGACTTCAGGGCAGAAATTTTCTTTTAGTCGTGTGAAGTAGGACTGGTATACAAATCCTATGTTTAGCTTCTGTTTGTGTGAACTTAGAAATATGGTTGGAAGTAAAAATTAAAAAAAAAATAGTGGAAAATATATTCAACATCTAGATAACATAGGCATAGGTTAAACTCTGCTACTATGGAAGAAAGGAAGAGCCAAATTTAATCAGTACCTCCACAATTATGACATTTTCCATAATTTAATTTATGCCTATTTGTTTTACACTAAATAGTATGTTAGTTTTTATAACATTATATTGGTAATCGATTTCAATTAATTTATCGATGTGAATTTAATTTTGCCAATAATTTGATGGACAGTGTACCTTTAAAAATTCTCTGACCACGAAGAGATACACAAAACATTATCATATTCTATCTGTATGTCAACGAGCATAGAACTATAAAGTTGAAAGGTAGATTTTTAAAAATGTTTGTATCAGTTCAGTTGCTCAATTGTGTCCAACTCTTTGCGACCCCATGGACTGCAGCACACCTGGCTTCCCTGTCCATCACCAACTCCCGGAGTTTGCTCAAACTCATAAGCGTTCAGTGGATGATACAATCCAACCATCTCATCCTCTGTCGTCCCCTTCTCCTCCTGCCTTCAATCTTTCCCAGCAACAGGGTCTTTTCCAATGAGTCAGTTCAAAATTTGGTATGTTAATTTTAAAAATCTCTGCCTTGTGTTTGTGTGAAGAAGACATTTCCTTCTGACATTGCCCAATAGTAGTGTTTAATTTTTTTTTGTAAACATAGCATTAGGAGCACAAGCTGATTTCCTTTATTTCCCTGTGAGTAAACAGTTTGCTTCTGTCTACTTACATAAAAAGAATAAGTTTCATCTTCTGAATAAAGTATGTTGCCAGGTTCCAATTTCAATACCTCTCTCTTAAACATCGGAGAAGGCAATGGCAAGCCACTCCAGTACTCTTGCCTAGAAAATCCCATGGACAGAGGAGCCTGGTAGGCTGCAGTCCATGGGGTCGCTACGAGTCAGACATGACTGAGCGACTTCACTTTCCCTTTTCACCTTCACACATTGGAGAAGGAAATGGCAACCCACTCCAGTGTTCTTGCCTGGAGAATCCCAGGGACGGGGGAGCCTGATGGGCTGCCGTCTATGGGGTCGCACAGAGTCGGACACTACTGAAGTGACTTAGCAGCAGCTCTTAAACATTAATATTCCCCAAGACACCTCTCAACCCAATGTAAATTCTTCCATAGCATCAAGGGAAGCACAGTGCTACCTCACAGAAGAAACGTATAGTGACTATCATGGTAGTGAAATTAAAATATATTATTGTTACCTTTTAAGTTATTATGGCATCATATTTCAGAAAGAGGAGGAAATAAAAGGTATTACTTTGGAAATACTTGATTATTTATTTTAAAATTATATTGTTAACAACAAAATAAAACAAGGATCTTATTTAAGCATTCCAAATTAACTTTTCAAATGAGTTTAATGTTGTCTACCATCAAGTGATAATTTTCAAATTTTTATAATTAGCAATACTAGTATTTTTCTTTGTCATCAAGTTTTAGAATGCTTCTGATTGGCAGAAGATTTGTTCCCCCCTGCCCAGTGCAGAAAGCTAAGTTCCTAAATTGCCTTAGGTCACATGTGACAGCTCTATATGAGAATGTTCATGTTGCCAGTGCCTTAGGGATAAAAATGATATGTCTATTTCGAAAGTTCTGCAGTTCTATGTATTCCAATATCTTAAAAATTTGAAAAAAATTGGAAAGATTATATGTGTCATTACAAAATGAAATACATACTTGAAATTAAAAATCAAATTCTTGAAACACTATTCACCTTTAAAAAAAAAATCTCCTTAATCTCAAAGGGGAACACGTTTCATTGATTTTTGTTGTTGTTGTTCTAGTAGTTATTTCTATAATACTAGATTGTAAATTTATCTATTTTGACTTAGAAACTCTATTGAAAATATCTCTATACATTTATTTAATAAAGAGTTTTTTGTGCAGGCTATACAAAATACACTTAGAATTTTATAATAAGCAACAAGCAACATAAATATGTGCAAACTATTTCAACACACACTTCACAAAAGAAAATACAATATACAAATAACCAACAAATCAAAGACATTCCCCAAATCATTGGTCATTGAGCAATATAAAAGAAGCCATAATGAGATATTACTACCAACCTTTAAAAAAGTGAAATTTTAAATATCTGATGACCCCAAGTTCTAGTAAAGGTGTGGATCAACTAGAATTTTCACACACAGCTGGTGGAATGAAAACAGTAGCAATCTGAAAAACTTCTTTAGCTTTATTTGTTTGCATTTCTGATGTAGAAGCAAATTACTTTGTGAAAAAAATATTTCCAGTTAACTAGTGTCATTTTATAAGGGTTGAGTATATCATATCAAAAATAAAATCGAAATCTGATTTCTCCCTAAAAAAGAAATTTAAGGAAAACTTTTTGTTCAAATGTAAGAATACATAATCTTAAAAATGCAAGTATCACTGCTGTGAAAAGTTTAGACATTCAAATGGAGGCAAATAATTCATTCCCACCAAACAAAACTCTTGTGTGTTGGTTTCGTTCTGTCGCTCAGTCGAGTCCGACTCTTTGCGACCCCGTGGACTGTAGCCTACCAGGCTTCTCCGTCCATGGGATTCTCCAGGTGTGTGTTGGTTAAGTTGAATTAATATACAAAAAAAAAAAAAACCCTTAGTGACACAATAAAGAACATTTTTGTCAGTTAGTCTTTATATTAAATGAACCACAATTCGTTAACAACGAAATACAGTATTGCCTGCCTGGTCACTAAGACTAAATTTGTAATCACACTGTTGGCTGTGAACTTAAGGTTCTTTCTTCATCAGGAAAGAATCGGAGATGATGCAGAGAGGTTAATAAAGTAAGTGAAAGTTTGTTTAAGCAAGGATAGACTCTCAGATGGGGAGCAGGCTTTTTGGTGAGAACCTGCCCCCTGGATTTCTTTGGCAAGATGGTTATGAGCAGCATACAAATGAATGGGCAGAATATTCACTGGGGAAGGATGAGTTTGGGGGTAGACTTCCTGATTTCCATCCCAGCTCCATCTTCCCAAGGCAAGGAAGGATTTTTGTCCTTGTTTAGCTTAGATTGGAGAAGGCACTGAGGACCCACTCAGTACTCTTGCCTGGAAACTCCCAGGGACGGAGGAGCCTGGTGGACTGCAGTCCATGGGATCGCTAAGAGTCGGACAAGACTGATGTGATTTAGCAGCAGCAGCTTAGATTAGAAGTGTCATACTATAGGTACCTGATGGGTACTTCTTATCTGTAAAGCTAATCTCATGGTAATGAGAACAAAACAAGCAAAATGTTCCATTAGAAGCAAGAGATTCCTACTTTCCTCACCTTTCTTTGTCTGCTACTTGTACCCTTATCACCCAAAATGTGTGGTTTCCTGTTAGTTCGCAGGCTCCTGCTTTCCTTGTCTGTCCACCCGCCGCAGTCGCCAAGTTGCCTCAGGCGCGTCCGATTCTGTGCGACCCCATAGACGGCAGCCAACCAGGCTCCGCCATCCCTGGGATTCTCCAGGCAAGAACACTGGAGTGGGTTGCCATTTCCTTCTCCAATGTGTGAAAGTGAAGTCGCTCAGTCGTGTCCAACCAGTAGCGACCCCATGGACTGCAGCCCACCAGGCCCTTCCGTCCATGCGATTTTCCAGGCAAGAGTACTGGAGTGGCTTGCCATTGCCTTCTCCGTGTCTGTCCACAGACCTCCGCTAATAACAAGATGGGTAGTTTCCTCCCACCTGGCCCCTGACCCCATTTCTCTGCTCATATCTAGCTACCCCCCTACTGTAACAACACCATTGGCTATGTGAATTGTTCTGCATGGTATTCTAATTTAAAAGTACAGCAGGCTCGCCCCACCCCCGTTTGAGGAGCCCTGCCAGTGTTCGCAGAGACGGTCCTTGGAGCTTTGCATTTCAGGTCATTCTGTTGGGGTCCAGGGTCCAGATTCCTCTTCGATTGTAAGGACTGAATAAGAACAATGGAGATCCCAGTACATCATCACATAATAATTATAATGAATCTTAAATAATAAGGCCCTACACAATATTCATAATTAATATGACAGTTATGGAAGCAGATTCTGTAGCCTATGCCTACCATTTGGGTTTAATATCCATACTGAATTAAATGGATTACTTGGGCAATAATCTTAAGCATTTTAGCCTCAGGGAATTACAATAACAGGACCAGGCACATAGGTTGGTTGTTAAATGAGATAAGCAATATAAAGTACTAGGGTCATAATTTGGCACAGCACGTGCCCTACAAATATTAGCTATTATTACAGGCATCATTTCTCATGTTGTTTCTTGAAAAGAATGCTAAATATTGTGAAAATTGAACAACTGGCAAGCTTATCTCTCCTTTACAGTTATATTTCATGCTGCTAAGATGAAAATGAATGCACTTTTATAACAAAACTGAACAAAGTTAATATGTTTAGTATAGAGAGCTGTTAAGGTAATATTTGAAAATATGCTTTTGTGGAATTTTGGCTGTTCATGAAAGCATTACAAATGTCAGTATAAATGTATTTTTTTGGGTGACCAAACAATGAAATGTGTAACCAAACATTTTCTTGAAACATAATACACAGACAATCAAGTTGTTGTTTAGTCGCTAAGTTGAGATCAATTCTTATGTGACCAAAGTGGGGTGTAGCCTGCCTGGCTCCTCTGTCCATGGGATTCTCCAGGCAAGAATACAGTAGAGGCTTGCTATTTCCTTCTCCAGAGGATCTTCCAGATCCAGGGATCAAACCCATATCTTCTGGAATGGTGGGTGTATTCTTTACCACTGAGCTACCTGGGAAGCCCATGTTCTTAATAATAGAGCCATTCAGATCACCAATTAATTGGTATATCTTTTTAAAACAGAAATTTTTATTGGTTCCAGATTAGGAATTTCAGTAAGTGTTATTGCCAACCTTCTGTTTCTTTGCCAACAGAAAGCACAGAATCTATAATGAATTAAGAGTTTCATTGCACAATGCTTCTACTGTATTTTCTAATTTGTTTTTAAGTTTGAAAGAATGATTATACTTTTTGGCTTACATTTTACTAGCTTTATTCTGTTATAGTAGAATCTTAATTGGTATGTTAGAAAATTTACCTTATTCTTTTTATCATTTTGGTAAAGATAACTAATGAGGAAAACTAAAAAGGACATAAAATTCTATTTAATTATGATTAAGATACAGAAATAAAACAACAGAGAGCACATACAAGTTAGAATCCATACCTGGGTTTGCATATTGTCATCCCCCAGATTCAAGAAAAAAAAATTACAGGCTCTTAAACTGATGCTAGGGGGGATTGGGGGTAGGAGGAGACGGGGACGACAGAGAATGAGATGGCTGGATGGCATCACCGACTCTGTGGACATGAGTTTGTGTGAACTCAGCGAGTTGGTGATGGACAGGGAGGCCTGGCGTGCTGTGGTTCTTGGGGTCGCAGAGAGTCGGACACGACTGAGCGACTGAACTGAACTGAACTGAAGTTGAAATAACAAATAAGGAAAAGTTTTAGAATTATACTCTAGGAAGCCATCCATATCTAAGTTTTAATTAAAAAATAAATAGATACCAAAGCTGTTAGGCACTTTATTGACATAAACACATTTATAACTTATGCTTTGGTAGTTCACTTAATATTCTGAATTAGTGACTTTTTTTCATTTTGTAAATACATAGTCTGATTTTTATAATAAAATGTGCCTTTGAGAAAAGTGAGTAAAAACTTTGTGCTTAAACTACACATTTGATAGACAGTCTTTCTAAATGCCACCTCCTGTTCTCTTAACTGAAACTCTATTTGGGATAATGCTGGAATATGCATCTGAATGTAGACTTCTTTCTGTCCTAGGCATTGGTTTTATCCTTCTTGATACTTAGTATTTCAATGAATGATTTAGGTTGTCTTCTTTACTAGACAGAAAGTTTATGATTTTTCTTCTCTACTAGAACTTGTGAATAGAAATAACACTGAAGTTATCCATCAAGGTATGATAAGATATATTGCAATTACAACAACAACAGGGACAACAGTAGCAACACAATATTTTGAATCTCAAAGGTATTAATTGCTCTTGTAAAATTTCCTACAAGTCCTGGTTATTATGCCAGTGATGGCTACATGTACACCTAAACATCAACAGTTATTTCCATAATCATCAGTGAGAGGTATCTAGAGTCTTGCACTAGAAATTAAATCTTCCCATAGAGAAGAATTAGATCACTTACTGTCTCTTTTCTTTGACCAAAAGTCATCAAAATGGGCACAGTTCTGAAAGCAAAAATGTGCAACTTCCTCACTGTGCCAAAGGTGGAGAAATTATCAGTGAACAGGACCAAGATCTACCATTCTAGAATGCACACTTTTTTTTTTGTTTGGCTATAAAATTAAGAAACGATTCATAGGAACACTCTAGTCATAACCTTGGAATATCCAGGTGATTTATGTGTTATAAAAAGAGGAGAATAAGCATCTTTTATAAGGCAGCTGAAATTATTTTTTATGATACATTCCACTATTTAAACAGGGAACTTACTGCTCTTTTTACTTAGATAAATGTGTAAACCCTATTAATACTTTCCATAAAATGAAATTTAACACTGTAAGTGACAGTGGTAGTGGGATAGAAGGATTCTTATAAATTTTGATTTCAATACATGCTGAATTTCACAAGTTTTATTTCCAGTGTATTTCATTAAGTTAAATGACCTTGGAATAGACTGTTAAGGTCAAATAACAATATTCTGCAGTTATTAAATCCATCCTGAATTTCCCTCATAATAAGAAAATTTTGTCCTACTTGCCCTAATGGCTTTAACAAAGTTTGCACTATTTGTTTCAAATCTCTTATCTAACTCTGTGACAGAAATATTATCCACATTAAGAATATCCAAATCTGGTCTAGTCTCGCAAACCTTGATATTATCAGAATCTGTGAAAATTCCACTTATTTAAAAGTTATCCCTTAAAGCTGCTCATCTATGGTGAGTTTATGAATATATTCAGAATTACTTTACAATAGAGAAAGCTACATGAAATACTTTGAATATAAAATATAAAAAAAAGTATTGTAAATATTATACTAATTATGTTATGTATAATAATTTTAATCTGTCACTTGCTTTAAAAATTAATATGTACCATTAATTGGCAATAGTTTACCAGAGTCTGGGGATACTTGAGAAACAAATGGATGAGTACAATCTTGATATAGCAAGTGTTTACTTAGGGACATGTTCTAGTAAGCTAAATATATAGTAATTTTCAAGAATATAGTTTTGCCCTGCTATGAATTTTAGGTGGATTTATAGCCAATAAAACTAATTACCCATATTTGCAGAATACTTAGCAGGGGTTATTTCATTACTTCCATACATGATTAAGTACACCTGAGGGACAAAAATAAGATGATAACATTAAAGAATTAACACCTAATAAATAGTCATATGTCTTGGAATAAAAGATGTTAATTAAACAATGATGGCTCATGGCATATACAACTTTTTCTGCACCATTTGTTACTCTATATACAAGGAATTCATATATCCTCAGAATTATTTTTTTAATATAAAAGAATGATTTAAATGTCTTTTCCAGCATAACCATAAATTGTTAAATTTGCTAATTTACATGAATTCTGCAAGAATTTAGTAATTTTAAGTTTCTATAATTCATTTATTTCTGTGTACCATTGTTTTCATTTACATCTTCATGCTTGATAATTTGCCACTCAAAATAAACATTTCACATTCGAAAAGTGAAACAGTACATTTTTCCTTTATTTTTTCCCCCAGATATTAGGTCAGTGGCTTGATACTAGTGAATGAGAGAATAGAGATTAAATGGTGATTGAATTAAGTTATTTCTTTCCTTATAAAATTTATATATCTAGTGTATCACTAAGTGTTAAAGTATAATATTTTTCACATTAATTGGTGGAATGATGGATTATAAAATTCATGTTAATCCTTAATGAGCTTTCTATTGATATCTAAAATCACACCATTAGTTCTGCTGGTTGATCTTATTGGTATAGGGCAGCAGTTGGGCCTGAAATTCAGTTCTTCAGTTCCCATCCTGCTCATCTTCATCTCAAATTCAGCTTCCTGGGCTTGATCTGTGAAAATGAACATTCACAAACACATATCTGTAAAAAATTCCTCTATAAGTTTGTCTATTTCCTTCACTATTTAAAGGCCTTCCATGAACTTTCCTAGTCAATGAACAACCCAGAAGTAACAACTTTTATAATCATTTTCATGACTGCCTGGATTTTCCAGTTCTAGAATTTCATATAAATGGAAATATATAGAGTGCACTGTTCTGTGTTCAGCTTCTTTCACTCAGGATATATATGAGATTCATCTATACTGTTGACTCTGTCATTTCCATGTCACTTTGCAATGCTAAGCAGCATTCCATTGTGGGAATACAAACATAATTTTTTATTTCTTTCACTTGTTAATAGATTTTTTTATTGCTTCCAGTTTGGGGATTTTATGAATAAAGCTGCTATAAAAATCATGTAACTTCATTTATATATGCTTTTATTTCTCTTAGTTTGAAAACCATGGATAAAATTTCTGAAACAAGACACAGTTTCTCGCAACACTCAAAAAGGGATTATACAAGGACTTAGTAATCAGATGTTACCATGGGTTGTGTCTGTCCCCCAATATGATGTAGACTTCTTAGTTGACAGTTTTGTGGGATATTTTGAGAAATATTTTAAATATGTTGTTCCATTGACCTCTGGTTTCCTTTTAATGAAAAACCAATTGTCATTCATATACTATACAATTGTTCTCCTGTATGTAGTTTGTTCTTTTGTTCTGTTTTCTAAATTATTTGTTTGTCTTGATTTTTGAGCAATTTGACAGATGTTTCTGGATGTGATTTTCTTTGTTTTACTTTGATTAGGGTTCACAGAACTTTGATCAGTAATTATATAGTTCTCACCATATTTGGGAAATTTGAAACCATTAATCTTCCATTTTTTTTCGAGCCTCATGTCTCTCATCTTTCCCTAGACTCCAGTTGTGTACATGCTGACTGTTTTACCACAGGAAGCTGAGGATATATTTATTTTTAAAACTATTTTTTAATCTATATTTCCAGCTTTTAAATCTTCTAGTGGTCTGTCTGGGACTAAAATATACAGTTGATTTTTCCTACAGTCTACAGTAGGGTGTTAGGCCCATCGATTTTTATATTTTACTTCTCAATTCTTGAATTTCAATTTGCTTCTTTTCATTACATTCATTTTGCAGTTGTGATTAACACATTTATTTAGAGTGACTATAGTTTTCATTGAACTCTTCAAATTTAAAAGAAATGTTAAATTCTCTGTAAATTTCAAACTCTTGTTTTCAGATTCACTTCTTTTACTTTTGATTACTGGTCACGCTTGCCTGTTTCTTCACAAGTGGAGCAAATTTTGATTGTATTCTGGATGGTGTAGATGCTTGATTATAGATATTATGGATTCTGCCTAATTCTTTCAGCTTTTTTGCTATTGTTCTCTGCCACTGGATCCTCTGGGATCTCCCACACTTCTGTATAATTTGGCATCATCTAAAGTGAGTTTACACAGATTTTGGAGCTTCTCTCTACAACTCCCTCCTTTAAGTGTATTTATTACCTACATTTCACAATCCAGGAGATTGTGTTAACTTTGTCCTCCAGCTCCTCAGGATGGTAAGGCTGCAGATTCCTATTTTAGTTCCAGACATCTTGTGTGAATCCTGGAGAGTGCCTTCAGGGAAAAGTCAGCACACAAGATCATCGCACTTATTGCAACCCCACTCTTTAAAGGATCATCATTCTTCTCTCTGAAGGTACCTTCATATATTTTTTCTCACTCATATACCTACATATTTTCTCATGTGTAGGTATGCATATATATGTATATTTTAAATTCAGACATTATAACTCTTATCTGTGGGAAGATTAGTTTAATATTAGTTCGTCCATCATTACTGAGTTGCCTATTTATAAAATACTGATGGACAAAAAACAGTACTGAAGACTCTGGAGAATTAGAAAAGATTTAATAGATGAATTCAATGGAAAAAAGACAGGAGGAAAAGCATGTCCCATTAGGTAAGGAAAGATTATTTCCTCAATTTTTAATTATTCATTACTATAGCCAGTTAACACAATCACCTGGATTTCACAAACATCATTTCATTTTGTATCTTTGTCACATGTGTCTAAAATACATTTAAGTTTCCTTTGAGATTGTAGGATAGGAAGGGGAGAAGGAGAAAGGCTCTGCCAACAACCAAAATATTTCTAGTAATGAGGTATCTAGGAAGTGTGTGAAGCTTTTAATTTTGTCACACTGGAATAGAAATTTCAGAAATATATTTTTCTTGTATAACAATGAAGAATGAGATGTAAGAGGAGTAAAATAGTTGATAGTTGAACATACATTTCTCTCCCACTCTTCATACTTGCCTGACTAGACTTTCTTCAAGTAACTGACAAGAATAGCCCTGAACTTCACTTCGAAGTCTAATTTTTGATGAGTTCCTCTTACAGTGTGCCATTTATATCTCAATAAAGCTGTTTAAGAAAGACAATTCAGTTTACAAAGAAATTAGGATTTTCATGGCATAAACTTTGTTTCCTTAAAAGGTGAAATTTTACTGTAATTAATTAAATGTTGGAAAAGTTTAATTTTTTTCCCAGATGAACAGACTAAAATTATTTAAACTTTGTCATGCGAAGTGAAGTGAAAGATGCGACTGACTCTTTGTGACTGTATAGTCCATGGAATTCTTCAGGCCAGAACACTGGAGTGGGTAGCCTTTCCCTTCTCCAGGTGATCTTCCCAACCCAGAGATCAAACCCAGGTCTCCCGCATTGCAGGTGGATTCTTTACCAGATGAGCCACCAGGGGAGCCCAAGAATACTGGAGTGGGTAGCCTATCCCTTCTCCAGGGGATCTTCCCAACGCAGGAATCGAACCAGGTTTCCTGCATTGCAGGCAGATTCTTTACCAGTTGAGCTACCAGGGAAGCCCCAAACTTTGTCATATTTTTGTATAAATATTTCAGGAAATAATACCTATTTTATTTTAAAAATTCAATAATTCTTACTGTGTAAGAATTCATTTTAAAATAATGTCTTTATTTATTTATTTTTGGTCACACCATACTGCTTGCAGAATCCTAGTTCCTGGACAAGGGATTGAACCTGGATCATTGCCATGAAAGTGCCGAGTCCCAGCCAGTGGACCACCAGGGGATCCCCCACAAATGTCTTTATTTTAAACATAATTGATACAAAATTCATCTAGAAACACTCCTGATACATCAAAGGTATCAAGTAGATATTTTAGTAAACAACAGTTTGAATTAAGGAAAATAATTATATTTTGAAAGCATCAGTTTTTTTTTTCTTTGAAAGCATCAGTTTTTAAATGCATAGCAAATAGTTAGTATAGTACTGAATGAAAGCAATATTTTTCCACTGAGTTTTACCTTTCAGAAAAGAAAATCCTTCTAGAGAAATCCTCTTAAGCAAAAATCTGCTTATCAAGTTCTGTTTGATATTCTTTTGTTCTGTTTGGTTTTTTTCAACATTTACTTATGAAAAGTTTCAAAAATGAATGAAAATGATATAGTTGTTCAATGAAAATTTGTACATAATCAGTATTAAAAAGAAATTGTGCTCTTCTCTCAAATCTAGTACTAAGAGAACTCCCTTGCATTCCAGTAGTTAGAGCTCCACACCTGCACTACTGAGGGCCCAGGTTCAATCTGTGGTTGGGGAACTATGATCCCACAAGCCATGCAGTGTGGCAAAAAAAAAAAAAAAAAACAACTTAAAAAGATCTATTACTACTTACTAAATTGATTCAACTCCCATGTTTTATAGATTATTTTTATCCTGGGGCCTACCATAGGAAAACTACCCCTGAAAAAAAACAATATTTTTTAGAATAGAACTTATAGTTTAGGCAGTATTCATACAGATTGGCTTGTTAAGTTATTTAAATGCCTCCATTATGAAAAATAAATATCATTTACTAAGACCACAAATTAACTAATAAGATCCAAGGTTAGGTACTGGCTGTTCACAGGAACTCCTGGGTAGACCACAGTACTGGCAAAGTGCACATCCCCTCCCCATCCACTACTCTAAAACAGCCTGGAAATTGGCTGTGGTGTCCTAGTGTGTAGCATTAGTATTAATGTTTTTTGGGAAGTTAAAACCTAAGCCTCGGGTTCAAGCCATGTGGGAAGTTCTGACACTCAGCTTCACTCTGGCTAAAATGGAGTTCCCAGTGCCAGTGTTTTAATACTGTTAATTTAATGTAAAATTTGTTCAAAAATTTTGATTTTTTTGAAAATCATGGTTCAACTGGACGCCTCTTTAAGCTAATGACACTGACTATTTCTAAAATTCAGAATATGGCTTATAAATTATAACAAGGTTTTAATCAGTGACTTATACAAAGCTTGGATTATGTGGTAAGGTATTTTATCATATATAAGATAAGAATAAATTAACATTATTTTGGATTTCTGAATAATAATGTATAATTTATAATATACTAGTTGGTAAATTTTTAATTATAAATTTTACATAAAAGTATACAGAATTTGGTGCTAAATCTGCATTTTAAAGTAAATTAATGTGTTTTCAAAAATTAATTTTTCCTGCTTGCTTATTCAACATAATTCATTAAAATTCATCATTTTAAAAAAAGATGTTTT
This sequence comes from Moschus berezovskii, assembly GCF_049115385.1. NCBI lineage: Eukaryota > Metazoa > Chordata > Mammalia > Artiodactyla > Moschidae > Moschus > Moschus berezovskii. Next base: position 28,524,627 of record NC_142475.1, read on the forward strand.
CTTCCTATTGCACATACCTCAGGCACTGCTGCCTTCATTCCATTGTAAGAAAGAATTTCTCTCATTCTACATATAGAAAAACTAACAAACACCATTAGAAAATAAATGGCATGAATAAATATTGTTAAGAGTGAAACATTCAAAGTAATGTTATATATATCAGAGGTCTGATCAGTTATTGAAATTTATCTTGAAAATTACTTCTCTATTTCCAATATTGTACCCAATACTTTTCACAATAACATAAGAAGACAGAATTGTTTATTCATCAAATGATTGCAGAATGCCTTCTATATTCTAAAAACTAAATACTAATGCTAGGGGATATATTGAGTAAGATGAAAGCCTGACTTCAGGAATATGTCTTCAGATGAGAAGCTAACATGTATATCAATAACCGTGAAGTATATGATAACATACACTTCACCAGATTCTTTACCAACTGAGCCTTTACCAGCTGAGTCACGAGGGAAGCCCAGTTTGACTTTGGGCTTCCCTGATAGCTCAGTTGGTAAAGAATCCGCTTGAAATGCAGGTGACTCTGGTTCTATTCCTGGGTTGGGAAGATCCCCTGGAGAAGGGAAAGGCTACCCACTCTAATATTTTGGACTAGAGAATTCCATGGACTTTATAGTCCATAGGGTCACAAAGAGTTGGACAGGACTGAGCCACTTTAACTTTCAATCTGTCTTTGTCTAAACTGTCAGTGGAAATTATATTAAAATTGCATTATATGTGAAAGTAAAACTTTTATTTTTCTCACTCAAAGAATGAATGAATATCTTCACTTTTCAGAAACTGAATTTCTTCAACAGATATCATCTGATATCAATCATATGTGAAATCTAAAGAAATGATACAAATGAGTTTACTTATAAAAGAGACACAGGTTCACAGACTTAGAAAATAATCTTATGGTTAGCAAAGAGATGAGTGGTGGTTTAGTCCCTAAGTCGTGTCCTACTCTTGCAGCCCCATGGGGTGAGGGGCAGGGATAAATTTGGGAGCCTGGGATTGACATATACACACCACAATATTTAAAATAAGGACTTACTGTATAGCCCAGGGAACTCTGCTCAATATTCGTGTAATAATCTAAATTGGAAAAGTTTTGAAAAAGAATAGTTATATTTAAAATAAAGACCTACTGTATAGACCAGGGAACTCTGCTCAATATTTGTGTAATAAGCTAAATGCTAAAAAGGAAAAAATTTGAAAAAGAATAACTCAGTTACTTTTCTATACACAACATTGCTAATCAACTATATTGCAATATAAAAGAAAACTTTTAAGAAAACAGGAATTTTCTTCCTTATTTTCAACAAGAAAAAAAAATTGAGTTTCTTCTATTCATTCTTTGTAAAACTAATTGTGACTCCTGAATCATCTGCTACTTGGCCAGGAGATACTGCCCCCCACTTCACCTTTTTTCTTTTTTCCCTGTTTGGCTTAGTCAGGAGTTTGGATATATGTTCCTGTTAAGTGAATCCATCACTTAGGTGTTTGTGATTGTGTATATGTGCTTGTGCTCTTGTGTTTTTTGTAAACCCTAAGGATTTTAAGCATATGTGCATAAAATAATAAGATGAATTTTTATACTATTTCTCTACCAAAAATAATCAAGTATTAGATCAAAATAAACAATAACACCAAAAACACAATTGTTTATTTCTGAAGCTCTATGGAGAGAAACAAATTTTGATGCATCTCTGAAAAAATTATCACCTCAGTTGTTTATGAATTCATTCTGAGGAATCTTGAAATACAACAGCTATATACAACTTTTGTCATATAGATAAGATTTGAACCCTTATTCCCCTAGTGTTAGATAAAATATATCTTTCTCCAAAGCTATGTTTACTATCCCTTAAAAATGAAACATAATAAATTATTTCTAGTGTTTTACATAGCTGTATGCACTTAGTTTTATATTATATAAACTTATTATGAATACAGCAAATTATGTGATAAAATCACCAGTTCAATTATCTAATTACCTCAATAATACAATGTCCACTTATTTGAAACCAATTTGAAATAACTATACACTGATTACTAGATTCTTAAAGATTAAGAGGTATCACTTTACTGGGAGTGTGAGATCCTCTAAATAACAATTATTTTATTCTAAGTTGCCTTTATTAAGAATAAGAATAAATTCTCACATAATTTGATAGTAAATGACAGAATAAAGTGGTGAATTTCCAAGTAATTCCAATTGAATATAAGATGATGCTGGGTGACTTAGACTCAGTATACCTGGAAGTTTTGCTCTAATAGAGAAATCATCTGAGAAACTAACTAAATAAAGTCACTGTTGAAGATACAGTCTCACTAGTCTTTATTGTACATCATTCAGGAAAAGTCAATTTGATGAATTTATCTAAATGTAACACTCATGCAGAGTGTTTAAGAATTGTGTATTTTAACAGAAGAAATATAGTTCCCTAAAAATAACAGTTCTTTAATTCAATTATGGAAACCACAATTATCTAAATTAGTTTAATTTGTGGAGGAAAGAGGTTAGCATTTCCAAATTATTTTTCTGTGACCACACAAAAGGTTTCTACTAGTCCTAAAAAGTTTTTATTCCATTTTCTAAATGACCTTGCATTTTAATTATACTCTAGTACTATAACAATTGAATAAGTCAAGTTTCATTTATTTCAAGATATATCACAATGGATTTATATAAAATAAATTTGTATTATAATCATAATACATTACACCATATTTATAATGATTCTTACAAATATGTTTCATTCATAACTTAATGAACTGCCACCAAAGTTATAAAGGGGGAGAGGAAAATATATCAGTAAAAGTTATCAATTTTCAGTGTGAGGAATGGAAAGAATTAGCAATTCTAGAATTAGCGATTCCAAGCCAGAGATGCCCGCTATCATCATTTAAGATTACTGCACTGAATGTTGTCTATCTTATTAAAGAGCTAGAACATATCTTTCTAATATAATTTTTGTGATAATGGATACTTTCTTACATCTGCACTGCCCAATACAATAATCACTAGCAACGGTGTGTCTATTGAGACCTTAAAAGTGGCTAGTAGTATAAACTGGTTTTTTCACCCTATATCTAAAATTATGAGATTTCTTCTTTCTATTTATACTAACTCTGCACAGTTATATCTATTAATATATATGGGTCAGTCTTGAAGACAACATGAAGCACAGTAGGAATTTCAGTTGTATATCTTATGTAGGATTATAGCATAAGTGCTTGGTAAAAGTATGTGCACAAATATTGAATACAAAATGGGCCTTTGATTTATATTATTGTTGACTTTCTTCTTTTGGGTTTTGTTATACATCCATAAAGATACTTCCTAAAATATGATACTGTGAAAATGCTGCACTCAATGCACCAGCAAATTTGGAAACCTCAGCAATGGCCATGGGACTGGAAAAGGTCAGTTTTTATTCCAATCCCAAAGAAGAGCAATGCCAAAGAATGCTGAAACTACCACACAATTGCACTCATCTGACATGCTATCAAAGTAATGCTCAAAATTCTTCAAGCCAGGCTTCAACAATATGTGAACTGTGAACTTCCAGATGTTCAAGCTGGTTTTAGAAAAGGCAGAGGAACCAGAGATCAAATTGCCAACATCTGATAGCTCAACAAAAAATTAAGAGAGTTCCAGAAAAATATATATTTCTGTTTTATTGACTATGCCAAAACCATTGACTGTGTGGATCATAATAAACTGTGGAAAATTCTCAAAGAGATGGGAATACCAGACCACCTGAGCTGCCTCCTGAGAAATCTGTATGCAAGTCAGGAAACAACAGTTAGAACTGGACATGAAACAACAGACTGATTCCAAATACGAAAAGGAGTACATCAAGGTTGTATATTGTCACCCTGTTTATTTAACTTATATGCAGAGAACATCATGAGAAAAGCTGGGCTGGATGAAGCTCAAGCTGAAATCAAGATTGCCAGGAGAAATACCAATACCTCAGATATGAAGATGATACCACCCTTATGGCAGAAAGTAAAGAGGAACTAAAGAGCCTCTTGATGAAGGTGAAAGAGGAGAATGAAAAGTTGGCTTAAAGCTCAACATTCAGAAAACAAAGATCATGGCATCCAATTCTATCACTTCATGGCAAACAGATGGAGAAACAGTGGCAGACTTTATTTTTTGGGGCTCCAAAATCACTGCATATGGTGACTGAAGCCATGAAATTAAAAAAAAAAAAAAACAAAAAAACACTCCTTGGAAGAAAAGTTATGACCAACTTAGGACAGGGAGGTCTGGCATGCTGTGATTCATGGGGTCGTGGAGAGTCGGACACGACTGAGCGACTGAACTGAACTGAACTGAACTTAGCATATTAAAAAGCAGAGACATTACTTTGCCAGCAAATGTCCATCTAGTCAAGGCTATGGTTTTTCCAGTAGTCATGTATGGATGTGAGATCTGGACTGTGAAAAAGCTGAGCACCGAAGAATTGATGCTTTTGAACTGTGGTGCTGGAGAAGACTCTTGAGAGTCCCTTGGACTGCAAGGAGATCCAACCAGGCCATCCTAAAGGAGATCAGTCCTAGTGTTCATTGGAATGTCTGATGTTGAAGCTGAATCTCCAGTACTTTGGCCACCTGATGTGGAGAGCTGAGTCGTTTGAAAAGACCCTGATGCTGGGAAAGATTGAGGGCCGGAGGAGAATGGGATGACAGAGGATGAGATGGTTGAATGGCATCACTGACTCAATGGACATGAGTTTGGGTAAACTCCTGGAGATGGTGATGGATAGAGAGGCCTGGCGTACTGCAGTCCCTGCAGTCGCAAAGAGTCAGACACGACTGAATGACTGAACTGAACTGAACTGATATACCCATAAAATTTGGATTCTGTTTCTCTTTTCTTTTCTGGCACTCTATTTATTTATTTTTGCAACCATAAGATACCCTTGAACCTCACCTGACTGCACATCTATCTTCTAGTGATTAGATTCTTCCTGCACAATAGTCAGTGACTGAGACTCTGTAGAAAACATTCGGCATATAAAAAATACTCCCTGAAAGCCCCCTCCTGAACTGTTTTCTCCTCATTTCCCCCCCTACTGGATTGTGTCCTTCTTTTTAGTGACATTCTTACTATGTTAGAAACTGTATTATGATAATGCTCAAATTCTGCCAGAAGAGCCCTACTTTTAACCTTTAATTTTTTTATACAATATAATTTCTTATCCTAGGTTCCTGTTTCTTTCCACTGAGCTATGTGCTGAATTTTAACATGCCCCAAACATTCAGTGCCTCATGCCACTTCTGTAATTTTAATAATTTAAAAAATTAGTTGAAATGGTGGTTTCCATAAAAAACAAATTTCAAGTTTATGGAGAAATAACAATTTAATTTGATAAAAATATTACTAATTGAAATAAAAATACTATGACCAGTTTGTATGGAAACTAAACCTATCAAAAACCTACCAAAAAAGTGTGATGCATGAAATGAAGATTAAAGTGGCAGATTTCTGGTCAACATCATAGTGATATGAAATACTCCCTTCATTTCTCCCCTTCAATCTACAACCAGTAAAACTTTAAAATTCAAAAAAGTTTCCTCTATTCAATACACCAGGAGGCAGGAGAGTTCCACATATCTGTACACCTAAATGTAGGTGTACTGGAACACATAGAGGAGGCAGAACTCCAGAACAACATAAAATGCAGGCAATACTGGGCTGCCTCCCCAACCATGGGATCTGAGCCCACAGTCTTAGAGAACAACAGCAGCAGGGGAGGTGGCAGAGATGACTTCAGGCTTCTGGTCACCATGGTGCTGATAGCCCCAGAAAATTGGGCAGCAGTGATAGTGGGGCCTATGACCCCATTCCTCTCCCTGCAGAATCACCAACCACTCCAACCTCTTTGCCTACCACTGTGGAACCTGTAAACCTGACAACAACAGAAGTGGCATAAATGTCCGTGACCCCTAACTCCTGGCAATCCTCCTCCACCCAGGACAGTGGAATCCACAATCCAAGCAAATCCAGATGAGATGGAGATGCCTGCCATCTCAGTGTCCCATGTACTGTAAACAGTGACAGCACTGACACCAGCAACAGCAAAGCACCGGCAACCCTGTAGGCATGAACAATGAAGCCACTGGGTGACATCTATGGGAGGTGGTGGAGGGTGAAAAATGTTGATTCTAAAATATAGCCAGAGGCAGCACAGGTAGAGGGGAAGAAAAAAAAAAGCGAACTCATGCTAGAGTGCCATCTACTCAAAAACGAAAGAAAGGAGAATCAAATTAAAAAGTTCTCCAGGTGACTCAGTGGTAAAGAATCCACATGCTAACGCAGGAGATATGGCTTTGATTCCTGGGTTGGGAAGATTCCCTGGAGAAGGAAATGGCAACCTGCTCCAAGATTTTTGCCTGGGAAATCCCATGGACAGAGGAGCATGGCAGGCTAAAGTCCAAGGAGTTGCAAAAGAGTCAGACAGGACTTAGTGACTAAACAACAAACAACAACAATAAAGTTTTACCTAAAGAAAAGTGTCCACTATGTTACATGCATTGGCAAAGAAATATTTCATCTAGAACCATTAAAAATTACATTAAGACAGTATCACACAAAGAAAATAATAATTCTACAGAAACCAAATTTAAATTCATAGAATATTGTGATCTAACTGATAGAGAATTTAAAATATACATCATGAGATAACTCTGAATTATGAGAAAACTCAGGAAAAAAAAATGTTCAACTAGCTCAGGATTAAAATGAATGAACAGAAGCAATACCTTACCAAAGATATTGAAACTCTAAAAAGGAACTGTCAGAAATTCTGAAGTTGAAGAACTCAGTAAAATAATGCATTTAGAAATCAGTGGTAATACAGAAGATCATAAGGGAGTGAAAATAGCAAGCTCAAAGATAGAAATCTAGACATGATACAGGTAGAAGATGAGAAGAAATAAGATATTAAAAAGAAATTCTACAGGAGCTATCTGACTTCATTAGAAGTTCAACACAATAATAATAGGTGTAATATAGGGAAAAAGAGAAAGGAATAGAGAGGATGTTTAAAGAAATAATAGTTGAGAACTTCCAAAACATGGGGAAGGAACTGAGATAAACATTCATGAAGGTAAGAGAATATCTAATTACCTTAATGCAAAAGGTCCTTCTCTAGTAGACATTATATTAAAACTGTCAAAATTTAATGAAAAAGAGATACTTAAAGGCAGTCAATTTAAAAAAATAAATAAATAGCAATCTACAAAGGAACTTCCGTTAGTCTATCAGCACATTTCTCAGCAGAAACTGCATGTCAGAAGAGAGTGGAATCACATTCTCAAAATGTGATTCTGAAAACTGTTAGCTAAGAATATTCTATCCAGCAAAGATATTATTCACCTATAAAGGAAAAATAAAACTTTCCCAGACAAAAAAAAGCTGAGGAAGCTTATCACCACTAGACCTGCCTTACAAGGTGTTGAAACTCCTTTACTTGAAACAAACAAACAAAACAATGCATAAAACTTTGAGTAAGGTGATAAACAGAATCAGAAAATTGTAAATCTATATATCAAAACAGGTTGTTAAACATTTCATTATAGCATAAAGATTAAAGGGGGTGATGTAGTGAATAAAAGCTATAGCTATTTCATTTTGGTAACAAACTCAGAACATAAAATGGGATAATTTGAAACAACAAAACATAAAAGGGAAAAATAAAAGGGTGGGATTTATATAGACAAATTAATAAGATACTATCAGCTGAAAAAAGGACTATTTTATCTGAGATGTTTTATGTAAACCTTGTGGCAACCACAAAACAAAAATCTAACGTAGCAAACAAAAAACATTTAAAAAGGGAACTGAGCAAAATATCATATAAATCCTCCAAACTAAAATGGCATACAGAAGCACAAAGAAAAAGAAATTGTGGAGATCTAGAGGGATTGGGGGCAGGAAGAGATGGTGACGACAGAGAATGAGATGGCTGGATGGCATCACCAACTCGATGGACATGAGTTTGAGTGAACTCCGGGAGTTGGTGATGGACAGGGAGGCCTGGCATACTGTGATTCATGGGGTCGCAAAGAGTGGGACACGACTGAGCGACTGAACTGAACTGAAGAGTAACGAGGTTAAAAAACAGCAACACTAAGTCCTCATTTATCAATAATGACCCTAACTATAAGTGCATTGAACTCACCAGTCAGAACACAAAGAGAGAATGAATGGATTAAAAAACAAAACTAAACTAAATATGCTGCCTTCAGGAAATTCACCTCAATTGTCAAGATAAACATGAGCTCAATGTGAGGGGATGGAAGATGATACACCAAGAAAATGACAGATAGAAGAAAATGGGTGTTAATCATACTCACATCAGACAAAATAGACCTCAAGTCAAAAAAAAAAGAAGAAAACAGGATATAAAAATTGTCATACGATGATTAAAGGGGACAATTCATCAAGAAAATGTAAGTTTTTAAAAATATATGTGCACCTACTTGGAAGCACCAAAATATTTCAGTTCAGTTCGGTCACTCAGTCGTGTCTGAATCTTTGCGACCCCATGAACGCCAGGCCTCCCTGTCCATCACCAACTCCCGGAGTTCACCCAAGCTCATGTGCATTGAGTCGGTGATGCCATCCAGCCATCTCATCCTCTGTTATCCCCTTCTCCTCCCACCCCCAATCCCTCCCAGCATCAGAGTCTTTTCCAATGAATCAACTCTTTGCATGAGGTGGCCAAAGTATTGGAGTTTCAGCTTCAGCATCAGTCCTTTCAATGAACACCCAGGACTGGTCTCCTTTAGGATGGACTTGAAAGTGACCTAACATCATTAATTAAAGGAAAATGCAAATTAAAACCATAAGGAGATACCTATTACATTGTCTAAAATGAAAAAGATTGACCATTGATGAGGGCATAGAAAAATTAGAACACTCATACACTGCTGGTGGGAAAGCAGAATGGAACAATAACCTTGAAAAACATCAGGGCAGTTTCTTAGAAATTAAAGCTATACCTACTGTATGATCATTCCACTCCATTTCTAAGTGTTGAATATATATCTGCACAAAGATTTATACATGGATGTGCATAGCAATTTTATTTATGGTTGCCTCAAACTTGAAATCATAAAAGATTCATCAACAGGTGAGTAGACAAGTAAATTGTAGCATATATATGTGATGGAATTTGAATTATTGACACCTGCAGTGACTTAGATGAATCACAAAGTAATAATTCTTGGGTTTTAGAAGGCACACCAAAAACAGAGATTACATACTTTAATACCTTTTATATAAAACTTTACGAAGTGCAAATTAACCTAGGTTGGTCAGCAGTAATGCAGATCAGGGGTTGTTGGGGGAAGGGCTGGAGAGGCTGATTCAAGACTCAAAGTAGGAGGAAAAGTTTCAAGTGACAGATATGTTAATTATCCTGATTGTAGTGATGGTTTTATGATGTATATATATGTCAAACCTTATCAAATTATGCACTCTAAGTTTGTTTATTGCATGCCATTTACACCTTAATGAAGCTATTTTAAAATAAAGTACCTTTAAAAGTTTTTAACTGAAGTATAGTTGATTTACAATATTGTGCTATTTTCTACTGAAAACAAAGTGCCTTTTAAAATCTACCAACGCATAATCATTCTCTACATAAAATCATTGTTCTGTGATGTATAGGAGCAAAACTTTGTGTTTGCTAAGAAAGGAGGAGGTGTGATAAAATTAATGATTTAAAATGTATATATCTTCTTTTTGATTTCTTGTTTGCCTGGTTTTGGATTGTTGCCTTTATCTTCATTTTTTAAAAGTTGAAGTTAATAATGTCTTGGAAAAATAGAGTTTCTTCCATTTATCCTCTTCAGAAACATATATCTTCATGTTTTAGGTGCTATTCATCTTTACACTCCAGTTCAGTTCAGTTCAGTCACTCAGTCGTGTCCGACTCTCCGCAATCCCATGAATCACAGCACGCCAGGCCTCCCCATCCATCACCAAATCCCGGAGTTCACTCAAACTCATGTCCACAGAGTCGGTGATGCCATCCAGCCATCTCATTCTCGGTCGTCCCCTTCTCCTCCCGCCCCCAATCCCTTCCAGCATCAGACTCTTTTCCAGTGAGTCAACTCGTCACATGAGGTGGCCAAAGTATTGGAGTTTCAGCTTTAGCATCAGTCCTTCCAATGAACACCCAGGATTGATCTACACTCAGTAGTCAATTATAATTTTACATTCTCTTCTGGGATGTATTAAAATTTGAATTATTTTATCTGTCACTGAATTTTTCAAGGAATTTTTTATTAACCTCATTTTTTCCTTCATATACACTAGAATATATCTTGAGGATGCCTTTGTATAAGTTTTCTGTTTCACTTGCTCCTTCTTTTTTTAACTGAAAATATGAAATCCACTTCTAATGAGGATGATTTATCCCCTTGGAGATACTTGGTGACAATCATAATGTACACATTACTTTTAAACCCAATATAATTTGTGGTATACCAACTATAGTTTACTAACCTGACCAAGTAGAGCCAGGATGAAAGTGGAAATGAAGGTTAGTGGTTATAAAAGAAACACGACTAAAAGAATGATAAAGGAGGAACAGATTGTGGTCAGGTAGCACAGGTTCAAACTCTAGTGTGTGATGAGTTCAGGAGTCAAGAAAGTCATGAGAGAGATGGACAGAGACAGGCAGACAGGTATAGAAACAGAGAGAATAGAATTACTACTTCACAAGGAACACTCTAAGAAGCTACCAGGAGATGGGGTCATAGAAATTTAGAAGGTAAGAAATGTGGGGAGTCAGGAAGTATACAAAAGTCAAGTGTAAAATAAATCTCATCCTTCTGCCAGGAGACATTTGCTTGAACAGCAAGTTGCTCATTTCTTTGTGACCTAGAAAGAGTTGAGCAGTGAGCCATGATAGGCAGATAACCAACAGATAAGCTTTGGTGTTTGTGTCATAGAAGCAAGATTCTCTGGCAGATGGCTAGAATAAAGAGATTCTAGACTCAGTGTTTAGAGCATAGTTTTATTCCAAGCTTTTAGATTACTCTATTCATTATAATTCAACAACTTGTGGGAGACAAACCTGGGTCTCGATGCATCATGGATTAGTATATATAGGATTTATGCATAAGTAGCTATAGTTAAAATATTTAGTTCATCCATCATCTAACTTTTTTTAAAGTTGAAAATTACTCATCTGATTCTTTTATCATCAGCAAATGCATATTGCAGTGTTGTTAGTCCAGTGGTTAATATCTGTTTTTCCTTATGACTTTTGAACTTGTATGCAAACAAAGGGAAATGGCCACAAATAGAATGCACTAGGCTGACTGGAGCAGTGTTCACTGGAGGGAAACTCATGTTCACTGGTGATGGATAAAGGGTAGTTGTCCAAGTGCGTCATTGTCCATTGGATTTAGGGCTGTGGATAGAGATTCGGCAGGTTCAGATATCTGATTCAGAAGTTCAGTTCAGTTGCTCAGTCGTGTCCGACTCTTTGTGACCTCATGGACTACATGCCAGGCTTCCCTGTCCATCACCAACTCCCAGAACTTGCTCAAATTCATCATCGAGTTGGTGATGCCATCCAACCATCTAATCCTCTGTCATCCCCTTCTCCTCCTGTCTTTAATCTTTCCTGGCATCAGGGTCTTTTCCAACGAGTGAGTTCTTCACATCAGGAGGCCAAAGTATTGAAGTTTCAGCATCAGTCCTTTCAATGAGTATTCAGGACTGATTTCCTTTAGGATTGACTGGTTGGATCTCCTTGCAGTCCAAGAGACTCTCAAGAGTCTTATCCAACACCACAGTTCAAAAGCATCAGTTCTTTGGTGCTAAGCTCACATCCATACATGACTATTGGAAAAACCATAGCCTTGACTAGACGGAACTTTGGTGGCAAAGTAATGTATCTGCTTTTTAATATGCTATCTAGGTTGGTCATAACTTTCCTTCCAAGGAGTAAGCAACTTTTAATTTCATGACTGCAATCAGCATCCACAGTGATTTTGGAGCCCCCCAAAATAAAGTCTGACACTGTTTCCACTATTTCCCCATCTATTTCCCATGAAGTGATGGGACCAGATGCCATGATCTTAGTTTTCTGAATGTTGCGCTTCAAGCCAACATTTTCACTCTCCTCTTTCACTTTCATCAAGAGGCTTTTGAGTTCCTCTTCACTTTCTGCCATAAGGGTGGTATCATCTTCATATCTGAGGTTATTGGTATTTCTCCTGGCAATATTGATTCCAGCTTGTGCTTCATCCAGCCCAGCATTTCTCATGATGTACTCTGCATATAAGTTAAATAAACAGGGGGACAATATACAACCTTGATGTACTCCTTTTCCTATTTGGAACCAGTCTGTTCTTCCATGTCCCGTTCTAACTGTTGCTTCCTGACCTGCATACAGGTTTCTCAAGAGGCAGGTCAGGTGGTCTGGTATTCCCATCTCTTTCAGAATTTTCCACAGTTTATTGTGACCCACACAGTCAAAGGCTTTGCAGGCAGATTCTTTACCAACTGAGCCATCAGGGAAGCCCTTCTTTTGGGTATAGTGTTGTATAAATAGCAAATACATGAAAGTGGTTGGTAGAACTTCCTTGTTTCATCCATTTCTAAGATAGGAGTCTCAAATATAATTGTAGGTTTATTTATTGCTCCTTTTACTTCTGGGAGATTTTACTTTAATTATTTGGAACAACTCTCATTTGATGCCCAGACATTTAGTATAAGTATGCCTTGCTGATAAACTGACACTTTTGTTATGAAATTTACCTCTTTTTCTCTGGTAACGTGCTTTAACTTGAGAGTTTTAATACTAATATACTCACTCCATTTTTTATTGTGGTAAAATAAACAGAAAATTTAACATCTTAACAATTTTTAATTGTATAGCGTTAGCACATTCACATTGCTCTGCAATCATTACCACTATTCATCTCCAGAACTGATCAGCTTCCCGAACTCTGTACTCTGAACAATAACTTCCTCCCTATTCCGCATCCTTGCAAGAGGAACCTTCACCGATCATGGATTGAACCCTCCTCTCCTACATTGGCAGGCGACTCTTCACCATTGAGCCATTCAGCTCAGTTCAGTTGAGTTCAGTCGCTCAGTCGTGTCCGACTCTTTGAGACCCCATGAATCACAACAGGCCAGGCCTCCCTATCCATCACAAGCTCCTGTAGTTCACTCAAACTCATGTCCATCGAGTCGGTGATGCCATCCAGCCATCTCATTCTCTGTCGTCCCCGTCTCCTCCCACCCCCAATCCCTCCCAGCATCAGACTCTTTTCCAGTGAGTGAACTCATCGCATGAGGTGGCCAAAGTATTGGAGTTTCAGCTTTAGTATCAGTCCTTCCAATGAACACCCAGGATTGATCTCCTTTAGAATGGACTAGTTGGATCTCCTTGCAGTCCAAGGGACTCTCAAGAGTCTTCTCCAGCACCACAGTTCAAAAGCATCAATTCTTCGGTGATCAGCTTTCTTCACAGTCCAACTCTCACATCCGTACATGACCATGAGAAAAACCATTGCCTTGACTAGACGGACCTTGGTTGGCAAAGTAATGTCTCTGCTTTTTAGGGAAGCCTTTCATTGTAGTTGTAATTTACATTTCTCTAATGATTTGTGATGTTGACCATTTTTTTCCATGTGCTTATTAGCCACTTGTAGACCTTTTAAGAGAATCTCTTCAAGTCCTTTGCCCATTTTGAATTGGATATTTTTTTTTTAATTTTTGAGCTGTATTAGTTCTTCATATATTGTGAATATTGATCGTTATCAGAAAATACAATTCACTAGTATTTGTTCTCACTAGTATTTGTTCTCACTATGTGGTTTGCTTTTTTACTCAGCTGATAGCATACTTTCAGGCACAAAAATTCTTAAGTTTGATGAAGTTCAATTTATCTAATTTTTTGTCCTGCTTGTGCTTTTGGTGCCATCTCCACTAAATCATCACCAAGTTCAGTGTTGTGAAGTTTTGCTCTGTTTCCTTCCAAGAGCTTTATAGTGTTACCTGTTACACTTAGGTCTTTAATTCATTTTGAGTTAATTTTTGTATCAGGTGTAATGTAAGGGTCAAATTTCTTTTTTTTTTTTTTTATCTTGTGCATATTTAGTTTTCCAAGCAGCAGGTTTTGAAAAGGCTGCCCTTTTTCCACTGAATGGTCCTGACATCCTTATAGAAAATTATTTTTAGCTAGCTAACTAGCAAAATATCATCTCTCTATCTCTCCTTCCTGTCTGTTGGTTTATATGTCTAGCTTTTTGCCAGTACCACACTATTTTGATTCACAGTTTATTTTTGCAAATATTTGCATTTCATGTATTTTCTATCTTTTAAATCTATACTATATACATCCTGTTGTTTAAAGTTCACTTAGGATCATTGAGCTAATATAAATATAGATAAAGTCAGATTTACACACAACTACTAATTATGATCCTCTCATTCATTTGTATAGTCCTGCAGTTCCACTCCAGTACTCTTGCCTAGAAAATCCCATGGATGGAGGAGCCTGGTAGGCTGCAGTCCGTGGGGTCGCTAAGGGTCGGACACGACTGAACGACTTCACTTTCACTTTTTACTTTCACACATTGGAGAAGGAAATGGCAACCCACTCCAGTGTTCTTGCCTGGAGAATCCCAGGGATGGGGGAGCCTGGTGGGCTTCCGTCTATGGGGTCACACAGAGTCGGACACGACTGAAGTGACTTAGCAGCAGCAGCAGTTCCATTTAGCTTATTTTCTTTCAGCCTGGAAAAAGTTCTTTTTTCATTTTTTATAATGCAGTTCTGCTGGAGATGAATTCACTCATGTTTTGCTTATCTGAAAGTATCTTCAATTTGCGTCTTTTTTTTTAAGGATTTTTTCTTTGCTATGTATATTATTTATTTTTTAAACAATATTTATCTTATTTGTAGCTCCTTAAGCTTCCAGGATCCGTAAATTAAACTTTTCTAGCAAAAAAAAAAAAAAAATCATTATTTTTTTCTTTAAATAAGCCTGTCTTTCTCTTTCCCATTTCTTTCTGGGACTCCTCTTTTACATAATTTTAGACAAGTTGTTTTTGTCCCAACATCCCTGAGGCTATGATCATGGTTTGTAGCCCATTATCTCTTTTTGTTTTGATTTGAATAGTTTCTAGTATTCATTCTTCCTTTCTGTTTCCTACTCTTTTCTTTTGCATTGTCTAATTGGCTGTTCCAATATCCTGTAGACATTGTACCATTCAC
The DNA here is from genome assembly GCF_049115385.1 of Moschus berezovskii. Classification (NCBI taxonomy): domain Eukaryota; kingdom Metazoa; phylum Chordata; class Mammalia; order Artiodactyla; family Moschidae; genus Moschus; species Moschus berezovskii. The sequence goes on from NC_142475.1 coordinate 28,539,896, forward strand.
TCTTGAATTTTGATTTTTTATGATTGAGAATTATCTATTGAAATCTGCAATTTTTCACATTTTCCCCTTAAATTCTTAAACAAAATCCCAACATCTTTTAAAATATTTGTCTGCTAATTCTAACTTCTTGGTTATTTTCAAGCTGTTTCTTATTTTCTGATGTTAGCTGTTTCTTTTCTTTTTTTCCCTGATTTCCCTACATCTCATTTATCTATTAATTTATTATTGTGTTGGGGAGAAAGAAAATTTCCTCTACCCTTCTATATTCTTATGGCTGGCCTAAGAATTAAATTGACTTGAGACAAATTAACAGGGAAAAGTAAAACAAATTTTAGTTGTGTGTACATGGGAGAGACCCAGAAAATTGGGTAACTCGATAAAATGGCCAAAGCCTTCAACTAAACACTAAAGAGGATGTTGAAAGTCAGTTTTAGGAAGCTTACCAGGAAAAGCTCGTTAAGCACATGTGATTGTAATACAAATGTAAGTTTGGTTTGAAAGGATACAGGCACCCCAACATTAACTGCAGCACTGTTTACAATAGGCAAGAACAGAAGCAACCTAAATGTCCATCAAAAGTTGAATGATAAAGATGTGGTACATACATACAGTGGAATATTACTCAACTAATAAAAAGAATAAAGTTATGCCATTTGCAGGAAGAGGGATGGGCCTAGAGATTATCATACTGAGTGAAGTAAGTCAGACAGAAAAATACAAATATCATTATAATATCACTCATATGATGTATCTAAAGAAAATTATACAAATGATTTTATTTACAAAACTCAAACATAGTCTTATAGAAGAAAATTATGATTACTGGGGAAAGGGTGAGGTGGGGAAGGATAGTTTGGGAGTTTAGGATGTGCACAGTACTGTATTTAAAATAGATTATCAAGCAGAGGGAACCTGGCTCAATAATCTGCAATAACCTAAATGGGAAAAGAATTTGAAAAATAGTATGTACTTATGGGTATAACTAAATCATTTTTCTGTACATGTGTAACTAATACATCATTGTTTATCAACTATACTCCAATATAAAATATATTTTTTTAAAAGAAAAGTTATTGCTTCCTCCACTGATATAAGTTTCTTCAGATTTGGTCACCCTCTTCTTCCAGGTTTGGAGAGGGAGATGCCCTTATATATGGAGATTTCCCTTACAATGTAAACGTTTTTTACAAAAGGGTAAATAGTACTTGATTTTTAGAGCCTTTCCCATGTCTGCTGTTTCTCAGAAAATTACCAACTTAGAACAATTAATATGCCAAAGAGACATATTTTAGAGTGGCAAATTCTGCTCCCCTACAATTGTATACTGAACATCAAGGACTCTACATTTCTGAGAATCAGCATCATGTGCTCTTCCTTTTCCAGAATGTTGAATTTATTCTAGAAGGCAGTAAAGTTACCTGTGAATCAGTGTAAGTATGTTGAGGCTTTCAAAAAGCTTTCATTAGGGCTAGTCTAAAGCAGGACTCTTGAAGTGTGATGTTTCTAAGGTCTCAATTTTATACTAGGTATTATAGTAATTTCTCTCCATACTAGCTGGATAAAACTCTTATCTCTCGTACTGCACAACCTTGGGTTCCCTCACCTATTGCACAGCAAAGCTCATTTACTGACATGAGGTTGTGGGGAAGGAAAGTACAATGTTTATTCAGGGGTTAAGAAGGAGTATGGATAGCTCATGCTCAAAAGACTCAATCACTCAAGTGGGTTTCAGGGAAGGGTTTTTAAAGGCAACGTTTGAGTTGAGGGCTGCAGTGTACATGACTTTCTTCTGATTGGTTCATGGTGAAGGTGGTGTTTCTAGAATCTCAGTCATCAACCTCCTGATTTCAACCACTTTAGGGTGTACATTCTTGTGGTCGGCATGCAGTCATCATCTTCCACTTGGGCAGGGTCTTAGTTTCCATAAAACCGCTCAGATTTGTATGTATTTCTTTGAGAAGGAACTAGGATTCTGTTTTATAACTGAATTATTGTTTCTAGGCTGCTTTCCCTTTGTTTCTGAATTCTCTCACTTCCCTAGTTAGTAACTGCTTAAATAAGTATTTTGGAATTTAGGGAAAATAATAGGAGATTAAAGCTTTTTTTTGTGTATTTGTTTTTACAAACAAGAAATGGAGGACACATAGGGTCTTTTGTACAAGGGAGGTCCCTGCAAAGATCTATTGGGTTTCAATCTGCCCTTTTCTTTGATAGTCTTCGATCCTGAGGGAAAAGGGGTAAGACAAGAGAAGGAATAACATTTTAGAAAGAGAAGTTAATTGCAAACTCAACAAAGGAACTCAATTTTAAGGGGACTTCGTTTCAGTATCCCTGTGCAGATACATGGAGCTCTTTCTTTGCATAGCCTTTTTGATTCAGGTGTCCTGCTTTACAAATTTCAGTAAATTCAGCAGAACTGCATTGTAATTACTGCTATGTTCCTGGGCTCAACATCCCTGTGTGAGGCTTCAAAAAGCCTTAAGGCAAATAGTTGTACTGGTATTGGGGCTTATGTTTTGTGTTTTCCTCTTTGGAGAGGACAATTGATTTGCAATACCTGAAATTTTGTTCTAATTTTTCGTATAATATGGCCATTTTTATTGTTGTTTACAACTACAAGGGATATTTCAGCATCAGTTTCTGTCTTGGAGTTTCAGATTCAAGTCAAAAAACAATACTATATTTTAAAATAATTAGTGTTATTACCATTTTATTGTTTGAGAAATGAAGACATGTAGCTTTTTATTCTCTAAGTACTTAAGATACTTCAACATAAACATCATGATGCATATATGTGGGGAAAATAAATGTATGATAATCTACAACCTAAAAGTAGTTACTTTTATCAAGATTTTGATTTCTTGAGTAGGTGGTTAGCAGTTCTGAAACTAATCTCCCTAATCCACACTCCACAATTGGCAATTTTATCAGAAATTAACAATGAAGAATGATAAAAATAAGATTTCACTTGTGAAATGAGTAATATTTAAAATTTGTTGATGATTAAAAAGATTATAAATATACCTCATGCCTCCATGTGTAAGCTATAAGAATTTAATAAACCAGTACTCATATGGTTTTGGCTAAGAGCTCTTAGTTTAGACATGGGTTAAACATGTAGCTGTTTATATTTAAATTAATTTAAATTAAATGAAATTAATTTCTGTCATTTAAAGTCACTAAGTTGCTAACATATTGTATAGCACGTATATGGAATAATATTATCACAGAGCATTCTATTGTGTAACATTGGTATAGAATTCCAATGGGACTCCAGTGGATCCTTACATCTGCCACATTAAATAATTCTCTCTCATCTGGTCAGAATAGTAAGTTCACTGATCCAGTTTTCAGTATACTGCAATGTATTTCTAGAAGTGAAATTTTAGCAAAGTTCTTGTTAAAGTACTTAAAATGATGAGAAAGGGAAGTTCATGAGTATCCAAGGACAGTTTTTATGACACTTCTATGCTTGTGTGGATGAATTCCATATGAGACTTGCTTACATTTTCATAAATGACACGTTAGTGAACTTGCAAAAGGGAAGCTATATAGCTTTAACTTCCAAACTCTTTTTAGAAATTATGAGTATTCACTATAGGAAAGTGAAAATTATGAATACCAAAAGTCCTTAGGTCAGTTAACAATTGATCAATTTACAAATATGGCATCATCAAAGAGTGGTTTGATAGAAACGGAAATTTATATCACTGAATTGATAACCCAAATCAAATCAATCAGTATTTCACATTAAAACACAGGGCCTATTACGATACAGTAGCAACAAGTAATGAATGCATTGTCTCCCACTGGCTTGCATACAGTTTTCCCATTTCATTCAATAGAATTTCAGTGATAGTATAGAATTTTAATCTCAGATCTGTCTAGAAAAAGCACACAATCTTAATCTGTTTGTTCTGCAGCACATATCCAAAGGACAGGTCCAAGACAATTGATGAAATTCACTAAGTTGCCAAAGACTAGCTCTTAAAAAAAAAAAAAAAAATTAGAGTCACACAAAACTGAAATACTCCCCCATCTTTCAAGAACAAATTTTGAGTATCTGGACCAATTATGTATGCTGATTATGTTTGTAGGCTTCCCCAGCTGAAAAGGAAATTGAGCAATGGTTATGTTTGCATGAGCTCACTGTGACATTTCTAGATAATTTCCAAGTATTGGTATAGTGTTCAAAGGAGAATTCTATCCCCAGTGATGTCTGTCTCCAAATCCCAGTAAAAACTCCTAAATAATTTGTCATCCTGCAAATAAACCTTCTTTCCATACCCAACTCAATAAAGATATCCCAAGAAAGGATGACAACCAGCTGCTCTGCAACCAAGTAGGCAAATTTGGATTTAAAGATAGAATGATTTTGCCAACAAATATCATGTTTACAAAGATACTATTAATAGATAAGCAAAAACCCATAGGTGGTGTATGTCTCAATTGAAATGTTGTTGTTGCTGTTTAGTCGCTAAGTTGTATCTGACTCTTTTGTGACCCCATTGACTGTAGTCCACCAGGCTCCACTGTCCATGGGATTTCCCAGGCAAGAATACTAGAGTGAGTTGCCATTTCCTTCTCCAGGGGACCTTCCTGACCCAGGGATAGAATCTGTATCTCATGCACTGGCAGATGGATTCTTTACCAGAGAACCACCAGGGAAACCCAATAGGAATATACACATATTCTAAATCTTTGAAATACTAAAAAAAAAAAAAAATGGCCTTCGAAGGTTGAATTTTGATACAAGATCATTGTTTATTTTTCAAAAAGCATACTTTAGAGACAATTCATATTTTTGGACGAGTGTTTGGAACCCAAAGAAATTCTCTGAAGATGTAGTCGCCTTTCTAGACTAGGTGTAAAGGTCAGTATTATTTTAAAATCTTAGCTGTTGTGTAATACCTGATTATTTCTTACTTTTTTAGCTTTTTTTTTAATTTCCCTAATGATATTGTTTGAGTGAACTCCAGGAGTTGGTGATGGATAGGGAGGCCTGGCGTGCTGTGATTCATGGGGTCGCGGAGAGTCAGACACGACTGAGTGACTGAACTGAACTGAACTGAATGATATTGTTATAAATCAATTTTCTTGTGAGACTGGGTCAAATATTGTCTTTTTTGAATGATTGTGTTCAGAGACATTCACAACTCACAATTCCTCATATTCATTTGTTATATAAAATGTGGTTCAGTAAAACATTGAAATCGTGAGTCATATTTTTGATAAAATATTAACAAAAATCCTTTCTTATTTATTTTTCTTAAATAGACAGCTCATTCATTTTCAAGTTCTCTCTTTGAAAGAGTTGAATATATAAAAAGTTCTTATATTACTTCATAATTAATTAAAATATCACTGTAAGATCTTACAGCACTTATGGGGAAAGTAATGTCGATAGAAGAAAGTCTCATTATCAAGGAATTTTATATGCAAATTCAAATTTATTTCTTTGAATTTAATGAGGTGAATCAAAAAGTTGCATGTAAAATTTCAGTTATTCAAGCATAGTTTGCAAAACAAAACAAGAAACTTTTAATTAAAAATTCAGTAAGTGATAGAGAAAAGGCTTAAAATTATAGTTGATTGATACTTTTTTGGCGTTAATATTCTCTGTAAGAAGTAGAATAAAAGATAAATCAAGCAACTTGATGGGAAGGAAAAGGCAATGCTAAATAAGAAAACAAAGGGAAAGGGAAGTTGTTAAACATATATATATATTTATTAAGCATTTGTTTGGTGAATGTGAGAATGACAAGAAAGTCATACAAAAAAATTACAATAAAAATGTTTTATACTATTTTTAAATTAAGGGAAAAAAGTGAAAAAGAAGGAGATGTCTAAGAAATGTAGGGAAGATTTTTCCTAGAGCAGAGTAAAGAGATTAAGATATCACTCATCTTCTAGGGAAGAATCTGTTTATAAACCATTTGAAATTGCTAGTGCAGTTTTATGATCATGAAGCATGAAGACTGCAAATAAGTAAATATGGGTGGAATTATCTCATTTAAATAGAAACCCTAATGTGTAATTTACAATAGAAATCAGACTGTCATGCATGGTTTAGAACATGTCTATAGCATCTGTATTTTTAATGCTTACAAAGCATTATTGCTTACATGAGTGGGGAAAGGTTAGGAGCCCATCGCTTCATTGGCCTGCACAGTCTTTTTATCATGCACATTGGGGAGTGTGCAGCCCACTGTGCTTAGGTATAACTTCCCATCAAAAATCCCTTGCAACACTTTACAAGCTCATTCAAGTAAGTATTACGCTTCCCTATTTGGAAAAATTGCTGTCAGACTTTTTATCATTCTGGAATGAAGAGATATGCAGAGAGGCTATTAGAAGTAAGCAATAAATGTACCTGTAGAAGATGACCACTAGACAGCATTTGTAAGCTTTAGTAATAAAACTGAAGCACTGACATGCAGGAAGAACAGTAATAACTAATCCAATTTCTCAATACTGTAACTCCTGTTGTTTGAACCTCACTGGAAGACAGAAGTCAAGTGATTTCCAGATAATGCCTTATTTGGGACTCAGCATCAAGGGCACAGAGAAGAGCTGAGAATGGATCTAGAGAAACAAAAGAATACTCAGAACACTTACCCATTTCTCTCATATTATCCAACCCTGTGCTTTGTCCAGATGAAAAGATTTTTCTCCAAATACCAGAAACACAGCTACTATACCATTATGCAATGATGTTAACCCAGGTATATGCTTATTATGGGTTGAATTGTGTTCCCTTCACTCTCTAAAATATATTGAAGTCTGAATGCCTAGGAAGCGTGAATGTGGCTTCATTTAGAAGTAAAGTCTGGAGATATACAATAAAGTTAACATGTGGCCATTAGAGTCCTAATTTTAAATGACCTATAAGAAGAGGGAAATTTGGACACACACATAGAGAATGTCATGAGAAGACACAGATAACAGAGGAACACGGTCCTATGAAAACTCTTAAGGAAATATAATTAAAAACAAAATCTTCTGCCAACCCAGAAATCCTCTTCATAAAAGGTAGAAGGTAAACTGTTGAACATTTTTTTGTTGTTGTTAGTGAATGAGCATTATACAGGAATACTACTGAATGGGCATTATACCAAAATGTAATGTGCAAAACAAATTTCCACTAAGAGACTTCAAAGACAGAAATAAACTTCACTTTTATTTAGGCAAGCAGATACAACTCATTAAATACATGTTAAGATAAACTATAGCTAGTCCTCAAGTAACAGGATTGACAGTACCATTTGTCACATGTAGTTCATGCTAACTTTACCTTAATTGAGGCAACATTCTGTCAGCTAATTGGCTTATTCCAGAGGAAGAACAAACTTCTTTGATGCTTACATTTCAAAGAGATAGCTTCTGTTTCTTTGAGAAAGACATTCCTGCATCAGAAACCTGACAAAAGACTTGTCTAGTTTTCAAAATGATCTATTTAAATTTCAAAGAGGGGAAAGCACTTAAAATTTTTAAGTTTTCTACAGTAGATGCTGTAGGAAAAGGAAGGGAAAGGAATTTCTCCCTTATTTTCAACATGGAAAATTAACCGTCTTACTTTTTAATTTTTATTTGTCCTTACAAGAGGGAAGTCAGCTGGAGTTATGTTGCCATAAGCCATGGATCCCCTGGGGATATCAGAAATTGGAAGATGCTAGGAGGGATTCTCTCCTGGAGACTTTGAAGGGAGCATGGGTCAGCCAGTATACTGAGTTCAGAATTGAGCCTCCAAAACTGAGACAGTAAGTTTATGTAGTTTTCTTTCACCCAGTTTGTAATACTTTGTTACATTAGTCCCCAGAAACTAATACAATGCCCCTCTAAAACTTAAAATGTTAATAACTAAGATATAATTTAGCAAGAAATTTGTGAGAATATAACAGGAGACAAAACATGAATTAATCTAAAGCACAACTACTTTAATCTTATCTTCTATTCATCAGTAATGGAAGTTATGTCGGTAATCATTGTTTCTTACCAGGACTTCCCATTTCCTATTTCTGTTCCTTCTGCTAGGAACAGACAAGTCAGAGATACTTTATAAGTATTACAAGCATACTTAACAAGGTGTGACTCTAATACTCTCAAAATCCAAATTTTTTAGTGATCTTAAGCATTTTCTCATTGACCAATAATATTAGCAATTGGATTAAACTGACAATTAGAAATTAGACTTAATTAACATTTAGAAATGCCAGACTGGATGAAGTAGAAGCTGGAATCAAGATTTCCAGGAGAACTATCAATAACCTCAGATATGCAGATAATACCACCTTTATGGCAGAAAGCGAAGAGGAACTAAAGAGTCTCGGTAAAGGTGAAAGAGGAGTGAAAAAGCTGACTTAAAACTCTGCATTCAAAAAACTAAGATCATGGCATCCGGTCCCATCACTTTGTGGCAAATAGATGGAGAAACAGTGGGAACAGTGACAGACTTTACTTTCTTGGGCTCCAAAATCACTGTGGATGATGACCTCAGGCATGAAATTAAGACACTTGCTCCTTGGAAGAACAGTTATGATCAACGTAGACAGCATATTAAAAAGCAGAGACATTACTTTGTCACAAAGGTCCGTCTAGTCCAAGCTATGGATTTTCCAGTAGTCATGTATGGATGTGAGAGTTGGACTATAAAGAAACCTGAGCACCGAAGAATTGATGTTTTTGGACTGTGGTGTTGGAGAACACTCTTGAGAGTCACTTGGACTGCAAGGAGATCTAACCAGTCCATCCTAAAGGAAGTAAGTCCTGAATATTAATTGAAAAGACTGATGATGAAGCTGAAACTCCAATAATTTGGTCACCTGATGTGAAGAACTGACTCATTTGAAAAGACCTTGATGCTGGGAAAGATTGAAGGTGTGAGGAGAAGGGGACGACAGAGGATGAGATTGTTGGATGGCATCACTGACTCAATGGACATCAATTTGAATAAGCTCCAGGACTTGGTGATGGACAGGGAAGCCTGGCGTGCTATAGCCCATGGGGTCACAAAGAGTCAGACAGGACTGAGTGACAAAACTGAACTGTCTGCTAGAAGACAACTTGTTTGCAGACAAACAGTAAAAACTCCAAGTAGAGTTAGGTGCATTACATAAGTCATATTTTTTTTTGGGGGGGGAATGTTATTTCTTTCAGGAAGTGAAGATCCTTAGTCTGATATTTAAAACATTGCTAACATGCAAAAGTTGAAGAAAGTTGAAAACCTAATATCTGTTCCTAAGTGTTTTGTAAGTCTCAGTTCAGTTCAGTTCAGTCGCTCAGTCATGTCCGATTCTTTGTGACCCCATGAATCACAGCATGCCAGGCCTCCCTGTCCATCACCAACTCCCGGAGTTCACTCAAACTCACCTCCATCGAGTCGGTGATGCCATCCAGCCATCTCATTCTCTGTTGTCCCCTTCTCCTCCTGCCTCCAATCCCTCCCAGCATCAGAGTCTTTTCCAATGAGTCAACTCTTCGATCAGTTGGCCAAAGTATTGGAGCTTCAGCTTTAGCATCAGTCCTTCCAATGAGCACCCAGGACTGATCGCTATGAAACACAAAAGACTGGGAACCACAGGTTTAGAATATGTACTTGGGCACCAGACAGCCTTGACCCATATCCCAAAGTTCAGACCATAAAGATTCTGCCTGCAATGCAGGAAACCTGGGTTCTATCCCTGGGTTGGGAAGATGCCCAAAGAAGGAATGGCAGCCCACTCCAGTATTCTTGCCTAGAGAATTCCATGGACAGAGGAGCCTGGCAGACTACAGTCCATAGGGTCTCAAAGATCCTGAAGCGACTTAATATGCATACACCACCTATTAGCCAGATAGAATTGTGTGAGTGATGTAAGATTTCTAAGGCCTCATCATTTTATACATACAATAATTATAATAATTCTCAGACAAAGTATAGTTAATAAAATCATATACAAATTCATTCACAAAAGAGAACATATAAGAGAATTTGTCAACTCATTTAGTTAGCAGGAGCATTTTGAGTATATACCCTGACCAGGATAAATTACAGGACCAGAAAATAAGGCAAACACTCTCATAATCATAAATGCACCATATTAGCATACTTATATGTTTTCTTTATATTAACATGTGAATGTCATGACAAATTTTAATACATTTTATGGCTTCAAAGTTTATCTTTTCAAATCATCAGTTTATTAAATTGACAGAGTGAGCAAAAAAGATAATTGCTTCATATAATGCCAAAATTATACTTGATAATTTTTAAAACATTTATATGGTAGATGTTACTTATGCTTAAACTGGGCTTTTCTTGTGGCTCAGCTGGTAAAGAATCCGCCTGCAATGTGGGAGACCGGGGTTTGATCCCTGGGTTGGGAAGATCCCTTGGACCAGGGAAAGGCTTCCCAGTCGAGTATTCTGGCCTGGAGAATTCCATGGACTATATAGTCCATAGGGTCGCAAAGAGTCAGACACAACTGAGTGGACTTTCACACTGAAACTATAAAACATACCTATATAAATCTTGAAGCAAATATTGTATTCAATGATAAAATATAACTTGCTTTGGCAACACTGAGAATATTAAAGTGTTTCTACTTAACTGATAAGTTTTAGCCAGTGTAATAAGGCAACAGAAGAGACATAAAAACTGAAAATGAAAAAGAGGATCATATTGTGTATAGTCTTATACATAGAGTTATTATAAATATACATAGCATTAATAAGAGAATGAAAGTTACTAAGAAATTCAGTGCATGAAAATCAATTTTATTTCAATAAATCAGAAGCAAAGTGTTTAAAAATAAAAATTCTAAAGATAGCTTTTAAACTTAAGATGACTAAGCAATATGATGAAGAGTATGCAAAGTTCTGTCACCAAAATTTCAAAATATTATATATTAGAAGAAATTAAAGAAGACTAAATAAACAGAGAGATATAGCATGTACATGGAAAAATGTTATTTAAAGATGTCAGTATTTTTAAAATTGACCTAAATAAATATAATAAAGCCATCAAATATTTTCATTGTTCTTATGTGATAATTAATAGTTATGAAGAATAAGAAAATGGCTTAAAAAAACTGATGAAAGTTATAAAGTTAGAAAATATAGTAAAGTTTTGCATAAGAGTAGAAAAATAAAATAATGGAAGAAAATAGAGGGATCAGGAGAGATTCGACCCTGCTGATCAATTGGTTTATAATAAAGGTGCTCTTAACCATGTAGTGTAGACAGGTGCTTTGAAGGAATGCGCTAGGTTAAATGAAAATTGATGTGTGAAAAGTAAATAAGCTCTCATATCTAACTCACACTGTGTTTAAAAAGTCAGATATAATAGCATTTTAGAGAAAGATATGAAAGGTATATCAATAAAACATATAGCTAAAAGAAAATGTAAAGAGAATATTTTTATGACCACAGGAGAAGTGAATAATCCTTAATCAGAAAACAAAAGTAGATAGAAAGAAAATATTGGTCAAAAATATTTCATCAAAATTAAGAACTCATCATCAAATGAAACAAATATTAGAATGAAAAAATTAAAGCCATAGTGTTAAAGACAAACTTTTACTATTTCTGACAAAAATTATATAAAGAACCTAATACTAAATCACAAATCAAACAAAAACAGCTTAATAAACTTGGGGAAAAGACCTAAATATACACTTTACAAGAGAACATCCAAAACGTCATTAGGCATAGAATAAGGTGTCTTATTTCATTATTCATCAGAGAAGTGAAAATTAAAACCACAATATTTGTAAGTCAGAATCTGTGAACTGTCCGGTATTTTACCCTATTTTCAGGTGTGTGTCTGTCTGTGTGTGTGTCACACAGAGAGAAAATAGAAGACTTTAAACTTGGAAGCAAACACATTTTATTATCACAGGGAAAGCAGAAACCAGGGTAAATTATAATGGTAATTCCTAGAGCCTCACTTCCCATAGAGAAATGTAGTGAGTTCCAGTTGGTAACTGTTCATGCATTCACTGTGTGTTACAGAGTGTAAAATATAAGATTGAAACACTCTGATGTAGAGGAGCTGCTGAAAAATTTGCATCCTTTCATCCCCTCCAATTTACAGCAACAACAAACATTATTTTTATTACCCTGGAATATAAGCAAATGTTTCTTGAGAGGGGAGTAAGTCATTCCTATGTCTATTACCCTGAAACGTAGGCAAATTTCTTCTGAGAGGCATCGCTAAGTGACTCTGGAGGGAGTTACTATCTCTATCTTTATTTACCCAGAAAAGTAAATAATTTGCTTCAAGGAATTTCCTGTCCCTATGTTCCCAGGGCTGCATAAAAAGATTCTAGATAATACCCATATATGAAATGACTCCACATATTTATGGAAAGTTGATTTCCAACAAATATAGTACTAAGCAAATAGAATAGCTGAATTTGAAGAAAATGTCAAAATCAGTTTTTGAAATCTCATGCAATATTTAGAAATCTCATGCAACGTGGGTGATTATATAAACTGGTGTCACTACTTTAGAAAACTGTTTAGTATTATCTGCAGATGCTGATTGCAGCCATGAAATTAAAAGACGCTTGCTCCTTGGAAGGAAAGTTATGACCAACCTTGATAGTATATTATAAAGCAGAGACATTACTTTGCCAACCAAGGTCCGTCTAGTCAAGGCAATGGTTTTTCCCGTGGTCATGTATGGATGTGAGAGTTGGACTGTGAAGAAGGCTGATTGCTGAAGAATCGATGCTTTTGAACTGTGGTGTTGGAGAAGACTCTTGAGAGTCCCTTATACTGCAAGGAGATCCAACCAGTCCATTCTAAAGGAGATCAATCCTGGGTGTTCACTGGAGGGACTGATGCTAAAGCTGAAACTGCAATACTTTGGCCACCTCATGCGACGAGTTGACTCACTGGAAAAGACTCTGATGCTGGGAAAGGTTGGGAGTGGGAGGAGAAGGGGACGACGGAGAATGAGATGGCTGGATGGCATCACCGACTCTGTGGACATGAGTTTGAGTGTACTCCGGGAGTTGGTGATGGACAGAGAGGCCTGGCGTGCTGTGATTCATGGGGTCGCGGAAAGTCGGACATGACTGAGCGACTGAACTGAACTGAATTGAACTGAACCAGAACGAATCATTATCATAATCTACAGCACTACAAAGCAATTCCACTTTTAGTAATATAGTCCATAGATGAGCAAGATTATTCCAAGAAACATAGATAGGAGCATTCAACATAGCATTATTTATGTGACTCCAAACTTGGGGAAAAAAATCAACTTCCAATCAAAAGTAGAGTTAGTAGTTACCTTGTAGCATATCAATATAATCATATAATTGTCAGTAAAGAATGAAGAATAGCAAACTACTACTATAGGCAACAATGCAGATGAATTTACAAACAATATGACATGAAATACATTAGACACGACATAACACATGCAACTGTTTAAATAGGCAGAACCAAATTATAATGATAGATGTCAGAATAACCTTCACTTTTGATGTGATTAATGCCTGGGCAGGAACACAAATGAGGCTCTTGGGATTCAGATCACATTTTCTATATTGATACTTAGGGATTTTATGAATATGTTCACTTAAAATGCACTTATGATGTGTGTTATTTACAGTATGTTTATTATACTTCAATTTTAAAAGTAAAAAGGGGTTTTGTAGTGTTTTAGTTGAATAATATATAGTTTTTCAATAAACTCTTGTGAAATTTAATTAGCCATATTTAAACTTTATTTCAAGTGCTTTAAACATAAAAATCCCATTTACAATGTTTATTATGCCTGTACAAATAAAGCAATATTTTTCTATGCAGTCAGCTATTTGTTAAAATGTTATCATTAAAGTATCAGTAGCTTTTTCAGATATTTTGTTTATTGTGGCAGTAAACAAATGCTTCAGTATCTTGATTCAAATGTAATTCAAATAGTATCTTCAAAGATATATAAAATTATTATCTATGTTTGGATTTCTTTTAGCATGTGCTTTGGAATGGCACTATTAAAAATCCAATTATATCAGTTACACAAGTATAATAATAAACAAAAATTAACTTCATGAAATTCATCTCAGCTTAAGTAGCAAAACTATCAAAAATAATTATCTTTATATTTGCAAAATGAATATTAAAAGCAAAATTTTAGGAACAAGTCTCACATCCAAAAATGATATGACATTTCAAAAAGTTACACGTACATTAAAGTATATTTCTCATTTTACTAAAATTTTTTGCTTGAATACTTTGAATTGTGTGATGACTCAATAAAATGTGAAAATAACACCTTTGGAAGCATTTAAAATATAAAATTTCTAATTAAAAAACTGGAAAAGTTATCTCCAACTTATACTAAATTGTTCACAGTTGGATTCACCAAAACAGGAGATATATTGAAACATGATAAATATTAATGGTGATTTATTTGACAGTTATACTTTAGGCATTTCCCCCCTATAATTCACCACAAATCTAAATCCCCAGTTACTGTTTTTTATCACATCCTTCCTGGTAGTTTCCTATTGCTTCTGAAACAGATGACCTATCTCACCTGAAAGCAACATGAATGTGTTACCTGAAAGTCAAAAATCTGAAACAAGCCTTGCTGAGTTAAAGCTGGAATGGGTAGTCAAGGAAACAGTGATTTTGTTTGTTTATTTGAAACTTTTTGGCTTCTAGAGGTCAGTTGCAATCTGTGGCTCATGGCCACTTTCTCTATTTCAGAGTCAAAAATGACTAGCTAACTCTTTTCACACTACGTTATTCTGATTCTCCTTTTTTTGTAGACAAATCCCCCTCTTCCTGTCTCTTATAAGGATACTTGTTATTACATTGGGCCCACCTAGATAATCCAGGTACTCTACCTGATTCAAGATCCTTAACAATTACTTTTGTGCTGTACTTAGTTGCTCAGTCCTGTTTGACTCTTTGCGACCCCATCCACTGTAAACCACAGGCTCCCCAGTCCATGGGGATTCTAAAGACAAGGATATTGGAGTAGGTTGCCATGACCTCCTTCAGGGGATCTTCCCAACCCAATGATCAAACTCAGGTCTCCTGCATTGCAGGGAAATTCTTTACCATCTGAGCTACCTATCTTTAAGGGTCCATTTTCAAGCCTTCAACATTTTGATTTTCATTTACTCAGCCAATTTTAAATCAGAACTTATTTTTAATACAGGCATACCTCAGGGATATTGTGGGTTCAGTTCCAGACTACTGAAATAAAGCTTATATTGCAATAAAGTAAGTCACATAAACTTTTTGATTTTCTAGTTCATATGTCTTTATACTATGCTGTAATCTAGTAAATGTGCAATAACAGTATGTCTAAAAAACAATATACCTACCTTAATTAAAAAGATTAATACTTTATTGCTAAAAATGTGAAAACAGTTATGACAGTAACATCAAAAATCACTGATCACACAACGTGTACCTGTATATTTTTTTTAAAGTAGAATGTACGGTAGGGTTAGTGTTAGTTGCTCAGCTTTGTCTAACTCTTTGCAACCTCATGGACTCTAGCCTGCCAGGCTCCTCTGTCCATGGAATACCACAGGAAAAATACTGGAGTGGGTAGCTATTCCCTTCTCCAGGGGATCTTCTCAACTCAGGAGATTTGGGAAAATAGTGAAATCTAAGGGAAACTTAAGGTCACAGTTGTTACTGTCTGAGAAGGGAGAGAAATAGTAGGAAGAAAGGAATGTGGTTACTTCCAGGAGACTAAGTACAACTTTATCTCTCTAGAAACACAGAAAAGTGTCTTTGATAGGAAGTCAGGTTTGAAGAAAATTTTGACTAGCACCCCATGAGACAGTATAGGCCCACAAAATCATCAAATTATGGCAACTATTACAGACCATCTCCAAAACAATAAAATTATGTATGTGCCTGTATTTAAAGAAAACAAATTGGTACCATTTGTTATTGATTTCTGACCATGATGATATGATAAACCAGGAATCTTGAATCAATATGAAGATTTAAAACAAGGTGATAAATTAATAATTATGAACTTTATTGTTCTCAGATGTGGGGATCTATTGTTTAGCCACAGCATGTGCTCCTTTTTCAATTTTATTTTATTTTTTTAAAATTGTGTTTTAAGAGTTTTTATACAATCTAAAGACTAGTCCTTTTTTGGATATCTGGTTTGCAAATATTATCTCCCAAACACTATGCTGTCTTACTAACAAGGTCATTCACAGATCAATGAAGCCCAGTTTCCAAGTGGGAAATTTCTATTTATAGATAATACTTTTAGTATCCAGTCTAGGAGCTTTTTACCTAGCACTAGGTTTCAATTATTATTTGCCATTTTTAGAAAAGTAGTTTACATAGCCTTATTTAAGGAAGATTAAGTGTTAAAGTCACTTACAGCTCCATGCTTGTGACTGTTGTAAACTTTGAAATAGGAAAATCTAATTTGATCAAGTATCTTATTTATTACTGGTGAATTCTGTGATAATTTGTTAACTTAAAACAACACGAATATATTATCTTATGGTCCCAGAGACCAAAAGTCCAAAATGGTTCTCATTTGGCTAAAATCAATTGTTAGCAGGGCTGCATTCCTTCCTGAAAACTCTATTTTCTTGCCTAGTTTCTAGAGGCTGTTCACATTCTTTAGCTCATTTACCCCTTCCATCTTTAAGCAAGCAATAGTTGGCCAAGTGTTACTTATATCACAGCACTGTAACATTAACTCTCCTGTGATTGTCTTTACTTACAAAAACCTTTAGGTAACCATTAGGCCTACTCAAATAATCCAGAATAATATCACCAGCTCAGTTAATTATCAACTTCAATTCTATCTGTAACCTAAGTTCTCTGTTACCATGGAACATAGTAATCACAGGTTCCAGGGATTAATCCATGGGCATCTTCGAAGGGGGCTATTATTCTGCCTGCCACGTTTGCTATAAATGTCAGCAAAACAGTTAAGCAGAAACTGTGATCTTAATTAATCTCCTGGCATTGTGTAGACATAGATACCACAAAGAAAGACCATGATATAATTTGAATTTTGAAAACTTTATCTTCTGATTCTCAAAATAAGCATTACCACTTGGTAGCATTAGTTTTGATTGACATATACCAGGGTGCACAAAGGAACTCAGTAGTTGGACTATTTTCATTTGTGATTAATAAAAAGGAAACTTCAGAGGAGAACAAGACGGTGGAGGAGCAGGTGGGGGTGGAGTACATTTCTCTCCACGGATACATAAGGAATACACATTAAGACACAGAAGTGCATTCAGAACACCAGCTGAGAGTGGACAGCAGGACCTGTCCAATGGAAAAGAACTTATAGAACCACACAAAACTTGGTAGGACAAGGAACTAGGAGGAAAACAGGAGTATTAGTAGGACTGGACCTACCCTCGGCAGGTAGGGGATCTGAAACAGGAATCCGATCCCCACATCAGGGCAATTGTCTGAGTCAGAGGAGAAGCATTTAAGGCTGAGAGTGAGACAGCTGATCTGTGGCAGCTTAAATGGAATGAGAATCAGACAGTCCTTGCAACAGCCATACAAATGCCTGGCAGGAATGCGGTTCTCCTGGAAGGGGCAGCGGCTGGGAGCTGGAGTTTAGGGATTGTGGAGCAATCCCAGTGAGAGGGCTGCTGTTGACTGCGGAGAGTCGGATCAAGGGGATGTGAGAGAGGAGACTGGTGCAAAATGCCTGTGGAGGAAAGCTAGGCAGCCATGGAAGCAAGGCAATACTGCTGAGTCACACATAGGGGGTTCAGCCATTACCATAGCCTCTCTCTCTCCACATGCTAGCTACAGCAACTGAACAAAAGAGAGACTGGCCCATCAAATGCCTGAGGCACTGAACTACAGAGCAGGACCCCACCCAGGGTGCCCCTTGAAGTTCCTTATGGGCCGAGCTACGGAGTAGGACCCCAGTCAGGGGAGCCCCTCTATGTGCCTGATGTGCCAAACAACAGTAAGGGACACTAGGCAAGGGATCCTGCTAAATGCCTGAATAGTGGGCACTATAAAGACTGGCACAAGAGACCTTCTGATCATCAGCTACAACAGGCTCAAAAAAAGACACTGATAGGGCCATAACTCCTGCCATGGAGGCAGTTTGTGTGTCTGAACACTTGGCGCTGCCAGGCTCCCGGCAAGCCAAACAGTTGCAACACCTTTATGCTCAACTCTCACTGGGGGCAGAGCTGCCACAGGCAAAAAAAAAAGAGTTGTGTTTATGCATGCAGGGTTTCTTTGGTCTTATCCAACTCTTTGTAACCCTGTAGACTGTGGCTTGTCAGGCTTATCTGTCAGAGAGGGGATTCACCAGGCAAGAATACTGGAGCGTATTGGCAAATTCTGGTTGCTATACCCTTCTAGAGTACTATATTTCCTGCTGCCCTAACCATCAACCCCTTTGCGTACCTGGTGCTGCCAGAACCCCTGTGACCAAAGCAGCTGCATCACTTCCACACTTAGCCCTCACAGGGGCAAACCCAAGCCCTCCAAGGCAGCCTCAGGATCTAAATCCCAGTGGACAACCCACATGTAGAGGAGGAAATAAAACCACAACTGAAACCCAGGGGCAGTGTGGCTAAGGAAGAAGACCCAGAACCTTCCCACTAGCAGTACAAGCTGCAGATTAAATCCACAGGATCAACTAAGCAGGGTCTGTGTCTATGGAATATATAAAAGGCCATTGAGAGCTCCCACAAAAGAAAACACACTAGCTCTGATAGCTGTGGACATTGAAGTCAAGAACACATGGGAGTAGGACCAGATTAGAATCTGAGCTGTGCCCACAGCAGGTTCAGAGATCAGTACAGTGTTGGAGGGTATCCTAGGAAGGTAAGATGGACTGTGACTCCCAGCACGGGAAAGGACTCTGACAGCACTGACTAAAGAAAAACATTAATTATTGTTATTTTTTATTCATTATTATTCTGTTCTTTTATTTATTATTCTTATATTTATTCTTGTTCTGTAGATTCTTTTGGAGTTTTGTTACTTCTTTTTTCCTCCCCCGCGTTGTAGTTGTCGATTTTATTGGCACTAAGAAATCCAATTAACATTTTGAACTTTTAGTTTTCTTTATACTCAGTCACATTTTTGTTGTTGTTATCATGAACCTCTGTCTCTACATTGGGCTTTTGCAGTTTTGTGGAGTTCCCACACCCCCTTTTTTATTCTTTTCTCTTTTTTAATTTTAATTTTTAAACCTATTTTTTTCTACATTCATTCCTTTGTTTGCTTTTCCTACTGTTCTTTTCCCCTTGCAGTTAATCCTTAATGTATATAAATCTTTTTTATCTACCTCTATTTAACTTTGAATATCTATTCTCATTATTTTCTTTCTCTCCTTTCCTCTCAACATATTTGTTAGTTTTATTTCCATTGCTTTATTCCCCAATTGGCACCTTGCTTTAGTTTTGTTTACCAGTTTGTGCTTTAATTAGTTTTGTTCTGGTAGATATAATTTTTGGTTTCCTTTGTTCGCCAGGTCAATCTACTGTACTTCATTTTTGTTGGGCTGTTTTGATTTTGCTTAGGGGTGTCTATGTGTATATTCAGAAACACTTTCTATTATTGTTATAAACCTCTGCCTCTACATTGGGCTTTTGCAGTTCTATAGAGTTTTTCTTTTTTCCCCCTTTTTTCTTTCTTCTTCAATTTTTCTCTTTTCTATAATTTTAATTTTTTAAAACCTATTATGTATTTATACATTTATTCCTTCATTTACCTTTCCTACTGTTCTTTTCACCTTGCAGTTAATCTTTAATGTATGTAAATCTTCATCTACCTCTATTTAACTTTGTATATCTATTCTTTCTTTCCTTTCCTCTCAAAATATTTGTTAGTTTTGTTTTCATTGCTTTATTCTACATTTGTTTGCTTTATGGCACTTTGCTTTAGTTTTGTTTACCAGTTGGTACTTAAGTTCTTTTTGTTCTTAACTGGTAAATATAATTTTTTATTTCCTTTGTTTGCCAGGTCAATCTACGGTACTTCATTTTTGTTGGACTGTTTTCACTTTGCTCATGGGTGTATGTGTATAAGTGTATATTCCATTATTTTAATTATTATTTGCCTGATTTTGTAACTGTCATTTGTCTGGGGTTCATCTTTGGTTTCTCATTTTTGGATATTTGTATTACTCTCCCTTAATGTCATAACAAACCACTTGTGGAATCTTTGTTCTTGACCAGAAATCAAACCCTGAGCCTTTGGAGTGGGAGGACTGACTCCAAGACCCTAGACTACCAGAGAACTAACCTTAGGGGGTATCAAAGAGTGAGAACGCACACAAAGGAGACAACTTGAATTTAAGACCCAGCATCACCCAACCACCAGTAGCACACTGTGTAGGATGTCTCATCTAAACAACAAACAAAACAAAAATACTAACCAAATCATCAGCAGACAGGATTACCACCTCCCTCAGCCTTGCCCATCAGAGGAAAAACAAACAAAAACTCAGCACAAATCTCATGGAATACCAAGCTCATACAAACCACTGGATCAACCTTAGGAGGACAGAAACCCAAAGGAAGAAAGAATTCAAACTTCTTCAAGGAAAGAATTCAACATTCATATCATAGGTGTCCCAAAAGATGAAGAAAAAAAGTAAGGGTATGAGAAAATTTTTGAAAAGATTATAGTCGAAAATTTCCCCAACATGGAAAAGGAAATAGCCAATCAAGTCCAAGAGGCACAAAGAGTCTCATACAGGATAAACCCAAGGAGAAACATGCCAAAACACATACTAATCAAACTAACAAAGACGAAACACAAAGAAAGACTATTAAAAGCATCAAGGGAAAAACAACAAGTACCATACAAGGCAAACCCCATACGCTTAACAGCTGATCTTTCAGCAGAAACTCTGCAGGCCAGAAGGGAATGGCAGGATATATTTAAAGTACTGAAAGGGAAAATATACAACCAAGATTACTCTACCCAGCAAAGATCTCATTCAAAATTGATGAAAAAATAAAAAGCTTTTCAGACCAGCAAAAGTTAAGAGAATTCAGTACCACAAAACCACCTCTATAACAAATGTTAAATAGACATATATAGTCAAGAAATACAACAGAAGAAAAACGATCTACAAAATCAA
This sequence comes from Moschus berezovskii, assembly GCF_049115385.1. Taxonomy (NCBI): domain Eukaryota; kingdom Metazoa; phylum Chordata; class Mammalia; order Artiodactyla; family Moschidae; genus Moschus; species Moschus berezovskii. The sequence goes on from NC_142475.1 coordinate 28,560,975, forward strand.
CCCCAAACAATTAGAAAATGGCAATAGGAACATATATATAATAATTAATTTAAACGTAAATGGATTAAATGTCCCAACCAAAAGATACAGACTGGCTGAATGTATACAAAACAAGACCCAAGCATATACTGTATACAAGAAACCCACTTGAGACATCAAGACACATATAGACTGAAAGTGAGAGGATGGAAAATTCCCATTCCATGCAAATGGGAAGTAAAAAAAAGCTGGAGCAGCAATTCATATCAGGCAAAATAGACCTTAAAATAAAGAAGATTACAAGAGATAAGGAAGGACACTCCATAATGATCAAGGGATCAATCCAAGGGGAAGACATAACAACTGTAAATATCTATGCACCCAATATAGGAGCACCCCAATACATAAGACAAACATTAACAGACATAAAGGGAGAAACTGACAGTAACACAATTATAGTAGGAGACTTTAACACCCCACTCACACCAATGGACAGATCTTCAAAACAGAAAATCTAAAAGGAAACACAAGTCTTAAATGATACGTTAGATGAGATGGATCTCATTGATATTTTCAGGACATTCCATCCAAAAGCAGAAGAATACATCTTCTTCTCAAGTGCACGTGGAACATTCTCCAGGATAGACCATGTCTTGGGTCACAAATCAAACCTCAATAAATTTAAGAAAATTGAAATTGTATCAAGCCTCTTCTCTCACCACAGTGATATGAGACTAGACATAAATTACAAGAAAAAGCTGTAAGAAACACAAACACATGGAGATTAACCAACATGTTTCTAAATAACCAACAGGATATTGAAGAAACCAAAAGAAAAATAAAAAAATTCTAGAAACAAATGACAATGAAAACACAACTCAAAACCTATGAGATGCGGTAAAAGCAGTTCTAAGAGGGAAGTTTATAGCAATACAATCCTACCTCAAGAAATAAGAAAAATATCATACAGGCAACCTAACTTTACACCTAAGGCAACTGGAAAAAGAAGAAGAAAGGAACCCCAAAGTTAGTAGAAGGAAAGAAGTCATAAAGGTCCAAGCAGAAGTAAATGAAAAAGAAATGAAAGAAGCAACAGTAATGATTAATAAAACTAAAAGCTGGTTCTTTGAGAGGATAAACAAAATTGAAAAATCCTTAGCCAGATTCATCAAGAAAAAATGAGAGAAGAATCAAATCAACAAAATTAGAAATGAAAAAGGAGAGGTTACAACAGTCAATGCAGAAATACAAAGGATTATAAGAGACTATTATGAACAACTGTATGGCAATAAAATAGATAATCTGGAAGAAATGGGAAGATTCTTAGAAAAGTTCAATCTTCCTAGACTGGACCAGGAAGAAATAGAAATTATGAACAACCTTATTACAAGCACTGAAATTGAAGCTGTGATCAAAAATCTCCCAAAAAACTAAAGCCCATGTCCAGATGGCTTCACAGGAGAATTCTACCAAACATCTAGAGAATAGCTAATGTATATCCTTCTAAAACTTTTTCAAAAAATTTCAGAGGAAATAACACATCCAAACTCATTCTATGAGGCCACCATGACCCTGATGCCAAAACCAGACAAAGACAACCCCAAAAAAGAAAACTACAGGCCAATATCACTGATGAACATAGATGCAAAATTCCTCAGCAAAAGTTTAGCAAACAGAATTCAGGAACACATCAAAAAGCTCATACACCATAATCAAGTTGGGTTTATTCCAGGGATTCAAGGATTTTTCAGTATATGGAAATCAATCAATGGGATACACCATATTAACAAATTGAAAGATAAAACCATATGATCATCTCAATAGGTGCATAAAAAGCTTTTGGCAAAATTCAGCACCTATTTATTATTAAAACTCTTCCAAAAATGGGCACAGAAGGAACCTACTTCAACATAGTAAATGTCATGCATGATAAGCCTACAGCAAAAATTATTCATAATGGTGAAAAACTGAAAGCATTACTCCTAAGGTCTTCACAAGGGTATCCACTTTCACCACTATTGTTCAACATAGTTCTGGAAGTCCTAGCTACAGCAATCAGAAAAGAAAAAGAAATAAAAGGAATCCAGATCAGAAAAGAAAAAGGAAAGCTCTCACTGTTTGCAGATGACATGATGCTGTACATAGAAAACCCTAAAGATAGTGTCAGAAAATTACTAGAGCTAATCAGTGAAAGTTGCAGGATACAAAATCAATAAACAGAAATCACTTGCATTTCTATATATTAACAATGAAAAATCAGAAAGAGCAATTAAGGAATCAATCCCATTCACCACTGCAACAAAAAGAATTAAATATCGAGGAATAAACTTACCTAAGGAGACAAAAGAACTGTTCACAGAAAATTATAAGACACTAATGAAAGAAATCAAAGATGACATAAACAGATGGAGAGATAGTCCATGTTCCTGGGTAGGACTAATCAATATTGTGAAAATGACTATACTACCAAATGCAATCTACAGATTCAGTGCAATCCCTATCAAATTACCAATGGCATTTTTCACAGAACTAGAACAAAATATTTCACAATTCATATGGAAACACAAAAGAACTTGAATAGCCAAAGGAATATCGAGAAAGAAGAATGGAGCTGGAGAAATCAAACTTCTTGACTTCAAGTTATACTACAAAGCTACAGTCATAAAGACAGTATGGTACTGGCACAAAAATAGAAATATAGACCAATGGAACAAGATAGAAATCCCAGAAATAAATCCATGCACTTAAGTGTACCTTATTTTTGACAAAGGAGGCAAGAATATACAATGGGGCAAAGATAACCTTTTCAATAAGTGGTGCTGGGAAAACAGGATAGCTACGTGTAAAAGAGTGAAATTAGAACACTTCCTAACACCATACACAAAGATAAAGTCAACATTGGTTAAAGACCTAAATGTAAGAACAGAAACTATAAAACTCTTAGAGGAAAACATAGGCGGAACACTTGAGGACATAAATCAAAGCAAGATCCTTCATGACTCTGCTCCTAGAGAAACAAAAATAAAGTAAAAGTAAACACTTGGGACCTGATTAAATTTAAAAACTGTGCACAGCAAAGGAAACTATAAGAGAGTTGAAAAGACAACCCTCAGAATTGGACAAAATAATATCAAATGAAACAACTGAGAAAGGATTAATTTCCAAAATACAAGCAGCTCATACAACTTAATGCCAGAAACACAAACAACCCAATCAAAAAGTGCGAAAAAGACCTAAACAGACATTTCTCCAAAGAAGACATACAGATGACTAACAAACACATGAAAGGGTGCTCAACATCACTTATTATTCAGTTCAGTTCAGTTCAGTCACTCAGTCGTGTCCGACTGAATCACAGCACACCAGGCCTCCCTGTCCATCACCAACTCCCGGAGTTCACTCAAATTCACATCCATCGAGTCGGGGATGCCATCCAGCCATCTCGTTCTCTGTCGTCCCCTTCTCCTCCTGCCCCCAACCCTTCCCAGCATCAGAGTCTTTTCCAGTGAGTCAACTCTTCTCATGAGGTGGCCAAAGTATTGGAGTTTCAGCTTCAGCATCAGTCCTTCCAATGAACACCCAGAACTGATCTCCTGTAGAATGGACTGGTTGGATCTCCTTGCAGTCCAAGAGACTCTCAAGAGTCTTCTCCAGCACCACAGTTCAAAAGCATCAATTCTTCGGCGATCAGCTTTCTTCACAGTCCAACTCTCACATCCATACATGACCACTGGAAAAACCATAGCCTTGACTAGACGGACCTTGGTTGGCAAAGTAATGTCTCTGCTTTTTAATATAATATCTAGACTTCCCTGGTGGCTCATAGGTTAAAGCGTCTGCCTCCAATGTGGGAGACCCAGGTTCGATCCCTGGGTCGGGAAGATGCCCTGGAGAAGGAAATGGTAACCCACTCCAGTATTCTTGCCTGGAGAATCCCATGGATGGAGAAGCCTGGTAGGCTACAGTCCATGGGGTCGCAAAGAGGTGGACACGACTGAGCGACTTCATTCACTCACTCACTCACTCAGATAGGTCATAACTTTCCTTCCAAGGAGTAAGCGTCTTTTAATTTCATGGCTGCAATCAGCATCTGCAGTGATTTTGGAGCCCCCAAAAATAAAGTTTGACACTGTCTCCACTGTTTTTCCATTTGCCATGAAGTGATGGGACCAGATGCCATGATCTTCGTTTTCTGAATGTTGAGCTTCAAGCCAACCTTTTCACTCTCCTCTTTCACTTTCATCAAGAGGCTTTTTAGTTCCTCTTCACTTTCTACAATAAGGGTAGTGTTATCTGCATAGCTGAGGTTATTGATATTTCTCCCAGCAATCTTGATTCCAGCTTGTGCTTCTTCCAGCCCAGAATTCCTCATGATGTACTCTGCATATAAATTAAATAAGCAGGGTGACAATATACAGCCTTGACGTACTCCTTTTCCTATTTGGAACCAGTCTGTTCCGTGTACAGTTATGACTGTTGCTTCCTGAACTGCATACAGATTTCTGAAGAGGCAGGTCAGGTGGTCTGGGATTCCCATCTCTTTCAGAATGTTCCACAGTTTATTGTGATCCACACAGTCAAAGGCTTTGGCATAGTCAATGAAGCAGAAATAGATGTTTTTCTGGAACTCTCTTGCTTTCTCCATGATCCAGTGGATGTTGGCAATTTGATCTCTGGTGCCTCTGCCTTTTCTAAAACCTGCTTGAACATCTGGAATTTCATGGTTCACATATTGCTGAAGCCTGGCTTGGAAAATTTTGAGCATGACTTTACTAACGTGTGAGATGAGTGCAATTGTGCGGTAGTTTGAACATTCTTTGGCATTGTCTTTCTTTGGGATTGGAATGAAGACTGACATTTTCCAGTCCTGTGGCCACTGCTGAGTTTTCCAAATTTGCTGGCATATTGAGTGCAGAACTTTCACAGCATCATCTTTCAGGATTTGAAATAGCTCAATTGGAATTGAATCACCTCCACTAGCTTTGTTCATAGTGATGCTCTCTAAGGCCCACTTGACTTCACATTCCAACATGTCTGGTTCCAGGTAAGTGATCACGCCATCGTGATTATCTTCATCGTGAAGATCTTTTTTGTACAGTTCTTCTGTGTATTCTTGTCACCTCTTCTTAATATCTTCTGCTTCTGTTAGGTCCATACCATTTCTGTCCTTTGTCGAGCCCATCTTTGCATGAAATGTTCCCTTGAAATCTCTAATTTTCTTGAAAAGATCTCTTGTTTTTCCTATTCTGTTGTTTTCCTCTATTTCTTTGCATTGATCACTGAGGAAGGCTTTCTTATCTCTCCTTGCTATTCTTTGGAACTCTGCATTCAGATGCCTATATCTTTCCTTTTCTCCTTTGCTTTTTGCTTCTCTTCTTTTTACAGCTATTTGTAAGGCCTCCTCAGCCATTTTGCTTTTTTGCACTTCTTTTCCATGGGGATGGTCTTGGTCTCTGTCTCCTGTACAATGTCACGAGCCTCCATCCGAGTTCATCAGGCACTCTATCTATCAGATCTAGTCCCTTACATCTATTTATTTCTCACTTCCACTGTATAATCATAAGGGATTTGTTTGAGGTCATATCTGAATGGTCTAGTGGTTTTCCCTACTTTCTTCAATTTAAGTCTGAATTTGATAATAAGGAGTTCATTATCTGAGCCACAGTCAGCTCCTGGTCTTGTTTTTGCTAACTGTATAGAGCTTCTCCATCTTTGGTTGCAAAGAATATAATCAATCTGATTTCGGTGTTGACCATCTGGTGATGTCCATGTGTAGAGTCTTCTCTTGTGTTGTTGGAAGAGTGTGTTTGCTATGACCAGTGTGTTCTCTTGGCAAAACTCTATTAGCCTTTGCCCTGCTTCATTCTGTGCTCCAAGGCCAAATTTGCCTGTTACTCTAAGTGTTTCTTGACTTCCTACTTTTGCATTCCAGTCCCCTATAATGAAAAGGACATCTTTTTTGGGTGTTAGTTCTAAAAGGTCTTGTAGGTCTTCATAGAACCATTCATCTTCGGCTTCTTCAGCATTACTGGTTGGGGCATAGACTTGGATTACTGTAATATTGAATGGTTTGCTTTGGAAACGAACAGAAATCATTCTGTAGTTTTGAAGATTGCATCCAAGTACTGCATTTCGGACTCTTTTGTTGACCATGATGGCTACTCCATTTCTTCTAAGGGATTCCTGCCCACAGTAGTAGATATAATGGTCATCTGAGTTGAATTCACCCATTCCAGTCCATTTTAGTTCACTGATTCCTAGAATGTCGACGTTCATTCTTATCATCTCCTGTTTGACCATATTAAAACTACAATGAGATATCACCTCACACCAGTCAGAATGGCCATCATCAAAAATTCTACAAACAATAAATGCTGGAAAACGTGTGGAGAAAAAGGAACACTCTTTCACTGTTGGTGGAAAGTAAATTGATACATCTACTATGTAAGATGGTATGAAGATTCCTTAAAAATTAGGAATAAAACCACCATATGACGCAGAAATCCCACTCCTAGGCATATGCTCTGAGGAACCCAAAACTGAAAGAGACACATGTATCCCATTGTTCATTGTAGCGCTATTTACTATAGGTAGAACATGGAAGCAACCTAGATGTCCATCGACAGATGAATGGACAAAAAGTTGTGGTATATATACACAAAATGGAATATTCAGTTCAGTTCAGTCTCTCAGTGGTGTCAAACCCTTTGCAACCCCATGAATCACAGCATGCCAGGCCTCCCTGTCTATCACCATCTCCCGGAGTTCACTCAAACTCATGTCCATCGAGTCGGTGATGCCATCCAGCCATCTCATTCTCTGTCGTCCCCTTCTCCTCCTGCCCCCAGTCCCTCCCAGCATCAGATCCTTTTCCAGTGAGTCAACTCTTCGCATGAGGTGGCCAAAGTAATGGAGTTTCAGCCTCAGCATCAGTCCTTCCAATGAAAACCAGCACTGATCTCCTTTAGAATGGACTGGTTGGATCTCCTTGCAGTCCAAGGGAATCTCAAGAGTCTTCTCCAGCACCACAGTTCAAAAGCATCAATTCTTCAACGATCAGCTTTCTTCACAGTCCAACTCTCACATCCATACATGACCACTGGAAAAACAAAATACACAAAATGAAATATTACTCAGCCATAAAAGGGAACACATTTGAGTCAGTTCTAAAGAGGTGGATGAACCCAGAACCCCTTATACAGAGTGAAGTGAGTCATAACGAGAAAGATAAATACAGTATTCTAACATATATATGGAATTTAGAAAATTGGTACTGAAAAATTTATTTACAGAGCAGCAATGGAGAAACAGGCATACAGAATGGACTTGTGGACATGGGGAGAGGGGAGGAGAGGGTGAGATGTACGGAAAGAGTAGCGTGGAAACTTACATTACCTTATGTAAAATAGATAGCCAAAGGGAATTTGCTGTGTGGCTCAGGAAATTCAAAGAGGGGCTCTGTATCAACCCAGGGGGGTGGGATGGGGAGGGAGATAGGAGGCAGGTTCAAAAGGGAGAGGATATATGTATACCTCTGGCTTATTCATGTGGAGGTTTGACAGAAAACAGCAAAATTCTGTAAAGCAATTATCCTTCAATAAAAATAAATTAAATTAAAAAAAAAAAAAGAAACTTCAACTCTCCCATGTTGTCTTCCTTTGCTTGTCTCCCATTACAAAGCCAGGTCTGAACAAGCAATGACAAAGCAACCTAGATGGAAAAACAACTTTATAGTGTTACAGCTATTTTCCCAGGAGCTTTTAACCAGGGATATGAAAACAGTGTTGAACAAAGATCACTAAAATTGATAAAGAAATAAGAAAATATTGTGTTCCCTAAAACTATTCCTTATAACAATTCTATTAATCCTGCGTGAAAATTTGCCATGGACCAGTTTGCTGAATATCTAAACTCTCCTGGTTGAACAGGGTTGTAAACTACAACAATGACCTTCTACTAGTGTTTGCCATGTCTAATATTTCCTCCTGGGATAATAAATTCTAAATGATTGTTTTTTCTTACCTTAGAGTGGGAATGTTTTATTATATGCAAACTATAATATCTGTTTTATTTTGCATATGCCATGAGTGTAGGAAAGTGGAAAACATAAATTATTAGCTATATATCTTTCAAAATATTTACAGGGATAATAGTAAGCTTGGCCTCTGTTGGTATTTTAAATTCTACATCAATATTCTAACTTCAAAAATGAGATAAATTCCATTTCAATTTTTCTCTTGTTTATAAGACAATAGACAATTTTATTTATGTAATAAAAGCACTATATCTAAATGGATTGTAAAATCTTAGCCTAATTTGTAATGTGGAATTTTAGAATAGCTTTATCATTTTGGTTTTGTTGCATATCACAACAATAACAAAATTATGATAAAAATGAAATGAGTTTTAAATTAAAACTTTTTTTTGTGCATTTCCAATCATGGATTAACTACATATTTCTTCAAAAATATTTAATAAGCATCTTCTATATTCCAGGAATTGTTTTATTTATACATAGTATATATTCACAAGGACAAAGCAGAAAGACTCTTTTAAAGTGTACATTCTGAGGGCAATAGAAGATACACATGTAATTAAATAATTCTGTGCAAAATTATATGAGATTACAGAATGAAGAAATTTAAAGCGTGAGCAAAAAAAATATAGAATGGAAATAGAGATCTATCTTGGTGGTGAAGGAAGTTATATCAGACACAATCTTTTTTTTTACTTTATTGATAGTAATTACAGGCAATGTGTATTTAAAGTACCCTATAACCCTTATGGTCAACACCGAAATCAGATTGATTCTATTCTTTGCAGCCAAAGATGGAGAAGCTGTATACAGTTAGCAAAAACAAGACCAGGAGCTGACTGTGGCTCAGATCATGAACTCCTTATTGCCAAATTCAGACTGAAATTGAAGAAAGTAGGGAAAACCACTAGACCATTCAGATATGACCTAAATCAAATCCCTTATGATTATACAGTGGAAGTGAGGAATAGATTTAAGGGACTAGATCTGATAGATAGAGTGCCTGATGAACTCTGGACGGAGGTTCGTGACATTGTACAGTAGACAGGGACCAAGACCATCCCCATGGAAAAGAAATGCAAAAAAGCAAAATGGCTGTCTGAGGAGACCTTACAAATAGCTGTGAAAAGAAGAGAAGCAAAAAGCAAAGGAGAAAAGGAAAGATATAAGCATCTAACTGCAGAGTTCCAAAGAATAGCAAGGAGAGATAAGAAAGCCTTCCTCAGTGATCAATGCAAAGAAATAGAGGAAAACAACAGAATAGGAAAAACAAGAGATCTCTTCAAGAAAATTAGAGATTCCAAGAGAACATTTCATGTAAAGACAGGCTCGATAAAGGACAGAAATGGTATGGACCTAACAGAAGCAGAAGATATTAAGAAGAGGTGGCAAGAATACACAGAAGAACTGTACAAAAAAGATCTTCACAACCAAGATAGTCACGATAACGTGATCACTGACCTAGAGCCAGACATCTTGGAATGTGAAGTCAAGTGGGCCTTAGAAAACATCACTAGGAACAAAGCTAGTGGAGGTGATGGAATTCCAGTTGAGCTATTTCAAATCCTGAAAGATGATGCTGTGAAAGTGCTGCACTCAATATGCCAGCAAATTTGGAAAACTCAGCAGTGGCCACAGGACTGGAAAAGGTCAGTCTTCATTCCAATCCCAAAGAAAGGCAATGCCAAAGAATGCTCAAACTACCGCACAATTGCACTCATCTCACATGCTAGTAAAAGTCATGCTCCAAATTCTCCAAGCCAGGCTTCAGCAATATTTGAACCGTGAACAACCAGATGTTCAAGCAGGTTTTAGAAAGGGCAGAGGCACCAGAGATCAAATTGCCAACATCTGCTGGATCATGGAGAAAGCAAGAGATTTCCAGAAAACCATCTATTTCTGCTTCATTGACTATGCCAAAGCCTTTGACTGTGTGGATCACAATAAACTGTGGAACATTCTGAAAGAGATGGGAATACCAGACCACCTGACTTGCCTCTTGAGAAACCTGTATGCAGGTCAGGAAGCAACAGTCAGAATTGTACATGGAACAACAGACTGGTTCCAAATTGGAAACGGAGTGCGTCAAGGCTGTATATTGTCACCTTACTTATTAAACTTATATGCAGAGTACATCATGAGGAACGCTGGGCTGGAAGAAGCACAAGCTGGAATCAAGATTGCTGGGAGAAATATCAATAACCTCAGATATGCAGATGACACTACCCTTATGGCAGAAAGTGAAGAGGAACTCAAAAGCCTCTTGATGAAAGTGAAAGAGGAGAGTGAAAAGGTTGCCTTGAAGCTCAACATTCAGAAAACAAAGATCATGGCATCTGGTCCCATCTCTTCATGGGAAATAGATGGGGAAACAGTGGAAACAGTGTCAGACTTTATTTTTTTGGGCTCCAAAATCACTGCAGATGCTGATTGAAGCCATGAAATTAAAAGCCGCTTACTCCTTGGAAGGAAAGTTATGATCAACCTTGATAATATTTTAAAAAGCAGAGACATTACTTTGCCAACAAAGGTCCATCTAGTCAAGGCTATGGTTTTTCCCGTGGTCATGTATGGATGTGAGAGTTGGACTGTGAAGAAAGCTGATCGCCGAAGAATTGATGCTTTTGAACTGTGGTGTTGGAGAAGACTCTTGAGAGTCCCTTGTACCGCAAGGAGATCCAACCAGTCCATTCTAAGGGAGATCAATCCTGGGTGTTCATTGGAAGGACTGATGCTAAAGCTGAAACTGCAATACTTTGGCCACCTCATGCGACGAGTTGACTCACTGGAAAAGACTCTGATGCTGGGAAGTGTTGGGGGCGGGAGGAGAAGGAGACGACCGAGAATGAGATGGCTGGATGGCATCACCGACTCTGTGGACATGAGTTTGAGTGAACTCCGGGAGTTGGTGATGGACAGGGAGGCCTGGCGTGCTGTGATTCATGGGGTCACAGAGAGTCGGACCCGACTGAGCGACTGAACTGAACTGAACTGGTAACCCTTATGACAGAAAGTGAAGAGCAACTCAAAGGCCTCTTGATTAAAGTGAAAGAGGAGAGTGAAAAGGTTGGCTTAAAGCTCAACATTCAGAAAACTAAAATCATGACATCTGGTCCCATCACTTCTTGGGAAATAGATGGGGTAACAGTGGAAACCGTGTCAGACTTTATTTTTTTGGGCTCCAAAATCACTGCGGATGCTGACTGCAGCCATGAAATTAAAAGATGCTTGCTCCTTGGAAGGAAAATTATGACAAGCCTAGATAGCATATTAAAGAGCAGGGACATTACTTTGCCAACCAAGGTCCGTCTAGTCAAGGCTATGGTTTTTCCCGTGGTCATGTATGGATGTGAGAGTTGGACTGTGAAGAAAGCTGATCGCCAAAGAATTGATGCTTTTGAACTGTGGTGCTGGAGAAGACTCTTGAGAGTCCCTTGGACTGCAAGGAGATCCAACCAGTCCATTCTAGAGGAGATCAATCCTGTATGTTCATTGGAAGGACTTATGCTAAAGCTGAAACTCCAATACTTTGGCCACCTCATGCGATGAGTTGACTCATTGGAAAAGACTCTGATGATGGGAGCGATTGGGGGTAGGAGGAGAAGGGGAAGACAGAAAATGAGGTGGCTGGATGGCATCACCGACTCGATGGACATGAGTTTGAGTGAACTCCGGGAGTTGGTGATGGACAGGGAGGCCTGGCGTGCTGTGGTTCATGGGGTCGCTAAGAGTCGGACACGACTTAGCGACTGAACTGAACTGAACTGATGTGAAAGTAATCCTCATCAACATTACTCAATGGAGATTCAGACACAGACCATGAAACACAGTGGATATTTATTCTAAAATTATCTGTAAGGAGATTTTTAAAAATTATAGTGAAATGTAGTAGGGCCCTATCTAGGGCTTATGTTCACTATGTCCTTAGCCTGCCTTTTGTCTCTGCAAAAACTTAGCCGAGGAATAAGTTTAATTAGAGAAGTGAAAAAATGCAGAAGCAAAGGAAATCTGTCAAACAGGACAAAACAGTAACAATTTAGTCAGTAAGCAAAGTAGAACCTTTAATTCCTTCTCAGCGCTATTGATAATATTCTGAGCCATAAATCCTGTAAGCTGCCTACAGATACTGAATGCCACACCAGGTGGAAGAAGTTACTGACATGATCACCAGAGTGCAGGCTTGACTTAAGCTGCGACATTCCAAGAAGTGGCTTCAAGGAAAAAGGAACAAACTGACCCTAAAACTGAACATTCACTGTACTTGAAACAATCAGAATGATACTGATCAAACCACTGCATGACCAATTTCAAGATGACTGTCTGAGCTGACTGTGCTGTTTCTGCATGTAGCCCCTCTCTATAAAAGCTCTTACCTACTGATTTCAGGGAAGTCAGCCTTTGGATCAGAAATTCCTTCGCCCCCTGCCCCTATTGCTGGCATCTTAAAAAAAGCAAAAATTCTTTTCCACCAACTTCTCCACCTTTTTGGCTTTTGAGCAGTGAGCAGACAGACCCTACTTTCCATTACTATAACTAATGAACTTCAAAAATACTAAATACTGAATAAATGTTCAAACTTAAAGTAATCCTCAACCAGTCACAAAATTAAAACTGTCACCCACCATATTAATTTTTGTTTTTATCTTAAGGCAGTTTTAAATAGGAAAGCTGTTAACTTGCATAAATTATTAATCCATGATCTGGGGAGTTTCAGCTCTTTTTAACTATTTTGAAAGAAAAAAGAAAGCAAAAACATTGAGAAAGAATAAAAATCCAGATAGTTGCTGTTAGTTCAGATAAATTATGCTTTCACCCAAAGATCTAGTAATATTCATGGGAAAGTGAAGGGTATAAACCAAGATGAAAGTTCCAGAGGTCCACTGAAGACCTGGAAAGAGATAGCCATGTTAAATCTGATTTTTAGTCTATTGTGTTCAGTCAAGAGTTTTTTTTCTTTTCTTTTCTCTTTGTTTTTAGATGACATCAGATGGACAAAGTATTGGAGCTTCAGTTTCAGTCCTTCCAATGAATATTCAGTGTTGATTTCCTTTAGGATTGCCTGGTTTGATCTCCTTGCAGGCTAAGGGACTCTCAAGAGTCTTACCCAGCACCATAACTCGAAAGCATCAATTCTTTGGTGCTCAGCCTTCTTTACGGTCCAATTCTCACAACCATATATGACTACTCTTTAGTGATTATCAGTTCAGGCATGAATATGTAGAAGATAGATGATATATTGATAGAAGTGAGTCTCCATCTCTTCATATTATCTTTCTGCATAATTACCATAGGCCCAAATGTGCTGGGCATTGAAACTACAAAAGTTAATGGGAGATTCTTCATCTATATGAATACCTAATAAACTAATGATGGGTTGGCAAATAGATTTCATTTGCTTGGTTTGATCTATTGTTAGTAGGTGCTAGGAGCTCTCCATGAAAAATCATTTAAATTACACACACAGAGGAAAAATGTCCTTTTCAGTTTTGAATATCAAATATGGGTAAAGATGAGTGAGTGTTTATACATTTGCTGTGTATTATATTTGCTGAGCTTAATCTACTAACTTTATCCAGTTATTTAAAAAATTGCTATGTGAATTAAAATTCAAAAATTATAAGAAAATTACTACAGAGATAGGGGAAGGGAAAGAATTGGTTTCAGTCTATCAGGCATTTATATTTAAGAAGAGTTAGGGAACAAAGAAGAGTTTATGCTATGAGGAAAAAAGAGATTTCACTCATTGTAATTAATAACTGCCTGCAGTCTGACATGTATCATTTTACAGGTGAAAGTAATTTTATTGTTGTTCCTAGTAAAAATGTCCAACAAATCCCTTGCAGAGGTTTCACTCACACCTAAATAAATTCTTCATGAAGATTCAGTTTCATCATGTGATTAGAATGGAATTTAATATTAACATTCCAGAATTATGTAATTAATTACATTCAGCTTCAGTTGCAATTACTAATTGATGTAAAGCCTTTAGCTTAACTCCTGCTGCTGCTGCTGCTGCTAAGTCACTCCAGTCGTGTCCGACTCTGTGCGACCCCACAGACAGAAGCCCACCAGGCTCCCCCGTCCCTGGGATTCTCCAGGCAAGAACACCGGAGTGGGTTGCCATTTCCTTCTCCAATGTGTGAAAGTGAAAAGTGAAAGTGAAGTCGCTCAGTCGTGACCGACCCTTAGGGACCCCACTGACTGCAGCCTACCAGGCTCCTCCATCCATGGGATTTTCTAGGCAAGAGTACTGGAGTGGCTTGCCATTGCCTTCTCCTAGCTTGACTCCTAGAGGTAATCAATTCACAATGCGAGTTGTGAACAAGTGGTTAGATCACATTAGTCCAGTAGTTCATGTGTGCTGGCTAATTAGACAAAATTTTGTTTTACTAAACAACTCGAGAAAATGATGCTAAGAAATTTGATAAGTAAAATTTCTCCCAAAGTTTTTTATTTTGTAGTAATCTCTTCCAACCAGTCCATTCTAAAGGAGATCAATCCTGGGTGTTCATTGGAAGGACTGATGCTGAAGCTGAAACCAATACTTTAGCCACCTCATGTGAAGAGTTGACTCACTGGAAAAGACTCTGATGCTGGGAAGGATTGGGGGCGGGAGGAGAAGAGGACAACAGAGAATGAGATGGCTGGATGGCATCACCGACTCGATGGACATGAGTTTGGGTGAACTCCGGGAGTTGGTGATGGACAGGGAGGCCTGGCGTGCTGTGATTCATGGGGTCGCAGAGAGTCGGACACGACTGAGCGACTGAACTGAACTGAGTCTCTTCCAATATGCTCAATTATATTCTGTTCAGTCATTCTGTATGGTCAAAGCACACAAGAGAACTGTTCCTGTCCTCTGTGAACATTCCCTGCTGCTAAACCAGTGCCTGCTTCACCTACACCCTACCCATAAACAACTGACCGCCCCATATACTTGACTTCTTCAGCTAGTGAATGTTCTTGTCTTTAGATCAGAATATCTTCACCAAGATAGCTTATCACAGGGGCAGTGAGAGGGCGTGCCCCTCTCCTGGTTTCTCCTGGTAACTGATGAGCCAACCTGACTTCAATTTATCCTATAGTTGGGAACTTCCCCTCCCTGCTAGGAGCAAAGACTGCTGTCATATCCTACCCATCGCTGCTATCTGTGGCACACGATGTGGTGTCACTCCAGGACCTTGCTTCAGAAATGTAAGATCCCCCCTATCCATTAAACCATTGATGTCTTCATCACTGACTTGGGTTCTCTTTGTTTGGTCTTGAGGCTGAGCAAGCACAGGGCTTGTAGGCCTGCAGGGTGCAGACCAACACCTGCTCTGTTCCTTCTCTTTCCCACTTTCCTATGAATATAAGGCAGAAAGTCCTACCTATGTGGGTCTATTTTTCCATTTCTTTCATCTCATCAGTGCCCACTGTAGTTTATAGGAATTCTATCTGTGGTATAAAGGAATTAATAAGAAAGGAAAGACACAAAAATAGTTATTTATTAGCACCCCAAGATTTCAGCCAATAATATGCTTGAGCCTTAAATATGATGATTAAATAGGATTTTTTTTTTCTTTTGTTTTTAAGCTCCTGATTTGAAACATTAGATTTTGAATTCAGGGACACATAGTATCACTGGATGCATTGCTTAAAGTACAGATTCCCAAAATTCACACAGAGCATCTGATTCAAAGACTGTGGCCTCTAAAACACAATTTTAGAAAACCTGACTTTGAAAATAAGGAAGAGATTATTTCAGGTACCAGCCATTTGTGGCCCTCATGTAACATAAAAAACCAGACAGACAAAACTGATATGATTTATGCAAATTGTGGGCTTTTATTTTCCTTATGAAGCCAAATACTCACAACAGAAAGAGGTGAAGTAGTTTCTTCAGCCTATCTAAACGATAAACATTTTGAAACAAAACTTGTGTAAATTGTTATTCTTTCCAGTCTGTTTTTAAATGTTCTCTCTAACAACAATCAAATTTCCAACATAAAATGATGGGTTAGGAAAGAAAAATTCTGAAACAGGAAGGTATAGGAAAACCTGGACCTTCATTCAGAAATTTGACCACTGTTTTCCTATAAGTAAGAGCTCATGCAAGTGATGTAAAAGTGGATAGAATAGCTAGTAGGTCTCTTAAATCTGGGCCTCTGATTCAGATCACATGAGCAGAAAAATAGAAATAACCATACTCTTCACATAAATGTAACTATAAAATCATTCTGTGTGTGAAAAAACACATAAAGGTCACTTTGCATGTATGCTAAGTTGCTTCAGTTGTGTCCAACTCTTTGTGACCCTATGGGCTGTAGCCTTCCAGGTTCCACTGTCCATGGGATTCTCCAGGTAAGAATAATGGAGGGGATTGCTAGTCCCTCCTGCAGGGTATCTTCCTGACCCAGGGATCAAACTCACAGCTCTTATATCTCCTGCATTGTCAGGTGGGTTCTTTACCACTAGTGCCACCAGGGAAGCCCAGAGGTCACTTTGGAAACTAATAATTCCATAAATCTAATCCCAAAAATGGAAGCCAAATCACAGACTTGACTACAACCAAAGTCTTCCTAAACATATATATACAACTTATTTTATACTACAAATCCTGTATTTTATAAGTACCCTTTAGTTTTACATTAATTGAAATATGCTATCTATATGTATGCATTATACATACATATTTATTTATAAACATATGTATGCATAAAGTATTATATACGTATATATATATATATACGTATATAATACTTTATGGGGCTTCCCTGGTGGCTCAGACAGTAAAGAATCTATCTACCTGCAATGCAGGAGACACAGTTGGGAAGATCCTCTGGAGGAGGGAAAGGTTACCCACTCCAGTACTCTTGCCTGGAGAATTCCATGGACAGAAGAACCTGGCAGGCTATAGACCATGGGGTTGCAAAGAGTCAGACACAACTGAGTGAGTAACACTTTCACTTTCATAATACTTAATGTAAATTTTATAAATTCCTCAATATTATCATGTAATTAATACATATATTACAGTAGTACTATATGCAACACAAAAATACATTATATACTTACTTAAATAATGTAATACTGCTGTAAGTATATGTGTCTCTGTGTATATTTCCTTTAGAACTTGTTTAGGTACAAGTGACAGAAAATCTAAATCAAATTGCCTTAAACAAAATAAAGCAATGTTTTGACTCATGTAAATGAAAAGCCAGAACTACTATTAGATACAAGCACAGCTGTATTAGGTGCTGAAATAAGTGAAAAATAATTGGATTCACTTATCAGTTGACTTGGCTTCCTTTACCTCAATCTATTTATTTTCAGGATAGTGTGGCAGTTTAACAGATGTAGATGCTGTGTTTAGCATCCTAGATTCGAAGAGTTATTACCACTGACTATTCTAGCACTGTGTGTGGGATCTGAATGGCTTAGGTAGCTTGACTTGGTTGATGAACTTAGCCTTGAACCTCACTGAGGACAGGGAAATGTCATTATTAAGATGGAATTTTTAAAGAAGGCCTTCTAAGTCAATAATAGCCTAGGATTTTCAAGGATGATTGCTAGACTTTTGGCAAGTTTAACAGAAAGAATGTCATTTTACAAATATAGAAACTTCAAAATAGAAAAATAGTTCAGGAGTGTTACCATAATTTATATTGCAGTCACTTTTAATTTAAGGGATTTGATGGTATCAAATGAATACATTAAGTAAGATATTGGCTAAATAGATCTGGAGTGCTATAGAAACGTATAGGCTGAAAAATAAATTTAAGAATCATCAGCCTAAATGTTATTCGAAGTTGGGATTAATACTGTAAGGCCTGAATATTTAGGAGAATGTTGGAGAAGGACTAACCAAGAAGGCAAAAGAACAAAGACAGAGGGATGTAATTTCAAGTGTGCTGATGTCCAACTGCTTTCTCTTCATCCCAGTATACGTTAGGAATCACTGCATGACCCCTGTTGCTGAGTGTGGCTGGGTGACTGGCTCTGCCAATAAAGTCTTGTGACCTTTGTGAACTATCACATCTGACTGACACATGGCACTCTTTAAGATTCTCTCAGTCTTTCTTTCCTTCTCCACAGCAAATAGCAATTTCATGATGGTAGCTGCTCTGTCTGGAAACATAAGTAATTCTAGTGAGCATAGTTTTCCTTCTAACCAGTAATTTGAATAAAGAATAAATGTGTGTGGATATTTATAACTATATAGCCCAGCCTATCCTGGTTGAAGGGCTTCCCTGGTGGTTTAGTAGTAAAGAATCTGCCTGCCAGTGTAGGAGATGCAGGTTCTATCCCTCAATCAGGAAGATTCGCTGGAGAAGGAAATCACAATCCACTTCAGTATTATTGCCTGGGAAATCCCATGAACAGAGGAGCCTGTCAGGCTACAGTCCATGAAGTCACAAAAGAGTTGGACATGACTTAGTGACTAAATAGCAACAACAATCCTGACTGAAACACGTACCTCAGCTACAAATAAAAACATGTATTCAAAGGAGCATGTGAAAAAGTCTATAAAAGCAAACTGAAAATCAAGGCATGTCCATAGGGTTATTTGTGGAAAGTGAAATGCTGCTAATTATCTATATAAATATTGAATTGAGGGAGATGTAGTTATTTTCTGTTGCTTTTTGTTTGCTTAATATTCTGGGTGTCTGTTAATAATTGTGGGGGTTATTAGAGAAAAACATGTTACTAATAGCAAGCAATCTTTAACCTTACATTTATTACTTATGTTGTGATCAATAAGGAAATTGCTTCTCATGTGGACAACATCAAGTTAAATAATCATGACAAAACTTTTACCAGCACTATGAGTAATCTGAGCAGAACATCCCTCTGCAATTAGCCTAAGTGGCCACTGGATGTCAGTATTATGTTATGCCTATTGATTATTTACTCAGGTTTGATTAGTACTTCCCTGGGGGTGTTTCACAATTTAGAAGTCTATCTTTTTAAAGAAAAACCTAAAAAAAAAGTCAAATTGCATTAAAAATTATTCATGTTTAGGCAGTCCAACATTTAAGGTACACCTACATACCAAGGTTTTTTGTTTTGTTTTTAAATAGGATATTGAATTTTAAAGGTTTATTTTGAAAATACACAGGACAGTTATTTTTTGCTTTGTTTAAATGCCTATTTCAATGTTTTCAAATTACCACTAGAGCCAGCAAGAAGGTTTCAAAGATTTAAAATAAAGCTATGCTTACTTTTGATTTATCTGTTACAATTACAAAATTAAGATATACTATTTTGAACTGAGTGTGTTGGAGAAGACTCTTGAGAGTCCCTTGGACTTCAAAGAGATCCAGCCAGTCCAGCTTAAAGGAGATCAGTCCTGGGTGTTCATTGGAAGGACTGATGCTAAAGCTGAAACTCCAATACTTTGGCCACCTTATGAGAAGAGTTGACTCACTGGAAAAGACTCTGATGCTGGGAGGGATTGGGGGCAGGAGGAGAAGAGGATGACAGAGAATGAGATGGCTGGATGGCATCACTGACTCAATGGATGTGAGCTTGAGTGAACTTCGGGAGTTGGTTTTGGACAGGGAGGCCTGGCGTGCTGTGATTCATGGGGTCGCAAAGAGTTGGACATGACTGAGCAACAAAACTGAACTGAACTGAACTGAAAATTGGTAAACTAATTACTCAGTGTAATTTGACATTCCAAAACTGTAGAAAAATAGTGGTACTGGCTTTAAAATATTTATTATTTTGTTTCATGAAAAAGTCTGTAGATTTTTATGAATTGATCTCAATATAAGTTTTTAAATATAATAGGCATTTATATAATGCCTATTCTCAAAAATTTGAGAATTATATAAGCTAAATGATTTGAGCAAGGTCAGAAATGGCTGGGATAGGCTAGGATATGGAGTGTATAGGTTTTGAAGTTAAGGTTAAAACTAAGAAAAACCATTCCATAGATATGCTGCAGTCAAAACTTCATGAGATTCTTATTCAACTCATGTCCCTAGACAAAAGCCCCCTGAAGCCTAAAATGTAATGCAAATTTTTATAATTTGGAAATTTAAATAAAAATATATTTTAGTTAAAAATTAATGTAGCATATCTCTTCCAGCAATGAGTTTGCCAAAATCAAATTTAATAACATAGTCATCCATAAAACTGCCTTCACTTTATAGACACTAGTGACAATTTTAGGGGTCCTCAGGGTCACCCTCATTTTAGACTAACTGAATACAAACTTGGGGTACCCACAATTATCCAGAGGTTCCATAATTTGCTGGAAAGGTACACAGAACCCATTCAAGTGACATACTTAAAACTGTAATTGTATTGTAACCAAAAGATAGAAATATTAACCAGCTGAAGGAAGAGGCTTATAAGTGCTAGGTAGTTAGAATAGGAAACAGGAGTCCAAAATGGCTGTGGCTAAAAGACAAAGAAGGGAAAACTTGCAAAAATAGAACAAAGGAAGGTCAAAGGAAGGTCCAAGGACCGGAGTGAGGACTTCAGGTAGAGCAAACAGCACTCCTGGCTAGCCCAATTTGCATAGGGCAGGCCCAAGGGGAGGGAAAAACATATAAAAAGAGGAGCCAAGGGGCTCTCTCTCTCTCTCCCACGCACTGGTGCACTCTTCTACTCTCTTTTTTTCGTGTCTTTGGGTTGGCATGCCCTCACGCTTCAAGGATGGATTCTCCTGCTATCTTCTAAATAAAATAGAGCAGTAACACTGATTTGTCTAAGAGCTATAACATGGTTTGTCCAAGACTCGAGAGCTGTGACACACCAAGGGCTTTAATGTCCATCACTCCAAATCTTTGTTGTGATGAGACAGAACCGAGGAGCATACACTCGCCCTACATAAGCAAAGTCTGAAACGGTTCTAGATGTGAAACTTCTGATTCCCTCCTGAAACTGATACATAACAATACTCAAAGGATATAGCCAACCAGAGAAACTCAACTGAGCTGCTGTGTTTGGAGGGTTTTTGAGTTTCATTGTATAGGTATGATTGGGAAGTCACTGCCAGGAGGCTAGATTTCTAGTTGGAGGTCCAGTTGATATCATGGGACTCAAAGAACACTCTAATCATCCGGTTAGTCTTTCTAACATTGTCAGCCATATCCTGGGTCATCTTGTTAAAATAAGAAATCTAGAGTCCTATCCTGAAGCACCTCATTAGAATGATGAAAGGCTTACCATGCATAACAAAGACACTCTTATCATGTGAGAATTTCAAAGATTTAGAAATATATTTGTCAGGGTTCTCTGGAGAAACAGGATAAGATGTCTTTCTAAATAGATAAATATGTGGATAGATTTTTTTTATTATTATTTTTAAGGATTTGGGTCATATAATTGTGGAGGCTTGGCAAGTCCAAATTCATAGAGTAGGCCATCAAGCTGAAGATTAAGACCAACCTGTTCCATAAGGGCATGGGTGCAGAGAATAGCTATTGCTAAAGCCTCCTTCCATCCCAGGGAGATCTCCTGGGTTATCTTTTGTATCGCAGATTTTAAGAATTGGTTGGCTCTTTCTACTTTCCCTGAAGACTGAGGCCTCCAGGCAATGGAGGTAATAAGTAGTACCCGATGCCTTAGAGACCCCTTGGGTGGCCTTAGAAGTAAATTATGTCCCATTGTCACTTTGTAATGACTTGGGCAGGTCAAATCTTGGAATGATTTTGTGGAGCAGTTTTTTTTTTTTTTTTTTTTAGTACCCCCTCAGCTTTCTCAGTCCAGGTAGGAAAGCCTTCAATCCATCCTGTAAATGTACCTATCATGACTAGTAGGTATTTATACCCTTGAGGAACTTGCATCTGGGTGAAGTCCAACTGCCATTGGATGGGCTGGACCAGCTGGGGTCTTCGAGATCCTTGTTTAATTGGCAAGTAGGACAATAGGAGAACACTTGCCTTATAGTCATTTGGAGGCCTGTTACTCTGAAGAAACTTTCTAGTAATCTTTGAAGAGCCTTCTCCCCTAAATCAGTGGTGGCATGTAAGGAGTTAGCCAACCTCCATTGGAAATTCCCAGGCAGAAAAAAGGAGTTCCTGTTTTTAGAACCACCCCATAAGATCTTCTTAAAAGCCCTCACTCTTAGCTTTAAGAGTCTCATACTCAGTATATGAAGGAGTTTCTGGAAAATTAGTCTGTGGAACTACAGTTGCAACCCCTTTTAGGTCTTTGCTCTGTAATGCTGCTCTCTTAGCTTCCTGATTGGCTGCTTCATTCCCTTGTGTCACTTTGATGCTCCCTTTTTGGTGTCCTTTACAATAGGAGACTGAAACCTCAGGGGGCAGATGAACTGCCTCCAAGAACCTAAGGATTTACTCACATTTGATTGGGGACCCTCGGGTGGTGAAGTGGCTTCTTTCTTTCCAAACAGCAGCATGTGCATGTAGCACCAGAAAGGCATACTTGGAGTTAGTGTAAATGGCTACTATTTTTCCTTTTCCCAGCTCTAATGCTCAAGTCAGGGCTATGAGCTCAGCTAATTGGGCTGAAGTATCAAGTGGCAAGACCTGGGTTCAACCCTGGGTTGGGAAGATCCCCTGGAGAAGGGAAATTCTACCCACTCCAATATTCTGGCCTGGAGAATTTCATGGACTGTATAGTCCATGGGTCACAAAGAGTTGGACATGACAGAGCAACTTTCCGTTTCCCCAGGTGGCAATGGTTTAGCCTCTAAGGTCTCAAAATTGGAAACTACTGCCAACCCAGCTCTTCTTTTTCCATCCATGACAAAGCTGCTTCCATCAGTGTACCAAATTTCCACAGGATTGGTCAGAGGATCTTCTGACAATCCCTCTATGGGGTTTGTCCAGTGGTCCAAATTTCCTAGGCAAGAGTGAAAGGGGAGAGAACACTCTGGGGTAGGCAGGAGGGGAACTGGGTTAAGAACCTCAGAAGGGGATATAGTCAGGCCTGGATTTTCCATCAGCACTACTTGATATCTGAGGATCCTTAGATTGAGACATCCATAAATATCCTCTCCCATTCAGGAGTTGTTTCACTTGGTGGCTGGTAAAAAGTTAGTTTGCCCCTAAAAGAGAGTTTTAAAGCATCTTCTATCTGGACTGCAATAGCTGCAAGATTTCAAAGGCAGAGACGGGTCTCTTGCCAATAAGGGAGTAGGACACTCAGGGACCACCAGAAACTGGTGGGAAACTATTTATCCATCCCAGCAACAAAGAAGTGCTTGGGTGAATCTTTTTGTAATTGTTTTTCTGTAGCACCCAAAATGGTACAGATTTGGGAAGAAAAGGCTCCGGAGTAGGAAGTCAGGGCATAATAGGTAGTCCCCGTGTCAACCAAGGAATACTCAGACCTACCTGCCACATCCAGTTGCACCCTTGGCTATAGCCCTGTGATGGTTATCTGTGACAGGTGGGCTGGCTGGAGCAGGCTGCTTTAGTCCTGTTGAACCATTGTGAGGGAAGGCTTGGCCCTTGACCTTGAGGCTCTTGGGTCCCCAGGGCAGCTGCTGCTGCTGCTGTGTCACTTCAGTCGTGTTCGACTCTGTGTGACCCCATAGACAGAAGCCCACCAGGGTCCCCCGTCCCTGGGATTCTCCAGGCAAGAACACTGGAGTGGGTTGCCATTTCCTTCTCCTCCCCAGGGCAGAGTGCCACCCAATTTCCCATTTGATGGCATTTATAGCAAGCTGCTTTGGGAGACTTGACATGATTTGGACACTCTTTTGCCCAATATCCTGCCTGTCTACAGAATAGACATTTGCCTCGTGTCTTGTCCTTCAAAGACGCAGAGTTTGCCATAGGGCTTCGCTGGAGGGTGACCAGCATCAAGGCATGCCTTGTCTCTTTCCTTCTCTGCCTTTCCTGGGCATTGGCCTCCCTCTCCTTTTCTCTGTTTTAAAAGGACCATCTCATCTAAAAAGGCAGTGGGATCCTGCTGCTGTAGCTGTTGTAACTTTATCCTGATGCACATTGGGACAGGAATTTGTCCTTGAAAATCACATGTTCCTATAAGAGTCCAAGTCTAGACTGGTAAACTTTTAGAGGGCCTCTTTTATCTCTGGGATTCTCGTTGGACTCCTGAGTTATTGCCAAGACCGAGCACTGTCCCACAACTAATTGGCTTCTTTCTGTTTCCATGGGTGGACTTCCTTAGCAGTGACTCTTTCTGAAGCTTATCCTACCCAGTAACTGTTGCAACCTAAGTACTGGGCGCCCCTGGGTCAAGATGCAGATCCCTAAGCAAGTTGAGGCATGACAACATCCTGGAGATTGAATCCCCAGGCAGGTCGAGGCATGTTGGCATCCAAGAATTGGGTCCCTGGTCAGGATGAGGCATGTCTACCTCCTGGGACCCTGGACTGGTGGATCCCTGAGCAGGTTGAAGCATGACAACCTCCCAAGGACAAGATTTATAGGCAGGTCTAGGCTGGCTGACCTCTTGAGAACCCCGGACTGGTGGATCCCCAAGCAGGAGAGGCGTGACAACCTCCCAGAGACCAGATATCTAGGCAGGTCGATGCATGTCGAACTCCTGGCACCCTGGGCTGATGGACCCCTGAGCAGGCTGAGGCATGGTAACCTTCCAGGGACTAGGTCCCTAGGCTGTTGAGGCAGGTAGACCTCCTGGGACTCCAGGCTGGAGTTGGGTGTCCCCAAGGTCTCTGGCATAACTACTGCTGGGTAGGATTAAGGGGGTGTAATATTAACTCATTGCTAGTTTGTACACCATGGATAAGAATAGATACCATGATGTAAAGCAAGCCAAGCCTGTGCCCAGAACCTGGCAAAACAGCCATATCCTTTATTGCTCTGAGGAAATGTAAGTCACTGATTTCCTCCTCTAGTCCTCCATAAGGGCAGTTTAGGGTAAAAATGTTTCCAAAGGTAAACATTTCATTGTCAAAGACCCACTATAGGTAATAACAGAAGTAATTACAAAGGAGTCAGTTATCTGGTCCTGTTAGAGGTTTCAAGAGTATTTTAATAATAAGCTGGGTGGAGTGATGTTGCCTACAAGGGGGCAGGGTCTGGTTGTAGGAGTTAATAATTGACTTAACTAGAACTGTACATGGAACGACAGACTGGTTCAAAATTGGGAAAGAAGTATGCCAAGGCTGTATATTGTCACCCTGATCATTTAACTTATATGCAAAGGACATCATGCGAAATGCCAGCCTGGATGAAGCAAAAGCTGGAATCAAGATTGCTGGCAGAAATATCAATAACCATAGATATGCAGATGACACCATATTTACGGTAGAAAGTGAAGAATTAAAGAGCCTCTTGATGAAAGTGAAAGAGGAGAGTGAAAAAGTTGGCTTAAAACTCAACATTCAGAAAATTAAGATCATGGTATCTGGTTCCATCACTTCATGACAAATGGATGGGGAAACAATGGAAACAGTGACAGACTTTATTTTCTTGGAGTTCAAAACCACTGAAGATGGTGATTATAGACGTGAAATTAAAAGACGCTTGGAAGAAAAGCTATGACCAACCTAGACAGTATATAAAAAGCAGAGACATTACTTTGCCAACAAAGATCTGTGTAGTCAAAGCTATAGTTTTTCCAGTAGTCATGTACAGGTGTGAGAGTTGGACTATAAAGAAAGCTGAGCACTGAAGAATTGATGCTTTTGAACTGTGGTGTTGAAGAAGACTCTTGAGAGTCTGTTGGACTGCAAGGAGATCCAACCAGTCCATCCTAAAGGAAATCAGTCCTGAATATTCATCGGAAGGACTGATGCTGAAGCTGAAACTCCAATACTTTGGCCACCTGATGTGAAGAACTGACTCATTGGAAAAGACCCTGATGCTGGGAAAGATTGAAGGCAGGAGGAGAAAGGTATGACAGAGGATGAGATGGTTGGATGACATCACCTTCTCGATGTACATGAGTTTGAGTAATCTCTGGGAGTTGGTGATGGAGAGGGAAACCTGGTGTGCCGCAGTCCGTGGGGTCGCAGAGTCAGATGTGAGTGAGTGACTGAACTAAGAACAGATTGATAAGAGTCCACAGAACAGATGTTCCATAAAAGTGGAGTGGAGATTTGATCTGGGGGTGTATTTGTAGCTTTAGGAGAAGGGTGGTAAGGTTTTGGGCCCAAATGGCCTGAAGGACTAACTACCAGTGCAAACATTGTCCCTGGAAGCCCAATTGCCTTTGAAGGGATGCCAACAGCAGATGGAATTCTAGCTGGCATTTGTGTGTGTGCCTGTCACCTGCCCCAGCAGGTTCACAGAGAGGTGTTTTTGACACACATGTTGTAGGAAACATGGAAGATGAAGGTTTGAATACCTGGATGGATTGGATATTATACAGTATTTTCTTCCCAAGGGCCAGCTATTTTCTGGTTGTCCTGCCAGAAGACAGGCAGGACAACCAGAAACATTGTTTCCACAATGTATATGCAACATTGTGGGCCCAGATTCAGTTCAGTTCAGTTCATTTCAGTTCAGCCGCTCAGTCGTGTCCGACTCTCCGTGACCCCATGAATCACAGCACCCAGGCCTCCCTGTCCATCACCAACTCTCGGAGTTCACTCAAAGCATGAAACAGGACAGAAAGGGCAGGGTGCAACTTTTGAAAGAATGACACAGCCCAAGGGCATTACATAAACCCATTGAAATCAAATGGGTATAAGATGGCAGGCAAGTCAAATTCAAATAAACCTAGATCCTTAATCTGCAAACTAAATGACACACCCAGAGGCTCCAAGACAGTTCCAAGGCACTATCAAAAGACTAAGGATTGGGTGGTTCCCCAATTGTTGGAACAATCTTTCCACTCATTAGCATATGAAACTATGGAGGCCATAAAAAAGTAACCACACCACATTTGATGGCCTCTGAACTCTCCCTCTGCGATGGCCCAAACTCTGTGGAGTGTGCTTCTCTCTGAATCCAAACAAATCTACCTCTTACCTATTGCTGTGTCTCTCACTGAATTTTTTTTTTGCAATGAGACACCAAGAACCTGTGCTTCATTAGGTCCTGAAACCAGGCAGTGCGAGTTTTGGCTGGGCTCAAGTCCCAGTCGAACACGACTGAGTGACTAAGCATAGCAGAGTCTCTGCCAGATGGGTCTGAGTCCCAATCTTAGGTAAACAGTTTCAAACAGAATTTTCAGAAATGGAAAGATGATGACTTGCCCAATACTTTGTAAGCAGTGGCATGGATGGAGAGAGGAGCTGAAGGACAGGAGGAAAAAGCAGTGGGAAAAACGTGCCAAGGAACCCCTTTGCTGGAAAAATTGCTAAATGCCTGACCTGTGCCCACAATGTTCATTGGCCTGATCTTTAGCACAAACAAGATTAAAGGCAGAAGAACTCTTACCTGCTTGGGCAATAGCTACTAGGGTGCAGCAGATAGTGTAGCCTTTGGGACACACTGGGGAGTAGCCTCTGCCAGTTCAGTTCAGTCGCTCAGTCGTGTCCGACTCTCCGCGACCCCATGAATCACATCACACCAGGCCTCCCTGTCCATCACCAACTCCCGGAGTACACTCAAACTCATGTCCACAGAGTAGGTGATGCCATCCAGCCATCTCTTTCTCCGTCGTCCCCTTCTCCTCCCCCGCCCAAACTTTCCCAGCATCAGAGTCTTTTCCAGTGAGTCAACTCGTCGCATGAGGTGTCCAAAGTATTGCAGTTTCAGCTTTAGCATCAGTCCCTCCAATGAACATCCAGGATTGACCTCCTTTAGAATGGACTGGTTGGATCTCCTTGCAGTATAAGGGACTCTCAAGAGTCTTCTCCAACACCACAGTTCAAAAGCATCGATTCTTCGGCGATCAGCTTTCTTCACAGTCTAACTCTCACATCCATACATGACCACGGGAAAAACCATAGCCTTGACTAGACGGACCTTGGTTGGCAAAGTAATGTCTCTGCTTTTTAATATACTATCAAGGTTGGTCATAACTTTCCTTCCAAGGAGCAAGCGTCTTTTAATTTCATGGCTGCAATCAGCATCTGCAGTGATTTTGGAGCCTAAAAAAATAAAGTCTGACACTGTTTCCACTGTTTTTCCATCTGTTTCCCATGAAGTGATGGGACCAGATGCCATGATCTTTGCTTTCTGAATGTTGAGCTTCAAGCCAACCTTTTCACTCTCCTCTTTCACTTTCATCAAGAGGCTTTTGAGTTCCTCTTCACTTTCTGCCTTAAGGGTAGTGTCATCTGCATATCTGAGGTTATTGATATTTCTCCCAGCAATCTTGATTCCAGCTTGTGCTTCTTCCAGCCCAGCGTTCCTCATGATGTACTCTGCATAGAAGTTAAATAAGCAAGGTGACAATATACAACCTTGACGTACACCTTTTCCTATTTGGAACCAGTCTGTTGTTCCATGTCCAGTTCTAACTGTTGCTTCCTGACCTGCATACAGGTTTCTCAAGAGGCAGGTCAGGTGGTCTGGGATTCCCATCTCTTTCAGAATGTTCCACAGTTTATTATGATCAACACAGTCAAAGGCTTTGGCATAGTCAATGAAGCAGAAATAGATGTTTTTCTGGAACTCTCTTGCTTTCTCCATGATCCAGCGGATGTTGGCAATTTGATCTCTGGTGCCTCTGCCTTTTCTAAACCCTGCTTGAACATCTGGGAGTTCACGGTTCACATATTGCTGAAGCCTGGCTTGGAGAATTTTGAGCATGACTTTACTAGCGTGTGAGATGAGTGCAATTGTGCGGTAGTTTGAGCATTCTTTGGCATTGCCTTTCTTTGGGATTGGAATGAAGACTGACCTCTTCCAGTCCTGTAGCCACTGCTGAGTTTTCCAAATCTGCTGGCATATTGAGTGCAGCACTTTCACAGCATCATTTTTCAAGACTGGAAATAGCTCAACTGGAATTCCATCACCTCCACTAGCTTTGTTTGTAGTGATGCTTTCTAAGGCCCACTTGACTTCACATTCCAAGATGTCTGGCTCTAGGTCAGTGATCACGTTATCGTGACTATCTTGGTCGTGAAGATTTTTTTTGTACAGATCTTCTGTGTATTCCTGCCACCTCTTCTTAATATCTTCTGCTTCTGTTAGGACTATACCATTTCTGTCCTTTATCGAGCCCATCTTTGCATGAAATGTTCTCTTGGAATCTCTAATTTTCTTGAAGCCAGAGTCTCTGCCAGAGTCCCTCAGTTGCACCCACTGCTGCTCCGCTGTTCACAGGGGGTTCAAGGAAACAAGAAACAAGAGATTGTAAAGAAATTAAGATTTTATTAGCCAGATGTCCTTCCAGCCATAGGTGTGAGGACCTCCTACCTTAACTGGAAAGTCTTCTGGGATCTGAGACAGCTGTGTGAGCTTTCTGCCAGTTTTATTTTTGCTGCCCAGTTTCCAGCACTCTGGGCTTCTTGTCACTTCTACTGTGCTGGGCTTCTGTTCGGCTTCCACAGCGTGAGCTTTCACCGAGTTGGGCTTCTGCTGTGGTTGGCCCCGCCTTGTAGGGGCCAAGCCAAGGTTGCTTCAACCAGGTTACATGCGGGTCACGGCAACAGAGTGTGTAATTTCCTCAGTTCTGTCTTGCTGCAGCAAAGATTTGAAATGGCGGACTGGTGTTAAAGCTTGGTAAAAACTCAGTTTTATTTGGCAAGCAAAGGATAGTACACCCTCAAAGCATAATCAGTCTCAGTTTCCTCTTTTTATACATTTTGTCTCCTTCTCCCTGAGCCTGCCCTATGCAAATTGGCTAGCCAAGAAGGGGGTGTGTTTCACCTGAAGTTCTCACTCTGGTCCACAGATTTCCTTTGTTCTATTTTCACGGGCTTTTCCCTTTCTTTGTCTTTTAGCCACCACAATTTTGGACTCCTTTTTCCTATTCTAACTACCTAACAAGTTTATTTTGATATTTAAATTGTGGGAAAGCTAGCCTTGGAGTCAATGAGAACTAACCACTAAGTCAGTCAAAGTGATGAATTGGCTGGGCCATGGCCAAATATTCTCTGTATGTGTAGAGCAAGACAGAGACACATTTCTAAATTTTGCTGTCCTAGGCATTGGATGTGATTAGAAGTCATTTGAGAAAAATAAGATTGAAGGTATTAGCAAAATATTTGATATTTTTCACAAAACTAGTTAAATAATAGACATTTTTCTGACATTTCTTTTATACTAGGAAGATATCACTTATACTTTAAACAAGTTTGAAGTCTGTTCATTTTAGACATCCTTATAAGTCAGTGAGTTCAACTCAAGATTTATACAATTATCAGTGTCCTTTAAGGCATAAAATAAATCAGTCAATTCAGTAATCATACTATCAGAGTAGTCAAAGAAGAGTGGTAATGATGTTTGGGAATTAACCACAAAGAGATGTTTAAAATGCTTTGTAACTGTAGATGATCTGTGAATTTTTCACTGTTTTTTTTTCCCTAATATTTAAGCTTTTTTCTTTGTTTTTATTTTCTGAGTTCAGTCGTAAGCAGAAAACAAACAAACAAAAAAAAAAAATAAAATAAAATAAACACTTTAATATTATTTGGCTAGTGTGGTGACATTCAACAGCTTCATTAAAATTTCAGTTGGTAGACATTACAGACCACTTCTATTATATGCACTGGTGCGCATGAAGTTGCTTCAATTGTATCCGGCTCTTTGCAACCCTATGGACTGTATAGCCCACCAGATTCTTCTGTCCATGGGATTCTTCAGGCAAGAATACTGTAGTGGGTTGCCATGCTCTCCTCCAGGGGCATGAACCAAACCTGTGTTTCTTATGTCTCTTGCATTAGAAAGTGAGTTCTTTACCACTATTGCCACCTGGGAAACCCTGTACTAGCATACAGAAGCTAACAATTTTAAAACTACATTTCTAAAACTATCTTGCAAGCCTAGGAATATGACATAGATCCTTCTTAAGAGTTTGATTTAGAGCCAACTCACATGAAGAGAGACAGAGAAAGTATAGTGCATCCATTTTGTGGGTACAGTCATAGCCAAGATGGATGGTTCTAGAACAAGTGACTGGTAGAAGCGCCTTTCATGGTTTCTTGACTTTGAGACTTGTGTGTTTGGGAAGGCACTAC
Source organism: Moschus berezovskii (assembly GCF_049115385.1). Taxonomy (NCBI): domain Eukaryota; kingdom Metazoa; phylum Chordata; class Mammalia; order Artiodactyla; family Moschidae; genus Moschus; species Moschus berezovskii. The sequence continues at coordinate 28,591,958 of NC_142475.1, forward strand.
AGATTCTGGCAGATTGTGAAGTACTGTATTCAGGAGAGACCCAGGTCACTTCTATTATTCTATCCATTTTATACCCAGATAAAATGTGAAAGGTGAGGTATTAGTAAGAAAAAGAGAACAGCTATGTGAGGTGTTAGCCTCTTCACTAATTTATATCAATTTCTTACATGCACACACACAAATGGATGGAGTTATAGATTAGAAGAAAGGAAACATCTCAGTAGTTTCCATAAACCAAACCTATACACCACAAGAATAACAGAATATCTCACAAAATAGTGAAGTTTTCCTCTGTTTTTTTTTTTTTTAATGTAGTAGTTTGCTCTCTTAACCAGCCTCTAGGTTTATTATTTTCTGCTATGCTGCACAAGCAGATAATTATTTTTGTTCCTATTTGAATATGGAGTAGTATAATAATAATTTGCTTACAAAAAAAAAGCAGCAAAATAGCTGACTATGACTTTGAGTAAGCAAATGCTAAATAACTAAAATTGACTCAATATATACTTAGTAAAATTTTTTCTGTTTTTTATTCTTTTTAAAAAACATCTCTACAAGTGAAATTATGGTGCTTTCTAAGAGTTAACGTTTATGCTAAAATGTCCTCAGTCCCCAAAAGGGAAACTGAGATATATTCATCTAACTTCAAAGGGATTATTAATTCAATTGTAAACAGTAAAATTGTATTATTTAATTAGAAAGTTGAGGAAGGAATAGAATTCAACTTATCCCAACATAGAAAATTTGGCTTAAAAGGGAAATTTTGACTTGAAAACAGAAATTAGAACTTCGTACAATTCGCAAATATACCATGACTAAATGCATAGAATAATAGCAAGATCCAAATGTTACCAAATGACTGAGAATTACTATTTAAAGACATTTTAGGAGTACTCATAGGAAATAGCTATAAGACCCCCCCTTTTTAAAAATTAAACGTCTAACAGCTTTACAGATATATGAACATTTGAAAGAAAGCATAATAAATAAAGCAATAAATAAAATGATCTACCATGAGCTAATACATGTGTGTTATTGTTTCAAAGATAACATCTCTAGAGTAGAAAAGAACATTTATGCTCTGGCTACTATTTTCCCAGTCTTCTCTTTCATCACTCATCATGTTCTGTACACTGTGTGTTCTGATCTAAATGTGATTCCTTAAATAGATCAGGACATCGACTAGTCGTACTTGCTTTTTCTGCTTAGAATAAAATCCAGCCCTTTCAACCACCTGATTGACTCACCCTGTCTTTTAAGACTCAGCTGTATCCAAAAATCTTTTTGGAGGCCTTCCCAGAAAACATTTTAGATCATTCCCTGAGTTCCTCATGGTCAGGAGTTAGGGACACCTTCTCTGTTTGTCACATGGCTGGTGACCTTCTATCACAGTATTTGCATGGCATTCTAATATTCAGCTTAACATTCATTAAATGTGTTAGAAAAAATGAAATATGATCATTTTGTACTCAAATGATCACCTCTCTGAAGCCCATTTGCTTGAAGTAGGCAGACTTCCAGTGCTAAATTGCCCCTGGGATAGGTTATGATTCTTCCCTAAAGATGAAGTTGGTTGAAAGTGCTTTAATTCTTGACTTTTTTTGTGTGTGTGTCTAAAACCTTCACTTTTCTAGTTGGAATTCTGGTTAGGATTGAAGATAAGTGGTGTGGAGGAGACCAGTGGAGGAAGTTTTTGAGAACTGGAAGGAGGTTGAAAGTCATCAATATGAAAAGAAACAGCAGCACTCATAAAAAGTAGCAGTATATAAAAAGGGCTTCCTTGGTGGCTCAGATGGTAAAGAATCCACCTGTAATGCAGGAGACCTGGGTTTGATCCCTGGGTTGGGAAGATCTAGTTGGGAAGATCTCCTAGGGAAGGAAATGGCTATTCACTCCAGTATTCTTGCCTGGAGAAGCCTAAGGACAGAGGAGTGTAGTGGGCTACAGTCCCTGGGGTTGTAAGAATCAGACATGACTGAGTGACTAATACACACACACACACACACACAATTTCTGAGGAAGTGATTGTGAGGTCCACTAAGGAGAGTGACTCTGTCAGGCACAGGGCCTTCCAGGCTCTCACATGTTCACCTTGCTCCATACATGCCTGAAGCAGCAGAGCCTGGCAACTTGATAGAGCCATGGTTCTGGGGCAACAGGTGTCTCACCTGGAAAAAGAGTAGTCACATAATCAGTAAGACTTCTGTCTATCATCTTCTTCCACTAACCTTGTAGAAAGAAAATGATTGTGGTAAATCACCAGTCACCTCTGTCACAGAAGAGACAGTACATTTACAGAACATCAAAAGAAAGCAAAAATATTAACAAGAATCATACCAGATAAATTCATTTATAACTCATTTTGTTTTGGAAATTATTCAAGCATATCTATACTCAGTCACTTAGTCATGTCTGACTCTTTGTGACCCCATGAACTGTAGCCCACCAGGCTCCTCTATCCATTGGATTTTCCAGGCAAGAATTCTGGAGTGGATTGCCATTTCCTTCTTCAGGGGATCTTCCCAGCCCAAGGATTGAACCTGCATCTCGTGCATTAGTAGGTGGATTCTTTTACTTCTGAGCCATCTGGAAGGAGGCTATTAATTATTTTGGCTGCTGTCCTTTTCTATGTTATGAAACCCCTGAAGGCAGGCATTCTGTTTTTTGTTGTTGTTTTCAGTAGTCATTATAATGCCTGACTCATAATGGGTGTTATATTGAATGAATAAGCATAAGGCAGAATGTCTCATATATGTTTCATACTGAAACTTCATTACAGACTTCAAAGCCCTCATTCACAACAGGTTAAATAACTTGAGAGTTTTAGAAAAATATAAGAGAAGGAGGGGCATTTCTGGTAGCTCAGGGGACACCAAAGATTCATTCATTATTTGGTTTAAATTTCTGTGGACAGGGAGCTTGTTTCTGTTGTATCTTGATGGGAAGCAAAGGAGCATGAGTTTGTTTATGAAGGTGAATAAAACAAATACCTAAGCCTCAGTAAACATGCTGTATTGTATAAACCCTCTTACAGTCACTACTATTGACACTATTGATATAATATTTATATTGTATGATTGTTGTTCAGGGGTTGATTATGACACTAAATTAGGGAAGCCAAACTGACCCAAACTTAGTTGGCAAATAAGTTGCAGCAGAAAAAATAAATTAAAGAAACAGCAACAATAAAACAACAAAAAGCATATGAATTTTCTGCAACATCTGGAGTGTTATTTTCCTTATTCAAGCTAGGCAAATGAATTGTTTTGCTGAAATACTTTCACACTCCGCCTGGACAACAATGGGATCTGGTCAGAGGATGCTATAAAAATGGCCTTTCTGTTGAGTCAGATGGGCAAGCTTTAATGGCACTGGTCCAATTTCTCTTCTGAGGTTCTTTGTCAATCTTAGTTTTCTAGGAATTAAAAACCTCTTTATAAGAATTAATTCCAAATTAAGAAGTAAATCTTGAACTGCAATACCTTTAGGTTATTTTGCAAAATAAAGTGATTTTAAATGTAATTTTCCCGTGTACTTGAACATTTCCAAAATTATTTCATTGCAAATAAAAGAAGTAAATTTTTTCTTTGCATATTAGTGAAACAAGGGGCAGAATAGTGACTCAGGGGACAGACAGTAAGAGCCGAGAAGCATATACATGCTTACAAAACACAAAGAATTAGGGCTCATAGTGATTTATATTTTACCTACTTTAAACTCAAATGACCAATAACATGCTGCTCACCTAATTATTTTTTTAGACTAAAGTCTTTATATTTGCAATAAATGTGGACTGGTTTATGTAAGTAAGTTAGATGGCAGGAAAAAAACATTACTACTATACAAAATTAAATGCTCATCAGAAAGCAGGTCTGTGCATGAGAGTGTGTGTTTGTGTGTATGTGTAAATTCCAGGAAAAGCTTTCTTTATGCTCAACAAGGTAGTGATCTTAAAGACAAACAAGTTAACACCCGTAGAGGGATACCTGTGGGTATCCAAGGTACAGACTTTTGAAAAATTAAATTCCCTCTGAAATACACAAGCCTTTAAGATAAAATCACTTTATGCTGAATATAAAGAAGTTTGAGGTTCAAAACTCTTTCAACTTTTCTAAATTTTTATGAAGTCTAAACATCTAAGGAAAATTATTTCCTTTATGTTTTTATTAGAGTAACTTCAAATTCTCTTATATTAAATACAAAAATATAAAATAGATACCATTCTCCAAATGAAACCAGGGATCTAAAACACAGTTCAAAAAGATATTTTACAATCATAATGTGGCAAAGAGCCTAGACTGAAACTTTAAACATCAGCATGGTGTACTTTGTTGCGAGGACAAGAGAGGTTATAGGCTCTGGGTTCTTTCTTTGAAAGAATTTTCCAGGTGAGAGAACTGTATTTTCCAGCATCTGATCACCTTCTTTATCCTTTTATACTCCTTGGCTTATTTCATAAATATACCTGTGGTCCATCTAAGAAATTCAGTAGCCACAAACCGCTAATCATCTTGTAAAAATGGTTGTTGACTCCTGATCCAAAAAATGATGTTACAATAAAAATATTTTATTTCTTTTTCCTGTAAAGTGTGGATTTAAGGAAATAAATATGCAAAATATTATAATAATAGAAACATTAGGTTGGCTCTAAATCTCTAACTTTTCATGTTTATCTTTTTTTTTTTTTTTTACTTTGTTAGAATAAGCACAATTTAAAGTCATCTGTTCATGTATGGCTGGATGGCATCACCGACTCAATGCATATGAGTTTGGGTGGACTCCCGGAGTAGGTAATGGACAGGGAGGCCTGGCGTGCTATGATTCATGGGGTCTCAAAGAGTCGGACACAACTGAGTGACTGAATTGAACTCAAATGAACTGACCTGAACTGATTCATGTATGTGTTCACTAATTCAGTTGTAAATATTGAAACTCACTATGTGCCAAGTATTCTGAATTAGACACTAATACCGTCTAGTCAAGGCTATGATTTTTCCCGTGGTCATGTATGGATGTGAGAGTTGGACTGTGGAGAAAGCTAATCGCTGAAGAATTGATGCTTTTGAACTGTGGTGCTAGAGAAGACTCTTGAGAGTCCCTTGGACTGCAAGGAGATCCAACCAGTCCATTCTAAAGGAAATCAATCCTGGGTGTTCATTGGAAGGACTGATGCTAAAGCTGAAACTCCAATACTTTGGCCACCTCATGAGAAAAGTTGACTCACTGGAAAAGACTCTGATGCTGGGAGGGATAGGGGTGGGAGGAGACGGGGACGACAGAGAATGAGATGGCTGGATGGCATCACCAACTCGATAGACATGAGTTTGAGTGAACTCCAGGAGCTGGTGATGGATAGGGAGGCCTGGCGTGTTGTGACTCATGGGGTCGCAAAGAGTCGGACACGACTGAGAGACTGAATTGAACTGAACTGAACTGAAGGCAAAACACTCTTCCGAAAAGAAAGTGCATTCTGGTGAAGAACGATGAATCAAGGAGGCCAAGAAGAATATAACACCGACACATGTGTTCACCATGTATTTTGATACATGATGAGAAAAGCATGGATACTGAAGATTAGAAGATAGAATTTAAAATAAGAGACACTGAAACCATTTTCACACACATTGTTACAGATATTCAAGCTTCTTTGCTCTCCCTAATTGAAATTCAAGACCATTGACTCTCAGTTCAGTTCAGTTCAGTTCAGTCGCTCAGTTGTGTCCGACTCTCCGCGACCCCATGAATCACAGCACGCCAAGCCTCCCTGTCCATCACCAACTCCCGGAGTTCACTCAGACTCAAGTCCACAGAGTCGGTGATGCCATCCAGCCATCTCATCCTCGGTGGTCCCCTTCTCCTCCCGCCCCCAATCCCTCCCAGCATCAGAGTCTTTTCCAGTGAGTCAACTCGTCGCATGAGGTGGCCAAAGTATTGAAGTCTCAGCTTTAGCATCAGTCCTTCCAATGAACACCCAGGATCGATCTCCCTTAGAATGGACTGGTTGGATCTCCTTGCGGTACAAGGGACTCTCAAGAGTCTTCTCCAGCACCACAGTTCAAAAGCATCAATTCTTCGGCGATCAGCTTTCTTCACAGTCCAACTCTCACATCCATACATGACCACGGGAAAAACCATACCCTTGACTACATGGACCTTTGTTGGCAAAGTAATGTCTCTGCTTTTTAATATATTATCAAGGTTGGTCATAACTTTCCTTCCAAGGAGTAAGCGTCTTTTAATTTCATGGCTGCAATCAGCATCTGCAGTGATTTTGGAGCCCAAAAAAATAAAGTCTGACACTGTTTCCACGGTTTTTCCATTTATTTCCCATGAAGTGATGGGACCAGATGCCATGATCTTTGTTTTCTGAACGTTGAGCTTCAAGCCAACCTTTTCACTCTCCTCTTTCACTTTCATTGACTATAGAGCAGGAATATTTTGCATACACAGGTTTTGTTCATTTTGCCACTGAACTGAACTTGCCAGTCATCCACAATGTTGGCTTCATGAAAGGAAGCTATGAGGGTTCTGTATATTATATCCTAAATAAAATCATTTTCAAATTTTTATTTTCTCAAGTCAGTTGAGAACCAGTATCTATGAACTATTTCACAAGTTACAGATTATTTGGGGTTTGAGTTCAACCATTTTAAAAACTACATTAAATTTAAGAAAATTTACTCAGTTAAGCTGCCCATTGACATGCTTTTGCCTTTCAAGAGAAGGTGAATTTTAGCACATTTAATACTTTCTGGCATCATTAAGATATAAAAACTCTTCTGATAGAAGTGTTCACATTTTTTTCTTAATTATCGACCTTACCTTAGTATATATTCTTGAATTTCATGCAGAGCAATAAATAAAATGATTCTTTCTTGGAACCAATTGAGAAACATTCAGAAGACACTGTACCTATACTACGTATTAAACTGTTCATCTTATCACTAAAAAAACAATAAGTAGTTAATCAGCTTACATTTATATAAGATAACAAACTATTCCTAAATTTTAATGGCTTACAGTAATCCAGGCCTATACCCCAACCAATAATGCTGAAGAAGCCAAAGTTGAACGGTTCTATGAAGACCTACAAGACCTTTTAGAACTAACACCCAAAAAAGATGTCCTTTTCATTATAGGGGACTGGAATGCAAAAGTAGGAAGTCAAGAAACACCTGGAATAACAGGCAAATTTGGCCTTGGAGCACGGAATGAAGCAGGGCAAAGGGTAATAGAGTTTTGTCAAGAGAAAACACTGGTCATAGCAAACACCCTCTTCCAACAACACAAGAGAAGACTCTACACATGGACATCACCAGATGGTCAACACCGAAATCAGATTGATTATATTCTTTGCAGCCAAAGATGGAGAAGCTGTATACAGTTAGCAAAAACAAGACCAGGAGCGGACTGTGGCTCAGATCATGAACTCCTTTTTGCGAAATTCAGACTTAAATTGAAGAAAGTAGGGAAAAGCACTAGACCATTCAGATATGACCTAAATCAAATCTCTTATGATTATACAGTGGAAGTGAGAAATAGATTTAAGGGACTAGATCTGATAGATAGAGTGCCTGATGAACTCTGGACGGAGGTTCGTGGCAATGTACAGGAGACAGGGACCAAGACCATCCTCATGGAAAACAAATGTAAAAAGGCAAAATGGATGTCTGAGGAGGACTTACAAATAGCTGTGAAAAGAAGAGAAGCGAAAAGCAAAGGAGAAAAGGAAAGATATAAGCATGTGAATGCAGAGTTCCAAAGAATAGCAAGGAGAGATAAGAAAGCCTTCCTCAGTGATCAATGCAAAGAAATAGAGGAAAACAACAGAATAGGAAAAACAAGAGATCTCTTCAAGAAAATTAGAGATTCCAAGGGAACATTTCATGCAAATAAAGGACAGAAATGGTATGGACCTAACAGAAGCAGGAGATATTAAGAAGAGGTGGCAAGAATACACAGAAGAACTGTACAAAAAAGATCTTCACGACCAAGATAGTCATGATGGTGTGATCACTGACCTAGAGCCAGACATCTTGGAATGTGAAGTCAAGTGGGCCTTAGAGAGCATCACTACGAACAAAGCTAGTGGAGGTGATGGAATTCCAGTTGAGCTATTTCAAATCTTGAAAGATGATGCTGTGAAAGTGCTGCACTCAAATTTGCTGCCAGCAAATTTGGAAAACTCAGCAGTGGCCACAGGACTGGAAAAGGTCAGTCTTCATTCCAATCCTAAAGAAAGGCAATGCCAAATAATGCTCAAACTACCGCACAATTGCACTCATCTCACATGCTAATAAAGTCATGCTCAAAATTCTCCAAGCCAGGCTTCAGCAATATGTGAACCGTGAACTCCCAGATGTTCAAGCAGGTTTTAGAAAAGGCAGAGGCATCAGAGATCAAATTGCCAACATCCGCTGGATCATGGAGAAAGCAAGAGAGTTCCAGAAAAATTTAAATTTCTGTTTCATTGACTATGCCAAAGCCTTTGACTGTGTGGATCACAATAAACTGTGGAACATTCTGAAAGAGATGGGAATCCCAGACCACCTGACCTGCCTCTTGAGAAACCTGTATGTAGGTCATGAAGCAACAGTCAGAACTGGACATGGAACAGCAGACTGGTTCCAAATAGGAAAAGGTGTATGTCAAGGTTGTATATAGTCACCTTGCTTATTTAACTTCTATGCAGAGTACATCATGAGGAACGCTGGGCTGGAAGAAGCACAAGCTGGAATCAAGATTGCCGGGAGAAATATCAATAACCTCAGATATGCAGATGACACTACCCTTATGGCAGAAAGTGAAGAGGAACTCAAAAGCCTCTTGATGAAAGTGAAAGAGGAGAGTGAAAAGGTTGGCTTGAAGCTCAACATTCAGAAAACAAAGATCATGGCATCTGGTCCCATCACTTCATGGGAAATAGATGGGGAAACAGTGGAAACAATGTCAGACTTTATTTTTTAGGCTCCAAAATCACTGCAGATGCTGACTGCAGCCATGAAATTAAAAGACGCTTACTCCTTGGAAGGAAAGTTAGGACCAACTTAGATAGCATATTAAAAAGCAGAGACGTTACTTTGCCAACAAAGGTCCGTCTAGTCAAGGCAATGGTTTTTCCCGTGGTTTTGTAATGATGTGAGAGTCGGACTGTGAAGAAAGCTGATCGCCGAAGAATTGATACTTTTGAACTGTGGTGTTGGAGAAGACTCTTGAGAGTCCCTTGGACTACAAGGAGATCCAACCAGTCCATTCTAGAGGAGATCAATCCTGGATGTTCATTGGAAGGACTGATGTTAAAGCTGAAAGTCCAATGCTTTGGCCACCTCATAAGACGAGTTGACTCACTGGAAAAGACTCTGATGCTGGGAGGGATTGGGGGCTGGAGGAGAAGTGGACCACCGAGAATGAAATGGCTGGATGGCATCACTGTCTCTGTTGACATGAGTTTGAGTGAACTCCTGGAGTTGGTGATGAACAGGGAGGCTGGGCGTGCTGTGATTCATGGGGTCGCGGATAGTCGGACACAACTGAGCGACTGAACTGAACTGAACAGCAACAAAAAGATTTCTTTGTCACATTTTATTTTCCCTGTGACTTGACTGTGACACTGCTCCCTATCTTCTTCATTTGGGGATCTAAGACATTGGGGGCAACTCCTATCTGAGCCCCTTCACTTATCTCATGGTAGATGAAAAGAGTGTTGGCAGAAACATACTGTGGTGCTTAAGCCTCAGAAATGATTCATGTCTCTTTATACATTTCATTGTCTAAAGCTGAGATTCTCCAATTCACCATTACTAACATTTGAGATCAGATAATTGGGGGAGGGAAGGGAGGGTAGCATTTTCTTGTGCATTATTGTTTACCAATGTCTTCGATCTCATTGCACACTAGATACAAAAGCATCAAGCCCAAGCTGTAAAAAATGAAAATGTCTCCAGAAAATACCGAATGTTCCCTGGGGACAAGATATAGGTCAGGTTGTGAATCACAGGTTTAAAAAGATTCACCGAGCCAAGGCTGGGAAATGGTAGTATGGTCTAATATCATGGAGAGGTCTAGTGGAAAGGGATACAGGAGAGAGAGTTCCAAAAGGAAAAAGCTTAACAAGAGGGTATTGCATATTTTTACAATAATGCAATCCAGCAAAAGAGAGATTGCAATTGAACCATTCTGCTTGTAACTTCATGTGCCCCAATCACTTGCTGATTGTTCTAATATCACTTCTAAAGAAAATTACAATTAAAAAAAAAGTCATGCTGTACATTAATTCAGATATCTCTAAGCCAACTTTAAACCTCAGACCAAAAAAGTTCAAACTTTTATCAATATGTATTATGAAAGTTTTACAATGAGATTAAGTGATAAAATACAGATACTCCAAAAATAAAATGTCAACCATGATGAGATTCTCAGTTGAATTTTCACCATTACCAATGTCAGGAAAAATTAACTATTTATCATATATTAAAGATCCTTGAGGAGGTTAAGTTCAAAATCCTTCATGAAATTAAGTGCTAATAACTATTCCAACATAAATCAAAATATAAAGAATCTGATCATAAATTTATTAGTGTCTCCCCCAAATCCTTCTTTTTTTCCTATGCTTAATCTAATCTTGAGACATGTTGGATACCTGGCTTGATTTTGGCTGCCTTCAAAGTTTTAATGTTGTATATCAAAACAGAATCAAAGACGCTTTGAGACATAGTGTTATACTCAGGTGTGAGTATTTCCTGGGTCTGTGAAAGAGCCCAACAAATGAATAAAAAAGGACAGGCTCATACTGAAGTGATTTAGTATCATTAGTTCCTATGGCAAAACTATTCCTGGCAAAATTATATTTTGGTAACCCAGGACCTAGCATTGTCTAAGAAATTAGAGGTCTTAATGGTGTCTTGGTTAAATGGAATCAATGGGGAAAACCATTTGATTTTATCTTTGACAGAAAGCCTGTCAGTCTATGCCTGATGCTTGGAGACCAGAACTCTGGAAAGTAAATTTAAATGTGAAAAAGTGCCCATGAAGAGTATGTTTATGACACATTGTTGACTACATTGAAATAAAAATTCACCCAGGAATGCAGCCTCAACTGTAATTTTTTGAGCTATTTCTGACTTTTTAAGAAATTTAGGCTTTATTTTAACTAAGTTGTTTTTCAAAAATATTCAAAAATTCTTATTTTTTCTAGATCCCTCACTTTGGTCACCCCAGTGCTGAACTGAGGAGGAGGGAGTTCACAGTCAGGCTATAGCACTTTTTACTATAAAAGTCTATTTACTGAGGCTGCATTGCTAAAATCCAACTGCACAATTTTGTAAGTGTTCTCATGGTACAATATAATTCCCTATAAATTCTGCATGAATTGAGCCAAACCAAGTTCCTCTAAACTTTAAAGGCATAGCATTGCATGTATATTTCACGTCCTAATATCAGTCTGTGTCTCTGCCTATAAAGTCACAGGCAAGTGCACCTGAATCTAGGATTAAAACAAGTAAGAAATGAAAATGTCCCCATTATCTGTGTTCAGCCTCTATTAACAGAGTGTCACAGACTTTAGGCAGACAGAATAAAATATGTTTTATAATGATACGCTGACAAAGTCTAGATTTGCATACATGGCTATAGATTTAATAATAAAGAGACTTGTTTACATTACACTCCTGAATAAGCATACACATTAGACACAGAAATTATTAGAATCTAATGTGGCTCAGACGGTAAAGCGTCTGCTTACAATGCAAGAGACCCGGGTTCAATCCCTGGGTCAGGAAGTTCCCCTGGAGAAGGAAATGGCAACCCACTCCAGTATTCTTGCCTGGAAAATCCCATGGACAGAGGAGCCCAGTAGGCTACAGTCCATGGGGTCGCAAAGAATCGGACACGATTGAGCGACTTTACTTCACTTCACTTCAAGAGGTTTAGTAAGACAACTTCCTTAATGGAAACCTGTCTTACTGAATCTAATCCATGGTCTAGCTGCTGCTGCTAAGTCACTTCAGTCGTGTCCGACTCTGTGTGACCCCACAGACAGAAGCCCACCAGGCTCCTCCGTCCCTGGGATTCTCCAGGCAAGAACACTGGAGTGGGTTGCCATTTCCTTCTCCAGTGTGTGAAAGTGAAAAGTGAAAGTGAAGTCGCTCAGTCGTGTCCAACCCTTAGCGACCCCACGGACTGCAGCCTACCAGGCTCCTCCATCCATGGGATTTTCTAGGCAAGAGTACTGGAGAGGCTTGCCATTGCCTTCTCCTAATCCATGGCCTAGAGAGGATGAGAATGAGCCTCTGTGCTGATTGGCAGACTTGAGAGAATGAAAATAGGTAGGACTGAACTAAACACAATCAGTTTCTCATTACTTCACTCTCAGATAAGCCCATCTTCCTCTGATGCGGAAGAACAGCTGTGGGGTATGGAAACTGACCAACAGTGCACTCAAAACAAACTCCCCACATGAAAACAGAGCCAGAAAATGGAAGTTTCCCGTCCCTAATATTGCAAACATTTTATTGAATTGAAATTCTGCTGATTATGACTGCAGTTATGATAGAATTTATTTAATATTGTCCAATTTTTAGTCAGTAAGAAACATTTTGTTTAAAAATACATGGTCATATAATAAATAGAGAATAAGATTAAAACGCAGTACTGAGTTAGTTGTCTTTGGCATTAAAACATGAGCAGACTTTAAACAAATAATTTCTTGGTGTCTTTATATGATTTATTGCTCTTTAGATAAAATATATTGTGACTTGACAATATATTAAGACAACACACAGAAGGATAAATTTTTGATGCATGTTTTAGTAATTTCACAATTTTTAGATTTTCCTCTTTAGTTTAACATGGATTATTCAAGTCTCAATGGATAATATATTTCTATCTTCTTTTTTAAATCATATCTAGGGATAAGGGGGAGCCTGGTGGGCTGGCATCTCTAGGGTTGCACAGAGTCGGACACGACTGAAGTGACTTAGCAGCAGCAGCAACAGGGATAAGGGATCCTTTAGAAGATGCTGCCTTCCTTCTTTTTATCAGTAGACAGTGATTTTTTTAGGTACAGCTTACAAAGTAGATAATAATTTTGTTTCTTTGAAGACAGTGCAATACTAGGCACATTAAACAATATCATACTTTCTTATGATGGTGTTGTAGGAAGTACGCTTTTAACATAAATGGTCACACATTTATTTATTGTGTTAGTGTTAGTCACTCAGTCCTGTCCAACTCTGTGACCCACTGGGGTGTAGCCTGCCAGGCTCCTCTGACCATAGAATTCTCCAGGCAAGAATACTGGAGTGGGCTGCCATTTCCTTCTCCAGGGGATCTTTCAGACTCAGGGATCAAATTTGGGTCTCCGGCATTACAGGGAGATTCTTTAACATCTGAGTTACCAAGGAACAAGGAATAAATAAATGGAATTTAACATTTGTGTGATGTCTTTCTGGGTTCATTTCTGTCTTGTGTAACAGGATCTTGCTTCATCTTACTAGTAGAGCTAGGTACCATGTGTCATAGAAGCTTCAGTTGTGTCCCACTGTTTGCAACCCTATGGACTGTAGTCCTCCAGGCTCGTCTGTCCATGGAATTCTCCAGGAAGAATACTGGAGTGGGTTGTCATGATATCTTCCAGGGGATCTTCCTGACCAAGGAATTGAGTACAGCTACCTCAGACATTAAGAGGAACTCAAAAGCCTCTTGATGAAAGTGAAAGAGGAGAGTGAAAAGGTTGGCTTGAAGTTCAACATTCAGAAAACAAAGATCATGGCATCTGGTCCCATCACTTCATGGGAAATAGATGGGGAAACAGTGGAAACAGTGTCAGACTTTATTTTTTGGGGCTCCAAAATCACTGCAGATGCTGAATGCAGCCATGAAATTAAAAGATGCTTACTCCTTGGAAGGAAAGTTATGACCAACCTAGATAGCATATTAAAAAGCAGAGACATTACTTTGCCAACCAAGGTCCGTCTAGTCAAGGCTATGGTTTTTCCCGTGGTCATGTATGGATATGAGAGTTGGACTGTGAAGAAAGCTGATCACTGAAGAATTGATGCTTTTGAACTGTGGGGTTGGAGAAGACTCTTGAGAGTCCCTTGGACTGTAAGGAGATCCAACCAGTCCACTCTAAAGGAGATCAATCCTGGGTGTTCATTGGAAGGACTGATGCTAAAGATGAAACTGCAATACTTTGGCCACCTCATGCAACGAGTTGACTCACTGGAAAAGACTCTGATGCTGGGAAAGGTTGGGGGTGGGAGGAGAAGGGGACGACAGAGAATGAGATGGCTGGATGGCATCACCGACTTGATGGACATGAGTTTGAGTGAACTCCGGGAGCTGGTGATGGACAGGGAGGCCTGGCGTGCTGTGATTCATGGGGTCGCGGAGAGTCGAACACGACTGAGCGACTGAACTGAACCGAACTGACCTCAGACATTATATTAGCCCTGATACCTTTAGAGGAAAATGGTATTCAGAGAATATAGTATAGTAACTAAAGGTGATTGTCAATACTGGTACTAGTCATTGTTTCCATATTTCAATAGTAGGGCTCAGAGATAATTTTATATATATATATAATTTAATGTATCTGAAACTGGCACTCATTTCCAATTTTAATTTAGGAAGACTGTATTTTATTTACATTTTAATTTCTTTCATGCTTAAAATCTTGAATTCTAACAATTATAAACTTGTTTTACATTATATACTTTTAAGTATGAAAATGACTGAAAAGATTTCAGAAATTAATGTTTTAAATTTAAATTATTAGCTCATTAAAAAATTACCTGGCGGTTCTTTTTGTCCTTGAAAATATCACACACACACCAATCCATTATGAATACTATTTAGATACACATTGCACAGTTTTTAGAGTCTTATGTCTGCATTTTTGGTTGAGTATATTTATGGAACATGAATTTTGGGGTTATAAGGTATGCATATGTAGTAGATATGCGAAAGAGTTTTCTAAAATTGTTGTACAAATCTAGTTTCTACCAGCAGCAAATGAATTGTTCAATTGTTGCACATCGTTATTAAAACTTGATACTGTCAGTTTATTATATTTTAACCAGTCTACTTATTGAAAATTCTATATCTTTGAGTTTTATTTTAATGTTCAGTAATTCAACTTTAATTTAGGATACGCATTTCCATGAATTTTAGTGTGTGAAGAGCCACATATAAACAATATCACACCACATCAACCCCAAATTTTAACAACCACTCATATTTTTCCCATCACTATAGTGTTGCCTTTTCAAGAATGTCATACATAGAATCTGTATAATTTAAATTATGTGTTTATAGTCTGACTCTACAACTAGAATACATGTGTGTCTGTGTGTGTGTGTGTTTCATTTGTTACATAATCCAGTCTGTGGACATCTGTTGTATAAGTGAATAATGAATAATATATGCTACTTTAATTCAATTAAGTTTTCTGTCATTTTTAATAAAAATAAGCACTTTTCACTGTTCATTTATTCTTTCTTCTCTTCATTTATTTGCTCCCCCAGTCAAAATTCATTGTGTCCTACTTTTCCCAAATGTTAAACTTATTCTCACTTCAAATGTACACATTAAAGCTAAAACTTGATAGGTCTTAAATATATTGATTTAACTGAAAAATAAAAGTACCTAATCTGTTCTTAGGCCTTCTCTGATTGCTCAGATGGTTAAGAATCTGCCTGCAATGCAGGAGACCTGAGTTCAATTGCTGGGTCGGAAAGATCTCCTGGAGAATGGAATGGCAATCCATTCCAGTACTCTTGTCTGGAGAATTCCATGCACAGAGGAGCCTAGTGGGCTACAGAACATGGGGTCACAAAGAGTCAGACGCGACTGAGTGGCTAATACACATACACAATCCATTCTTAATACACCTATAATGCAATAAAATGTACAGGTATCTTCAATTAGATGGATTTATTGAAGAGAATAATCAATGATATCAAAAAAGAAATAAAACTTCCAAATAATTTAACCCAAGAAGGTAATAGTAATAATAAAGTATATTTACAGAAAATATATATATTTTTAAAGGATCAGGATTTAGGAACGGTTTTTATGGCAATTGAAAAGTTGTTCATTGGGAGTGCTGTAGCATTAAGGAACTTGCAAATGTAAAACCTGTTTCAGATGTGTGGAAGAGTGCTTTACCTATTGCAGTCCTGAGAAGATTAAATAAGGTCAATCAATATGATGCTGACCCAGACGTGAATAGGTATATTTATAAGTAACTTTTCTAAGTGATAACATAATTATAAATTCACATGTTTTCATGAATGTTTCTGTGTTTCTATTTTTTTCCCCTAAAATCTTGCTGCTGCTAAGTCACTTCAGTCGTGTCCGACTCTGTGTGACCCCATAGACGGCAGCCCACCAGGTTCCCCCGTCCCTGGGATTCTCCAGGCAAAACACTGGAGTGGATTGCCATTTCCTTCTCCAATGTGTGAAAGTGAAAAGTGAAAGTGAAGTCGCTCAGTCATGTCTGACTTGTAGCGACCCCATGGACTGCAGCCTACCAGGCTCCTCTGTCCATGGGATTTTCCAGGCAAGAGTACTGGAGTGGCTTGCCATTGCCTTCTCCGGGGCACTGAATTTCTTCATTGTCTTAGTTAAGCCTCACACCTCATCCAACCTTTGCTGGAAACTCAACCAATTCTTAAGACATATCAGGTTAGAATGTAGATTGTAAACATAAATAGAAAGTGCAGACATTTCTCAGGGACCCAGAGGAAGTTGCATGTGACATGAATTACCACTTCATTTTATGTTTGTTAAATTCTCTATCAAATTATTTTGGTTTCTTCCTCCCAACATATAGGGGGGAAAAACACCCTTAAAAATGTGAAATTAGTAAAACAAGACCTGATGTCACAATTCAGCAAGGGTCTTTGGATAGAAAGGGTAAGAAACTGTTTTTTATTTTCTCTGAAGTCAATGGATAAGGAGGAGTTTCTGCCACTGTGTTTCACAAGTCAGATGATTCAAAGCAAAAAATGCAAAACAAAAAACTGAAACCAGTCTTAAACTAAAATAACATGAATTCAACTATTATAGTAACTTTAGTTTGAATTCAAGTGAGTTAACTTAGGTCTATGGTAATATTATGACTGATATTATATGCATATATTTTCACCTAGTGGTAGCAGGTATTTTTAACTGTACCTGCGATCTACAGTTCTTTACAACTGATTATTTATTTGTGAAGTGTAGTTCTCAGTGGAAAACTGAGAGGCATAGGAGACTGAGAGCCAGAGCAGGAGAGAGAGAAAGAGGGAGAAGGAGAAGCTAGAAATGAGGTGAAGTAAATGGAAGGATGAGAGAAGGGAGGAAGAAAAGGTGGAGCAGAGGGTGAGGGAGAGAAGGGTGAGAGATTGAGTTTTAGCCAATAAATCTCGTAGCTGAAATAACTCAATGTATCAAAGGTGATTTTATTAATGGGGAAAGACAACCTAGGATAGAGTACATAGATGACAACTGATAAATGTGATGTTTAGAAGGAAGCAAGGATTGAAACAGAACAGGCAGGTAGTATACACAAGCACCAAGTAAAAAAGGTCAAGTAATATGCTGTAATTAATTTTCTGACATTGTGTAGGAAGCAGGTAGTCTGTAATACTGATTCCATCAATAGAAGGATAAAGGTCAGGTTGTGGCAAATTGTACAAGATGGGTTTTAATATAACATTAGATTCTCTCCATCATTCCCAATGAGATAGTGCTCCATGTAAAATGGACTTATGTTCAGTCCAGAAACCTAAGTTTCCACAGAAGTGGTATTTTATTTTCATATTAATCAAACATGCATGCACGCATGCTAAATCACTTAAGTCATGTCTGACTCTGCAACCCTATGGACTGTAGCCCACCAGGCTCCCCTGTCCAAAGGATTCTTGAAGGAAGAATATAGGAGTGTGTTGCTATGCCCTCCTCCACGGATATCCCTGACCCAGGTATCAAACCCATGTCTCTTATGTCTCCTGCATTGGCAGGCATGTTCTTTACTGCTAGAGCCACCTGGGAAGCCTATTAATCAAATATGGGTATTGATCATAGGTTTCATAGCATGTACATACATGAAGGAACAATAATATGTATTTATTAAACATACAAAATATGTGCCATATTTTAGATGTTGTTTAGAGTCTATAAACCATTCGGCCTAAATTAATGGAGATTATCTTGAAGATAATCTTGAAGATAATGGAGATTACCATGAAGATAATCTCCATGAGATATTATAAGAACAAATAGTGAAGAGTTGTAGAAGAGTTGCCTTTCTTCAAATCTCAACTTGCTACTTACTAACTATGTGAATTTGGTAAAATCTTATTGCCTCATTTTCTTCACATATAAAATAGTCATAATAAAACATATTGCATAGGGTATTGTGACTTAGGATAATATCTGACACAAGAGGACTACTCAAATATTAGATAGTGTTTATAATTAAATATCCATTGTCTAAGTAAAAAAACTCTGAATTCTAGATATAAATTCTGCTTTTCAAAGCAGGCACTGTATCCTTCTGTGTCTAATCACATTTGCCCTGTGACTGAATACATTATTCAAAGGCATTTTTGAACAGCCTTAGAATGACCCCTGAAGAAGGAAAGGGCAATCCACTGCAGTATTCTTGCCTGAAAAATCCCACGGACAGAGGAGCCTGGCCGGCTACAGTCCAGGGGTCGCAGAGAGTCAGATCCAACTGAGCACGCACACACACACACACACAGAGGGTGACCCCACAAAATAGACACGATCTTGTGTAATTCCTTCTCAGGGTGAGTTTGGGCAGGACTTGTACTTGATTCTGAGCTATGAGAACATGGTGAAGGTGACGTGATATCACTCTCTTAATAAAGCTGTTATATGGCAAGGGGGAATGGGTGTCACAAATGACCATGTGGCACAGGACTGGCAGAGGCAACTCCTGGCTAACAACCAGCAAGAAAATGAGATCTTGGTCCTAAAACTACAAGGAGATGAATTCTGTCAACAACCCAGGGGGTATTAGATGCAGCTCTTTCCCCTGCTGAGCCTCTGGTAAAGTTGTAGACCTTGATTATATTCAAATGAGGTCCTAAGCAGGGTTCAAAGTATATGTATATTTCTGACACACATACTTACATAATCTATTGTGAAGATAAGCCTAAAGAAAGAGAATAATTTATAGCTTTTATCATTAATGTTTTTTCAATATGAGGCTCTATGAAGACCATGCTTCCCAATAAGTTCAGCTGTTTTGGAAGTCTTATGTGTATACAGATCTACATTAACAGGGTAACTGGGGAATTTCCTGGTGGCTCCAGTGGTTAGAACTTGCTTTCACTGCTGAGGGCCCAGGTTTGATCCCTGATCAGGGAAACAACTGTCCCTAACTCCCTTTCTTCAGTTCAGTTCAGTTCAGTTCCGTCTCTCAGTCGTGTCCAACTCTCCGCGACCCCATGAATCACAGCACGCCAGGCCTCCCTGTCCATCACCAACTC
Source organism: Moschus berezovskii (assembly GCF_049115385.1). Taxonomy (NCBI): domain Eukaryota; kingdom Metazoa; phylum Chordata; class Mammalia; order Artiodactyla; family Moschidae; genus Moschus; species Moschus berezovskii. The sequence continues at coordinate 28,611,460 of NC_142475.1, forward strand.
CCGGAGTTCACTCAAACTCATGTCCATCGAGTTGGTGATGCCATCCAGCCATCTCATCCTCGGTCGTCCCCTTCTCCTCCTGCCCCCAATCCCTCCCAACTGCCTTTCTTATATGTTTCCAAATAATATTATGGATTGTTGAATTATATACTCAAGATGCAGATTTCCTAAATGTATTTCAGGGGAAAATAACTGTAATTTTAAAATACAGTCATTTTCAAATAACCATTTCTTGTTAAAAGAAGGATGCCAAGGAATTATTGTTTGTATCACCCAAGACACCACTTCAGGTTTCCATTTCATTAACACATGTGTCCTTCAGGTTGAGGCCTTGGTGTCCTCTTCTAAATTTCACATCCAACACGTGTCTTTGGAACAGTAGTCCAGTTGCCACATAAGGATCACCCCAAAATTTAGTGGGTGCTTCATATTCTGTTGGACAGAAACTCAGAAAAGACTCAGTGGTGAAGGTGTCTCTCTTCTCCACAAATACTTCTCTTTGAAGACCTGAATGGCTGGAAGATAGAGTGATTTGGTCTGGAAGATTTATTTCACAGGTAACTTCTTCACTGACTTAGTGCCCGGGCAGGGTGAGATGATGGTTAGGAATAGTTGTGATCATCAACCAGAGCATCTACAGGTGGCTTCTTTGTGTGACTTGGGCTTTTCACCATATGGCATTAGTATGAGTGGAAAAATCATGAGAAAGAGTGTTCTAGAACCAAACTTCCAGGAGAGTCAAGTGGCAGCTGTACACTCTTTTCAGACCCAGTCTTTGAAATCATGCCATTTCCTTTTTTATTGGAAGCAGTCATCAAGCCATTTCCTTTTTTATTAGAAGCAGTCATCAAGCCAGCCAAGATACAACAAGAAAAGATTTGAGTCCAGATTTTGATGAGAATTGGAGAGTAGAAGACTGTGTTGGATGGGAGACATTGTGGTTTGGCCAAGTTTGTAAAATACATTCTGCCACATAAGGCATGTTAAAGTTCTGAATGAAAAACTGGAGAATTGGGGCTATAGAAAACTTTCATTACATAGAAAGTAAAGAATTTACATAGAAAGTCATTAGCCGCTATGATCTTTAAGGTTTGAATGGTTTGAATTCAAATCTGAAAGGTTTGAATGCATAACCTTTGTAGTCTTTTAGGGTTAAAGCAAGCTATGATCTAGAATGTAGCCTATGAGTAATTTTTTAACTTGTGGTTCCTTTCTTTCCTGCCAGAACTGCTGGGGAAGTCATTAAACCAGTGGTGAGTGCTAGTTTAATTTGATTTCTACTAGAACATAGTAAAGTTAGATGAAAAATAAATAATAGGGAATAATGTGACTACTAATACAATTTTATTATTGGGGGCTTATTATTTTATTGGGGGCTTCCCTGGTGGCTCAGAGGTTAAAGCTTCTGCCTCCAATGCGGGAGACCCGGGTTCAATCCCTGGGTTGGGAAGATTCCCTGGAGAAGGAAACGGTAACCCACTCCAGTATTCTTGCCTGGAGAATCCCATGGATGGAGAAGCCTGGTAGGCTACAGTCCACGGGGTCGCATAGAATCGGACACGACTGAGCGACAGAACAGAATACAATTTTATATTATGTAGATAAAATGGCTTGCGGTATAACATAGAAAGAGAAAAAGTTCTCTCATTTTCTTTATTCAGCAGTTTCAGTTGTTTGCTTAATGTCATTATTAGAATATACTAAAATATTAATAGATTTTTATTATAAGAATATATATTTCTTAATTTTTATTACAAGAACATAAATTCCTTTCTTTGCTTTCAAAAAGGACATCATACTAAAGAGGTTTGATTTTATTAGTTCATTATATACCTTTATAGCTTAGAAAATAAAATGAACTTACATTATTTAGACATTTTAGTGAGATTCATACCCTAGTACCCATAAATATTCACATTCATATATAGTTGTCTGAGTAATAAGAATTCATTGAAAAATCACAAATTGGGTGGAATGCTCAGGATCATTAAGGTTTATTAAATATTAGTTGCAACATATGTTCCTTTTTTAAAAGTAAGCTAATTTTTTTTTAAGTATTTATAGTTTTTAAGCAAAAGCAAAAGAAATACTAAAAAGATAGATATTAAAACTTATATATTTATTTTTATACTTGATAGCTGCATGTACTTTGACAAATTGTTTAGCTATGAGTTGAATCACTTATAAGATTAAAAGGCTATATTTACAGCTTTCTAAGACTCCTTACATATATAAATTTCTATGCAAAAAATATAAAAAGGATAATTAAAATATCAATTTAGTGAATAAAACTGACATTTCAATGCCAGATATTTGACATCTTTAGGATTAGAACTGAACAGCTGTATCTATATATCTATCCACATATCTGTTTGTAATATCTTTATGTACCCTAGATTCACAAATAAAATACACAATTTAATATTAGTCAATTTAGCACTTACCCTATTGAATAAAGGGTAGTTATCAAAAATATATTATTTATAATGGCAAATTTTAACTTGTAATTTAGAATGCATAGCACATTTTTAAGAGTTTGGAGAGAGGATATGTCAAGTTAAACTACTAACGGTCCATTTATTTTTTGTTCTTTAAGTCTTATTGCCAATACAACTCTGAATCAATTTCATCGTCTTACTTCTTTTCAGGAGGCCCATTTGTCATTACACAAGTAAATATGTCAAACTGCTGAGAATAATACTACAATCTGGCAAATCCATGTTTAACTTAGTGAGCCAAATAATTAGTTCATATAAAGTATGTTAAGGATCTCAGAATTTATAATCTAAGATTTTAAACTTGTTCTTAGAGTAAATTTATTGACATGGAACTATTCAGGAGTTTAGAATCAATAAAGATTATTAAAACTTGTAAAATTTTCAAGTAACTTAACTAATGTAGTAACATAAAAACATTCAATTTGTAGACCCATTACCCTGTTAAAGGTGAATAAAAGTGTCATCTGGGTGCCTGATTCTCTTTAATGCAGAAATTAAGTGATGCAAAAGACAATTTTCTCAGGATTCTGAATTGAGGAGCATTGATTCATTCAAGTTTTCTAAAAGACGAGTGAAATTTTCACGCACTAATTTTTTGAAGTTGAATAATGATCTATGTTAGGTACTTGTATAATAAAAATATTCATTTTGGAAAAGATAAACACATCTAAATAAAGGGAAACTATCTTGAGGTGGATTAATCATTAATAACCCATCATCTACAAAATCAGATAGTAGTCAGTGAATAGATGGTTACATGGCAGCAAGATGTCTTAATGGGAGTTAAGAAATTGTGTCAAGTAGTTCTGAATGAAGACATATTTGGAAAGGACAGTTAGCCATGAGCATGACCAGAGTTATCCATAAAGTGTCTAAATTTTGCTGTAGAGGCTATTGGTTGAAGATATTAAAGAGAGTCGAAACCTGTTCAAAAGACTTTCTCAAATTACTCTTCTTAGATAATATAGTCATATAAGTATTTTTCAAATTTAAAATATGGTATATTTTTGTAGTTTTTGTTCACATTTTAAATTTGCTTATTAACTTAATAATAGAAGGGAATTTGCATTTGTTTTAAAAATTAAATGTGTGAATATACAGACAAATATGCAATAATTATTTCAAATGCTGCTTGGGAAAGGTTGTATGCTTAAATTTAGCAAGGATATCAATATCTTTCATTTTAAAAACCAATTTAGTAAATACTAGATAATGGCAACCCACTCCAGTGTTCTTGCCTGGAGAATCCCAGGGACGGGGGAGCCTGATGGGCTGCCGTCTATGGGGTCACACAGAGTCGGACACGACTGAAGTGACTTAGCTTAGCTTAGATAAATCAATATTTTAAAAAGTTTATTTCTTAAGCATCATATTTCTTAAGGATAGTCATGCTATATATTTTTTCACTTACATACTGGAGAAGAGAACATGTCTTATGATATAAAATTCTAAAAGATTTTTATAAATTATCTTTCATACTCTTGGGCTAGGACATATTTTCCTTTCATCAAATATGTGCATAGTTTGAGTCATGAAAGAAAACTTCAGGGCAAAAATGTTGTTCTTCTTTGATTGTCCCTATATTTAACTCTCTTGGCTTCAGGCTTGAGAATAAAGCTGAGTAAATTCTAGCACTTGAGAGAAATGAGAAACCAGTTGTCTGTGAATTTTTATTGGCATATTAGACTTCAGTATACAACCATATCCTTTGTATATATATTCACAAATATATAGACTGTATTATTATTTAATTTTAAAATTCACTCAGGAGAATATAAATTATGAAGAAAGAAATAATATCTATATAAATAAGTGTTCCAATGCATTCTTCTTACATGCTGATGGATGACATTTATTTTCTGGAATGCCTTCATTTGGAGACTGTGCACAAGATAATACTTTGTGAATGAAGTAAATGTACTTGTCTTCATTATTATATACTTATAACATTTAAACATTCCTATCCTTATTGAGCTCATTTTACGCAACAGGCAGTGTGCTCAGTAAACATCTTTGAACTTAATTTATTAATTAGGACTGAAGAGTAGAAATTATGAAGCAGGTCAGGAAGCAACAGTTAGAACTGGACATGGAACAACAGATGGGTTCCAAATAGGAAAAGGAGTATATCAAGGCTGTATATTGTCACCCTGCTTATTTAACTTATATGCAGAGAACATCATGAGAAATGCTGGGCTGGGTGAAGTGCAAGCTGGAATCAAAGATTGCCGGGAGAAATATCAATAACCTCATATATGCAGATGATACCACCCTTATGGCAGAAAGCGAAGAAGAACTAAAGAGCTTCTTGATCAAAGTGAAAGAGGAGAGTGAAAAAGTTGGCTTAAAACTCAACATTCCAAAAACTAAGATCATGGCATCCAGTCCCATCAGCTCATGGCAAATGGGGAAACAGTGGAAACAGTGGCTGACTTTATTTTTGGGGGCTCCAAAATCACCTCAGATGGTGACTTCAGCCATGAAATAAAAAGATGCTTACTCCTTGGAAGGAAAGTTATAACCAACCTAGATAGCATATTAAAAAGCAGAGACATTACTTTACCAACAAAGGTCCTTCTTGTCAAGGCTATGGTTTTTCCAGTAGTCATGTGTGGATGTGAGAGTTGAACTATAAAGAAAGCTGAGCCCAGAAGAATAGATGCTTTTGAACTGTGGTGTTGAAGACTCTTGAGAGTCCCTTGGACTGCAAGGAGATCCAACCAGTCCCTCCTGAACGAGATCAGTTCTGAGTGTACATTGTAAGAACTGATGTTGAAGCTGAAACTCCAATACTTTGGCCACTTGATGCGAAGAGCTAACTCATTTGAAAAGACTCTGATGCTGGGAAAGATTGAAGGCAGGAGAAGAAGGGGATGACAGAGAATGAGATGGTTGGATGGCATCCCCGACTCAGTGGATTTAAGTTTCAATCAACTCCAGGAGTTGGTGATGGACAGGGAGGCCTGGCATGCTGTGGTACATGAAGTCGTGGAGTCGGACACAACTGAGTGACTGAACTGAACTGAGGTAGCCTTTCCACTCCAGTATCCTTGCCTGCAAAATCCAGTGATAGAGGAGACTGGTGGGCTGTAGTCCATGCAGTTGCAAATAGTCGGGCACGACTGAGCAACTAACACTTTCATTTCATGTAACCTTTTCTAGATTTGTCTTATGATTCAGTCCCCAATTTTTTTTTATCATTGTCCCTGTACATTTGACAAACAATGTCTTTGTCCTGTATGTTTCCTTACACACACAGAAAATTCTGATGTTTTATATATATATAAAACAAATACATATATATATATCTTATCACACCTTTTCTTTTATCAGTTGTCTCTGCCTTTGTTATTTTTGCAGGTGTCTGTAAATAGCCAACTTCTCTTTATTGCATAATGCTCAAACCCTTAGATAAACATTCAGAGATATATCCACCTGCCTTTGATATTTCTTGCAAAGTTCAGTTCACATTCACCCATGTGTAGATCTTATGCTCCAGCTACAGTGCAACTTTTATTGTTCCCTGGACTTCACAATTCTGAAATTTTGCTCAGCTGCTTTCTTTCTGCCTAGAATTTTCTTCTCCAGTTATGTCTTCTTTCAATGCTAGCTCAAGTCCTGCATCTGTCACCAATCTGATATCTTACTTGTGTCCTCCTCCTTCTTCTTTTGGATTACCTTTGTGTGTGTTTGTGTGTCTGTGATAAAATATACATAACAAAGTTTGCCATTTTAGGCATTTCAGTTTATGATTTATTACTATTAAGTCCATTTAAATTGTTGTTTCACTATCACCACTAGCTTCTACATCATCCAAACTGAAAATCTATACCCGTTAAACACATCCTCCAGTAACCACTATTCTACTCTCCATTTCTATGAATTTGAGTATTCTAGGTACCTTGTATAAATGAAATTTTACAGTATTTGTCATTTTTATCTAGCTAGTTTCACTTACCATAATGTTTTCAAGGTTTATACATCTTGTAGCATGTATCAGAGTTTCATTCTTTTTTAATGCTGAATAATCGTACATAGTTTTTATATGTCATATTTTGTTTATTCATTCATTTGTTGATGGACATAGTTGTTTGTTTGTGTGTTTGTTCCATGTCTTTTGGCTACCATGAATAATGGTGATTTGGAATACAAATATCTGTTTGTGTCTCTTTTTTCAATTCTTTTTGGGTATAAACATAGAAGTGGGATTTCTGGATCCTGTCATAATTCCATGTTTAATTTTTTGAGAAACCTTACTGCTATCTTCCACAGTGACTGTACCATTTTACATTCCCACCAGCAATGTCCAAAGGTTCTAATTTCTCCACATCATCTCCAACACTTGTTAGTCTCTAGATTTTTTTTTCTTTTCTAAAATATTAGTTATTCTAATGGATGTGAGGTAGTAAGCGAGGGATCTTTCCTTAATATAACAAATTAGAAATAATATTTCTGTCCTTTTATAATGATCTATTTATGATTTTATAATTTATTGTAGTCTGCATGAAGATCTGTCTGATTTTACTAAAATATTTGGAAATTAGGGAAGCCTCAATGGCTCAAGAAGTAAAGAATGTGCTTGCAATGCAGGAGACATGTTGATCCCTGAGTTGGGAAGATTCTCTGGAGAAGGAAATGACTGCCCACTCCAGTATTCTTGCCTGGAGAATCCCATGGACAGAGGAGCCTGGTGGGCTATAGTCCACGGAGTCACAAAGAGTCAAACATGACTGAATATACACACACCCATTTGGGAATTAGATTTTGTTTACACACATTTTTTCAACACACCACATATTTGATAATATATGCTTGATAAGTGTTGGATAATCATTACATTTCCACATTATTGCTCTCATTTTAATACTTGAAAGTGTTAAGCAATATATTATGGAAATGATGGCAAAATTCCTTTAATCATGTTATTTCTGTTTATTACTCTGATTCATCTATAGAAGTACTTTAAGTTAACCTTGTACACAATTCTTGTCATTCTTCTAAGTATAATATATATTTTTTTAACCAGTGTTGGAATATTTAAACATTTAAAAGTAAGTATTGAGGTAAATTATTATTTTATAAATATTGCTATTTGATATTTGTATAATGAAGGCACTTTAATGCATTAATTAAGGTTTGCATTATCTAAGTATATGATATATAACACTTTAAATATATGATATATCTTACTAAATTTGGTTATTTTTCCTGTGACTTTTATTCACATTCTCCAAGCTTATTCAGAATTCTAATAAGAGTCTTTGAAATCCACAAAAGATAAGTTATAAATGGTTCATTAGATCGTTGGCAGTCAGAAACCTAATTTAGAATTGAAAATGTGGATGACAACAAAGCACTTATCACAGAACCATATACTTGTTATCTCTTAGAAACAAAATCTGTGAAATATAACTCGTTCTCCAAAGTCAGTAGGCGGGCTGAATGTTATGATGGTGCAAAGTAATGTTTGTATATTGTATAATGTATATACAGCAATATATTAAAATCAGTTTGAAATGAGATGTATATGAGTAAAATCCTAACCTATATAAATTGTATATTTAAACAAAGAAAAGTTAGATAGTATACTACTACTTGTCTTAAAATTCTTAAATATTTTCAGCAAGGCATTAAAAAAATTAACAGTATGTGTTCACTGTATTATATATCAAAGGAGGATGCTATAATTTCTATATTGACTATTTTATGAGTAAATTAGAAGAAAGCTGAAATAGTCAATTTGTCACATTTAGGGGCACTAAAGTGCAGATATAATATGTACATATATACATAAAATTAGGGCTAAAGTTAACCTTTAAGAGATCCTTGAGATTAGACATGTGATGAACTAACAATACTTGGAACAAACTGCATATTTGATCATTTGATGAAATTGGTTAGAATGATGGGGGAAATATTAGAAATCATCATTTTATATGATGAGAAGTATTAATTTAAGGATTTTTTTCCCATTTTGGTTTTGATTTTTTCTTTAATATATTAGTGTTCCAGCAATGCTAGTAGAAAAGACTCTCAATTTAAATAACTTGAAATTTTGGTTTTAAATCAATTGACATATATTTAAATTTCTCTTTCTGAATTTCTCCATTAATCTATTTGGTTGTGCTACTATCACATTGTCTTGGTTACTGTGACTTTTTATTAAATCATGAAATCAAGTAATATTAGTCCTCTAAACTTTTTCTTCTTTTGTCTTGCTATTATAGACTCTTCCCTTTTCAATGTTAATTTTCAAATAAAAGTCAAGTCTACAAAAATTTTGTGAGATTTAGATTATGGTTGCAATGAGGTGAGATAGAATCCATGGAGTAGCAAAGAGTCAGACAAAACTGAGTGACTGAGCACACATGCACATTTTGAATTTTCAGTTCAGTTCAGTTCAGTTCAGTTCAGTCTCAGTCATGTCCGACTCTCTGCGACCCCATGAATCACAGCACGCCAGGCCTGCCTGTCCATCACCAACTCCCGGAGTTCACTCAAACTCATGTCGATCGAGTCGGTGATGCCATCCAGCCATCTCATTCTCTGTCGTCCCTGTCTCCTCCCGCCCCCAATCTTTCCTAACATCAGAGTCTTTTCCAGTGAGTCAACTTGTCGCATGAGGTGGCCAAAGTATTGCAGTTTCAGCTTTAGCATCAGTCCTTTCAATGAACACCCAGGATTGATCTCCTTTAGAATGGACTGGTTGGATCTCCTTGCAGTCCGAGGGACTCTCAAGAGTCTTCTCCCTAAATATTAAATATTTGTTGATGCTATTGTACATAATACAGTGTTTTGGTATATTTTAATTTAAATTCTAATTATACATTACTAAAACCTAGTAGTTTATTATTTTTCTAAAGTTAAGTAGAGTGAACTCATTTTCATCTACTTCAAAATAATTTCTAGTGGAAATTACTCTTTGACTCACACTTTTTTGGGAAGTATATTACTTAGTTTCCACATATTTGAGGATTTTTCTAGAGATTTCTGATGCTGATTTTGATGTTAATTCCATTATGGTCACAGGGAATACTTTAAGTTTTTTCAATTTTTGGTCTTTATTGGACCATCTTCAAGAAACTTATATGTGCACTTGAAGGTATATTTTTCTTCTGATGGTATGTTCTATAAATGCTGATTAGGTCTTGTGATTTGCAGTCTTTTCAGGTCTTCATTCTTGCCAATTATCTGTCAACTCATTTTATCGATTACTGAAAGAAAAGTGTTGCCATACACAACTATAATAGTAGATTTTTCTAGTTCACCTTTCAGCTTTATTAGTTTTTACCTAATGCATTTTGAAGCTCTATTCTTAGATATGGTATTGCATGTTACTTTTCTTCTCTTAAATGATTAAAAGTAAACAATGATATAATATGGATGCATGTTATATTGCTATAGCATACGTATAACATAAGTATATATGTTATAACATATACATATATGTTATATATACAATATATAATGTATTCTATATTGTTATGGATCTAAGTTAATATAAATCTAAAGAAGATTCTTATAAATTTAGATATATATTATAAACCCTAGAGAAGTCACTAATAATTCAAAAATACAATTTAAAAGGTATTAAAAAAGTTTAAATGTAATACTAAAAAAATCTATATAATACGAAAAGGTATATCAAAAAGAGAATAGTGCAACAAAATACACCTGAAGTAGAAAACAAAGAGGAAACTGCAGGTATAGATAACCCATATCAACAATATTATTGAATGTAACTGGATTTCAAAGTCCAGTGAAAAGGCAGAGATAAAGAATCTAGATAAAACCATATGCTATCAACAGGAAAGTTAAAGTTCCTCAGTCGTGTCTGACTCTTTGCAACCCCATGGACTATACAGTCCATGGAATTCTCCGGGCCAGAATACTGGAGTGGGTAGCCTTTCCCTTCTCCAGGGGATCTTTCCCACCTAGGAATTGAACTTGGTATTCTGTGGACATGAGTTTGAGTAAACTCCGGGAGTTGGTGATGGACAGGGAGGCCTGGAGTGCTGTGATTCATGGGGTCGCAGAGAGTCGACTGAGCGACTGAACTGAACTGAACTGATTCTGTTTTGTAGGCAGACTCTTTATCTGAGCTATCAGGGAAGCTATCAGTAGGAGATACAATTTAAATTCAAAGACACAAATAGCTTGAAAATAAAAAGAATAGAAAGATATATACGATACAAAGAGCAACTATAGGGAACGGGAATGGCTCCACAGTATCAGAAAATATTGATCTTAAAATAAAAAAAAAGTTACTAGAGATAAAGGGCCACAATCATAATAATAAAAATGACAGCCCATCAGGAAGATATAACATTTATGAAAATGTACGAACCTCAAAAGAGAATCTCAAAATACATGAAGCAATATCTGATAAAAGTGAATGAAAATAAATAATCAGTAACAGTTCTAGGACTCAACACTGCAAATTCTAGGACTCAACACCACAACTCAACAGTGCAAATAAGCAAAAAATTTAGTATAAAAGTAAAAGATAGTAGTAATACTATGTACCAACTAGATATAATAGACATCTATAGAACATACCATCTAATAATACAGCATGTTCTATTTGAGTTCACATGGGAGAGTTTCCAAGACAGATTATATATGAAGTCATAAAAAAGTCTTAATAAATTGAAAAGATTGAAATCATACAAAGTGTATTCTCTGGTTATATTCTATGGTCTTCTCTCACCAGTTCTATTCAATATTTTAGTGCAATGTATAGCCAGAAAAATTAGTTATGAAAAAGAAATGGCCTTCACATATGAAAAAAATAAGTGAAAACTCAAGCTATTTTTTGCAGATAATGATATGTATATAGAAAGTCCTAATAGTTCCACTAAAAAATTGGCTAAAAAATGATTTCAGCAAGGGTGCATAGTCAATGCATATATGTCAAATCTATGTACAGTAGCAGTGAGCATTCTAAAAATAAAATTAATCAAAAAATTCCATTTAAAATAGCATCAAAAAGAAGAATATATATATATTTAAATATGACAAAAGAAGTGTAAGAATTGTACACTGAAAACTAGGAAAACACTTTTGAAAGATATTAAAGAAATTCCAATGAATGGTAAGGTATCCCACGATCATGGATTTAGAGACTTAATATTGACAAAATATCAGTAATCCCTAAAATGATCTACAGATTTGATGAAGTTCTTATAAAATTTTCAGCAGAAATGTCTTCAGTAATTGATAGTTAGATGATTTGAATTAATATGAAATTTCAAGGGACTCAGAAGAGCCAAAACAATTAAGTGAAGGATTGAAAAATGAGTGGGAACGCCCCAGTGGAGATGGGTAAAAGTGTTTCAGGTAAAAAAAAACAGCATGTGAACACCCCATTGTAGAAGCTTGAGAAGTCCTAAAGTGAAGTCAGTTCAGTTCAGTTCATTTCAGTTCAGTCGCTCAGTCGTGTCCGACTCTTTGTGACCCCATGAATCACAGCACCCCAGGCCTCCCTGTCCATCACCAACTCCCGGAGTTCACTCAAACTCATGTCCACAGAGTCGGTGATGCCATCCAGCCATCTCATTCTCCGTCGTCCCCTTCTCCTCCCGACCCCAACCTTTCCAGCATCAGACTCTTTTCCAGTGAGTCAACTCATCGCATGAGGTGGCCAAAGTATTGCAGTTTCAGCTTTAGCATCAGTCCTTCCAATGAACACCCAGGATCGATCTCCTTTAGAATGGACTGGTTGGATCTCCTTGCAGTACAAGGGACTCTCAAGAGTCTTCTCCAGCACCACAGTTCAAAAGCATCAATTCTTTGGCGATCAGCTTTCCTCACTGTCCAGAAGTCAGTTCAATCCCTCATTAATTAAATTAATTAAATACCTTAATTAAAATATGTTTTCCTTAAGATAGAAAAATACACAATAAAATTTGATGGAGATCATAATTAAAGAAGGGGGTGAATTTTTCACATTTGAAAATAAGCATTCAGTTGCATAATTATAAAAGGAAAGATATAAGCATCTGAATGCAGAGTTCCAAAGAATAGCAAGGAGAGATAACAAAGCCTGCCTCAGTGATCAATGCAAATAAATAGAGGAAAATAACAGAATAGGAAAAACAAGAGATCTCTTTAAGAAAATTAGAGATTTCAAGGGAACATTTCATGCAAAGATGGGCTCGATAAAGGACAGAAATGGTATGGACCTAACAGAAGCAAGAGATATTAAGAAGAGGTGGCAAAAATACACAGAAGAACTGTACAAAAAAGATCTTCACAACCAAGACAGTCACAATAACCTGATCACTGACCTAGAGCCAGACATCTTGGAATGTGAAGTCAAGTGGGCCTTAGAGAGCATCACTACGAACAAAGCTAGTGGAGGTGATGGAATTCCAGTGGAACTATTTCAAATCTTGAAAGATGATGCTGTGAAAGTGCTGCAGTCAATATGCCAGCAAATTTGGAAAACTCAGCAGTGGCCACAGGACTGGAAAAGGTCAGTCTTCATTCCAATCCCAAAGAAAGGAAATGCCAAAGAATGCTCAAACTACCGCACAATTGCACTCAACTCACGCGCTAGTAAAGTCATGCTCAAAATTCTTCAAGACAGGCTTCAGCAATATGTGAACCGTGGACTCCCAGATGTTCAAGCAGGGTTTAGAAAAGGCAGAGGCACCAGAGATCAAATTGCCAACATTCACTGGATCATGGAGAAAGGAAGAGAGTTCCAGAAAAACATCTATTTCTGCTTCATTGACTATGCCAAAGCCTTTGACTGTGTGGATCACAATAAACTGTGGAACATTCTGAAAGAGATGGGAATCCCAGACCACCTGACCTGCCTCTTGAGAAACCTGTATGCAGGTCAGGAAGCAACAGTCAGAACTGTACATGGAACAACAGACTGGTTCCAAATAGGAAAAGGAGTACGTCAAGGCTGTATATTGTCACCTTGCTTATTTAACTTCTATGCAGAGTACATCATGAGGAACGCTGGGCTGGAAGAAGCACAAGCTGGAATCAAGATTGCTGGGAGAAATATCAATAACCTCAGCTATGCAGATGACACTACCCTTATGGCAGAAAGTGAAGAGGAACTCAAAAGCCTCTTGATGAAAGTGAAAGAGGAGAGTGAAAAGGTTGGCTTGAAGCTCAACATTCAGAAAACAAAGATCATGGCATCTGGTCCCATCACTTCATGGGAAATAGATGGAAAAACAGTGGAAACAGTGTCAGACTTTATTTTTTTGGGCTCCAAAATCACTGCAGATGCTGATTGCAGCCATGAAATTAGAAAACGCTTACTCCTTGGAAGGAAAGTTATGACCAACCTTGATAGCATATTAAAAAGCAGAGACGTTACTTTGCCAACAAAGGCCAGTCTAGTCAAGGCTATGGTTTTTCCCATGGTCATGTATGAATGTGAGAGTTGGACTGTGAAGAAAGCTGATCGCCGAAGAATTGATGCTTTTGAACTGTGGTGTTGGAGAAGACTCTTGAGAGTCCCTTATACTGCAAGGAGATCCAACCAGTCCATTCTAAAGGAGATCAATCCTGGGTGTTCATTGGAAGGACTGATGCTAAAGCTGAAACTGCAATACTTTGGCCACCTCATGCGACAAGTTGACTCACTGGAAAAGACTCTGATGCTTGGAGAGGTTGAGGGTGGGAGGAAAAGGGGACGACCGAGAATGAAATGGATGGATGGCATCACTGACTTGATGGACATGAGTTTGAGTGAACTCCTGGAGTTGGTGATGAACAGGAAGGCCTGGCATGCTGTGATTCATAGGGTCGTGGAGAGTCGGACACGACTGAGTGACTGAACTGAACTGAACTGAACTGCATAATTATAGTATAGCAAAATGAAACTCCCTCAGCTGCCATTAAAATTAGTTATAGATGTTTTACTAAGGCCATATCATTTATTAAGGCCATATCATTTTTTTTTGTATTTAGAAAAACAAATAAAAATAAGTATGAATAGTACAATTAATTTTACTTTATCTGCCTCATAACTGGGTAGACAGAAATGGGAGTTAAAGTACATATATACACATATATGCGTTGTTATTTAGTGACCCAGGGCCCTCTGTCCACGGAGTTCTCCAGGCCAGAATACTGGAGGTTGCCATTTCCTTCTCCAAGGAATCTTTCTGTCCCAGGAACTGAACCCACATCTTCTATATTGGCAGGCAGATTCTCTACTACTGAACCACCTGGGAAGCCCATGTACATGTACATGCATTCATATATTTGAAATATATGTACATCTATGCCTATATGTAACGCTAATAACTAACTATACACATATAAAAATGTTTATATATTCAACATATAAACAACATTCTGTTTCAGAGAAAAAAATGTATATTCAGTCCAACACAGCTAAACATACTGAAATTTCTAATTAGGAATATTCAACTGTCATCAGTGGGCTTCCCAGGTGGCACTAGTAGTAAAGAACCTGTCTGCCAATGAAGCAGACATAAGAGATGCGGGTTGGATCCGTGGCTTGGGGAGATCCCCTGGAGGAGGTCAGGGCAGCCATGGACAGAGGAGCCTGGCAGGCCATAGTCTACAGGGTTACAAAAAGTCAGACACAACTGAAGCAACTTAGCATGGGTGTACAAACTGTCATCAGTATGATTATTGTTGACTGTCAGTAGTGGATATAATGGAAAATATAGGTTGGGGTAATTTGTTTTTATCAGAGTGAGGGTTAGAAGTTAGGTAGAGGCAGGTTAGGAAAACTAAAATCAGAAAAAGCAGAGCTGCCAGACTCATGCCACAGGAAGTAGACGGGAAGACAGAGAAATAGAAAAGTACCAAAAGGACATTCCTACCAAAATGAAATTCAATCAGTAGTGATGAGTAAATAAATGGAAAGGAATTTGGTCAACCTTTAAATACCAAAAGATAAGGAAATACAAGTAAAATACTAGTTTGCAAAAGATTTTGATAGATAGCAATGCTTTAGCTCTGATCCAGGCTTCTCAGGTGGCTCAGTCAGTGAAGAATCCACCGGCAATGCAAGAGACTGCCTGAAATGCAGGAGACAAGTGATCAAAACATCAGTTTGATCCTTGGGTCGGGAATATCTCTTGGAGGAGGAAATGACAACCCATTCCAATATTCTTGCCTGCGAAATCCCATGGGCAGAGGAGCCTGGCGGGCTACAGTCCATGGGGTCCCAAAAGTTGGACATGACTAAACCACCACCACCACACCTGTGATACATAAATGCTTCAGATTGGATTATTTTAGGTCAACTGGGAAGCAAATGGGAAAATTTTGGTACTAGCCATTTCTGTTAAGAATTCCCTGTATCCTACAGAGAAATAAATACTTGTCAAACTGCTCAAGCTCGAAAGAGCAAAATATTTATGTAGATAAAAAGTGGGATATGCTGTCAGATATTTTAAAGGTCAGATACTTTTTTATTGCATCTAATTAGAACATTAATAAATTATACATAACTTTTCCAGGAGCCAAATGGCACTTTAAAAGATGCAGAAATAATTTTTACCTTTGAAAATATCAAAGAAAGTTAAATTAATTACTGCTAAATAGACAAATATGCAAGACTTAAAAGAAGGAAGCCTCATTCATGTTAGCTACACTAGCAAATACTATTTGCAAAGTGAGATTTAATCTATGTTGCTGAATTCTCATTATATGCAATGATAAGTCGAACTGGATTCTGCTGTAGCACTTTTCATCTTCAAAGCTCTCTATACATTAACTAGGAGTGATTTAGTTCAAATTTTGTAGTACAGGCATCTTTAACTAGGAAATAAAGTAGAAGAGATTAGATAAAAGATGTTATCTCTAATGAATATGAACACTTCAGTTTCTACAACAGCCAGGACTTTTGGCTTTAAATTAACTCTTTGTGATCATTAGATTTTTCTTCTTGTGTAAAACGGAAATACATTTCAGTTCCATCAATAATTACCAGTTTAAAAACAATACACATGAATTTTTAAGAGACAGGAAAAAGACCTGCCAGTTTTCACAAGTGATAAAAGCAAAACAACCATTGTGACAACAAAAATACTTTGAAGATCATTTTATACATTTATGTGAGTATTTTTGGAATCGTTAGCTCAACAAATGATGTGTGGTAGATGACATAGAGTTTCAGCTGGCTGGAGCAGAAATGATGGTCTCAGGTAAAATAGAAAATGAGGTTAAAACATTTTGTCAGGATTTACAATACGAAAACAATAGCCTATGTTTTTACTGAAAAAACGTGGGTGCATTTTTGATGTTTGAGTTTCAGAATTATCTCAAATTCATAATAAGAAACGACATGCTTAACCATGGTTCTGCTTTTAAAAAATGTTGGCAATAAATCAAGATTCTTTGTCTCCAAGAACACTGTTTTTTTCATTTCATCATGTTGTCCTTCTGAGAGGTCAAGAAACTGATAAAATACTTCCATAAATAGTAGAATTCTTTAAGTCTTAGGCAGTAGGTTATATGGTACCCATTCTGGATCTCACAGCTATATTATAAATAATATGGCAAAATATGATCCCAACATTTAAATAATATAAAATTATAAAACTGTAGCTGGGTTGTTCTTTAATAAAGCATTTATAAGTATCATGATATTCTGTACATGTTTGACTTTATAAATTCAAGTTTGAAAATGGGTATGAAAAAATTTGTCCTAAAATGCTCCTTACATAATATTGATTGTTATCATATTGAATATTACTATTCATATGAAATAGTACTATAATCATATTGACTATTCTTATGATAGAAGTACATATACCGATTATAAAAAGATGAACAAAATATTGCTATTTCTAGCTAAGATACTATGGTTATTGCTGAGAGAAAGAAAAGTATAAGAAATACAGAAAGTAAAAATTGAAGAGACAAAAGAATGCTGCATTACAGAAAAAAACTGATCAACTTGGTGATTGAAAAATATACAAAGTAAAATAACTGTCAAAAATAATTATAAATCTGATTTTCCAAAAAGTAATATAATACAGTACAAATTATGTTAATGAGAAAAGTGGAAGCAGTGCATATTTGAAGAGATATTACTTGATTTATAATATATTGTTTCAAGTATAAAAGGTGAAAATTTTAAGATATAGTTTTGAAAATTTACCTCCTTCTTTCAGGTAATGGAGTGATTATGATAGTAACTGATGAGAGAAAAGAAAGTGTGATTAATTATTTCTCTTTATTTGATTTCCTTTAGGCTTGTGTGGGAAATTAAGGAGTGAACTTAAAAGTGAATTCCCAAAAGGGAAAGAATGAGAAACAAAAAAAAAATGGAATTAGAAATGTTTTCAAATTATAAAAGAAAAAATTTTCACCAACTAGGAAGCTATTTAGAATGAATATTAGCCCTGATCTCACATATTTCCATTTAATTAATTAAGAAAGATTTTAAAAATCAGAATAGTCATTTGCAAAATTGAATTAGTGGTCACCTTATCAAATCCATCACCCAGCATTTAGAATTTCATTTCTCAACACTGACAATGAAGACAAAGTGAACTTTGATCCAAATAGGAGAAAAACTCAGTAAGATGTTAAGCAATTGCGTTTTGGAAGGGCCGTCAAATGAAAATCATATTAAACTACTACAAGGAAGAAGGTGGAGTCTTAATGTGGGTTATCAGGATGACAATGACCCAATTAGCTTATAAGCACAGTTCAGTTCAGTTCAGTTCAGTCGCTCAGTCGTGTCCGACTCTCCGCGACCCCATGAATCACAGCACGCCAGGCCTCCCTGTCCATCACCAACTCCCGGAGTTCACTCAAACTCATGTCCACAGAGTGGGTGATGCCATCCAGCCATCTCATTCTCTGTTGTCCCCTTCTTCTCCCGCCCCCAACCTTTCCCAGCATCAGAGTCTTTTCCAGTGAGTCAACTCGTCGCATGACGTGGCCAAAGTATTGCAGTTTCAGCTTTAGCATCAGTCCCTAAATGAACATCCAGGACTGATCTCCTTTAGAATGGACTGGTTGGATCTCCTTGCAGTACAAGGGACTCTCAAGAGTCTTCTCCAGCACCACAGTTCAAAAGCATCAACTCTTCGGCGATCAGCTTTCTTCACAGTCCAGCTCTCACATCCATACATGACCACGGGAAAAACCATTGCCTTGACTAGACGGACCTTGGTTGGCAAAGTAATGTCTCTGCTTTTTAATATACTATCAAGGTTGGTCATAACTTTCCTTCCAAGGAGCAAGCGTCTTTTAATTTCATGGCTGCAATCAGCATCTGCAGTGATTTTGGAGCCTAAAAAAGTAAAGTCTGACACTGTTTCCACTCTTTCCCCATCTATTTCCCATGAAGTGATGGGACCAGATGCCATGATCTTTGTTTTCTGAATGTTGAGCTTCAAGCCAACCTTTTCACTCTCCTCTTTCACTTTCATCAAGAGGCTTTTGAGTTCCTCTTCACTTTCTGCCATAAGGGTAGTGTCATCTGCATAGCTGAGGTTATTGATATTTCTCCCAGCAATCTTGATTCCAGCTTGTGCTTCTTCCAGCCCAGCGTTCCTCATGATGTACTCTGCATACTAAGCCCTAAATACATTAATGATAGGGATTGTTGTCAATAATGCTATTATCACAGATACCTCACCTAATGCCTAACCCAAGTAAACAATCAATGAACATTACTAACATAGTGGGATTTATATTGGGATTAGACTCCTACGTTTTCCACCAATTGCAAATTTATTGATTGTAATTTTTCTCTCTCCCTGTGTTCTTGCCTGGAGAATCCCAGGGACGGCGGAGCCTGGTGGGCTGCCGTCTATGGGGTCACACAGAGTCGGACACGACTGAAGTGACTTAGCAGCAGCAGCAGCAAGAGACTTAGTTCCTATGGTGAGGATTCATTTCTTCAAAAATATCTTCAGTAATTACTCTAAAAACACTTAAAAAGAACATACAGAAATGTCTAAGATGCTAATAAGTGATTAAGACTTCTTTAAGAAGTTTTGAACCCGTACAGCAAGCTTTTTTATGAGATTTCATAGGCAAATTGTCCCATAGGGGAGCAATATTCCAAAAAAGCTTTTACTAGACCAAAACCCAAACCTCAGGAATGTTGCTTCCTGAATCCCAGTTATTAAAATCTGTTTAATCTCTTTATAACCATAGTTCTCAACATTGGCTGCACATTATAATTAACTGAGAAGTTTAAAAAAATACTGATATTTGCATTTCATAACTAGAGAGGACATCTAGCCAGGGTTAATTATCACTGGTGTAAAAGTCCAATTTTAACTTATTACCAGTCTGGAGTATACTGATTAATGCAAATTTAAAATCTGTTTTTGTGAGGGCTCCATTATTTATCCATTACGAAGACAATTAATTCTCTTTAGTGTTTACACTTAGAATTATTAAGGATTTTAGCATTCAAGACTGTATTATTCATTCTAATTTCCTATATTAACACTTTGATACATTTGCAGCATCTTTCATCAGAAAAGCACAAGTGTTAGGGGCTTCCCTGGTGATTCAGATGGTGAAGAATCTGCCTGCAATATAGGAGACCTGGGTTTAATTCCTGAATTGGGAAGATACCCTGGAGAAGGAAATGGTAACCAACTCCAGTAATCTTGCCTGCGGAATTCCATAGACAGATGAGCCTGGCATCTAGGCTACTGTCCATGGGGTTACAAAGAGTTGGATACGACTGAGTGACTAACAATGCATAAAACTGTTAACGTAGCAGACCTGAGTAAACTATCCTTAGAAGGACTACTAACAAGGTTGATCTTTGAGGGATATCCAGGACCGTGACTGATTATCAGTAAATTTCCATAAATGATGAATAGAAAGTTGTACAAAATGATTTATGCAAAAACATGTCATAGGCAGTACAACACTATCCTTTTGAGAATCTGGAATTTTGATACATGACCATCCACCAATAAAAAGTCTCAAATATGCTTCCTTGATAAATACTTTAAACATATTTTCACAATTTGTTGTTGGAAGAATTGAGCATATCCTGTGTGTCTCCATGGAAGAAGAGTCTTGAAAGTTTTACCCACATGCATTTTCCCTTTGTTTCTTTTACTTTGTATTCATTCACTTTAATAAATATTAGCCAAAGTAGTTAAAGTATTTCTAGCAAATCTCCAAAACTGAAAGTTGTCTTAGAGACTCTCAACACAAATGTCGACCACATATCAGATAGAAAGCTATATTTTATGTATAACTAATTCTTTCTGTGGGATTTAAGGAAGATGGACAGAATGTCACAAGTGATTTTCAGGTTTGGCTAAAACCTACAGTTTCTTTCTATTTCTGGCTACCTCATTTTAAACTGAGGATTATTTTCACTTTCTCTTATTTCTCCTCTTGGTTTTACATACTCTCTCACAAAATTTAGAGAAATAATAGACATAATGGAATTTATATTAGAGCAAACAGCTTACTATTAACAGTCAATAAATCAGTTTACTATACCTACATATAGAAATGGAAGTCATCACTAGCCATCAGCTTTGAATATGAATTCGTAATAGGTAAGGACTGAAACTTGATACTTGAAGAGGAGAAAAAAAGAAACAAAACATATACAAACAACACATTATATGAACATATAATTCTCTTTGTGCATCTAAGACCAATTTTGATAATGCAAAAACTTAAGAGAGTCCTTTAGGTTGATAGTATGAGTTAACTTAAGAGAGTTACTGAAGCGTGGGTCCCCACAGTGACAAGAAAGATGTATCAAATATACTAATGAAAATTAAAACACATTATCATACACTTAAGAGCACTAGAAGGTTTTAATGACCTCCACCAAGTTATTAAAAATGAGTTGTATCTTTATAACAGAAGTGGACAAATATCTCAGTCGATATCCTTTACCCCATTTTGGGAAATTATTTACTCTCAAAAGTGCACTTTAAATGTATCTTCCTCATTAAAACATTATATCATTTTCTGTCTCTTGAAAATCACAATTTAAAAAGGAAAAAAGAAAAGCATAGATTGTTTCTCATAGCTACAAAGTAAAGAGATCAGGCCCTCTTTAAACTAGGCTGATTATGTTTTCTTGAGTCATCTTTTCTGTGCTGTCTTCATTTTGAAAACTTCTTTCTCCACGTGATACAAGGTTGGCCACTGACTCTCCAGGTTTACAAGATCTTTATATCCAGGTAGCACAGAGAAAGGCAAGCAGTGATCTCTAATGTAGGACATTCAAATTTCTGAAAAGAACACTAAATATTTGGCCAGGGTGAGGTGCTCCCTGCTTTGACTTGGAAAGCAGGACTACGTCATTTATAGCTCTACCAGAATCACAAGGAATCCACACAAATTTAAAGAAATTCCTCTGGAATTTCCACCCTCACTACACCAAGTCAATAAATCTGACAACAGGCTTATTGTTGTTCCTCAACAGGCTTATTCCTGTTGTCTTTGTCTGGTTAGATTGTAATGAATGTTATGAAAAGTTTAAAGGATTAACTAATTTATACAAGATCAAACAACACACCACTGTTTAACATAAAAGTCTTGTTTGAACCTAGATATATAAAACTGCAAAGCTGGTGCACTTTGCACACCTATTCTGTCTTTATTTTTGGTTCTAAAGATTCTGATGGGCTTCCAGGTGGAGCTAGTGGTAAAGAACTTGCCTGCCAAAACAGGAAGCAAGACACGGGTTCAATCCCTGGGTCAGGAAGATCCTCTGGAGGAGGGCATGGGGACAGACTCCAGTATTCTTGACTGAAGAATCCCATAGAGAGAGGAGCCTGGCCGGCCAGCATCCATAGGGTTACATAGAGTGGGACATGACTGAAGCGACTTAGCACACACACAAACTACACGCACACAAAGATTTGATCTTTGAATTGAAGGCATTTTTACCATTTAGTTTATTTTCCGTCTTCAGCACTTATTCATGACTCTGGGTCTTACATTCTTGACTTTATTCTAAAATGTGCAACTCTCTTTTCCTCTGTGTGTGGACACATGTTCCTTTCTTTTAAAAAAAATTTAGGGCACCAATGTTTGTGAGCCCCAAAATTCATATGTTGAAACCTAATCCTCAAAATGATGGTATTTAAAGGCAGGGTCTTTGGGAAGTCTAGAGGGTGTAGCTTCTATAATTAAAAAAAAAAAAAAACTTTAATAAAAAACGGTTTTTTATTAATAAAGTTAAAGTGTTAACAGCTCAGCTGTGTCAGACTCTTTGTGATCCCATGGACTATAGACTGCCAGGTTCCTCTGTCCATGGCAAGAATACTGGAGGGGTTTCCAATCCCTTTTCCACGGGATCGTCCTGACCCAGGGATTGAACTTGGGTCTCTCACCTTGCAGGCAGATTCTTTATTGTCTGAGCCACCAGGGAAGCCCAATTGAAATCAAACAAACAAGCACCACACAGACCTAGCTTGCCCCTTCTACCATTTGAGGACACAGAGAGAAGACTATAAACCAGGAAATGGGTCTCACCAGCCATGGAAAATGTTGTGCCTTGTTCTTGGACTTCTCAGATTCCAGGACTCTGAGAAATATGTTTCTATTGTTTACGAGTCACTCAGGCTATGGTAATTTTTTACAGCATCCTGAAAGTAAGAAACCATATATTAAATATTTTTCTGTTAGCAATATGTAATATTTCTTCCTGCTTAAGAACAGCTTTCTATTTCGTGTCTCCTAAAGTCCTAATTTCAGAAATATAAATGATTCTTTATTCCTTCTTTTCCAAGAGCAGGGATATATCAAGTCAGCTGTAAGTTGGAAATGTATTAAGTTCACCAGCTTGTTTATGCTAAATCTTCAGTGGTTTCAGAAGAGAAGATAGATTTTCTCATATGATTTCAATAATACATTCACAAAATACCTGAAAATGTAAATGTCATAACATATCAATATCTAATCACAACCTATCTAAATTATTTCAATGTTTCAAAGCCTAGTTTAACTTTCTTTTTCAGTTACTACAAATCACATTGTAATATCTTGTCTTCAAATTTCTATGAAAATTTTAGACAAAAATATAGAAATACAAACAATGTTATAAGTTAACGATTGTGTAAATGACATTGTGCTATTTATACCTATTATTATACTTAATACTCATAATAAACATGCAGATTACCTCTATTCAGACAGTTCAGTTCAGTTGCCCAGTCCTGTCTGACTCTTTGCGACCCCATAGACTACAGTATGCCAGGGCTCCGTGTCCATCACCAACTCCTGGAGTTTATTCAAGCTCATGTACATCGAGTTGGTGATGTCATCGAACCATCTCATCCTCTGTCATGCCCTTATCCCACTTTCAATCTTTCTCAGGATCAGGGTCTTTTCAAATGAGTCAATTCTTTGCATCAGGTGGCCAAAGTATTTGAGTTTCAGCTTCAGCATCAGTCCTTTCAATGAATATTCAGGACTGATTTCCTTTAGGATGGACTGGTTGGATCTCCTTGCAGTCCAACAGACTCTCAAGAGTCTTCTCCAATACCACAGTTCAAAAGCATCAATTCTTCGGTGCTCAGCTTTCTTTATAGTCCAACTTTCACATCCATACATGACTACTGGAAAAACCATAGTTTTGACTAGATGGACACTTTTTGGGCAAAGTTACGTCTCTGCTTTTTAATATGTTGTCTAGGTTGGTCATAACTTTTCTTCCAAGGAGCGTGTCTTTTAATTTCATGGCTGCAATCACCATCTGCAGTGATTTTGGAGCCCCCCAAAATTTAAGTCTGTCACTGTTTCCATTGTTTCCCCATCTACTTGCTATGAAATGGTGGGACCAGATGCCATGATCTTAGTTTTCTGAATGTTGAGTTTTAAGCCAACTTTTTCACTCTGCTCTTTCACTTTCATCAAGAGGCTCTTCAGTTCTTCTTCACTTTCTGCCATAAGGGTGTTGTTATCTGCATATCTGAGGTTATTGATATTTCTCCCAGAAATCTTGATTCCAGCGTGTGCTTCTTCCAGCCCAGCATTTCTGATGATATACTCTGAATATAAGTTAAATAAGCAGAGTGACAATATGCAGTCTTGATGTACTCCTTTCTGGATTTGGAACCAGTCTGCTGTTCTGTAGGGTCCTCTTGTTTCTCCCCCAGTGCCGCCGCGGGGAGATCAAGGCGTCGGCAAGTCCTCGGCCTCGGCCTCGGATGTGGAGCCTGTTTTGCCTCCCCGTGCTGAAGCAGTGGGAAGGAAGCCCCAGGGGGAGGGTGAGCTGGCTGCCCACCCTGCAGCCCTCCTTGCCCAGAGAAGGACACTCAGACGCAGCGGGGGTTCTGTCAAGGCAGTTCCGCTTTGTTGTTACAAGCTCTCCGTGTATATAAAGGCAAGCTTGGGGGTTTTGCAAGGGACTGTTCGCTGTCTGCTCTAATCATGTTAAGGGCCAGGTCATCAAGCGCTGGCGTCACAATAGAGGTCTAGGGTGATCACACACTGTTCATGCAAGGGGAAGTGTTCAGGGGCCAATCACAGTTTTTTGTGATTATCTGGGGTCGCACCCTCCTGACATCCATCAGGCGCCATCTTTATGGGTGCACCTTTGCCATGTATCCTTTTCCAGCCATGAGCCCTATATATCCCCCTTTTTTATTTATTTATTTGTGGGGTCTTTCTTGGGAGCCATTGGGGGCCACCCACATGGCCTCACTGGAGACTCAGTGACCGTGCCTGTCTTAGGTTGTCTCCCTCTGGGGATCTTACCCGTCATTGGCTATCCAGTCAAGCATAGGCCCCGGTGGCTTAAGACCTGGCTGAAGGTCTTTTGGAGGGCTGGCCGGACTCAGGCTTTGTGGCGAGGGGCTTGGCCTATAATCGATCTTCGGGATGGCATTGGATGGAGGTATATTGTATAGGACAGGGGTAGGACTAGTAAAGGGCCTTGTGCAAGTGCCATTGGATCCTAGACCCATCGTGTGTTGAGGTTATTGGCCCTTTATATCCTGGGTGAGTAGATTGGCTCATTGGGGCAGCTTGAGTGCCCCCCATCTTAGGCGTCTAACTTATTGGTGGACGGTCGTCGGGGGTCTTTTGGGACTTTGGGTCTGTCTCCCATATTTGAGTGAGGAGAATGGTCTTCACTTGTTCCTGGGAAATGGTCTGAATCCGCTCCTGCAGGAACTTCTGGCAAAGGTTGACAAGACAGGGTCCAACTAAAAGAAGTATAACAATGATCATTATTGGTCCCAGGAAGGGGAGCAGCCAGCGGAGGAATTGATGCCATAGGCCTTGGGGGTTGTAAAAGTTTTGCAATTCTTTTTTCCGGCGTTCAATTCTATCTCTTAACTCTTTTACCTTTCCCTGGACTATGCCTGTTTCATTAACAAAGTAACAACAGTCTTCCCCCAAGAAGAGACAGGTTCCCCTCTTTTCTGCAGTGATGAGGTCAAGGGCCTGTCTATTTTGTAGGGCTACTGCGGCCAATGAATTAATCTGTCTCTGGACAGATACAAGGGACTCTACCACTTGATCCATGTCTTCATTAAGTTCCTGAGACAATTTGTAATAAAAATGAGCAGAAGTTGAAATGCTCCCAATCCCAGTACCTAGGGCCGTCGCTATGCCAGTCCCAATTAGGATAGGAGCAACGATAGGCCGCCGTCCTCTGTGAAGAGGCTTTGTTGGTAACCCCTCATGATGGTCAACAATCTGATCCATATCCCCTTCATTGATGAAGATTAGTCCTGGGGCTAAGAAAACCAAGATGCACCCTGTAGGGTCTGGAGGGAGGCAGGTATAGGCATAGGTCCCACAGAGGAGAAAGATCCCAGGGCTGGTGCAGTTGCTTGTACTGTTCCATGGACCCATGAGGTGGAAGAGTGGGTATCGTTATAATAGGAAGCATTAGAGGATGAGGTATTAAGAAGGCAAGTTAGATTTGAAGAGGTGGCAAGTAAGACATCGTCAGCGACTGGCCCAATAAGCTACGTGACACTTTCGGTGGTATTGTTGGTTTTGAGAGTGTAATTGCCTGCTAATACCCAGGTGTCGGGCAAAGGGACTGTGATATGCGGTGAGGGGGTTAGTGACATGCATATCCAACATGCCTGGAGGGCTTTTTTTTGTGTGTGTGTGAACTCTGAAAAAATTGGAAGGAGGAGTTGAGGAGGCGGGTGATGTGTAGATCGTAGGGGCCAGGGGGTGCAGGAGAGGCCTCAGCTGAGTGAGTAGATCTATGCGTTTGTAAGGTTCAGGAGTCACCTTTAGTTGGGTAATTATATTATTTATGTATTGCTGTTGTGCCTTATGCCTATTAGTATCTTGTATCCCACCTCCATCTAAGTATCCAATGTGAGTGCGGGGGTAAAAACATATGTTTTTCCCATTTGGCTTATAGCAGTTGCTCGTTTGGCTCCCTGACTTTTGCACCTTAACAGTAAATAGGGACTTGGTCTGTTTGTTGTTGATGCACATGGTGCATGGCGTAGGAGTCGTGTGGTAGCATGAGGAATGGACATAGCTATAAATATCTGAGCAGGGACAGAAAGCAGTGTCTAAAAGCCTGGGGAGTGCCATCAGGGTGAGGCACAAGAAGATCATGGCTAAGCCGTTATGCCAGTGGGTGGGTCAGAAAGCGAGAGTGATGGGTCGTTACAAAGGAATAAGCTATCAATAGTAAGCCGCAATAGGCAAGATATCCCAGCGCTAAAGAGAAGCGGAGGGTAGGAGGCCACTCCTCTGGGGCAACAGATTCAAGGCCTATAGCAAAGAGCACACTTAATAGTGCAGCTAATACAAACACCAGTCCTGTGGTCACTGCTGAGTTTTCCAAATTTGCTGGCATATTGAGTGCAGCACTTTCACAGCATCATCTTTCAAGATTTGAAATAGCTCAACTGGAATTCCATCACCCCCACTAGCTTTGTTCGTAGTGATGCTTTCTAAGGCCCACTTGACTTCACATTTCAATTGAAAAGAAAGGCAATGCCAAAGAATGCTCAAACTACTGCACAATTGCACTCATCTCACACGCTAGTAAAGTCACGCTCAAAATTCTTCAAGCCAGGCTTCAGCAATATGTGAACCACGAACTCCCAGATGTTCATGCAGGTTTTAGAAAAGGCAGAGGCACCAGAGATCAAATTGCCAACATCCGCTGGATCATGGAGAAAGGAAGAGAGTTCAGAAAAACATCAATTTCTACTTCATTGACTATGCCAAAGCCTTTGACTGTGTGGATCACAATAAACTGTGGAACATTCTGAAAGAGATGGGAATCCCAGACCACCTGACCTGCCTCTTGAGAAACCTGTATGCAGGTCAGGAAGCAACGGTCAGAACTGGACATGGAACAACAGACTGGTTCCAAATAGGAAAAGGAGTACGTCAAGGGTGTATATTGTTACATTGCTTATTTAACTTCTATGCAGAGTACATCATGAGGAACGCTGGGCTGAAAGAAGCACAAGCTGGAATCAAGATTGCTGGGAGAAATATCAATAACCTCAGCTATGCAGATGACACTACCCTTATGGCAGAAAGTGAAGAGGAACTCAAAAGCCTCTTGATGAAAGTGAAAGAGGAGAGTGGAGAAGGAAATGGTAACCCACTCCAGTATTCTTGCCTGGAGAATCCCATGGACGGAGAAGCCTGGTAGGCTACAGTCCACGGGGTCACAAAGAGTCGGACACGACTGAGTGACTTAATGGAACGGAACGGAAAGAGGAGAGTGAAAAAGTTGGCTTGAAGCTCAACATTCAGAAAACAAAGATCATGGCATCTGGTCCCATCACTTCATGGGAAATAGATGGAAAAACAGTGGAAACAGTGTCAGACTTTATTTTTGGGGGCTCCAAAATCACTGCAGATGCTGATTGCAGCCATGAAATTAAAAGATGCTTACTCCTTGGAAGGAAAGTTATGACCAAACTTGATAATATATTAAAAAGCAGAGACATTACTTTGCCGACAAAGGTCCGTCTAGTCAAGGCTATGGTTTTTCCCGTGGTCATGTATGGATGTGAGAGTTGGACTGTGAAGAAAGCTGATCGCTGAAGAATTGATGCTTTTGAACTGTGGTGCTGGAGAAGACTCTTGAGAGTCCCTTGGACTGCAAGGATATCCAACCAATCCATTCTAAAGGAGATCAGTCCTGGGTGTTCATTGGAAGGACTGATGCTAAAGCTGAAACTGCAATACTTTGGCCACTTCATGCGATGAGTTGACTCACTGGAAAAGACTCTGATGCTGGGAAGGGTTGGGGGTGGGGACGACCGAGAATGAGATGGCTGGATGGTATCACCGACTCCGTGGACATGAGTTTGAGTGAACTCTGGGAGTTGGTGATGGACAGGGAGGCCTGGCGTGCTGTGATTCATGGGGTCGCGGAGAGTCGGACACGACTGAGCGACTGAACTGAACTGAACTGAATACAAACACAATGGTCATTTGGTTGTCGGCAGGAAATCAGCTATGGGGTCCGAGGGCAGGTCGCAGTTAGGCCGATGATCGTGAGATTTGCAGGTGGCAAGGGGAGAGTTCATCTAAGCCTTTGACAAGGCCTCTTAGTTGCCAATCTGTAAGAGATCAAAAGTAGAAGGCAGCCTCATGAACTTTCATGGTTCTTGGGCTGATTGGTGGTTATCATGTAGATATTTAAGATTCCTTGCTGGTATCCAGATGGGTCTTGTTTCCCCTGTGGGAAACACGCATCCAAACCCTCTTCCTGATGTTAAGAGTGGGTCTGGCCCTCTCCATAACCCTGTAAGGGGATCTTTCCATCTAACTGTTATCTCTGGTCTTGGCTCTTGGTTGGACCGGTGTCTCTGGAATGGGGTGAGTGGTTCATTTTTTGAAAAATTTAAAATATTTAAAGTAAAAAGGGCTATTCCTAACTGCTGATGAGGGTTTATTCCCCCTTTTTGTTTTTGTAGTTGCAGCTTTAAAGTTTTGTTTTGGCGTTCTATTATAGCCTGTCCTTGAGGATTATGGGGTATGCCTGTAGTGTGTTGGATGTTCCATTGTTTTAAAAAATCTTGCAAATAGTTGCTTACGAACCAAGGGCCATTATCTGTTTTTACTTGGGCTGGGAGGCCCAGAGTAGCAAAACATTGGAGAAAGTGACTCTTGGCATGTAGTACCTTTTCTCCTGTATGGGCGGTGGCCCAGCAGGCATGGGAATATGTATCTACAGATACAAAGATATATTTTAGTTTACCAAAGGGGGCGTAGTGAGTGACATCTGTTTGCCATATTATGTTAGGTTTTAGTCCTCAAAGGTTAACCCCTGGTGCTCGTAATGGAAGAACCTGCAAGAATGGGATACAGGACTGGCAGGTATGTATGATCCTCTTTAGATCCTGGATAGGTATTTTTGGGAACCATTGGTGCGTGCCTGTTGGAGTGTGTATACATGGGTAGATGCCAGCTGATCTGCCATGGAATTTCCTAGTGATACATCCCAGTCAGGTTTTGGTGGCCTCTGAGGTGGGCTTCCCTGGTGGCTCAGAGGTTAAAGCGTCTGCCTCCAATGCGGAAGACCCGGGTTCGATCCCTGGATCAGGAAGATCCCCTGGAGAAGGAAACGGTAACCCACTCCAGTATTCTTGCCTGGAGAATCCTATGGACGGAGAAGCCTGGTAGGCTACAGTCCATGGGGTCGCAAAGAGTCGGACACGACTGAGCGACTACACTGAACTGAACTGAACTGAGGTGGTGTAAATAGATAGGTTGATCCCTCGCCTGAAGGAGCGTGTGTGCCTGTATCATAAGGGGGGTAAAAGGTTTAACATCTAGCCGAATATGAGATTGGGGAAGCCCAGGGAGCAGATTTTTCACATAGAGACTGTCGGTAAAAAGATTCATGGGACCTGGGACCTTAGAGAGCGCCAGGATGACGGCGAAGAGTTCTTTGTATTGCGCTGAGCCCTGGCATGGGCAATGGTGTCGGTGGGGGGTGCCAGTAGGGACTAAGGAGGGTTCAAAGATGACAATGGCTGCGCCGTGCTTTCCTCCATCTGTGAAGACATTGGAGGCATCTATTATGGGCTTGGAAAGGAATAATTGAGGTGCCCTCCAAGGTAACAAGCAAAAGACGGCAACCCATTTTTGAGGCCCATAGTGACAGTCAATCTTTCCCAAGAACCCTTTGAAAGCTAAGGCCATTCGGTTGTGGTTTCTCTGGATCCACTGGAAGTCAGCTAATCTGTAGGGGACAACAATCTTTTCGGGTTCACCGGCAAAGCACCTGATTGAAGTGTCTCTTCCCTTTTGTATCAGATCAGCCATCTGGTCTAAGCAGGTGTAGACTCGGGGTCCTCCCCACAGAGAGACAAGGATCCATTGTAAGGGTTTGTCTGTTTGTATTAGCATGGACAGGAGTGTCTCTGGGGAGGCTAAGATCCATAATTGAAGCTCTTGAGTGGGGTCGTAGAGAGAGTTGAGCAGTATCAAGAGCCTGTTGAACCCTTTTAATAACTTGTTTATGGGACGGGGACAGGGTGATTTTTTTCATGGGGGAGTTTGTCCTTTAGCAAATTAAAGAGGGGTATTAGGTCCCCTGTGGATATGGGGATCCAGGGCCACAGCCAGTTGATTTCCCCCAGAAGGCTTTGGAGCTCAACCAAGGAATAAGTTTCTTTGATAGCTATCTGTGGCTTAAGGGGGGAGACCACCTCAAGGGTAAGTTGGGTCCCCAGGACTTTGAAAGGTGGGACATGCTGGATTTTGTCAGGAGAGATAATGAGTTGCCCCCGGGCGAGACAATCAAATAGTAGTTTGAGGCCCGTGTGAGCTCGGTGGTATTAGGCGCCCCAAGAATGATATCATCCATATATAAGTATAATAAGATGTTAGATAGCAGTCGGACAGGCTGAGTAAGATTAGCCACATATTGTTGACAGAAGGATGGACTGTTAGCCATCCCTTGAGGTAGGACGACCCATTCATATCGTTTGTCTGGACCTTCATAATTAGTATAAGGTACCGTGAACTGAACTGAACCAAAAAGGCAAATTTCTCATAATCTTGTGGGTCCAGAGGTATTGAAAAGAAACAATCTTTAATATCTATTATCAGGAGGTGCAGGGCAATGGGAATGGCAGAGACCCAGGGCATCCCCCTTAGGGGTGTTCCTTGAATTTCCATCCTTTCATTAACCTTTCTGAGGTCTTGCAAGGGGCGCCATTTTCCAGAGGCCTTTTTGATAACAAATATGGGGGTATTCCAGGGGCTGTTAGATGGCCGGATATGTCCCAATTTGAGTTGTTCCTCTATTAAAGATTGTAATGCCTGGAGTTTGGGAAGGGGAAGTGGCCACTGCTCCACCAATATAGGGGCTCCTGGTGTCCAAACGATAGGCGGCGCTGAGGGAGCAGTGGCCTTTAGGATTGGGGGTGAGGCTTCCATCGAGTTAGTGGTTCTCCCTTCCTTATCTTTTCAAATTCTGGATTCCCCTGGTAGTTGGGGATTCCAGGAGGTTGGAATTGCTGTTGATATTCTTCTTCATCTAATAAATCTTGGTAAAAACCCTGATAGTCAGTGGTTATATAGGCATCGGCTTGCCCTAGAATGTCTTGCCCTAACAGGTTGGCATTGAGTCCTGTGGCGATGAGGGGCTTGACTAGGCCCTCAGACCCATCAGGATCTTCCCATTTGAGCCAATTAGAGGATTCCTTGGAAGATGTAATGCCCCCGACGCCCGCTAGTTGAGGTCCCTCGGCCATGGGCCACGTAGGAGGAACCTCTTCTTGCCTCAGTATAGTTCTGTCTGCCCCGGTGTCTACTAGACATCTAAATCTTTTTCCTCCTATTGTTATATCCATCTCTGGTCTCAACCCTGGTACTATAGGGACAGTCCATTTGATCTCTTGCCTGGTAGGTCGGGGCTTATTAATGCCCATTAGTTGGTAAGGGGGCCTTCTGGTAGAATTGCATCCGGGGAAGGGCTTTTCTAATCTATCAGACATCTCTTGGGAGAGTTCAGTAACCTCAGGCTGGCATACCCTGGGAGGAGGGCCTGAGGCTTCCCCTTGGGATGACGAGGCTGGGAAATGGCCCTCATTTAGTTTAAAGGTTTCCCGTCTTTATCAAATTTGGACCTACTATCTATTTTCCAGTGGTATCCCTTTTTACAGCACGGACAGGGGGTTGTAGGTGGCCCTCTATTTCCAATTCTCCCCGGCCTCAGGGGGGAGTCCTTTTTAAAGTGCCCTTCCTTCCAACATTGAAAACAATTGCCTGTTTTTTGATTTTTGAGGGTCCCTTCAGGGGAGGCATCCTGGGCCATGGACACCTTGCTGAAGGCAGAGGCAAGGGAGTCAGCTATCGCCTTGGTTTGAGCCTCCATTGCAGCCACCATTGCTTGAGTTTGGTGGTGCTGTGTCCCAATATCTTTGGTGGCTACCACCCATCGTTCCATGGATCGATCTTTCTGCCCTGAGCAGGCCACCTTGTGGTCGAAATTCATCCCTTCCCATACCAGCATTTTGACAAATTGATCTCTTAAGGGACCTAGGGGGAATTTTCTTTGCATGCTTTTTTCTACTCTATCTATGAAGGTGGAGAGGTCCTATTATTTTTTCTTTTTGGGTAATGCCGGATATGGGGGTTTCGCTGGGACCTTCAGCTAATTTTCTGTAGGCGGCTAGGCTTATGGCTCGCACCTGGTCTGTATAAGGAGCAGGGATAGTGGCCTGTTGGGGTCCCGTGCTCCATTGATCTGCCGTCCCGGATAACATCCCAAAAGTTACAGGGATGACGGGATTAGCAGCTTGGTTTCTTTCTGCTTGGGCATGACATTCCTCCTTGAAAAAGGCACACCACTTAATGTAGGTGTTACTGGGGAGTACCACCTTACATAGCATTTTCCAATCTTGGGTCGTGCAAGGCTGATGAGCTAGACCCTGGAGAATAGTCTCCGCCCATGGAGAATTGGGGCCATCTTCTGCTACCACCTTCTTGAGCTCTTTTAGGTCTTGGGCTTCCCAAGGGTACCAGGCCGCCGGCCAGTTCCCCCCAGGGTTTACATTTACAGGGAAGGCCTGTATTGAGTCTGCATTAAATGGCGATGGTGTCCCCCAAGGGTCTTCAGGGTAGGTCCTCCCTCTCCATGGGGATTCCACTAGTCTCTAGGGGGAGGCGTTATTGAGTCTCCCCTTCAAAGGGGGGCCAGAGGAGGATACAGGTTAGACTTATAAGTTGGGGCTTCTGGGGCGCTGGGAGTGCTAAGGAAGTCTTCAGCCTGGTTGGACCTTTTCTCTTCCCCCGAGGGAGGCCATAAATTATTGGCTATAGTTGTTTTTCCTTCTTTCTCCCCGGAATTTATGGTGGCCCATTCATTGTCAAATTGTTCCCATTGCCTCTCGGTATTATGAGTGGTGGTTTCTCCCTCGTTTACCTGTCCCTTTTCAGGGGCGAAACAGGTCTTAAGGGCGGAGATTGTGGGGTAGAACCCCAAGGGTGGCTCCTCTCCGTCTTGGATTTCCCTTTTTCTAGCTAGGGTTTGGACCCTATCCCAGGAATCCCATGAGAATAGGTTGGCCAAATCTATCCATGGGGTCAATCTGGTAATAGCCCCCCAGACTTTGATGGCCTGGGTGTCGGAAATTTCGAGTCCTCTACTTTTAAGCATGTATTTCAGGGCCTTCGGAGTGGGCTCATCGGTTTTGCTAATGGCAGTCCCCATGGTGAGCAGACAGAGGAAGGCACGTTTGCCGAGAGTGTCCACCAAGAAAGGTCCTATGGGTAGCGGTGGTGGCCGAGTGATTGGGCCTGTGTGATGCTTCATTGACTATGCCAAAGCCTTTGACTGTGTGGATCACAATCAACTGTGGAAAATTCTGAAAGAGATGGGAATACCAGGCCACCTGACCTGCCTCTTGAGAAACCTGTATGCAGGTCAGGAAGCAACAGTCAGAACTGTACATGGAACAACAGACTGGTTCCAAATAGGAAAAGGAGTGCGTCAAGGCTGTATATTGTCACCTTGCTTATTTAACTTATATGCAGAGTACATCATGAGGAACGCTGGGCTGGAAGAAGCACAAGCTGGAATCAAGATTCCTGGGAGAAATATCAATAATCTCAGATATGCAGATGACAACACCCTTATGGCAGAAAGTGAAGAGGAACTCAAAAGCCTCTTGATGAAAGTGAAAGAGGAGAGTGAAAAGGTTGGCTTGAAGCTCAACACTCAGAAAACAAAAATCATGGCATCTGGTCCCATCACTTTATGGGAAATAGATGGGAAAACAGTGGAAACAGTGTCAGACTTTATTTTTTTGGGCTCCAAAATCACTGCGAATGCTGATTGCAGCCATGAAATTAAAAGACGCTTACTCCTTGGAAGGAAAGTTATGACCAACCCAGATAGCATATTAAAAAGCAGAGACATTACTTTGCCAACCAAGGTCCGTCTAGTCAAGGCTATGGTTTTTCCCGTGGTCATGTATGGATGTGAGAGTTGGACTGTGAAGAAAGCTGATTGCCGAAGAATCGATGCTTTTGAACTGTGGTGTTGGAGAAGACTCTTGAGAGTCCCTTGTACCGCAAGGAGATCCAACCAGTCCATTCTAAGGGAGATCGATCCTGGGTGTTCATTGGAAGGACTGATGCTAAAGCTGAAACTGCAATACTTTGGCCACCTCATGTGACGAGTTGACTCACTGGAAAAGACTCTGATGCTGGGAGGGATTTGGGGCGGGAGGAGAAGGGGACGACCGAGAATGAGATGGCTGGATGGCATCACCGACTCTGTGGACATGAGTTTGAGTGAACTACGGGAGTTGGTGATGGACAGGGAGGCCTGGCGTGCTGTGATTCATGGGGTCGCAAAGAGTCAGACACGACTGAGCGACTGAACTGAACTGATGCTTATGGAACCGTGTGCCTTGGTAGATGAACGGAAATTTTCTTGATGGGGGCGGGCGCCCTAAGGGCCTCTAGCCCGTTCTGTGACCCCCTTATCCTGTCACAGGAGTCTTCAAGTGGCGGGCGCCCTATCGGCTTTTAAGTGCCCATCCCGTGCCCACAGGGATTTTGGCCTCACTCTTGGCAAGAAGTCTGAGAAAGAAAGTGAAACAAAAAGGGGGGGTTCACCCAATTGAGCTCCCTTACTAAGTTCTCAGCTCGAGGGGTCTTTGGCTTCCCCCAGGGAGTGCCCTGGGCAGGTAGCCTCAATTATGCCTGCGAGCGATTGCCGTTCACTGAACTCCCCGAGTAAGAAAGAGAGAGAGAGGGAGAGAGAGAGAGAAGGGGAGGATAGGAGGGAAGGATTATAGCACTCACCCTTGAAGGTTTCTTTTCAACCTTAATACACTTGCCTTAGTGTCGCACTCCTCGATGGGAGCGTTGCACAGAGGCTCGTGGAACCTTTTTGTCATCTCTCTTTCAAGACCGTGCGATGAGGGAATCCGAGTCATGGCGCCAGATGTAGAGTCCTCTTGTTTCTCCCCCAGTGGCGCCTCGGGGAGAGCAAGGCATCGGCAGGAGCGGTGGGGAGGAAGCCCCAGGGGGAGGGTGAGCTGGCCGCCCGCCCCGCAGCCCTCCTTGCCCAGAAGAAGGACACTCAGACACAGCGGGGGTTCTGTCAAGGCAGTTCCGCTTTATTGTTACAAGCTCTCCGTATATAAAGGCAAGCGTGGAGGTTTTGCAAGGGACTTTCCACGGTCTGCTCCAATCATGTTAAGGGCCAGGTCATCACGCGCTGGCATCACAATAGAGGTGATCACACACTGTTCATGCAAGGGGAAGTGTTCAGGGGCCAATCACAATTTTTTGTGATTATCTGGGGCCACGCCCTCCTGACATCCGTCAGGCATCATCTTTATGGGTGCACCTTTGCCATGTGTCCTTTTTCAGCCATGCGCCCTATATTGTTCCATGTTCAGTCCTAACTATTGCTTCCAGACCTGCATACAGATTTCTCAAGAGGAAGGTCAGGTGGTCTGGTAGTCCCATTTTTCTGAGAATTTTTCAGTTTGTTGTGACCCACACAGTCAAAGGCTTTGGCATAGTCAATAAAGCAGAAATAGACGGTTTTCTGTAACTCGTGCTTTTTTGATGATCCAATGGACATTGGCAGTTTGATTTCTGGTTCCTCTGCCCTTTCTAAATCCAGCTCGAACATCTGGAAGTTCATGATTTGTGTACTGTTGAAGCCTGGCTTCCATCTTGGGTGGCCCCACACGATATGGCTTAGTTTCATTGAGTTAGACAGGACTGTGGTCCATATGATCAGAGCAACTATGTTTGTGATTATGATTTCAGTGTGTCTGCCCTCTAATACCCACTCCCAATACCTACTGTCTTATTTGGGTTTCACTTACCTTGGTCGTGGAGTATCTCTTCACAGCTGCTCTAAGAAAGCGCAGCCGCTGTACCTTACCTTGGACAAAGGGTATCTCCTCAAGGCCGCCCCTCCTGACCTTGAATGTGGAGTAGCTCCTCTCGGCTCTCCTGTGCCCGCCCAGCCACCGCCTCTTGGACGTGGGACAGCTCCTCTCGGCCACCGCCCTGACCTTGGGCATGGGTTAGCTCCTCTCGGCCGCGCTTCTGTGCATGGCTGGTTGTGCCGAGCCGGTGTCTCTCGCGTATGCGCCACCGGAGCCGGATTCTCTCGTGTGTGTGCCGCCGGAGCCGGCGTCTCTCACGTCATGGTGGAGAGGCTTGACGGAATGTGGTCCACTGGAGAAGGGAATGGCAAACCACTTCAGTATACTTGCCTTGAGAACACCATGAACATTATCAAAAGGCAAAATGATAGGATACTGAATGAGGAATTCCCTAGGTCGGTATTTGCCCAATATGCTAATGGAGATCGGTGGAGAATTAACTCCAGAAAGAATGAAGGGATGGAGCCAAAGCGAAACAAATACCCAGTTGTGGATGTGACTGGTGATAAAAGCAAGGTTCGATGCTGTAAAGAGCAATATTGCATAGCAACCTGGAATGTTAGGTCCATGAAGCAAGGCAAATTGGAAGTGGTCAAACAGGAGATGGCAAGAGTGAACATCGACATTCTAGGAATCAGTGAACTAAAATGGACTGGAATGGGTGAATTTAACTCAGATGACCATTATATCCACTACTGTGGGCAGGAATCCCTTAGAAGAAATGGAGTAGCCATCATGGTAAACAAAAGAGTCCGAAATGCAGTACTTGGATGCAATCTTAAAAATGACAGAATGATTTCTGTTTGTTTCCAAGGCAAACCATTCAATATTACAGTAATCCAGGCCTATGCCCCAACCAGTAACGCTGAAGAAGCCGAAGTTGAACAGATCTATGAAGACTTACAAGACCTTTTAGAACTAACACCCAAAAAAGATGTCCTTTTCATCATAGGGGACTGGAATGCAAAAGTAGGAAGTCAAGAAACACCTGAAGTAACAGGCAAATTTGGCTTTGGAGCACGGAATGAAGCAGGGCAAGGCTAATAGAGTTTTGTCAAGAGAACGCACTGGTCATAGCAAACACCCTCTTCCAACAACACAAGAGAAGACTCTACACATGGACTTCACCACATGGTTAACACCGAAATCAGATTGATTATCTTCTTTGCAACCAAAGATAGAGAAGCTCTATACAGTTAGCAAAAACAAGACCAGGAGCTGACTGTGGCTCAGATCATGAACTCCTTATTGCCAAATTCAGACTTAAATTGAAGAAAGTAGGGAAAACCACTAGACCATTCAGGTATGACCTAAATCAAATCCATTATGATTATACAGTGGAAGTAAGAAATAGATTTAAGGGTCTAGATCTGATAGATAGAGTGCCTGATGAACTCTGGACGGAGGTTCGTGAAATTGTACAGGAGACAGGGACCAAGACCATCCCCATGGAAAAGAAATGCAAAAAAGTAAAATGGTTGTCTGAGGAGGCCTTACAAATAGCTGTGAAAAGAAGAGAAGTGAAAAGCAAAGGAGGAAAAGAAAGATATAAGCATCTCTATGCAGAGTTCCAAAGAACAGCAAGGAGAGATAAGAAAGCCTTCCTCAGTGATCAATGCAAAGAAATAGAGGAAAACAACAGAATAGGAAAAACAAGAGACCTCTTCAAGAAAATTAGAGATTCCAAGGGAACATTTCATGCAAAGATAGGCTCGATAAAGGACAGAAATGGTATGGACCTAACAGAAGCAGAAGATATTAAGAAGAGGTGGCAAGAATACACAGAAGAACTGTACAAAAAAGATCTTCACGATGAAGATAATCACGATGGCGTGATCACTCACCTGGAACCAGACATCTTGGAATGTGAAGTCAAGTGGGCCTTAGAGAGCATCACTACGAACAAAGCAAGTGGAGGTGATGGAATTCCAGTTGAGCTATTTCAAATCTTGAAAGATGATGCTGTGAAAGTGCTGTACTCAATATGCCAGCAAATTTGGAAAACTCAGCAATGGCCACAGAACTGGAAAATGTCAGTCTTCATTCCAATCCCAAAGAAAGGCAATGCCAAAGAATGCTCAAACTACCACACAATTGCACTCATCTCACACGCTAGTAAAGTCATGCTCAAAATTCTCCAAGCCAGGCTTCAGCAGTATGTAACCCGTGAACTCCCAGATGTTCAAGAAGGTTTTAGAAAAGGCAGAGGCACCAGAGATCAAATTGCCAACATTCACTGGATCATGGAGAAAGCAAGAGAGTTCCAGAAAAACATCTATTTCTGCTTCATTGACTATGCCAAAGCCTTTGACTGTGTGGATCACAATAAACTGTGGAATATTCTGAAAGAGATGGGAATCCCAGACCACCTGACCTGCCTCTTGAGAAACCTGTATGCAGGTCAGGAAGCAACAGTTAGAACTGGACATGGAACAACGGACTGGTTCCAAATAGGAGAAGAAGTGCGTCAAGGTTGTATATTGTCACCCTGCTTATTTAACTTCTATGCAGAGTACATCATGAGGAACGCTGGGCTGGAATAAGCACAAGCTGGAATCAAGATTCCTGGGAGAAATATCAATAACCTCAGATATGCAGATGACACCACCCTTATGGCAGAAAGTGAAGAGGAACTCAAAGACTTTTTGATGAAAGTGAAAGAGGAGAGTGAAAAGGTTGGCTTGAAGCTCAACATTCAGAAAACGAATATCATGGCATCTGGTCCCATCACTTCATGGGAAATAGATGGGGAAACAGTGGAAACAGTGTCAGACTTTATTTTTTTGGGCTCCAAAATCACTGCAGATGCTGATTGCAGCCATGAAATTAAAAGACGCTTGCTCCTTGGAAGGAAAGTTATGACCAACCTTGATAGTATATTAAAAAGCAGAGACATTACTTTGCCAACCAAGGTCCGTCTAGTCAAGGCAATGGTTTTTCCCGTGGTCATGTATGGATGTGAGAGTTGGACTGTGAAGAAAGCTGATCACCGAAGAATTGATGTTTTTGAACTGTGGTGCTGGAGGAGACTCTTGAGAGTCCCTTATACTGCAAGGAGATCCAACCAGTCCATTCTAAAGGAGATCAATCCTGGGTGTTCATTGGAAGGACTTATGCTAAAGCTGATACTCCAGTACTTTGGCCACATCATGCGACGAGTTGACTCACTGGAAAAGAGTTTGATGCTAGGAGGGATTGGAGGTAGGAGGAGACGGGGCCGGCAGAGAATGAGATGGCTGGATGGCATCACCGACTCGATGGACATGGGTTTGAATGAACTCCGGGAGTTGGTGATGGACAGGGAGGCCTGGCGTGCTGTGGTTCATGGGGTCGCTAAGAGTTGGACACGACTGAGCGACTGATCTGAACTGAACTGAAGCCTGGCTTGGAGGATTTTGAACATGACTTTACAAGCATGTAACCGAAAGTAAAGTTGCTCAGTCGTGTCCGACTCTTTGCAACCCCATGGTCTGTAGCTTACCATGCTCCTCCGTCCATGGAATTTTCCATGCAAGAGTACTGGAGTGGGTTGCCATTTCCTTCTCCAGGGGATATTCCCGACCCAGCGATCGAACCCAGGTCTTCTGCATTGTACACAGACGCTTTTCCATCTGAACTTCCAGGGAAGTCAGATGAGTGCAATTGTGTGGTAGTTTGAGCATTCTTTGGTATTACCTATCTTTGGGATTGGAGTGAAAACTGATGTTTTCCAGTCTAGTGGCCACTGCTGAGTTTTCCAAATTTTCTGGCATATTGAGTGTAGCACTTTCATAGCATCATCTTTTAGGATTTGAAATAGCTCAACTGGAATTCCATCACCCCCACTAGCTTTGTTCGTAGTGATGCTTCTTAAAGCCCACTTGACTTGGCATTCCCACAAATGACTGACCCAGACTTACCTGTGAGTGTCCAGGAGTCTCTGGTGGAGGCATGGGTTGGCTGTGGCCTGATACAGGGTTGGGCGCACTGAGTGTAGCAGTGCCTGCCTGGGACCTGTTCAAGCAGGTCGCCTTTATCTCCATTACCTCTTCCACAGTTTGTCCCCAGGTAAATAACAGGGAGGAAACACAGCCCATCCCATCAACAGAAAATTGGATTAAAGTTTTATTGAATATTGCCCCGCCCATCAGAACAAGACCTACTTTCCCCCTCAGTCAGTCTCTCCCATCAGCAAGCTTCCATTCAGACAGTCCGTTCCGTTCCGTTCCGTCGCTCAGTCGTGTCCGACTCTATGCGACCCCGTGGACTGTAGCCTACCAGGCTTCTCCGTCCATGGGATTCTCCAGGCAAGAATACTGGAGTGGGTTACCGTTTCCTTCTCCAGGGGATCTTCCCGACCCAGGGATCGAACCCGGGTCTCCCGCATTGGAGGCAGACGCGTTAACCTCTGAGCCACCAGGGAAACCCAAGGAAATTGAAGCTTATAGAATTATTTTACATAATGCTGTGCAAACTATGTGCAGACATAAGATTCACTAGCAGGTTTGTCTCAAACTAAAATCTAATCCTAAACACTGTATTTCTAATTTTTACAATATTTAATAAGACTCTACAGTTTTTAATTGAACCTTTTATTTTACTGTTTTCTTTGTTATGTAAGTATATTTTGCTTCTCTGAACAGATTGCAGGATCTTTGTTTACAGCAATCAAGCTATAAGCTAGTCATTATTATGTAATTCCTATAATCCCTAGAGAAGTGATAGATTTTTTTTTTTTTTTGGTGTATGTGTGTATGGTTAGAATGAGAGTCAGAAAGAGAAATATGCTCTATTCTTTTTCTCCAATATATACTTATAAGCCATTTGAAAGAGAAAGTTTTCATTTAGCTACAAACATGTGACTTTTGACTCCCTAGTCATGAAAATATCACTACATAACAACAGCGCATTCAGTGACCTGTTGATTCATCATAATCCAGTAGATGGCAGTACATTATTAAGTTTAAATAACTTATGGCCATGTTATTACTTAGTGCAAAATTATACCTAACTAATTTTGCAATTTATGTATTTTGGACAAGTAATCTATCGAGTTATTTAAATAATATTTTTGAAATTATGTGTCCTTTAATTAACTAATGCTTAGTAACAAACTACTTTATAAATTTTGTATTAAAAATATATATATTTCCTTTCTCCCAAGTCTGCAATCTGGACTGTGCTCAGCTAGGCAGTTTTCATGCTATTCTTAACAACATTACTTATGTCTGTGGATCGAACTGAAGTTCTACTGAGTTCTGTGATCATCTGAGATACTGGATGTTTAAGCTTTTCTTTATCTGTTCAGCAAGATAGTTCAGCTGTAACATGGCAGTTCATGAATGCCGAAAGTACAAAGTTGATGTGTTTGTAACTAAGTAATTAAGGTTTAGTTAACTGGAACTGATGCAACACATTTCTACCTGATTTTATTGATTAAATCAAGTCTTAGGTATACTATCTGAATTTAAGGGGTCTGACTATAATGGCCAGATATGATAGTGGGTATGATTTATTGAGGCCACTAAAGTAACTACAAAGACTATCTCAATTGAAATAAGAATTGAGTATAAGCAACTCCTAGGAGAAATTTATAATCATTTCCACAATAATGAGACAGAATTTTTAGGTATTCTAAAATCCAAACTGAACTCTAAATTTTGTATCCCAAACTTCTTGCCCCATGATTCAATAAATGGAAGACTAATATGATTCCAGTTTCAAATCAGTGCTAATGAATGGAAACTTATGTGAGGATTGTATTAGGAAGCAAATTTTCATTAGGTTCTAAATACACATTGAAGGCTAAGAAAATAGTACTAGAGTAGAGGAGATTCCTCCAGCAGTTTGCTCTCGAGCTTGAAACCAAACAATGAAACACACAGACCACTCTAGAAAAGCTGAGATTCAGCTCCAAATTTGTAGTAAAATATCAATTGGAAGGGGTAAATGGTTAAAGAGAACATGATGAATAGCTCATAATTAAAATGTACACTAATGAGTAATCATTTGGTGGGTGGAAGGTGGGGGTCATTGCAAAGAGAAAGAACTTGTCAAACCAATCTCCAGACTTTGATATAATATCACTGCCAGAACAAACTGAAGAATGGTCCTACCACAATGCAAAATTTTAAAATCTATCTTTTATTAGCCCCAGTCTGCAAAATAGAGAGAAATCAAATTCAGTTCAGTTCGGTTGTCCAGTCATGTTCGACTCTTTGCAACCCCATGGACTGCAGCACGCCAGGCTCCCTGTCCATCACGAGCTCCCAGAAATTGCTCAAATGCACTCCATCCTGTCGGTGATGCCATCCAACCATCTCGTCCTCTGTCGTCCCCTTCTCTTCCCGCCTTCAACCTTTCCCAGCATCAGGGTCTTTTCCAGTGAATCAATTCTTCGCATCAGGTGGCCAAAGTATTGGAGTTTCAGCTTCAGCATCAGTCCTTCCAATGAATATTCAGGACTGATTTCCTTTAGGATCAGGCTACATGCAGTCCATGGGGTCGCAAAGAGTCGGACACCACTTAGGGACTGAACAGCAGCAACTGTGTTGCTACTTTGTACAGGTTCAAAGGTCACCTGGGTTACAGGGATGGTTTAACAAAGCTATCTACCACATACTCTTAGGGTGATATTAAGACACATGAGAATTCTGTTAGGCCTTTTTTTGGGATTCG
Organism: Moschus berezovskii; assembly: GCF_049115385.1. Lineage (NCBI taxonomy): Eukaryota > Metazoa > Chordata > Mammalia > Artiodactyla > Moschidae > Moschus > Moschus berezovskii. The sequence continues at coordinate 28,654,916 of NC_142475.1, forward strand.
AGGAAGGGGCAAAGATTCAGCAACATTCCTACAGAAAATAGGTTTGTGTGCAACAATCCCCGCTAAGAAAACGAGATAGATTTTTCCTGAGGTGGCTTGTTACCCTGGTAATACAAGTGAATTTCAATCACTTTTCAACAATCCTTCTTTATAAGAGAAGTCTTCAAAGAAAAAAAAAATGACCAAGTAGGCCAGATTTAATATTCAATCATGGAACTAAAATAATCTACCTAGATCTTTTAATATTAATAACAGCCTATTCCTAAGTATTTTCAGACTGTATGTACCAACCCCTAGCAATCAAGTTGACATTCACTGAACTAACTACAAGGTAGTTGAACCATAATTGTGTAAATACAAATAGTGTAAAAACAAAACTGATACTCAACTACCTTTTTTTATAAGTAAACTTGGGGAAATTGTGACAGAAAAAAAATATTATTAGGTAGGAATTTTTTGATTTGTAAGAACCTGGGTCTTCTGAGGTCCTGTCTCTCATGGGTGCCAAAATCACCATATCAGTTTTTGGCAAGATATCTTACTTTCCCAGAAATTGTAATGGTTTGAGTTATGAGAAACTCAGGTAATAAAGCAATATGACTTGAAGTTTTATGTGTTTTAGGGAAGAGAAAATGTAGCCTACACCAACATCTGGATAATGAAATATACTTGGGAATCAAATAGCAAATGTTTCATATACAAGTGAAGTGCCAAATGTTGATAAACCACGCAGTTTCTTCTGTGATATACCAACAAAATGACCATAAATAGTAACTGAGTGTGGGCTACCTATGCAAAGAAAACTGTGAGCCTTACAAAGTTTTCTATACCCTTATATCGGTAAATGTGAGTTGACATTTTCTCATTGATCAATTGTTAGGCCAAAAGTGGAGTCTCCTATCAGATTAAATGAACACCACAGCAGGGACCCACATAGAAAATATAAGTAAGTTTCAGAGTGAAATATAGATATTTCATGGGTGTTCAAGTTGGAGGCATGATGGCAACGAAATATTAGATGTGAAAAATGGACATTATTCAAACCAGTTTGAATAGATGATATATGAGAGATGCATGAAATTCCCTTTATATTGTTGCCTCAGTGCTAAATCTTCTTTCTGAACTGTACTCCTAAACTGAATTCATCTTGGGAACAATCTGGTATTAACTATGTCATCCAGAATTTTTCAGTGATGAAATCCCCAGAAACCATGGGATTTGGGGTCTGCAGTAAAGGTTTAGGGCCTGAAATAGAAAGGGAGCTTTCGACTCCATAGTAAGGGAATTGAATTATAGGATGCACAGTGTAGAAGATAAAACAATATAATGTATTGGCATGATTTAGAATGACAGCCTAAATAAAGAGCAAATGTGACTATCTAAAATGTATCCTAAAATATGTAAAGTCTTAAAATTCTGAAAGTATATTAAGACATACATACAAGAAGATATAAATACATATATTAATTAGCTTTTAAAAGAGAATGAAGAATTGTGTTTTTTTTTTTTAATATTTATTTATTTGGCTGTGTAGGGTCTAAGTTGTGGCACATGGGATCTTGTTCCTTGACCAGGGGTTGAACCTCGGTACCCTGCATTAGGAGCCTGAAGGTTCATTCACTGGGCTAGCAGAGAATTCTCCAGGAATTATGATTTTTAATTAAAAAAATCAATTTAAAACCATCAATTATTATATAAAGATCATTATGTTGAGAAATATGATATAGTTAACAATTGAGGAAAGAGGTATTTGTGTGAATCAGTATTTAATATTCCCTTAGTATAATCAATTTTTAATCAAACTGTCTTGGATTAAATATCCTTTGAAGATTCAGCTGGAAAATAGTGAGTGGTCAACAGTTTAAAAAAATCATTAATTTGATAGTAAATATGATACTGGCAGAGAATCTTTAAAAGTTACACAGAAATATTTTATTATTTGAAAATTGCAGCAATGGATTATATGTTTAAGAGGGAAAATTAAGTATTCTTATGAAATCAATTCTTACTAATTGACTTATAAGTATAAAGCAATTACAATAAAAAGTCCAACAATTTATTTTTCTAATGTAACAAAAATTAATGTACTCATTGGTCTTGCTCTCATAGAGTAAATTTTACAGTACTTAAGAAGAAACAGAAAGATTCTGATGCTTTTCCAGCTTTCAGTTCAGTTCAGCCTTACAGTCGTGTCTGACTCTTTGTGACCCCATGGACTATAGCATACCAGGCCTTTCCCTGTCCATCACCAACTCCCGGAGCTTACTCAAACTCATGTCCATCAAGTCGGTGATGCCAACCAATTATCTAATCCTCTGTCATCCCCTTTTCTTCCCAACTTCAATCTTTCTCAACATCAGGGTCTTTTCAAATTAGTCAGTTCTTTACATCGGGTGTCCAAAATATTGGAGTTTCAGCTTCAGCCTCAGTCCTTCCAATGAATATTCAGGACTGATTTCCTTTAGGATGGACTGGTTTGATCTCCTTGAAGTCCAAGGGGCTCTCAAGAGTCTTCCCCAAAACCACAGTTCACAAGCATCTATTCTTTAGCGCTTAGCTTTCTTTATAGTCCAACTCTCACCTCCCTACATGACTACTGGAAAAACCACAGCTTGACTAGATGGACTTTTGTTGGCAAAGTAATGCCTCTGTTTTTTAACATGCTGTCTAGGTTGGTCATAACTTTTCTTCCAAGAAGCAAGCATCTTTTAATTTCATGGCTGCAGTCACCATCTGCAGTGATTTTAGAGCCCATAAAAGTTAAGTCTGTCACTGTTTCCACTGTTTCCCCATCTATTTCCCATGAAGTGATGGGACCAGATGCCATGATCTTAGTTGTCTGAATGTTGAGCTTCAAGCCAACTTTTTCATTCTCCTCTTTCACTTTCATCAAGAGGCTCTTTAGTTCTTCTTCACTTTCTGCCATAAGGATGGTGTCATCTGCATATCTGAGGTTATTGATATTTCTCCCGGCAATCTTGATTTCAGCTTGTGCTTCATCCAGCCTGGATTTCAAATGATGTACTCTGCATATGAGTTAAATAAGCAGGGTGACAATACACAGCCTTGACGTACTCCTTTTCCTACTTGGAACCAGTCTGTTGTTCCATGTCCAGTTCTAACTGCTGCTTCCTGACCTGCATATAGGTTTCTCAAGAGGCAGGTCAGGTGGTCTGATATTCCCATATTTTAAAGAATTTTCCATAGTTTGTTATGACCCACACAGTCAGAGACCTTGGTGTAGTCAATAAAGCAGCGGCAGATGGTTTTTTTGAACTCTCACACTTTTTTGATAATCCAATGGATTGTGGCTGTTTGATCTCTGGTTCCTCTGCCTTTTCTAAATCCAGCTCAAACATCTAGAGGTTCATTGTTCACGTACTGTTGAAGCCTGGCTTGGAGAATTTTGAGTATTACTTTACTTGCATTTGAGATGATGCAATTGTCTGGTAGTTTGAGCATCCTTTGGTATTACCTATCTTGGGGATTGGAGTGAAAACTAATGTTTTCCAGTCCAGTGGCTACTGCTGAGTTTTCCTAAATTTGCTGGCGTATAGAGCAATTTTTTTTCTAAAAAATTTGAGCATTTGGTAGTATTAAAAAAACTTTATAAATAATATCAACAAAATGGCTTATTAAACATATTTACCATGACAACTATAAAAATTTTCTTAGAAGCAGAAATACTTGAGATATAGTTATAATTTCAAAAATAAGAATGCAAGTTATTTATGTGTTATATATATGATTATAAATTTAAAAAAGTTTTATACATTATTTTATACATTGAAACAATAATATTATTATTTATAGAAGCATTACTTTATTTTTAGAGGCATTTTTCTCATAATTTCCTCTCTACTTTATCCCTAGGTTACACTTGTGGATAATTGATAAAGCCTATTATAACGATGAATTGATCAAATAAACATATGGACACACATATGATATTTTAAAAAAATTTTATTCAAGTGAAACTTGAATGATCCAATGCACTTGATTATATTCTGGTTAAGTGTAAAAATAAGGAATACATCTCATACATGTTTAGATTTAAGCAGTTATATTTTATAAAAAATAGTGTAAAAATTAACCAAGTTTTAAAATAAAAATATACTGATTTTTAAATCTTTATGTATTTTGAAATTTTCATGTCATATTTGTAGTTATCTGTGTAAAACTATGAGGCTGCTGATTATTAACAGTGAGAGAGACAGATAGTTAAATATCTGACAATTAACCACTTAATTTAGGGGCTTCCCTCTGGCTTAATGGTAAAGAATCCACCTTCAAAGCAGGAGCTGACGGAGACATGGATTCGATCCTTGGATCAGGAATATCTCCTGGAGGAGGCATAGCAATCCACTGCAGTATTCTTGCCTGAAGAATCCCATGGACAGAGAAGCCCAGATGGCTACAGTCCATGGGGTCACAAAGGGTCAGACACAACTGAAGCAACTTAGCATGCGGGCTCACAACCACTTAATTTTAATAAGGCTAATGGAAAGATAGATTATTAAGTGAAAAAGGGTGAAACGTGGAAATACACAATTTCCACGAAACTATATTTGATAAATTAGACATTTGTGTGGATAAAAGGAAGTACACGACAGTATTTAGGAAGATAAATGACTAAAATATTGAAAAGAATTTTCTTCTCTCTAATTTTCTTAAATTTAAAGATGGCTTTGATCATTTCTTAGTGTCCCTTTACAAAAATCCCAAACTGAACACTCACCCACAAATAGGCAATTTTTTTAGCAACTCTAACAAGCCAGCTGGGCTTCCCAGGTGGCTCAGAGGTAAAGAATACACCTGCCAATGCAGGAGATGCAAGAGACACAGGTTTGATCCTTAGGTGAGGAAGATTCCCTGGAGTAGGAAATGGGGACCTGCTCCAGTATTCTTGTATGAAAATCCCATGGACAGAGGCGCCTGAAAGGCTGTAGTCCATGGACTTGCAAAGAGTCAGACATGATCAGTGTCATCTTTCGGGGTTGGTTCATTCCCATTTCCTTGACGCCAGTTCTCAGAATTGTCTCAGTATAAGTCATGGCTACAGTGTTTTGATTATGTAGTTAACTACTTCTACCTGGTGTGGATTTCAGCACTAAGGACAGCTCATGGGATATGGCTCAGAATATTATCTATAGCTCTTCAGAAGGAACTAAATGTCCCCTGACTTTGTTTACTGACTAAACTTTTATTGTTTTGTCCTGTTTGACTGCTTTTCTTTGCTTTTGCATCTTCTCACTTTTCTGATTAAACTTGGCTGAAGGTTTTGCAGCAGCAAAAGGCAGGCTGAGGATATGATGGGGAGGGATAATGCCCTGCACCATTTTAATGACAACTGACAAACATGTAAAGCTCTTAAAGGTTAAAAAGGAAACAAAAGCACACTGTTTCTTTGAAATATGATAGGTGATGGTCACAGTAGGATTTTGTTTTTCAGCAATGTGCATCTAAGAATTTGAGTTAGAATAAAACTTAATTGAACCAACATTAAAGACTACATCAAATTAAAGAAAGAGTAAATGGCTATTGGGGTAAGACAACTCCACTAATTCCATCTTTATTCAGTTTTATAATCTCTTGGATTTTTTTCTTTTTCCTATATAGTATTGTATCTATAGTATCTCTCCCCTCACCCTCTAGATGTTGCATGTATATGCCAATCACCAAAATAGCTATCAATATTGATGTAAGTTATAAAAAAGTTATGACCAAATCTGCAAACTAACAGAAATTTTGGCAATATTAAAAATTAATTATTTGGCTTACTTTTTGCTATGACATTTCATCACTATTTAAACTGCAGATGCTTTTCCTATCATGTGCATTATATTAATGACACTCAGAGGTAAGGGTAAATCCCACTGTGGAGCCTACATTGGAAAGAAATGGTTATAATCATTTGACCAGATGGATATGAATAAAAGAACAATCTGGATACTCTTGGATGTGTAAAATCTGAAAACACTGATAAATCTCATTAGGCAGCAAAGTCCTAAACTACAGAAAGTCTAAATGTAAAATAAAATAGAGAAGTAATGCAAAGGTAAATGTTGGATCATGCAGGAAGAAACTGACAGGTGAAGGTCATGCATTTTTGTCAGTTTTTGTAGTTTAAGAAAAATTTAATTTTTGAACGAAATCATTTTGTTATCATGACACTTAGCTATCTACATTAATCAAGATAATAAAGGAAACTTAAAAAATTAACTTCCCTTAGTTAAATCAAGTTTTATTTTACCTTCTTTATCTTTCACATAAATTATTTTAGGTATATATGAGAAATAAGAATGATTTAATGAGAATATATATTAATTCGATAGAAGCAATGATAATGCCCATCTTCTGCAAACACAAATTTTACTTTGCAGATGGCATCTAACCTCACTCATTGCTTTAAAAAGAACCATTATAAAAGTATTTGCTATAATTGCAATTTGCTATGGCAAATCAACAAATATTTGAGTCTTATAGTCTTGCTATGAAAAGGTATGATGTGGAATGCAAATAGATCACCAGCCTCTTTAAATGAGCTGATAAACAATTTACAGTATGTTCTTTTAAAATTATTAATAAGGTGGGAATGCAAACTAGTACAGCCACTATGGAGAACAGTGTGGTGATTCCTTAAAAAACTGGAAATAGAACTGCCATATGACCGAGCAATCCCACTGCTGGGCACACACAGCAAGGAAACCAGAGTTGAAAGAGACACATGTATCCCAATGTTCATCGCAGCACTATTTATAATAGCCAGGATGTGGAAGCAACCTAGATGGCCATCAGCAGATGAGTGGATAAGAAAGCTGTGGTATATATACACAGTAGAATATTACTCAGCCATTAAAAAGAATACATTTGAATCAGTTCTGATGAGGTGGATGAAACTGAAGCCTATTATACAGAGTGAAATAAGACAGAAAGCAAAACACCAATACTGTATATTAATGCATATATATGGAATTTAGAAAGATGGTAACGATAACCCTGTATGCGAGATAGTCAAAGAGACACAGATGTATAGAACAGTCTTTTGGACTCTGTGGGAGAGGGAGAGGGTGGGATGGTTTGGGAGAATGGCAGTGAAACATGTATATTGTCATATATGAAATGGATCGCCAGTCCAGGTTCAATGCATGATGCAGGGTGCTTGGGGCCGTGCTGGGGTGATCCAGAGGGATGGGATGGGGAGGGAGGTGGCAGGGAGGTTCAGGATGGGGAACACATGTACACCCATGGCGGATTCATGTCAATGTATGGCAAAACCAATACAATATTGTAAAGTAACTAGACTCAAAAAAAAAAAAAGTTCTGATCTTCTAAAAGGGTTTTCCACCCTGCTACAATGAAATGACATATATTTAAATGAACTCCAAAGGACTATAACTAACTTTGCCTCAGGTTTTATATAAAAATTAAAAAATAATTTATTCTTATCATATTATGTAAGTTAGTGAATTTAAAAATATTAAATAATTACTGAATCAAAAAAACAAAATAAAATTATTAATAAATATATCACATCTCCTTTTGAACGCATATTTCCTATCTAGCTATAGAAGTTGCTATCATTTATTTTCTGTGTGTCATCCTAATTCTCTCCCTCCACAATGGATTTTTTTTTCTGTAGGTTATAAGTATGCTCAAAAATTTCCATTATTAAAAAAAACTTCCTTTGGTGGTTCTTTTTTTTTTGGTCTACATAGCTAATTCTATGTCTACTTACCAAAAAAATTTCTTTAGACAGTATTTTCCTTTTAAAAATAAAAGGTTACAACCTCACTTTCTAATAAATTGTATCATGTATCTGCAGTTTGAAATTGTCGTCATCAACTAAGACTTTTTTCTTAGTACTATTTATGTCAGTACTTCACAATTTTATTGATCCCTCTGACATCTTTTTCAAAGGTAAAACTCTCCCTTTCTTTGAAGATTATGTGGTTTCTAAGTATAATCTCATGTAAATGATTTCTGCGTTTGTCAGTGCTGTGTTAGGTGCATGTCACGGTAATACAATTCAAATGAGCTTAAATGTAAAAGAAAATAATTGGCTCACAGAATTGAGGAGCATCTTGGTGCCTTATGGATTCAGCCAATGTTAGATTCAATTATTCTATGATTCTGTCAAAGGTCTTCTTCCATAGGTTCTGCTCTGTGTTTCATTTTCATAAAGTGTTTCAGTTCAGCTCAGTTCAGTTGTTCAGTCATGTCTGACTCTTTGCGACCCCATGAATCACAGCACGCCAGGCCTCCCTGTCCATCACCAACTCCCGGAGTTCACTCAAACTCATGTCCACAGAGTCGGTGATGCCATCCAGCCATCTCATTCTCTGTCGTTCCCTTCTCCTCCCACCCCCAACCTTTCCCAGCATCAAAGTCTTTTCCAGTATGTCAACTCGTCGCATGAGGTGGCCAAAGTATTGCAGTTTCAGCTTTAGCATCAGTCCTTCCAATGAACACCCAGGATTGATCTTAGCAAGGCATTAAAATATAAGGCCACTAGTACCACCGTGTTTACACTGTATAACTTTGAAGTCCCAGTATAAACCTCTGCATGTATGTAGTGTGTTTAGAAGGTGTGGCTTGGGTCATATACCCATCCTTGCAAAGGTTCTAAGGTGGCAAGAGCTGAGTAGAATGCCATGTACTCATTGGCTAACCCATGATACATATCCACTTCATAGACCTAGTAGATACTATCTGAACCACATGGAAAGAATTTGGGGGGGAAATCCACTAAAATACTTAAACCCACAGACAAAGACCTTTCTGTTTTTCTTGAGGAAGGTCTTTCAATTCTAAATGTCTACCCAAATGTCCTACCAGCATCTTAAATGAATATGCCTGGAGCAAAACTTAGCATTATTGTCTCCAAGGGATCTCTTTATGTGCCACACTTCTGTCAATATGTAGGATCCTGAGCACCTCATCAACCACATCACCTTGGCCAGTCCTGAATCCTGAGCATAAAATTTGTTCTCTATACCTCCTCTGCTCTTATCTGCATTCAGTGCATGTCCAAATCCTGCTGGTCCTGTTTCTAGGCATCTAACATTGCTATATTTTCCATGGCCTATGCAACTTCTGACTGAAGAGCAAGAAACGGAACATAACCTTATGCTTACCTGCTTTCTTGTTCCTTCTTCCCAACCTAAGTTTACCTAACTTCAGCCAATGTTATCTTTTTAAATTCCAAATTTAATCATATTGCTTCCCTACTTAACACTTACAAAGAACTTACTATTGCTTTTAGCCCAATTTCCTTGCCATGTCTTGCATTGACATTAGCATTGCATTGTCACTAAATCATATCTAACTCTTTGAGACTTCATGAACTGTAACCCTGCCACAATAGTGAAGTGGGTTGTCATTTCCTTCTTCAGGGGATCTTCCTGACCCAGGGATTGAACCCGCATCTCCTGCATTGGCAGGCAGATCCTCTACAACTGAGCCACAGGGAAGCCCTTAAAAGTATTTAAATTATCTGGCTTTATTTACACCATTACTTGTCATAATTTATCTGGCATTCCACTCTTGGGCCATACAAAGTGTGTTTTATTTCTCAAATACATAATGCATTTTATTATTTCTACTTCTGGCCTCCCCATATCCTGGTTGTATGTCCTCTCACTCCTTAAGCATGTCGTGCCTCTTCTATATAAAAATCAGAGTAGGTATGATCTTTGGAGTCTTACTCTTTATGTTTAATCCCAATCCTGATATTGTGCAATTATTGGGAAAGTTTCTATTTAATTTTTGGCAAGTTTCCAAAAATGTTTAAAAATTTCTCAAAAAAAATTTTTGTGTTCATCACAAGTTTTGGAGTTTTTTAAAGGACTAAATGAAATAGTCCTGAGGTGTTTAGGCTAGTGACAACCACATAGTAAACAATCAGAAGGTGCTTGCTATTTAGTATTGTCCCTTTGTGACTTCTTTGAAAATATGACCACTTATGTTTAAATATAAACTTATCCAGGAGTTTGTGATGGACAGGGAGGCCTGGAGTGCTGCCATTCATGGGGTCGCAAAGAGTCGGACACAACTGAGTGACTGAACTGAACTGTATGTATTATTGATTTTTTAATTTTTTTGATGTTTCTTGCCACTCAAATAACCTGATAATACCTATTTATCTCACACAAGGAACCATATTTCTTCCAACATTCTCATTCCCTCTAATTCCAACCCAATTTAGGTCAGCATTGACTCTCATCTATCCTATTGTCCCTATGTGAATTCTACATAAAGTCTGTCTCATTTCCAATTTATTAAACTAAAATAGCTATATATACCTTTCAGAGCAAAAGCTGATATCATTCGGTTCCCTTACCTAAAATCTTCAAAGTATGAATAACAAACCGTTTATTATTCATTTAATTCCATCCACAACTTAGCTCCAACTCTCCAACACTGTCTCCTATTCTTTTGAACAGGACTCTGTTCCAGATTCTTCTCTATACATGACCCAAAATTTTCAGTCTTTTCTATTTCTTGTTTTCTGTCCATACTACTTTCTCAGACACAAATTCTTTTCCTATTTTTTCCACATACTCAAAATACATCCATTCTCCTGAGGCACATACAAAATCTACATATTTTACAAACCTTTTATTAAATCAGTTTTCACAATTTATATAGGTATTTTATTTTTCTCATAACATACAATGAACGTTAGGTATATATGGGTATACCTTGAATTTTAGGTACATTATATAGATATACACAACTGGTCTTTCTTACTCATTTGAAAACTCATTCATACCCATATGCCCTTTTCATCTTTGTGTCTCTTTACATTAATTCCTCAATGTAGTACTCATGGTGGTATTTGTTGAATAAATAATCAAATTTCCATTAACAAATATTATTCATTTAATAATAAGAGACATCATAGTGTAAGGGCCTTTTGCTGAGCTTACCAAGGTACACATCTTGACCGATTCCATTTGACCATCTTGGCCTATTACATTTAAAGTAATAATATTAGACAAAAATGTCAGTTTTGGATTTTTTTCTAAAAATTTAATGCTTATGTAGAAGAGCACATGTATAAATCTTATTTAATGTGTTCTATAGTCCATGTTATTGAATACGTATATCACATCAGTTCAGTTCAGTTCAGTCACTCAGTCGTGTCCAACTCTCCGCGACGACATGAATCACAGCACGCCAGGCTTCCCTGTCCATCACCAACTCCTGGAGTACACTCAAACTCATGTCCACAGAGTCGGTGATGCCATCCATAGTCTCCAAAGGCACAGAAGAGTTATTTATAAAAGCTAACCTTAAGTCCTTACCAAATTATTAAATAGTTACAGCATACCAGAAATTTCACTTTCTCAAATATTTCATTTCCTAATATCTACTATAGATTTCATTACATCTATACTCTATGTACGGTGCTTCATCACTCAGTCGTGTCCTACTCTTTGTGACCCCAAGAACTCTAGCTCACAAGATACCTGTGTCTATGGGGATTCTCCAGGTAAGAGTGGGTTGCCATGCCTTTCTCCAGGGGATCTCCCCAACCCAGGGATTGAAACCAGGTCTCCTGTGTTGCAGGAAGATTCTTTACTGTCTGAATCACCAGGGAAACCTGTACTCTATATATTACAATAAATTTTTACAAAAGTCAAATGAAGTTTTAAAGGATCTAGAGACATTTTTGCAGTAAAATCCACAGTATTGAATGTACTCATTTTATAAGTCATCATAAAGACAATACACAATTTATTAAATTAATCATTTAAACAATTCTACCTAATACTATAATATTACTTTGCACCAAATCCAAATATTAGTTGAAATCCATTTCATATTAAGTATGCCTGGGATGATTTTATCCTAAGCTGGATTTAACAAAATCATTAGTGTGTGAATAACACAGAAATGTCAAAAAGTATTAAAGCCCCTTTCCAATTTTTCATATTGGCAAAACACAGTGAGATAAGAAAAGTGCTTATATATTACTTAATAAAGTTTAACTTTGAGCAAATCAAATACTGGGTCAGACTGAACTTTTAACTCATACTAACTGCTACAAACTTTTGCCAAAAAATTCGTGGTTCATTACTGCCTGTTAGCCATTATTTCAAAGCTAAGAGTGTCCTGTAATTTTGCATGTATTGCTTTTGCTAAATGTGTTGAAGGCCCCTAAAACCTGGGATATGCCACATATGATCTTAAAAGAAATGAGAATGTAATAACCTCTAGTGACAAGGAAAACTCATTATGCCTACAGTTTTGCATTACCTTTTTATTCAGTTTTTATAATTTCTTCTATTGCTTTGGTTTTCTTTAATATGAAATTTTATTCTTTATTCATTCTCATGCCATTTGTTTCTTTTGTTTAGTTTCTTCCCTTTTGACCCATTGTGTTAAACTATTCTTGCAGAAGATAATTTGTCATCACTGCCATAATGAATCCAATTTTCCTTAACCCAGACCTGGCCATGGCTTGCTATACTGCAAAGGAAACTCCCTGAAAGGCTAATAAGGGGCACTATATGAGAAGTGTGACTGCATTATTATAGCTTTAATTAGATCAGTCACAATTCTTGTTGAATACTGTTCAGAGAAGTATTCTTTAGTAAAGGAAATTGTGTTCTTAAAAAAAAATCCTTATTCAAGAATACAGTCCTATAAACTGCTAAATATAAAAGCAGAGATGTTCAAAGCACGCAATTGAATTGGACTTTTTCTACTCTTATTTTTAAAAATTGCCAGTGCTAAATGTGCTGCATTTTTTCTCAGTTATCCATTATAATATCTGATTAAATTTGTAGAATTTACCTATTCTTTCATTTAGGTTATGCAAATATATGTAAATAAGAATGAGAAAAATACATACCTATATTATTAAAAACCACCACATAATTCTGGTACAGGATTTAATAATTTAATGATTGTTTTCATATCAGTTATTTTAGGAAATCCTTCCAACACAATTCAGAGTGATAGTAGTATAAACATAAATCTATACTCCCAATACTAGAGTAGAAACAATGTAAAACTTGGAGTTAAAATATTAAGAGTGGTTGGTTAATAGATATTTACTTATAATTTAGTTAATAAATATTTACTTAAAACTTAGTTGAAAAAGACAGAGGCACTTGAACTTAGTACCTGCTGCTGCTGCTGCTGCTGCGTCACTTCAGTCGTGTCCGACTCTGTGTGACCCCATAGACGGAAGCCCACCAGGCTCCCCCGTCCCTGGGATTCTCCAGGCAAGAACACTGGAGTGGGTTGCCATTTCCTTCTCCAATGTGTGAAAGTGGAAAGGAACTTAGTACCTACTTTTAGCATTTATATACCTCTGTTTATTACAAAGGATATACTATATATTTCTCTTTTAATATCTGAATTTACCATATTTAATAAGACAGATATGTTTGTTCACCTCATATTATTTTTTTATACTTTTATGGGCTTTTTATTGATATTCCACTTAGGATCCATCCTTCATGATTCTTTCATATATAATTTTTTCATGATTACTAAGGATGTTTTTATAAATCAAACTTGCATAACCCCCAATCAGTTTAGGTGATGTCTACTAATTTTATAAGTAATGATACAATTATTTAATTTTTCCTATTCCTCTGCTGCTCCATTACAAAGTGCAGAGAAAATAAGCAGATACCAAACAGAAATCTGCAGTGTCTGTGATATTATAATATTTAATGTACAGGAGTTTAATTAGAGTCCCAGAGCGAGAAGCAATTCAGAACAAGGTGTTACACTATTTAATCAAAAAGTGAGTAAACCTTTCTAAATATTATGAAAAATAGTAATTCAGAAAATGTAAGAAACTCAGTGAACCACAATGATGATGTTTGCAAAAACTTGGATGGTTCGCAAGAATATTATGCTAGGTGAAAATATCAGAACTCACATAATGTACATGCCCATATAAATAAAATTCATAAAGTGGCAAAAATATAGAGATGGAAAACATTAGTGGTTGCCAGGTATTACAAAGGTAGAGAAGGAGTGGCTGTGGCATTAAGGCAGTAGCATAAGCCATCTTTCTGCTATAATTGTCCTTTATATTGACTATGTTGGTAGTCACACGAATCTCAACATGTGATAAAGTTGCACAGAACTAAGTAACAAACTCAAAAACACACACATACAAATAAATATATGAAAAGCTTGTGAAATATGGCTGAAGTCAATGGATTTTATTAATATTGATTTCCTGGTAGTGATATACAAGTTTTCTTGGGGAAAATTAGGTGAATTGTGTAATCTTTCTTTATTATAATTAATAAAGATTTACCAATTTCCATATGGCTAATATTTCTTATAACCATATGGAAATTGACAGTTATCTCAAAGAGCTTAAAAGTTTTTAAATGGACTAGATACTTGAAAGGCTAAAATTGTCACAAAGATAGGAAAAAAAGCAAGACCCAATCAAGTACTGTCCACAGAAATAAACTGTAAATAAAATAATGCTAAGAAAAAATGATAAATGTAATAGAATGTAAGAAAAAGGTATAACATGAAGTAATAATCATCAAAAACAGCATAAAAACAAGAGATCAAGAACATTACATAATGACATAGGTTTATTCATCAATAAAACAGGAACTTAACTGCGAATGTACTTAAAGTGTTTCCAAAGAGACAAAATAAAAACTGAGAGCAGTAAAGAGGAAAATAAGACAAATGCACATATTTTGTGTATACATTTAAATGAATTTCACAGTTGCAAGGTTTACATTACCTGTTTGAACACTTGGTAGAAAATTACAGTTATCGAGAATGTTTATTGGTATTGGAGTTTTAAAAGCAATGGATGGGTGAATAGTTCGGAAATAGTACCAAACAAATTCACTGGAGAAAAAAGTCTCCTCAGAAAATGTTGCTTGAACAACAGATAGCCATAGACATGGAAAAAAATTATTTGAAATGTTTTACTTTTTATACACGAATCTAAAAACATATAAAGCTTCTATAAGAAAACAAAGAGTATCTTTGCAACTTTGAGAAGGTTCCAGAGCACAGCTGAAACACTAACCATGAAACAAAAATTAGTAAACTTCATCAAAATTATTAACTTCCACTCACTTAAAAATACTTAAGAATGTGCAAACTACAGACAGAGAAAATACTCATAATACATATATTTGATGAAGAGCTTGTATGTGACAAAGAGCTTGTATCTGAATATACACAAAATTCTTATAGCTCAATCCAAAAATTCCAACAATTCAATAGAAAATTAAGGATATAATTAAAAAAACACTTTACTAAAGAAGATACATGAAAAACAAGCTAACAGAAAAAAAGAGTGCTCAACCACTTTCGTTATTTGGAAAATGCAAAGTAAAGTATGGTGACTTATCACTTCATCCACACTAGAATAGTTTTTATTAAAAATATCAAAATCATTCAATTCTGGCAAAGATGAAGAGCAACATGAATTCTCCTATATTTTTGATGGAAATGTAAAATCATGTTATTGCTTTGGAGTATGTTTGGTAGTTTATTATAAAAGTGAGCATTCATCTCCCTTCTGGCCTAGTAATTCCACTCTTAGGTACTTCTCAAGGAAAATAAAAATATATATCCACAAAAGCCTATGTAAGAATGCTCCATAGGAAATTATTCATATCAACCAAAAATTAGAAGTAATTCAAATGACTGTTACCACAGACAGGTCCACATTTTTTAAAATATAAGGTAATATTGAACAATGAAAAAGAATCATTGACATGTTTAAAAAAAAACAAAGGTGAATCTCAAAATCATACTGAGTTGCAAAAGTACAAAAATAACACATAATCTATTATTCTATTAATATGATGTTCTTAAGTGGAAAAATACTAAATTAGTGAGAAAGTAATCTATGGTGATAGAAATTTCCATTACCTGATTGTGTTGGGTTGATTGGGTTACGTGTGCTAACTGAATGTATGCATTTGTCAAAATTCATATAAATTCACATTTAAATTTTGTCCATTTCACTGTCTGATTGAGTCAATTCTCAAAAAAGAAAGAAAAAGCCACAGTGAAATAGATAATGGAATAGATGATGTTCCTACATAAAAGAGTGAGAGAGGGTAATTTCACTGGAATATGGAATAGTGGAGGACAAAAGAATGTTAACTGGTAGGGTCTAAGAGGCAAATTAAATACAGAGTTAAAAGAGTAAGACGTATGTATAACTACAGCATTAATTACTAGAAAATATATATAATTTGAATCTGTTTTCCTTTAGAGTAGATATTAAACACATCAATTGGTCTGTTGCATGGTCATGGCTTTGTGTGTGATCACATGAGAATAAGTAAAAATTAATGCATGATTAGGAAATTGGTAATAGCACTACTTCTGTAATCTCTCTTAACCTTGCAAACTGTATTGTACAATCCCAGTCCACTTTAATGCCAACAGCATACCGAGATTTGGTGGAATTAATTTTGAACCAAAGTATACCATATAAAATATAATATGATTGATATTATACAAATATAATATATTTATGTAAATATATATAAATACTATATATCAATATAAAACTGTTTATAATTCTTTTAAAGAAATACACTCATTCTTATATTTTCACTGAAAAACATATGCACATTTTATTGATACTCTATCATTCTTGTTTTGTTTTGTAAATCATAACCCTGCGGCTTCAGAAAAGTGTAGTTTTCTTTCAGAGGCAAAACCAATTACTCATGAAACTGGAAAGAAGAGCAAAAATATATATTATTTCTGTGCCTGTTACTGCTGTTTAACTTTATATTTTTAGATTTAAGTTACCCTAACTAATGATGCGCGGGCGCAGGAGGGCCGAGAGGAACTACTCCAAGTTCAAGGTCAGGAGGGGCGGCCTTGGGGAGAACCCCTCGTCCAAGCTAAGGTACAGCGGCTGCACTTTCTTGGAGCAGCTGTGAAGAGATATCCCACGCCCAAGGTAAGAGAAACCCAAATAAGACAATAGGTATTGCGAGGGGGCATCAGAGGGCAGACACACTGACATCATAATCACAGGAAACTAGTTGATCTCATCACATGGACCACAGCCGAATGTGGTCCACTGGAGAAGGGAATGGCAAACCACTTCAGTATACTTGCCTTGAGAACCCCATGAACAGTATCAAAGGGCAAAATGATAGGATACTGAATGAGGAATTCCCCAGGTTGGTAGGTGCCCAGTATGCTACTGGAGCTCAGTGGAGAAATAACTATAGAAGGAATAAAGGGATGGAGCAAAAGCAAAACCAATACCCAGTTGTGGATGTGACTGGTGATAGAAGCAAGGTCCGGTGCTGTAAAGAGCAATATTGCATAGGAACCTGGAATGTTAGGTCCATGAATCAAGGCAAATTGGAAGTGGTCAAACAGGAGATGGCAAGAGTGAACATAGACATTCTAGGAATCAGTGAATTAAAATGGACTGGAGTGGGTGAATTTAACTCAGATGACCATTATATTTTCTACTGTGGGCAGGAATCCCTTAGAAGAAATGGAGTACGCATCACGGTCAACAAAAGAGTCTGAAATGCAGTCCTTGGATGCAATCTTAAAAACGACAGAATGATTTCTGTTCGTTTCCAAGGCAAACCATTCAATATTACAGTAATCCAGGCCTATGCCCCTACCAGTAATGCTGAAGAACCTGAAGTTGAACGGTTCTATGAAGACCTACAAGACTTTTTAGAACTAACACCCAAAAAAGATGTCCTTTTCATTATAGGGGACTGGAATGCAAAAGTAGGAAGTCAAGAAACACCTGGAGTAACAGGCAAATTTGGCCTTGGAATGAAGCAGGGCAAAGGCTAATAGAGTTTTGTCAAGAGAACGCACTGGCCATAGCAAACACCCTCTTCCAACAACACAAGAGAAGACTCTACACATGGACATCACCAGATGGTCAACACTGAAATCAGATTGATTCTATTTTTTGCAGCCAAAATGGAAAAGCTGTATACAGTTAGCAAAAACAAGACCAGGAGCTGACTGTGGCTCAGATCATGAACTCCTTATTGTCAAATTCAGACTGAAATAGAAGAAAGTAGGGAAAACCACTAGACCATTCAGATATGACCTAAATCAAATCCCTTATGATTATACAGTGGAAGTGAGAAATAGATTTAAGGGAATAGATCTGATAGATAGAGTGCCTGATGAACTCTGGACGGAGGTTTGTGGCATTGTACAGGAGACAGGGACCAAGACCATCCCAAAAGAAAAGAAATGCAAAAAAGCAAAATGGCTGTCTGAGGAGGCCTTACAAATAGCTGTGAAAAGAAGAGAAGCGAAAAGCAAAGGAGAACAGGAAAGATATAAGCATCTGAATGCAGAGTTCCAAAGAATAGCAAGGAGAGATAAGAAAGCCTTCCTCAGCGATCAATGCAAAGAAATAGAGGAAAATTACAGAATAGGAAAAGCAAGAGATCTCTTCAAGAAAATTAGAGATTCCAAGGGAACATTTCATGCAAAGATGGGCTCGACAAAGGACAGAAATGGTATGGACCTGACTGAAGCAGAAGATATTAAAAAGAGGTGGCAAGAATACACAGAAGAACTGTACAAGAAAGATCTTCACGACCAAGATAGTCACGACCTAGAACCAGATATCTTGGAATGTGAAGTCAAGTGGGCCTTAGAAAGCATCACTACGAACAAAGCTAGTGGAGGTGATGGAATTCCAGTTGAGCTATTTCAAGTCTTGAAAGATGATGCTGTGAAAGTGTTGCATTCAATATGCCAGCAAATTTGGAAAACTCAGCAGTGGCCACAGGACTGGAAAATGTCAGTCTTCATTTCAATCCCAAAGAAAGGCAATGCCAAAGAATGCTCAAACTACTGCACAATTGCACTCATCTCACATGCTAGTAAAGTCATGCTCCAAATTCTCCAAGCCAGGCTTCAGCAATATGTGAACCGTGAACTCCCAGATGTTCAAGCAGGTTTTAGAAAAGGCAGAGGCACCAGAGATCAAATTGCCAACATTCACTGGATCATGGAGAAAGCAAGAGAGTTCCAGAAAAACATCTATTTCTGCTTCATTGACTATGCCAAAGCCTTTGGCTGTGTGGATCACAATCAACTGTGGAACATTCTGAAAGAGATGGGAATCCCAGACCACCTGACCTGCCTCTTGAGAAACCTGTATTCAGGAAGCAACAGTGAGAACTATACATGGAACAACAGACTGGTTCTAAATAGGAAAAGGAGTACGTCAAGGCTGTATATTGTCACCTTGCTTATTTAACTTCTATGCAGAGTACATCATGAGGAACGCTGGGCTGGAAGAAGCACAAGCTAGAATCAAGATTGCTGGGAGAAATATCAATAACCTCAGCTATGCAGATGACACCACCCTTATGGCAGAAAGTGAAGAGGACCTCAAAAGCCTCTTGATGAAAGTGAAAGAGAAGAGTGAAAAGGTTGGCTTGAAGCTCAACATTCAGAAAACAAAGATCATGGCATCTGGTCCCATCACTTCATGGGAAATAGATGGAAAAACAGTGGAAACAGTGTCAGACTTTATTTTTGGGGGCTCTAAAAATCACTGCAGATGCTGATTTCATCCATGAAATTAAAAGACACTTACTCCTTGGAAGGAAAGTTATGAGCAACCTAGATAGTATATTGAAAAGCAGAGACATTACTTTGCCAACAAAGGTCCGTCTAGTCAAGGCTATGATTTTTCCCATGGTCATGTATGGATGTGAGAGTTAGACTGTGAAGAAAGCTGATCACCAAAGAATTTATGCTTTTGAACTGTGGTGTTGGAGAAGACTCTTGAGAGTCCCTTGGACTGCAAAGAGATCCAACCAGTCCTTTCTAAAGGAGATCAGTCCTGGATGTTCATTGGAAGGAGTGATGCTAAAGCTGAAACTCCAATACTTTAGCCACCTCATTTGACGAGTTGACTCACTGGAAAAGACTGATGCTGGGAAAGGTTGGGGTCGGGAGGAGAAGGGGACGACCGAGAATGAGATGGCTGGGTGGCATCACCGACTCTGTGGACATAAGTTTGAGTGAACTCCGGGAGTTGGTGATGGACAGGGAGACCTGGTGTGCTGTGATTCATAGTGTCGCAGAGAGTCAGACACGACTGAACGACTGAACTGAACTGAACTCAACTAATGATGACTTTCTCCTTTTAAACAGTTATATACAATTTGTTTTTAATCCAGCAATTTTGTAATATATGAAAAAAATCTAATTCTCTCTAATTACAAAAACATCTATAGACTTCTGGTGATATGTTCATGTATAATGTAACTATTAAATGTTCATATATTTTGAATTATAAATACATATCTACAGGGAAAATAAGCAGTTAAAACTGTGTATAGCATAATATTAATTTAGTAGCCACATACTTGTAAAAGTAATTCTTAAAATAAATCGCTTGGCATTTTAGATTGCCTTGAATATATTTTATTTTATTCAGGAAATATCTATAAACTTTCCTCTGTTTTGCAGTATTCCCTTGTCTCGTACAAGGAGGTTTTACCGGGAGGAAGGAAAATCTAATAGAAAATGTTGGGATTTAATCTGTCAAGACTTTCACAGTTTAATGCATATGGCACAGAACTCTCTCTGATATGAAGAAGTTGTTTAGTAGCTCACTCATGTCTGACTCTTTGCGACCCCAAGAACCATAGCCTGCCAGACTCTTTTGTCCATGGGGTTTTCCAGGCAAATATACAGGAGTGGTTGCCATGCCCTCCTCCAGTGGATCTTCGTGACCCAGGGATGCAATCCCTGTCTCCTGCACTGGCAGGCAGATTCTTTACCACTGAACCAAAAGGGAAGCCTGATGTGAGAAAGATCATACTGTAAAAGAAGCCCCAAACTTTCAGGGAGAAAAAGGCTGAAACTCCAGATGGTGCTTCCAATAATGCAGAAGTTCAGTAAGAGAGTCCAGGGTGGTTCTGTCTAACTTCTCTCAGGAAAGAAGAGAAAATTCCCCTTAAACAGAATCCATAAGGAAAACAGAGGGTGAGATGATGGCCTGGTCCAATACCAGGTCCTGGAGCGGGGAACACAAACTCCATCAGCTTGCACTGACTAGTGATGGGGGAAGTTTTCATAACACTCTGGTTTATTTAAACAATTTAGACTCTTGTTTATTCTTGGGTTAATGTTTGTTGCCCAACTGACTTTTTTTGAACCATATACACATGAAGACTTTCTAGAGTCTTTAAGGGATGATGCCAAAAGAGAAAGGGAAATGGGATGAACTTCTAATGAAGGGTAACTGGGAGAGAAAAAAAAAAATGTGTAAAAGAAAATATATTGATGTCTGTATGCAGAGTTAGTTACATTTGTTTAGAAAAATCAAATGTGACATATCAAAATAGCACCAGTCCAGATAAATTTTATTTTACCACAGTACTTAATTACCTGACTGTTTTTATGAATCCAAAATGCAAATATTTTATAAATTAGCAATTTAGGAAATTCTGCATCTGATTAGTTGTGGTTTTCTTTATTGTTTGTGATATTCTAGAAGGCTTTCCATCATTTTCCAGGTTTTGCTAGATATCAGAGTTTTTCTAAAGATTTCTCAAAGCTCCCATACACCATTTTGACTACTGTTAGACTCAGTAGCCAATATTCTAGGCTACTTCCAACTTGATAACACTCTTAGGACTGCATTTTCACTCACTCATTATTACTTTTGGTATTGAATTAATCATCTGGTTTCTTCCATTCTTAAACTGTCACCTCTCCTTCCCCCTCACCCGCTGGAAAAAGAGAATCATACTCTGGTAGCTTCTGTTTCCAATTCCTAATGAAAAAGAAGTTCAGTTCATTTCAGTTCATTTCAGTCGCTCAGTCGTGTCCGACTCTCCGCGACCCCATGAATCACAGCACGCCAGGCCTCCCTGTCCATCACCAACTCCCGGAGTACACTCAAACTCATGTCCACAGAGTCGGTGATGCCATCCAGCCATCTCATTCTCCATCGTCCCCTTCTCCTCCCGCCCCCAACCTTTCCCAGCATCAAAGTCTTTTCCAGTGAGTCAACTCGCAGCATGAGGTGGCCAAAGTATTGCAGTTTCAGCTTTAGCATCAGTCCCTCCAATGAATATCCAGGATTGATCTCCTTTAGAATGGACTGGTTGGATCTCCTTGCAGTCAAAGGGACTCTCAAGAGTCTTCTCCAACACCACAGTTCAAAAGCATCGATTCTTTGGCGATCAGCTTTCTTCACAGTCCAACTCTCACATCCATACATGACCACGGGAAAAACCATAGCCTTGACTAGATGTACCTTTGTTGGCAAAGTAATGCTTTTTAATATACTATCAAGGTTGGTCATAACTTTCCTTCCAAGGAGCAAGCGTCTTTTAATTTCATGGCTGCAATCAGCATCTGCAGTGATTTTGGAGCCCAAAAAAACAAAGTCTGACACTGTTTCCACTGTTTTTCCATCTATTTCCCATGAAGTGATGGGACCAGATGCCATGATCTTTGTTTTCTGAATGTTGAGCTTCAAGACAACCTTTTCACTCTCCTCTTTCACTTTCATCAAGAGGCTTTTGAGGTCCTCTTCACTTTCTGCCATAAGGGTAGTGTCATCTGCATATCTGAGGTTATTGATATTTCTCCCAGCAATCTTGATTCCAGCTTGTGCTTCTTCCAGCCCAGCGTTCCTCATGATGTACTCTGCATATAAGTTAAATAAGCAAGGTGACAATATACAACCTTGACGTACTCCTTTCCTATTTGGAACCAGTCTGTTGTTCCATGTCCAGTTCTAACAGTTGCTTCCTGACCTGCATACAAGTTTCTCAAGAGGCAGGTCAGGTGGTCTGGGATTCTCATCTCTTTCAGAATGTTCCACAGTTGATTGTGATCCACACAGTCAAAGGCTTTGGCATAGTCAATGAAGCAGAAATAGATGTTTTTCTGGAAATCTCTTGCTTTCTCCATGATCCAGCAGATGTTGGCAATTTGATCTCTGGTGCCTCTGCCTTTTCTAAAACCTGCTTGAACATCTGGGAGTTCACGGTTCACATATTGCTGAAGCCTGGCTTGGAGAATTTTGAGCATGACTTTACTAGCATGTGAGATGAGTGCAATTGTCCGGTAGTTTGAGCATTCTTTGGCATTGCCTTTCTTTGGGATTGGAATGAAGTCTGACCTCTTCCAGTCCTGTGGCCACTGCTGAGTTTTCCAAATCTGCTGGCATATTGAGTGCAGCACTTTCACAGCATCATCTTTCAAGACTTGAAATAGCTCAACTGGAATTCCATCACCTCCACTAGCTTTGTTCGTAGTGATGCTTTCTAAGGCCCACTTGACTTCACATTCCAAGCTGTCTGCCTCTAGGTCAGTGATCACATTATCGTGACTATCTTGGTCGTGAAGATCTTTTTTGTACAGTTCTTCTCTGTATTCCTGCCACCTCTTCTTAATATCTTCTGCTTCTGTTAGGTCCATACCATTTCTGTCCTTTGTCGAGGCCATCTTTGCATGAAATGTTCCCTTGGAATCTTTAATTTTCTTGAAGAGGTCTCTTGTTTTTCCTATTCTGTTGTTTTCCTCTATTTCTTTGCATTGATCACTGTGGAAGTCTTTCTTATCTCTCCTTGCTATTGTTTGGAACTCTGCATTCAGATGCTTATATCTTTCCTTTTCTCCTTTGCTTTTCGCCTCTCTTCTTTTTACAGCTATTTGTAAGGCCTCCTCAGACAGCCATTTCGCTCTTTTGCATTTCTTTTCCATGGGGATGGTCTTGGTCCCTGTCTCCTGTACAATGTCACGAACCTCCGTCCAGAGTTCATCAGGCACTCTATCAATCATATCTAGTCCCTTAAATCTATTTTTCACTTCCACTGTATAATCATAAGAGATTTGATTTAGGTCATATCTGAATGGTCTAGTGGTTTTCCCTATGGGATATTATCTCACAGGAGACCACGTTATTTTAGATCACAGGTTGTATCATGAAGGTCCCAAGTGTCCATCTTCCTCCTAGTGGTTGTTGGAGTAAAATCACCCTGTCAATTATCCTTTTTATTCTAACTTTTTTCATCCAAATTTGTATGCCTCTGATCATGTGATCTCTCCTAAACTGTTGGTGCTTGTAATTTCCCATATTTCCCCTGTTATAATGCTCTCCCACACCCGTCTCTCTATGTCATTTGTTCCATGACTATATTGTTCACTTCTCAGGTTCCAATGAAACTCATCTCTCCTTAAGGATATTGCTTCTCATCCATTTGAAAACAGAGCACTTTCCCCCCCAAACCATATTAAAAGATAGGCTTCATACCTTCCCTGATTGTCAAATACATTCTCAGAGCTTACATTTTCTCCCTCTCTCACAAGCTTTCCCTACAAAGAGTTCTTCCCAGAACTCATTATATCATTTGCCACCATTCTTGACACTGTGCTTCATTCACTTGCATTATACTGAGTTCAACTACACATGTTTTCTGCCTGTTAGTGTGTTGATAATCCAATCATGATATACATCTTAAGTAATACATTTTTATAAATGTTTAGGTAAGTGGTGATGGTAGGCAGGATCCATATGGGAATGGCATAAAGAGATCAACAATATTTTCAGACACAGAATTTGGTTTGAACTTATGGGTGCAATTTTTACAGCTTTGATCCATTTATGACACTATCTTTTCGGGGTACTGGATGCATTTATTTGAAAAATCATAACTGATCACAGCATTCTCTTTACTCAGCTATTTCTCATTGCTTAAAATTGTTGTTCGTGGTGATTTTAAAGAGCATCTTTCTCCAAACCTCTTTGAAGTTTATTGAAGTCTCTATATATTAGATACGTTTCCTGAAAGCATCTTAGTTTATAAAATTGAACCTTACACTTATCTACAAAAAGAGCAATTTTAACAGCATTTATACAATGCATTCAATTTATTAAAAGTATTAAAATATGCTAGTTCAAATAAACTGGAAAACCAATGTTATGATTGTGTTTATAACTCTGAGTACTATACAGTGCTATAAGTATTTATAGAACTAAGAATTAGATTAGAAACTTTACAAAATAAAAGGCATATAAGAGATAGGTAGGATGGCAAATAAATATTTCAATTGTTAAATTTAAAAATTAAAAAAGAAAAATCTAATGCATTCATATAAATATAAAATTACTGTTCTTTATTTAGTCATTAAGTCGTGTCCAAATCTGCAGTCCCATGAACTGTAGTCCACCATGCTCCTCTGCCCATGGGATTTTCCAGGCAAGAATACTGAAGTGGATTGCTATTTCCTTCACCAAAATTAGTTTTTTTATTTAATTTATTTATTTTAATTGGAGGCTAATTACTTTACATTATTGTATTGGTTTTGCCATACAAGACATGAATCTGCCCCGGGTGTACATGTGTCCCCCATCTTGAACCTCCCTCCCACCTCCCTCCCCATCCCATCCCTCTGGGTCATCCCAGTACACAAGTCCCAAGCATCCTGTATCATGGATTGAACCTGGACTGGCGATTCGTTTCAAATATGATAATATACATGTTTCAATGCCATTCTCCCAAATCATCCCACCCTCGCCCTCTCCCAAAGAGTCCAAAGACTGTTCTATATACCTGTGTCTCTTTTGCTGTCTCGTATACAGGGTTATCGTTATCCTCTTTCTAAATTCCATATATATGCATTAGTATACTGTATTGGTGTTTTTGTTTCTGGCTTACTTCACTGTTACTGTTTAAGTCCACTCAAATTATAACAATTGAACACTACTTTCTCACATATATTTGTAAATATTTTTCCATATCCCCAACTTTTTCATCTTGAATGTGCTTTGCAATTTAAAAGCATTGAAACAAACAGCAGAACAAAGTCTATGCATCTAGTATGTATTTAAAAGATGTGTTATATATATTAGAGTGTTTTCACTCTAGCAGTGATCCACTAGAAAGTTTCGAATCAATTTAGTGAATTATAACCATAAGGTTAAAAAATTTAAAAAGAAGTAAATGAATAAAAATACTGCCAAGTGGTAATGCTGTTAGTGAAACTTTGGCACAAAGGTCTTGTATTAATTTGTAAAAAATGTCTTTTAAGTGTTGATCACTTGAGGTCAACATGCATTAAAAGTATTATTTGTATACATATATTTAAACTGACTACACCCACTATGACTCTAGATACATGGAAGTAGAAATTAATTACCACTTTAGATCATGTACAAGATATTTAAAAGACAACTGGCAGTGTAAAAGTTGTCATTTTTTAATAGTATAAATGCCCCAGCCTTGTAATTATATTTCTTCATTTCTCAATTAATTACCTTTTATCAACTTATCACTGTAACTTATTTATTGTCACTTTCTCTACATATGAAGGCTTCTATAGCCTATAAATGAAATATATTCACTGACAAAATAAACCCTGTATAGACTTCATTGTATATACCTATGCTAAAATTTCCCCTTGATTTAAATAATATACAGCTAGCATAGTAAATAGCATACTTATATAATAAATATTTTTTGTATAAAATAACTTAAAGTTATTATTCATCTATTATGGGCATACAATCATGAATAAGCTACTATCTCTGCTCTCAACAGACTTTTCATAGACTGAATCACGTGTGCTCTCAAGCCCTTAAAATATAAAATATGATGAAATTAATCTTCTGATGAAAGTTCAATCAGATAATATTTGAATATAAAAGAGGAATAAATAAATTAATACTGAATATGGAATATCCATGATCATTGTATCTCTTAGCTTGTTTCACTAGCAAAATGAATTAAACCATTTACAACCATCTAATGGGGTTGCAAAGAGTTAGACACGACTGAGCAACTGAACTGAACTGAACTGAATGAACGAAAACAAATCAAAACCATTTCCTTGATTAAGGACTATTTAATAACTATAATGCTATTTGGAGACCTCCATTTAGCTAATACTAATAGGGTATCATTTTAATTATGATAATAGCAAATCGTAACCTCCCCTTGTCTTTTTATTAAAAAAATATTTTATTTTGGTTTCACTAGGTCTTTGCTGCTGCATGCAGGCTTCTCTAGTTGCAGTGAGCGGGGTCTACTCTTATTTGTGTGGGCTTCTCATTTTGACAGCTTCTCTTGTTGGAGAGCATAGGCTCTAGGCGTGCGGACCTCCATGATTGAGGTTAGTGCAATGCAGGCTCACTCACTGCAGTGTGCAGCTCTAGGGTGCCCCAGGTTCAGTAGTTGAGGTACACAGGGTCAGTCGTTGCAGCTCGTGCGCTATAGAGTTGACTCAGTAGTTGTGCGCAGGGGCCTAGTTGCTCTGTGGCATGTGGGATCTCCCGAGAACAGGGATCAAACCTATCTGTGTCTCTTGCATTGGCAGGTAGATTCTTATTTGCTGTGCCACCAGTGAAGTCCTCCTTTTCTTTTATATGGATGTGTGTGTGTATGTTGTTGTTCAGTTGCTTAGTCATGTCTGACTCTTTGCGACCCCATGGACTGCAGCACTCCAGGCTTGCCTGTCCTTCACCATATCCTGGATGCTCAAACTCATGCCCGTTGAGTTCGTGACATGATCCAACTATCTCATCCTCTGTCATCCCCTTCTCTTTTTGGCTTCAGTCTTTTCCAGCATCAAGGTCTTTAACAAAGAGTTGGCTCTTTGGATCAGGTGGAAAAGATTTGGATATGACTGAGTGACTGTAGTGAAAGAGGAGAATGAAACAGTTGGCTTAAAGCTCAACATTCAGGAAACTAAGATCATGACATCTGGTCCCATCACTTCATGGGAAATAGATGGGGAAACAGTGGAAACAGTATCAGAATTTATTTTGGGGGGCTCCAAAATCACTGCAGATGCTGATTGCAGCCATGAACTTAAAAGACGCTTACTGCTTGGAACGAAAGTTATGACCAACCTAGATAGCATATTAAAAATCATAGACATTACTTTTTCAACAAAGATCTGTCTAGTCAGTTTAGTTCAGTTCAGTTCAGTCACTCAGTCGTGTCCGACTCTCCACGACCCCATGAATCACAGCATGCCAGGCCTCCCTGTCCATCACCAACTCCCGGAGTTCACTCAAACTCATGTCCACAGAGTCGGTGATGCCATCCAGCCATCTCATTCTCTGTCGTCCCATTCTCCTCCCACCCCCAACCTTTCCCAGCATCAGAGTCTTTTCCAGTGAGTCAACTCATCACATGAGGTGGCCAAAGTATTGCAGTTTCAGCTTTAGCATCACTCCTTCCAATGAACACCCAGGATGATCTCCTTTAGAATGAACTGGTTGGATCTCCTTGCAGTCAAAGGGACTCTCAAGAGTCTTCTCCAACACCACAGTTCAAAAGCATCAATTCTTCGGCGATCAGCTTTCTTCACAGTCCAACTCTCACACCCATACATGACCACGGGAAAAACCATAGCCTTGACTAGACGGACCTTTGTTGGCAAAGTAATGTCTCTGCTTTTTAATATACTATCAAGGTTGGTCATAACTTTCCTTCCAAGGAGTAAGCGTCTTTTAATTTCATGGCTGCAATCAGCATCTGCAGTGATTTTGGAGCCCACAAAAATAAAGTCTGACACTGTTTCCACTGTTTCCCCATCTATTTACCATGAAGTGATGGGACCAGATGCCATGATCTAAGTTTTCTGAATGTTGAGCTTCAAGCCAACATTTTCACTCTCCTCTTTCACTTTCATCAAGAGGCTTTTGAGGTCCTCTTCACTTTCTGCCATAAGGGTAGTGTCATCTGCATATCTGAGGTTATTGATATTTCTCCCAGCAATCTTGATTCCAGCTTGTGCTTCTTCCAGCCCAGCGTTCCTCATGATGTACTCTGCATATAAGTTAAATAAGTAAGGTGACAATATACAGCCTTGACGTACTCCTTTTCCTATTTGGAACCAGTCTGTTGTTCCATGTCCATTTCTGACTGTTGCTTCCTGACCTGCATACAAGTTTCTCAAGAGGCAGGTCAGGTGGTCTGAGATTCCTATCTCTTTCAGAATGTTCCACAGTTTATTGTGATCCACACAGTCAGAGGCTTTGGCATAGTCGATGAAGCAGAAATAGATGGTTTTCTGGAAATCTCTTGCTTTCTCCATGATCCAGCGGATGTTGGCAATTTGATCTCTGGTGCCTCTGCCTTTTCTAAAACCTGCTTGAACATCTGGAAGTTCACAGTTTACATACTGCTGAAGCCTGGCTTGGAGAATTTTGAGCATGACTTTACTAGCATGTGAGATGAGTGCAATTGTCCAGTAGTTTGAGCATTCTTTGGCATTCCCTTTCTTTGGGATTGGAATGAAGACTGATCTTTTCCAGTCCTGTGGCCACTGTTGAGTTTTCCAAATTTGCTGGCATATTGAGTGCAGCACTTTCACAGCATCATCTTTCAAGATTTGAAATAGCTCAACTGGAATTCCATCACCTCCACTAGCTTTGTTCGTAGAGATGCTTTTTAAGGCCCACTTGACTTCACATTCCAAGATGTCTGGCTCTAGGTCAGTGATCACGTTATCGTGACTATCTTGGTCGTGAAGATCTTTTTTGTACAGTTCTTCTGTGTATTCTTGCCACCTCTTCTTAATATATTCTGCTTCTGTAAGGTCCATACCATTTCTGTCCTTGATCGAGCCCATCTTTGCATGAAATGTTCCCTTGGAATCTCTAATTTTCTTGAAGAGATCTCTTGTTTTTCCTATTCTGTTGTTTTCCTCTATTTCTTTGCATTGATCACTGAGGAAGGCTTTATCTCTCCTTGCTATTCTTTGGAACTCTGCATTCAGATGCTTATATCTTTCCTTTTCTCCCTTACTTTTCGCTTCTCTTCTTTTCACAGCTATTTGTAAGGCCTCCTCAGACAGCCATTTTGCTTTTTTGCATTTCTTTCCCATGGGGATGGTCTTCGTCCCTGTCTCCTGTACAATGTCACGAACCTCCATCCAGAGTTCATCAGGACTCTATCTATCATATCTAGACCCTTAAATCTATTTCTCACTTCCACTGTATAATCATAATGGATTTGATTTAGGTCATATCTGAATGGTCTAGTGGTTTTCCCTACTTTCTTCAATTTAAGTCTGAATTTGACAATAAGGAGTTCATGATCTGAGCCACAGTCATCTCCTGGTCTTGTTTTTGCTAACTGTATAGAGCTTCTCCATCTTTGGCTGCAAAGAATATAATCAATCTGATTTCGGTGTTGACCATCTGGTGATGTCCATGTGTAGAGTCTTCTCTTGTGCTGTTGGAAGACGGTGTTTGCCATGACCAGTGCGTTCTCTTGACAAAACTCTATTAGCCTTTGCCCTGCTTCATTCCGTGCTCCAAGGCCAAATTTGCCTGTTACTCCAGGGGTTTCTTGACTTCCTACTTTTGCATTCCAGTCCCCTAGAATGAAAAGGACATCTTTTTTGGGTGTTAGGTCTAAAAGGTCTTGTAGGTCTTCATAGAACCGTTCAACTTCAGCTTCTTCAGCATTACTGGTAGGGGCATAGGCCTGGATTACTGTAATATTGAATGGTTTGCCTTGGAAACGAACAGAAATCATTCTGTCGTTTTTAAGATTGCATCCAAGGACTGCATTTCGGACTCTTGTTGACCATGATGCCTACTCCATTTCTTCTAAGGGATTCCTGCCCACAGTAGTAGATATAATGGTCATCTGAGTTAAATTCACCCCTTCCAGTCCATTTTAATTCACTGCTTCCTAGAATGTCTATGTTCACTCTTGCCATCTCCTGTTTGACCACTTCCAATTTGCCTTGATTCATGGACCTAACATTCCAGGTTCCTATGCAATATTGCTCTTTACAGCACCGGACCTTGCTTCTATCACCAGTCACATCCACAACTGGGTATTGGTTTTGCTTTTGCTCCATCCCTTTATTCCTTCTATAGTTATTTCTCCACTGAGCTCCAGTAGCATACTGGGCACCTACCAACCTGGGGAATTCCTCATTCAGTATCCTATCATTTTGCCCTTTGATACTGTTCATGGGGTTCTCAAGGCAAGTATACTGAAGTGGTTTGCCATTCCCTTCTCCAGTGGACCACATTCGGCTGTGGTCCATGTGATGAGATCAACTAGTTTCCTGTGATTATGATTTCAGTGTGTCTGCCCTCTGATGCCCCCTCGCAATACCTACCATCTTAGTTGTGTTTCTTTTACCTTGGGCGTGTGATATCTTTTCACAGCTGATCCAAGAAAGCGCAGCCGCTGCACCTTACCTTGGATGAGGGGTATCTCTTCAAGGCCGCCACTCCTGACCTTGAACGTGGAGTAGCTCCCCTCGGCCCTCCTGCGCTCGTGCTGCCACCACCTATTGGACTGGGGTAGCTCCTCTCAGCCTGCGGCCCTGGCCTCAGGCGTGGGGTAGCTCCTCACGGCCACGCCTCTTTGCATGGTCGGTTGCGCCAGGGCAGGCGTCTCTCGTGTCTGCGCTGCAGGGGCCTGCGTCTCTCGTCTGTCTAGTCAAGGCTATGGTTTTTCCAGTGGTCATGTATGGAAGTGAGAGTTGGACGGTGAAGAAAGCTGAGCTCTGAAGAATTGATGCTTTTGAACTGTGGTGTTGGAGAAGACACTTGAGAGTCCCTTGGTCTGCAAGGAAATCCAACCAGTCCATTCTAAAATTCAGTCCTGGGTGTTCATTGGAAGGACTGATGCTGAAGCTGAAACTCCAATACTTTGGCTACCTCATGCCAAGAGTTGACTCACTGGAAAAGACTCTGATGCTGGGAGGGATTGGGGGCAGGAGGAGAAGGGGACGACAGAGAATGAGATGGCTGGATAGCATCACCGACTCAATGGACATGAGTTTGGGTAAACTCCGGGAGTTGGTGATGGACAGGGAGGCCTGGCGTGCTGTGATTCATGGGGTCGCAAAGAGTCAGACTCAACTGAGGGACTAAACTGAACTGAACTGAACTGAGTGACTGTATGTACTCAGTCTCTTAGTCTCATTCAAATCTTTGCCACCTGTGGACTGTAGCCCACCAGGATCCTCTGTCCTTGGAATTTTCCAGGCAGGAATACTGAAGTGGGTTGCTATTTCCGACTCCAGGGGATATTCTGGACCCAGGGATCACACTCTGGTCTCTTGTATCTCCTGCATTGGCAGATGGATTCTTTACAACTGAGCAACCTGGAAGCCCATTCTGAATATTATTAACTATTTATAAATGTCAATATTATTTGTCAAAATTTACTCTAAATGTGCTGCTGGCATTTATTAATATAGCTTTAAATTTATAGAATATTCAGAAAAGAATTAACATCTGAAAAATTCTTTGGCTTCCTATCCATGAAAAACAAAAGAACATCCTTTTATATCTTTCCATTTTTACATATTTCTTACCATTTTTTACATTTGATTTTTCATTAGAATATTATTGTTTATGTTTGTGTCATAAACTATATGCTTTTTTCCTTTCTCAGTTCAGTTCAGTTCAGTCTCTCAGTCGTGTCTGACTCCTTGTGACCCCATGAATCACAGCACCCCAGGCCTCCTCATCCATCACCAACTCCCGGAGTTCACTCAAACTTATGTCCGTCGAGTCGGTGATGCCATCCAGCCATCTCATCCTCTGTCATCCCCTTCTCCTCCTGCCCTCAATCCCTCCCAGCATCAAAGTCTTTTCTAATGAGTCAACTCTTCACATGAGGTTGCCATAGTATTGGAGTTTCAGCTTTAGCATCAGTCCTTCCAATGAACACCCAGGACCAATCTTCTTTAGGATGAACTGGTTAGACCACCTTGCAGTCCAAGGGACTCTCAAGAGTCTTCTCCAGTACCATGGTTCAAAAGCATCAATTCTTCAGAGCTCAGCTTTCTTCACCGTCCAAATCTCCCATCCGTACATGACCACTGGAAAAACCATAGCCTTGACTAGATGGACCTTTGTTGACAAAGTAATGTCTCTGCTTTTTAATATGCTATCTAGGTTGGTCATAACTTTCCTTCCAAGGAGTAAGCGTCTTTTAATTTCATGGTTGCAATCAGCATCTGCAGTGATTTTGGAGCCCAAAAAATAAAGTCTGACACTGTTTCCACTGCTTCCCCATCTATTTCCCATGAAGTATTGGGACCAGATGCCATGATCTTAGTTTTCTGAATGTTGAGCTTCAAGCCAACTTTTTCACTCTCCTCTTTCACTTTCATCAAGAAGCTTTTTAGTTCCTCTTCAATTTCTGCCATATGGGTAGTGTCATCTGCATATCTGAGGTTATTGAAATTTCTCCCGACAATCTTGATTCCAGCTTGTGTTTATTCCAGCCCACTATTTCTCATCACGTACTCTGCATATAAGTTAAATAAGCAGGGTGACAATATACAGCCTTTAAGTACTCCTTTTCCTATTTCAGTTTCTGAATATTTTTGTTTTTGTATATAGGAGCAGGGACCTTTTCTACTGATTTATTTCTCTCAGGTACAAATCTGATTACTATTCTGAGTAATTTTAATTTTGCCTTTAAACCTGCAAATAACATGTCTGTATATACCAACAATGTCCAATCATAACAAAGATCTTTTACAAAACAGTAGCGAGTGTTTCCCCCACACACACCAGTCACCCAATTTCACTCCTCTGAAGAATATGTAATTATTTTATTTCTATTTTTAGTTCTAATCATAATTTCCTTCATATCTTTAAACAAAATCCCACATAGCATCCACTTACTGATGAGGAAGGAATTTTCTCTACCCTTCCTGGTTTTTCTGGCCAATCTGAGGCTTAGATTGACACAAGACAGATTAACAGGAGAAAGTAAAACAATTTTAACAACACATATACATTGGAAAGGGGCTTCCCTGGTAGCTCAGTTGGTAAAGAATCTGCCTGCAATGCAAGAGACTCTGGTTCCATTCCTGGGTTGTGAAGTTTCCTTGGGGAAGGGATAGTCTACCTACTACAGTATTCTTGGGTTTCCCTGGTGGCTCAGACAGTAAAAGAATCCACCTTCAATGCAGGAGACCTGGGTTCGATCCAGGGTTGGGAAGATCCCCTGGAGGAGGGCATGGCAATCACTCCAGTATTCTTGCCTAGAGAATTTCATAGACAGAGGAGCCTGGTGGACTACATTCCATGGGGTCACAGAGTCAGACACAACTGAAAAACTAAACACAGCACATACATGGAAAGAAGAGAATTGAGTAACTCACAAAAGAGGAGGAAGTCCTCATGCTATATACCCTTTTCACCTAAAGACAGAAGAAGTTGGGGGTAGTGGTTTGGGACTTCAGTTCACGTGGAGGTGGAAAAGTAAATGTTTGCTGGGTCATACAGAGACAATGGGCCACAATGTATTTTGATCTCTAAGCCCCAATGAGTTTCCCCTATTACATCTAGCCAATGTTTTTGCAGGTATCTCTGATCATAGTTAATTTCAGGAACGGACCCTTTAGCTAAATCCTTTTAGGCAGTTAAGGGGGAGGAATCAAGAAAAACTTCCTAAGTCTTCGTTTCTTAAAAATAATCACCATACATTACACCTCATGGCAAAGAAACATATTTTGGGGTGGCCAGTTTTGCTCCTCTAACATTTTTTTTTCACTTGTAAACTCCTAGCAGAGTTTCAGCACTGTTTTCCTTTTCTTTTTAAAATTAACATTGGAATCCTTAACAGCTATTGAAAAAATTTTATTTCTGTTTTCATTAGCTGTAGAGAGAATTTTTAGATTCTCTGTCTTATAATATGAAACTATTAGAGCCATTTGATTCCATTTTTCTCTTCCTCTTACCTTGTCATCTCTGCAAACTGTCGGGTTTAATATCAGTAAAATAATTGTGTTGACCTAAAACAAATAGACTTCCAGATATTTCTCCAGCAAAGATGGATTTATTTGGGATCAGCAGAAAATTGAAACTCTGGGTCTATAATCATGATGAGTCTGCATATTAAGGAAAGGAAAATACTCTTTTAGAGGGGAATAGGAAGTTGATGCTAAAGCTGAAACTCCAATACTTTGGCCACCTCATGCGACGAGTTGACTCACTGGAAAAGACTCTGATGCTGGGAAGGATTGGGGGTGGGAGGAGAAGGGGACGACAGAGAATGAGATGGCCGGATGGCATCACGGACTCCATGGACATGAGTTTGAGTGAACTCCGGGAATTGGTGATGGACAGGGAGGCCTGGCGTGCTGTGATTCATGGGGTGGCAAAGAGTCGGTCATGACTGAGCGACTGAACTGAACTGAACTGCCTGAGGAAGTTGGAAAGCTCTAGTAAACAAAGAACTCACAGCATTTCCTTGTCAGGAAAGAGGAGGCTTCTTCCTCTTGAAAGGTGTGAGAACTTGACCTTTTGTTCTTTTTGATCAAGGTTCCTGTTCATTAAGTTTATGCTTTTGCACAGTCAGGCAGACTTTATGGGAAAGAGTCTCACATTCTAGATTCCAGATACACTAAAGAGAAGTCAGTCTGAATGACCCTAAATTCATGTAGAATAACTTGCTCTTTTCCTGCTGAGGTTTTTTTTTTTTTCCTCTTTAGACTTGGCATTCAGAATTTTAAATGTATATATGTCTATGACTTTATTCATTAGTCTTCATAAAACAGAGTAATCTCTTTTCTTTGGAAGAATTAAATCATTCTTCAGTTTAGAAAACATTTCTTCTATTATTAATTTCTATCCTTTTGAATGTTTTAGCTCTTTCTGAAGCTTTTATTATTTGCCTTTTAGATACCCTGTCTTTAACTTAGCCTCTGATTTATATTTTTAAGATATTTCTTCACTTGGATATTTGATAAAATAATTTAGATCATAGCAGTGACTATCATAATTTTTCTACACATATTTTCTTCTTTAAAAATATTGGCTTTGGTCCAGAAAAGTCTTTATTGTGCTGTTTTACTCTGTTGATATTTTATTATAATTATCATTATTATTATAAAATAAATATTTTTCATAGTAAAAATACTTCTGATTTCATGTGGTATGAATCATTTCAATTGCTGTTTTCATATTTTTTCTTGTTCTCTTTGAGTATTTATTTTTCCATGTGAAATTTAAATCAAAAATTTTAACTTCAGGTTTAAAAACTATATTTTATAAAGATAGCGTGAATTAGCAAATAGAATTAATATTCTTTGAGGTTGATAGTTTGTATTAATGTGTCAACCACAAGTTGGCACTTGCCATAGTACTTGCCATCTACTTCTACAAGGATTAAATCATCAGCTGCTGCAGCTGCTGACCTCTAACACCCATTGAAAAAGTTAAGGATGGAGAACAGAAATAAGGTGCTCTGTGCTCCAGGAAAACTGGCAGGACAGGTCTTTAGAAAGTTATTCTCAAGAGCTGATTTTATGAACCCAATTCTTGTATTCCCTCATACCTAGAAAAGCACTAAAAATCTTTCATGGTGATGATTGTTTCTCATAGCTAGCAGAAGCTTCATGAGACCAGCAGAAATTTTCTAATAACAACAAAAATGTGCTTGATTGCATGTATTCCCCTTTTACCAAAATCACATATATACATTCTGTTCTTTCCCCGTACCTCTTTGAAGCAGTCTCTCAGAGCTATTGGGACTTTCCTGGGAGCTCGGATGGTAAAGAAACTGAGGTACTGTCCCCTGGGCTGCAGTCTTCATATTGCCCCAAGTAAAACTTAACTCACAACTCACATATTGTGCATTTTTTTAAGTGACAAATATATAAAGGGTGTTTTAGTCTACCTTTGTACCTCTAAAGACTGATTCAAAGTGCTCTCCAATAGTTTTTTTTTTCTTTTTTTTTGCATTTCTTGTTAAGTTCATTTCTTAGCATTTTATCTTTTTTACTATTACAAATTTGTTTATCATACATTAAATATTTTGATTCTGGCTTGCATCAATAACAGTAATTTTTATATGCTTTATAGTGTTTGAGTATTCATTTATATTAATAGTTGATCTAAAATTTTCTAGATGACACACAAATGGATGTATACACATAGTATATGACATGCAAATAGAAATAATTTGAATTCTAATTTTCAAATATTACATTTATTACTTTTCTCATGTAAGATTACCTTTTTGTTTCCAATCCACATTCTAAGATTACAAAGTGTTTTGCAGGTAAAGATTTTAATTGCTACAAGTCTCTATTTGCTAAATGATAGGATTTGAGCTATTGAAAGTTGATCTTTTAATTCCAGAAAGATGTTTCAGTTCAGTTCAGTTCAGTCGCTCAGTCGTGTCCGACTCTTTGAGACCCCATGAATCACAGCACGCCAGGCCTCCCTGTCCATCACCAACTCCCGGAGTTCACTCAAACTCATGTCCATGGAGTTGGTGATGCCATCCAGCCAACTCGTTCTCTGTCGTCCCCTTCTCCTCCCACCCCCAATCCCTCCCAGCATCAGAGTCTTTTCCAGTGAGTCAACTCGTCGCATGAGGTGGCCAAAGTATTGCAGTTTCAGCTTTAGCATCGGTCCTTCCAATGAACACCCAAGATTGATCTCCTTTAGAATGGACTGGTTGGATCTCCTTGCAGTACAAGGGACTCTCAAGAGTCTTCTCCAACACCACAGTTCAAAAGCATCAATTCTTCGGCAATCAGCTTTCTTCACAGTCCAACTCTCACATCCATACATGACCACGGGAAAAACCATAGCCTTGACTAGACGGACCTTTGTTGGCAAAATAATGTCTCTGCTTTTTAATATGCTATCTAGGTTGGTCATAACTTTCCTTCCAAGGAGTAAGCGTCTTTTAATTTCATGGCTGCAATCAGCATCTGCAGTGATTTTGGAGCCCCCCAAAAAACAATGGAGCTTTAAAAATCACCTTTTATCTACATCTTTCCAGAAATAATTTCAGAGTCAATATCAACAGTGAATTTTAACAAGATTGATTTGCTTTTTATGCCTTCCTTTTATTGTCTTCCTAGTATCTTAACTCAAGTCCAGTGGTAATCTCTGATATATCAAAATCTAAGTGCCACTGTTATCTCTTCATATGACTTTTGAGTCATAGGCATTGTCTGAAAATGATTTGTCTCAAGTTTGGGGGCGATGGTACAGCTGGTATACAAATATGTATACCATGTAGATTCTAAGGTACCTCAAGTAGTCTTCTTTCATTTAACTGCCATAAATGACTAACATTCTACAACTATGATTATTTTTAAAATAACTTTCATTTTTATATAGTTAATATAATAAAACATTTAACTTGAGTCTTTTCTATTTAACGTGTTAGTTGTACTCCATAGAATTTTCTTGTATTTCCAAAATATTTCACAGTAAATATACAGATAAAAGGAATAATATTTTATATACATTCAAATAACTATTTTCCTAGTTTTATGAATCACATGCATATGTGTATTTCCCTATTATCACTTTAATGTAAGAGTGCAGTTCAGTATTTTATTTCTGAAATTAGAGAAATAATCCTCCAAATGATGATATCTATTTGCAAAGTTTTATACAACTGTGTTTCAGAATTAAGTCCTAATAATATAAGATATTTATGTTCAGAAACCAGTATCAGTGCCAGTACATTAAGTGTATGCTAATGGAGTTTAATCAACAAATGTTCAAAGTTCACTGCCACAGGGATCACACCACGAATGTGTTCGCTGCCGCATATTGGTTTCTAAACTTTAATACCCTGAATCTTTAAAAATGTAGTTTTGGGGTAGTGTTTAAAGTAAAGCATGTTTCATAATTTTTAAAAATTTATTTCAAGACAATTCAATTTTTCTAAAACTACCTTACAGTTCTTAAGAGCCCAACCGTTGTTTTTATTGAAGAAAAGTGATTAACTTGGGAATGGTTTCTCCATAGCTTTAGTCTCCATATCATCTTCATAGTGAATGCAGCACATAATTGTCACAGGAACTCTGCAGGTAGTCAAATAGCCACAGCAGGAACTCTCCACCATTAAAAACATCTGTTCCCTTACAAGAAAATTGGTAGGGCCTGTTGTTTTACCCCTGAAATATTTTTCTGAGATAATTCCACTTATTTTGGTGGTAAAGATCTAATTGGAAAACAATTCCTCATCCCTGTCATTTCTCAACCTAGTTATCACACACAGGTAAACACGAATTCATTTTTAAAATAAAGACATCTTTATTCCATATTTTGTTCAGTTACATGAAAGTGTGACAAATCTGATTTTTTCTCTAAGACACTGATCAAATTATTAAACATTGAATCCTAATAAATCATTGGTTCCTTCTTTTCATTCAGAATAATGTTGAATATCTAGAGTTTTTGTGACAGCTCTGATGTTATTGCTCCAGATAAGGCCATCATGACAGATTAAGAAGTAAGCCATCAACCAAGTGAAGAGAGAAATCATGAACATCATATTGTGATCTTATACACATTAAAAAAATAAGTGTATTAAAAATCTAACTAAATAAACAATATTTAGACTGCTTTGTACAACAGAAGTTTAAGAAATCGTATGCAGTATAGAAATAAGATAGGCAATAACAAGTCTGATTTAATAACAATGCTAGTTATATTTGCAAAAGAAAAAAAACAGTTTAACAAAGTAGGAAAACAAGCGTCAGGAGGAAAAATAAACATAAACACCTATGACCATGAAAAGTTGAATGACACTAACTGCTAATGATTAAATATAAATCACCTTAATTTGATAGGAAAAATTCCATGAAACAGATTACATATATGCCACCACCTAGATACCTCCAGAGTGCTCCATGCCACTTCCTCAGCAATGAGCGTATTCTCCCCAGAAATAACTATTCTTCTTAATTTTATCACCATAGATTACATGTCCGTTCCTGAAATTCATGTAAATGGAATCATAAATTATGTACTCTTTTGTTTCTCACTTCTTTCATTCAGTATAATGCTCTAAAATCCACCATGTTAGTATGTATGTCAGCAGTTTATTCTTTTGATTTATTGCTCTGTACGAATTCATTACATGAATATAACCCAATTTGCTTATTGGAAAACATTCAAACTGTTTCCTGTCTTAGGCTATTATGAATAAAACTGCTATGAACAGTCTTATTTAAATCATTCTGTGGACACGTATTCAATTATATTGAATATACACATAGGAGTAGAATTTCTGGGTGATGTGATAGGTCTGTGTTTGAAGTGTTTAGAAACTGCCTAAAGGTTTACAAAAACGATTGTACTGCCTTTTATACTGAGTTATGTTAATTGCATTTTAATTGAGTTACTTGCTCTATATAATTTTAGTCTTCAATGTGTTTAGATTTTAATGTACCACCTTGTTATTCTTATTTGTTCAAATTGTTTTATTTCCTTGTTCCACATTATTTTTATTATTTATTTTTATTTTATTTCACCTCATTTTATAAATTGGCTTTTGATTCCATTATATATCCACAATTGGCTTTTTAGCTAAATCTCCTTTCAGTTGCATTTTTTTGTGTGTGGTTGAAATGGGTATTAAAATGATCATTCTTAGGAATTAGAATTACTTTGTTACTAGTTTACACTATTCTTCATAAGTCACACTTCACAAACATAAGAATATTATAAGAATGTAATTTCATTTTCTTTGCTATAATTTGTTATTATTAGCATATATTTTAATTATCTGTACTTGTAAATCATATAATTTTTCTTTAATAAGATACTGACATTTGAGCAAATTAAGGGGACATTCCATCTTATATATTTACCCAAATATTTATATTTTCTAATACTTTTTGTTATTTCTTTTAGAGTCAGATTTTTATCAGAAAACATTTTCATCAGGGTTCAGTGGGGTAATTTTTATTAGTGTTTACTTTCTATTTATATGAAAATGGCTTTATTTCATTCTCAATTTTGGAGGAAATGTTTCCCGAATATAGGACCCTTCTTTCCTTCCTTCCTTCCTCTCATCCGTCCACCAGTCCATCCTTCCTTTCGTTTTTGTTTTTCTCTTTTTGGATCGTCTGTTTTGGTTTTCACTATGTAGGACCTATTTGAAATTACTGAGCTTGTGTTATCTGTATATTGATTTTTTTCTTAAAGTGGGAATTTTCCAGCAATTATATCTTTGTATGTTTCTCCTGTCCCTTTTTCCCACCCTCTTATTTTCAAGCATGCACATCAGATCACTCAGTATATTCCTACGTACCATGGAAACCATGTTCATTAATTGTTAACATTACATAGAAAAGATTTCAGCAATACGTGAACTGTGTGAACTTCCAGATGTTCAAGCTGTTTTTAGAAAAGGCAGACGAAACAAAGATCAAATTGCCAACATCCGCTGGATCATGGAGAAAGCAAGAGAGTTCCAGAAAAACATCTATTTCTGCTTCATTGACTATCCCAAAGCCTTTGACTGCGTGGATCACAGTAAACTGTGGAAAATTCTGAATGATATGGGAATACCAGACCACCTGACCTGCCTCTTGAGAGACCTATATGCAAGTCAGGAAGCAACAGTTAAAACTGGACGTGGAACAACAGATGGGTTCCAAATAGGAAAAGGAGTACGTCAAGGCTGTATATTGTCACCCTGCTTATTTAACTTATATGCAGAGTACATCATGAGGAACACTGGGCTGGAAGAAGCACAAACTGGAATCAAGATTACTGGGAGAAATATCAATAACCTCAGATATGCAGATGACACCACCCTTATGGCAGAAAGTGAAGAGGAACTAGAAAGCCTCTTGATGAAAATGAAAGAGGAGAGTGAAAAAGTTGGCTTGAAGCTCAACATTTAGAAAACTAAGATCATGGCATTTGGTCCCATCACTTCATGGGAAATAGACGGGGAAACAGTGGAAACAGTGACAGACTCTATTTTCGGGGGCTCCAAGATCACTGCAAATGGTGACTGCAGCCATGAAATTAAAAGACACTTACTCCTTGGAAGGAAAGTTATGACCAAACTAGATAGCATATTAAAAAAACAGAAACTTTACTTTGCCAACAAAGGTCCGTCTAGTCAAGGCTATGATTTTTTCAGTGGTCATGTACGGATGTGAGAGTTGGACTGTGAAGAAAGCTGAGCACTGAAGAATTGATGCTTTTGAACTGTGGTGTTGGAGAAAACTCTTGAGAGTCCCTTGGACTGCAAGGAGACCTAATCAGTCCATTCTAAAGGAGATCAGTCCTGGGTGTTCATTGGAAGGACTGATGCTGAAACTCCAATATTTTGGCCACCTCATGTGACGAGTTGACTCACTGGAAAAGACTCTGATGCTGGGAGGCATTGGGGGTGGGAGGAGAAGGGGACGACAGAAGATGAGATGGCTGGATGGCATCACGGACTCGATGGACATGAGTCTGAGTGAACTCCGGGAGTTGGTGATGGACAGGGAGGCCTGGCTGCGATTCATGGGGTAGCAAAATAGTCGGACACAACTGAGCAACTGAACTGAACTGATAAAAGATTCATTTAAATTTCTCTGGACCTTTAAAATTACACTTTGGATTACACTATGGATATGGACTATGCAGTTTTTCTTTTAACAGTGTTGAATTTTTTTCTTGCAAGTTTTAAATTTAAAGACAGCTTTCCATCTTTCCAAGTCTTGATTTGGTTTTTCTTTCTATAAAGTAATATTCCTATTTCTAAGATGTGGGCTTCCTTGGTGATTCAATGTTAAAGAATCTGCCTGCCAAAACAAGAGATGTAGATTTGATCCCTGGGTGGGGAAGATCCCCTGGAGAAGGAAATTGAAGCCCACTCCAGTATTCTTGCCTGGGAAATCCAATGGAAAGGGGAGTCTGGCAGGCTACAGTCCATGGGGTCACAAAAAGGTTGGGCACAACTCAGTGACTAAACAAATTTTTCTTGAGATGCGGTATTTCTGGTTATTCTTCCGAGTGGCTTGGAAATTAATAAATGTCTCCACTCTGGTTGGGCCAGAATTCCAACACTATGTGATATTAAGTACATATTTCCATGTCTATCACTTTGAAAGCCTAATGGAGTTTAACCCTGCTCATGGTGCAGTTCAAACCTCAAACAGGTGAATCATGGGAAACCTGCCCACCAGATTTTGGGCTCCTCTTCCGAGCTGCTCTCTCTCTTAGGAATGTTACCCTGTAAGTTTCAGTTGCTTCAACAAATCCACAATTGTTGCCTGTACTCAGTGTTCAGTTTGGGGTCAATCTCCCTTTGACACTGTCAGGAAATATTTGTAGATACACAGTGTGACTTTAGTGTACTATATTGCAGATGCTGTTTTCAATGTCAGCTTGCTAGTCACACTGTCCACACTGTTCACTGAACCCAGGGTAGACAAGGCATCAGCTAAGAGACGGGAAGAAGACTCAAGGAGCCATAGGAACTGAAAACATGTTTATTTTTTCCTGACTGACACAATAGTCATAACACAACCTCTCTCCTGGCTGACGCAGCAGCCATAACAGTTCAGTTCAGTTCAGACAGTCAGTTGTGTCCAACTCTTTGCTAGCCCATGGACTGCAGCACACCAGGCCTCCCTCTCTATCACCAACTCCCAGAGTTCACTCAAACTCATGTCCATTGAGTCCGTGATGCCATCCAACAATCTCATCCTCTGTCATCCCCTTCTCCTCCCGCCCCCAATCCCTCCCAGCATCAGAGTCTTTTCTAGTGAGTCAACTCTTCGCATGAGGTGACCAAAGTATTGGAGTTTCAGCTTTAGCATCAGTCTTTCCAATGAACACCCAGGATTGATCTCCTCTAGAATGGACTGGTTGGAGCTCCTTGCAGTCCAAGGGACTCTCAAGAGTCTTCTCCAACACCACAGTTCAAAAGCATCAATTCTTCAGCAATCAGCTTTCTTCACAGTCCAACTCTCACATCCATACATGACCACTGGGAAAACCATAGCTTTGACTAGATGGACCTTTGTTGGCAAAGTACTATCTCTTCTTTTTAATATGCTGTCTAGGTAGGTCAAAAGTTTTCTTTCACAGAGCAAGCGTCTTTTAATTTTATGGCTGCAATCACCATCTGCAGTGATTTTGGAGCCCCCCAAAATAAAATCTGTCACTGTTTTCACTATTTCCCCATCTACTTCCCATGAAGTGATGGGATCAGCTGCCAATGTCTTAGTTATCTGAATGTTGAATTTTAAGCCAACTTTCCTCCTCTTTTGCTTTCGACAAGAGACTCTTTGGTTCTTTGTTGCTTTCTGCCATAAGGGTAATGTCACCTGCATATTTGAGTTTATTGATATTTCTCCCAGCAGTCTTGATTCCAGCTTGTGCTTCTTCCAACCCAGCGTTCCTCATGATGTACTCTACATGTAAGTTAAATAAGCAGGGTGACAATATACAGCCTTGACGTACTCCTTTCCCAATTTGAAACCAGTCTGTTTTTCCATGTCCAGTTCTAACTTTTGCTTTTTGACCTACATATGGATTTCTCAGGAGGCAAGTCAGGTGGTTCTGGTATTCCCATCTCTTGAAGAATTTTCCACATTTTGTTGTGATCCACACAGTCAAAGGCTTTGGCATAGTCAATAAAGCAGAAGTAG
The DNA here is from genome assembly GCF_049115385.1 of Moschus berezovskii. NCBI lineage: Eukaryota > Metazoa > Chordata > Mammalia > Artiodactyla > Moschidae > Moschus > Moschus berezovskii. The sequence continues at coordinate 28,699,301 of NC_142475.1, forward strand.
ATATTTTTCTGGAACTCTCTTGCTTTTTTGATGATCCAGTGGATGTTGGTAGCTTGATCTCTGATTCCTCTGCCTTTTCTAAATGCAGCTTGAACATCTGGAAGTTCAGGGTTCACAAACTTTGAAGCATGGCTTCGAGAATTTTGAGCATTACTTTGCTAGTGTGAAGATGAATGTAATTGTGCAGTAGTTTGAGCATTCTTTGGCATTGCCCTTCTTTGGGATTGGAATGAAAACTGACCATTCTAGTCCCGTGGCCACTGCTGAGTTTTCCAAATTTTCTGGTCTATTGATTGCAGCACTTTCACAGCATCATCTTTTAGGATTTGAAATAGCTCAACTGGAATTCCATCACCTCCACTAGCTTAGTTTGTATAGCGTAACAATAGATATGCTATATTCGCTCCTCTCATGGCTGACCCAATGGACACAGCTGTGATGCAGCAGTAATGCTGCCAGTTTTTAGTGGATCCTGTATATCCCTAGAGCACAACGTAGCTTGTGAGCAAGTGAGTACCTTATGAGGCAATGCACAGGGCTATAAACGAGCTCAGCTCTTACTTAGATATTATTTACAAATTGTGGGGCAAGAGAACCTGAACATGAAATCTTGGATAATTGGCTCTCTCCCCACATGTACCTCTCTTTCATTTCTCTCTGTTACTGGGGGTTTTCTTGGCTTAACAGAACCTCTCTGCCCAAGTCACGCCCCTTCCAGAGACTTTCAATTTTTTGTCTCTTTGGGGATACAAAGGCCCCACCCTTCCTCACCCAAAGCAAACAATTTTGAAATGCCATTGTAACATTTGAGCTCTCCAGAGAAGATACTGAGCATGTCAGTTCGGATTCCCTTTACTATTCCCACTTCCTTCCTGTCCTCCCACATCCAGAGGTGTTTTTTTCCCAAGAGAACATCTTACATGTTATTATCCTGGAAAATATATCTGTGGCAAGTAATTTTCTCAAATAATTGTAAAGAAAAATTCATGCTAAGTACATATGCTATCTTAGTTTGTAAAAGGCTCTCAGTCATTACCTTTCCCAACTGTTACTTTCTTTTTAACCAAAAAGTAACTCAGTTTTTGTGTAAGTAATATATTATTTTTTAAGTGTAGAGAAATGTTGTATATTTGGGCATTAATTATTTGATTTTAATGCTTTCCTACTTTTGATTTAAATTTTCTGATTGAATTTTGATATTTCTGTAAGAAACAAAAGCAGGTAAATAATATGGCAAAAGTTATACTCAAAAAAGAAAAATAAATTATACCATGAATGAAATATTGTCAGCTTATTAGTAAATTAATAATTATATCAAGAAAAAATTCTGTCTTGACATTAAAGTTTTCTATTTTTATTCCAGTGATGTAAAAAGCTTTGCCATTTTTCATATAAAATACTCTTCTCTACCTTCTTAAGGTTTTTATTATATTTATTTCATAGAAGTTGGTCAATAAATGTAAATTTCTTTCCCTTTAACAATCAGTCAAGCTGAATGACTTTGCTACTACTTTGAAATATCCTCCTCATCTCCTACTATAAAACCTATTATTGATACTCTTCAGGATTCCACCTAAATCTCAAGCTTTCCCCTGACTTACTTGGGGAAAAGCAATTAGATAATCCCCATTTAGGCAGATCTTTATTTTATAATCACATCAGTGTTTTTCACCTAATTCCTTCTTCTATTCAATCTATGAGAGTCTCAGTTTCTTTCTGAATCAAATGAATACTCTGACTGCATGTAGTACCTTCCATCCATAAAAACTGATTGTCTAATTCTTCAATCAGAAGAACTTATATTGTGAATACCTTTTGGCTGAAGTTGGTATAATCTTGCTGACTGTGAGTTGTTTGGTGAGGAAAAACTTGAGGCATAGTCAAATGCTCTTTGCTTTAGGCACAAACATCACTACCAATACCAGCTAAGACAATGCCAGAATAAATGTTTTAGTTTATTTTTTTTAATGTAGGGTGGCAAAGAGAGAGAGAGATTTTACCATAACAATCTAATGTAGATGGAAAACAAATGCAAAGGTATAGAGTGCAAATTCTTGATGCACGATTTATATTGTTTATAGTTTCTTATCTTTTTGATCAGTTTTGATCATTTTCCTGTTTTGATCACTAACAATCTTTGCCTATTTCTTGCTAATATAAAGCTATTTGGAACAGTAATTACATTTTTTTTCTTTCCTATTTTATGTGCATACATTTTATTCAGTTACAAAGTCCTAACTATTTCAGTTAAAATCTTTGGGGAACTCTAAGAATACAATGACCTTTACAGAATTAAAGGAAAATTTATGTAGATATATTCCTTCATTACTTTTAGAGAAGAATGTAAACAAAATGAACTGTTTGTATTCATAATTTGATATTTACAACATAAATCACTTGTCCCCTTTTGAGAAGATCTTGGGAAAAGTCCTTGGATTTTCCATTATCTGGAGGAGGAAAGGGTTAAAAAGCTATCTTCTTAAGGAGTCAAATTGAAAAGTCCAGGGAATCTGTTCTTCAGTGACCTATGACCAGACTGGAATTCAAGGATTCCACGAATTATTTTAGTAAGTGTGTATATTTATTTGTTTGGGTCAATCACCATTTTTCCCTTCACATCCTTGATAAAACCAATGTGGCACTGTAAAGACATAACAGCATTCTGCTCTCATGCTTTCCTGGGTGTTTCTCCCAAATAAGAATGTAAGCAAATATATTGCTTAATGATAAAGGAAAGAAATGTTACATAACTTTTCTTTTGGATACAAATTATTTTTATTGTGATAAGATTTAATACAGTATACCAATCTTAAGTGCAAGTGGAAATTTTCTACATATTTATGTATGTGTGCAACTGTCACTCAGATAAAGATATAGTCATCCAGCACCAGAAAGCTACCAAACAGTAAATTCCATAAGGGTAATCATTTTTCTGACTTCTATTACTTTACTTTACTTTGTTACTTTAGTTTGTTTCTGAACTTAATTTAAATGAAGTTACATATTACAAACTCTTTCATGAATTCTTCACTAAAAGTTATGCTTGTGAGATTTATCCAAACTACATGTCAGGATTTTATTATTCTCTATTTCTATGTAATAGTCCAGAGTACAAATATACTACAATATATTTATCCCTTCTATTATCTATGGGTAGTTGTTTCTAAACTGTGACTGTTACAAATAAAGTCACTAAAAATATTCTGAAAATTTTTGGTGGACATGAATGCTCATTTCTGATTCAGATAAAGAAATGCTGAGTCATTGTATATACACATAATTAGGTTTAATACGGAGAAGGAAATGGCAAGCCACTCCAGTACTCTTGCCTGGAGAATCCCATGGACAGAGGAGCCTGGTAGGCTGCAGTCCATGGGGTCGCTACGAGTCAGACATGACTGAGCGACTTCACTTTCACTTTTCACTTTCACACATTGGAGAAGGAAATAGCAACCCACTCCATTGTTCTTGCCTGGAGAATCCCAGGGACGGGGGAGCCTGGTGGCCTGCCGTCTATGCGGTCACACAGAGTCAGACACGACTGAAGTGACTTAGCAGCAACTTAGCAGCAGCAGGTTTAATAAGGTCAATCAGTATTCCAAAGCAATTATACCATTTGAGACTTCCATCAGAAACATGAGAATTCCAGTCACTGTGTATCATCACCAACACTTGGCTTTGAAATTCTTAATTTTAGCCATTCTGGTGAGGGTTTGTTTCTTACTGGATTTTAATTTGCATTTCTCTAAAGATCTTTTAAAATTTATATTCCATTTATTTATTGCTAGTATAGGTATGTACAATGGATTTTTCTTCCAATAACATTGATAAATCAATAAACACATTTCTAATTATCTGTAAAATTTTGGTATTTTCTAGCTATACAATCATTACCTGAAAATAATGAATATTTTTCTTCTTCAATCTTATTCCACCCATTAATATTTCTCTTTATTATACTATTCCCCTGTCTTGAATCAACCAGGATGTAAAATAAATAAGCATTACATATAATGAGAGCAAATCTTATTTCTGTTTCCGATTTGCTGTCTTTGGGGCATCAAAGCAAAAATTTCTTGCTGTCTCAGTGAATAAACAGTCTTGGAGCTTACCTACTTGTGAATTTTTCTTCTCTTGAGGTGTGCTGTCAAAATCAAGTCACTCTGTATCAAACTCCAGCCTCTGCTTTCACTACATAACCCTTTGGACCTGAAATTTTAAAATCTGAAAAATGGTGTTGACAGTACCTACTTCACAAATTTGTAGTCTGGATTAAATTTGTAAATAAATATGAAGTACTTAGAATATTTCCAGGCACATAGCAAAAGCTGTTATTAACCATCAGTTCAATTCAGTCACTCAGTCATGTCCAACTTTTTGCAAACCCAAGTACTGCAGCACACCAGGGTTCCCTGTCCATCACCAACTCCTGGAGCTTACTCAAACTCATGTCCATAGGTCAGTGATGCCATCCAACCATCTCATTCTCTGTCGTCCTCTTCTCCTCCCACCCCCAATCCTTCCCAGCATCAGAGTCTTTTCCAGTGAGGCAACACTTTGCATGAGGTGGCCAAAATATTGGAGTTTCAGCTTTAGCATTAGTCCTTCCAATGAACACCCAGGATTGATCTCCTTTAGAATGGACTGGTTGGATCTCCTTGCAGTTCAAGGGACTCTCAAGAGTCTTCTCCAGCACCACAGTTCAAAAGCATCAATTCTTCGGCAATCAGCTTTCTTCACAGTCCAACTCTCACATCCGTACATGACCACGGGAAAAACCATAGCCTTGACTAGACGGACCTTGGTTGGCAAAGTAATGTCTCTGCTTTTTAATATACTATCAAGGTTGGTCATAACTTTCCTTCCAAGGAGTAAGCGTCCTTTAATTTCATGGCTGCAATCAGCATCTGCAGTGATTTTGGAGCCCCCCAAAAATAAAGTCTGACACTGTTTCCACTGTTTTTCCATCTATTTCCCAAGAAGTGATGGGACCAGATGCCATGATCTTTGTTTTCTGAATGTTGAGCTTCAAGACAACCTTTTCACTCTCCTCTTTCACTTTCATCAAGAGGCTTTTGAGTTCCTCTTCACCTTCTGCCATAAGGGTGGTGTCATCTGCATACCTGAGGTTATTGATATTTCTCCCAGCAATCTTGATTCCAGCTTGTGCTTCTTCCAGCCCAGCGTTCCTCATAATGTGCACTGTATATAGTTAAATAAGCAAGGTGACAATATACAGCCTTGACGTCCTCCTTTTCCTATTTGGAACCAGTCTGTTGTTCCATGTACAGTTCTGACTGTTGCTTCCTGACCTGCATACAGGTTTCTCAAGAGGCAGGTCAGGTGGTCTGGGATTCCCATCTCTTTCAGAATTTTCCACAGTTGATTGTGATCCACACAGTCAAAGGCTTTGGCATAGTCAATGAAGCAGAAATAGATGTTTTTCTGGAACTCTCTTGCTTTTTCCATGATCCAGCGGATGTTGGCAATTTGATCTCTGGTGCCTCTGCCTTTTCTAAAACCTGCTTGAACATCTGGGAGTTCACGGTTCTCATATTGCTGAAGCCTGGCTTGGAGAATTTTGAGCATGACTTTACTAGCGTGTGAGATGAGTGCAATTGTGCGGTAGTTTGAGCATACTTTGTCATTGCCTTTCTTTGGGATTGGAATGAAGACTGACCTTTTCCAGTCCTGTGGCCACTGCTGAGTTTTCCAGATTTGCTGGCATATTGAGTGCAGCACTTTCACAGCATCATCTTTCAAGGTTTGAAATAGGTCAACGGGAATTCTATCACCTCCACTAGCTTTGTTCGTAGTCATGCTTTCTAAGGCCCACTTGACTTCACATTCCAAGATGTCTGGCTTTGGTCAGTGATCACGTTATCTTGATTATCTTGTTCATGAAGATCTTTATTGTACAGTTCTTCTGTGTGTTCTTGCCACCTCTTCTTAATATCTTCTGCTTCTGTTAGGTCCATACCATTCCTGTCCTTTATCGAGCCCGTCTTTGTATGAAATGTTCCCTTGGAATCTCTAATTTTCTTGAAGAGATATCTAGTCTTTCCTATTCTGTTGTTTTCCTCTATTTCTTTGCATTGATCGCTGAGGAAGGCTTTCTTATCTCTCCTTGCTATTCTTTGGAACTCTGCATTCAGATGCTTATATCTTTCCTTTTCTCCTTTGCTTTTCACCTCTCTTCTTTTCACAGCTATTTGTAAGGCCTCCTCAGACAGCCATTTCGCTCTTTTGCATTTCTTTTCCGTGGGGATGGTCTTGCTCCCTGTCTCCTGTACAATGTCACGAACCTCCGTCCAGAGTTCATCAGGCACTCTATCTATCAGATCTAGTCCCTTAAATCTATTTCTCACTTCCACTGTATAATCATAAGGGATTTGATTTAGGTCATATCTGAATGGTCTAGTGGTTTTCCCTACTTTCTTCAACTTAAGTCTGAATTTGACAATAAGGAGCTCATGATCTGAGCCACAGTCAGCTCCTGGTCTTGTTTTTGCTAACTGTATACAGCTTCAGGGTCTAATACCCCTCAATTAAGAGAATTATAAAAATAATTTGAAAATGAAAGAAGCATATTTTATTCCCTTCACTCAGTAGAAAACAATGGATAGGGTATTTACATTAAAGTTCACAGAATATGAGTGTAAAAGAATTCCCATCTTCACATTTTTATTTATTTTCAGCACAGGTCTGACTGTCTTCTCTTGAACCACAGAAAAAGCTTGCAAAGGTATTTGTTTTAATAAATGAAGATGTCACAGCTTAAGCAATATTTGTAGTCCTTTGGGAAACACTTTAATGGGGGGGGAAATCTCTAATAGTGATACTTTGATAAAGATACCATGAATTTTTACAGAGTTGCAAGAAGATGCACCTAAATAACATTACTTGGAACAAAAGAAATGATTATTGTGTGCCTTGTGCATAGAAATCATGACATATTGATTCCATTGCTTTACCAATTTATGAGATTGATACACAATTTGGGAGTTGGCAGTGAGGATCTGAGGCAATAGTTAATGTTTATAATGAAACTGATTTCTTAGAATTATTTTATATTCTTAAATTTGAAGTTATAGATTTAGAGTATTAAAAAAGTCAAAGTATCACACAGTCAATCACATTTTCACTTTTTCCCCCAAAGTGACACATCAAACATTCATTGTAAATTAAGCATAAATCACTGTGGAAAATTATTTGCCACAATTATGAAAGACACAAGATTGAAACTGTCCCTAAAAACAGATAAAAACAAAAAAGAAATGAGCAAAAACATAAGTGGATAGTTTAAAATATAAAATAAGCACTGTTACAAATACATAACTATTATGTTCCACATAATTAGGAATCATAAAAAGGCAAATCAGTATATTTAAATCATAGATTCTATTTTTAATATATTAAATTACTATGCCATTTTGAGGTGATATTAAATTCTGGTAAGTATGCTGATGTGGCACCTTCATGATTGAGTGATGAGAACATAAATTGTCATACTCTTTCTTGGAATAAATTTGAAAATATAACTCAAAGGGCTAAATTTTTTCATATTGTATAATTTGTAAGTCTAATTTCTAGGATTTCTTATCTATAAAAAAATGATCAGAAACAGGGGAAATATTTATGTAATAAGATTTCTTTATAGTGATATACATAATATTGAAAATGAGAGCAATGTAAACAGAAATTAAGAAAGTTATGACATATCCCCAATTTCTAATTATATAAAGTGATGCATATTTACTGTTTTTATTGATTATTATCACTTCCCCAATTTTTTTTTTTATTGTGAATATATTCCTATTCACCTTTGGGATTTCCCTTTGTCCAAGGGAAACTCTCATCGAATTAAATGTCTGTTTTCTAAGCACAGTATCATGTAGAGGAATGGGAAGTACTCCATGTGGGCCAATGGAGTCCCCAGTATATTTTGAACTGACACTAGTGATAGGCAAAGAGGTAGAGGAATCACTTTTTTGGGGAGTACTTTGTTGTTGTTCTGTCATTAAGTCATGTCCTACTATTTGTGACCCCATGAACTGCAGCATACCTAAGTTTCCTTGTCCTTCACTATCTCCCTGAGTTTGCTCAAGCACATGTCCATTGAGTCATTGATGCCATCCAACCATCTCATCCACCATTATCCCTTTCTCCTCTTGCCTTCAGTCTTTCCCAACATCAGGGTCTTTTGCAATGAGTTGGCTCTTTGTATCAGGTGGCTGTGGGATTACATGGTGGTGGCAACCTGAAGAGGCATTTTCAGCCTGAGAAGTATTTAAATTGTGTAAACAAAGAGTTCAAAGTTTATTGGACTATGTCCTCTACCCAGGAACAGCTACATAATGATGAGGGCCTCGGGTAAGATGAGAATGGAAGACTCACTGTTCAGATTTCAAGATAGCAGCCAGAGGGTATTAAAATGAACACAAAGCTATTCTGAGCAAAGTGTCCTGTGAACAGCTTTTATGTCCATGGACGTGACCCTGCTTCTCCTCTTTGGAGATAGACTGACAATGGGAAAGAATTAATCTACAAAGAGAAGTAGAGAGTTTTGATGCTTGAGAGTCCTTCAATATGGATGATCTAGTTACAGAGCCCTTGGCTTTTCAAGTTATTTAAGCAAATACCTTTATTTTTTACCTTCGTATAATTTGGACTTCTGTTAATTGCCATCAACATAATTTGGATAGCACTTGCTGTCATTATACATTATGTCTGGGAAGAATTTACAGTAATCTGGGGAAATGCTCATGATTTAATTTTCAATGAAAATAATTTAATTTTCAGTGAAAATAGTTAATATATTCATTCAGAAAATATTGAGTACTTTTCATGTGCCCAGCTCTCTTCTAGGTGTTGATATAAAAATAAAATTCCAGCCCTCCATGTTTTAAATATTAGGGAAAGTTATATAATACATAAGTAAGTGAGTATGTTGTATGTTAAATAATAAGCTTTATGGAGAAATGAAGATTAGAAATGAAATATAGACAAGGATGTTGAACATTTTAATTTTATATAGGGTAAACCACAGAAACAATAAACACCTCATTGAAAAACCTAATTTTTGAAAAAGATTTAAGAGACATGGCAGGTGAGCTATACAGGAATCAGGGGAAAAGTGTTTAAGGAAGACAGAGCTGCCTGTACATTCATCCTGAATTAGAATCATGTCTGGGGTGCATGCAAGTAACAGTAAGGGAGGTTGGTATAGGTATAGCAGGAGCGTAATGAGAGAGAATATGATACTACATAACATGGGAAGTTATGAGAATGTTAGAGTTTTGTGTAAGGGAGTTACATATCTATCAACTTTTAACAGGATCATTCTTGCTGTGTTTGAAAAAAGATGAAGACAGTAAATATAGAATATGGGGGATTAGAGACAACTATTTCAGTCCAGATGAAAGATGATGACATCTTGGCTTGGACTAATGTGCTAATAATAGATGTGATGGTTAACGACTAGATGCTGGGCATAGTTTCAAATTAGAGAAAGTAAGGAAGCAAAGATGACACTGAAATTTTGGCCTTAATTTTGTTCGAGCTAAAATAGGAATACGTAATAAGCAGTTAATTGGTCCTAGGCATGGTGTCAAGAATTTTTGATAGTTTTCTCATTTTCATTCTTTTAGTTCATTCAAGAAATATTTAACAAGCTAATAAGTGAATAACATATAGAAACATAAAACAACAAATATGTTAAAGAAATTACAAAGACTCCATTGTAGCTACAATATTTGACATTAGACTTTTGAGGTGGACACTAGAAGGTGATTACTGATACTTGCATTTTATTAAAAAAAGAATATGGATTTTAATTAAAGGAAATATAGAAAGCAAAAGTGGAAAATATTTCAGAAGGCAGAGCTAAAATACTGAAAACTATAGGACATAAGCAAGTTCATAAAAAGGATGAACTAAAAGTATGAATGAATGAAACTAATAATTCCATGGGTACTCAACCTAGTGCTTAGCATTTAAAACTGCTTGAATAAGATCCCAACTCTGACACTTCCTACTACGTGACTTTCAGAATATTTATGTTTAACTATGTTGAGAGGAATGTATGTCCTATCTAAAATTAGAATATGAAGTTTAGAGAGATGGAAGATGGAGATGTATTTTATGGGCATGGCAACCTATCAGTTTTATTTGATTGCTTCAGGCATGACTTTAGATGCTAGCTTCACTTTTTTTTTCTAGTTAGTATAACTTTAAATTTAGTCATGCAAGTTTTAAAGCCTCAATTTCCTCACCTATAACGTGAAAACTAAAATAATACTTACCACGTAGATTTATTTCAAGGAAATTTTGACCAAAGTGTATAAAACCTTTTTGCTGTTCCTGACACATAATCGCTCAATAAATATCATCAATTGTATCATTAATACTATAATCATTAATCACTTACAATCTTCCAGGCTCTGTGATCTCTTTTATAACTGTTACGACAAATATTCAGAATGACCTTGTGAGATGTGTACATGCACACTTAGTTGCTCAGTCATGTCCAACTCTTTGCAACACTATGGCCTATAGCCCACCAGGCTCCTCTGTCCATGGGATTCTCCAGCCAAGAATACTGGAGTGGGTTGCTCTTCTCCACTCAGGGATCGAACCTATATCTCCTGTCTCATTGGCAGGCAGGTTCTTTAACAATAGTGCCAGAGATTAGCTGAGACAATCCTAATTTCAAAAATGTTTTGATAATCTCCCCGAGGTTGACTTAAACATTTTATGTTTTGCTTAGGAAATTATTGATTTAGAAATATATTTGTCATGTTCATAGCTCACAGGAATAAAATGGGTTAAATATTGTATATATAGGATTACTAATTTCTATGTTAGAATAAATTTATGTTCATGCACTATAATATATACATTTCCTTCAGCTATTATAAGTTGTTGGGTTTATTTTTTGTATAATATATATACAAATTATAATTACTTCTACATTCAAGCTGTGCTTACTAGATCACAATTAACCAATTTAGCAAAGTTAGCTCTGTGACAGACTAATGCACTTTCTATTTATAATGTTGCAGCAGGGATAATAATTTTTGAAACTCCCATAAAATCAGTGCTTTTAGTAACTATAAAACCAATGTAAAATAAAAAGAGCTTATTGTAAAGTTCTATTTGGAAAGCACAATACCATATTTTTCCCAGTAAAACATCCTTAAGGACTGAGTAATGAATTCCAAACCAGAATTTTGTTCTGTTTCATTTTGAGAATTATCATCTCACAAACTACTAAATGGCAGCAATAGCTACTTCATAAAATCACCTTATGTCTCATCAAACCTTACCACAGCTTTTATTTTTGATAATACAAATGTTCCCCAAGTTTTAAATATCAAAGGCAAATCTTTAGTCAATTAAAAATAAGTTAGTCTCTTCTGAATATAAATACAAATTTCTCATTATTGTTCAACAATTGTATCTCAAATGACTGGAAATTGTAGAACACTGCAACTTCACAGCTCTTATAATTTTATGTCCATATGAAATTTTCACACCCTGTATTATCATTGTTTTATAATATATTTCTAGTGATTTCTGTCTTCCATTCCTAATGCAAACACTTCGTTTATTTCATACATAGGCTATCCACAGCCTCTATCCTGCGATTGATATCTTCACCTTTAATCCAGTCTATAAATCACTGCTAGTCTGAGGTTTCTGAAGGGATGCTTTTGTCATGTGATTCCCAATTTAAAACTTATACACTGTCTAGAAGATGAAGCTGGAAATTTTGCACATAGCATTTAAGATAAAAATATTCTTTATTTCCTTCTGTATACGATCTTCCCAACCCAGGGATTGAATCCGGCTTTTGGCTCAGCTTGTAAAGAATCTGCTTGCAATGTGGGAGACTTGGGTTCGATCCCTGGGTTGGGAATATCCCCTGGAGAGGGGAAAGGGTACCACTCCAGTATTCTGGCCTGGAGAATTCCATAAGCTGTATAGTCCATGGGATTACAAAGAGTTGGACAAATGGCTTCCCTGGTGGCTCAGATGGTAAGCAATCTGCCCACAGTGAGGGAGACCTGGGTTTAATCCCTAGGTTGGGAAGTTCCCCCAGAGAAGAAATGGCAACCCACACCAATATTCTTGCCTGGAGAATTCCGTAGACATAGGAGTCTGGCAGGCTACAGTTCATGGGATCACAAAGAGTTGGACACAACTGAGTGACTAACACTTTTACTTCTGCATTGCAGTCAAATTCTTTACTGTTTGAGCCACCAGGGACCCCCTTTATCTTGATAATACCTCCCAACTTTGAATTGATTTTAAAAATCTAACATTAAGAAAAACTATTTACTGATGTCTTTCTTATATATATTTTTAAATTATTCCCAACCCTCATACATTTTCTCATTTTCTTTCACCATTTATAAAGGAAAAGAACAAAAATGATTTGTTTACCACTCTCTACACATCACCTAGCATCACATGAGGTAATATCTCTAAAATGGGATATAAAGTGTAGGACTAACTACTTTCATGAAAAAAGACTTTCTTCCAATAGAGAGAGTCAAGTTGAAATCTCTCAACACTGGATTTTCCGGGCAAGATTCTCCAATCCTCTTTCACACCAATAGTCATTGGCTTACTCTTGTTAAAACTGTCTGGTGAGTCTCTTTTTTTAATCTATGGCATACATTTCTTCTTTTCTGTTAATGCTATACATTTCTTTCACATAAATTGTAATAAAACTTCCAGAACTCTCAAGGCACCAACTCTAAATGTTATCCATTTTTTTTTCAACATTACATTTCTACTTCTGTAATAACTACCAAAAATTTATTTTCCATTTGTCACTGTACAGTCGATCCCTTTATCCATTTTATCCCTCCAGCTCCCTTCTGATAACTACAACTCTATTCTCTCTATCAACATGTTCATTATGGTTTGGTTTGTTCGTGTTTGTTATTCATTTGTTTTGCTTATTAGTTTCTCGTATTCCACATGAGTGAAATCATAATGTAATTGTCTTCCTCAGTCAGACTTATTTCACTTAGCATAATACTTTCAAAATCTACCCATGCTATTGCAAATGGCAAGATGAGTAATATTCCATTGTGTGTGTGTGTATCACATTATTTTATCTTCATCTGTTGATGGGTGCAAAGATTGTTTCCAATCCTTACACGTTTTAACATTTGTTTTTGTTAGCATGCCTTAAAGTTTCTCACTTTACTCTCTAGAACTAACATTTCAGTCTTTAACAAATCTTTATATTCTTAAATTTGTCTGTGATTGCTGCTCAGTTAGTTCAGTCACTCAGTTGTGTCTGACTCCTTGCGACCACATGAACCATAGCACACCAGGCCTCCCTATCCATCACCAACTGCCAGAGTCTACCCAAACCCATGTCCATTGAGTTGGTGATGTCATCCAACCATCTCACCCTCTGTCGTCCCCTTCTCCTCCTGCCCTCAATCTTTCCCAACATCAGGGTCTTTTCAAATGAGTCAGCTCTTCGCATCAGGTAGCCAAAGTATTGGAGCTTCAGCTACAGCATCAGTCCTTCCAATGAACACCCAGGACTGATCTCCTTTAGGATGGACTGGTTGGATCTCTTTGCAGTACAAGGGACTCTCAAGAGTCTTCTCTAACACCAAAGTTCAAAAGCATCAATTCTTCAGCACTCAGCTTTCTTTATAGTCCAACTCTCACATCCATACATGACCACGGGAAAAACCATAGCCTTGACTAGATGGACCTTTGCTGGCAAAGTAATGTCTGCTTTTTAATATGCTGTCTAGGTTGGTCATAACTATCCTTTCAAGGAGTAAGTGTCTTTTAATTTCATGGCTGCAATCACCATTTGCAGTGATTTTGGAACCCCCCAAAATAAAGTCAGGCACTGTTTCCACTGTTTCCCCATCTATTTCCCATGAAGTGATGGGACCAGATGCCATGGTCTTTGTTTTCTGAATGTTGAGCTTTAAGCCAACTTTTTCACTCTCCTCTTTCACTTTCATCAAGAGGCTCTTTTGTTCTTTGCTTTCTGCCATGAGGATGGTGTCATCTGCATATCTAAGGTTATTGATATTTCTCCCAGCAATTTTGATTCCAGCTTGTGCTTCCTCCAGCGGGCTGAGTTCATATTTTTTCTAAAATAAATCTGATTTTATCCTAATGACATTAAGTACTACTTGTCGGCTTTTAAAAAAGTCCCTCTTTTTTTCTCTCTCTGTCATAATATTAAATAATAAAACTCAACATTCAAGCAACTGAGATTGTGTTATCCAGTCCATTATCTCATGGCAAATAGATGGGGAAATAGTAGAAAGAGTGACAGACTTTATTTTGTTGGGTTCAAAAATCACTGCAGGTTGTGACTGCAGCCATGAAATTAAAAGACACTTGCTCCTTGGAAGAAAAGCTATGACCAACCTAGACAGCATATTGAAAAACAGAGACATTACTTTGCCAACAAAAGTCCATATAGACACAGCTATGGTTTTCCCAGTAGTCAGGTATAGATGTGAGAGTTGGACCATAAAAAAGGCTGAGCATCAAAGAATTGATGCTTTTGAACTACGATGTTGGAGAAGACTGTTGAGAGTCCCTTGGATTGCAAGGAGATCCAACCAGTCCATCCTAAAGGACATCAGTCCTGAGTGTTCATTGGAAGGACTAATGCTAAAGCTGAAACTCCAATACTTCGGCCACCTGATGCGAAGATCTGACTCATTTGAAAAGACGCCGATGCTGGGAAAGATTGAAGCCAGGAGGAGAAGGGAACGACAGAGGACGAGATGATTAGATGGCATCACTGACTCAATGGACATGAGTTTGAGCAAGCTCCAGGAGACGGTGAAGGACAGGGAAGCCTTGCATGCTGCAGTTCATGGGGTGGCAAAGAGTCAGACAGGACTGAGTGACTGAGCAATGAACAAGGCCATAATATATGTAGCATCAGCATGGGGAATGTCAAACATACTGTTTGTCTTCATTGCGGCTTCCATTCTATTTTCCACATTCCTATATATTTTATCCCATGAAATCAGATTATATTATGCAATATGCCTTTTACAGTCATCTACCTCTCCTTAAGACACACTCTCATCTCTTGAATCCTGAATATTTTAGCTCTAGAACTATTGTTACTCTTGTCCACATTACTCCTGTCATTATATTTTGTAATCTGATTCCCATGAAAATGATCCTTCCAGAATGTGACCTCTCATTTCTAGCACCTCCTTTTCTCCCATGCTTCTGTTACCTGACCTGAGACCCCCTGCATGTTGTCAAATGCTCAAATTTGCCATTACCACAACGTTCAGTTCCTCCAGCAACCTTAATTTCAAACACTAATCTGATCACCATCAACTTTCTATCCATCCGAAATTAAGTAAAAATTGGACTTTGGTGGAATTTCAGTGTATTTTCATTGTTTATTCATTAAGCTGTGTGTGTTCAACTCTTTTGTGACCCCATGGACTGTAGCGCACCAGGCTCCTCTGTTCATGTGATTTTCTAGGCAAGGATACTGGAGCAGGTTGCCCTTTCCTTCTCCGGGGGATCTTCCTGACCCAGGGATTGAACCTGCATCTCCTGCTAAAGATAGATTCTTTACCACTGAGCCACTTGGGAAATCCACTTATAATCATATGTTATGATATATGAGTCACTGATTTACACTGTTCTCTATGGGTGGTTCTTCTGGCCACATCTGGGCTTCCCCAGGAGTCTGAGGTTGAATGCATACCAGATGGCTGGAAGCAATAATCTTGGTTGGGCTTTCTTATAGCTCTAGGGCCTCAGTTGGAATGAATCCACTTACTATATTCAGAAGCACAAGGTTTCCTTTACTCCAACAAGCTACCTTTTTCTTGTCACAGAATGCAGGATTCCAAGACAAAAAAAAAGCGGGGGGGCTGGGCAAACAACAGGTGTAAGTTATTACTATCACATTATTACTCAAAGCAAGTGCTTAAAGAGTTGGAAGATGGGCCACTCTCCTTAATAAAAGAAGTTGCAAACACATCACAGAGAACTGCAGAATAGAGAATGGGATAATTAATTTTCCTAAATAATATCCCAAATTTGTCATCATAGTTTGTGCATTTATGGGCTTGCTGGTTGTTTGTCAGCTTGGTAATTCTGACTCTTCTTGTTCATGCGTATGAGGGAATGCTAAGAATTCTTCTATATGTATTTCTCTTCCTCCTTTTGAGACAAGTGAAAGTTGTCTCAGGTATATGTCCTTCCTTCCTCCCTTCCTCCCTCTGTTTCTCTCTCCCTCCCTCCCACTTTTCTTGCTTTCTCCTTCCCTCCCTCCCTCCTTTTCTTTCTTTCTTCTCTCCTTCCTTCCTCCATCTCTTTCTTTATTCTCTCTTTCTTTCTTTGAATTTTTTTCATTAAAATCTTGTCAGAGCAGTTTAACATTCACAGCAAGTATGAATGGAAGATACATAGATTTCCCATATAACCTCTGTCACTACACATGCATACGCTCCCCTATTATCAACATCCTCCACCAGAGTAATACCTTTGTTTCGACTGATGAAACTATATTTACATATTTTGATCACCCAAAGTCCACAGCTTACATCGTGACTCACCCTTTGTGTTGTACATTCTATGGGTTTGGACAAAGGTATCGTAACCTGTATCTATCAGTATGTTATCATACAGAGTATTGTCACTGCCCTAAAATTCCTCTGTGTGCTTCTTGCTCATCCCTTCCCCGGTTCAGGCATATATCTTCAAAATGGTGACAGCAAATACACAAGTAAAATTATTCAGAGACTAGAGGATCGTGGAATGTAGTGGAGAAGTTGGGGCATAATCTTTTATCCTAATCCTTTTGTATTAGCTGACTTACATCTTTCTCATATCCCCTGGCCCTAGACTCATGAATCAATACATTGCTTGAGCTCTATTGCCTCCCTCTCCTCCACTCTGACACTGAAGCTTTGCTGAAGATAGTGGGATGGCATCTGGTAGGCAGCTACCCATACTATGTCCATTTTCGTTTCACATAGAGTGTATGGAAAATAAGACGTAAAACACAAACAAGTAGCTTGTAACTTATAAAGAAGTAAAACATGTCTTAATGACATTTAGCCCTCATTTCCAATTAGATTCTCAGAGTAAGTTGATGCAACCTGACTTCATTTAATAGAACATGAATAAATATTTTTGCCAAGCAGGAAAAATTGATTACTTTAGAAATGAAATTATTGGTAGTTTTATTTGAGATGTCAGTTAGATTAGGGATTGATAATTGAGTTTATGACAAGTTTTATAAAATTGTATAAAATTGATCTTAGGTTTTCTAGATGGAAAA
Organism: Moschus berezovskii; assembly: GCF_049115385.1. NCBI lineage: Eukaryota > Metazoa > Chordata > Mammalia > Artiodactyla > Moschidae > Moschus > Moschus berezovskii. The sequence goes on from NC_142475.1 coordinate 28,716,627, forward strand.
GCACATTTCAGTATTTTGCATTGGTCACATTTGATAGCATTGATACTTCCTTTTACTCTGCTTTGTCAGAGACAAACAGAATACTTTGAAAAATTTGAAAAGTTTAAATTTTGTTCCCGAGTAGTTTAGGTAAATAAAACTAGTATTTTTCTTTGTTTGTGTAGACTTCTGTATGGACTGCAGAAAGGCAGCAATACTTTATTTTATTCACTGTGATCCACTTAGTCTTGTTTCCAAGCATTATAGAATTAATTCTACTCAATTTTTTTCTTTTTTACTCTTTAATGGAGAGAGTTATCTTAGAATCCATGACCTCCTCATTTAGCCTCCCTCCAACCTGGAGAAAGTGGTTATACCAACTGAGATAATTGCTACAGCAATATTTATTTACTGTGCTTTCTTCAGCTTCTTCCCTTCTTCTGTTGTGTGCTTTTAAAGATAAGTGGAATAAAAGAAGAATATTAGAATAAGCAGCAGAATATGTTGGGGTGAGCTAGCCATAGTTCTAAAGTATGGTTGAGGCCAAGTACTTATAGATATTTTATTCAGTTCTGAGTTACTTTGTTTCTCAATGTCACAAAAATGATATAGTGGATAATATAGTAGCCAGAAAGGCAAAAACCCTAACTTCTTCTAACATAGCAATTGATATGGTATGTCAACTTACACAAACAAATTAACCTTTCTCTATCCAAGTTTTTCCATCTGTGAAATGGAGGCTGAAACATCTGTCACTAAGGTCACCAAAAGTCTTCACAGATTAATGAGATAATATTCTCAGGATCTTGTGAGATTTGAGATTCTTAGGGTGACAAAAGCAGTAAAGTAGCAGAAAAAAATTAAGGGCATACTTTTCTAGCAAATTAAGAACTTTACATACAGTTTAAAAATGTGTTTTAAAAATTTCTAATATTTAGTTATATATATATATGCATATTTACGGCTTACAAGTGTTTATTTAAAAGCAGAAAACACATGAAAATTTGGATAAAAACATTGAAAATAAAACTAAGTTCTACCCAACACAATTTTTGAAGTTTTGACAGTTCATGACTAAGTTTCAGCATAGGTATGACTCATTGAGGTACTTCATATTAAGTAGTTTGCACATAGTACAAACCCAATAAATGTCAGTAAATACTACTATTACTATTTTTCCACATTTATAAACATTTAGTCTCTCTAAATTTCACTGTTTTCTGTGGAATTTTAAAAATAATCCTTCCATTTTTATATTATATACTTACCAGGTCTTTCATATTGCTTTCAGCCATTTAATGAAATTTTTGCCAATTTTAAGTTCAAAAGTATCTTAAGTTTTGTGTCAGTGGAATCAAACTCCATAGAATTAATAGGAATAAGCAACATTTACTTAATAATCATTATTACATTGGCAGTTTTTGTAGATTGTCGATAAAGTATGTGATGAATACTTACTTAAATACCTGTGATGAAGCATGTCTATCTTTCACAGGTACAAAATCAGTTTCCAAAATATTGCCTCAGAAGTAGGAATTTGTACATAGCCTGAAATGCATGAAAAGTTATTTTTGACCCTCATATAAATGAGTCATAATGATAGAACAAGTATAGTATGATCATGAATTCTGGTATCTGACTTCACAGTGAATCAGTTGATCATCTTTTTTTTTTTTCTTAAATTAGACAATTTCTTTATCTTTGAGTTTCTAGGTTTTTAAAGCATTTTCTCCTAATATTACACTAAAATTTATTTTTATATGATTCTCCAGTATGAGAACACTATAATAATTTAGACACCTTCCTCTCCAGTTATTATAGTTATACATAATATTTTTTAAATATTTAAAGTTACATTTGTTGTTTTTGAAATTTAGATTGTTGATCAAATTAACTTTCTTACAATCTGTTAGTTCATAGAGTTTCCCTCAAGAAGATGTATCTCCCAAGAGTATTTTTGTCCAGAAGTTAAGTGCACTTGTGCTTAACTCTTTTTAGCTTACTTCTTATTCAAATGCTATTCTGAGTGCAGGATTTATGAATCAGCAAGAATACTGATTATAATAGTTTCATAATTCTGTTTTAAAAAATCTTTAAAGTTATACAGCCATTTATTCACAATAATTTATGTACAATTATAAATTGAATAGTCACCAGTTTATATATACTGTCCTTAATTTATGGGTAAAAAGTTATTTGTATGGGACTCTTCATTTTGTTACCAGTTTCACCAGCCAAAACAGTTGATTTCTTTTCAAGGTAAATTTATTTTTTTGAAACAAGTAGTTTTATAACATCCTAAAATTGCTGGAAGTCCAGCAAGCTAAAAAATGTCTCCTTGCAGTGCCACTGTTGAATAGTTTTATGGGTTAATCATTACATGACAATCTTCCCAATTTCTAAGTATGTGAACTGAATCCTCTGCTTCAGCAAAAGTAAAACTCATCTGCGATGAATCTCTAATGGAATTATAGGTTAGTTAAAATCACTGATGTTATATATACTCTGACTATAGTCTACTGCATAGGAAAACTGAAGAGGTAAATACTAAATATAGAAGTAAACTAACTGCATGCAGCATATTCTAAATTTAAAGATAAGGAAACATATGAGAGATATATATTTTATTCTCAAAGTTTCTAATACTTGTTTTTGAGATTGATAGAGTCAAGAAGTCCTTTTTTGTTGACTTAATAAAGCTACAATGCTGAATTTTAAATACTTTTCATTGTTGTAATCTTTTATCATAAAGAGTGCTTCAGTACTCAAACATATACCCAAACATACCTATATAATATGTGAGACACTACCTCAACATATCTGTATGATATACAAGATACCTCAACATGTGTTTTACAGGTATATTAATAAATATATCAAATAGAGCGTGTTCATTTCTCTATATTAAATGCTCTTGATTCATGTATTTGATTAAAATAACTGACCCAATATCATCAAATGAAGCCCAGAGAGAGATGAAAATATTCAGTTTTTCATGATAAGGTTGCTTTTATAATCATAAATATATGTAACATTTATTAAAATTATACTAAAAAATATTATTACAATTCCAAAATTACTTTAAATAGTCAATTGTATGTAAGTAAAAAAAGGAAACAAGTTTAAAATATCTGACTATAATTCAGAAGAATGAATTTGAAAGTAACACTATGAAAATTATGAAAATGCTTTAATATTTTAAATATACTTGATATAACATTAATATGTCTTTCTTTATGTGGTATAAGCTCTTCTAATATGATTAAACATATTCATCATAATTATAGGCAAACAGTAATAGACTAGTAACAGTAGCCTTTGACTACTAATAGAATTACCAAGTAAAGTGGCAACCCAAGGGGAAATTACTAATGTGGTCTCATTGGATTTCTTTCTTTTTCTCTTGTTGCTTTCAAATATTATTTTACTCTTTACTCAAGGCAATATGCCACCAAAAATATCAGTCATAACTCAAAGTGTAATATTTGTGATTGAATGTTCAGGCTGTTAGAACAGATAATCTTTCATTAAAAATAGCCATCATTTAATTTTTTAATTTGTCAACAGAATTCTTTTTATTTCAGCTCATGGAATATACTTATGAATGTTGAACTACTGATTCCCCACCTATTTATCATATTAGCTTTCTTAGTTGATAAATGGTTTAACAGCTGTGGATTATTTATTCAAAGGATTTGATAATGTTTATTATGTACATAAATTATTCTTGTAGAGATTTCAGTATTATCTTAAAATTATGGAAAATTAGAGAACATTTAAAAGTGATTTTGAACACAGTATAGAACTGAGGTACAGCAGAAAAATCATTTATGTTGAATATAAAAAGAACTAGAGATGATCTCGGTCTCTGGTTATGATAGGAAATACACAAACAGATATCAATTAGTATTTTATGAATAAAATTTTAAAATTTGTACATGCATCTAAGGGTTTGAAAAACATATTTTGTCAACATTATTATTTAGCCCCTAGATCCCCTTATAGTAATGAAAATTATATTTAGGAGTCAAATACAGCTTTGGATCTAAAGTACTCCAGTCAAATAACTAACTTTTCTTCTCTGTCATTTTCTTCCTGCTACCTGCCTTTTAGAGAGGTCCCACCCCCAAGAGTCAGCCGTCCCTTGCCATGTGCTGCACTGCTGTGCTACATGCTTCTTAAAGCCAGCATATGGAAAAACAAACAACAAAAAGCAGTTCACATTTATTGTACACAAATGTGTATCATTATTCATATTCCTTGTCTTTCTCACCTAACAATAAAGCTGAGCAATCCAGTACAGTACATCTTCAAATTCAGACTACATGAATAATTTTTGCTTCATCCCAGAATTCTCATTCCTACATACATTAAGAAAGGTACAAAATTACACTGGGTTTTATGTTATAGGTAATTTTTTTAAAACTTTCAAGCAATGGATCATATTATACAGTGTAGTTGCTCCATTTTTTTTTTTTCTTTTAGCTATTCTGAAAACAACATGTCTAAATTCACAGTCTAAACTTAAATTTATAAAATTGATCACCCAGAATAATAGCATATTTAAGTTTTTCAGTCCTTTCTCAATACATCTCTCAACAGCACCACCAACACAACAATGACAAAATAAACCGAGACTGTATATCGAGGTCATTATTTAAGTTGTAACTATCAGGACTTCAACTTTCCCTTGACATTGTGGTAAACTGAATATTTGATTGCCCTGGAAACTACATCATACATTATATCCCTCTAACATACTGTTGCAGAGAAGGCAATGGCAAGCCACTCCAGTACTCTTGCCTAGAAAATCCCATGGATGGAGGAGCCTGGTAGGCTGCAGTCCATGGGGTCGCTACTAGTCGGACACGACTGAGTGACTTCACTTTCACTTTTCACTTTCACACATTGGAGAAGGAAATGGCAACCCACTCCAGTGTTCTTGCCTGGAGAATCCCAGGGCGGGGGAGCCTGGTGGGCTTCCGTCTATGGGGTCACACAGAGTCGGACATGACTGAAGTGACTTAGCAGCAGCAACATACTGTTGAGACGATTTGAGAAATTTATCATCTTAGAATATCATTTTCCTCATCTCTTAAAATAGGAAGAAAATAATTTATATCCTATTTATCCGGTATAGTGCTTGAAATGTTCAGTTAAGTTAGAATCTTTTTTAATCTCTTTAAAAAGATGTTAGTTATTTTTGTGAGCTATTTCTTATTAGTCTAAAAATCAAAATATTTATTCTACCTATTCATTTCACAAGGCCAATATTGTAACAAAAAGTCATCTGAAATTTTATTTTTCCAATCATAGAATCTGACTATGCTCTGCCATTCTTTTACTATTGTATTACACATGACAAGATAACATGATTTGACCTAATGATCATATAGCTTTGTATCTTTTTTAAAATAAGAAAGTCTTTAATCAAAACAAGTTTACATGTTGACACTGATAGTTTAGCTAGAATATATCTGTTCAAATTTAAGTTTTATTAAGGACCAAATGGGCTTCCCAGGTGGTTCAGTGGTAAAGAATCTCCTGCTGCCAATGCAGGAGATGCAGGTTTGATCCCTCGATTGGGGAGATCCCCTGGAGAAGGAAGTAGCAACCTACTCTAGTATTCTTTCTTGGAAATCCAATGAATGGAGGAGCCATTCTGTAGTAGCCCACGGGTGGGCTACAGTCCATGGGGTCTCAAAAGAATAGGACATGACTCAGTGACTAAACAGCAGCAACAAAAGGACCAAATAAATATAATAGCAGGAATTTTATCAAAACAGTGGGTCCCAGTTTCACCTCTCAAAAGTGAAACCCTAATTATTGAATGATTCAAACTTTTCTTCTGTAAATGGAAGTAATTATCTGAGAGATCAAAGCACATGGTGCATGTCACATGCAAACACTGGTATTTCGCCTTTTTCCCATAGTCATGGTTTCCAAACATAGGAAGTATCTTTGAAGTTACTGCAAACCACCAGCTGACCTAGTATTCAAAATAACTAAAAAATGCTGTCTGTTAAGTTACCCTTAAATTTTGTGTTAACCTTGGTTTACCCTGATTTAGGCCATACACATGAATATGCAGACAACTCCTTTTCTTTTTTCTATTGCTGAGTCTTTGTATTTGTAAATAGCTCAGGAATTTAGCATTACACCTAGAAAAACACTGTGGTTTCTTCTTTATACCTTTAGCTGTAGAAGATATTTTCTACTGATCTGTTTATTCTCAACCATAGTTGTTTGGAAATAGTTATAATTTTGGTGTGACTATAAGAGGGAGGCTCAGGGATTTTTCCCTTTTGCCATCTTGACTGCTCCCTGTTATTACATTCTTATACTTTCTAGCAGATAAACACAATCATAAAAACTATTTTCTCATTACTCTTCTGGCATAGTTTCTCTATTAAAGGCATGGTCCAATTCTACTATATAAGATTTAAGAAGTAATGTTTTCCATGACCCATATTTTGCATTTTATTAAAATTAGCATCTCGATGTACATTATCTCATACTTGCTTTTTTTCCCCTGCCTCTTGAGAAACCTGTATGCAGGTCAGGAAGCAACAGTTAGAACTGGACATGGAACAACAGACTGGTTCCAAATAGGAAAAGGTGTACGTCAAGGTTGTATATTGTCACCCTGCTTATTTAACTTCTATGCAGAGTACATCATGAGGAACGCTGGGCTGGAAGAAGCACAAGCTGGAATCAAGATTGCTGGGAGAAATATCAATAACCTCAGATATGCAGATGACACCACCCTTATGGCAGAAAGTGAAGAGGAACTCAAAAGCCTCTTGATGAAAGTGAAAGAGGAGAGTGAAAAGTTTGGCTTGAAGCTCAACATTCAGAAAACAAAGATCATGACATCTGGTCCCATCACTTCATGGGAAATAGATGGACAAACAGTGGAAACAGTGTCAGACTTTAGTTTTGGGGGCTCCAAAATCACTGCAGATGCTGATTTCAGCCATGAAATTAAAAGACGCTTACTCCTTGGAAGGAAAGTTATGACCAACTTAGACAGCATATTAAAAAGCAGAGACATTACTTTGCCAACCAAGGTCCGTCTAGTCAAGGCTATGGTTTTTCCCATGGTCATGTATGAATGTGAGAGTTGGACTGTGAAAAAAGCTGAGTGCCGAAGAATTGATGCTTTTGAACTGTGGTGCTGGAGAAGACTCTTGAGAGTTCCTTGGACTGCAAAGAGATCCAACCAGTCCATTGTAAAGGAGATCAGTCCTGGGTGTTCATTGGAAAGACTGATGCTAAAGCTGAAACTGCAATCATTTGGCCACCTCATGCAACAAGTTGACTCACTGGAAAAGACTCTGATGCTGGGAGGCATTGGGGGTGGGAGGAGATGGGGACAACAGAGAATGATATGGCTGGATGGCATCACCGACTCGATGGACATGAGTTTGAGTGAACTCTGGGAGCTGGTGTTGGACAGGGAGGCCTGGCGTGCTGTGATTCATGGGGTCTCAAAGAATCGGACATGACTGAGTGACTGAACTGAACTGAACTGACTATGAACCTTATTAAATGTCCTCTTTACTATTTTACTTCAACACTCTTATCAGACAGAGTATCCATTGCTGCAATCTTATTTAAATGTTTGCTCCTATAACACATGGCTTCCCTGGTGGCTCAGATAGTAAAGAATCTACCTGCCAATGCAGGAGACCTGAGGTTTAATCCCTGGGTGGAGAAGATCCCCTGGAGAAGGGAATGGCTACCCACTGCAATAATTTTCCTGGTGAATTCCATGCAGAGAGGAGCCTGGTGGGTTGCAGTCCATGGGGGTCACAAAGAGTTGGACACAACTGAGCAACTAAGTTTCACTTTCCTGTAATTCATTACTTAGTAGAAAATAACATTAAGCATGTTGAATAGGCCATAACAAGCATTTCAGATAAGGTGTAAGTTATTTTATATGGATATTTTTACTAAGTAGTATGAGTAATTGCATATATATAACATTAAATATATATGTATATGTGTTCACTCAGAGAGAGAAAGACTCAGTGCTTAATCAGTCTGCCATGTTGTTATATATTTCCCTCTATATCACTATATTATGGCTTGCCTGGTAGCTCGGACGGTAAAGTCTCTGTCTGCAATGTAGGAGACCCGGGTTCAATTCCTGGGTTAGGAAGATCCCCTGGGGAAGGAAATGGCAGTCCACTCCAGTGCTCTTGTCTGGAAAATCCCATGGATGGAGGAGCCTGGCAGGCTACAGTCCATGGTGTCACAAAGAGTTGGAAAAGACTGAACGACTTCACTTTCATTTTCATATCACTTTATTACTTACTTTCCTTTGTATTTCTCATTCTCATTAAACCAGTGCTTGAATTAACTTTGTTTAACTCCAATGACTATAAAAGCTTATAATAAAACTATCTTTCTTTGTCTTTCTTAATGTTAGATTTTCATCTTCATTTGTGTAGTTACTAATTCAGAGGGAGAGAAAAAATGTGAATGCACTTTATTAACATATTTAGATCAGCTAAAGTTTCAGCTGAAACTTCAATACTTTGGCCACCTCATGTGACGAATTGACTTACTGGAAAAGACTCTGATGCTGGGAGTGATTGGGGGCAGAAGGAGACAGGAACGACAGAGAATGAGATGGCTGGATGGCATCACCAACTAGATGGACATGAGTTTGAGTGAACTCCGGCAGTTGATGATGGACAGGGAGGCCTGGCGTGCTGTGATTCATGGGGTCGCAAAGAGTCAGACACGACTGAGCAACTGAACTGAAAGTTTCAGCAATGACATCTGGACTCTCCCCCAAGTTGTAATGAAAATAAATATAATAATATAAAATTAAATCAATCAATACAAGTTGTCAGAAATGAACGTGCATTGCAATCAAACCTTCAAATAATTCATACTGAAGTTATTATTAGTTGCATGTAAACCCATGTATCTCTTTCCAAAGTACCAGCTGGCTTTTGTTTGACAAACCACCCTAAATCTTGATTAAAACAATCAACAGTTATGTGTCACTATTCTATTGATTTCCTGGTTGATTCACTCAGATGGTGCTAGATTAACTGCAGTTCTATGGTTTAGGAGGTCTTTCCTGGTAGCTTAGATGGTAAAGAATCTGCCTGGAATGTGGAACACCCAGGTTCAATCCCTGGGTTGGGAAGATCCCTGTAGAAGGGATAGCTACCCACTCCAGTATTTTTCCCTGGAGAATTTCATGAACAGAGGAGCCTGGTGGGTCCATAGGGTCACAAAGAGTCAGACATGACTAAGTTACTTTCACTAGGGTCTGCTAAGTCACTTCAGTCGTGTCCGACTCTGTGTGACCCCATAGATGGAAGTCCACTAGGCTCCCCTGTCCCTGGGATTCTCCAGGCAAGAACACTGGAGTGGGTTGCCATTTCCTTCTTCAATGTGTGAAAGTGAAAAGTAAAAGTGAAGTCGCTCAGTTGTTCACTAGGGTCTAGGATAGACTAATTCACACATCTCAAACCTCAACTCTGATGCAGGTATGATTGATACTATTGAGGCCTCTCTACAGAGGACCGACTATTCTCACAAGATAAATACAGACTTTGTTCACATGATAGCATATGTGATCTAAGAAACAAGAAAGCGCAAACCCAATTCACAAGTGATATTAAACCTCTATTCATATTACCTTTTGTTCCATTGGCTGAAGTTAGCCCTATGGCCAAGCCCAGAGAACTTATGGGCATGGATATGTGGAAGAATGAATTATAGGAGGTCAGTTCTACAAATATCTAGGCCACATAAAAAATTGAAAGGCAATCAACTGAAATCACATATCTTTTTTTAAATTTAGTCACATTCTTTGTAAGAGCATGTGCCTTTCCTTGACATTCATATATCTCTTTAGATCTCACTATCAGAAACTTTCTAGCTGTACTTAGAAAATATGCCAGAATCTTTCTTAATAGTTACATAAAATAAGTGTCTTTAACAAATGCAATCACCTGACTTTTTTTTTTTTTTTGCTCAGTTCCATTGTAGTAGGTGGCAAGGATCCAATTTGCTGGGATTGAAGCATCCATTTCCGATTTCAATTCTATGCTTTATAATACCCTTCACCAACTTATAGCATCTTTCATATTAGCTAATATCCTTCAAAATAAAGAACACAAATACATATTAAAGTTTAGACATGCATTAAGTTGCAGTTGTATTAATATAATTTTATAGCTTTCTCTGAATGACAATATACTAAGAAAACCACACAATTAAATGAAGAGTTTACAATCACAAATATCTTTTCTTTGAAAGTACAGTCATATGTTTCAGTGTCTTCCTTCAATATTTCCTTAAGTTGTTGGGTGTTGGTTAGGAAATGGGGAATTAACACCAATAAAGAGTCACATTTCTTATTTATGAGAACTCAGTCATCCCAACTTATATAGTTAAATTCCACCATCCATTAAATCCCATTTAATTGTAATATGAAGAAAAGTAAATAAACTATTGCTTAAACAATAGTATACATAGCCAATTTTTATTTTGCCTGCACTTAATTATATTGCTTCAATTTTAATAGAAAATTAAAAAATATAAAATCATTATTACAGTTAAACTGGAACTGCACTTATGATTAATTGTTGTACTACAAATCAGAATATTGGTGTTTTTGATGTATTATAGTAATACAATACTGCAACAATAACCTCATGATGTATTACCATAATATATCATCAAAGTGATTTTAACAGAGTATTAGGAAAATGATGGTATTTACAAAGCTATTGGGTAAAAATATAATTTTAAGAATGACTTGTAACATCAAGAAATGAAGAGGGAAAAAGAAATGCACACAGATTATGCAGAAATCTAAAAAGTCTGATACAGTAAATCACATGGGGAGAATGATATTTAGCAGAATAAATATGAAAGAAAAAAAGAAAATACTTTGGCTCCACAGTTTTTCTCATTATTATGTTTTGGCAGAAATCTATGAGCAGCATGATAAAAAAAATGCATGCATGTGTATTTGAGATGAGATTTTATAGATTCTGTATGTATATCTATTTTCCTATCTAATGTTGTGATTAAATCTTGACATTAATAAATTAGATTTACAAGAAATTTAAAATGAATGTTAATTCTCTTCAAACATTCTTTTTAATATTATATAGCAGTACTATCTTAACTTAGAAATCAAAATATATTTATTACATTTGTTCCATTATTATAACTAATGTTTATGCAGTTTTAGTTTTATGACATTTCACTTTTTTTAATTAACTCATTTGGGGTATAGTTAAAGTGAAATATTCATATTATGCAACAGGTGATCTAATAATTATTCATTATTTATTTTACAGCACAGTATTAAAATGGGAAAATATGAACTGTTTGATGTGACAAGTTTATATTACTAAATTATTCATAATCTTGAATGCATTTTGACAAAGCTTTAAAGCTCCTGTATGACAGATCTTTAAATCAATCTTGTTAACTCATCCTTGGAAGAAGGTCACTTAGATCACAATCCATCAATCTTGGCAAATGATGTAGGCAAATTATTTATAATCTACTGACAGTAGCTTTAAAAGTAAAACAAAGGGTATGTTTAAAAAGTCCAGCTAAAAATTCATTGACTCTGATGTCCTCATTTTGTAGTGGATATCTCAATTTGCAAATCATTTACTTTTGTTCAGTTAATAAAAATGTACCTATTGACTTAGTCTAATAAGAGTGAATATTTGTAAAAATATTAATGAGTAGATATAGATTAATTAGTGGAAATAGTTGAACACCATCATCTGTCTCAACAGGAGGAGTAAAATATAAAGTGTCACTCTGATTAATATTCATAAGTATTCTTAAAGTGAGAGTTCATACAAACTCCTGCTGCTGCTAAGTCACTTCAGTCGTGTACGACTCTTTGTGACCCCATAGACAGAAGCCCACCAGGCTCCGCCGTCCCTGGGATTCTCCAGGCAAGAACACTGGAGTGGGTTGCCATTTCCTTCTCCAATGTGTGAAAGTGAAAAGTGAAAGTGAAGTCGGTCAGTCGTGTCCAACCCTTAGCAACCCCATGGACTGCAGCCTACCAGGCTCCTCCATCCATGGGATTTTCTAGGCAAGAGTACTGGAGTGGCTTGCCATTGCCTTCTCCGTCATATAAACTAATTATTATTTAATATTATAAATAATTTGTAACATATTTATGTCTTTGACATGTAATACATCTTTACTTCTTCTCATTCTGTTTATTTTAATAAACTAAATGGTGTTTAATAACATTTATTATCAGTGACTTTCAGGAAATTTTTTTGTGTTTATTGTTTTCATATAATTTATCTTACAGGGTGTCTGCTTTTCTCCCAAATATTTCCTTGATTTCTAATAAATCCTTTTAGAAAAAAAAGTCTGAGAATCCATATACAAATTTAAAATAAAACAAATAAATATCACGAACTAATTTCTAAATGAAAATAATGGAAAATTATATTTGGACCTAAAGAAAAGGGAAAATGTCTGTAAAATGGGAAATTCCTTCTTTTAAGCTATAAGAGTAGAGAGCTCAACCACAGTGATTGGTTACTGAACAAAAATTTCTTGCAAGTCACTGTCTTAACAATGTTTTCACAGCATAATGTGAAAACTATTAAGTAAATTTGAAATAATAGATTTTCTTTTTTTCTCTCATGTCATCAACATTTCTGTTTACTGATTTCCTCTTATACAAGTATGACACTTCTTTTTTAAAGCAAAAAAAAAAAAAATCTACCAAAAAATAAATAAATAAAACAAATAAAACAAAGCATTGAAGGAATTCTATAATATACATCCTCCTTCATTGCGATGTCATCCCTCTCCTCTGTTTTAAACCCATCTGTGCTTTTTTACACTTTCCCATTTATTCCTCACTCTTGTGCATACAATTCAATTGTTTTCACAAGTCTGCAATTACCTCTCGCTAAGCACTAGACTCTTGCCTAGAAAATCCCATGGACGGAGGAGCCTGGTGCAGGCTACTGTCCATGGGGTCACAAAGAGTCAGACATGACTGAGCGATTTCACTAGCACTAGACACAGAATTTAATACTTATCTCATATGACCTGTTAATAGTGTTTGTCAAAATTCCTCCATGGTAAAGTAACATCTTGTTTACCTCTGCTTCTCAGACTCCCTTTTAATACCCTTTAAAAAATTACTGATATTCCTCAGAACTCCATAATAGGCTTTCTTCCCTTTCATGCATGTATGCTCAGTCTTGGGCAATTCTCTCTCTAGACATTCCTGTTGTAACCCATCGACCATGCTGTAAGAAGTCCAAATGGAGGAAATCAGATCAGCTTTGATAGCTGAGCTCCAAGTTCTCAGTTAACATTAAATATAACCATGTGGATGGACTAGACATCTATTTATACAGAATCTTAAGATGAATGCATCATTAGCAAGCAGCAAATTGTAACCTCATGAGAAGCCCCAAGTAAGAAGTACATAGATGAGTCCAGTTAACCACAGAACTAAATTTGGGGTTTGGTTTATATTCAGTGATAATCAAAGCTATCACTAAGAAAATGTTGAGATGCCCCCATACTAATACAAGCTATAGATTTTATTATGTACCAGAGAATTAGACAGTTCTATTATTTATATAAACTAATTTTATTTTCAGTGGAAAAGTCTAAAATTATTGGCTAATTCCTAATCAGATGATTAAAAATAAAAAAGTGAAAACTTTCAAGCATTTACTATGTGGCAGATAAATGCTTTAAAAATAATTTAGCATATTCTTCAGTTAATCAAACTTCTAACCCTCTCCTATCACTAAGTGGATGAATTTTCATGCTTTCTTCACTTCTCAACTCTTTCAACAACAACCATGGCAACAACTCACCTACATCCTAAATATATTATGTGTAAAAAAGGAATTTTTGAGAAACAATGACGAAAGTAACTGTAAAAAAACCTGCCAAGAATTGTATCTTATTTTCATTTTAAGCAAATCTATCTTCCTAGTATATTTTAGAAATCATAAATTGGTACTAAAAAGCATACCATCTGACAAACATTCTCATATCTCTTTATAAACTTATTTATTGAAAATAAGATTGACTAAGAATTTTCACAGCTCCATTAGGAAACTTGAGCAGTTAATTTTCTTTTATAATTCTTAAATCTGTCTTTCTAAGGTTACAGAGAGTTCTACTTTGTCTTTTTCTAGGAGGGTAAATTAAGCAATAAAACAAAAAAAGAATATATTTGACGGACTTATTTTTTTCTGTTTTCTTTATTTCATTTCCCGAGTCACTTTATGAACCTGCATCTTGTCTCATGTAATGTGTGAATAACAGTTATGAAAGCCTGCTTGTAGGGTACATTTTACATTGAATGGCAGCTCAGCTCTCCTCCCAACTTTTAGTGTATTATTCTAATGAAAGCTATTGCCAAAAAACAAACAAACAAACAAACACACCAGGTCTGAAAGACATTGATGTTAAAATTACATAAGTTCAACTTCAGAGTAAAGTAGGCCATTTTATTTTATTACATTTTAAGTTGATGTTCTCAGAGAATCAGAGAGAAAGTAGCAGATAATTTGTGTTACAATGTATTCATTATTGAAGGTTTCTTCTACCAAGATATTGGTTATATTTCTCCTATTAGAGTTAAAGTCAGTGAATAATTTTCAGTATGCCTTCTTCAGATTATTTTAATGTGTGTGTACACAAACAAAAAATCTCTTAAGTAGTGTGGAGTTTCTTTTTAGCACATACTGGATACCAACAAAAACATGTAATATGTAATAGGTGATTAAGAGTTAAAGTGGCTTCCTTATACATTACACTGCTATGAATCCTTCCTTAGCTACCATATTTGTCGCTCAGTCATGTCTCAATCTTTGTGACCCCACAGACTATGGCCTGCCAGGCTCCCCTGTCCATGAATTATCCAGGCAAGAATACTGGAGTGGGTATTTCCTTCCCCACGGTATCTTCCTGACTCAGGGGTCAAACCTGGGTCTCCTGCATTACAGGCAGATTCTTTACCATTTGAGCCACTAGGGAAACCCCCAAATCGTTACAAATTAGACTAGAGAAAGCTGTGTGAAGTCAGTGTATTGTTTGATATAAATGTGAAATCTGCTGTGATACTATTCTATAGATGTTATCATTGAGGGAAATTGGGTAAGGAGCATATAGACTCTGTCCATATATATATATTTACAAGTACATGTGAATCTACAATTATCTCTATAAAGATTTCAATTAAAGATAAATCAGTTTCTATTTCTAAATTATCATTTTTTACACTGAAATAAAAATGACATGAGAAAAAATTCTTCATATGTTACTGCTCAGGTGCTGTCATTCCGAGCCTACATTTTTATAGCATGATTTTAATTTTTATGAAGTTACAATAAATCCTGATTAGACAATGTTTCTCATGCCATTCCACAAACATTTACAGATTGAGGACTTAGTGCCAGGCAATATGGTAAACTAACCCAGTGCTCCATATGTAGAAAAACAATACATAGACCATGTCATGAGAGGCTTACACACTAGACTTAGAATGTGTGAAATACATGTATATGTATTAAATGTGAGTGAAAGGAGAGAAGACAATTTTGCTTCAGATAATAAAGGAAATCTTAATAAATAATATTTGGTTGACCATAAAGTTCATTTGGGACTTTTCATACCATCTTACGAAGGGAAAAGGATGAAAAATATTTAAAGGGCTTTGGGGAAGATTTGTTTAACATTATTCCTGTAGTCTATTTTCTTCTGTTATTGGGGACACCTAAAAAAGAGGGAAAAAGGAGGATATTATCAGGGCAAATGTGCTTGTAGATGTGGTAATTTGATAGGCTTACAGACAGAAACACTAATGATATTTATTAGGAGGAGAGCCCTGTGTATAGATGGATTTACAAAGATATGTTTCGACTAGATGGGGGACACATTATAAATAAATCTGCAATTAATATAGTTATAGACAAGGGGTCATTGAGAAACATGAAAACTCTGTAATTAATGTAGTATAAGAATATAGCCCATAACTAAAATGTCTCTTTATGTAAGTGAAGAATTAATGTACCTCTTAGCTCATCACATATTAACTCTGAGACCTAGAACTCTTAGAACCAGAGTCAAAACATAAAAACGACGAGACTTTGTAAAAGTAGAAATCAGACAGGAGTATGCATGGAAGACAAGGCTGAGTTTCTGTCTTAAAATCTCTGGATGTGCCCCTAAGTGAACCCAAGAAAACTATAGCAGAAATGAGTTAGATAAGATAATGAGTTCATGTTTTAGATGTTCTAAGTTTGGGGCTTTGTGAAATGCAATAATTTTTATTTTTTCAACTACCTGGTTTTATGCTATTCTCTCTGGACTGACTGTGGGTACACACTTATTTACATATTCAAACCATATATACACTACTGATCCAGTGCAAATTTCAAAATGCCTTCTCAATTATTCTGGTATACCACATGATATGATTGTCTTTTTCTGTGTCTTGTTATTGTCTTATTTTCACTTATAAACATTTTAGGAAATTGCTCTCTTCAAAAACTATCCTCCTTAATAGGTGTAACACATTTTATAAGAACACAAATGTATTTTTTTGTAAGACACAGATGTATTTATACACTTTCTAAGGTGGTAAATTAAAAATGAAGTTAAAATTGTAACCATTTTTAAGTGCATAATTCTGTGGCATTTAGTATATTCACAGTATTGTTGAATTGCCATCACTTTATAATTTTCTACAGTTTGTTGTGATCCACACAGTCAAAGGCTTTGGCATAGTCAATAAAGCAGTAGTAAATGTTTTTCTGGAACTCTCTTGCTTTTTTGATGATCCAAAGGATATTGGCAATTTGATCTCTGGTTCTTTGCCTAAAGAGATGAGAATACCAGACCACCACACCCGCCTCCTGAGAAATCTGTATGCAGGTCAAGAAACAACAGTTAGAACTGGATATGGAACAACAGAGTAGTATGTATGTCAAGGCTGTATATTGTCACCCTGCTTATTTAAATTATATGCAGACATGAGAAAAGCTGGGCTGGATGAAGCACAAGCTGAAATCAAGATTGCCAGGAGAAATATCAATAACCTCAGATATGCAGATGACACCACCCTTATGGCAGAAAGTGAAGAACTAAAGAGCCTCTTGATGAAAGTGAAAGAGCAGAGGGAAAATGTTGGCTTAAAACTCAACATTCAGAAAACTAAGATCATGGCCTCTGGTCCCATCACTTCATGGGAAATAGAGGGGAAAACAGTGGAAATAGTGACTGAATTTATTTTGGGGGGCTCTAAAATCGTGGCAGATGTTGACTGAAGCCATGAAATTAAAAGATGCTTGCTCCTTGGAAGAAAAGTTGTGACCAACCTAGACAGCATATTAAAAAACAGAGACATTACTTTGCCAACAAAAGTCCTTCTAGTGAAAACTATGTTTTTTCCAATAGTCATGTATTAATGTGAGAGTTGGACTATAAAGAAAGCTGAGCACTGAAGAATTGATGGTTTCGAACTGTGATGTTGGAGGTGACTCTTGAGAGTGCCTTGGACAGCAAGGAGATCCTCCAACCAGTCCATCCTAAAGGAAATCAGTCCTAAATATTCATAGGAAGGACTGATGCTGAAGCTGAAACTCCTATACTTTGGCCACTGGATGCGAAGAACTGACTCATTGGAAAAGACCCTGATGCTGGGAAAGATTGAAGGCAGGAAGAGAAGGGGACGATAGAGGATGAGATGATTGGATGGTATCACCGACTCAATGGACATGAGTTTGAGTGAACTCCGGGAGTTGGTGATGGACAGGGAGGCCTGGCGTGCTGCAGTCCATGGGGTCACAAAGAGCTGGACACAACTGTGACTGAACTGAAATGAACTGAACTATAAGTCCTGAACATTTTCATTGCCATGAAAGGAAATCCTGTAAATACTAGTGTATTTTCTGTTTCTGTAGATTTTTCTATTGTGGAAATACCAAATAAAAGTAATCATACAGCATGTGCCCTTTTGTGTCTTTTTTTTTTTTTCTTTCTACTTTTCAAAATTCCTCAGTGCAGGACATGTGTGAATACTTAATTCCTTTTTGGCTGAAAAATTTCTAATTGTATGGATATACCACATTTTGTTAATCTGTTCATTGGTTGATGGACACTTGAGCTGGTTACAGCTATTATAATTAGTGTTTCCATTAACATTTATGTGCGTGTTTTTATCTGAACACCTGTCTTCATATATTTTCTGTATATACTTAAAAGTGTAATTGTTGAGACATGTGGCAATTCTGGTTTTAATTTACTGTGAAGCTGACAAACTGTTTGCACAGTGGCTGGGCCATTTTATATTTCCTCTAGCAATATACTGGGGCTTCAGTTTCTTCACATCTTCACCAACACTCATTACATTGATTACAGATATCCTAATAGATGTGAAGAGTATCTCATTAGGATTTGATTTGTAGTTCAGAAATAGCCACTTGTGTTGAGTATATTTTCAAGTGTCTTTTGACCATTTGTTTATATTCTTTAAGAAAAGGGGTCCTTTGCTCATTTGTTGATTGGATAGTCTGGCTTTTTGTTGTTGAGCTGTATGAGTTCTATGTATATTCTAGGTACTAGACCTTTAACACATGTATGATTTACAAATATTTTGTCTCATTTGTAGGTTTTTTTTTTAAACTCAATTGATAGTATCATTTGATGCACATACATCTTTAATTTGTATAAAGTCTAATTTATGTATCTGTTGTTCTTGCTTGTGTTTTTGGTATGAATCAATAAACTCAGACATGCAGATGACAGCATCCTTATGGCAGAAAGTGAAGAGGAACTCAAAAGCCTCTTGATGAAAGTGAAAGAGGAGAGTGAAAAGGTTGGCTTGAAGCTCAACATTCAGAAAACTAAGATCATGGCATCTGGTCCCATCACTTCATGGGAAATGGAGAAACAGTGGAAACACTGTCAGACTTTATTTTTTTGGGGCTCTAAAATCACTGCGGATGCTGATGGCAGCCAAAAATTAAAAGACGTTTACTCCTTGGAAGGAAAGTTATGACCAACCTAGACAGCATATTAAAAAGCAGAGACATTACTTTGCCAACCAAGGTCCGTCTAGTCAAGACTATGGTTTTTCCATTGGTCATGTATGGATGTGAGAGTTGGACTGAGAAGAAAGCTGATCGCCGAAGAATTGATGCTTTTGAACTGTGGTGCTGGAGAAGACTCTTGAGAGTCCCTTGGACTGCAAGGAGATCCAACCAGTCCATCCTAAAGGAGATCAACTGGGTGTTCATTGGACGGACTGATGTTGAAGCTGAAACTCCAATACTGTGGCCACCTGATGCAAAGAGCTGATTCATTTGAAAAGACCCTGATGCTGGGAAAGATTGAGGGCAGGAGGAGAAGGGGACGACAGAGGATGAGATTTTTGGATGGCGTCACCGACTCAATGGACATGAGTTTGACTAAGCTCCAGGAGTTGGTGATGGACAGGGAGGCCTGGTGTGCTGCGGTTCATGGAGTCGCAAAGAGTTGGACACAACTGAGTGACTGAACTGAACTGAACTTGTCTTGCATCTCCTTGGTTATATTTATTACTATGTATTTTATTTTAGTAACTACTGTAAATAAAATTTTTTTCTTAATATTCTTTTCAGATTTTTTATTGTAAGGGCATCAATATGTTAATATAATTCATTGTATATTGATCTCATATTTTACCACCTTACTGAATTTTTTATTAACTAATATTTTTGTGGATTTTAGGATTTTCTATCTTTTTTTTAAGTTAAAAATTTATTTTTGAAAATAAAATTTCATAATAACTTTTTTTTTACAGAATTATTACACAGGAATGCATCTTAAGATACCACTGCCTGCTTCATTTACTCAGAATATTTACAGACTTAGTCAAAACAAATAGCTGTCATTTAAAAATCTGAGTTGCTTTCTTTTAGCAAAAGAAAGCTCATGGGAAATGTCAGACTGAACACCAGCAGGATATAGTGATGGAGGGACAGCTCAATACCTCCTGAGTGTGGAGACTTGGAGTCTGTCTGCCAGTCTGCCTGCCTATGTACATTTTCTTTATCATTTATCTATCAACAGACACTAGGTTGTTTGGTTGTTTCCATATCTCAGTTGTGAATAATGCTGAAGTGAACATAGGGGTGCAGATATCTCTTTAAGTTCCAGACTTGTATAAAAAGAAAGAAAAATGAAAGATTTGAGATGGGTGGGAACAGGGGATGATTGTGTGGGGTAGCTGTGAGTTAGGAGGCCAGAAATAGCATTTCTATGAAATTTTCCCTACCAAGAAGAAAAATGTTCCTGTTTTATGTGAAAGCTGTGAGATGAAGATTGGGCTAGAGCTCCCTGAGCAGTTCCAATCATGTATGCACCCTCATTTTAGGCTTTGTCACAGTTTATACTTCTTGGCGTATGGTGACATATAACAGTAATCTGGAGACTGGATGAATGAATGAGTGGATTAATGAAGATTAGTTCATTTTGCCATATAGCAATGTAGCTATGGGTGTGATATCCTATCCCCTTTGCCAAATTCTATTGGTCAGAAGCACGTCGCAAGTGCTGCTCGTATGTTCAAGGAAAGGGATTATACAAGGTTCTGCGTATAGAAATCAGAAGGTCATCAAATATATTTGCCTACTATTCCCTGTCTAATTTTCTATATATTCTCTTTCTATATTTCCTGAGAAAACTTCCCAAATAAGCTTCTATGCTTATATCCTTGTGTCAGAGTCTGCTTTTCAGGAAATTCAAATGAAGAAAATGTATTCAATTGTGAATATATTAATAGTAGCTTTGTGGTATTCTCATTTATTATTTTTTCAGGAAAATTTCTAACTGTATATATTAATTCATTAGTTCAATAATTTGACCAATGTTTTTGTAGGCCTATTTTGTGCTAGACTTCTTTTAGGCTCTTAGACTTTATCAGTGAACCAGACAAAGTTGTGACCACTAGACTACCATTTGATCTTTATATTCACCTCAGTCACTTCAATAAAGCACCCAGTAAATTTTATAGATCTTCATATTTGACAAATGTTCATATATTACTCATCATCTTATAGGTTATAATAATATTTGCAATTATTATTGTGCTTTCTCTAATTTTACAATATCCAGTTTCTTCTTGTGCTTTTCCATCATGCAGATAACCATTTCTTTGAGTGTTAAAATTATTTTAATACAATTTCATCATAAAATCTATACATGTTCTAATAGAAATAACAAAAATAAAGCATGAAAAAGAAAATTAATATTTCCACTCTCTACATTTATTAGAAACAAAATGTCAATGTTGCTTTGCCTTTTTTCCTCTTAACATTGTATCATGAATTTTTTACTTTCAATAAAACATTATATACTTACTGTATTCTCCGCATAACATTAAATTTTATGAATATACTTTCAGTTCAGTTCAGTTCAGTTCAGTTCAGTCCAGTCGCTCAGTCATGTTCGACTCTCCGCGACCCCATGAATCACAGCGCACCAGGCCTCCCTGTCCATCACCAACTCCTGGAGTTCACTCAAACTCATGTCCACAGAGTCGGTGGTGCCATCCAGCCATCTCATTCTCTGTCGTCCCCTTCTCCTCCCGCCCCCAACCTTTCCCAGCATCAGAGTCTTTTCCAGTGAGTCAACTCGTCACATGAGGTGGCCAAAGTATTGCAGTTTCAGCTTTAGCATCAGTCCCTCCAATGAACATCCAGGATTGATCTCCCTTAGAATGGACTGGTTGGATTTCCTTGCAGTATAAGGGACTCTCAAGAGTCTTCTCCAACACCACAGTTCAAAAGCATCGATTCTTCGAAAACTCTCAATACTGGTTTGAGTTTATTTTATTGTAACAGTGAAATGGTGCCATTGTATCTAAAGATATATAAACATCTTATTGCTATTCTTCATTGCTATTCTAATAGTTATTTAAATTATTAGTGAGAGTCAGTTGTTTTTCACATCTGTGGTACTCATTTGTTTTTCTTAACACATACAAATTTCATATTAGAATGACAGTCTCTTTCTTATTTCTCTTATTGATTGCTAAACACTGGTAATCATTATTGCATTTATTTTTAACCAGGCCCATACTTCACTTGAAATTTTGTTTTTTGATGATTTTGATCCCTAGAAGTCCTTTTTAATGTATAAAATAATATTTTATTTTATGATTTATTATTTTGTTTGTAGGATTAAATAGGTTCCAAAAACAGAAAATCACCTATGCCACTATTATCTCTAGTTATTTTTTAATTCAGTTCAGTTTAGTCGCTCAGTCGTGCCCAACTCTTTGTGACCTCATGAATCATAGCACCGCCAGGTCTCCCTGTCTGTCACCAGCTCCTGGAGTTTACCCAAACTCATGTCCATCAAGTTGGTGATGCCATCCAGCCATCTCATTCTCTGTCGTCCCCTTCTCCTCCTGCCCCCAATCCCTCCCAGCATCAGGGTCTTTTCCAAGGTGTCAACTCTTTGCATGAGGTTTACATTTTTCTATTAAAGTGGAATTCCAAATCATTTGATATCTCTAAGAAATAACTTTTCCAAATAATCCTTTTGAAAAATTTATTTTTCTAATAATTTGAATTATAAAATATATTTTAAAGTTATATTGTTTAGTGTAAATCAATCTGTTTCTAAACTTTATACCATTCTCACAGGACTTGAAACTATGACACAAAAAGCCAAGGATATGGCTTGAAGGAAGTTTGAAACAATTTCTACATTGATTGTAATATTTTTCCACTCACCTATATGGTTATGACTCTCATTTGTATGTCTCTGCATTAGACTATTGCTGAGCTCTGGCTCCATAAATTTCATTACCTAACATGTCTCTGAAACCCTGATGACACTAAAGAAGGAGAAAAATATGTTCAAATATAGCATCTTATTTTGCAAAATTGCTTTTCTCTATTTTCTATGATAATAAAAGATTATCAAATGATAATTACCAAATGATTATTGAACATGCTACTGCATTCCTTTTTTCCAAGGTACAGTTGATTTCTTAATTCATTTTAATTTAGATTTTGAATATATTTTATATTCATTCCTTCCACCATATCCACACACACAGCTGCTATTTTAAAACCTCCTCTTCATGTGTTTGTTAGCCATCTTTATGTCTTCTTTGGAGAAATGTCTGTTTAATTCTTTGGCCCATTTTTTGATTGGGTCACTTAGTTTTCTGGAATTGAGCTGCAGAAGCTGCTTGTATATTTTGGAGATTAATCCTTTATCAGTTGCTTCATTTGCTATTATTTTCTCCCATTCTGAAGGCTGTCTTTTCACCTTGCTTAGAGTTTCCTTTGCTGTGCAGAAGCTTTTGATTTTAATTAGGTCCCATTTGTTTATTTTTGCTTTTATTTCCAATATTCTGGGAGGTGGGTCTTGGAGGATTCTGCTGTGATTTATGTCAGAGAGTGTTTTGCCTACGTTCTCCTCTAGGAGTTTTATAGTATCTGGTCTTACATTTAGCTCTCTAATCCATTTTGAGTTTATTTTGGTGTATGGTGTTAGGAAGTGTTCTAGTTTCATTCTTTTACAAGTGGCTGACCAGTTTTCCCAGCACCACTTGTTAAAGAGACTGTCTTTTGTCCATTTTATATTCTTGCAAATCAAAACTACAATGAGATACCATTTCACACCAGTCAGAATGACTGCTATCCAAAGTCTACATGCAATAAATACTGGAGAGGGTGTGGAGAAAAGGGAACCCTCTTACACTGTTGGTGGGAATGCAAACTAGTGCAGCCACTATGGAGAACAGTGTGGATTCCTCAAAAAACTGGAAATAGAACTGCCATATGATCCAGCAATCACACTCCTGGGCATACACACCGAGGAAACCAGAATTGAAAGAGACACATGTACTCCAATATTCATGGCAGCACTGTTTATAATAGCCAGGACATGGAAGCAACCTAGATGTCCATCTGCAGATGAATGGATAAGAAAGCTTTGGTACATATACACAATGGAGTATCTTTCAGCCATCAAAAAGAATGCATTTGAATCAGTTTTAATGAGGGGGATGAAATTGGAGCCAATTATACACAGTGAAGTAAGCCAGAAAGAAAAACATCTATACAGTATACTAATGCATATATATGGAATTTAGAAAGATGGTAACCTGAACCCTGTATACGAGACTGCAAAAGAGACATAGGCATATAGAACAGTCTTTGGGACTCTGTGGGAGAGGGTGAGGGTGGGATGATTGGGGAGAACGTCATTGTAGCATGTATATTATCATAAGTGACCAGTCCAGGTTCGACGCATGATACAGGATGCTTGGGGCTGTTGCACGGGGATGACATGGAGGGAGGATATGGGGAGGAGGGAGGTGGGAGGGGCGTTCGGGAGGGAGAACACATGTACACCCGGGGCGGATTCATGTCAATGTATAGCAAAACCAAAAATATATTAAAAAATAAAAAAAAAGTAAAAAATAAATAAATAAATAAAAGACAGATGGAGAATGAAAAATAAATAAATAAAACCTCCTCTTCAACCAAGTGATGACCTCTTTATTTTCATTACCTAGTCCCAGCTCCATCTTCTGATCAACACATTGTTGCCAAAATGATATTTTTAGATATTCTAGTCAGTGTCTATAAATACATAATAAAATTTAAAGATCTGTATGTGACTGTCGGCATGTTCATCACCTACAAAATAAAATATATGTATGCAGGTATCATTTTCTAGAACCTTCATGATTTTGATCTTTCGTTATACTTCAACAATAAGAAATTGCTATTGATCTTAAGAACAGTATTCTTTTTTATAGCCTTGTTACCTTTATCAGAAGTCCCCGGTTGATTGCCAACTTAGTAAATTCATAGTTGTTGCTTAAGTCTCTGAAAAATGTAACTTCTCTAAACAAACTCATGTATTCTTTCTCTTATGCTGGCTCTACAGTTTTTAGAAACATCTATTAAACAGTTATTTTATTGTATTTTGAATTTTTAATTTTTTTTCTTAGAAATGCATACTTGATGAGAACCAGAATAATGAATTTTTATCTTTAAATCTCTAACTCCTATGATAGTCCCTACTCATAGGAGGTATTCTACATATACATTTTTAAATGAATAGCTTGTGGATATTTAAGTCAAATTACAATTTCCCCCAAGTAATGAGTATCAGTGGAAAGAGCTAGCGTTTCATAATGTTACATTGTTTCCTCACATTTCACCCTCAAACTCACTGACTCTAGAAGTCTGTTGCAAACCATGGTAACTATAACTCTCCCAAGATTGAAGCATAATGGGATTTAATGACTGCATGATACATTATCAGCTAATTTGTTCCATCATAAGCTATTAAAAGAAACAAACATTCTGAAATGAAAATATCTGCCCACACAAGAATTTGTACATAAACGTTTATTATAGCAGCATGATTCATAGCAGTCAAACCTGGGAGTTTTTTAGTTTTTGCAGAACTGTTTTTCAAAACACAAAGATTTAATTTTTATAAATTACAATTTACCTTTTTTTAAAAAACAGTCTGTGCTTTTTTTGTGTTTCTCTAAGAACACCTTTAGTTAGCTTTGTGTGTGGTATGTGATAGAAGTTGATATGTTTTAATTATTTTTCTATCTGAAAATTCAGTTTCCCAAAAGACTTTATTTACTCTATTGAATTGTCTTAATTACATACTCTGCAAATAGGGACAGTTTTAGATTTTAGTTTCAAATCTTACTTTTATGTCTTTACTTGCAGTGGCCTAAATTTGAGTATAATGTAGAACAAGAGTTGTGAGAGTGGTCATCTTCATGAGGAGAGTTATGTATTTCACAATTATGAATGATTTAGCTATATCAGACAGAGGATATTCAGTTTCCATTTTGCTGGGGTGACAGGAGTGGGAGTGAGGAATTATTGATTAGTGCTGCATTTTGTCAATACTTTAAATGACTCTATTGAAATGATCTCTTTATTTTCTTTCTTCTATAGTAATGAATTTTACTAGCCTTTGTTCCCAGTTTCTGGGAGTTAACTTACAAATTCTTAGAATTTCCCAAAGTGATCTGGAGCCTCCCCAGAGCTCAATATATGCATTTCTCCATTTGGTTGCTTTTAGTTTGTATCCTTTTGCTAAACAAGCCATAATCTGGCACTCTCCTGAGTTCTGTAAGTAATTCTAGTGATTTATCAGACCTGAGGGAGGGTGGTTCAGTTCAGTCGCTCAGTCGTGACCGACTCTTTGTGACCCCATGAATCATAGCAAGCCAGGGTGGTGGTTACTATAAATTTGTAACTAGTTAAAAGTGAGGGTAGCCTGGGACCTCAACTTGCAGCTGCTATTTGAAATGAGTGGTCTTGTAGAGAACTGTGTCCTTAGCTGTGAGGTTCTCCTAGCTCTGGGATTCTCCTTTACCATGTTAATACGGCAAGTTACCTTGTTTGATTTTCAACTGCCAATTCACTCTTTTGTTTTTCTGTTTCTGAAATAAACCTACTCCATGAGGTATAACTACTTTCAATATATTTTTGTACTGCATTACTAAAATTTTGTTTTCTGAGATGTTCCTCAAATTCTGTTCACTTTTTTTCATTTCCCCTCCTTTTCACTTGTTAATTTATACTAATAAATATTCAAGTTTCCTGAATATTTGCTTTGTCATATTCAATCTGTGATTAAACCTGGCCACTGTTTGTT
Source organism: Moschus berezovskii (assembly GCF_049115385.1). Lineage (NCBI taxonomy): Eukaryota > Metazoa > Chordata > Mammalia > Artiodactyla > Moschidae > Moschus > Moschus berezovskii. The sequence continues at coordinate 28,743,312 of NC_142475.1, forward strand.
TTCAGTTTATATATCAGTCTTAAAATTGCAGTTTGATCTATATTTATACTTTCATGTTATTTGGTGATATTTCTTGTTATTTAATTTAAATGTATTGTCATTTACATCATGAAGCATAGCTTAATAGTTGTTTTAAAGTTTTTTTCCTAAAATTTCAGCATCTAAATTACTTTGGTGTTGGCATGGACTTGTTTCAATGAAAACAGCCTATATTTCTTAGTTCTTTGAATGCTGGGTAAAGTTGGGCTGTTTCTTCAATGTTGGACTATTATATTGTATAAACTCTAGGTTCTGTTTTATTTCTCACAAAAATAGTAATGGTTTCATTTTGAATAAGCAATCTGATTAGATTCAGACTGTAAGCTCTCTTACCTTGTGTATGTGCAGGCTGAAATGTTGGTATTATTCCTTAGGAACTACTATGCAGCTTTAGGCTTGTCCCACAAATTCATAGTTCACCAGTCTGCCAGAGATTTAAGAACAGTTCAAACACAGAATTAAGAAGACGCATGCTCTCATCTCTCTCTTGCGTAATGCTTTCTTCACTCTCTGTAATTGGACTTGCACAGATTCCTTCTCCTGATGCCTCTAGCCAGAGAGATGGCAAGTTTTTAGAGTTTCAGTCACTTGTAACTTGCTGACTTGAGGCTCTGAATAATCATTAGAGAAAAACCATGAAAAGATGAAAAATTCCAAGTTTTGACTCCTTCCAACAAACTGCCTCTATTTATTTACTATTCTGAATTCTTATATGACTGTTTTCTATATTTTATTTTTAGCATCTAGTTGTTATCAGTGGATGTGCTTGACTGTAGTGAACTTTGACATACCAGGGGCAGAAACCCTAAGCCATGAGTTGATTGATTAAGAATCCATTAACCAGACTGAAAATTTAGTAGATGTATAATGCAATAAGCAAAAACTTCTCAAAGCCAAAGAATGTTTTAATTAATGAAATTTTTTAAAGAATAAATTTAAAAACATTTATTTATTTATTTGGCTGCATCGGGTCTTAGTTGTGGCACGTGGGATCTCTGTTGCATCATGCGAGATCCTTCACTGGAGCACACAGACTCTCTAGTTGTGTTCCTTGGACTCTGGAGCATACAGCCTTAGTAGAGGTGGTTCTGGGCTGAGTTTCTCCAAGGCATATAGGATCTTAATTCCCCCACCAGGAATCGAACCTAAGTCCCTTGAATAGCAAGGCAGATTCTGAACCACTGGGCCACCAGGGAAGTCCCCTGGAGCCCAATTTAGTAGATGTATAATGCAATAAGCAAAAACTTCTCAAAGCCAAAGAATGTTTTAATTAATGAAATTTTAACAACCTAGACAGCATATTAAAAAGCAGAAACATTACTTTGCCAACAAAGGTCCATCTAGTCAAAGCTATGTTTTCTCCAGTAGTCTTGTATGGATGTGAGAGTTGGACTGTAAAGAAAGGTGAGTGTCGAAGAATTGATACTTTTGAACTGTGGTGTTGGAGAAGACTCTTGAGAGTCCCTTGAACCAGGCCATCCTAAAGGAAATCAGTCCCAAATATTCACTGGAAGAACTGATGCTGAAGCTGAAACTCCAATACTTTGGCCAACTGATGTGAAGAACTGACTCACTAGAAAAGACCCTGATGCTGGGAAAGAGTGAAGGCAGTAGGAGAAGGGGATGACAGAGGATGAGATGGTTGGATGGCATCACCAACTCAATAGACATGAGTTTGAGAAGGCTCTGGGAGTTGGTGATAAACAGGGAAGCCTGGCATGCTGCAGTCCATGGGGTTGCAAAGAGTCGGACATGGCTGAGCGACTGAACTGAACTAAAACAATATAAACTCAGTGTCTCTAGATGATACACTTATGGATGTTACACTCAAATTTTCTTGATTACTATTAATATAGTCACCTCACTTGAAAACCCAATGTCTAATAAATATATACTTGTTATTCCAGTGAGAATATCAAGCATATGTTGTAATGAATTAAGCTGATAGAATTTTGAATAAAATTCCTTTATGGTACATTCTATTTTATTTTAGTAATCATGCCAGTAAGCATATTTATGGACCAGTGAAAGTGAAAGTGAAGTCGATAGCCCACCAGGCTCCTCCGTCCATGGGATTCTCCAGTCAAGACTACTGGAGTGGGTTGCCATTTCCTTCTCCAGGGGATCTTCCCGACCCAGAGATCGAACCCAGGTCTCCCACGTTGTAGGCAGACGCTTTAACCTCTGAGCCATGGACCAGTATATAAAGCCAAAATTAATTTTTGTATTTAACAGACAGTTAAGTTATACTTGAGGTTCATATATACGATTTGTTTGTTGCTTTATCTATTAACTGCTCTAGAATAGAGTCTATAAATGTAGTTCATGTGACCTAAAAACATATGGGAACTTCTTGGAATGTATTCCCTTGAGAGTGAAAAATTATGAAAATCTCTGTGCTTCTTACAAGTATTGTGGCCTATAAAACTGCTATGCTCTTGTTTATGTTTAATTTATTCTCAATACAATAAGAGAAAGTGACTATATGTTGAAGTAGAATGTGTTACCCAAGTTTCTATCCATGGGGCTATCAAAAAATAAAGACAATAAAGAAAGAATTGCCCAGTAAGTGTAAACACTGGTAATATGACAACGGTGTTTTCTTTTTCTAATTGTAAGTAATCAATTTATGACATTCACTTATTGCTCCCATAGCAATCTATAATATATCAGGCTTTATTCTAGATGCTACAGATAAAAAGATACAAGCTCATTTCACAGAAACATCTAACAAATTCAAATTAAAATTTAGTAATTTCTAGATGTTATTAAAATTATCATTGCTTTAAAATATGACATATTTATGATATATCAGTATTTATAAAAAGTCTCCTCTTCATTTTTCTCTTCTCTGATAATCTATTCTATGATAATCAGTATATAAGACAATTTTACATGTTCATTTTTCATAGCTGAGCTATACTTTTTAAATACATTCATTTTACTTCTGTCCTCAAATTGTTTATAAAACGTTTGTGTAAAGTGTTAAAATTAATCTTTTATCCTGTGAGACAAAAAGACATTAGAAGATGAAAATTCAAAATTTAAGCTATCCTTTAAAAAATTTTTTGGAATACTTATGAAAAATTAGCAGAATTAACATTCCATTTCTATTTAATATTAAATATATGCTTTTAAAAAATACATGATTAGTAGGTTACCTAACGGAGAAGGCAGTGGCACCCCACTCAAGTACTCTTGCCTGGAGAATCCCATGGATGGAGGAGCCTGGCAGGCTGCAGTCCTTTGGGTCGCTAAGAGTCGGACACGACTGAGCGACCTCACTTTCAGTTTTCACTTTCATGCATTGGAGAAGGAACTGGCAACCCACTCCAGTGTTCTTGCCTGGAGAATCCCAGGGACGGGGGAGCCTGGTGGCCTGCCGTCTCTGGGGTCACACAGAGTCGGACACGACTGAAGTGACTTAGCAGCAGCAGCAGCAGGTTACCTAATGTGGTTTGAGGTATTAGGATATACTTGTTTGTAAATGATAGAAAGCTAATTAAAATTAGCCTAAAAAATAAAGAATATTTTGGCTCTCATAACCAACATGTCCTCTGAGCTTGAGGCACAGAAAGATCTATGAGGTCAAATGAAAATGTCAGACCATCTAAATCCCCCCTCTCTGTCTTTTCCTCCACTTCCCCTCTGCTCCTATCCCCTACTTCTCTATAGTTAGCTTCAATGTCAGTTTCTGCACTTAATTTTCCATGTGATGGTCTCTGATAACCAAAAGCCCACAAAATGTTATGTAAACATCAACAAGGAATAAACTATGTTTCAGTCCCAAAGTTCATCTAGAAAATTTCACAGGTGGCCTCTGAATGATCATGAATGATGCACCCACTGTGAATGAGGGAATATCCTAATATAACTGATGCAGTGTCAGTCGACTTTTACCCTTAGTATATTTGGAGCATGCTGTGAGACACCAAGACATGAAAAGCTCAAGGAATGGGGAATCATTGGATCTCCTGAAGGGGAAAAAAATCTCTAAAAGTCAGGCAAATAACCAAATAAGAATTGGCAATTTGTGTGGTAAATTGTGATGAATTATTTGCTGGGACCTTAATTCCTCTTGATTTCTTAAAGAGTATTTGTTGATTAGAGCATTTCCTCTGTATTTATCAATGTCAGTGCCACTGTAATAGAGGACACATATAAATTCTAGAAATTAACTTTTATCTCAATAATGTTGGCAAAAATAAGCAAGAGATAATTTCTGTTTCTCTACTTTTACTTATCCCTACTTTTACTTCTAAGGTTGATTAAAATTTAAGGATTGGTACATGGCTTAGGTCCCAGTGCTGGCATGATAGAAACACTGTTTCTCAGGAAGCCATTATGGGTAGTCACTGTATTATTTCCTTGATCAACTTTATTGAGAAATAATTTACATAAATGCACCATTTAAAGTATCCCAATGAGTTTTGACAGTTGAATACATTTGTGAAACCAATGGCACATTCAGAGTAAAGTTACATTCACCAACGCCTGAAATTCCTTATATCTCCTTTCATTACTCTCTTTACTCACTGATCTGATTTGTCAACATGTAAGTCAGTGTTCCCCAGAGAAATCCATGGAACCAATAGAATATACACCTATATGTGTGTATGTGTTTGTGTGTGTGTTTATATGTATATGCATGTGTATATATGTGTGTGGGCTTCCCCTATGGCTCAGGGATAAAGAATCCACCTTCAGTGCAGGAGTTGCAGGAGATATGTTGATTAGTTCAGTCCCTGAGTCGGGAAGATCCTCTGGAGTGAGGGTATGACAAACCACTTCAGTATTCTTGCCTGGAGAATCCCCATGGACAGGGAGCCTGGAGGGCTCCATAAGGTTGCAAAGTATTGGACATGACTGAGCAACAAGTTGACTCACTGGAAAAGACTCTGATCCTGGGAGCGATTGGGGGTAGGAGGAGACGGGGACAACAGAGAATGAGGTGGCTGGATGGCATCACCGACTTGATGGACATGAGTTTGAGTGAACTCCGGGAGTTGGTGATGGACAGGGAGGCCTTTCGTGTTGTGGTTCATGGGGTCGCTAAGAGTCGGACACGACTGAGGGACTGAACTGAACTGAACTAAACTGAGCAACTTAGCACACATATGTATGTGTGTATATACATATATATATGTATATATACATATGTACATATATGTGTTTGTGAAATGGAGTAGTTCCTGCCATATCAGCAACAATGGATGTAATAGCCCAGCAATTCGGGGCCTCCAAATGTAAACTGCTGAGTCCAGAGGGTGCCCAAAAGGGAGAACAGTGCCTGTGATCTAGCAGCTGTCAGAGTGAATGAAGGAAAGTCTTTCAGTTGTGTCCGATTCTTTGAGACCTCGTGGACTATACAGTCCATGGAATTCTCCAGGCCAGAATATTGGAGTTAGTTGCCATGCCCTCCTCCAGGGGATTTTCCCAACCCAGTGATCGAACCCAGGTCTCCTGCATTGCAGGTGGATTCTTTACTCACTGAGCCACCAGGGAAACCCAGTTATGCCTGTAAATGACCTAAATGTTTACATTTCACAGGAGAGGACTAAAGTGCCTTTCCTTCTCTTATCCTGCTAACTCAAGTAGCAGGGTTTAAATTTACCCTCCCTGATTCTTCCCTCAAGTGCTTTAAATAAATATGTCTGCATTTTTTTTCACTTGGAGCTCAATAAGTATGCTCTTGGGTCTGATTAAATGGACACATTTAAGCATTTTAGGTAACTGAGAGTATAATCTGACAGTTTACGTTTTCCCTTGATGTTTCAGCTCATTTTGTGGTGGGAAGATAAATTTCTACTATGAGGCCCAATATAACTTAATGGAATTTTGCATTAGTGTTTGGATTTAAATTTCCACCTTATTATGAAGCTTTATGTGATTTTTATTTGACTGCCTTCTGAAAATATATCTTTCTAGAATCTTATTTTTGGTAATGATTTGTAGAGAATTTAGGTAAATCTCAATTTCTGGTCAGTGAAGAAAAGTAGTATATTGATATCAAATCTTAAGAAAGTCAACTACGTTCTACCTTAATAATTACTTCTTATGACATGATTTTAAATTTTTGTGCACAAACACACAGGAAGTTGCAAATGTTCATTATTTTATATTTCAATTTAAAAATGAGAATCTGGGTGAGGGACAGTGTATAGTTTTAAAAATTTCAAGACTAAGACTATCCAGAGAAATATTTCAACCAATTACTGTAGAAATTACACTTTTTTACAAGAATACCTTGCATTATTTTATCAGTTCTAGATACAACCAGGAACAGCAAGGTATCAACAGATGAGTTATGCCCTGACATTTAATGGTGGTCAGTGATAGGACATTAAATAGTCTTTTTCATGTCAATTGTCTCACTGTGGCCGCAATGGAATGTGATCAGAAAATTCAACACAGACACCAAAAGGAAACTTTAAAACCATACAGAGATCTAGGCACATAGTGGAAGATTTACACAAATCATCGGATTTAATATTGAAGATATTACATGGAACTTTTAGAGGTCATTCAGTAGAAAACAACACCAGGACAGTTGACTTACAAGATCTAGTAATTCTGAATCCATAGTAAATATGAACTATGTGCATGGGGGAGGAATACAAGACAGTGAATACACTTGTCGAAAATTCAGGTTATTAATTTATTTCCTAAAAAAATATTACATACCTGTGGTTGACTTTTTTCTGACTCCATATTTCTTCCTCCTTCAGAGGCTTCACTTTTCTTAGGATCATATAACGTTTTACTATTTTGTTATTTGTTTTAAAGACAGATTCCACTTTCAAGTGTCTGCAAGGCATTAAGATTATGATATGTTTGCTCTTGGGGATGTGTGCTAATGAAAGAAAAGATCAAGTATCCTTTCACACAGGGATAAAAAATCAAGTGATTTGTTACTAAAATTTTTATAACATTGTAATAACTCTCCTTCAGATTTTTAGTTATTTGATGGCCTTTCTAAAATATGATACTCAGTTATGATTTTCATAGCCTGCTTAATATCCTGCTCACTTAAATCACTAGGTATGGATAGCAATCTGTTCAAATTATCTGTGGTTGTCTTAAAATACATAATTTCTGAACCCATTAGCAACTGAATCATTTTAATTTACTCTGCATTGCCTCTCTGCTGCTGCTGCTGCTAACTCACTTCAGTCGTGTCCGACTCTGTGTGACCCCATAGACGGAAGCCCACCAGGCTCCCCCGTCCCTGGGATTCTCCAGGCAAGAACACTGGAGTGGGTTGCCATTTCCTTCTCCAATGTGTGAAAGTGAAAAGTGAAAGTAAAGTCGCTCAGTCGTGTCTGACGCTTAGCGACCCCACGGACTGCAGCCTACCAGGCTCCTCCATCTATGGGATTTTCTAGGCAAGAGTACTGGAGTGGCTTGCCATTGCCTTCTCCGGCATTGCCCCTCAATGGACATTAATTTGTGCAAACTCTGGGAGACAGCTGATAACAGGGAAGCCTGCCATGCTACAGTCCATGGGTTGCAAAGAGTCAGACACAACATAGCGACTGAACAACAAAACTGCCTCTCAAATATTGTGTTGTAGTGGTTACTGGAGGTTGTCTACACAGCACTGATTCTCCTCTTTCCCACATTAGAAAATGATTTAGTTCAGATATCTCACCTTCTACTCTTCAGCCTTGTGCCTTAGGGGAAGTTCTAACCCAGTTTCAGCAGGGTTTCATTTGTTCAATAATATTTTCATTTGCTTTGACAGAAATTGGTTCAGAGATGGGCAGATAGTCAAGTTCTGACCAATGAGATGCAAGAGAGTCTCCAAGAAAGAGACTCTTTTCTATTCTTCCTCTGGATAGTGTAAAACATGTTGCTATTTCTGAAACTACTGTACGCATCTTGATGTGAACCAAGGACTTATAGCAAAATGGAAAGAAAGAATGAAACTGGGTCCTAGATAAAATTGTTGATCAGCTAAATCAGATAATCTGGGAAACATCACTGAGCTTCCCTGGTGCCTCAGATGACAAAGAATCTGCTTGCAATTCAGGAGACCTGGGTTCAATCCCTGAGAGTCATCATTACATGTATAATTATAAATACATGATGATGAAAAACCATTTGGAGTTGGATTTTCTTTTATTTGTAGATACAAGTATCAAAATATATGACCATCTGTTATGCATTTTTGCATTTGTAAAATCAGAGAAATGACATTGAAGCCAGTATTGCCTTTACCATAGTAAACTGTCCTGGATTCCATGCTCATTTAATTTTAAGCAGACAAGCTATTAATATGAGGAAATTCTCATGAAAGTTGAGTAATGCACAAAAATAAAGTTTAAGTATTATTTAAAAGGCTTACAAGGGGAAAAAAACCCTCTTTGAGATCTGGGTTTTCTTATTAATCATAAAATTTACAGAATTTTGCTTTCTGCAAGAAGATAAAAGTAAAAAAAATTAAGCTTACAGATAATTAAGATTTTATGCCTATAATGTCTAATATATTATCCAAGATATAAATAGTAAATTGAACACATATACAAACATGTATATGTATGCATATACAACTTATGTATATATGAATGTATGCATATATGTTGCATATATATAGTGTATATCTTACACATACATATAATATACCTTAAAATAAATTCATAAAATTATAATTGTTATTCTAGCTTCCCTACTACTAGATAGCTTAAGCTGAAAAGTAAATTTATTTCTTAAACCAGCGAAAAAGATACTATTACCACCATGGATTTCATAAATTATGGAATTTTCTCCACAGTCACTAATTTATGGCAGACATTTCCAAAATACAGAGAGCATAACATAATGGAATAAAATTATGTCCATCAGTCTCTTAGTAAGTGCTGTTTGAAATAACTAACTGACCTAATATGCAAAATATTTTCAATCTTCTAAAGAATCTTAAATTAATATTCAGATATTTTAGTAACCAAAGCCCCTTTATTAGCCAGGATAAAGCTGAGCTCAGGATATCCTGAACACACCTTGAATTCTCAGAAATATTTGCATATTGGGTCAGGACAGTTTTTTTTTTTAATGTATTGCTCTTTAATAAATAAGTTCCTTAAACTTTCTTCTTTACAGTTTCTCCTTAGTTATTATTTTTGGGAAAGCACTATTCTCTGACATGTACATTTCTCCCTATGAATAGCTTCTGTAATTAAAAAGGAATGTATGCAGGGAGCAGTATAACATGAAATACTTATTTACCATAGGCATTTTATAAGAAAAGTTAAGAAATCATAAAGAGGTATTCATATGTCTCAGTTAATTTTAAGATAGCCAGGTCAATATTTAACATAATACAGGAAGAAAATAAATATAGGTTAAATGATGCAGGATATCAATTAGAATTACTGCATGATCTGAATTATATGTAAATTGTTATTTAAATGCATTTCAATTAAACTGCTTACACTAAGCAGAAAATGACTAATCTTTTATAACTAAGATTAAAAATATTAACACATTCTGTAATTCTCTATCAGTCATATTTTAACTATTTAAACTATTAATTTCTTCTTTGTTGGGATATAGTCAATTTATATACTGTGTTTCAGATGTACAGCAAAGTGAATCAATTATACATATATCCACCTTTTTAAAAGATTCTTTTCCCATATAAGTCATTACAGAGTATTGAGTAGAGTTCCTTTTGCTATATAGTAGGTTCTTATGTTACCTATTTTATATGTAGCAGTGTGTATAATGTCAATGTCAAATTCCCAATTAATCCTCCTCCTTCCTTTCTCCCCTGGTAACCACAGGTTTGTTTTTACATCTGTGACTCCATTTCTGTTTCATAAATAAATTCATTTGTACCATTTTTTTTTTTAGATTCTACATATAAGCAATTTAATATGGTATTTGCTTTTCCCTTTATGACTTATACATCACTCAGCATGACAATCTCCGTGTCCATCCATGTTGCTGCAAATAGCATTAATCCATTTTTTCTGGCTGAGTAATATTCCATAGTATACATATACCACATCTTCTTTATCTATTCCTCTGTCGATGGACATTTAGGTTGCTTCCATGCCTTGGATATTGTAAATAAGGCTACAATGAGTGTTGGGGTGCATGTATAATTCCAAAATATGATTTTCTCTGGGTATATCCACAGGCATGAGATTGCTGAATCATACTGTAGTTTTATATTTAGGTTTTTAAGAAACCTTCATACTCTTCTCCATTTCTTCATAGTGGCTGTACCAATTTACATTTCCACCAGCAGTGTAGGAGGCTTCTATTTTCTCCACACCCTCTCCAGCATTTATCATTTGTAGATTTTTGCATGATGGCCATTCTATCATGAGGTATGAAGTGACATTTCATTGTAGTTTTGATTTGCATTTCTCTAATAATCAGTGACGTTGAACATCTTTTCATGTATTTTTGGCAATCTATATGTTTTCTTTGGAGAAATGTCTATTTAGATTTTCCATTCATTTTTTGATTGGTTTCTTTGTGTTCTTTTTTTGACATTGAGCTGCATGAGCTGTGTGTGTTTTGGTTAATTTTGTTTAATTTTTTGAGTGATTTTGATTAATCACTATTGGTCGCTTCATTTGCAAATATTTTCTCCTGTTCTGTGAGCTGTGGTTTCATTTTGTTATGGTTTCCTTTGCTGTAAAAAAAGATTTTAAGTTTAATTAGGTTCAATCTGGGTTATTCTGTTTTTATTTTCATTACTCTAGAAGGTGGATCAAAAAAGATATTGTGATTCATGGGAGAAATGTTCTGAGAGTGTTCTGTCTATGCTTTCCTCTAGGAGTTTTAAAGTATTTGGTCTTATATTTAGGTCTTTAGTCCATTTTGAATTTATTTTTGTGTATGGAATTAGAGAGTGTTCTAATTTTTTTCTTCTACAGGTAGTTGTACGGTTTTCTTACCACTATTAAAGAGACTGCCTTTTCTCATTGCATATTCCTGCCTCCTTTGTCATAAGTTAGTAGACTATAAGTGTGTGGGTATACATCTGGACTTTCTATACACTTCCATTGATCTATGTTTCTGTTTTTGTGCCAGTATCATACTGTTTTGATTAATATAGCTTCATAATATTAAACTATTGATTTTTTCAGTGGACATTTAAAATATATTACAAAGTTAACATTTTAGCCTAGTCTCTATTTGATAATAAAATTTTATCAAAAAGGTGATATTCAATTATTTCAAATTATATATTTAACATATAGCATAATTTTTTATTAATATAAGTAGAAAATAATATTGTCACTATTTGGCTCTATTAATTAGTAAGTTAGCATCAGACCTTCCAATACTTTGGCCACCTCATGCGACGAGTTGACTCACTGGAAAAGACTCTGATGCTGGGAAAGGTTGGGGGCGGGAGGAGAAGGGGACGACCGAGAATGAGATGACTGGAGGCATCACCGACTCTATGGACTTGAGTTTGAGTGAACTCTGGGAGTTGGTGATGGACAGGGACGCCTGGCGTGCTGTGATTCATGGGGTCGCGGAGAGTCGGACACGACTGAGCGACTGAATGGAACCAAACCGAATTAGTAAGTTTATATCTGTTGATCTGGTGTTTGACTTAAGTTATACTTTTTTCTTTCTTTAATACCCCACTGTCCTTTCTGAAAACTGTCTTCTTTGCCAAGAGGATATTCCTACCACATAGAAAAGAACCATAACTGATAAAAATGTGTAAGCTAAGTTTTCCTGATCAGTGCCATTTGGTGAAAAATACATTGTGTAGCTATTTCATTTTCATGTTACAAGTTCTGAGCTTACAGTATATTCTAGACTACATAAAGATTCAAATCATCAGTTAAGAAGATGGACATTACCTTCTGTAAATATATCATTTTAACGTTAAAAATGTACCCAAAAGAAACCTGTTCACTAAAATGTAGTGAGAAATGCAAATCTGAGTCTAAATCATTGGCTATTGTTTTTCAATCAAATCATTTTTAACAAAATCACCAGAGCCTTGAAAAATATACCATACTCTTTTGCTAAGTTTTTAGTGAATATAGTGTACATTTCTATATTTAAACTTTGCATCTCACTACATAAGTAGGTATGGAAGTAGGCAGAAAGAAAAATAAAATGCTAAATTATCTTTCTCTTGTAATGTTAACTACATGCACATCATTTCCTCCACCATGTCTTATGAGATCTTGTGAGGAAATAGTAATCTATTCATCCTCTGAATTATCTTACACCTCATTAACAATAATTTGCCATAATAATCCTTTATAATTTATATTTTAGTTATTTATGTATGTTAATAACTGAGCAATGTACATTTAGTTCTATTAAATATGAAAATTTTTACCCTTTATTTTTAGTGTTCTCAGTATCTCACAAAGAGAGAGGAAACATTGAGCTTGATATTTAATGAGTTTCAATCTGTTATAGTCTAACTTATCTGAATTGTATATAGAGGGTATAAAATGAATAAATCTGCTCTTGGAAAAAAATGCTCAATAGAGAGATTAACTGACATTGTTGAAAATCTTTCTCACTAAGGACTAATTACAAAGAAATATTTAAAATTACATACCTGAATCACTTGCATCTCTTTCAATATATTTTTGCTGCTTGGAACTGTGGGGAAACAAAACATCCTTGTATCGTAGTGTTATATTATTATCAATAAGTTAATTAATATTCCATTTGATCAAAAACAGTGACAGTTAATGCAGTTGAATAAAAGTTTAAAATTAACTGAATTTTTATTTTATTTCATTTTCATTGGCATTAAAAATTCTGTTTTCAATATGAATCATTATGGTTTCAGTGCTGAATATTTAAGTACATTTCATAGATTAAGAAGTGGTTGTTAAAGGAGAAAAAATGTTAGGTCATGTTTCTTAACAATAAAACAAAAGGCCACATAACTAAATTAAAAAACACCACAGACATTTCAGGTCAATGTTAAAAGCCAAGGAAATCAGTATTTACATTGTATTTTATGAAGTGTTCTAGTAAACTGTTTGAAATAGGAAATGGCAACACTCTCCAATATTCTTGCCTAGAAAATTCCATAGACAGAAGAGCATGGCCGGCTATAGTCCACAGGGTCACAAAGAATTGGACACAATTGAGTCTGTATGCATTATTATACTATTATGATAACAAACTTTTTGCTAGCTACTTGAATTTAAAAATATGTCGATAGACTTTTATGAAATCACCTCAAGACTGAAAAAGATCAAATAAACCTGAAATCAAAATTTCCAGTATTTCAGAGGCGTGTTTTCCTTTAAAAGATGAGACCACGTTTTATGTTAACTCAGTGTAAACACTTAAAATTCTGAAGCAAAATTCCCCAATTACTACTCCCAATTACTACTAGTGTTTCTCAAAATGATAATCTTGTAACAGGTCAGGGGTAGATAAAGAGTTAATGGTCAAATGAAGAAATTCTCTATAAAATACCACATTCTGAAGATATGCATTAAATACTAGCATATAAAATACTCATAGTGGACTAGCTTTTATAAAGCAACCTATTTTTGTTCCAACATTTTAGAACTATTTCAATCACAAGAATTTTTAAAAAATTGATTTAAATTCTATTTTTGTTCCGCAGCTTCAGAGTTTCATAGCACATCAGTTTGGGTAATATGCTTAAAGGCAATTTAATTAAAGAAAAATAATTAGCTATTAAAATGTTACTATGTCTCCAGAGAAAGTTTTATTCATGTCAATGCTTAAGCAACATCTCTTATACTGTCCAAAAACACTAATAAAAATAACTGATAGTTAGGACTAACTATGCATCAGCTGTTGTGCAAAATGTATGTGACATCAATTATATTTCCCTGACCATGCTCTTTCTGTTGCATGCTCCACACTGCTAACATCATCATCTCCAACACAATTTTACATTTTAACAACATTATTTCAGTGATTATTGATCATTTATCATTGAACCTAAAGTAATATTCAAGATTCCTTAGATGAATATGCAAGGCACCTCATAATTTATTTGTATTACATCCATTTTATCCACTTATTTTTTTCATAGTTTATATGCCTGTGTGTTCATTTGTTCAGTTATGTCTGGCTCTTTATGTTCCCATGGACTGTAACCTACTAGTCTCCTTCTGTCTACTGAATTTTCCAGGCCAGAATCCTGGAGTGGGTTGCTGTTTCCTACTCCAGGAATTCTTCCTGACCCAGGGATTGAACCCATGTCCCTTGCATCTCCTGCATTGGCAGGCAGATTCTTTTATCACTAAGTCACCTGGGAAGTGCCCTTCATAGACTAAGCTGTGGTAGATTTTTAAAGTGATTAGAGATCTAGAACTTAAGTTAGATGAGAGCCCTCCTCCCATATTATACACATTTTATATGTAAGGAGACATAATAAACTTATTAATAAATGACTAAGTTTAAAATAGATGGAAGTGCTCTAAAAGTAATATATTAAGACAATGTGATGGAAAACAAAGTTTCTTTAGATAAGGTGGTTAGGAAAGAACCCTCTCAAGAACTGATCACTGAGACTTGAATGATGAAAAGAAATGATGATGATGAGAAGAAATCAGCCCCAAATCCTAGTGGTCAAAACACACACACAAAAAGTTCAGGTACCTCCCTGTTGGTCCAATGGTTAAGACTCAGCAATGGAGGGGGCTTGGGTTCCATCCCTGGTCAGGGAACTAGATCCCACATGTGGTGTGGCCAAAAAAAAAGAAAAGAAATAAAAGTGAAAAAATAAGGTGCAGAGGCTTTGAAATAAAAGGGAAAATATGTTTACTTATTGAGAGAATATAAATCAGGCCTAGGCCTAAGCATAGAGAATCAAATGCTGTGAAGTTTCTAACCATAACCCCTTCCCACCAGCACTCAGTAAAATCATAGAGGACCAGCTGAACCCAATAATTGCAAGTTCTTTACTTTCAAGGTTCTTACTTAGAATGTGCTACTCACTTGTCTTAGGATATTTTATCTGCTACCTCCTTAATCCATTTTACATTAATATAGTCTTCTATATCAATTTTTTGCAACTCCATGGACTGCTAGGCTCCTCTGTCCATGGGATTTCCTAGGCAAGAATACTAGAATGGGTTGCCATTTCCTTCTCCAGGGGATCTTCCTGACCCAGGGATCGGACCCACATCTCATGTGTTTCCTGCATTAGCAGGCGAATTCTTACACCAGCGGCACCTGGGAAGCCTAATATAGTCTTCAAATAGTCTTATATTAAAGAATGCAGCTGGAGTTTTGAATCAACTCTTTCTAAATAACTTATTTTAAATATAGCTTAGTTATTTTCCCAAAGATTCTGTAATTGTTATATTTATCAGTTTCAAAGTTTTTTTGCATTGCATTACTCCAATGTAAGCCTTAGTTTCCATTTATATAAAAAAAGAAATATCACTTTGTACATTTAATATAGAATAAATTGTCATATATCTTATAGAAGCTAGACTTTTGGGGCAAACAAATGTTGGATTAAGGTCAAATAAATTCCATTTTTAAAGAGATATTCTTCTAGGAGAGATAACTAAAAGTTTATTAGAAACATAAATGGGGGGAAAATGAATAATTCTCTGGTGTTTTAAGTTTTAAGAATTGCTCAAAAAAGTTTTTTATTCAAAGGAAGTGGAGGCAATATGTTTTAATTCTTTTTATGAAGCTACTATCACTCTGATGCAAAAATTTGACCCAAAAAAAAACCTCTTAATATCATATGCCTTTAGAACATAGAAAAATCCTTAATGGTTATTAGCAAATATAATTCATCAATATATAAAAATAATTCCCCAGTATTATATAATTGGGATTTATTCCAAGTCTGTGAGGCTAGTCAAATATTTTAAAATCAATCAATGTAATCCACTATATAAAAAATCAAAACATGAAAAACCACACAATCATGTCAACTGATGAAGAGGCATTTCCCAAAATTTAACACTCACTCATGATAAAACCATAAACAAGTTAGGTACAGAGAGAACTTTCTTAACTTGATAACATCTAGAAAAAAACTCTATAGCTAAGATTATATTGATATAAGGATGAAAGATGGAAGGCTTCCCCACTAACAACAGAAACAAGATGTCCACTCTCATCACTCTTATTCCACATGGTACTAGAGTGAAAGAAAAGGAGAAAATGATATAAGAAGTGTAAAGATTATAAGGGAAGAAATAAAATGAGTATATTTGTTGAAATCATATTTTATGTAGAAAATTTAATTATCTATCTTACAATTCCTAAAATAATAAGTGTTTAACAAGGTCTCAGGGGACAAGATCAACATATATTCATTCAAATATGACTATCATTCAAGGGAAAAAATAGTTGGAAATCTAAGAGAATATATGTGGGACTTGCATGTCATCACCTACTCAATGGACATGAGTTTGAGTAAGCTCCGGGAGTTGGTGATGGACAGGGAAGCCTGGCGTGCTGCAGTCCATGGGGTCACAAAGAATGGGACTTGCCTGAGCTACTGAACTGAACTGCGTGCTGAACCAAAACATTCTGATAAAAGAAATCAAATGAAATGTAATAAATGGAGAAACAGACTATGCTCAAGGATTGGAAATTTCCACATAGTAAATATATCACTTCTCTCCAAGTTCACACATAAATTTCCTATAACTACTGTTAGAATCCCAGTCAGATACTTTGTAGATAAGGCAAGATCACTCTAACATTTATATTGAGAATAAAGGAAGTAGGATAGCTAAACCAATTTTGAAATGGAAAAGTAAAGTGAATGGAATCAGTCTCCTGCTTTTTGAGGAGGCAGAGAGATGACAAATAACATAAAGACATGTTCAGTTTCATTCAGTTCAGTTCAGTCTCAGCCGTGTCCAACTCTTTGCAACCCCATGAATCACAGCACACCAGGCCTCCCTGTCCATCACCAACTCCCGGAGTTCACTCAAACTCATGTCCATCAAGTCGGTGATGCCATCCAGTCATCTCATTCTCTTTCATCCCCTTCTCCTCCTGTCCCCAATCCCTCCCAACATCAGAGTCTTTTCCAGTGAGTCAACTCTTCGTATGAGGTGGCCAAAGTATTGGAGCATCATTAGCCACTAGGAAAAATGCAAATCAAAGGTGCATTCCTACAGTACTATAAACAAATCAGAATGGCTAAATGAAATTTTTAAAAGTAGTGACAAGTCAAGCACTGGTGAGAATACTGAGAACCTGGATCACTTTTATATTAATCATAATGCAATCAAGTTAATCTGGAAAAGAGGTAGGCAGCTTATTACTCACCTAAACTTGTAGCTGCTATATGAACCCAGAATTGATCACCTGAGCATGTCTCTCAGAGACATAATGATTTATGTTCACATATATAATCGTATAGAAGTTTCCACAGCTAGTTTATTCATAATACTCCCAAAATTGAAACAAACCAGATGTCCTTAAATGGGTAAGTTCATAAGCAGAATGAGTTATGTCTATACTGTGGAATACTGCTGCTGCTGCTGCTGCTAAGTCACTTCAGTCGTGTCCGACTCTGTGCGACCCCCCCCATAGATGGCAGCTCACTAGGCTCCTCTGTTCCTGGGATTCTCCAGGCAAGAATATTGGAGTGGGTTGCCATTTCCTTCTCCAACTACTCAGCAGTAAAAAAAGGAAAGTATTGACACAAAATCCATATGAATCTCCTGAATTATGCTGAGTATAATGAAGATTAAAATAATATATAAAACAATCTGATTATAATAAGAGTATATACTGTATGCTTCCATTCATATAGTATTCTTGAAATGATAAAATTATAAAACTATTGAACTGGAGAACAGATTAATGGTTGCAAGGGTATGTTAGGGTTCTCAGAAAAAAAAATATATGTATGTATTCACATATACTTATATATCTTAATATATATATGAAATTTGTATAAATAAACTTTTTGTGACCCCCATGGACTATGGACTGCTAGGCTCCTCTGTCCATGGAATTCTGCAGGCAAGAATATTAGAGTGGGTAGTCATTCCCTTCTCCAGGGGATCTTCCCAACTCGGGGAGGAAACCTGGGTCTCCTGCATTGCAGGTGTATTATTTACTGTCTGAGTCATCAAGATTTCCTATAAATATATAATAGAATATATAATATGTATATATATTATAGATTATATATTATGTCATAGGTGTAACATAATTTTAACTATAACTATATAAATAGTCATAATGTATAATATATGTTTATAGATATAATATTGCTACTGCTGTTGCTAAGTCGCTTCTGTTGTGTCCAACTCTGTGCGACACCATAGACGGCAGTCCACCAGGCTCCCCCGTCCCTGGGATTCTCCAGACAACAACACTGGAGTGCGTTGCCATTTCCTCCTCCAATGCCCGAAAGTGAAAAGTGAAAGTGAATTCGCTCAGTTGTGTCCAACTCTTCGTGACCCCATGGACTGCAGCCTACCAGGCTCCTCCATCCATGGAATTTTCCAGGCAAGAGTACTGGAGTGGGGTGCCATTGCCTTCTCTGTATAGATACAATAGGAGATCTATATCTATTTACACATCTATGTATATAGATATCTTGAGAGAGAGTGGGTAAGAGGATTAGAAGTGAGTTTTAATTTAAGGAATTAGCTCATGCAGTTGTAGGGATGACAAGTTGAAAATCTGTGGGGCAGGCTGGCAAGCCTGAAACCCAGATGGGCTTGATATTTCAGTATTGAATTTAAAATTATTAGGTCAGCTAGGCTGGAAGCTGAGACAGAATTTCTTCTCTTGGAAACCTCAGGTTTTGCTCTTAAGGTTTTCAACTGATTCCATGAGATTTACATTATCACATTATCAAAATACATTAAGTCACAGTACCATGAACTACTAAAGCTGACACATAATACTATCACACAAGGATATAGTGGATGAGCACTAACACAATAGGATTAACATGCAATATTTTGAATCCTGTTTACATTTTATGTTAGGGCTAGTAACAGCAAGCACCATTAGTACTTTCATTTCAAGCTTTGAATATGCATTGTACCATTTTAAACACTATCTGATATAGAGATTTAAAAGGGCAAACATATTGATCACTTGCAATTTGGCATGAAAATAATGTAAATTGTTATGGAAAAAATACATATCTTCCAAAAGGGTCCTGTGAAGAATTGCTTAAATAGTGAATTTTCTTAATACACTTAATATGTAGTTTAATTTATAAAATTGCATCGTTAAAAATAATAAAACTCAAAGCTTTATAAAGTAGTCCTAGAGAACAATCAAAGAGTTTCAGATCTTCACAAAATTGAGCTTCAGAAGGCCTCCTGCTGTTAAGCAATAATAAACTAATTGTGACTTCCAAGTAGAAAACCACAGGGAAGATAGCACATCCAAGAGAAATTTAATCTGAAGTTAGAATCTAGCTCCTTATTATAGCTATTATCTTTCATTCAGTTAACATTTTTGTCACTTAATAAGGCCATCTGGAATCTATTATGACTCAAACATAGATTTTACTTGTACTAAATTGTGTCCAGGAATGCTCTACAATTAAATTATATGGTTTAAAATTACTTTTACTAAACTATATATAATATTAATATGACAATGGTTACAGTAAGCATACAGGTTTTGGTTGTTTTTAATTTTGACTTTTGAATAAGTTTGTGACAAATATTCTATCATATTACTTATGCGGGTTCTGACTTTTACATTTTGAAAGTGATAGGTGATTACACCAAGGTATTTTATTTTCACAAATTTATATATAATTTAAATTTTTTATCTTTCAATTTATTTATGACATCATATAGTCGAAGATAAGAAGTGTCTATATCAAGGTAATACTTTAAATATATGGCAAAAAATAAATGCAATGTGCCCAAATGGGAATTTTTTCTGACTTCATTATTATTTATGGTATTTAAAATATTGTCTTCAAATAAAATCTCATATACAATGACAATAAAGAATCTACATGTGATGTGAGAGACCCGACTTTGATCCCTGGCTTGGGAAGATCCCCTGGAGAAGGGAATGGCAACCTTGTCCAGTATTCTTGCCTGGAGAATTCCATGGGCAGGGGAGCTGGTGGGCTACAGTCCATGGGATCACAGAGTTGGACACAGCTGAGCAACTAACATTTTCACTTTTCAAATGTTAACTAAATATCTGTCATGCTAACCATAGAAATATATTTTCAATGGACAATGAAACAAATTTGACTAATTGACTATGACTTGATATAAACTGTGGTACTGAAATGGAAATTTAATTAAAATTCATATTTCTTGAAGGATTACTATTTCTTTTATTTTTGTTTATACTTCCTAATACTGATACATATCTTTTTGATTTTTAAAGTTTCTAAACCTGTCACAAATTTGCAAATATTTTCTCCAATTCCATAGGTTCTCTTTTCATTTTGTCAATGGTTTTCCTTGCTGGGCAAAAGTTTTTAAGTTTAATTAGATCCCATTTGTTTATTTTTGCTTTTATTTCCTTTGCCTTAGGAGACAGATCCGAAAAATATTGCAGTGATTTCTGTTAAAGGGTGTTCTGCAAATATTTTCCTCTAGAAGTGTTATGGTTTCTGGTCGCACTTTTAGGTCTTTAAAATCCATAAATTTAAAGTTTATTTTTGTACATGGTATTTAGAGAATCTAATTTTATTCTTTTACATGTAGCTCTTCAGTTTTCCCAGAACAACTTATTGAAGAGGCCATCTTTTCTCCATTGTATATTCTTGCCTCATTTTTCATAGATAAAATGACCATAAGTGCTTATTTCTGGGCTCTTTATTCTGTTCTATTGATCTATGGGTCTATTTTTTGTGCCAGCATCACACAGTTTTGATTACCATAGCTTTGCAGTATAGTCTGCAGTCAGAATTGTGATTCCTCCAGTTCTGACCTTCTTTCTCATGAATGCTTTGGCTCTTTGGGGTCTTTACTATACAAATTTTAAAATTGTCTCTTCTAGCTCTTTGAAAAGTGCTGCTGATATATTGATAGGGACCACACTGATTCTGTAGATTGCCTTGGGTAGTATGGCCATTTTAACAATATAATTCTTTCAGTACAAGAATTTGATATATCTGTTCATCTCTTTATGTTGTCTTCGATTTCTCTCATCAGTGTTTTATAGTTGCTGAATACCAGTCTTTTACCTCCTTAGGTTGGTTTATCCTAAGTATATTATTCTTTTTGATGCAATGGTAATTGTCATTGTTTTCTTCATTTTCCTTTTTGATGATTTGTTTTTACATTATAGAAATGCAACAGCTTTATCTACATTAATTTTGTATCCTACTCCTTTACCAAATTCATTGATGAGCTCTTACAATTTTATAAGTATCATGTTTTATAAGTACATTATAGTGTCATTTAATCTTCTGATAGTAACAGTTTCATGCCTTCCTTTGCAATTTGGATTCCTTTATTTCTTTTCATTTTCTGATTGCTGGGGCTAGGACTTCCAAAACTATCTTGAATAAACGTGGAAAAAGTGAACATCCTTGTCTGTTCCAGAGCTTAGAGGAGATGCTTTTAGCTCTTAACCATTGAATATTATGTTAGCTGTGGGTTTGTCATAAAAGGCCTCTATTATGCTGAAGTATGTTCCCTGTATCACCACTTTCTTGACAGCTTTTTTTAATCACAAATGGATGCTGAATTTTGTAAAAAGATTTTTCTGCATCTGTTGAGATGATCATATGTATTTTACTCTTCAATTTGTTAATGTGGTATTATCATGTTTATTGATTTACAGATATAGAAAACAATTTGCCTCTGTGGGCTAAATCCCACTTGATCACAGTATATACACTTTTCAATATATTGTTGGATTTGGGGTACCAAAATTTTGTTGAATATTTTTACATCTATGTTCATCAGTAATATTGTCCTATAATTTCTTTTGTGTTATATCTTTGTCTGGTTTTGATATCATGACTGGCCTCATAGGATACATTCAGAAATATTCCTCCTCTGCAATTTTTTGGAATAGTTTGAGGAGAATAAGCGTTAACTCTTCCCTAAATGTTTGGTAGAATTCATCTCTGAAGACTTCTGGTCCTGGACTTTTGTTTGTTTTTTCAGAGTTTCTAAATTACTGATTCAATTTCATTACTGGTAATTTGTCTATTGATATTTTCTATTTCTTCCTGGTTCAATCTTTGGTGATAGACTTTTCTAAGAATTGACCTATTTTTTTCTATGTTGTACATTTTGGTGGCATATAGTTTTCACAGTAGTCTTTTATGATCTTTTGTATGTCTTATGGTTGTAACTTCCCTTTTTCATTCATGACTTTACTGACTCTGGCCCTCTCCCTTTTTTTCTTGATGAGTTTAGGTAAAGGTTTATCAATTTTGTTTACCATTTCTGACGACCAGCTTTTAGTTTCATTGATCATTTCCATTGTTTTTTTAGTCTTCATGTTATTTTCTTTCTCTCTGAACTTTGTTTCTTTCCTTCTATTAACTTTGGGTTTTATTCATTCTTCTTTCTCTAGTTCCTTTAGGTGTAAGATTCAGTTCAGTTCACTTCAGTCGCTCAGTCATGTCCGACTCTCCGCGACCCCATGAATCACAGCACAGCCAGGCCTCCCTGTCCATCACCAACTCCCGGAGTACACTCAAACTCATGTCCACAGAGTCGGTGATGCCATCCAGCCATCTCATTCTCCGTCGTCCCCTTCTCCTCCCACCCCCAACCTTTCCCAGCATCAGAGTCTTTTCCAGTGAGTCAACTCATCGCATGAGGTGGCCAAAGTATTGCAGTTTCAGCTTCAGCATCAGTCCCTCCAATGAACATCCAGGATTGATCTCCTTTAGAATGGACTGGTTGGATCTCCTTGCAGTATAAGGGACTCTCAAGAGTCTTCTCCGGCACCACAGTTCAAAAGCATCGATTCTTCGGCGATCAGCCTTCTTCACAGTCCAACTCTCACATCCATACATGACCACTGGAAAAACCATTGCCTTAACCAGACGGACCTTGGTTGGCAAAGTAATGTCTCTGCTTTTTAATATGCTCTCTAGGTTGGTCATAACTTTCCTTCCAAGGAGCAAGCGTCTTTTAATTTCATGGCTGCAATCAGCATCTGCAGTGATTTTGGAGCCCAAAAAAACAAAGTCTGACACTGTTTCCACTGTTTTTCCATCTATTTCCCATGAAGTGATGGGACCAGATGCCATGATCTTTGTTTTCTGAATGTTGAGCTTCAAACCAACCTTTTCACTCTCCTCTTTCACTTTCATCAAGAGGCTTTTGAGGTCCTCTTCACTTTCTGCCATAAGGGTAGTGTCATCTGCATATCTGAGGTTATTGATATTTCTCCCAGCAATCTTGATTCCAGCTTGTGCTTCTCCCAGCCCAGCGTTCCTCATGATGTACTCTGCATATAAGTTAAATAAGCAAGGTGTAGGATTAGGTTGTTTATTTTAATAAAATTTGATTAAGTTTTACAATTTTAATAAAATTATTGGAATATCTGAAAAAAGATGTATTTCATTATTTCAATATTTCACTTTTTACTTATAAGCTATAAATTAGTAATTTTCTCTAAGTTTGTTAATATACAACTACACAAATTACAAGTCATAATCTTATTTAGATTTTTTTTTGGCAAAATGATTGTATCTGAGATCTATAGAAAGTTCTGATTATGTATGAAATGCTTGCTACCTCTGTCAATCAATAGGACTATATATTAAAACAAATGTAGAAACATATATTACTACATGAATAACAAGCTTTAAGATTTTTTTATAATTCCCTTCCATGGGAATCAGTTTTTGTCATTAAGATACTACTTCCCTCAGTAAAAGAATGCAACCAAATTCTAAGCTGCTGCTGCTGCTGCTGCTAAGTCACTTCAGTCGTGTCCGACTCTGTGTGACCCCATAGATGGAAGCCCACCAGGCTCCCCCGCCCCTGGGATTCTCCAGGCAAGAACACTGGAGTGGGTTGCCATTTCCTTCTCCAATGTGTGAAAGTGGAAAGTGAACAGTGAAAGTGAAGTCGCTCAGTCGTGTCCGACCCTTAGCGACCCCACAGACTGCAGCCTACCAGGCTCCTCCATCCATGGGATTTTCTAGGCAATAGTACTGGAGTGGCTTGCCATTGGATACAATATTATTTTGTGACAATAAAACAAGTGCAAGTGGATATTTGAAATACTCCAAAACTCTTTCCAAGGTATTCAGATAATATTGTTATATATAATGTATAATCTAAAGTTAATTACCATCCAAACTACAGAAATTAATATTTTAATTAACATATTAAAGTGTTGGTGTATTCTGAAAGAGATGAATGCTCTTAACACAGGAAAATTGACAAGGGGAACCATGAGATAAAAGTTAGCAGATAGAAGGTCAATGTGATTAAAGTATAGAAAAGTAGTCAAACACTACAGGATAAGATGGTTTTCAGGAAGGGAGCAAGTAATCAAGATCTTATGAACTGGAAAACCATTGAAGATTTATAACTGTTTTTAGCATATCCTTGTCATTTTTCTCTGTAGAAAATAGACTATAGGTTTGTGCACTGCAAGAACAGGCAGAGGGGATAAGTTAAAGCAGTTTAGTTCAGTCGTTCAGTCACGTCTGACTCTGTAACCCCATGGACTGCAGCCCGCCAGGCTTCCCTGTCCATCACCAACTCCTGGAGCTTGCTCAACTCATGACCATTGAGTTGGTGATGCCATCCAACCATCTCATCCTCTGTCAATCCCTTCTCCTCCCTCCTTCAATCTTTCCCAGCATCAGGGTCTTTTCCAATTAGTTGGTTCTTTACATCAGGTGGCCAAAGTATTGGAGTTTCAACTTCAGCATCAGGCCTTCCAATGAATATTCAGGACAGGACTGATTTCTTTTAGGATTGACTGGTTGGATCTCCTTGCAGTCCAACAGACTCTCAAGAGTCTTCTCCAACACCGCAGTTCAAAAGCATCAATTCTTCGGCACTCAGCTGTCTTTATAGTCTAACTCTCACATCCTTACGTGACTACTGGAAAAACCATAGCTTTGACTAGATGGACCTTTGTTGGTAATGTCTCTGTTTTTTAATATGCTGTCTAGGTTGGTCATAACTTTTCTTCCAAGGAGCAAGCGTATTTTAATTTCATGGCTGCAGTCACCATCTTCAGTGATTTTGGAGCCCCCCAAAATAGTCTTTCACTGTTTCCATTGTTTCCCCATCTATTTGCCATGAAGTGATAGGACCAGATGCCATGATCTTAGTTTTCTGAATGTTGAGTTTTAAGATTTACTGAACATGGCCCCCCTCCTCAGAACAAGATCCAGCTCCCCTCTCAGTTAGTCTCTCCCATCAGGAAGTTTCCATAAGCCTCTTATCCTTATTCATCCGAGAGCAGACAGAATGAAAACCATAATCACAAAACTAACAAAACTGATCATGGACCACAGCCTTGTCTTACTCAATGAAACTATGAGCCATGCCCATGTAGGGCCACATAAGATGGATAGATCATGGTGGAGAGTTCTGACAAAACGTGGTCCACTGGAGATGGGAATGGCAAACCACTTCAGTATTCTTGCCTTGAGAACCCCCGTGAATAAAGTGAAATGTTAACAAATAATAGGTTCAATAAAAAATAATACCCATTGTTGTTTTAGAAGTTCTGCAAACCTTTCCTACTGATTTATGCTTCTCTAGGAAGTCTACCCTCGTCTATCTGCTGTAACTTTGCTGAACTGGAACTAAAATGTTTTATGGGCTTCCCAGGTGGTTCAGTGGTAAAGAATTGCCTACAACGCAGGAGACATGGGTTCAGTCCCTGGGTCAGGAAGATCCCTTGAAGGAAATGGCAACCCACTCCTCTATTATTGCCTGGGAAATCCAGATGGAGGAGCCTGGTGGGCTACAGTCCATGGATTTGCAAGAGAGTCACATACGACTTAGCAAAACAAAATGTTTTTTACAGGATATTGAAATTAAACTTAAAATAGAAACAATGGTGATAAGTGTACATTTCTGAGGTTTGGATATATCTTTTTATTGCTGCTGCTGCTAAGTTGCTTCAGCCGTGTCCGACTCTGTGCGACCCCATAGACGGCAGTCAACCAGGCTCCACCGTCCCTGGGATTCTCCAAGCAAGAACACTGGAGCGGGTTTCCATTTCCTTCTCCAATGTGTGAAAGTGAAAAGTGAAAGTGAATGAAAAGGCCATTAGATATTAAAAAATGAATAGTTCATAAGTTATTTCATATGTTTCATATGAAATTTTCATATGTTTCAATTCATATGTAAGTTCCGGGAGTTGGTGATGGATGGGAGGCCTGATGTGTGGCAGTCCATGGGGTTGCAAAGAGTCAGAAACGACTGAGCAACTGAACTGAACTGATGGTTGTTCAGTCACTCAGGCGTTTCTGACTCTCTCAGACCCCATGGACTACAGCATACCAAGCTTCCCTGTACTTCACTATCTCTCAGAGTTTTCTCAAATTCATGTCTATTGAGTCAGTGATGCTATCTAACCACCTCATCCTCTGCCACCCTCTTCTCCTTTTGCCTTCAATTTTTCCCAGCATCAGGGTCTTTTCCAATGAGTTGTCACTTTGCATCATAAAAGGGAAAATTAATTGAAGATAGATACTCATTACAACGATAGAGGATGATATGGTTAGACAGCATCACTGACTCAACAGTCAGTGATGGACATGAATTTGAGCAAACTCCAGGAGATACTGAAGGACAGGGAAGCCTGGTGTGCTATAAAGTCCATGGTATCAGAAAGAGTTGGACATGACTTAGTGACTGAACAACAACTTATTACTTAATATTTTTTTTGTGTATTATTTGGCTCCTAGTCCTAAATTAAGGAAGATTGTTTCTTATAGCTGTTTTGTCTAAGTCATTTTAGAAATTACCACCTCACTATAACAAACAATCTTGTGCTTTCCATAACACAGTAAGGAACAAATGCAAATAACCACTGAAGATTTAATCTTAACAAGACATTCAGGGAACTCATGGGGATTCTCCCTTTATTTGGAAATTGAATGACAAACTCTAAACATCTTTCCCCAAAAGCTCTGTTATCCTAGTACTGGTGAGAGATGAAATTTTCTGTTAGAAATGCTAGTTTCAGTTTAAATATTTCAACATATTCTTTTTTGGGGGGGTGGGGTGGGAATCTGATAGACAACTGACAATAAGCTGTTTAAGACAAAGTAAAAAAATCTGCTTTATTGAAAGTGTAACTTAAATTAACCAAACCAAAGAATAAGTCAGATTAGTAGGAATGAAACTCTGCTAAGTAATGCAACACCCTTTCTTTGTTTATAATTAAACTTAATTTCTATTATTAGCATCCGTTTGGCTAGGTAGCAGGAAAATTAATATCAGAACATTGTTTTTTCGTAATTAGTATTCTCACTCCAAGTCAGGCCATGGGGGCTCAAAGATCTTGTCTTCTCAACAGGTTCTACTTGGAATCATAGTACAGCTTGTTTTTGTCAAATCAGTTGTTAATAGTTCCTGTTAATGATGTAATATTGTTGTTGTTCAGTCACGTCCAACTCTTTGTGACCCCATGGACTGCAGCACACCAGGCTTCCCTATCCCTCACCATCTCCCGAAGTTTGCCCAAGTTCATGTCCATTACTTTGGCAAAGCCATCCAGCCATCTCATCCTCTGATGCCCTCTTCTCCTTCTGCTCTCAATCTTTCCCAGCATCAGGGACTTTTCCAATGAGTCAGCTATTTACATCAGATGACCAAATACTGGAGTTTCAACATCAGCATCAGTCCTTCCAATAAGTATTCAGGGTTGATTTCCCTTAAGATTGACTGGTTTGATCTCTGATGTAATACTTTATAATAAATTTAGTGGCTTAAAACAATACACATTTATTCTCTTACAGTTCTGGAGATCAAAAATCCAACACCAACATGTTAGCAGGGCTGAGTTCTTTTTAGAAGTCTCAGAGGAGAGCCCATTTTGTTGCTCTTTCCAGCCTCTTAATGATAACCAGCATTCCTTGGCTTATAGCTCATTCCTTAAATCATTCTAACCTCCTTATATTTGTTGTCCTAGCTATTGGTACTGACTCTGATCCTCCTGCTTCCCTCCTAGGAGGGCCATTGTGTTTACATTTGGCCCATCAAGATAATCAAAGATTATAACCCTTTTTCAAGATCCTTAATCACATCTGCAGTGTTCCTTTTTAGTGTAAAATAATATATTCACAGGCTCCAGGGATTAGAATGTGGACATCGTTGGGGAGGAAGTTAATCTGCCTACCTTACCAATTTATCTGCAATTTTCTCTCTTCAGAAATTTACCCCAGTCATCACAGGGTAGCTAACAATAGGGGGAATCTTTCTCAGAGATATAATTTCTTGCTGTACTTACATATGCTAATTCCTAGCACCTGATTATGTAATTTTTTTTTTTTTCTGGGCCTGGGTTAATCTTGGTTTTTCTTTTCATTCAGACATAATGCCTTAAATTTGGTATTTTAAATGTCCAAGAATTTATTTCTCTATACTCTTTAGTCTCCTGTGTTATACCCTCAAAGCCATTTGTACAGAAAACCCTATTATTGTCCTCAATGGCAGATATTATTATGAAATAAAAATATGTATAGAAAAATGTTGATAACTAAACATATTAACCTTATGTATCAGATTTTTCTGTAGCAATAGAAAGAAAAAAAATCCTTGCTTAAGGAAGATAATTACTACATTTCTGAGGTAGCAGCTACTGTTTCATTTAGTATAAAACTGTGTCTCCTTTTGTAGTTACATTTACTTTTCACAGAATCAGGTTAAACTTCCATGGATCTTTGAATAAGAATAAAAGTCCTAAAAAGTACAAAACATACCTTGGGAAAAATTAGGCATGGTAATACCTGAGAGAGAATTCTAACCACATAAAATTGTCACCATTTTCCAGAATACTATGTATTGTATGTATTCTTAAAATTATGGACAAATGATGTTTTCTAGGCCAAGATTAAATTATGAGAAAGTAAAAGCTCTTTGGTGCAAAATATGAGTTATAAAAAGGCCAATTCAGTTGAAATTGTACTTAACTCTCTTCCATGGTATAATACAATTTCTCTTTCTCCTAGAAATATATAAAGCTAGACAATCAATAGTATGACAATCTCTAGATCCATCAAGATTGCTGCAAATGACCCTATTTCATTCTTCTTAATGGCTGAGTAATATATATACCACATCTTCCTTATCCATTCCTCTGTTGATGCACATTTAGGTAGCTTCCATGTCTTGGCTAGTGTAAACATTTTTGCAATGAAAACGGGTGTACCTATCCTTCAGACCATGTTTTTGTTTCACAAAATCTCACCACTCTAGATGGAGTGAGCATGAAACATATCCCATACTTTATGACATCTTGGAATCCCAATTCTATTTTGACCAGACTCAGGGCGTTTCCTCCCATCTATTAATATCCACAGATCAGTACACAAACAAACTGCATGTTCTCTCTCTATCCCTTTTCTCTTCTTTTTCCTTCCCTTCTGTTCATCTCCCTTCCCTCTTTCTTCTCCTTCTTTTCGTTCTTCTTCCTCCTCCTCTCCTAGTCTTCCTACTACTTTTTTTTTTCTTACCTCTGTCTGTGTCTCTGTGTGTGTGTCTCTCACTTTCTCCCTCCTTTCCTCCCTTCTGCCCTCTCTGTGCAATTCCTCCTACTCAGTATTATCACTTATAAATTCTGTCTGACTTGACTTTCCCAAGATCTAATCTTGATCTCCTTAATCCTATGCTCTGTGGCCTGAAAACTGACTCCAGTGATTAAACAGTGGCGATCCTAGGATTTACCTTTTTTTTTTTTTATCCTTTAAAGAGGCAAAAGGATCCTTTGATGCTTGTAGTCCAATGTCTGAAAATTCTTGTTTCATGTAAATCCTGTTTCTTACTGTGGACAGCAGGAGAGCAAGTCGCATAGCAATTAATCCTTTATTTCAGTTCAGTTCAGTTCAGTCGCTCAGTCGTGTCCGACTCTCCGCCACCCCATGAATCACAGCACGCCAGGCCTCCCTGTCCATCACCAACTCCCGGAGTTCACTCAAACTCATGTCCACAGAGTCGGTGATGCCATCCAGCCATCTCATTCTCTGTCGTCCCCTTCTCCTCCTGCCCCCAACCTTTCCCAGCATCAGAGTCTTTTCCAGTGAGTCAACTCGTCGCGTGAGGTGGCCAAAGTATTGCAGTTTCAGTTTTAGCATCATCAGTCCTTCATTTGAGGGAATTACAAATCATAAAATTGACTAGACTTGTAGTTGACCTGTTTTACTCAACTTTAAAAACAGCTATGAATTGATATAATATTAAAGTTGATATAAATGTCTATCATTTTTATCAAACATATTTATATAACAGTGAAGTGACATTATTTATCAAAAGTACAGCATTTTTATCAAAAGTACAGCATTAGAATATACTGCCTGCCTCTCTTTCATCCTTTCCCCCTCAACAGGAAGAGAGAGTACTAATTTGAAGCTGATAATTATGTGTGCAAAGTATTGTGACTATTCTGAAAAAAAAAAAAAAAACTTGAATGTTGGTCACTGACATCATATAAGTGAAAAATTACTGATTTTTAACAGAGAAACAAATATTTGCCCATTCCAAGTAAAAATAACCTATCATTTACTACATTTCATCTTGGATATATGACTCCATTCAGTTCAGTCCACACCAACAACCTTTTCTATTGCCTGTTTTGTGCTAATGTGTTGTAAGTTTTCAAGGACAGTCTCAATTTCTGACTTTGAATCCTGATTTCAGACATTTTGCTAATACTTTCATTTGAGTCTCTCTAATCATAAGGACTTACAGGAATTTTGTTTTCCATCAACACTCTTTAATATAGACTCCTTTATATCTGTTTATGTTATGTATCACTGGATGAATTTCTCATTGAATTTTTATAGCTCTTCAGTAATTTTTGATTCACAAAATAGAAATTTCAATTATTGTTTCAGCTTCCTTGATTTTTAACTATTGTATTTCTAAATGGAATTATTCCTTATATATTACCCTGTATCCAAAAGATCAATGGAAATCATGATATATGCCTTATACTGTGAACATAGAGAGAAGAGACCATAAAAAACGAATTGTTTAATTCAAAGATTTCTAAACTTTACTTGAGCATGAGACAATTTTGTTCATAGCACATGTAGTCATATCCTACAGAAACATGTTCTGTGGAACCTCACACTGGGAATGCCAATTAAATATAAATCTCATAAAGCTACCAGATTTGGATTAGATGAAAAGGAATAAAAATCTACCAATTTTAAACAGACTAGAGATAAAACATTTACAATAATCATCTATCTTCTTTTAAAAGTGTTTCTTGTATTTGAATTATGGATAATTATATTTTTCAGAGGTTGCAGAGTAAGGAGTTGACTAGAAAAGGCTACAAGAGGGAATTATTTGGGACAATAGAGTAATTCTATATCTAGTCTGTGGTAATTGTGTAACATAACTCTATAGGTATTTATTAGAATTTATAAAACTGTAAACAAATAGGAATAAATTTTATGGCTTATAAATTATGGATAGATACATAGATGAATGTAATTCTATTTTAGGGAGAAAACACTGCCTTTGAATTGCATTCACTTGTGGAAGTAAGTCCATAGCTATTTTCATGTCTCATTCATATAACCCCCTAGTTATATTTTCCATGAACAGGAAAGACAGCTTTTAAAGTGTTTAGAGATTTCTTGCATACAAAATAGCCTGAAGATATTGGGGAAGAATAGCAATTATTCTCAATATGCATAATATTACTTAGATAAAGAAAACATGTAAACTTCTGTTTTTTTCACCTCAAATATATAATCTCATATTTGGAAAACAAGTGGGGGGCAGACAAAGGCTAAATTATTAGCATTTTATTTGTGTAATAGCATTAGAAGAAATGCTGTTAGTTTAAATTAAAGCACAGCAAGGCACTTCTGCATAATTCAAGCAAACAAATTAACAAATAAACTCCAGCCTTCTTATTACTGCTTCCTAAATTGCCGGGCAGCTTAAAGATGATGAGAAAACTATTTTATAATGAAGGGTGATCATATGAGGACAAAGGTGAAGATGTAGGAAAACTCGCTTTCTAGACGACAGATAGAAGATGCAGCCAAATGTCTAATTCTTTGGATGAAATTTAAGCACTGTTCATTATAGAATGAAATGCAAAATATGTTTCTTAAGAGAAATTTGTTTGAAAGAAAGATCTTTCTGAACTCTTTTATTTCCATTGTGTTCTTTGTTAATGCTTCAGGTAAGCAAAATAATCAACCACAGAAACATGATGTTTAGGTAACACAAACAGAGAATACATGGGCCAATTATAGAAACCTGCTGTTAGAGCTGCACTTGCAATGAGCATGCAGAAAAAATTCTCTATGCAGCAGAAGACATACTGTTCATTTAAATGTCCTTATACCTGCATGAGGAAATTTTTTCTGTGAGCTTTTACAATACATTGAATTAGCAAAAGACTATATATGAATCTCTCCTCTTTCCTGAATTCCTAAAGGTACTACAAAGCACTTAAATAGTAATGAAAACTAACATTTATGTTAGGTGTTTGCATCTATTTCTCCAATTCTCACTAAATTGAATGTGCATAGGACAAAATTGAGAATACTGAAAATAAGATTTAATTATCTAAGACACGAATTTTATGAAATATATAATAGGTTTTTATACCTAGATTATATGATATAAAAGCCTGTTCTTTTATTTATTGATGGAATTATTAAACAAATATTTATTGATTGCCATTCTTACTCCAAGGTATCAAAGCATTGCCTCTGTGTCCATTTAGAACATATTGGGGAAGGAAAGAAAAACACTGAAAAAATAGAAAAATCACTTTGCTATTTTATTCATGATTGCTGATATGAAGAAGACATAAATAGTGCTTTGAGAATGTATTACCAAAAGTTGTAATCTAGTGGGTGATGATGAAGGATGACTATCCAGACAGACTAATGTGAAAATATGTAAGATCACAGTGTTCCAGGGAGTAGTGTCTTAAATTTTGAGCTGATTTAAGGAGCCACTACATTATTTGAAATGATTTTAAAAATGGATGCTGTTATTTTTTAAAAAAACACATAATAAGCATTTTGTATCAGTCATTATCCTATTGATAATTATTTTAGAAGTTCTTTCACCAAAGCTTTTCTCCAAATTTGCTGCCAGTGTACTTTAAGGTACCAAAAAATAAATTTTCATACTCCCATTACACTGATTGTATTGATAAATATAAGGAGATAGGCAATTCAGTCCAAAGTCAATTCTTTTGAGGTCCAAGTGAAATGCCATTCTCTTTGTCATGCTTTGCTTAATTAATCTTTCCATCTGAGTTTTCCAATATGTCTCAGCTATTTTTGCAATGATGTTGTGAAACAAATCACCCCACGCTCTGTGACTTTTAACAATTGATGCCTATTTCTTATTCATAAATCTATAGGGCTTGTCTCATCCAGACTGTGGATCTAGTGTAGTTGTGCTTTGTCAATCCACATTCTCCTTGATTTAGCAGAAATCTGAGACACTTCTTTTTTGTGGCAGATACAGTACCAAAATTGATTTGCAAAAAGAGCAAAAGACACTTGGGGGACTTTGGTGGTGGCTCAGAATGTAAAGAATCTGCCGGCAATGCAGGAGACCCGAGTTTAATCCCGGGTTTGGAAAGATCCCCTGGAGAAGGGAATGACAAGCCACTCTGGTATTATTCCCTGGAAATTTCATGGACAAAGGAGCCTGGTGAGCTACAGTCCAGGGGTTCTCAAAGAGTCAGACACAAATGAACAACTAACACATATAATACCTCATTTTTTTCATTTTGCTATATCATTTTTTAATATTTATTTTTAATTGATGATTGCTTTACATTTTGGTTTGCTTTCTGTCATACATCAACATGAAACGCTCAGTCGTGTCTGACTCTTTGCGACCCCATGGACTGTAGCTCACCAGGCTCCTCTGTCCATTGGATTCTCCAAGCAACAATGCTGGAGTGCGGTACCATTTCCTTCTCCAGGGGATCTTCCCAACCCAGGGATTGAACCTGGGTCTCCTGCATTGCAAGCAGATGCTTTATCCTCTGAGCCACCAGAGAAGCCCCTGAATTAACCATCAGTTCAGTTCAGTTCAGTTCAGTCGCTTAGTCCTGTCCGACTCTTCACGACTCCATGAATCACAGCACACCAGGCCTCCCTGTCTATCACCAACTCCCGGAGTTCACTCAAACTCATGTCCATCGAGTCGGTGATGCCATCCAGGCATCTCATTCTCTGTCGTCCCCTTCTCCTCCCGCCCCCAATCTTTCCCAGCATCAAAGTCTTTTCCAGTGAGTCAACTCATCGCATGACGTGGCCAAAGTATTGCAGTTTCAGCTTTAGCATCAGTCCTTCCAATGAACACCAAGGATTGATCTCCTTTAGAATGGACTGGTTGGATTTCCTTGCAGTCCAAGGGACTCTCAAGAGTCTTCTCCAACACCACAGTTCAAAAGCATCAATTCTTCGGCGATCAGCTTTCTTCACAGTCCAACTCTCACATCCATACATGACCACGGGAAAAACCATAGCCTTGACTAGACGGACCTTGGTGGGCAAAGTAATGTCTCTGCTTTTTAATATGCTATCTAGGTTGTTCATAACTTTCCTTCCAAGGAGTAAGCATCTTTTAAAAAATTTCATGGCTGCAATCAGCATCCTCAGTGATTTTGGAGCCCCCAAAAATAAAGTCTGACACTGTTTCCACTGTTTTCCCATCTATTTCCCATGAAGTGATGGGACCAGATGCCATGATCTTTGTTTTCTGAATGTTGAGCTTCAAGCCAACATTTTCACTCTCTCTTTCACTTTCCTCAAGAGGCTTTTGAGTTCCTCTTCACTTTCTGCCATAAGGGTGGTGTCATCTGCATATCTAAGGTTATTGGTATTTCTCCCGGCAATCTTGATTCCAGCTTGTGCTTCTGTCAGCCCAGCGTTTCTCATGATGTACTCTACATATAAGTTAGGTATACATATATCTTCTGCTTCTTCTTCATACCATTTCTGTCCTTTATCGAGCCCATCTTTGCATGAAATGTTCCCTTGGTATCTCTAATTTTCTTGAAGAGATCTCATGTTTTCCTATTCTGTTGTTTTCCTCTATTTCTTTGCATTGATCGCTGAGGAAGGCTTTCTTATCTCTCCTTGCTATTCTTTGGAACTCTGCATTCAGATGCTTATATCTTTCCTTTTCTCCTTTGCTTTTCACTTCTCTTCTTTTCACAGCTATTTGTAAGGCCTCCTCAGACAGCCATTTTGCTTTTTTGCATTTCTTTTCTGTGGGGATGGTCTTGGTCCCTGTCTCCTGTACAATGTCACGAACCTCCTTCCAGAGTTCATCAGGCACTCTATCTATCAGATCTAGTCCCTTACATCTATTTATTTCTCACGTCCACTGTATAATCATAAGTGATTTGATTTAGGTCATATCTGAATGGTTTATTGGTTTTCCCTACTTTCTTCAATTTAAGTCTGAATTTGGCAATAAGGAGTTCATGATCTGAGCCACAGTCAGCTCCTGGTCTTGTTTTTGCTAACTGTATAGAGCTTCTCCATCTTTGGCTGCAAAGAATATAATCAATTTGATTTTGGTATTGACCGTCTGGTGATGCCCATGTGTAGAGTCTTCACTTGTGTTGTTGGAAGAGGGTGCTTGCTATGACCAGTGCGTTCTCTTGGCAAAACTCTATTAGCCTTTGCCCTGCTTCATTCCGTGCTCCAAGGCCAAATTTGCCTATTACTCCAGGTGTTTCCTGACTTCCTACTTTTGCCTTCTAGTTCCTTATAATGAAAAGGACATCTTTTTTGGGTGTTAGTTCTCAAAGGTCTTGTAGGTCTTCATAGAACCGTTCAACTTCGGCTTCTTTAGCATTACGGGTTTTTTTTTGTTGACCATGATGGCTACTCCATTTCTTCTAAGGCATTCCTGCCCACAGTAGTATTATCTGAGTTAAATTCACCCATTCCAGTCCATTTTAACTCACTGATTCCTAGAATGTCTATCTTCACTCTTTCCATCTCCTGTTTGACCACTTCCAATTTGCCTTGATTCATGGACCTAACATTCCAGGTTCCTATGCAATATTGCTCTTTATAGCATCGGACCTTGCTTCTATCACCAGTCACATCCACATCCTGGTATTGGTTTTGCTTTGGCTCCATCCCTTCATTCTTTCTGGAGTTATTTCTCCACTTATCTCCAGTAGCATACTGGGCACCTACCGACCTGGGGAACTCCTCATTCAGTATCCTATCTTTTTGCCTTTTGATACTGTTCATGGGGTTCTCAAGGCAAGTATACTGAAGTGGTTTGCTATTCCCTTCTCCAGTGGACCACATTCTGTCAGACCACATTCTCTCCACCATGACCCGCCCGTCTTGGGTGGCCCCACACAGCATGGCTTAGTTTCATGGAGTTAGACAGGGCTGTGGTCCATGTGATCAGATCGACTAGTTTTCTGTGATTGTGATTTCAGTGTGTCTGACCTCTGATACCCCCTCACAATACCTACTGTCTTATTTGGGTTTCTCTTACCTTGGTCGTGGAATATCTCTTCACAGCTGCTCCAGCAAAGCGCAGCCGCTGCACCTTACCTTGGACAAGGGGTATTTCCTCAAGGCCGCCGCTCCTGACCCTGAATGTGGAGTAGCTCCTCTCGGCCTTCCTGTGCCTGCACAGCCACCGCCTTTTGGACATGAGATAGCTCCTCTCAGCCGCCGGTCCTGACTTCTGGGTTGGGTAGCTCATCTCGGCTTCTGCGCGTGGTCGGTTGTGCAGGCGTCTCGCGTCTACGTGGCCGGAGCCCGTGTCTCGGACAGAAATGTTTTGGACCTAACAGAAGAAGAAGATATTAAGAAGAGGTTGCAAGAATACACAGAAGAAATGTACGAAAAAGATCTTCACGACCAAGATAATCATGGTGGTGTGATCACTCTCCTAGAGCCAGACATCTTGGAATGTGATGTCAAGCGGGCTTTAGAAAGCATCACTACGAACAAAGCTAGTGGAGGTGATGGAATTCCAGTTAAGCTATTTCAAATCCTGAAAGATGATGCTGTGAAAGTGCTGCAATCAGTATGCCAGCAAATTTGGAAAACTCAGCAGTGGCCACAGGATTGGAAAAGGTCAGTCTTCATTCCAATCCCAAAGAAAGGCAATGCCAAAATGTTCAAACTACTGCACAATTGCACTCATCTCACATGCTAGTAAAGTCATGCTCAAAATTCTCCAAGCCAGACTTCAGCAATATGTTCACTGTGACCTTCCAGATGTTCAAGCAGGTTTTAGAAAAAGAAGAGGCACCAGAGATCAAATTGCCAACATCTGCTGGATCATGGAGAAAGCAAGAGAGTTCCAGAAAAACATCTATTTCTGCTTCATTGACTATGCCAAAGCCTTTGACTGTGTGGATCACAATAAACTGTGGAAAATTCTGAAAGAGATGGGAATCCCAGACCACCTGACTTGCCTCTTGAGAAACCTGTATGCAGGTCAGGAAGCAACAGTTAGAACTGTACATGGAACAACAGACTGCTTCCAAATAGGAAAAGGAGTACATCAAGGTTGTATATTGTCACCCTGCTTATTTAACTTATATGCAGAGTACATCATGAGGAACACTGGACCGGAAGAAGCACAAGCTGGAATCAAGATTGCTGGGAGAAATATCAATAACCTCAAATATGCAAATGACATACCCTTATAGTAGAAAGTGAAGAGGAACTCAAAAGCCTCTTGATGAAAGTGAAAGAGAGTGAAAATGTTGGCTTGAAGCTCAACATTCAGAAAACAAAGATCATGGCAAAGAGTCGGACATGACTGAGCAGCTGAACTGAACTGATACATATATCCCCTCCCTCTTGAATTTCCCTCCCACCTCCTGCCCATTCCCACCCCTCTAGGTTATTACAGAGCCCAAGTTTGAGTTCCCTGTGTAAAACAGCAAATTCCCATTGGCTATCTATTTATATATGTTAGTGCCTATGCTTTCATGCCTCTTATGAGTTTGACTCAGAACTAATATACTTTCACTTCTTTCCATATCCCTATGGCCAAAGCAAATCATGACCAAGGCCAGAATTAGTAGTTCAAGGAAATGGGCCCATCCTCTGTCATCGGTAAAGTGATTGAATAATAGAAGTCAATAACATATGCTAACATACAATAGCATTTAATATGTACATATGTTTAGGAATCTATTTTGGAGTATTTATTTACATAGAAAAATAATTGGATAAATAAAGGAACAAATATTATTTTAATTCATCCTTTCATTTTTAAAGAATGGTAAGTTCATTAATATTATAAATAAAATTTAAACATATAAACGGAACAATTAAAGGAAAATATAAATTCAACAACTCCATTGAGAATTTAGAAGCCTCCACTCAGAAAATTTTATTCTTTCTCTGAGTTATCCAATATCCTTATTTTTCTGGTGATTATAGCATTGCTTTACTTTAGAGTTTTAGGACCCATGTATTTGCTCTTAAACAATAGAGCTTATTAATAACCATATTGTTGTTAGATATATCATAGTTATTAACTGTGACCTTTTTTTAATGTTAGACAATTAACAACATAGTGCATTAATTCTCTTGTGACCTGCTGTTTTTATTAAACATGTTGTCTGAAATTTATCCATATTGACATATGTAGTTCGACTCATCCATTTTTATTAGTGCATACTATTTTTAAAAGTAATATAAGTTTTTTCATTATGCTTTATAGGAGCTCTTATATAGGTTATATACCAGTCTTTTACTAACTTTTTCAAATCAAGTATCTTCTTTAATTTGTAGTGTGTTTTAAAGTTGTAACAGTATCATTTAATGAACAGAAGTTCTTCAGTTCAGTTCAGTTCAGTCGCTCAGTAGTGTCCGACTCTCCGCGACTCCATGAATCACAGCACGCCAGTCCTCCCTGTCCATCACCAACTCCTGGAGTTCACTCAAACTCATGTCCACAGAGTCGGTGATGTCATCCAGCCATCTCATTCTCCGTCGTCCCCTTCTCCTCCCGCCCGCAACCTTTCCCAGCATCAGAGTCTTTTCCAGTGAGTCAACTCGTCGCATGACGTGGCCAAAGTATTGCAGTTTCAGCTTTAGCATCAGTCCTTCCAATGAATACCCAGGATTGATCGCCTTTAGAATGTTCTTAGTGCTTCCCAATTTGTCAAAATTTTCCCTTATTGTTAGTGCACATGTGCATATATATATATATATATATGTAACTTGAGTAAATAAACATATATATATGTTTATATATATATAACTTGAGTAAATAAGTTTATATATATATATAACTATATATATAACTATATATATATATATACACAATGAGTAAATAAACATATTTTCCATTATCATCTTTCAACGATTTATCTTTATTTCATCTGAAATTGATCTTATTTCTGGTCATGAGGTAGGTCATGTCCAGTAGCATTTTTTTCTTACAGATGCCTACTTGTTTTTGAATCATTCACTGAGAGATCAGTCCTTTACCCATTGATCTGTATAATCGTGTATTTATCTTATGACTGGGTTGTTTTGGTTTTCTATTTTGTTCCAGTATTCTATTTAATATTTCTATGAATTAATTATAGCTTTTAAACGACTTCATATTTGTTCAGGTTAGTGCTACTAATTTATTTTCATTCAAGAATGAAATGACATTTGTCAGTGTCCACAAAAATCACCTGAAGTGGTTATGACTGGGATTTTATTAATACAACACATTATGGTGAAAATTTTTGTTGTTGTTCAGTCACTAACTTGTGAATGATTCTTTGCATGCCCATGAACTGCAGCATGCCAGGCTTCTCTGCCCTTCATGGTTTCCTTGAGTTTGCTCAAATACATATCCCTTGAGTCTGTGATGCCATCCAACCAACTCATCCTCTGTCAGCCCCTCTTCCTCTTGTCCTCAATCTTTCCCAGCACTGGGAACTTTTTCAGTGAGTCAGCTCTTCACATCAGGTAGCCAAAATTTTAGAGGTTCAGCTTCAGCATCAGTCATTCCAATGAACTGTCAGGGTTGATTTCCTTTAGGATTGACTGGTTTTATCTCTTTGCTGTCCAAGGATCTCTCAAGAGTCTTTTCCAGCACCACAATTTTAAAGCATCTTAAGCCCTCAGCCTTCTTTATGGTCCAACTCTCACATTCATACATGACTACTAGAAAAACCATAGTTTTGACTAGATGGACCTTTGTTGGCAAAATGATGTCTCTGATTTTTAATATGCTGTCTAGGTTTGTCATAGCTTTACTGCCAAGAAGCAAGCATCTTTTAATTTTGTGGCTGTAGTCACCATCTGCTGTGATTTTGGAGCCCAAGAAAATGAAATCTGTCACTCTTTCCACTTTCTCCCCATCTATTTGTCATGAAGTGATGGGACCAGATGCCATGATATTTGTTTTTTGAATGTTGCATTTTAAGCCAGCTTTCTCACTCTCCTCTTTCACCTTCCTCTAGAGGCTCTTTAGTTCCTCTTCACTTTCTGACAGTTGTGTGGTATCATCTAAATATCTGAGGTTGTTGATATTTCTGTGAGCAATCTTGATTCCAGTTTGTGATTCATCCAGCCAGCATTTCTCATGATGCACTCTGCATATAAGTAAAAAAAAGCAGGGTAATAATATACAGCCTTGATGTACTCCCTTCCCAATTTGAACCAATTTGGTAACAATATATAGCCTTGATGTACTCCTTTCCCAATTTGAACCAATTTGTTGAGCCTCTCTATTATTCTTCCAATCTCTTAAAAATATTTTTATTAATCTTTATTGGAATATAGTTGCTTAACAACATTATGTTCGTTTCTACTGTACAGCAAAGTGAATCAGGTATACATATATCCCTTCTTTATTGAATTTCCTTCTCATTTAGTTGCCCACAGAGCATCAGGTGAGTTCTGTGCTATACAGTAGATGCTTCCATTTTACCATTCTTGAACATGGTATATCTCTTCGTTTACTTATTCCTTCTTAATTTTTTACTTACTCATAATTTATATTCTGTAATTATGTAATTAGTGATTTTATTCACATATCATATTTGTATGCTACTATAAATAGAATGTAGCATACTTTCATTTTATAGTAGATTTTTAAAATATAAAGATTGTCATTTTCATTATTTTCCTTGTGGAGCATAGAACTTGATTAATCATAATCTTTGTTGCAAATTTATTTTCAGTTTAATCTATTTTTCGGTCTTGATTCTTTTTTGTTCATTTATTTTTAACTTTTGAAATAGTGTAGTTTATACCCATGATCAATGAAGCAATTGTCAGTTTTCTTGTATATAACTAATAAGCATTCCGATATACCAAAATATTCTTGCCTGGAGAATCCCATGGACAGAGGAGCCTGGCGGGCTATAGTCCATGGGGTCGCAAAGAGTTGGACAGGGCTGAGCGACTAACACATACACACAAACCAAAATATTTACCTCATTTTAAACTAGTTCTTCCCATTTGTATGTCAGATCTTCCTGCTTGGATCATTTTCCTTCTGCCTAAAGTACACCTGTAGAACTTCTCTGTTAACGTCAGCTGGTTGTAGTCTTTCGTATTTTGTTTTCCCTAAAATTGTCTTTATTTTACACTTGTTCTTGAAATATATATTAATTGAATTCAGGATTCCAGATTGACACTTAACGTCATTAGTGCTTTGAAGATACTACCTACAGGATAGAGACGCAGAGTGCATTTACTCCTGGGTCAACCTCACATAGAAGATGATCCCTATATTGTGGAAGTCCCAACTTCCTGTAACTAGAGTATTGTCTAAATATTGTGTTCTGCAAACCAAAGTTGAAAACTCAGTGTTAGCAAGGTTCCCATCACTATCAGAGCAATAGTAACTTTAGTGTTCTTCTGACTTCCACGCTCACTACTGTCCTTTCTTCCTTGTGTTTCAGTTTTCACTTACTCTCAAGCCAGCTCTTTTATACGTAAGCCAAAATTGCATAAAATATTTCATATTATTTTTTTCAGTGGTCGATATCTTAAATATCTAACCAGGCACATTACTAGAAACACAATTGTCTGACACTTTGCAGATTGCAAACATGAAAAATTATTTCATTATTTAATATTTTAAATATTTTTGTTGCCAATTTAAATGTTTATTTACATATTTGTAAATATATGTTCTTAAACATTATCTCTGGGTTTCATTTACTCCTTGAAATATAAGATGGAAGAATCTATCTGGAATTCTTTCCTTGACTCATAACTGAAACAGTTTAATTTTTGCTTGCAAGTCATAAACTCGACCCTGGGCTTAAGCTTACACCAAAAGACCAATTAAGCACATCTTACACATCTTACACTTTTGCACTTAATTTCTGCTTATTTATATCTGCACCTGATTTTTTTTCATAATTATTATAGCTGGGTTTTATTCTAGATTCAAAGATGCTTTTCCAATGCTGTTGTTGTGGGAAGTGGATTCCTGTCTATTCTGTCTTAGTTTTTCTAATTTAACCAGTACTCTAATGATAATTCCCTGTGGACTGTAACTGGTATCCTTCCACCTGGATCCTAGCCATGATTTCTAGATTTCTAGGACTCTTCTACTAGTGGCCTCCTATCTGCCCCTCACCTACCTGGCTCTCAGCCTGGAAGCAGGTATTTCCCCAGTCTCTTCATGAGCAACGAATTCTGCATCAAAAAGATTATTCAGAACATATTTCCAGCATTGTATATCCAAATTATATAGGAGAACCTGTGACATTCTCATACTAATGAAGAATCAGAGCAATCTAAGAGAACTAATGAAGAAAAGATAGTTTTTTTTTTTTTTTTATGCTCAGAACACTATATTTTTTATTGAGAATTTTAAGTGGGACAAATGAAACAAAGGAATTGTTATGCTTTTCACAGTTCCAGAAACATAAATCTTCATGCAATGAAGAAACATAATTAAATGAAACTTAAATTTTAAAAGCTAACGATTCACATTAATGATTCATGGTTAGACATGTTTAGTTTTCTCTCACAATTTCAATCCAGAATTAATTGGCTTCTAAAATATAATGCACGGAATATTGAAGACTCACTTGAAACTTAATGTAACAAATATGAAGAAGATTTTTAGTTCTTTATGACTTCCTGTAAAAATTCCATAACTGTATAGGTGTAGATTATGTTAGGGATAAAATTTGGTTCTTGTGTCTACAAAAATTTAAAGAAAGGCATCTTGGTATTTGTTTTTTTCTGCTCTACGAGGTTCTTTACATTTTA
The DNA here is from genome assembly GCF_049115385.1 of Moschus berezovskii. Lineage (NCBI taxonomy): Eukaryota > Metazoa > Chordata > Mammalia > Artiodactyla > Moschidae > Moschus > Moschus berezovskii. The sequence continues at coordinate 28,786,630 of NC_142475.1, forward strand.
CGTGAATTAACCAGCGGAGTAAATGTTTATCTGTAAATCAGTGTTAAAATAAAAAATTGGTAAAGAAAAAACAGTAAGTATAGATAACCTGAAAAAATATTAAGACACATCCCCCACGCCGTAACAGTGGTATGAAACGTGAACATGACGCTTGATAGGATCCACAATAAAGTAAGAAAATGTCTGTTCATGACTCTTTGTTGAAGGGTAGCACACACCAATAGAATCCGAGGAAACCAGACTTGAAAGAGACACATGCACTACAACGTTCACTGCATCACTGTTTATAATAGCCAGGACATGGAAGCAACCCCGATGTCCATATATGCTGTAACTTTAAAAATTGAAGAGGTAATTTGTATTTTCTTGGTTTGAGGATTCTTCCGAACACTCACTAGATCTTTATAGATAAGCTTTGTTGTTTCCAGATATGGATTAATTACATCTTCATATTGACAAAGGGCTCCACCAAGGCAAAGATGTTTGAAAAGACAAAACAGGAACTCTTCTCTATCTGGTTGGCTGAATACTTCATATTTTTCTGAGTCTTCCAGTAGCAAAACTTTTCATAATTCATCAGAAATAAGGAAGGGATCACAAAAAGAATCTAGACATTTAACAATATATCCATTGTCTCGTACAATAGCTTCATCATATAACCGATTAAAAAATGACATTGAAAGCTGTGTGCAAGGAACGTTTATAGCTTCAACTTTTTTCACTTCAGTTCCTAATGTAATCCACTCTCCAGAAGATTCTGAAAGTAACTTCAAATTGGAAATAACATTTGGATCTTTGAAAAAGTCCATAATGAAATCATCCCTGCGATAAGTCTGAAACGTCTGGTCAAACCCGAACGCCTGCGCCTCGATTCTACCCAGCATAGACCACTGGCGGAGCCGGCTGGTAGTCTGTGGGGTGCTCAGAGACTGGAAGGTTTTCTGAGGCAGGAATCTGAAACTGTAGACTCCCAAATCGCCCGGCTCCCCAGCCGCCATCTTGGTCCTCAAAAGATAGTTTTAAATTAAAGGAGTATATGAGAACTAGGGAGAAAAGGGAATTTGTGTGAAATTCACAGGGACTATTGCATTTATTATGGGCTAGATTTTGAACTTATTATCTTAGTTATACCCCTTTATGGAGATAAGTTTCAAAATAGGTCATTTACTTAATTAGTTCTGAACTTTTCAAAACTTAAAATTCTCAAAATTGTTAAAATACACTTTAAATCAGGAAGAAAGAAATTATTTACTCAAACACTAATTCATACTTTAGAACATTACCCTGTAAATTTTTATTTTTTTTTCAAAGAAAGACACAGATCTCCTCAAGAGATACAACTAGCACCATTGGAATCTTATCTTAGAGGACTGTTGAAAACTGCTCCTGATGATTAATTGTACATGATTGCTGCAAAATTTATGTTTCATGCTTTCATTCTAGACATTTGAATAAATTTTGCTTGGCCATTTTGAGCAGCAGTTAACCACTCAAATGGAGAGGCTTACCTATTTTTATATTAGTGTATTCAGCAAGAGCAATTTTGAAGTCAACAGTAAAAAAATACAACATTAGATTATCTATACAGTTCAGTGGCACAAGTATAAAGATATTTTCCAATGTAATTTCTATCAATGATTAGAAGTTTTAGTAAATTTTATTTTAAAATTCAATTCTGTGGTATTCAAGTATAATTTTTGAGTAAAGCAAACATTACTCTTGATTTCCCATTTTATCTCTATTCCTTACATTCAATTCCACAATCAAGGTGGGATCTAACTCCAAAATATACAATGAATAATCTCTGTTTTTCCATCTTCAATCTCTTCAGCCTATTCTAAACCAGGATAAAATCTCACAAGACTATTGTATTTTCCTAATGGTCCTCCTTCCTCCGTTTTTGTCCATGCTAATGACATACCATCCCCATGCTAACAACATGCCATCCCCTTTTCCACACGGCAGCAGTGAGGGTACTTTTTTTTTTTTTAACATAAACCCCATCATAAAAATACACCTATTTACAAGTCCACCATGGGTTCCATTGTGCTTTATATAAAAATCCAAAATTCACATGGTTTCTAATAGCTTAGATCTTGTTTAACCCCTTTCCTTTTTAAAATTATTCTACCACTTTCTTCCTAGTTTATAATTTTGTAGTCACAATGACTATTTTATTTCCCTTTTTAGAAAAGGTTTTCTCAAAGTCTTTGAAATGGCTGATTGCTGTTCTCCCTCCCAAGGACACTCCGCTTTGAATATGTCTTTGACCCCTGTATTTTTTTGTCTCAGTTCAGATAACAAACTTCAGTGAGGCTTTCCTTTCTAATGCTATTGTCCTCTCCATTTTCATCTGTCACTTTCCACAAAATTATTATATTTAAAATATGAAACGATCATCTTTATACACTTAAACTTATTTATGCTCTGTATCTTTTACTGATTTTTTTTTCCTGTTATGAGATCAGGGCTTTTATCTGTCTGCTCTATCTCCCACAACTAGAAAGAAGCCTGATACACAGTAGGTAGCATTATTACATAAATTAATGAACAGTGTAATATAAATTACCAACACATTCATTCAAAACAAAACTGTAAGGTATGGATATTTAGTAATCCAGAAGAATGAGTTAAGAACTTGCCTCAGATCAAACGATCACTAAGAAGGAAATAAGGATGATTCTTTTGACTCCTAGTCAGTGTTCTTCTGAATGTAGCACAATAATGCAACAGTTATCAGAGCAGAAATTATTTAATTAAAAGAGGAATGAGATATATATTGCTACTTTCAGTTTAGTTACTATCAAAAAAATGCCATTCACTTCCAAAACTAATATATTTTTTCACAAATGTTATTATTTCTGTTATTATTTTTCTAGTAAATGAAATATACATAGCCTACCACTTCATATACTTGCCTTGAGAACCCCATGAACAGTATCAAAGGGCAAAATGATAGGATACTGAATGAGGAATTTCCCAAGTCGGTAGGTGCCCAGTATGCTACTGGAGATCAGTGGAGATGTAACTCTAGAAGGAATAAAGGGATGGAACAAAAGCAAAACCAATACCCAGTTGTGGATGTGACCAATGATAGGAGCAAGGTCTGGTGCTGTAAAGAGCAATATTGCATAGGAAGCTGGAATGTTAGGTCCATGAATCAAGGCAAATTGGAAGTGGTCAAACAGGAGATGGCAAGAGTGAACATAGACATTCTAGGAATCAGTGAATTAAAATGGACTGGAATGGGTGAATTTAACTCAGATGACCATTATATCTACTACTGTGGGCAGGAAAGCCTTAGAAGAAATGGAGTACCATCATGGTCAACAAAAGAGTCCGAAATGCAGTACTTGGATGCAATCTTAAAAATGACAGGATGATTTCTGTTCATTTCCAAGGCAAACCATTCAATATTACAGTAATCCAGGCCTATGCCCCAACCAGTAACGCTGAAGAAGCCGAAGTTGAACTGTTCTATGAAGACCTACAAACCTTTTAGAAGTAACACCCAAAAAAGATGTCCTTTCATTATAGCGGACTTGAATGCAAAAGTAGGAAGTCAAGAAACGCCTGGAGTAACAGGCAAATTTGGCCTTGGAGCACGGAATGAAACAGGGCAAAGGCTAATAGAGTTTTGTCAAGAGAACGCACTGGTCATAGCAAACACCCTCTTCCAACAACACAAGAGAAGACTCTACACATGGACATCACCAGATGGTCAACACCGAAATCAGATTGATTCTATTCTTTGCAGCCAAAGATGGAGAAGTTGTATGCAGTTAGCGAAAACAAGACCAGGAGCTGACTGTGGCTTAGATCATGAACTCCTTATTGCCAAATTCAGACTTAAATTGAAGAAAGTAGGGAAAACCACTAGACCATTCAGATATGACCTAAATCAAATCCCTTATGATTATACAGTGGAAGTGAGGAATAGATTTAAGGGACTAGATCTGATAGATAGAGTGCCTGATGATCTCTCGACGGAGGTTCCTGACATTGTACAGGAGACAGGGACCAAGGCCATCTCCATGGAAAAGAAATGCAAAAAAGCAAAATGGCTGTCTGAGGAGGCCTTACAAATAACTGTGAAAAGAAGAGAAGCAAAAAGCAAAGGAGAAAAGGAAAGATATAAGCATCTGAATGCAGAGATCCAAAGAATAGCAAGGAGAGATAAGAAAGCCTTCCTCAGCAATCAATGCAAAGAAATAGAGGAAAACAACAGAATAGGAAAAACAAGAAATCTCTTCAAGAAAATTAGAGATGCCAAGGGAACATTTCATGCAAAGATGGGCTCGATAAAGGACAGAAATTGTATGGACCTAACAGAAGCAGAAGATATTAAGAAGAGGTGGCAAGAATACACAGAAGAACTGTACAAAAAAGATCTTCACAACCAAGATAGTCACGATAACGCGATCACTGACCTAGAGCCAGACATCTTGGAATGTGAAGTCAAGTGGGCCTTAGAAAGATCATCACGAACAAAGCTAGTGGAGGTGATGGAATTCCAGTTGAGCTATTTCAAATCTTGAAAGATGATGCTGTGAAAGTGCTGCACTCAATATGCCATCAGATTTGGAAAACTCAGCAGTGGCCACAGGACTGGAAGAGGTCAGTCTTCATTCTAATCCCAAAGAAAGGCAATGCCAAAGAATGCTCAAATACCGCACAATTGCACTCATCTCACATGCTCGTAAAGTCATGCTTCAAATTCTCCAAGCTAGGCTTCAGCAATATGTGAACTGTGAACTCCCAGATGATCAAGCAGTTTTTAGAAAAGGCAGAGGCACCAGAGATCAAATTGCCAACATCCACTGGATCATGGAGAAAGCAAGAGAGTTCCAGAAGAGCATCTATTTCTGCTTCATTGACTATGCCAAAGTCTTTGACAGTGTGGATCACAGTAAACTGTGGAAAATACTGAGAGAGATGGGAATCCCAGACCACCTGACCTACCTCTTGAGAAACCTGTATGCAGGTCCCGAAGCAACAGTCAGAACTGTACATGGAACAACAGACTGGTTCCAAATAGGAAAAGGAGTGCATCAAGGCTGTACAGCAGAGACATTACTTTGCCAACCAAGGTCCGTCTAGTCAAGGCTATGGTTTTTCCCGTGGTCATGTATGGATGTGAGAGTTGGACTGTGAAGAAACCTGATCGCCGAAGAATTGATGCTTTTGAACTGTGGTGCTGGAGAAGACTCTTGAGAGTCCCTTGGACTGCAAGGAGATCCAAACAGTCCATTCTAGAGGAGATCAATCCTGGTTGTTCATTGGAAGGACTTATGCTTATGAAACTCCAATACTTTGGCCACCTCGTGCGATGAGTTGACTCACTGGAAAAGACTCTGATGCTGGGAGCGATTGGGGGTAGGAGGAGACGGGGACGATGGAGACTGAGGTGGCTGGATGGCATCACCGACTCAATGAACATGAGTTTGAGTGAACTCCGGGAGTTGATGATGGACAGGGAGGCCTGGCGTGCTGTGCTTCATGGGGTCGCTGAGTCGGACACGACTGAGCAACTGAACTGAACTGAACTAAACTGAAGGCTGTATTCTGTCACCTTGTTTATTTAACTTCTATGCATAGTACATCATGAGGAACTCTGGACTGGAAGAAACACAAGCTGGAATCAAGATTGCTGGGAGAAATATCAATAATCTCAGGTATGCAGATGACACTACCCTTATGGCAGAAAGTGAAGAGGAACTCAAAAGCCTCTTGATGAAAGTGAAAGAGGAGAGTGAAAAGGTTGGCTTGAAGCTCAACATTCAGAAAACAAAGATCATGGCATCTGGTCCCATCACTTCATGGGAAATAGATGGAAAAACAGTGGAAACAATGTCAGACTTTATTTTTGGGGGCTCCAAAATCACTGCAGATGCTGATTGCAGCCATGAAATTAAAAGACGCTTACTCCTTGGAAGGAAAGTTATGACCAAACTTGATAATATATTAAAAAGTAGAGACATTACTTTGCCAACAAAGGTACATCTAGTCAAGGCTATGGTTTTTCCCGTGGTCATGTATGGATGTGAGAGTTGAACTGTGAAGAAAGCTGATCGCCAAAGAATTGATGCTTTTGAACTGTGGTGTTGGAGAAAACTCTTGAGAGTCCCTTGTACCGCAAGGAGATCCAACCAGTCCATTCTAAGGGAGATCGATCCTGGGTGTTCATTTGAAGGACTGATGCTAAAGCTGAAACTGCAATACTTTGCCACCTTGTGCGACGAGTTGACTCATTGGAAAAGACTCTGATGCTGGGAAAGGTTGGGGTCGGGAGGAGAAGGGGACGACTGAGAATGAGATGGCTGGATGGCATCACCAACTCTGTGGACATGAGTTTGAGTGAACTCCGGGAGTTGGTGATGGACAGGGAGGCCTGGCATGATGTGATTCATGGGGTCACGGAGAGTCAGACATGACTGAACGACTGAACTGAACTGAACTGAACCTTACTGAAAGTAATGTCAGCCATAACAAAGTAGATTATACTGGATAAATTTCTTAAAGAAAGAACAAAATACACGTAGGAAATATTTGAAGGCAATAGAGAGCAACCACCACAGGCAGAATGGGGCAGGCTACAATATCTTATAGAAGAGGTGAGCTCCACATTAATTTGTTTTTCTCCCTGAGGCAAGATATGGATAGTCAGTGAAGGGAAACAGTTATTTAGGAAAAAAAAAAAAAATACAGTAGCCTTACTAAACTAAGGAGAAAGATATTAGAGTTCAGGTTTGCCAGACAATCTGAGATTTGAGGAGTAACATCAGAGGGAAGAGGGGAATTCACAAACATAGAGCCTTAAATTGGGTTGGTAAATTCCACTCTAGGATTTTATTGATTTATGAAGTACAAATGTGCGGGACTAAACTGGTAGAAACCTAGTGAAGAGGCTTGAGAAGTTAAAGGGCTGAGTAGAAATCTTAGCAGCTGCATGATGACAGAGGTTGAGTTCAAACAGTGCCAAGATGGAGGATTGTAAATATTCCCATTTTGTCAGTTGAAACCCAGGAATTGCCACATCTTAGAAGTAGTTGCCAAGACCTTGAAGGAAGGGTTAAGATTAATACTATATCCTTTGAAATGCGTAAAGTCTTTGGCTGAAAGAAATGAACTAATTATGTTCTTACTGCGTGGCAGAAGAAAAATTAATCCTCCATGGAAGAAGATAGTGTCTTCTGGAACCTTAACCAAATTTCAGATACAATATGCTTTATTCAATTTAAAATTATGTGGCAAACCAAAAGAAGATCCAAATGACTAACAAGAAAAAAAAATAGAGATAAAACCAAAGAGGATTTAGATATGGAAGTTTTACCAGAGATAATATAATAACTTGTTTGCATACTCAGGAAAACAGAAGCAAACATGGAAAATTACAGGAGAAACTAAAATTGATGGAATTCAAGTCAATGGGGTATTCTAGAAATGAAAATAGCAATTCAGTAAACGAACCTGATATTCAGTTCAGTTCAGTTAAGTTCAGTTGCTCAGTCGTGTCCGACTCGCTGAAACCCCATGAATCACAGCACGCCAGGCCCCCCTGTCCATCACCAACTCCCGGAGTTCACTCAAACTCATGTCCATCGAGTCGGTGATGCCATCCAGCCATCTCATTCTCTGTCGTCCCCTTCTCCTCCTGCCCCCAATCCTTCCCAGCATCAGAGTCTTTTCCAGTGAGTCAACTTGTCGCATGAGGTGGCCAAAGTATTGATCTCATCTAGAATGGACTGGTTGGATCTCCTTGCAGTACAAGGGACTCTCAAGAGTCTTCTCCAGCACCACAGTTCAAAAGCATCAATTCTTGGGCGATCAGCTTTCTTCACAGTCCAACTCTCACATCCATACATGACCACAGGAAAAACCATAGCCTTGACTAGACGTACCTTTGTTGGCAAAGTAATGTCTCTGCTTTTTAATATACTATCTAGATTGGTCATAACTTTCCTTCCAAGGAGTCAGCGTCTTTCAATTTCATGACTGCAATCAGCATCCACAGTGATTTTGGACCCCCAAAAAATAAAGTCTGACACTGTTCCCATAGTTTTCCCATCTATTTCCCATGAAGTGATATTATATTTGAAACACAGTCACAAGGAAAGGGGGGAAATTAGTGAAGTAGAAAACAGATCAGGTTGGAGTAGCCAGACTTGTTTGAATTATTGAAATATAAAAATGATACAGAGGTATATTGTGTTTTAGTGATTTTTCCACTTATTCCAGGAGTTTTGAGGATTTCAGCAGGATGGAGGAATGACAGAAGAAAGGTAGAGGTTTTAGAGTCCTCGGGTATCTAGGGCACACAGGAGAGCTTCTGGGCAGGAACTAGGAAAGCTACTGGTTTAAGTGACTGAAGACATCTCTGAAATTAATTCTGACACCTGGTTTCTTTAACTTTCAAACCCTACTATGTGTCCAAGCAGCTTTACCTTTTCTAATATGTAAAATGGGAAAATAATCCTATTTCCCAAAGTGGCAGTGAGAACTAAAAGAAATGTTTTACATTTCATTTATTGTATTGTACTGTATCCCAACCCCCTAGGTCAATTCCTGGCACATAGTAAGAGTTCAACAAATTCATGTTTGTCTTGTTTTGGTTTCCTGTCTTCCCTCCAAGGTAACAATTCTAGTCTGGGGACAACTGGTTTCCCGGTGGTGAAATAAATGTGCTCATAAACTCATTTTTTTTCAAACAAAGTTAATTTTATTTCCCAGTAAAAAGCTTTCCCCTGCTTTATGTAAAGTACTTTCCAGTGGCCACCCACTTTTCCATCTTTTGTACTTCCTACATAAGCTAATTAAGTTAATGAATAAGCCATTCATTTGAGGCCAGCTAACTGATTATTTTAGAAATAATATCATGAAAAATCCTGTAGTATTAGCTAAACACATTCACAATTCACATTCAAAACTGATTAGTGTATTTGTTCTGCCTATCTGAGCAAGCAAACACAAAACCAATTCTGAAATTGCTCAGATGCAAGGGAAAATTAAACATTATTGGAAAAAAGTGTCAATATTCCTATCAAGTGTTTTGGTTTGAGACAGAGTCAGTCAAATGCACATGCATAAAATCACTTGTGTAAAACTCACAGATATTTATGTTTAATGAAAAAAGGATGCTCAAGATTTACATATAGAAAAAGACAAAATGAAACAAAATATAAAATGCATATCAATGTTCCATATTTTAAGGCATTGAAGGAAATAAATGAATACTTCCAGTGACTTATGTTCAGTAGTGCTAAATTTCTCATTATAAATATCTCAAGGGTTTGTTATTGCCATAATTTCTAGAAAATAAATTTGGTACTATTAGTATAATCTAAGCTACTTTATAAACTAGTGCTGACCTTCAAATTAATCTTCCCCCTTTCTACTTACACACCATCCTCTACCTTGAACCTCCTATATCTCCTATATTCAAATGGAATATTATTTCCTCTATGAAAACTTTCTTTTTTCTCTTGTGAAGTCTTCTCTGATTACCTTCTGTCTATATCTTCTTCCTTCAGATTCTTAATGTAGTCATGGTGTTTTTTTTTTCTTTTGTCATTGCATTTATATGAGAAGAGACAGCTGCCTTCCAGGATAGCCATATTTTAAGATCTTTATATTTCCCCTAGTGTACAAATAAAATATGTTTTGAGTAGAATCAAGTTATTTTTTCCTCTAAATCAGAATTTTGTTGAAATCATAGTTTTCTTTGTCTACCTTCATTTTATGAAAGTTTGTCATTTCATCATCCAAGTTTACCTTTTACCCAGTGAATATTTTCAAACATAAAATATATTTATACTTCTCCATGAGAATTTATGAGTATATAAAGTCAAGAAGAGAATAATAGAGACAAGTGAAGTATTAATATCTGCGGTTAGGCTCATTCTTTGGTCCAGTGAGTTGTTCCAACAAATAAGCTTGCAATTCAAATGCAGACTTCATTAATCATATAAATTGCTCTAGGTTGTAAGCCAATAGGTTTGCTTGTGATTACTGGACATAGTAAATATTAAATTTGTCAGTCCCACAATTCTACTTTACTTTTCTTACTCTAGAAAATTTGCCTTACTCATCTCTCTATGGAGAAGGCAATGGCAACCACTCCAGTACTCTTGCCTGGAAAATCCCATGGCGGGAGGAGCCTGGTAGGCTGTGGTCCATGGGGTCGCTAAGAGTTGGACACGACTGAGCGACTTCACTTTCACTTTCCACTTTCATGCACTGGAGAAGGAAATGGTAACCCACTCCAGTGTTCTTGCCTGGAGAATCCCAGGGAAGGCAGAGCCTGATGGGCTGACGTCTATGGGGTTGCACAGAGTCGGACACAACTGAAGCAACTTAGCAGCAGCAGCAGCATCTCTCTATTTTTTCAGCTTCTACATAGTAAAGACTTATCTGAGAAGCCATACCGTTTGCTATCCTAAACTCTAACCCATTAAAATGTATGATTGACCCAAATACTTATAAATAGCATTGTATCTATTTTAATTGGCTTTAGATTGCATTGAATAAAGTGATCAAAACCTAGGTGTACAACTCAATAAAATATTAACACCCCTGTAAACTACCTTCCAGATGGACATATAGATCTTTCCCAACACTCCATTATCCCCGTCTTCTAATCACACATATATTCTACTTGTTGATTATGTCCTGTCTCTTTTGATATTCTTTCCTCTGTGTTTCTGCCTACACATTTTCAATTGTTCAGCTTTTGTGTTTACTTATTTTCATCCTCTTTGTTTAGTCTGCTGTTAATTACATCCAATGAGTTCTTAATTTTAGATACTGTACTATTTAACAGGACTATTATTTTACTCTTTCTGGTAGATGTTAATCACCTGTTGAAATTCTCTATAATTTTAACTTGTTTATTCACATTTTCTTAATTTCTCTATATTTAGTATCTTCCTTCTATCACCTGTTCTCTACTAGAATTTTATTGTTTCATCTTGTACATAGACAACTCAGAGGTCAGCCAAGTATCTGAAGTCAATATTTACACAAAATCTTGGTGCTTCTTATCTGCTGCTGCTGCTAAGTCACTTCAGTCGTATCCGACTCTGTGTGACCCCATAGACGGAAGCCCACCAGGCTCCCCCATCCCTGGGATTCTCCAGGCAAGAACACTGGAGTGGGTTGCCATTTCCTTCTCCAATGTGTGAAAGCGAAAAGTGAAAGTGAAGTCGCTCAGTGGTGTCCGACCCCTAGCGACCCCATGGACTGCAGCCTACCAGGCTCCTCCATCCATGGGATTTTCCAGGCAAGAGTACTGGAGTGGCTTGCCATTGCCTTCTCCGTATCTGCATCTACTTTTACTTTAATATCATTCCTAAAATGTCTCAGTCTTTATTCTTTCCCAGTGAAGCTGGCACTCCTGCTTGGGCTCTGCAGCCCTCTGCTACAGTTGGGAAAATTCTGTGGAGGGGGGCTGAGGTGAATGTAAGGTTCCTATCACACGTTCACCTTCTCTCTAGTGTGACAGCTTCCTGTTGGTTGGTATCTAACACCTGAAATATTTTTATAGATTTTGTATTTCTTTAGTACATTAGTTTTGGTCAGTTTTTATTTAAATGAAATCATTCATCATGGATATTTATGTTTGCCTTCACTCTATCATATATTGTTTGTCAGATTGGTTTATTCATCCCACATTATGAATACACCACAATTATTCTCAGAGTTGGTGTTGCCAGGTTATTTTTTTCTAATTTTATCCCTCTGGTATGCTTTAATTTGCATTTTGCCCTTTACTTTGTATTTTTCCTAAATATTAATGAGGTTGACATCTTTGAATTTGTTTAGTAACTAGCTTACTTTATTTCTGAAATTCTTATTAATATCTCTTGTTCACTTTCTATTATATTGTCTTGGTCTTATAGATTTATAAAAGCTCTTCAGATATCCTGAAATCTTTGCACTTTTGTGTTTTACAGATATCTTTTCAGACTCTACAATAAGGTCTTTTAATGAATATAAATTCTTAATTTTTATGTAGTCCATTTCATCAATGTTTTTATGAATGGTTAGTCTTTTTGTATCCTATATAAAAAAAAGTTTCTTTACCTCAAAGTGATCAAAGTATTCTCTGATATAATCTTGTATAATGTTTAGTGTTCTTCATATAGAATTATATTCACAGTTTATCTACAATAAATTTAAAGTCACATCTTTGTAATATAACATTGGTCTCTTTTTTAAGAAAAGCTATTGTTTCAGTCCATATTTATCTTCACTTTGATTAGAAAAGTTTTATAAAATATCTTGACAAAGGGTAGGAAAAAGCTTGCCTTTTTCATATAAAATTTTCTTAGAAGTTCATATTTTATTGAATGTATAATACATTCATATAATATCTATAAATATATGTAAGGTATATCTTTTTCATTTTGATGTAAAAGATTACATACTCATTATATACTCATCTGTGCAACATGTGTGAAAATTTTATTTTTATAATAAAAGTTTTCCATTGTTTATTCTCCATGTACTGCATCTTTTAAATTCTCTCAAAATAGTTTATCATTTTATTAGGCTTACATATTTTAAGTGTTTCATTTATTGGACTTAATGCATTTTTCTGATATAAAATGCATTTAAAATTATATGCCTAACTGCTTTTTTACCATTGTTTTGATGTTAAATCAACATCTATGCTAAATTTATTTAGTAATTCTAATGATGTATTTGGGCTTCCCTTGTGACTCAGTGGTACAGAATTTGCCTGCAGTGCAAGAGATGCAGATTCAACCTCAGTTGGGAAGATCCCCTGGAGATGGAAATGGCTACCCAGTCTGATATTCTTGCCTGGGAAATCCCACGGACAGAGGAGCCTGGTGGGCTACAGTCCATGAGGTCACAAAAGAGCTGGACAGTACTTAGCAACTAAATAACGATGTATTTATAGATCCATTTCAATTTTCTCTGTATACAAAAGTATTATTGATAATTCCTTGATTGCTTTATTTCTGATATTTGAACCATTGTGTTAACTTTACCATATAACACTTTCAGTATAGAAGCGAAGATTTACTGAACTGGAGATATAACTTTTTTAGTAAACTTTTGAATCAATATTGTGAGAGAATTTATCTGTTGTTTTTCTTTATGGTGGTGTACTTTTACAGGGTCTTATAAAAGTTCTGTGGGCTACATAAACAGGTGACAAAGGTTCTCCTTTTCCTTCATTCTGAAAGAACTTAGGAAAAAGTTATGCCTTTGTATGTTTCAGAAATGTTTGATTAATTTACCCATGAGCCCTTTTGAGCTTGGTGTTTCTGTAGTGGGAAAATACAATTTCTTAATAATTAAAAAAATATTCAGTTATTTCCATTTTCTTTTGTCAATTTTGGTACATTTTGCTTTTCTAATTCCTATGTAATTTAATCTTAATTTTCAAATTAATTTTCATAAAAACTTTGTAACACCTCAAAATTATGTTAATGCTGATAAGATATGAAGTTTTTTACTTTTTTCATGACATTTATGATTATTTTTCTTGATTATTTTCATCAGAATTTTCTAAATATTATTAGTCTTTTCAAAGAGCAATTCTGTTTTCTGATTTTCTGAAATTTTGCTTATCAGTCTTATTTCTTCGTATATTTTTACTATTCCCATACTTCTTTTTTGTTTTTGAGTATAATATGCTTTATTTGGGTCGATTTACTTGAAACAAATATATTTGCACTTTTAGCTTGTAGTTATCTATTTATGCCAATTATGTCAGTTTCACAATGTCATGTTCAAATGTTCAATATCTACACATATTTTGTTTGCTTTTCTGTCAAGTAGATATGCTAAATTCCCCCACTAAGATTTATGAGTTTTTATAAAAATTTATTTTCTATTAAAAACTCAGTTTTCTGTTTCCTATGTAGTGAAAAACAAACAAAAAATAAATAAATAAAACAAACAATTCTCCCCTATTGTTTCTCTTCCCTGTGAATCCCCCTTACTACTTACACAGAACCCTTCACTTCTGACACTTCTGGTCACCAAATGTGTGGAGGTTTCCCCCCCACAACAAGCAATTTTCTGTGACACCAGTTGGGTGTCCACAATTTAACGCATTCTAACACTTTCTTCCTGGTGATAGAGTCAGATCTCATGAGTTAAGGGCTCAGTTCCTCAAGACTGCCCCCCTCTCCCAGCTTCAGACACCAGTTAACAAGTCAAAATGATCACTTGTGCTTCTAACTTACTGGCTGTGTATTCAAACTTCAAAAACCTCTTCCTTGGATTCCATTAACTTGCTAGAGTACTCACAGACCTCAGAAATATTTAATTATGTTTAGCAATTTATTAAAGAATATGACAGAGGATACAAATAAACAGCCTGATGAAGAGATACACAGACTGAGATCTGAGAGGGTCCCGAATACTGGAGTTTTTGTCCCTCTTGAGTTAATATGTTTCAGCCTCCTGGTGTGGATGTATTTGCCAACACAGAAGCTCTCTGGACCCCCACTGCTGGGATTTTATTGAGGCTTCCTGACATATTCATGATCTATTACTGACTTCAATTCTAGTCTTTCTCACCTCTCTGGAAGATGGGAAGAGGGCTAAAAATTCCAACTCTCTACAAATGAGTTGGTCTTTCTGGTGACCAGATCACATCCAGGAGTCATCTCAGCTCACTCTGAGTCACCTCAATAGAACAAACCTTGTTGCTCATGTTCTTATCACTGAGGAGTTTACAAGGATTTCAGTAGTCATGTGTCAAAAACCAAGGTCAGAAATAAATATTAGAACAATAGATGTTCCCATAGTATTCTTATCATTAGGAAATTATAAGCAATTTAGGAGTTGCATGTCAGGAACCAGGGACAGAAACCAAAATATAAATGTATGTATTTTATTATCTCACAGCCCTAAACTGTGCACTCTATTATCTTTTGCTCTCTCTACTTTGTACCTGCTCATTTTTCTTTCTCAACAAAATCTGTAATCCCTGGTTTATATTTATGAAAGTTAATGTCAGTAGGGATGCAGTAATAGTACTAGCAGTAGTCCTGTAGTCCTGTAATCGTGCTCAGTTGTGTCCATAGTTGCAACCCTATGGACTGTAGCCCACCAGGCTCCTCTGTCCATGGGATTTTCCAGGCAAGAATACTGGAGTGGGTTGCTATGCCCTGCTTCAAGGATCTTCCCAACCCAGGGATGGAACCTACTTCTTCCACCTCTGCTGCATTGGCTAGCAGCTTCTTTACCACCAGGGCCACCTTGTGGCAATAGTAGTAGTGGTAGCGAAGGTGAAAGTCGCTCAGTCATGTCAAGACTCTCTGCAACTCCATGGACTATAATCTTCCAGGCTCCTCTGTCCCTGGAGTTCTCCAGTCCAGAATACTGGAGTGGGTAGATGCTCCCTTCTCCAGTGGATCTTCCCAACCCAGGGATTGAACCCAGGTCTCCTGCATTGCAAGTGGATTCTTTACCGTCTGAGCCCCCAGGGAAGCCCAGTAGTAGTATTTGTTGTAAAGTAATTCATGGAATTATCACTTCGTATTAGAAACTTTTCATACAGTATTTCTGATTTTTATATTCCCCATTTTTTAGGTAAGGCAAGTGAGGCTTATATATGCATGCATCTGCCCCTAGTCTCTTGGCTACTAAACAAGAGTCCTAAGATTTGATACCAGATCTATCTGCTTCAAACATGTTCTCATTTCAGGTTGTTTAATAATCCCCCCAAAATTTCTGCATATGGAAACCTCAGAGTAAGTGTTCATTCATACTTCTTAATTGATTGACCTTACATAAACCCTTCTGTGTCTTCATCCTTTTAAAATTTGTGAGAAATTATTCAAATTTGTTTTACATAATCCTTCACTAAAATTAAGTAAATAAAACAATCCTGTACAAGTTATCTTCCTTGTTACCTACAACATTTGTAATTTTTTTCCTTATTTTCATTATTGACCAAATACAGTCTTGAAGCTTTCAACTATACTCTTAATTTTGTCTTATGATTCAGGTAAATTTTTACCTAAGGTGTTTGCATGCTGGAGTGGAAGCCTTTTTTCTAAGCCTATCTCCTGACTTAGCATCTTCAACTTAAAATACCAATAAACTGTGGAACATTCTGAAAGAGATGGGAATACCAGACGACCTGACCTACCTCTTGAGAAACCTGTATGGAGGTCAGGAAGCAACAGTCAGAACTGTACATGGAACAACAGACTGGTTCCAAATAGGAAAAGGAGTACGTCAAGGCTGTATATTGTCACCCTGCTTATTTAACTTCTATGCAGAGTACATCATGAGGAACGCTGGGCTGGAAGAAGCACAAGCTGGAATCAAGATTGCTGGGAGAAATAACAATAACCTCAAATATGCAGATGACACCACCCTTATGGCAGAAAGTGAAGAGGAACTCAAAAGCCTCTTGATGAAAGTGAAAGAGGAAAGTGAAAAGGTTGGCTTGAAGCTCAACATTCAGAAAATGAAGATCATGGCATCTGGTCCCATCACTTCATGGGAAATAGATGGGGAAACAGTGGAAACAGTGTCAGACTTTATTTTTGGGGGCTCCAAAATCACTGCAGATGCTGATTGCAGCCATGAAATTAAAAGACGCTTACTCCTTGGAAGGAAAGTTATAACCAACCTAGATAGCATATTAAAAAGCAGAGACATTACTTTGCCAACCAAGGTCCGTCTAGTCAAGGCTATGGTTTTTCCCATGGTCATGTATGGATGTGAGAGTTGGACTGTGAAGAAAGCTGATTGCCGAAGAATTGATGCTTTTGAACTGTGGTGCTAGAGAAGACTCTTGAGAGTCCCTTGGACTGCAAGGAGATCCAACCAGTCCATTCTAAAGGAGATCAATCCTGGGTGTTCATTGGAAGGACTGATGCTAAAGCTGAAACTCCAATACTTTGGCCACCTCACGCGACGAGTTGAGTCACTGGAAAAGAGTCTGATGCTAGGAAGGATTGGGGGTGGGAGGAGACAGGGACGACAGAGAATGAGATGGCTGGATGGCATCACCGACTCGATGGACATGAGTTTGAGTGACCTCCGGGAGTTGGTGATGGACAGGGAGGCCTGGCGTGCTGTGATTCATGGGGTCGCAAAGAGTCGGACACGACTGAGTGACTAAACTGAACTGAATGTCTACTCTCATCAAGCCCCACTTCAGGAGATAATTAGATGTTGATTATTTATGATATATCAAAATATATAGCAATAGTCAAGCTCTTCCATTGTGGTTGATAGATTCTCTGAATGGTCGTTGAGTTTAAGCCTTGCTCCATAGTTAGAAATATGCCATGCACCAATGATATATGGGGAAGCTCTGTGTTCTTATTTCCTTTAATATGATATAGTTGCTTGTTTACTCGGTGATGCCGTTTCCACTACTATGTACCTCTGCATGAAAAGTTTCCATCTGAGTAATTGAGGTATCAAGCAAATCTCCTCTTTTGTAAAATGGGAGCTAACTAAATGATTTTGGGCTTCCCTGGTGGCTGATTTATGGCTCAGCTGGTAAAGAATCCGCCTGCAATGCAGGAGACCTGGGTTCAATCCCTGGGTTGGGAAGATCCCCTGGAGAAGGGAAAGGCAACCCACTCCAGTACTCTTGCCTGGGAAATTCCAAGGACAGAGGAGACTGGCAGGCTACAGTTCATGGGGTCTCAAAGGAGTCAAACACAACACCATTGTTCAGTCGCTCAGTTGTGTCTGACTCTTTCCGACCCCATGGACTGCAGCATACCAGGCTTCCTTGTTCTTCCCCATCTCCCGGAGTGTGCTCAAACTCACCTCCATTGAGTTGATGATGCCATCCAATCATCTCATTCTCTGTCACCCCCTTTTCCTCCTGCCCTCAGTCTTTCCCATTGTCAGGTCTTTTCCATTGAGTCAGCTGTTATCATTAGATGGCCAAAGTGTTGGAGCTTCAGGATCTGTCCTTTCAATGAATATTCAGGGTTGACTTCTTTACGATTGACTGGTTTGATCTCCTTGTTGCCTAAGGAACTCTCAAGAGTCCTCTCCAGGACCACAGTTTGAAAGCATCAGTTCTTCAGTGCTCAGCCTTCTTTATGGTCCAATTCTCACATTTATACACGACTACTAGAAAAACCATAGCTTTAACTATACAGACCTTTGTCAGGAAAGCCATCTCTCTTAGTGACTGTAGCATTAACAACAGCAACTTAATGATTTGGGGCAAATGTTCTTTGATTCCTTGATGTTATTTATACAGAAAAGATCTCAATAATCCTTAGATTCGTCAAAATTTATTTAAATTACTACTCTTCTTATGTAAAAGAAAAGGTATTTTGTCATTTTCCAATTCCATCAAACCTGTTTAACCCAGGGAAGTCTGCTAAATTCATTCAGATCTTGTACATAGTGCACCAATTTTTGTGTGATACTTTAAAAATATTTTTGAAGTGTTCATGCTCTTGCAAATACTGGAATTTGTATTAAACATATTTTCTGAAATCAAGCAATGTGTTCAAAGTTCCTTTGAACTTAATTATAATGAATTTAATTTAAACTCTAATAGGCTTCAGTAAATGATTTATTATAACATCTAATGCACTGTCTTGTCAATGGTATAATAATTTTCTAGTTCATTGCAGCTATTTGAAAATGACATAAAACCTTGGTTCACTAAAAATATCTTCTTGTTGTTAATGATTTATTGTTGTTCTTTCTAAGCATTCCAAACAGTTAATAAAATTTTCTTATCACTACAATTTTTGAAAGATTTTATGAATTTCAGGTCACTGAATCAATCATTTCTGTAATAAGAAATTATCTTTTTAATTGGTAATATTTTATAAAGCCAAGATAATGAACAAAAATATAGATATACAACAGATAAGATATATAGATATTTATATTAAGCACTTATTATAAATCAGACCATGTTCTAGACACTTCAAATATGTAAGTGGATAAAGCAAGGGTCCTATTTTACGGTTTAATTCTAGCATGTTAAAAATCAAAGGAATTCGATAATTCCCTTATCCTTAAAAGCGTCCCGAGTTAGCAACAGTACCTTATTAAGCCATTTTAATACATAGATCAAAAGGTTTATTTTCCTTTACAACTCTCTTAATAAATGTTGTATATCTTCAAATTTTAATGATATTAGACTTTTCAGTAAAGATTTTTTACATGTGTTATACAAATTTTATATTTTAACCACAAAAGAGTGTTGTCTCATATTAAATCCACCTATGTAAGCATCACAGAAATTATCTATGGACAAGGTTCTTACTGCTGTGTGATGCTCAGTCAGGTCCAAATCTTTGTGACACCATGGATTGTAGCCTACTAGGCTCCTCTGTCCATGGAATTTTCCAGGCAGGAATACTGGAGTGGGTTGTCATTTCCTACTCCAGGATATCTTCCTGACCCGGGATCAAACCCATGGTTGTTGTGTCTCTTGAATTGGCAAGTGTATTCTTTACCACTGTGCCAGCTGGGAAGCCCCGAAGTTCTTGAGTTCATGACACCTGTCTTAAATTCTATCCATGACAAACAAATATGTATGCCATATATATATATGTGTGTGTGTGTGTGTATTATATGTCATATACCATACACTTGAGCAAGAATGCAAGTCGCTTTTCTAAACATTTTCTTTGATACACTTTCTTTTCTAAATACTATTACTTTGATATTTATAGTATGTAGATTTTTGAGTAATATCATAAAATATTCACACTGCCAAAAGTTGTGAGAAATTATAATTAGAAAGTGATTATGATGCAACATTTGGCAGATGATTGCCTAAAATATTTCATGTTTGAGATAATTGATCTTAAGGACATATTAAGTATTCATTTTTCTTTGTTCTTTTAAGTTCCTTTTCTGTATTTTAATTAGAATTTCTGGAAATAATATATCTAATTCAGTTTCCTGCAGAAATTTCTTAACCAAATTCCTAAGTATTTAGCTTCAATAGAAAGCTGATATTTTTGCCTCCAAAATCTTGACTTTCTTTGCTCACTGAAGCCAAATAAAAAAATATGGAGACAGGATTTGGAGGAAATAGAAAGGTGACTTTAATCTTCAGTGAGAGGAGGGAAGAATACAGTAAACTTGTACTTCAAGAGCTGTGGCCCACTTCCATGATAAATCTGGGCGATTATGTAAATGAGGGCTCACAGTCAGGGGTCAGTGATGAGGAACACAGGTGTGAGGAACACAGGTGTAAGGGACTTGTATTCTTCTTCCTCTTGCATTGTTTCAAAAGCAATCATGGGCTGACAGGTCAGGCAGCCTGGTAATTTGGTCTGGCAGTCTGGTAGCCTGATAGTTGGGTCCATTCTCTTTGTTGTACTGTGCTATGACCTTCTTTCTATAATGCAAAAAGAGAAAAACTACAAGGGGTGACCTGTGAAGAGAGTGCTGTAAATGTGAGCACCAGATACAGGATGTAATTACCATAGAGTCAAAGGATAATAGGAACAAAATGTAGCTCACGCAGAGTTAGGGGGCAGAAAAGCAAACCTAGTTACAGATGGACAGGGAACCTGGAGTGCAGCAATCCATGGAGTTGCAGAGTCGGACATGACTGAGCGACTGAACTGAACGGATTAGGAAGAGTTGAAACAAGAGTGATCAGGTTTGCTCACTGTTCTCTCTGTCTTCTTTGAGCTCAGGAAAGAAAAGTAAAGCTCATTCCTCTATTTATCCTTTTCACTGCAACAATATGAGAATTTTAGATTGAAAAAAATTATTTTTGAGTCTGCACATTTGTTCAAGACATTAGCATTTGGTTAAGAGTCCATGTAATAAATCCTGAAAAAAATAAATGTCCTTTCAGACAAATACATTTACTTTCATAAGATAGAGGAAGCTTTAATAAAACATGTTTCCATTTAAGTATTTGTTGCCAGGATTCAGCACTAACTCTTTGTTTAGCAATAATAACAAGGTAATAATAATATAGTAATTTCTGTATCTGGAGGAGGAAATGGCAACCCACTCCAGTATTCTTGCATGAAGAATCCCATGGACAGAGGGGCCTGGCAGGCTGTGGTCCACAGGGTCACAAAGAGCCTGACATGACTGCAGTGACTTAGCACAATTACTGTATAATTGAACAATTGTAAGTATTGAATAATTGTATATTATTATAATAATATAATAACCTTAGTGTATGCTTGTAATAAGGTTGATGATAATATCAACAACTTTAATAACAAGAATTAAGGTGACAAGTTTCATCTATGTCTTATTCTTTTTACTGTTTTGTTTCATTTTCTTTTTAAGAAGAGATTTTATGAGGTAGAATTGACTTCATGCACATTCAAAGCAATTCAAATTGATACATTTTGATATACATATATTGTTGTGAAAACATTACTCATAGTCAAGATAATATATCCATCACCCCCCAAAAGTTTTCTTCTGCCTATTTGCTATGCCCCTCCTTTGATCACTTCTGACACTATACCCCTACTTCACCTCTAAACAAGCATTAATGTATTTTATCCCTATATAGATTAGTGTGAATTTCTACAACTTAATGTTAATAGAATATTTTGTACTATTTTTTGGTTAAGACTCTCATTCAACATAATGATTTTAAGATTCATCTTTATAGCATATATAGGTATTTAATACCTTTTTATTGATAATAAATTGCACTGTATGCATACATCATAGTTTCTTTTTCCATTAACCTGATGATATTTGGATTGTTTCTAGTTTTACACTGTTACAACTAGCTGCTAATTTGTTTCAGTCGTATCCGACTCTGTGCGACCCCATAGAGGCAGCCCACCAGACTTCTCCATCCCTGAGATTCTCCAGCCAGGAACACTGGAGTGGGTTGCCATTTCCTTCTCCAATGCATGAAAGTGAAAAGTGAAATTGAAGTCAGTCATGTCCGACTCTCAGCGACCCCATGGACTGCAACCTACCTGGCTCTTCTATCCATGGGATTTTTCAGGCAAGAGTACTGGAGTGGGGTGCCAGTGCCTTCTCCCATTACAACTAGAACTACTATGTATATCCACATTAAAGTCTTTGTATGGACATATGCTATTATTTTTCTTGGTTATGGTATCTATCAATGGTATGAGTGTATCTTATGCTTGGTTTTTGTTTAAATTTTAGGCAGCTGCTATGTTGGTTTTGAATATGGTTATATCATTTTATATTCTCACCAAGAGTTAATGAGAATTCCAGTTAGATCATATCCTCACTAATATGTGTTTTGGTCAATCTTTGGTATTACATGGTGGTTTTATTTTTTCTTTTCATTAACGGCTAATAATGTTGAATATCTTTTTATGTACATGTTTGTCAACTGTATATCTTTCTTGGAGAAGAGCCTGTTCAAATTTGCATTTTATAAAACATATTTTTTGTATTGGTATTATTGAATTTTGAATCATTTTTATGGTATTGGTACAATACCTTTATCAGGCATATTATTTACAAATAGGCTGACTCCATGACTTGTCTTTTCATTTTCTCAGCAGTATCTCTCAAAAACCATTTTTTAATTATAATGAAGACTGATATTTATTCTTTTATTGATTAAACATTTAGTGTCATATTTAAGGAATCTGTTCCTAACCCTTTTGTTAACATTTATTTATTTGGGTATGAAAAGTCTTAGTTGTGGCATGAGAGTTGTTTTTTTAGGTTCAGCTGGTGAACTCTTAGTTGTGGCATGTGGGATCTAGTTCTCTGAACAGGAATCGAACCCAGGCCCCCTTCATTGTGATTGTGGAGTCTTATCCACTGGACTACCAGGGAAGTCCCAATCTGTGCATAATCTTGGGCAAATAGTTGAGACTCCTCTCTGAACCTCAGGCATATGATGATGGATCCTGCAGCTCCTACAAAGGCACTTTTTCCCATAGATGAATGCCAAATTGTTGTAGAAGGGAATATGATGAGGAAAGTCTTATTTGGTCATCTGGCTGATGTCACTAAGTTAAACATGTTTAGAGGCACTACATGTGTTAAGCAGACATTGTCCTCAAGGAGTTTATATTGAAGACACAAAGACAATGAATAAATAAAGTGTCAATAGGAGACATGTCTGGCAAAGAAAAAAAAAAGAGTAAGAATAAAGGTAGGGAGTATTCCTGTGTTATAAAATAGATCAATGAAGGCTATCTTTTAAAGTGTTTTTTAATCTAGACCTAAAAGATGAGAATAAGGGATTCTAGTGGTTATTAGGAGAAAAGACAGAGCAACCAGTACAAATACCCTAGATTGAGGATTTTTTTTAATCAAATTAAGTCATATAAAATAGCCAAAAGTTGATGGATTTTCATCTACCAAAACACCTATTTCATATGATTTAACCTGACATGTCATTATTTGCCAACAAAGGTCCATCTAGTCAAGGCTATGGTTTTTCCCGTGGTCATGTATGGATGTGAGAGTTGAACTGTGAAGAAGGCTGATTGGCGAAGAATTGATGTTTCGAACTGTGGTGTTGGAGAAGATGCTTGAGAGTCCCTTGGACTGCAAGGAGATCCAACCAGTCCATTCTAAAGGAGATCAATCCTGGGTGTTCATTGGAACAACTGATGCTAAAGCTGAAACTCTAATACTTTGGCCACCTCACGCGACGAGCTGACTCACTAGAAAAGACTTTGATGCTGGGAAAGGTTGGGGGTGGGAGGAGAGGGGACGACAGAATGAGATGGCTGGATGGCACCACCGACTCTGTGGACATGAGTTTGAGTGTACTCCGGGAGTTGGTGATGGACAGGGAGGCCTGGCGTGCTGTGATTCATGGGGTTGCAGAGAGTCGGGCACGACTGAGAGACTGAACTGTACTGAACTGAACCTGACATGTCAAGGAATGGTGTGAAGAATGAGAAGCAAACTGTTCAGAAAGATGGGGGCATAGAATAGATCATTTATCACCTTGTAACTCCTGAGACATGTATTAGGGTTCCCTCTGAAAGAACTGGAAAGTTATTTGAGAATTTGAAAGTGAAGAGCAGCATCACATGATTTAGATTTTAAAAGGGCCACTCAGGGAATTCCCAGGTGGTCTAGTGGTTAGGAGACTCTGCTGTCACTACTGAGGGCCCAGGTACAATCCCTGGTTGGGAAACTAAGATCCTGTGCAATTGGTGTGGTGTGGCAAAAAAAATAAAATAAAATAAAAAGGTCACTCAGACTACCCTGTTGATTTTAGGGTAGTAAAGGGATAAAGCGAAAGTAGGAGGATAGATCTGTAAAGATAACAGTGAAAGTCCTTGGACTTTGACCCAGCATGGGTGCTATAGATGTACTGAGAAGTGGTGAAAGTGTGAAAGTCTCTCAGCCGTGTCCGGCTCTTTGCAATCCCATGGACTATACAGTCCATGGAATTCTCCAGCCCAGAATACTGGAGTGGGAAGCCTTTCCCTCCTCCAGGGGATCTTCCCAACCCCAGGGATTGAATCCAGGTCTCCTGCATTACAGGTGGATTCTTTACCAGCTGAGCCACAAGGAGAAGTGGTTAAGTTCTATATATATTTAAGATGATTTTTCAACCATAGTTTTAGACAGTTTAAAGTGAATTTGAAAGAGAGAAGGGAGTCATGTATTTCTCGAATAGTTTCTGCCTGAGCAAACTGAAGAACAGAATTGTTTACTAATACGGGAAAAATGCAAGAGGGAAAACGTGTTCTTAAGAGTGGAAGTGTGAGTTAAGACAATTCAGTTTAGATAATTTTGAGAAGAAGTCTCTTAGTTATCTTAGCATTGACATAGTTATTTCAAGAAAGCACCTGGATATATGAGTAGAATTCAGGGATGACATTTGGACTAGGCATGTTAATTAGGGACTCAGCATATACATAGCATTCTAAACTCATAAAATTGAATAAAATCATCTAAGAAATGAACATATAAGCTATAAGACCACCAGCAACAGTAAATATATCTGGGCTTGAAATAATAGAATTAAGTTCTAATTTCCAAAAATAAAAAGAGAAACCAATGTCAAAACTGTAAGCATGATTTAATGCTGAAACAGCCGGTTGGACTTTCAAATGCTGATACAGGCTCTAAGTGTTAGAGGCAGAGTATGTAACATCCATATGTGAAAGTTAAAAGGGTTCCTAGGTGCACAGAGTTGTGGCTGTTGGAATCTGAACTCCTGTACAAAGCCTGGTTATTCTAAGAAAACTCCATCTGTGAAAGAGGAACTAGGAAAACTGTTTGTGTTTCCTGCGATAGAGCAAAATCATATGCCATATGCCTTACCTCTTGCTTAGGGAAAAATAACCCAGGAGCAGTAAAAATTCAAGATCCTTATCATATCAATTAATACTTCCTGCAAAGACTGGACATTATTAAAATTGATCACTACTACTGAAAATAAAATCTCTACATAGGGACACTTGAACCACCAAAGTACATGAATACTCTGCAGGGGGAAACTTTTAAACTTCATATAAGACAGAACTAGTATCTCCCGCAGGAGTAAAAGGAAGGTTGCTTCAGGTGCTGGAAGATGGAGATAGTGTCTCCCAGACAAAATAGGACAGGCACATCATTATTCATTGTAAAAGATTCATGCTCCCCCAAAGCAATGTTTCTTTCCTTTAATGCAGCCCATTGTGTTTACACGCATCATCAGGCTCTCTTCAACTTTTCCTGTGGGAATTTGGAACTTGGAGATCCAGTGCGAAAATGTGAAAATGTTGGTACTGATAATACTATGAGTGATAACAGGTCTTTGGCTCTGGAGTCTCCTGTCTTATACAACATCCTTGAAACTATAGAAGATAATTTGTTACCTTGCAAGTAGGATAAAATCTCATACTCCTTCCAGCTCTTGACAATATCCCCTCTTATTTTAAAATATATTCTTGAACTGTTCATTCTGCTTTCAATGTTTTGTCATCTTGTGTCCTCTGAACCTAAATTTCTAGGCAGTAAATTCTCTTTGTTCTTTAAAATTTATGTTATGTATGCCTTCCTTGAGAAATGTTCCATGTCACCATTTGAACTGGTTTTCTTTATGCTCCCATAATGCCTTATATCTTAATATACTCTTCTTTTTATCCTTACAAAAACTTTATTTCTTTTCCTATGAGTAAATTTTATCAAATCTGTTTATTCTTGGTGTTCGTAGAACCAGATCTATATGGTCTAGCGCATGAATGAATAAATAGATTTTTAGTGAATGAGTTAATAATATTTCCTGACCCATGTTAGAATGACCCAAGGCTGTCTTCAACTTTTTCCTCATATTCACTCAAAACTTTTATTAACTATTTATTACAACCAACCAACTGACAGAGGAGAGTGAAAGGTTATTTGATTAAAACTTTAGAGCTAAACATGAGTTCAACTTATTGCAGAAAAAAAAAAAAATAGTTTCATGGTCACATTTATCATGTATCACATACATCTACATATATATTATGATAGGAAGTTAGCACTCTGTTAATTTTCTATCTGAAAGCTGATGGATTCTTATATTTTCTGAAAATTATTTCCTGCTTATTGTATTTCACTAAACAAGTCCCAAAATGTCATAGTCTCATTTTATCTTATTAACTATACATTGTATATATTTATATATTTACGTTACAAGTATTCCTTCCCTGGCTCAGCAGCTTGTGTGTTATAGGTTGTAAATCTGCTTTACCAGATAGTCCTCCTTTCTTCAGGAAATAGAGTAGTCTCCTGTAAGGCAAAATGGCACAATCTCTCCTCTAACTTTACATTTATTCTTCTATCAGTCTTGGATAACGCTCAGATTTCAGTGATATCTATCTCCATACTGTGGACTTTTGCCTCCCACATAGTTTACTGGCAATGCCTAACACTAGATTTAAGGGAAAAAATATGCTTGCTTTAATTACCAAGTCACATGGCAAATCTTTCCATAGTACAGATAAAACTATTTTAGATTTTAACAATATTCAGTAAAACTAATACAAAATTAGGGAAATGAAACAGAAAAATGTTGACTATGGCTTTTCATTGTGCCCCTTGTCCTTATCCTTCCCTGTGGGATCACTTTGTGTTACTTTTCTTTTAAACATGACTGCTTTCATATCTAGCTCCCAGTCTGTATTTTTATGAGTAGCCACATTTTTCCACCATATAAGTTTCAGTTGTTCAGTTTTTCAACAACTCTAACTAGAACACTAATCAGAGACACATTTCAGCTTTGCCAAGGGCAATCCAAATCCATTTAGATTCTTTTTTCAGCATTAAAAGTTGTGCCCTGTCCTTTGTTGCAATAACTGTATATACAGACACACACACACACACACACTTCACCAAAAATTAAGCAAGATATATGAACATACACACACATATATATATCATATGTATAAACATCTATTTATATATAGAAAAAACATTTCTCCCAAAAATATGTTGTTCAGTTCAGTTCAATCTCTCAGTCGTGTCCGACTCTCTGGGACCCCATAAATCACAGCACGCCAGGCCTCCCTGTCCATCACCAACTCCCGGAGTTCACTCAGACTCATGTCCATCGAGTCAGTGATGCCATCCAACCATCTCATTCTCTGTCGTCCCCTTCTCCTCCAGCCCCCAACCTTTCCCAGCATCAGAGTCTTTTCCAGTGAGTCAACTCATCGCATGAGGTGGCCAAAGTAGCAGAGTTTTAATTTTGCCATATGTACTTGGCTTTTGAAATAATCATTAAAGACAACATTCTGTATCATTTCTTACACTATGGCTTATTTCAGTCCTGGCCCTTAGGCATTGAGTTCTGATCTTTGTATCCTACCTTTTAAACATCTTTCCACCCTCCCCAGCCCTGGCCAATTTCTGCAATTCCCATCAAAGTTTTAAAGATCATAAAGACAAATTGATCAGTTGGAAGTACCATACCATACACACCTGCTGTCTCTGCAAAAAGAGGTTGCATCAGTCACATGCTCCAGGTGTGTTAGATCAACTGTATTTCATTCTTTCCTCTCATATCTCTCTTTTCAGGGATCATGGCCTTTCCATTGTGAAACTGATAATTGAATTCTCTTCCAAGTACCACACTCTTTTCCCCTAAGCTTGATGAGAAATCTTCAGTTTTTAAATGATTCTTTAGGCAGACGCAAGAGCCGCCCGGCTCCGGCGCAACCAACCACGTGCAGAATCGTGGCTGAGAGGAGCTGCCCCGCACCCAGGGTTAGGGGGGTGGCTGAGAGGAGCTGTACCACGTCCAGGAGGCAGTGGCTGCTTGGGCACCGGAGGGCCGAGAGGAGCTGATCCACATTCAAAGCAGGAGGGGTGGCCTTGAGGAGATACCCCTCGTCCAAGGTAAGGTACAGCGGCTGCACCTTGCTGGAGCAGCTGGGAAGAGATACTCCACGACCAAGTGGAATATAAGAATCCAGTGTTCTGGGGGAACAAGATGGCGGAGGGATAAGATGGCGCGACCACTCTCTCCCCCACAAATTCATCAAAAGAACATTTGAACATGGAGTAAAGTCCACAAAACGACTTCTGAATACTGGCAAAGGACATCAGGCACCCAGAAAAGCAGCCCATTGTCTTCAAAAGGAGAGAGAAGAAATCCAGCTCCACCCACCAGAACACCGACACATGCTTCCCTAACCAGGGAACCCGGACAAGTCACCCGTCAAACCCCACACAGCGAAGAAACTACATAATAAAGAGAACTCCACAAACTGCAAGAAGAGGGAAAGGCCACCCCAAGCAAAGCAATATAAGCAAGATGAAGAGGCCGAGAAATACCCAGCAAGTAAAGGAACAAGATATTTGCCCACCAACACAAACAAAAGAAGAAGATACAGGGACTCTACCTGATAAAGAATTTCGAATTTTGATGGTGAAAATGATTCAAAATCTTGAAAGCAAAATGGAGTTACAGATAAATAACCTGGAGAAAAGGATTGAGAAGATGGAAGAAAGGTTTAAGAAGGACTTAGAGGAAATAAAAAAGAGTCAATATACAATGAATAACGCAATAGATGAGATCAGAAACACTCTGGAGGGAACAAACAGTAGAATAACAGAGGCAGAAGACAGGATAAGCGAACTAGAAGATAGAATTGTAGAAATAAATGAAACAGAGAGGAAAAAAGAAAAACGAATTAAAAGAAATGAGGACAATATTAGAGATCTCTGGGACAATGTTAAACGCTCCAACATTCGAATCATAGGAGTCCCAGAAGAAGAAGACAAAAAGAAAGACCATGAGAGAATACTTGAGGAGATAATAGTTGAAAACTTCCCTAAAATGGGGAAAGAAATAATCACCCAAGTCCAAGAAACCCAGAGAGTCCCCAACAGGATAAACCCAAGGCGAAATACTCCAAGACACATATTAATCAAATTAACAAAGATCAAACACAAAGAACAAATATTAAAAGCAGCAAGGGAAAAGCAGCAAATAACACATAAGGGGATTCCCATAAGGATAACAGCTGATCTTTCAACAGAAACTCTTCAGGCCAGAAGGGAGTGGCAAGACATACTTAAAATGATGAAAGAAAATACCCTACAGCCCAGATTACTATACCCAGCAAGGATCTCATTCAAATATGAAGGAGAAATCAAAAGCTTTACAGACAAGCAAAAGCTGAGGGAATTCAGCATCACCAAACCAGCTCTCCAACAAATGCTAAAGGATCTTCTATAGCCAGGAAATACAGAAAGAGTGTATAAACTTGAACCCAAAGCAATAAAGAAAATGGCTATGGGATCGTACTTATCAATAATTGCCTTAAACGTAAATGGGTTGAATGCCCCAACCAAAAGACAAAGGCTGGCTGAATGGATACAAAAACAAAACCCCCATATTTGTTGTCTACAAGAGACCCATCTCAAAACGAGGGACACATACAGACTGAAAATGAAGGGCTGGAAAAAGATATTCCATGCAAATAGAGACCAAAAGAAAGCAGGAGTAGCAATACTCATATCAGATAAAATAGACTTTAAAACAAAGGCTGTGAAAAGAGACAAAGAAGAAAACTACATAATGATCAAAGGATCAATCCAAGAAGAAGATATAACAATTATAAATATTTATGCACCCAACATAGGAGCACCACAATATGTAAGACAATTACTAACAAGTATGAAAGGGGAAATTAACAATAACACAATAATAGTGGGAGATTTTAACACCCCACTTACATCTATGGATAGATCAACTAAACAGAAAATTAACAAGGAAACACAATCTTTAAATGATACAATAGACCAGTTAGACCTAATAGATATCTATAGGACATTTCACCCCAAAACAATGAATTTCACCTTTTTCTCAAGCGCACACGGAACCTTTTCCAGGATAGATCACATCCTGGGTCATAAATCTAGCCTAGGTAAATTCAAAAAAATTGAAATCATTCCAAGCATCTTTTCTGACCACAGTGCAGTAAGATTAGATCTCAATTACATGAGAATAACTATTAAAAATGCCAACATATGGAGACTGAACAACACGCTGCTGAATAATGAACAAATTATAGAAGAAATCAAAAGAGACATCAAAATATGCATAGAAATGAATGAAAATGAAAACACAACAACCCAAAACCTCTGGGACACTGTAAAAGCAGTGCTAAGGGGGAAGTTCATAGCAATACAGGCACACCTCAAGAAACAAGAAAAAAGTCAACTAAATAACCTAATTCTACATCTAAAGCAACTAGAAAAGGAAGAAATGAAGAACCCCAGGGTCAGTAGAAGGAAAGAAATTGTAAAAATTAGGGGAGAGATAAATGCAAAAGAAACAAAAGAGACCATAGCAAAAATCAACAAAGCCAAAAGTTGGTTCTTTGAGAAGGTAAATAAAATTGACAAACCACTAGCCAGACTCATCAAGAAACAAAAGGAGAAGAACCAAATCAATAAAATTAGAAATGAAAATGGAGAGATCACAACTGACAACACAGAAATACAAAGGATTATTAGAGAATACTATCAGCAATTATATGGCAATAAAATGAATAACCTGGAAGAAATGGACAAATTCCTAGAAAAGTACAACTTTCCAAAACTGAACCAGGAAGAAATAGAAAATCTGAACAGACCCATCACAAGCACGGAAATTGAAACTGTAATCAAAAATCTCCCAGCAAACAAAAGCCCAGGTCCAGACGGCTTCA
Source organism: Moschus berezovskii (assembly GCF_049115385.1). NCBI lineage: Eukaryota > Metazoa > Chordata > Mammalia > Artiodactyla > Moschidae > Moschus > Moschus berezovskii. The sequence continues at coordinate 28,817,703 of NC_142475.1, forward strand.
CAGCTGAATTCTACAAAAAATTTAGAGAAGAGCTAATACCTATTCTACTCAAACTCTTCCAGAAAATAGCTGAGGAAGGGAAACTTCCAAACTCATTCTATGAGGCCACCATCACCCTAATCCCAAAACCTGGTAAAGACCCCACAAAAAAAGAAAACTACAGGCCAATATCACTGATGAACATAGATGCAAAAATCCTTAACAAAATTCTAGCAATCAGAATCCAACAACACATTAAGAAGATCATACATCATGACCAAATGGGTTTTATCCCAGGAATGCAAGAATTCTTCAATATCCGCAAATCAATCAACGTAATACACCACATTAACAAACTGAAAAATAAAAATCATATGATTATCTCAATAGATGCAGAGAAAGCCTTCGACAAAATTCAACATCCATTTATGATAAAAACCCTCCAGAAAGTGGGAATAGAAGGGACGTACCTCAACATAATAAAAGCTATATATGACAAACCCACAGCAAACATTATCCTCAATGGTGAAAAACTGAAAGCATTTCCCCTAAAATCAGGAACAAGACAAGGGTGCCCACTCTCACCACTACTCTTCAACATAGTTCTGCAAGTTTTGGCCACAGCAATCAGAGCAGAAAAAGACATAAAAGGAATACAAATTGGAAAAGAAGAAGTAAAGCTTTCACTGTTCGCTGATGACATGATCCTCTACACAGAAAATCCTAAAGACTCTACCAGAAAACTACTAGAACTAATCAATGATTACAGTAAAGTTGCAGGATATAAAATCAACACACAGAAATCCCTTGCATTCCTATACACTAATAATGAGAAAATAGAAAGAGAAATTAAGGAAACAATTCCATTCACTGTTGCAACGAAAAGAATTAAATACTTAGGAATATATCTACCTAAGGAAACAAAAGACTTGTACATAGAAAACTATAAAGCACTAGTGAAAGTAATCAAAGAGGACACTAATAGATGGAGAAATATACCGTGTTTGTGGATTGGAAGAATAAATATTGTAAAAATGAGTATACTACCCAAATTAATTTATACATTCAATGCAATCCCTATCAAGTTACCAACAATATTTTTCACAGAACTAGAATAAATTATCTCACAATTTGTATGGAAATACAAAAAACCTCGAATAGCCAAAGCAATCTTGAGGAAGAAGAATGGAACTGGGGGAATTAACCTGCCAGACTTCAGGCTCTACTACAAAGCCACAGTCATCAAGACAGTATGGTACTGGCATAAAGACAGAAATATAGATCAATGGAACAAAATAGAAAGCCCAGAGATAAATCCACGCACCTATGGACACCTCATCTTTGACAAAGGAGGCAAGAATGTACAATGGAGAAAAGACAGTCTCTTTAACAAGTGGTGCTGGGAAAACTGGTCAACCACTTGTAAAAGAATGAAACTAGAACACTTCCTAACACCATACACCAAAATAAACTCAAAATGGATTAGAGAGCTAAATGTAAGACCAGAAACTATAAAACTCCTAGAGGAGAACGTAGGCAAAACACTCTCCGACATATATCACAGCAGAATCCTCCAAGACCCACCTCCCAGAATATTGGAAATAAAAGCAAAAATAAGCGAATGGGACCTAATTAAAATCAAAAGCTTCTGCACAGCAAAGGAAACTATAAGTAAGGTGAAAAGACAGCCTTCGGAATGGGAGAAAATAATAGCAAATGAAGCAACTGATAAAGGATTAATCTCCAAAATATACAAGCAGCTCCTGCAGCTCAATTCCAGAAAAATAAATGACCCAATCAAAAAATGGGCCAAAGAACTAAACAGACATTTCTCCAAAGAAGACATAAAGATGGCCAACAAACACATGAAAAAATGCTCAACATCCCTCATAATCAGAGAAATGCAAATCAAAACCACAATGAGATACCATTTCACACCAGTCAGAATGGCTGCTATCCAAAAGTCTACATGCAATAAATGCTGGAGAGGATGTGGAGAGAAGGGAACCCTCTTACACTGTTGGTGGGAATGCAAACTAGTACAGCCACTATGGAGAACAGTGTGGAGATTCCTCAAAAAACTGGAAATAGAATTGCCATATGATCCAGCAATCACACTCCTGGGCATACACACCGAGGAAACCAGAATTGAAAGAGACACATGTACTCCAATGTTCATGGCAGCACTGTTTATAATAGCCAGGACATGGAAGCAACCTAGATGTCCATCTGCAGACGAATGGATAAGAAAGCTTTGGTACATATACACAATGGAGTATTACTCAGCCATTAAAAATAATGCATTTGAATCAGTTCTAATGAGGTGGATGAAACTGGAGCCTATTATACAGAGTGAAGTAAGACAGAAAGAAACGCACCACTACATATATATGGAATTTAGAAAGATGGAAATATAACCCTGTATACGAGACAGCAAAAGAGACACAGTTGTATTGAACAGTCTTTGGGACTTATTTATTTATTAATAAAGTGAATAGTCAAGCCCTTGGGTATGGAGTCAGAAAAGCTGTCTGGAAATTTCTGTAGCTGTGGGATAGCTCTGGGATTTGGGATGAGTTACCCTGTTTCCTCCTTAATTTCATCATCTGTAAAATGGTGACAATGAGGATAACTATCTCAAAATACTTTTATAAAGAATAAGTGAGGTAATGCACATGAAGGACTGCTGTAATCATCTGGTATAGCATGAAAATTTAGTAAAATAATTATTATTTTATGATTTATATGGTAGCATATGGAAATGTTACCTTTCATAGATAAACACTCCATAGATATCTCTGATGACACCAATGATGATTTAATATACAGTAAGCGGGAGGAGAAGGGGACGACAGAGAATGAGATGGCTGGATGGCATCACTGACTCTGTGGACATGAGTTTGAGTGAACTCCTGGAGTTGGTGATGGACAGGGAGGCCTGGCGTGCTGTGATTCATGGGGTCGCGGAGAGTCGGACACGACCGAGCGACTGAACTGAACTGAAATGAATCTCTAACTACATTTTCAGAGGGAGGAACTGTTGGGTACATAAGGTTTTAAAGACTCTGATGCTGGGAAAGGTTGGGGGCGGGAGGAGAAGGGGACGACGGAGAATGAGATGGCTGGATGGCATCACCGACTCTGTGGACATGAGTTTGAGTGTACTCCGGGAGTTGGTGATGGACAGGGAGGCCTGGCGTGCTGTGATTCATGGGGTCGCGGAGGGTCGGACACGACTGAGCGACTGAACTGAACTGACTGAAGAACAGATTTGATTACGTCAAGATTTTTAAAAAGTATTGGTAGCATGCAGCTGTGGTTTGAAAGTTTCTGTACAATATACAGTAATTAGGACTTTCTTCTACTTTCATTTACTGAGAATGAGACTCGCCAGCTGATGGATTTTCCTGTGTATACCAAAAGTATCTCAGATATTTATTGAACACAACTAATGTGGTTTTAAAATTAAAGTAGAAAGTATAAATATTTTAACTTTAAGACAGATACTCCAAATATTTATCCCAGGGAACTAAGACTTGCAAAATTAGATGTCTTATTATCTTGGCAGCAGGCTTTAGCAAACACTTTACATTCCACTCTAATTGACTCTCAATATATTAAAGTTGTGTTGGGTCTTAAACTACTTTCTTAAAAATTATAATTAGCACAATAAGCTTATTTCAAATTTGACTGAATTCCTGTTAAATAGTAATATACTACAAATGGAAAATTATTTTATGTATTTTTATATCAGTGTATACTTCTGATATTTTAAAAACTTTAAGAAATATATAATTTTCTAGTGAAAGGAAGATCTTATTTTAATTTAATTAATTTATGTATATATTGAGCTATGATTTTCATTGAATTAAAGATGTCACTTGTTTATTATGATAAATAATTGATAACATAAACCTGAATAGTTAACAATTACCTTATTCACTAATATGCCAGCTCTTTGATATAATAAATAGCCTTATCCCATTTTATACATAGAAATCAAAGACTCAATTTTAAAGAGTCAGTAATCAGTGGAGAAATAGAAACCCAGGTCTCTAGAACTCCTTGGATGAAATATCTGCATAGACTGCCATGTCCTTTTGTCACTCACAGTGCAGCATAGGATAACTAAAACTGATGAAGTTTAGTTATTTTAGTGTACAAATTTCAAATAAAATACACTCAGACAAGGTAAGCAACCTTGTCTTCTTCCTGATCTTAGAGGAAAAGCTTCTTTTTTTATTTAAACCACTGAGTGTGATGTAAGCTGTGGACATTTCATGAGAAGTGGAACTGTTAGTCACTCACTAGTGTCTGCCTTTTGTGACCCCGTAGACTGTAGTCCACCAGGCTTCTCTGTCCACCAGGCTTCTCTGTTCACAGGATTCTCCAGGCAAGAATACTGGAGTGGGTTGCCATTCCCGTCTCCAGGGGATCTTCCTGACCCAGGCATTGAATCTGGGTCTCCTGCATTGCAGGCAGATTCTGTACCATCTGAGGAACCAGGGAAAGGGGCTTTCATATATAGCCTTCATTCTGTTGAGGTACATTTTTTCTATATCTAGTATATTGAGAGTTTTTATCATAAAAGGATGTTGACTTTGTCACATTTCTGTATTTATTAAGATGGTTTGCTTCCCGTCATTCTTTTAATGTAGCATATCACATTTATTGATTTTCACATGTTCCATATTTGAAGCCCAGCAATAAATCCAACTAGGTCATAGTATGATATTTTTTTAATGTCAGGGTCCATTCAGAAAGCAAAAATCCCAAAAGTTATTACTTGTGTTAAGTTAATAAAGTATGAATGAGAATTGTATGTATATTAATTAGGTAACTTAAAATATAATGAGTACTAAGCAGGAAACAGTTTCTACTCCTAGGACTGGAGAATAAAGGGAGAAAACAATGGAATTATCAGAACTTGAAGTCTGAACGAGCTTCACAGAGAGAAGGCTGGAACAGATAAAGAAGGGGACAAAGCTCAGCTGCTGCTGCTATCTCCAACTTTACAGGAGAGGTCATGTTGAACTGGGACACTGAACTCTGCTGAGAATGTGCTGGCCAACTGGGGCTGGTGTGTCTGAGAGGGCATGAAATTTGTTTTAATATAAGCTGGATTCAACAAAGTGCCAATGCCAGAGTGAAGAAGTATTGCCAGAGAAATGCTTTCAGAAACAGGAAACAACCGGGAAGTCAACCAGAAACAAACAGGAAGAAGATACTCTCTCTCCCTAGTTTTTTAGTTTTCTGTTAGTATACCTATTGGCAAAGGTTTAGTAGGAAGCAGCTGACAAAGCAAAAAGGTGGTTTTCAGATTCCCAGGTACAGCCTTTCAAGAGAACTATAGAAGGTTATGTTTGGAGCTGAGAAATCATAACTTAATAACCAATATATCATAACAATCTAAGTGTTTTATGCAGAAAGAAAACAGATTAAAATCGAGGATTTAGTTTTTTTTTTTTTTTTTGCATGTACTGAAGTATCTTCACTTTCCTCTATATTAAAGCAAGGAGAACAGACACTGAAATTTTTGGCAGCACACATTATATCAAGTGCATGCCAGATTGTGGAACTCAGTCACTTCATCTGCTGAAAGTCTGAGGCTGTAACTAAACTTTCTAGACCATACAGAAATAATCCAAAGATAAAATTTTGAAGTGAGATAAACTCTACAGAATATCTTGAGCATAATTTAAAGCAAGGGAATTAGCAAAATATATTTTCCTAAGAGTTCATTTCTACTTCATCTGTTCTCCATACAAATCCTGAAGGCTCCCACCTGAATTGTGTCACAGTGGATTAGTAAGATAAACTGAATTCCTCAAGACTAAAAGAGGCATATTACTTTGATCAGTGTCTAATATATAGAATGTTTATTCACAAGCCTGAAAGAGTTCTAAGTTTGATCCTGTCTACTACTTTCAGAAAGGGTATATATTATATCATCATTTTAATCAATAACACATTTAATTCTTGAAAGGTTATGTAATTTGCCTAAAACAGGGTATCACATTTTTGTTTTAGTAGAACACAAAAAATGGTTTAAATTATGCTTTGTTACCAGTTTTATTATTTAATCAGATGAATTGTTACCAACTAATATTTATATCTAAGAAATGCACAAATATGCTTACTTAGGCCAATACTACACTGAACTGAACTGATGCAAGAATCATTTTGTACTGACTTATCATATATGACTGTTAAATTTTCAGAAAATTTTCAGGATATGTTAAACTCAGATGTCATTAATGGTTAAATTCTATGAGCTTGCAATTAAATAAATTCTATTAAAAACAAAGGTAATAAATTCTCAAAACATTACTTTCTATTTCTCTGTGTTTTACAGTTATCTATGTTTCGAGCACCCGAGGGCTTCCCTGGTGGCTCAGCCAGTAAAGAATCTGCCTGCAATGCACCAGACTGGGGTTTGATCCCTGGGTCAGGAAGATCCCCTGGAGAAGGGAATGGCAACCCACTCCAGTATTCTTGCCTGGAGAATTCCATGAACAGAGCAGCCTGGCAGGGGTCACAAAGAGTCAGATACAACTGAGTGACTAACACTTTCACTCTCATGCCTATTATATCTGGATGGTGGAATTATTATAGATAATGTGCTACTGAAGATCTCTTCCCAACCCTAGACTCAGCAATGTCAAGATAATAGATTGACACTCAGCTATGATGAGAGAATTTACAGCTCAGAAACTGGCAAAAACTATAAATTAAGACTTGATTTATTATTTGAATGATTAACTAGAATGGAGGCTGACAAATAAATATCCTGTGGGTCAAACATAGTCTAGAGTCTCTTCTCGTACATCTTTTAACACAGTGACACACATTTGTTTATGTATTATCTTGGGTTACTCTGGAAATACAAATATGGAGTTGAGAAATTGTAACTATAGGTCTGAAAGTCCTAAAATGTTTACTCTCTGGCCCTTTAGAGAAACAGTTTACTAATTTCTGGGGTAGAGTTAAGATGATGGAGAGACATTGGCCGTGTAGATTAAAGATAAAAGTATGTTGTGTCTGTAGCAGTTACATGATCAATAGCACAAAAAATGAAGTAATATTCTTCTAGTATTACCTGATTTGACAAAAAAAAATTACTTACATCATTGATGGATGAGTGAATTTTCTACATGTGTAGAGTGCTCAAAGAGATTTTATTTAATATAATATTTATAATGGTGAAAAATAGATCATATATCAGACTTAATGACAATAAATCTCCTGGGAAAAGAGTCAGCTGATTGGATTGCAACAGCATTGTCAAATCATGATTGAGTTACAACCATAAGGTGGCTATCGACTCATATGAGTATAACAAAATATCAGTGAAAGCATTCCGAGAGAATCAATGTTTATATGCAATTTGCAGTAAAGATATATTGTATATTTTATTCTTATTTGTAAATTCTGCATTACTTACCACTTTTTTACTCAGGCAGGAAACATTTACCAGCACATCATTGTATGAGAGAAATATTTTTACATTTTAAAAAATATTTTCTATAAATCAAAAAATAAATATCACATATTTAAGTAAACATTACCCATTAATTAAAACTTTATGCACAATCTTCACATGGGGTAACAAAATATTTAAATCAATAGTTAAGTGCATCTTCTTTGGACTATCAATCATTTGGGAAGTAAAACTATTCAGAAAGGGTAGCAAAGTATACCTTTAAGTGTGTTTAAAATCAGAGAACATTAACCTAAAGAGTGACTGAAATAATTCTATCCATTAACTTGGGTTATTAAAAAGAATATTTTAAGATTTGATTCAATAGATACATCATATTTAAATTCTAAAAAATGATATAGGACAGTTATAAGAATAATTTGCCACTCAAGAGTTTGGATATACTCCAAGAAAGGAAGACTCCCAGTTTTCTGGAAACTAAGCAGGACTTAGGGGAAATGAATCATCCAAAATGTGTAACAAACCTTTGCTTATTTATTCACTCTAAAATTACATACCAGCTCATAAGTCTCTCTGCTCAAATTCCGTTAATGGCTTTGTCTAATAGTTAGGGGAAAAGTTTATACTACGTAGCCCTTCTGACCTTACCAGTCCTAACTCTGTGAAGTTCTTGCCCCTTCTCAGCACTTCTCTAGCAATACTGTCTTCCGTGTTCCCAGAAAATATCAGATATGCTGACCTAAGGGCTTCTGAACTTCTCAGGTGGTGTTAGTGGTAAAACAACAACATCTGGAAGAGGACACGGCAGCCCACTCCAGTATTCTTGCCTGGGGAATCCCATGGACAGAGGAACCTGGTGGACCACAGCCCAGAGAGTCAGAAAGAGTAAGACAACTGAAGCAGTTTAGCAGGCATGCCTGCAAGGGCTTCTACTCTTCCCTTTTCCCTCCATCTAGCCTAAATCAAATCCCTTATGATTATACAGTGGAAGTGAGAAATAGATTCAAGGGATTAGATCTGATAGACAGAGTGCCTGAAGAACTATGGACGGATGCTTGTGATATTGTAAGGGGACAGGGATGAAGACAATCCCCAAGAAAAGAAATGCAAAATGGCTGTCTGAGGAGGCATTACAAGTAGCTGTGTAAAGAGAAGCAAAAACCAAAGGAGAAAAGGAAAAATATACCCAATTGCATGCAGAGTTTCAAAGAATAGCAAGGAAAGATAAGAAAGCCTTCCTCAGTGATTTCTGCAAAAAAAATAGAGGAAAACAAAAGAATGGGAAAAACTAGAGATCTCTTCAAGAAATCAGAGACTCCAGGAGAACATTTCATGCAAAGATGGGGTCAATAAAGACAGAAATTGTATGGAACTAATAGAAGCAAAAGATACTAAGAAGAGGTGGCAAGAATACACAGAAGAATTATACAAAAAATATCTTCATGACCTAAATAATCATGATGGTATGATCACTCACCTAGAGCCAGACATCCTGGAATGCAAAGTCAAGTGGGCCTCAGGAAGCATCACTATTAACAAAGCTAGTGGAGGTGATGGAATTCCAGTTGAGCTATTTCAAATCCTAAAATATAATGCTGTGAAAGTGCTGCACTCACTATGCCAGCAAATTTGGAAAACTCAGCAGTGGCCACAGGACTGGTAAAGATCAGTTTTCATTCCAATCACAAAGAAAGGCAAAGGCAATGCCAAGAATGCTAAAACCACCGCATAATTGCTCTCATCTCACACGCTAGTAAAGTAATGATAAAAATTCTGCAAACCAGACTTCACAGTATGTGAATTGTGAACTTCCAGATGTTCAAGCTGGATTTAGAAAAGGCAGAGGAACCTGAGGTCAAATTGCCAACATCCGGTGGATTATCAAAAAAGCGAGAGAGTCCCAGAAAAATATGAATTTCTGCTTTATTGACTATGCCAAAGCCTTTGATTGTGTGGATCACAAAAAAAATGTGGAAAATTCTTCAAGAGATGGGAATACCAGACCATCTAATCTGCCTCTTGAGAAATCTGTATGCAGATCAGGAAACAACAGTTAGAAGTGGACATGGAAAAACAGACTGGTTCCAAATCGGAAAAGGAGTACGTCAAGGCTGTATATTGTCACCTTGCTTTTTAAACTTATATGCAGAGTACATCATGAGAAATGCTGGGCTGGAAGAAGCACAAGCTGGAATCAAGATTGCTGGGAGAAATATCAATAACCTCAGATATGCAGATGACACCACCCTTATGGCAGAAAGTGAAGAGGAACTCAAAAGCCTCTTGATGAAAGTGAAAGAGGAGAGTGAAAAGGTTGGCTTGAAGCTCAACATTCAGAAAACTAAGATCATGACATCTGGTCCCATCACTTCATGGGAAATAGATGGGGAAACTGGTAGACTTTATTTTTCAGGTTTCCAAAATCACTGCATATGGTGAGTGCAGACATGACATTAAAAGACGCTTACTCCTCAGAAGAAAAGCTATGACCAACCTAGACAGCATATTAAAAAGCAAAGATATTTTTTCACCAACAAAGGTCCATCTCGTCAAAGCTATGGTTTTTCAGTAGTCATGTACGGATGTGGGAGTTGGACTATAAAGAAAGCTGAGCACCGATGAATTGATGCTTTTGAACTGTGGTGCTGGAGAAGACTCTCAAGAGTCCCTTGGACTGCAAGGAGATCCAACCAGTCCATCCTAAAGGAAATCAGTTCTGAATATTCATTGGAAGTACTGATGCTGAAGCTAAAACTCCAATACTTTGGCCACCTGGTGCAAAGAATTGACTCACTGGAAAAGACCCTGATGCTGGGAAAGATCGAAGGCAGGAGAAGTGGATGACAGAGGATAAGATGGTTGGATGACATCACCGACTCAATGGACATGAGGTTGAGTAAACTCTGGGAGTTTGATGGACAGGGAGGCCTGCTGTGCTGCAGTCCATAGTGTCTCAAAGAGTTGGACATGACTGAGCAACTAACACACACACTAGAATGTAACCTCTGCAGGAGCAGAGATTTTCCTGTTTTGTTCTTCACAGCATTCCTCAGGCTAATGAGGGCCTGGAAACTAATAGCTGTTCAACAATTAGTTCAAACAAATTATTGAAAAGAAAGAAGAAAGTAGGGAAGGGAGGAAGGAAATTTTTCTTTTCTCTAGTGTTACCTGCCAAGTGCTTTTTAACCAAGTATATATGTATATATTATTTTGAAGAGAATCCAGACTCATCCTGGCCCACCCTGTTAATTCTCATTTGAATGTCTTTGCTTCTCATCCTGGGATGGTGATTATGTGTACTCTTGAGGGAATTATTTTTTATATTCTCTGTTTTTGATGGAAAAATTAACTTCTTGCCAAAACGAAAGTAAAAGAAAATTACCATTTATCTGTTAACACCCTTTACATTAGATAAAAAATAAGTACTCTTAGATAATTCACACATGAAACTACTCTTTTTTGAGTGCAGGAAATTATATTTTGCTGTTAATTTTTTAATACTTATCATCACGAAGGCTAGAGTAATATTGAATATTACTATATAAAATAGTATAAATAAATCATTATTATTAAAAAATTACTTTAGTGGCTTTAAATATTGAAACCCACCTCCCCTGAAAGCAAAGGTATACATCTATGATAGACATTAAAACCACACTGCCCCAGGGTTTCTAACTCCTTGACAACATCTGTGTTTCAATTTATTGTCTAATGTCAGAAAGATGCCCATATCTGTGACAAATTTCAAATTAAAATAATTATCCTGGGTAGATTTTCATTCTTTTACATTAGATTGGAAGCTATGAAGATGTGGGCATTGATTTATCTATCCCCAGGTAGGCTTAATGTTACATTTTTCTAACACAACCTAACAAATTTATATTGATTGCCTAATATTAGGTGTTTTATTAGACACTGGAGTAATATAATGGTGAATAATGTACAAAAATAATAGTTAACATTATTGAGTATTTTACTCCATGCCAGTTACCCTTCTAAATGCTTTGCTTGTGTTAATTGATTTAATCTTCAGAAAGGAAACATAGATAGCTTCTCTTTGCTTATAGTATCATTTACCTATCTCAAAATTCAATATTATTCACTATCCAAATTATTCTCCTGATCCTGGGTATCAGAAAACACACATGGACACATTTACTGTTCTGAAAATTATATATTGTTGTAATATAGGAATCACTTTCTTAATGATTTCAAGGTTATTAAAAATCTAAAATCTAAACATCACTAGTCATAAAATTCTGCTGCTGCTACCTTCATTAACCAAGCTATGTAAGAAAATCAAGGCCCAAAGACGAAGCTTAGGATAATAGCAACATCTAGATAGCACTTACTGCACTCCATCTTCTGTTCTATATTCTTTAGATATGTTAATTCAGTCTTCACTGAATAAACTCATTTAAGTATCAAAGAAACTGTTTGAGTACTATCATTACCATTCCCATTTCAGAGATGATGAAAGTAGGATTCAGTTCAGTTTGGTCACTCAGTTGTGTCCGACTCTATGAGACCCCATGGACTGCAGCATGCCAGGCTTCCCTATCCTTCACCATCTTCTGGAGCTTGTCTATCCAATCAGTGAAGCCATCTCACCCTCTGTCACCCCCTTCTCCTCCTGGGATTGTAGAGCAGTAAAATAATTTGCCTGAGGTTATAAAACAAGCAAATGCAGAGATATTGTTGAAGCCAGATTCTGGCTTAAGAGAATATTTTTAATTAACATAGATAATGAGAAGCTAGAATGATGAGGCAGAAAGATTACAGAATTTAGTGTTAAACACACCTTGATTTAAATCTCATTCTGGTCCTTTCAGGCTGTGAACTACCCAACAAGTCAATTAAGCGTGATTAGCCTCGATGTCCTCATGTATAGAAGAATTGAGGGTTGGGCTGAGATGAGAAACATCTGATTATCCAATATCTGATGACACAATAATTTTCTAATGATTCACACTACCTTTTACTGGATTTTGCTAGAGAATATTTGTATTTATAATTATATATGGAGATTTTTTAAAATTTATCTTTAGCTATTCTTAAAAAGATGAAAACAAGTAGAATTTTTCAACACCAATTGTGAGTGAAAGCACAGAGATAGTATTATATATTATCCCCATATTAATAAGGTTAAAAGTGTAAAGAATTCTTAGAAAATACCTTTTAATTATGAAGCAGTGTTTCTAAACTTTGAGAAAACTTTGTAGTTTTCTCTTTTTAGGGCTTGTTTCCCAATATGAATAATATTGAGATAGCTAATCTTAGAACTCATTTAGCAATATTCAAATTGATTTAAAGTCACAAGCAGTTACTTCAGCTTTTGTGTCAGTGTTTATTCCTGCCAACATATAATTCCTTCTTGCAGAATATTGTGGATTCGCTCCAAGTAGTTTAAGCAGGAGAGAGAAAGACCTGGACTGGGGGTGAGGAAGAAAGAAAATAAGGGAGAAGAGGAGAAGGAGGAAGGGGAGGAAAGAGAAGAGAAAGACATACTGGATAAGCTCAGTCATAGTATTTAAAGGAATATGCAGCTATATAAGAAAAAAGACAAAGAACAAAGATAAAGATAAAGAGGATGTCTGTTGAGTATTTAACCCTGGTTAATTTAACAAGAAAAGTCCACAGTCATCTTTTATGTCATCTTCTGCAGTGGTAGAAATTTGGAACCTGTTTTGTGTCACATTCTCATTCCACATAATTTCCTTTGTATTTGAAGACAATACAAATGACAAATGCTAGATGAATTTCTCAAGTTGTGCACTTACCACCTTGTAGTATGCAGCTTTCACTTCATTGTATTTAGATTGTTCACCTCTAATTATATACTATGACAGGATGAAACCAGCCAAAAATATAAGAAATGTCTACTATATCTATCATAGTATAAAAAATGATTTTACATTGATAGAGCTTCCCCAGTGACTAAGCAGTAAATTTATCTGCGATGCAGGAGATGCAAGAAACATGGGTCTGATCCCTATGTATGGAGGATCCTCCAGAGGAGAAATTGGCAACCCACTCCAGTGTTCTTGCCAGGAAAATCATGAAGAAAAACATTTATTTATATCATTCTTGAAAAAGAGTAAGGCAGACTTTATTCAGTACTATGGCCAGTAGGTATATGGGATACTGCAAAGGGTTTTCATGTAGGAAAGAGGGAGATTGGGCTTAACTCTGAATACAACAAAGAAAAGTGGGAATTTATAACGAAGGAAAGATAGGGGAGGGTGGTCAGTGGATGGAAAATTACTAAGAGGAAACATAGGGTAATGGAGATTTTGATCAAACCAACAGAATAGAATTCTCACTGAAGGCAGGCCAGGGAGATCAGATATCAACTGGTAGATGGTAGGATGAGGAATTTGGTCAGATAGTGAGGGTGATTATGTGTTAAGGATGGAGGACTCTGGCTAAATCATCTTAGCAAAATTTTTGGGCTTTTAAGGACATGCCAATAATGGGGCCTACTTGAAAAAGGGCGCAGAGGAGACTGACTAGAGTTTGGTCAGTAAAAGAATTCTTATTTTAAGATATTTCTTAATATTTCTGTCTCCCTCAATAGCTTCCTTACATCTCAACATAATTTTGGAAGGAAAAATAGCAGTAGTAATTTCTCATCTAAGTTCAATTGACACAGTCTCGCTTCCAATTACCAGCTTCATGAAAGCAGCTTGAAATATAATGACATTTTGCTTATGATGAACAGAAAAAGCTTCTCGGCAGAAAAGGTTCAGTGCACTTTGCCCATTAATAAACACATTTAATAACAATGAAGATATCATTTGATTGCAGAATTTTAAGTTAGCACTGAGGCAAACAGAATGTTTCAATACTAGTTTAGCATTACAGCTTGTGACTTATAAACTCTCAAGAAACAAGCCAGTACCTTCATTGCTGACAGAGGAAAAACTTAAATTTGGGATTAAAGTTCCCTTTTTATCTCTTCTCAGATTCATGTCTGTAGCACTTTCACCCTTCCATTTTTCAAGCAGCTTCTTCAGAGTCTGTATTTAGAGAAGCATCTGGCCAGTGTGTTGTCAGTAGCTCCATGAAGTAGCTATCGGGTTTCTGGGGAAAAAAGATTAATTTTAAAAAGTAGTCCTAAGTGTGCTTGCCAGGTGGCTGCTGAACTGTTTACAAATTAAAATTTTAGGATAGCAAAAATGAATTAAGATTTGAGGGTGGATAGTTTTCCAAGAACTAATGATGACAGTTACATAAGCATTTGGACATATTCATAGATTTAATATCTTGTTTGTAGCTGTCACTCTATACAAGTTTCCGCCCTGGGAAATCGTGAGTCACATGCTAAAACATGCATATTTTCTAAGATTAAGGGAAAGCTCTGGATTGTGTCTAATTCATCATTCTACCATCTGTTTAAAGTGGATTTATCACTAGTTACTGGCTTGAAGTAAGTAATCTTTAAAATTTCTATTCAATCTGAACACTGATCTGTAAAATTTCATCTGTCGAGCCGCGGTAGGACTCCTATAACTCAGCCAGTATCATACTTAATACAAATTCAAATGAAAACAAAAAGGATTTTTATCCAGCTGTGGCCAAATTGTAGCTCATTGTTTTAACGTGTCCTTCTACGAATCTGATTGCTGCAGAGAACAGCTGCATGGGAAATGATATACTTTTCTTATTAATGATACTCAGTTACAAACTTCTAGAAAGGAGGTTTTTATCTTAAAGGGATGCTTGACTTTGGCACAAGGGATGCTTGACTTTGGCACTAAAGTTAATTTACTTAAAATGCAGATTATGGTTATAGCACTAGATCCCTAGTTGTCTGTTAATAAGGTCTAAATTTTTGTTAATACTTTCAGAGGGTATCACTATTAATGTTCAAAACAGTATGAAATTTTAGGATGCATTAATTAAATGATTTTTATATTTCCTCTTTTATATTTTGTTTTGTAGTATGCACACATAAAACAACAGATTTTCATTTGTCATAAAACCCATTTGTAAATATGACTATATTTGCTTCGTATTATATAATTCCTGTACATATCATATTTAGGTACCCACATTATCTTTGGGGATGTGATGTCATATTTGGTTCTAAGTTAAACAGTTTTGAAAATCAAAGCAAAAATATTGATAGTAATAGACTAATGAGTATAATTGTTGAGACATATAAAGCTGTGAAAATTAAAGATAGAGAAGATACTAAAAGGCATAAAAGGGTTTATTTTTAAGAAGAGGTATCATTAGAAGAGGTTACCTAAATTTAGAACCTAAGTTTAGAAGGTTAAAACTGAAGGAGGACAAGTTTGAAGTTTTATTAAGTAACAAAAGAAAAAGGTATATTGCTTGAGAAAATTCTAGTAAAAGAAAAAGAGGGCATCACTTGTAACTAAAAAAATGAAAGTGAGGAGAAATAAATTTCATGACTCCTGTTTTACAGACTGTAAAATATAACTAGATTCTAGAAAAACATTGGTAGACTCAAATATCATTGATATATCTTCAACAATTTAGGAAAGGTAGATCTGTTCATAGGAGGCCTCAGCCATTTATATTTGTTACCTCACTAAAGACCTTTTTGATCATTACAAATCCTTTATTGCATTTGATCTACCAATTTGTTAGTCAAAGTGCCCAGGCAAACTCATTTTAAAGTGTGTAAGTTAAGAGGCTATATCTATTTCTATGTTAGTTAGGATTATTTTGTTGAATGCAAAGCTAGATTCAGTAATTAAGGGAATTTCTTAGAAGCTGATGTTTCTTCTTGAAGGACATGTTCTTTCTAACGACTATGAAAGAGCATCGGTTCTACTGGAACTGGAGATTTGAAGGTTCTGAACACATTTTCTTCTCTCACCTCTGGTTTTCTGTATGATTCAAGCATATCTATATATGTGAAATGACTCTGGTTTCTGAGCTACTTTCATTGACCTGAAGTTGAGCCAGTTACATGGAGGAAAAAATAAATCTCAGGAAAAAACTGCATGGTCTAGCTGTGTCCGATTTCTGGATCTGTACCAAACAAATGTGGTTGGAGATAGGGTAATTTTACATAAACTGGTGTTTTTATTTGGTAATCATTCAGGTGGTGGAGAGTGCACATTCTCTGAGAACTTTAAATGCCAAAGAGATAAACCTTAAGTAATGATGATATAATGTATTTGGCAATCAGATAGGAAAGCAGAAAGATTGAAATTATTCATTGGAAGTGATGGTATGCAGAAATGATGCTCTTCTAAATCCTAAAGCATAAGATAAATTTGTGGCATGATTCCAATGTTGTCAATGCTGTATATTACAAATGAAAATTATCCTAATACACTTAAAATTTATAAAGAAATCTAAATATAACAAAATAACAAATGGGTATAGATTACCAGCAAACTCACTATAGAAAAAAAAAAAAGATGTGAGAGTAAATGCCCCAAATCATTCATGAATGAAGATATACAAATAAAGATAAAGTGATATATCATTTTTTAATTAAAAATTATGTGATACTCCTTGTTGGTGAGGATCTTGGGAAAGCTGCACTCTAATATTCTGGGGAGTATAGTTTTGTTCACTTTCTGGAAGACAGGTACTCCTATCAACCAAATGTACTGCTAAAATATAGCCTTCAAACAAAATAGCAAAATTGTCATGATATTTTAACAAGAATTATATTGGTTGTAATAGAAAAGAAGCTAGAAAGAAAAAGGGAGTGCATTTGTGAAATAAATGATGATAGTATTAATGAAAAGGAACATTTGCTTTTGCTAATATGGAACAAAGAGAGGGAAAGACATTAACTCCTTAACTACAGAAATATTTTTATCACTTTGTGATGACACTTAAAACCTTGCTTTTTTCTCAGAAACTATTCATCTGAAATCTTTCTAAGCTCCCAGTATCTGATCTTCTCCCCGCTACCCTAATACCTCCATGACAAATAATTAACCTCAGTGAGAATGCAGTTCCCTCGGCTCCATCTCTTTTCAATATCCACAGCTTTGTTTTATTCTTTTTCTTCTTCAAGTTTAGATTTCAGGGCTCATAATTATAAACACGCTCCTGAAAACATCCTCAACTCTATCTCTCTTCTCTCTCATCTCTTGACTTTCTAATTTTATGCCCAGGATGAAACTTCAATCCTGGATTAAATTTTCTATATGCTGTCCATGAATTCATCTCAGGGGCTGATCTTGCTGAAGTAAACCTCACAACTAGGGTTCAGTGATTGAAGGCAGGAGGAGAAGGCAGTGACAGAGGATGAGAAAGTTGGATGGCATCATTGACCTAATGAACATGAGTTTGACCAAACTCCAAGAGATAGTGAAGGATAGGGAAGCCTGACATGCTGCAGTCCACAGGGTCACAAAGAGTTGGACATGACTGAGTGACTGAACAACAAAGGGCCCAGTGATTTTATTTTAAATTTATTATCTCAGCAACATCTAATCTATGACGATTGCCTGGTAAATTGACTTCCCTATGACCTGATGTGTCTGTATTACACCTTCTCCTTTTTCTTGAAATTTCCAATTGTGTATATTTTCCCAGTTACATCTACATTTTCCCAGTTACATTAAGAAAATGAAAGCTACTAGATGGACTTAGCCACGTATTCTTAACATCGCATGCAAAACAACTGTTTTTTCCCTACTTAATTTTTCCACCTTCCCTCTTGTTACAGTGGAATATTTTCATGTTCTTATAAATTACAAATATTTATCCTTAAGCTAGATCTCACCCACTCTTATTCTCTCAAAGACCTCCTCCCTCAGTTGTTCTCTCTATCCTCACACATAGACAAATTCTTGTAAATATGTCATCATACTCTATTAAATCTCATCCCGGAAAACAACACAGAACATTTTTATCCCACATATCTCCTATTACTCACTCATCAATTTGACTCCCACTCCAGAACACAAATTTTGAAATAAACTTTCTCTATTAGCTGTCTCTGCTTCTTTACATATAGCCATTGGTTCAAATGACTTCACTTTCTTTCTGTGTTTATTTCCCCACTTCTTATCACTGAAATTCCTTATTTCAGGTACCCAAAAACTTTCATGGCACTAAGTATATATATATATTTATTTATAACTTATATGTGTATTGAGATTTTCTGCAGCTTTTAATGTTAGTGGCTACTCCATTCATTTGAAAGGCCTTCTTTATCTAGCGGACTTCCCTGGTGGCTCAAACAGTAGAGCATCTCCCTACAATGTGGGAGACCCGGGTTCAGTCCCTGGGTTGGGAAGATCTCCTGGAGAAGGAAATGGCAACCCACTCCAGTATTCTTGCCTGGACAATCCCATGGATGGAGAAGCCTGGTGGGCTACAGTCCATGGGGTCACAGAGTCAGACATGACTAAGCGACTTCACTTTCTTTCTGTCTTTATCTAGCACCATACCCTTCTTAATATTCATTCTCTTACAATACCTTTTCACTGTGATTCCATTAGGGCTTTCTTCAATTCTTATTTCTATATATTGAAGCTTTCCAAGGATTTATCCTAGAAACAGATCTTTTTGCTTTGTCCAAAATCTTTTCCTGTGAGATTACTTTAAGTGCCATTGCTTGAAATAGTGTTAAAAACTGGTATTTCTCAAGGCCAGTCTCTCTAATTTTTGTTGCATACTTTTTCATTCAACTCTTCCTTTGATACATACTTCTACTTGGAACTTTGGAGAAACCCTCAAAAGTAATATATCGAAAACAATGTTCCTGATTCCTACATTTGAAAATGGCACCACCAATCTTCCTGACTCAGCTTATAGATTTTTCCATTCCTCCTTTTTTTACTTCTACTTTTTACAAAGCTCTCTTCCTTCTATTCCCAGTATGTATTTTGATTCTGACCTTTACTATTGATTTTCACCGACCAACTATAGCCCAGGTCACCATCATCTATTATTGCTCCCCGATTATCATCCTTCTAAACTGTTTCATGCTTTTTCAATAGGTTATTCACAGAACAATAGGAGTAATCTATTAAAATGAAAACAACAAAACAAAAACAAATCACAATATATAGGCTTCACCATTAAACCTGTCACAGTTTATCATGAGTCCTAACATCTTGCTGGCTTGATGTGCTTTTGCCTTGCTCTTCAACCTCATGTAATATTGATACCATGTCTGCCTTTATTGCTACACTGACACCAGGAGATTCTCTTTTCTTTGAACATGCCAGGACCTTTTTGAATTTAGGGCATTTGCGTATTGTTTCCTCCAAGGCTATTATTCTTCCTTCAGTTCCTCACAAAGTTGTCTCATTTTTCTCCTTGTAGTCTGTCTCATTTATTCTGTTTTCACCTTCAAATCATATAAACTTTATTCCAAATGGTTTATAAAATAAGAAAATTTATTAGCCCATGTATTGGAAATCCAGATGGTATGCTGACTTCAGGTTATTTTATTGCAATGCATAGATTCTAATTTTCTGTGATTCTCTGAGGGTTACTTCTGTGGGGGTGACTTTGATCTCAGTGTTTACAAATGGCTACATCATTTCCTGGCTTCAGAGTCACATTCCATAGTATCAAATATAGGAAAACGATTCTCTTCTGCTGCTTCTATGTTAAGATCTAGGATTTTTTTTTTTTTTAATAAGCTCTGAAAAGCAAATGTATTCTTTAGAACTAGAATTCACAATCTTTCCTGAGTCAAAGATCACAGAACAGGAAATATCAGGAGCTATTTTAATTAGTCCTGTGTCATCTGCCTCACTCCTAGGTGCTATTAGTGTCTCTTTATACATGTGAGTTGTGGTTATGCAAACACAAATCAGAGTAGTTTCTAAATGAAAGAGAGATAGTAACTACCATATCCTCTGCAAAGACTTGGTTCAAGGATCCTATTTTCAAAGATACCATCTGTGATCATTCTAGTTGAAACATCCTCCACTAGCTTCCTCACTACTAAAGAAGGTGCAAGAAGGTAAAGACTCGTTAACTTCTGTAATTGCTTTAGTACCTGGCACATATTAGATGCTAGGTAAGTTCTTTATTTTTGCTCTAACAAATTATCAGTGACTGAAGCCATGAAATTAGAAGACACTTACTCCTTGGAAGGAAAGTTATGACAAACCTAGAGAGCATATTAAAAAAACAGAGACATTGTTTTGCTGACAAAAGTCCATACAGTAAAAACTATGATTTTTCCAGTAGTCATGTACAGATATGAGTGTTGGCCATCAAGAAGGCTGAGTGCTGAAGAATTGATGCTTTTGAACTGTGGTGCTGGAGAAAATTCTTGAAAGTCCCTTGGACAGCAAGGAAATCAAACCAGTCAATCCTAAAGGAAATCAACTCTAAATATTCATTAGAAGGATGATGTTAAAGCTGAAGCTTTAATACTTTGGCCACCTGATGCAAAGAACTGACTCACTAGAAAAGACCCTGATGCTGGGAAAAATTGAAGTTAAAATGAGAGGATGAGATGTTTGGACAGCATCACTGACTCAACAGATATGACTTTGAGCAAACTTTGGAAGATAGTGAAGGACAGGGAAGGCTGGGGCACTGCAGTCCATGGGATCACAAAGAATCAGACATTACTTAGCAACTAAATAACAACAAAAATTGTCACAAACTTAGAGAATTTAAGTGACACAAATTTATTATCTTACAGTTCTGCAGGGCAAAATCCAAACTATTTCACTGAGATAAAATTAAGGTTTTGGCATGACTACAGTCCTTTCTGGAGAGTTTAGGGGACAATTCCTTTTCTTGTCTTATCCAGCTTCTAAAATCTGTCCACATTCATTTAATGTCTATTGAGTCTTTCTCACAATGCTGTAACTATGGTTCTGATTCTACCTCCTCTTCCACTTTTAAAGGAGCCTTGAGAGTAAACAGGACCCACTCAGAATATTCAGGATAATCTTATTTTAAGGTCAGCAGTCTTAATTCATCTGTAAACTTAGGGCTTCCTTCATGGCTCAAACAGTAAAGAATCTGCTTGCAGTGCAGGCCGAGGTTTGATCCCACGGTTGGGAAGATCTGGAGAAGGAAATGGCAACCCACTCTGATATTCTTGCCTAGAGAATCCCATGGACAGAGAAGCCTGGTGGGCTACACTCCATGGGGGTGCAAAGAGTTGGACATGACTGAACAGCTAACACTTTCAGGTGATACATCATACTCACATTTTTAAGAGAGTAGAATGTAGACATATTTGGAGGACAATAATCTACTTCTCACAGATGCCAAATTAACATTTAAGCAATTTAAATAAATAAAAAAAATTTAGAAATAATACTATAGTATAAAATTTGTGGTTTAAAGTAAATTAAAATCTAGCAAAAACATACTAGAGAATTGTTGTTGTTCAGTTACTTAGTCATGTCTGATTCTTTGTGACCCTGTGGACTGCAACACACCAGGGTTCCCTGTTCTTCACCATCTCCCAAAGCCAACTTAAACTCATGTCTATTGAGTCAGTGATGCCATCCAACCAACCCATCCTCTGTCATCCCCTTCTCCTCAAGTATTCAATTTTTCACAGCATCAGGTTCTTTTCTAATAAATCACTTCTTCGCATCAGTTGGCCAAAGTATTAGAGATTCATTATCAGTCTCCCAATGAATATTCAGAATTTATTTCCTTTAGATTGACTGGTTTGATCTCCTTGCAGTCCAAGGGACTCTCAAGAGTCTTTTCCACCACAGTTCAAAAGCATCAATTCTTTTGAACTCAGTCTTCTTTATGGTCCAACTCTCACATCCATACATGACTACTGGAAAAACTATCGTTTTGACTAGATGGACCTTTATTGGCAAGCAAATATCTCTGCTTTTTAATACACTGTCTAGGTTGGTCATAACTTTTCTTCCAAGGAGCAAGTGTCTTTTAATTTCATGGTTGCAGTCATCATCTGTAGTGATTTTGGACCCCAACAAAATAAAGCCAGCCACTGTTTCCATTGTTTCCCCATCTATTTGCCATGAAGTAATGGGATTTAATCAGAGAAGGTAATGACAACCTACTCCAGTACTCTTGCCTGGAAAATCCCATGGACGGAGGAGCCTGTGGGTTACAGTCCATGGGGTTGCTAAGAGTCGGACACAACTGAGCGACTTCACTTTCACTTTTCACTTTCATGCATTGGAGAAGGAACTGGCAACCCACTCCAGTGTTCTTGCCTTGAGAATCCCAGGGACAGGGGAGCCTGGTGGGCTGCCGTCTATGGGGTCGCACAGAGTTGGACACAACTAAAGTGCTTTGCATCAGCAGCAATGGGATTGGATAGATGATCTTTGTTTTTTGAATGCTGAGTTTTAAGGCAATTTTTTTCACTCTCTTCTTTCACTTTCATCAAGAGGCTCTTTAGTTCTTCTCCGCTTTCTGCCATAAGAGTGGTATCATCTGCATATCTGAGGTTGTTGATATTTCTATTGGAAATCTTGATTCCAGCTTGTGCTTCATCCAGCCTGGCATTTCACATGATGTACTCTGCATATAAATTAAATAAACAGAATGACATTATACAGCCTTGATGCACTCCTTTCCCTATTGGAACCAATCCATTGTTCCATGTCTGGTTCTAATTGCTGCTTCTTGACCTGCATACAGATTTCTCAGGAGACAGGTCAGGTGGTCTGATATTCCCATCTCTTTAAGAATTTTCCACAGTTTATTGTGGTTATAAAGTCAAAAGCTTTAGTGTAGTCAATGAAGCAGAAATTGATGATGTTCTAGAATTTTCTTGCTTTTTCTATGATCAAACAGATGTTGGCAATTTGATCTCTGGTTCCTCTGCCTTTTCTAAATCCACCTTGAACATCTGAAAGCTCTTAGTTCATGTACCGTTGAAACCTTGCTTGAAGAATTTTAAACATTACTTTGTTAGCATGTGAAATGAGTGAAAGTATGCAGTAGTTTGAACATGCTTTGCCATTGCCTTTCTTTGTAATTGGAATGAAAACTGATATTTTCTCATCCTGTGGCCAGTGCTGAGTTTTCCAAATTTTCTGGCATATTGAGTGCATCACTTTCACAGCATCATCTTTTAGAATTTGAAATAGCTCAATGGAATCCCATCACCTCCACTAGCTTTGTTTGTAGTGATGTTTCCTAAGGCCCACTTGACTTCACACTCCAGGATGTCTGGCTCTAGGTGAGTGGTCACACCATCATAGTTATCTGGGTCATTAAGATCTTCTTTGTATAGTTCCTCTGTATATCCTTCCCATCTCTTCTCAATATCTTCTGCTTCTGTTAGGTCCACACCATTTCTGTTCTTCATTGAGTCCATCTTTGCATGAAATGTTCCCTTGGATCTCTAATTTTCTTGAAGAGATCGCTAGTCTTTCCCATTCTATTGTTTTCCTCTATTTCTTTGCATTGATCTCTTAGTAAGGTTTTATCTCTCCTTTCTATTCTTTGGAACTCTGCATTCAAATGGGTATATCTTTCTTTTTCTCCTTTGCCTTTCACTTCTTTTCTTTTCTCAGCTATTTGTAAGTCCTCCTCGGACAACCATTTTGCCTTTTTGCATTTCTTTTTCTTCTGGATAGTTTTGATTAATGCCTCCTGCACAATGTTGCAAGCCTCTGTTCATAGTTCTTCAGGTACTCTGTCTATCAGATCTAATCCCTTGAGTCTATTTGTAACTTTCACTGTATAATCATAAGCCATTTGATTTGGGTCATACCTGAATGGCCTAGTGGTTTTCCCTAGGAAAAATGCTATAGATGACTAGTGAATTGTTGGCTGTAAAATTTATTGCTTAAAAATATATTGAAAAGGCAACATCACTTATAGAAAAATATATTAAATAATAATTGAATAGTGCAGACCAATGCAGATTGAAATCATAAAGTGCTATTATAATGATCATTTAAAAAGTGAAAAGACAGGAGCTGAGTAAGAGAAGGAGGAGGTAGAATGAAGAAAAAGGAAAAAAGGAGAAGAGGAGGAAAAGAAGTCACAGAAGCAGAAGTGGTAGAAAGAAGAGTAAATGACAGCATGAATTCTAGAGAAAAACATAAGGCAAAATCCAAAGATAGCTTTGATATATGTTTATTTTATATTAAACTGTTGATTGCATAATATGATGGGAAATAGAGGAGAAGTGATGAGGAAACTGTATCTTCTTTTAACACTTTTTGGTTAAAAGCTAGGTATTGTACTCTTGATATCAAATCAAGTTTTTGGTTAAGATACTATGGAAAACTTCAGCATCAGAATTTATGAAGGAGACTTGCTCATGGACTTTATTTAATGGAATTATGAAGACAAAGACCAGAACAAGTTGGAGAAAGAATCATCAGTTCAGTTCAGTTCAGTTTAGTAGCTCAGTCGTGTCCAACTCTTTGCTACCCCATGGACTGCAGCATGTCAAGCCTCTCTGTCCATCACCAACTCCCGGGGTCTAAACAGACTCATGTACATTGAGTTGATGATGCCATTCAACAATCTCATCCTCTGTCATTCCCTTCTCTGCCTGCCCTCAATCTTTCCCAGCATCAGGGTCTTTTCCAATGAGTCAGCTCTTTATATCAGGTGGCCAAAGTATTGAAGTTTCAGCTTCAACATCAGTCCTTCCAATGAACACCCAGGAATGATCTCCTTTAAGATGGACTAGTTGGATCTCGTTGCAGTCCAAGGGACTCTCAAGAGTCTTCTCCAACGCCACAGTTCAAAAGCATCAATTCTTTGGACTCAGCTTTCTTTATAGTCCAACTCTCACATGCATACATGACTACTGGAAAAACCATAGCCTTGACTAGACAGACCTTTGTTGACAAAGTAATGTCTCTGTTTTTTAATATGCTGTCTAGATT
Source organism: Moschus berezovskii (assembly GCF_049115385.1). Taxonomy (NCBI): domain Eukaryota; kingdom Metazoa; phylum Chordata; class Mammalia; order Artiodactyla; family Moschidae; genus Moschus; species Moschus berezovskii. The sequence continues at coordinate 28,842,897 of NC_142475.1, forward strand.
GGTCCTAACTTTCCTTCCAAGGAGTAAGCTTCTTTTAATTTAATTGCTTCAGTCACCATCTGCAGTGATTTTGGAGCCCCCCAAAATAAATTCAGCCACAGTTTCCCCATCTATTTGCCATGAAGTGATGGGACTGGATGCCATGATCTAAGTTTTCTGAATGGTGAGCTTTAAGCCAACATTTTCCCTCTCTGCTTTCACTTTCATCAAGAGACTCTTTAGCTCTTCTTCACTTTCTGCCACAAGGATGGTGTCATCTGCATATCTGAGGTTATTGATATTTCTCCCAGCAATCTTGATTCCAGCTTGTGCTTCCTCAAGTCCATCATTTCTCATGATGCACTCTGCATATAAGTTAAATAAGCAGGGTGACAATATACAGTCTTAACGTATTCCTTTTCCTATTTGGAACCAGTCTGTTGTTCCATATCCAGTTCTAACTGTTGCTTCCTGAACTGCATATAGGTTTCTCAAGAGGCAGGTCAGGTGGTCTGGGATTCCTATCTCTTTCAGAACTTTCCACAGTTTATTGTGATCTACACAGTCAAAGATTTTGGCATAATCAATAAAGCAGAAATTGTTGGTTTTCTGGAACTCTTTTGCTTTTTCAATGATCCAGCAGATGTTGGTAATTTGATCTCTGGTTCCTCTTCCTTTTCTAAAACCAGCTTGAACATCTGGAAATTCATGGTTCACGTATTTCTGAAGCCTTTCTTGGAGAATTTTGAGCATTACTTTGCTAGCCTGTGAGATAAGTGCAATTGTGTGGTAGTTTGAGCATTCTTTTGCATTGCCTTTCTTTGGGAATGCAATGAAAACTGACCTTTTCCAGTCCTGTGGCCACTGCTGAGTTTTCCAAATTTGCTGGTATATTGAGTGCAACACTTTCATAGCATCATCTTTTAGGATTTGAGATAGCTCAACTGAAATTCCATCATCTCTACTAGTTTGTCCATAGTGATCCTTCCTAAGGCCCACTTGACTTCACATTCTAGGATGTCTGGCTCTAGGTGAGTGATCACACCATTGTGATTATGTGGGTCATGAGGATCTTTTTTGTACAGTTGTTCTGTATACTCTTGCTACCTCTTCTTAATATCTTCTACTTCTGTTAGGTCCATACCATTTAAGGGGCTAGATCTGATAGACAGAGTGCCAGATAAACTATGGCAGTGTACATGACATTGTACAGAAGACAGCGAACAAGACCATCCCCAAGAAAAAGAAATGCAAAAAAGCAAAATGGCTGTGTGAGGACACCTTACAAATAGCTGAGAAAAGAACAGAAGCAAAACGCAAGGGAGAAAAGGAAAGACATACCCATCTGAAAGACTCATACCAAGTTCTAATAAACGCTACTCTCAGAGAGAGGAAGCTAAACAATTCAGCAGTCTGTGGACTCCCTAATCACAAAGAAAACGGATATGAAGTAGATGAGTTAGGAGATCAATTACCATTATTGAGGACAATAATTTGGTGGAATACATCGATGGAGGTGGAAGTTGAGGCCCTGAGTCTATGGAATAAAAGAAAAATGTGACCCCAAGGAGTTAGCTCTGGATGAGGAATTGACACTTAGGTGAGGAACGGAAGAGCGCAGAATAAGTGTGTGTGTGTCTGTGTGTGTAAAGGGCTTATAGATATGAAAGTACACAAGAACCTGTAGGAGGAGAACATTGGCAACATTCATTCCCAGATATGGTTTGATCACGATACTGCAAAGGTTGAGGTGACTAATATGTCTGATATGGTTCTGATTCTCTTACCTCTAAACAAGTCTAATGCTCATAACCATAGTGGCTTGGAGCATAAAGGACTATGGCAGAAGAGGAGAAGTGAATGATTCTGTGTTCAGCCCTCTATTTCTGATGACCCACACTGATGAGCATTCTTTTTTCTCGAGGGGTGAATACCCTGAAGGTTCAGTTTATGATCAGCACCAAGGTGAAATTTATCCACCACTGAGCTAAAGAGTTGCAATGAAGCTGCTGTTAGGGAATAATTTGGTACATGTGGGCCAGCTTCCTCTTCTCAAATATAAAGGGGGAAGTGAGTTTAGAACAGGGGAAGCTGACATCTGGATTTCAGTGATGTAACCACTTACTTGCAGACGGAAAATGATTTAATTATTCTAGGAATCCCTATCTCTGTTGATACAGTGCAGTTAACAAACAAACAAACAAAAACCTTCTTATGTGATTTGGAATGCTTCCAAATAGAACCTTATTTAAACAAGGACCATCACAGTATGTTACAATCCACATAATTTGAACTTTAAATCATGTAACTTATGAGCTTCAAGTAGCAAATTTATTGAAGGTGATGGGACAGGGACAAATCAAAGAGAATGAGGAGTGAGAGTAATATGAAGAAAGAAGTATACTTTAAATTTTGAGATTCAGAAAGCAACCGAAGATGAGAAGGCTTTTGAGTCATGTTCATACATGCGATAATCCATCTGTCAGGTAACATTTATTTAATCACTTAAAATTCAGCATGTTTGTGAACCCCAACACCTTCCCCAGTTGCCCCATCTTCAGTAATGCCAGGCAAATCGCCAAGGGCATTCACAAGCAGAGGGCATCTGAAGAACATGTTTATATTCCAAAGTAGGACACGAAAAATCATGTTGTCTCAAATTCAGACATAAATAAGTAGCAACCCTTAAGATAAGGAAAAATCTCTACTGCTGCTGATTTCTGAAGAGGTAAGTCAGAACATTTCTACATCTTAAGACTGATGGGAAAGAAAAGGAAAAAAATCCAGCATATTTGAGTTACCAAGTGCATTAGCAGAAAATACTATATTAAAATGAAATTTAGGATAGTAAAACGGTGTCTAAGATAATGAGATAAGAAACTTAAAAATATTACATGTTCTTTAAGAAAAAAATAATTTTTAATACTATACAAAAAGTATCACCTCATCTTCATTAGGAGAAAGCAGGGTTCAATATCAAGCTCACACATATTTATATATTATTGTATATGTCTTCAGTTCAGTTCAGTTCAGTTGCTCAGTCGTGTCTGACTCTTTGTGACCCCATGAATCACAGCACGCCAGGCCTCTCTATCCATCACCAACTTCCAGAGTTTACTCAAACTCATGTCCATCGAGTCGGTGATGGCATCCAGCCATCTCGTTCTCTGTCATCCCCTTCTCCTCCTGTCCCCCATCCCTCCCATCATCAGAGTCTTTTCCAGTGAGTCAACTCGTCACATGAGGTGGCCAAAGTATTGGAGTTTCAGCTTCAGCATCAGTCCTTCCAATGAACACCCAGAACTGATCTTTAGAATGGACTGGTTGGATCTCCTTGCAGTCCAAGGGACTCTCAAGAGTCTTCTCCAACACCACAGTTCAAAAGCATAAATTCTTCCGCGATCAATTTTCTTCACAGTCCAACTCTCACATCCATACATGACCACGGGAAAAACCATAGCCTTGACTTAACACTTTTATTTATTGTCTTTGTACATTGTCTGGTCAAAGGATATCTTTAGGTATTTTAAAGAACAATTTTTTAAACGGGTAGAATAAACCAGTTTTGAGGTCTCTTCCTCAAATGAGCAGAATACTATCTTCACAAAGATTGTTGCAATTTGCTGTCATTCTTTTTATATATACAGTAATAATGAAAGGTGTGAACAGAAAAAAAGCACCAAAGAATGAAATATTAGTTTCAATCTCGTTTTTACAGTTTGGACAAAAAGGTCATTTGGGTTTTTCTGACATATCTTATGAGAAAATTGGAACAAACTTTTTGGCCAAACTAATATTTTTCTAATGAATAAAAATGTTGTTTTTTGGAGTTCTTTATTCATTCCAGAGACTGCTATGCACCAGGCATTGTGGTAGTCTGGAATATGGAGGCAAAGAAGAGGAATGCTTAATAGTATTGTTTAAAAAAGGTTTCCTCATGGAGGTGACAAGATAAATCTTCCTGAAAAATAATGATACACTGGGCAAAAAAAGCATGGTGGTATTTTCAATGACACTAGGCTAGGATGTCACATCAATGACTCACAACTAACGAACCACACCTTCCTCTATCCTCTGTGCAGTCCTGCCTACACTGATCTAAGCTTAAATACTTCGCTTCCAACTATAGCCAATGAGATTTTAGCAATGTAATGTAAGTAGAAGTTACAGTTAATGAAGCAGGTCTTTGTAAATGTATAACCTAATCAAATCTAATATAAGCCCATCCATATCATCTTTCCATAGGAGTTTCATGAAAAAGTCTTCAAATTTAAGATACACATGAGGTGACACCACCAGGCTTGGTACACTAAATAAAGTGTTATCAACTTGTAGCAGAAAAGCAAAAAGGGGCATTAAATAAAGAAGTAATAAAGATTCTTGTGGTACTGCCTGTATTGTTCACTAATGGAATTGTCACACAAAATTCTAGGACAATAATTTGTGTTCATAGATTGAATCTGAAATGAGTAAATTTAAAACATCAAGCAAACATAAGATCTTTTTAATTTAACTTCAAGAATTTTAACTTGATATCTACAGAGGACTTTTACTTTGTTGTTTTATTTAGATATTCAAGTCTATAGCAAATTTGTTGAGGTAAAGATGCAGATAACTATTGCTTTCTTATATTTTGAAAAAAAGTTTCATGGTATATGATTTGACTTTGAATTCTTTGAATGTTAGATGGTAAATGAGGCATAAATTTCTTCATTGCGGGAATCTTATTGGAAAGATTATCTGCATTTGTTTTGAATTTTCAGTTCAGATTCTCAAAGTTGAGCCAAAACTATAGTATAAATGGCTGGTAAACTGTTCTGGTATCTCTGATAATTATCAATACAATGGAAAATTTGAGAAATAACAGAACAAGCTACAAAAATTTATCCTTATTCTTTCAAAGCACAATTATTTTGAAGTAATAAATAATCCTACTTAAGCATCTTTGTATTGGTCAACTCATTAAATTACTGTTGTCACCTGGAAAAGTACAGATTTAAAGTAAGAAAATTTAGGTTTGAATCCTGGCTCAGCAATTTATTTGTTAAGAATGAAGTTAACTTTAAAACTTTCAATTTCTTCATCTACAATAGAGTGTATAAAGATGAAATTAGATAAAACAAGTAAAGTACTACGCATAGACCCTAGACTATCATAGAGCTGAATTATTATTTTTAATTGAAGTATAGTTGATTGCCAACATCTGTAGGATCATAGAAAAAGCAAGAGAGTTTCAGAATAATATCTACTTCTGCTTTATTGACTACGCCAAAGACTTTGACTGTGTGGATCACAATAAACTGGAAATTTTTTCAAGAGATGGGAATACCAGACCACCTTACCTGCCTCCTGAGAAATCTGTATGCACGCCAAAAAGCAACAGTTAGAACTGGACATGGAACAACAGACTGGTTCCAAATCAAAAAAGGAGTATGTCACGGCTGTATATTGTCACCCTGCTTATTTAACTTATATGCAGAGTACATCATGAGAAACGCTGGGCTGAAGAGAAGACACACTGGAATTAAGACTGCTGGGAGAAATATCAATAACTTCAGATATGCAGATGACACCAACCTTATGGCAGAAAGTGAAGAAGAACTAAAGAGCCACTTGATGAAGGTGAAAGAGGAGAGTAAAAATGTTGGCTTAAAACTCAACATTCAGAAAACTAAGATCATGGCATCCGGTCCCATCACTTCATGGCAAATAAATGGGGAAACAATGGAAACAGTGAGAGACTTTATTTTGGGGGACTCCAAAATCACTGCTGATGGTGACTACGGTCATGAAATTAAAAGATGCTTGCTCCTTGGAAGAAAAGCTGTGACCAACCTAGACAGCATATTAAAAAACAGAGACATTACTTTGCCAGCAAAGGTCCATTTAGTCAAAGTTATGGTTTTTCCAGTATTCATATATGGATGTGAGAGTTGGAGTATAAAGAAAGCTGAGCACCGAAGAATTGATGCTTTTGAACTGTGGTGTTGGAGAAGACTCTTGAGAGCCCCTTGGACTGCAAGGAGATTCAACCAGTCCGTCCTAAAGGAGATCAGTCCTGAATATTCATTCAAAGGACTGTTGCTGAAGCTGAAACTCCAATACTTTGACCACCTGATATTAAGAACTGACTCATTTGAAAAGACCCTGATGCTGAGGAAGATTGAAGATGGGAGGTGAAGGGGACAACAGAGGATGAGATGGTTGGATGGCATCACCGACTCGATGGACATTAGTTTTGGGTAAACTCTGGGAGTTGGTGATGGACAGGGAGTTCTGGCGTGCTGCAGTCCATTGGGTCACAAAGAGTTAGACATGACTGAGAGACTGAACTGACTGACTAACTGACAAGTGGCATCACTCTCCACGCAAGAAACTCAAGGATGCCATAGTCATTCACAACTGGGGAGGGTCAGGTTATCTCCCTGTGAACTAAAGGAAGGAACGTAAGAGTCAGGCAGAGGGAGGCAGGGTTCCCTGAGGTAGGCCATTATGTATGCTTATAATAACAAAAGTGGCAAAACAAGGGTTAAACCAGAGAACCAAATTCAGCATGGAGTCAAAATTAACTGTTCCTGGTTTCAAAGCTATGTATAATTAAAATTTTTAAAGACTTGATTCATTCAATTTTATACAGTTTGTTAAACTAGTCACAAAGAATTGTGGACCCAGCAGTTCTAAGACATAATGGTAGACGTGAGGTGTGCCTTTGTAGTAAAATAAAAATGATTTGGAATTCTAAAGAATATTCAGAAACAGCTTAACTATGCCTCTGTATTAAAAATTCCTTTTAGAGAAGATCAAAGTAAATTGGAAGGACTGATGCTAAAGCTGAAACTCCAATACTTTTGTCACCTCATGCGATGAGTTGACTCACTGGAAAAGACTTTGATGCTGGGAGGGGTTGGGGGCAGGAGGAGATGGGGACGACAGAGAATGAGATGGCTGGATGGCGTCACCGACTCAATGGACATGAGTTTGAGTGAACTCCGGGAGTTGGTGATGGACAGGGAGGCCTGGCGTGCTGTGATTCATGGGGTCGCTAAGAGTCGGACACGACTGAGACTGAACTGAACTGAACTGAGGAAAGAGTTAATGTTCTATTTGCCAAGCAAACCAGGTTTGGTCTGTAATCTTTGGTTAATATCTTTGATATATGTTTCATTATATTTTATGTGTCACATGTCTATTTTTCCAAATATATCCAAGGAAAACTATTAAACTATAATATTTAGCAAATATTCTTATTCACATTTCTATAACAAGATTGTATCATTCATTTCTTACCATAAATGCATTATATCCTATTGTGAATCATATTATAAAGAGTTTTTAGGAAAGATTTTATGAATTTCTGAAGAAAAATTAAGACATCTGTTATCTGCATTCTTTTATCAGATATGCAATCTTAAAAAAAGTCCTTAATCTTTTAAATCAAAAATTATTTTTTAAAAGCTAGGAATTCAGGTAATAGAGAAATCATAAATATAAGCTCAATCTAGGTACTTAGGAATGAAGAGTTTCCCAAAGCAATCATACTTTATAGAAATATTGCTTTACCAAATAAAACAGAGGGAACAGTTGCCTACTGACAGTTATGTTCACATGGCTGTAGTCAGCAGGAATGTTATGAGTCCCTGTTGCCCATGCAAGTCATCAAAACATGTTTTCGTTGAGAAGAGAGTGATTAGGGAACTATTTTTATAAAATAAGTTATGTCCTTATGGGACAGCATAATGAGTTAGAAATTTTTGAAATCTAGCTTATGTTTGTCTATTTTCTTTTACCTTCACTTTAACCCAGAGATGAATTTGGTTTATTCTGTCACTTAATGGATATAAATTCTTTAAAGGTGCTTGACAGACATGCTGTAAGATTTCAGATGAAATTTTGTTATAGGATGTACCTATGTATAGAACTGCAATCAGATGAACTAAGGGCTTTCTTTTCTTTTTCTTCCAAATCTCTCCTCATCCATCCTGTGTTGGCTTTATCCTCATGCTTGGTAGTAATGTGGCTTTAACAAAACAAGGTCTTATCACACCCAGACAAACAAGTAAGACTATGAATTCCTGGGGAATTTAATCAGATTAAGAGATCCCCCAATATAATTTCTCCTCATATCTCATTGGCCAGAATGGAATATTCCATTTCTTAAATGAGCCCCAATAAGATAAATGGGATCCCCTTAGGCCTGATACAATAGTGACTGTGTTTTCACCTTCCCCCCCAATACAAAACTGCAAGAGGAAGAGTTGTGGACTTGAGTACTTAAGGTTCAGTAAGGAATACAGATGGAAAAAATGCTAGAAGATGACAGCTTCTATCATGCAGATGATATGAAGGAATCTAAAAGTATGTATATATATTTTAATTGCTATTAATATAAAAAGTAATGATATGTCTCCAAATATGTTACAGTACTGTTCATTAAAATCAATGTCAGTTACTTACCATCAATGATTTAGGATCTAAATCTCTCTAATTAACTCTTCATATGGGCTGGGAATAAGCAATGTAGACAAAGTGCTGTGTTCCCAGAGATTATTCTTCTGATACCCTGAGGTTTTTCTTCCCAACATTAATCAAATAAAATCAATATATATTTTCTCAAAATACTATCCAAATAGTTATTCATGTAAATCACTCAAGATGCACTGACCAAGCATTTTATTAAAGTCACTATGAGCTAAAAAGGATCAGTTCAGTCAGTTCAGTTCAGTTGCTCAGTCGTGTCCGACTCTTACAGCATGCGAGGCCTCCGTGTCCATCACCAACTCCCAGAGTTCACTCAAACTCATGATCATAGAGTCGATGATTCCATCCAGCCATCTCATTCTCTGTCGTCCCCGACTCATCCCGCCCCCAATCCTTCACAGCATCAGAGTCTTTTCCAGTGAGTCAACTCGTCGCATGATGTGGCCAAAGTATTCGAGTTTCAGGTTTAGCATCAGTCCTTCCAATGAACACCCAGGATTGATCTCTAGAATGGACTGGTTGGATTTCCTTGCAGTCCAAGGGACTCTCAAGAGTCTTCTCCAGCACCACAGTTCAAAAGCATCAATTCTTCGGCGATCAGCTTTCTTCACAGTCCAACTCTCACATCCATACATGACCACGGGAAAAACCATAGACTTGACTAGATGGACCTTTGTTGGCAAAGTTATGTCTCTGCTTTTTAATATACTATCTAGGTTGGTCATAACGTTCCTTTCAAGGAGTAAGCGTCTTTTAATTTCCTGGCTGCAATCAACATCTGCAGTGATTTTGGAGCCCAAAAAAATAAAGTCTGACACTGTTTCCACTGTTTCCCCATCTATTTCCCATGAAGTGATGGGACCAGATGCCATAATCTTTGTTTTCTGAATGTTGAGCTTCAAGCCAACTTTTTCACTCTCCTCTTTCACTTTCATCAAGAGGCTTTTGAGTTCCTCTTCACTTTCTGTCATAAGGGTGGTGTCATCTGCATATCTGAGGTTATTGATATTTCTCCCGGCAATCTTGATTCCAGCTTGTGCTTCTTCCAGCCCAGTGTTCCTCATGATGTACTCTGCATAGAAGTTAAATAAGCAGGGTGACAATATACAGCCTTGACGTACTCCTTTTCTTATTTGGAACCATTCTGTTTTTCCATGTACAGTTCTGACTTTTGCTTCCTGACCTGCATACAGGTTTCTCAAGAGGCAGGTCAGGTAGTCTGGTATACCCATCTCTTTCAGAATTTTCCACAGTTTCTTGTGATCCACACATCAAAGGCTTTGGCATAGTCAATGAAGCAGAAATAGATGGTTTTCTGGAAATCTCTTGCTTTTTCCATGATCCAGCGGATGTTGGCAATTTTATCTCTGGTTCCTCTGTCTTTTCTAAAACCTGGTTGAACATCTGGGAGTTCACAGTTCACATATTGCTGAAGCCTGGCTTGGAGAATTTTGAGCATGACTTTACTAGCATGTGAGATGAGTGCAATTGTGCGGTACTTTGAGCATTTTTTGGCATTCTCTTTCTTTGGGATTGGAATGAAGACTGACCTTTTCCTGTCCTGTGGCCACTGCTGAGTTTTCCAAATTTGCTGGCATATTGAGTGCAGCACTTTCACAGCATCATCTTTCAAGATTTGAAATAGCTCAACTGGAATTCTATCACCTCCACTAGCTTTGTTTGTGAAGTGAAGTGAAGTTGCGCAGTCGTGTCTGACTCTTTGCGACCCCATGGACTGTAGCCCACCAGGCTCCTCAGTCCATGGAATTTTCCAGACAAGAGTACTGGAGTGGGTTGCCACTTGTAGTGATGCTTAAAAATAAAGTATTTACTTTGCCATTAACCTTATGTGTTAACAATTAGTAACAGGTGTCACTAGTCAATAAGAATTTTTAAATTAATCAGGAAATTTTGATTGGATGCAGGGTGAATACAGAGAATTGATAAAGTCTTAAGAATCCTCTTTGAAGACTGGACCTTTATTTTTCCCTAGTCACTAATTAGCTCTTTCTCTTTTTCTTCTTTTTCTATTTTAGCAAGTAATATTTCTATCTTTACATATTAACATTTGTCTTATTCTCAAGAATGCTTTCTCCATGTATCAGTGGAGCTGACTCTCTGGGTTAGGATTTTGTAATCCTTACTGCCAGTGCTTGCTACTAAAAAGAAAAAGATTAAGTATCTCTCCTAAAAATATCTAATTCTGCTTTATTGACTACACAAAAGCCTTTGACTGTGTGGATCACAATAAACTGTGGAAAATTCTTCAAGAGATGGGAATACCAGGCTACCTTACCTGCCTCCTGAGAAATCTGTATGCATGTCAAGAAGCAACAATTACAACTGGAATGGAACAACAGACTGGTTCCAAATAGGGAAAGGAGTAAATCAAGGCTGTATCCTTTCAAATTTAATTTATATGCAAAGTACATCATGCAAAATGCTGGACTGGGTGAAGCACAAGCTAGAATCAAGATTGCCAGGAGAAATATCAATAACCTCAGATACGCAGATGACACCACCCTTATGGCAGAAAGTGAAGAAGAACTAAAGAGCCTCTTCATGAAAGTGAAAGAGGAGAGTGAAAAAGTTGGCTTAAAGCTCAACACTCAGAAAACTAAGATCATGAAATCTGGTCCCATCACTTCATGGGAAATAGATGGAAAAACAGTGGAAACAGTGGCAGACTTTATTTTGGGGGGCTCCAAAATCACTGAAGATGGTGACTGCAAAAACCATGAAATTAAAAGATGCTTGCTCCTTGGAATAAAAGTTATGACCATCCTAGACAGGATATTAAAAAGCAGTGACATTACTTTGCCAACAAAGGTCTGTTTAGTTAAAGCTGTTGGAGAAGGCAATGGCAACCCACTCCAGTACTCTTGCCTGGAAAATCCCATGGATGGAGGAGCCTGGTAGGCTACAGTCCATGGTGTCGCTATGAGTCAGACATGACTGAGTGACTTCACTTTCAGTTTTCACTTTCATGCATTCGAGAAGGAAATGGCAACCCACTACAGTGTTCTTGCCTGGAGAATCCCAGGGACAGGGGAGCCTGGTGGGCTGCCATCTATGGGGTCTCACAGAGTCAGACAGGAGTGAAGTGAATTAGCAGCAGCAGCAGCAGTAGTCATGGGTTTTTCCAGCAGCTATAGCTTTTCCAGAAGTCATGTATGGATGTGAGAGGTAGACTATAAAGAAAACTCAACTCAGAAGAATTGTTGCTTTTGAACTGTTGTGTTGGATAAAACTCTTGAGATTCCCTTGGACTGCAAGGAGACGAAACCAGTCAATCCTAAAGAAAATCAGTCCTGAATATTCATTGGAAGGACTGATGCTGAAGCTTCAATACTTTGGCCACCTGATGTGAAGAACTGACCCATTTGAAAAGACCCTGATGCTGGGAAAAGTTGAAGGCAGTAGGAGAAGGGGAGGACAGAGGATGAGATAGCTGGATGGCATCACCGACTTGATGGACATGAGTTTGAGCAAGCTCTGGTGATGGACTGGGAAGCCTGGTGTGCTGCAGTCCATGGGGTAGGAAAGAGCTGGACACGACTGAGTGACTGAACTGAACTCAACTCTTCCTTGGTCTTCCCAGGTGGCTCAGCGGTAAACAATCTGCCTGCCAAGCAGGAGATGTGGGTTTGAGTCCTGGGTGGGGACGATCACTCGAGAAGAAATGGCAACCCACTCCAGTGTTCTTGCCTGAGAAATCCCATGGACAGATGAGCATAGTGGGCTAAAGTCTAAAGTGTTGGACTGACTTTGTCACTAAACAACATCTCTTCTTCAGCATCCACTGTTCTTTAGTCACTAATTTGTGTCTGACTGTTTTGTGATCCCATGTTAGCCTGCCAAGGTCCTCTATCCATAGGATTTCTCAGGGAAGAACATTGTTTCTCCAGGTGATCGTCTCAATCCAGGGATTGAGCCCTCATCTCCTTCCTGGCAGACAGATTCTTTGCCATTGAGCCACTTAGCATCCATACTAATCTCTGAAAATGCTATTTATTGGACAAACTATATTCCCACACCTATAGCAAGGAAGGTGAAACAAGTTGACATGTGTCAGAGAAGGCCAAGAGATGCTAAGCAAATGAAAGTAGATGTCTATTACATGATATTTAGAAAGAAAAGAAACTCAATTCATAGCTTAAGTACAAATGGTAAAAGAAATTGAACTGCCTTGAATATATTCTCATGAGAATGGGAAAATCAGAGATTTCACTGTTAAAAACTGGAAGATACATTATTCTTTCACAGCCCCAGGGGACGTAACTAAGTGGTTGACAAATGATCCAAAATAGGACTTTAATGAATATGTCAGTGAATAAATGAGTGAAAAAAGATAAACTTGAATAGATCATTGAAATGCCTGCTATGTGTCAAGCCTTGTATTGGAAATACAAGGAATAAAATGACCCAATCTTTATCTTCAAGGAATTGAATCTTATTGGGGAAGATATAAATATGGCAAAAATCACATATTGAAATATGCCAGCAAACTATTCCAGACATAAAGGCAAGATGATTAATGTCAAGAGGTCTGAAAACGTAAAACAATCAGAGGAAACTTTTAAATAAAATTATTTCTGTTTGGGGCTTTGATGATGAATGATGAATAGCACATTCACTGAGTGTTGGCTGACATATTTCAAAGTGTTATTGACATAATTTAAGAATATATTATGTATATGACTTAATATGGTTTAAAACAATCAAGTAATGACATTGTTGCATATAACAAACATTGCTGAGTTCCTACAATGTTAATCATGCAGTTCTCAAAACTAGGGTTATAGGGATCAATTAACATTTCTCATTTCAAGTTACATCTTAGTCAAGAGGTTCAAACAAATAGAGAAAAAATAAAAAAGGAGAAAACAAACATATCAATAAGTGTACAAACATGAATATTCATTATCTATTATCCTCCTCAAGTACAAAATTAAATTTAAAATTATTCTTTTCTTTGCAATTCAGATAAGAATTGTGAGCAATATAAAAGCACTATGATCAGAGACTCAATATAACTGTGGTAATATTAAATATAAGTCCTGTTGTAAATCAAAGTGGCCAGAAAAATTTAACTTGACAGTTCCTCTTTTCTCTATAAATTAGAACATTAAAAATCAGCCAGGAGGACTGAAAAAAAAGATTGTTAATTTATGTCAGTTTCATACATTTTTATTATACACATTGATGTCAATAAATACCACTTGGGCTTTCAAATAAATGATGTCATTAAACTAAATACACTATATAAGGTATTGTAGTAGGCTGATAATGTAAATAGTCACAATAGCTATACATTTAGGAAAATTGTATGTTATTGTTGAAAGCTCTATCTGTATTTATATTTATTGTATTAATATATCATTTTGGATTTATTTATACAGTTAAATCTGGATCTATCTATTAAGATATAGATAATCTGAAGCTATCTATTAAGATATCTCACTGAAAAAATAGCAAAGAGAAATAATTTGTTATCTTTTGAAACAAATTACAATATTGTAATGCTAAAGCTGAAACTCCAATACTTTGGCCACCTCATGCGAGGAGTTGACTCACTAGAAAAGAGTCTGATGCTGGGAGGGATTGGGGGTGGGAGAAGACGGGGACGACAGAGAATGAGATGGCTGGATGGCATCACCAACTCGATGGACATGAGTCTGAGTGAACTCCGGGAGTTGGTGATGGACAGGGAGGCCTAGCATGCTGTGATTCATGGGGTCGCAGAGAGTCGGACACGACTGAGCGACTGAACTGAACTGAACTGAATGTCAAATTAAGTCTTCCTCTTTACCTGAAAAGTGGCTTATTGGGATTTTAGAGATTATAATAAACTGAATTTACACAGCATTTTGAATATTAGCTTAAATATTCATCATCAAGGTGTGATGCATTGATGAGCCATCACAGTACTATTGAACCCCTCAATGTGATAAATGAATTTATCCTGCTAATTATTTAAAAAATTCAGATAAACTTTTTAAAAAGAAATTTCAGAATAGTTATAATCTTCATAGTTGTGTTCAAATACATGCAGGGCAAGATTTATCAGAAACCAGCTGGTCTTCCTGGGCAAAGCTCCACAGTAGCTTAGAGGAAACTCGCCTGGTGTTAATTGGCAGTTTGTTTTTCACAGGACCACTGTGGCTAATTGATGTCCCTGGAGCTGTGAGGAGAGAAATGAGAGAGAAACGATCCACTTCCCCATTCTGATTCCTTAATTTTAGAAAATTTCTGAAACAAATAACAAATATCTATAATCCAGACTTCATTGCCCTTTGTTCCCTCTCAATCTTATGTTCATTCCAATAATGTGCATTCTGCTCACATAGCTTTATATTCAATGAAAACTGTTTCTGCATAAATATTTTTCTGTTTTTGGAAAGATTACATTGACATCCTGCCTTAATAGCCTGTGGTAATTATCCTATTTAGAAAGAGAGTCTTTGTTACATTTGGGAAACCAGTATATACTTATTCTTTGTCAAGATTATAACTCTTATTTTAACATGAACACAGTTTTATTCTAAAATCTCATATATATTTAAATAATTCATCATGTAGCTATCTTTTATTTGAAAGATTAACTTGATTCATATAAGACATTCCTCTTCACCCCCATTCCACTTTGCTATGAAGAGTTACTTTAGGGAATTACCTGGCAGTCCTGTGGTTCAGTTCAGTTCAGTTCAGTTCAGTCGCTCAGTCGTGTCCGACTCTCCGCGACCCCATGAATCACAGCAGGCCAGACCTCCCTGTCCATCACCAACTCCCGGAGTACACTCAAACTCATGTCCACAGAGTCAGTGATGCCATCCAGCCATCTCATTCTCGGTCGTCCCCTTCTCCTCCCGCCCCCAACCTTTCCCAGCATCAGAGTCTTTTCCAGTGAGTCAACTCCTCGCATGAGGTGGCCAAAGTATTGCAGTTTCAGCTTTAGCATCAGTCCCTCCAATGAACATCCAGGATTGATCTCCTTTAGAATGGACTGGTTGGATCTCCTTGCAGTATAAGAGAGTCTTATACTCTCAAGAGTCTTCTCCAACACCACAGTTCAAAAGCATCGATTCTTCGGCAATCAGCTTTCTTCACAGTCCAACTCTCACATCCATACATGACCACGGGAAAAACCATTGCCTTGACTAGACGGACCTTGGTTGGCAAAGTAATGTCTCTGCTTTTTAATATACTATCAAGGTTGAGGAATGTACTTTTCCATTGCAGGGGGCACAGGTTCCATCCCTGATCAGGAAACTAAGATCCTGACTGCTGTGCTTACTGTGTGGCCAAAAACAAGACAAAACAAAACCAAGAGTTACTTTAAAAATATCTTCTATATAAGCCATTTGATTTGTGTTTTAATTAATATTTTAGTACTTCTTCAGGAAATGGTGTGTTTTTTTTTGTTTTATTTTTCATAATGGGGTACAATTGTTTCTGCTTTAAGGGGAAAAAATCCAGGCCAAACATAAATGATTAATTGAAGATATGGGACTATGTGGACTAATATTTTTTTGAGTTTCTACTTCATTCACTATTCTTCTCCACCCTGTTAAGAGGTTGGATAACAGACCCACCTCACTGAGCAATCTTGCCCACTAGCTTCTCCTTGGTTTTATTTGTTTATTTTTTAAAAACTTTTTGGGAGTATAGTTGATTTACAGTGGTGTTAGTTTCAGGTGTACAGCAAAGTACATTAGTTGTGTATATACACATACTCTTGCTTTTTTTTAGATTCTTTTCCCATGTAGACCATTATAGAGTATTGAGTAGAGTTAATTGTTCTATATAGTAGGTTCTTATTGGTTATCTATTTTGTAAATACTGGTGTGTATATGTCAATCCCAATCTCCCAATTTATCCCTCCTCCAGCCCTTTCACCTGGTAAGCATAAGTTTCTTTTCTACATGTGACTCTGCTTCTGTTTTGTAAAAAATTTCATTTGTATCCATTTTGTGATTCCCCATATAAGAGATACGATAGGATATTTTTCTTTGTCTTGCTTGACACAGTATGACAATCTCTAGGTATTTCCAGTTGCTGCAAATAGCATGATTTCATTCTTTTTATGGCTGGTTAATATTCCATTGCCTATATGTACCACGTCTTCTTTACCTATTCCTCTGTCAACGGACATTTAGGTTGCTTCCATGTCCTGGTTATTGTAAAAAGTGTTGCAGTGAATATTGTGGTGCATATATCTTTTCAAATTACGATCTTCTCTAGGTATATGGCTAGGAAATGGATTGTTGGGTCATATGATAGTACTGTTTTTAGTTGTTCTCCATAGTGACTGTACCATTTTACATTCCCACCATCAGTGTAGGAGGGTTCCCTTTTCTCTACACTGTCTCCAGCACTTATTATTTTTAAAATTTTTGATGATGGCCATTCTGACTGGTGTCAGGTGATACCTCATTGTAGTTTTAATTTGCATTTCTCTCACAATTAGTTCTGTTGAGTATCTTTTCACATGCCTATCAGCCATCTGTATGCCTTCTTTGGAAAAACATCTATTTAAATCTCTCACCCATTTTTAGGTTGGGTTTTATGCTCAAAATTCTCCAAGCCAGGCTTCAGCAATATGTGAACATGAACTTCCAGATCTTTAAGCTGGTTTCAGAAAAGGCAGAAGAACCAGAGATCAAATTGCCAACATCTGCTGGATCATAAAAAAAGCAAGAGAGTTCCAGAACATCATCCATTTCTGCTTTATTGACTATGCCAAAGCCTTTGACTGTGTGGATCACAATAAACTGTGGAAAATTCTGAAAGAGATGGGAATACCAGACAACCTTAACTGTCTCTTGAGAAACCTGTATACAGGTCAGGAAGCAACAGTTCAAACTGGACATAGAAGACCAGACTGGTTCCAAATAGGGAAAGGAATACATCAAGGCTGCATATTGTCACCCTGCTTATTTAACTTATATGCAGAGTACATCATGAGAAATACTGGGCTGGAGGAAGCACAAGCTGGAATCAGGATTACCAGGAGAAATATCAATACCCTCATATATGCAGGTGACACCACCCTTATGGCAGAAAGTGAAGAAGAACTAAAGAGCCTCTTGATGAAAGTGAAAGAGGAGAGTGAAAAAGTTGGCTTAAAGCTCAGTGCTCAGAAAACTAAGCTCATGGCATCCAGTCCCATTACCTCAAGGCAAATAGATGAGGAAACAGTGGAAATAGTGGGTGACTTTGTTTTCAGTTCAGTTCAGTCGCTCAGTCGTGTCCGACTCTTTATGACCCCATGAATCACAGCATGCCAGGCCTCCCTGTCGAACACCAACTCCCGGAGTTCATTCAAACTCATGTCCATCGAGTCGGTGATGCTATCCAGCCATCTCATTCTCTGTCGTCCTCTTCTCCTCCTGTCTCCAATTCTTCCCAGCATCAGAGTCTTTTCCAGTGAATCAACTCTTTGCATGAGGTGGCCAAAATATTGGAGCTTCAGCTTCAGCATCAGTCCTTCCAATGAACACCCAGGACTTATCTCCCTTAGAATGGACTGGTTGGATCTTCTTGCAGTCCAAGGGACTCTCAAGAGTCTTCTCCAACCCCACAGTTCAACAGCATCAATTCTTGGGTGCTCAGCTTTCTTTACAGTCCAACTCTCACATCCATACATGACCACTGGAAAAACCATAGCCTTGACTAGACAGACCTTGGTTGGAAAAGTAATGTCTCTGCTTTTTCATTTGCTATCTGGGTTGGTTATAACTTTCCTTCCAAGGAGTTCAGTTCAGTTCAGTTCAGTTGCTCAGTCATGTCTGACTCTCCGTGACCCCATGAATCACAGCACGCCAGGCCTCCCTGTCCATCACCAACTCCCGGAGTTCACTCAAACTCATGTCTACAGAGTCGGTGATGCCATCCAGAGTAAGTGTCTTTTAATTTCAGGGTTGCAATCAGCATCCGCAGTGATTTTGGAGCCCAAAAAAGTAAAGTCTGACACTGTTTCCACTGTTTTCCCATTTATTTCCCATGAAGTGATGGGACCAGATGCCATGATCTTAGTTTTCTGAATGTTGAGTTTCAAGCCATCTTTTTCACTCTTGACTTTATTTTGTGGGGCTCCAAAATCACTGCAGATCGTGATTGCACCATGAAATTAAAAGATGCTTACTCCTTGGAAGAAATGTTATGACCAACTTAGACATCATATTAAAAAGTAGAGACTTTACTTTGTCAACATAGGTCTGTCTAGTCAAGGCTATGGCTTTTCCAGTAATCCTGTATGAATGTGAGAGTTGGACTACAATGAAAGCTGAGCACCGAAGAATTGATGCTTTTGAACTGTGGTGTTGGAGATGACTCTTGAGAGTCCCTTTGACTGCAAGGAGATACAACCAGTCCATCCGAAAGGAAATAAGTCCTGGGTGTTCATTGGACGGACTGATGTTGAAGCTGAAACTCCAATACTTTGGCCACCTGATGCAAAGTGATGACTCATTTGGAAAGACCCTGATGCTGGCAAGGATTGAAGGCAGGAGGAGAATGGGGTGACAGAGGATGAGATGGTTGGATGGCATCACCAACTCAATGGACATGGGTTTGTGTGGACTCTCTGAGTTGGTGATGAACAGGGAAGCCTGGCGTGCTGTGTTCCACAGGGTCGCAAAGAGTCAGACACGACTGAGTGACTTTACTGAACTGATATATATATATACATGTATGTATATATAGAGAGAGACCTGTATTAGCTTTGTGTAAGTTGTAGATTAATCCCTTGTTGGTTATTGTGGTTTCCTTGGGTTTAATGAATGCTGAGCACTAGCAAGCGGACTTCCTATGTGGCTCAGGGGTAAATAATCCACCTGCCAATTCAGGAGACACAAGGGATGCAGGTTTGATCCCTGGTTGGGAAAGTCCCCTGGAGTAGTAAATGGCAATCCAGTCGAGTATTCTTGCCATGGAAATTCCATGGGAAGAGAAGTCTGGAAGGCTACTGTCTATGAGGTCACAGAGAGTTAGACACAGCGAGTGACTGAGCACACTTACACATGCACACTAGCAAGATTTCAGGAGGGGGAGACTGAAATTGTGCTATATATTCCCTTGGCTCCTTCCCTGTGTTGTGCCATGAACCACGGATTTTGTTTTTCACCACCCAAAGCCATAATCTTCTACAGCTTTAACTCTCTCTCTCTCTTTTTTTTTTTTTTTTTTCTGGCATGATAAGTGATCCTCTTCTTACCCCTTTAGTCATAAGAGGGCCACTGATGCTAGGACCATCGTACTAGCCCCATGATCTGCATATCTTGCTATAATTTTATCATTCCTTTATTAAATAGAGCCATTATTAAATTCTTTTCAAATGAATTTGTGTACACCATCTCTTTCTTACAAGACCCTAAATAATATAGGGAATTTTTCCTGTCACTACTATTCTTATTCTGATTAATTGTAGTTATTTCATTGAATATCTATTATAGTTTAGTAGAGTATAACATATATTACAGTAATGTGTGTACTTGCCTTTCATTATAATAGATTGTGTAAATGCTTTGAAAACAAAGACCTTGTCTAATTCATTTTATCCCTAAAGAACACCTAGCACAGGGATTTGCATTGTAGGAAATCAAGTAATGTTTCCTACAGGTTGAATTATTTATGGGTAAATTAATTCTGGGTGAGTTTATTTGTTATTTATTTTATCTTTTCACGTATAGGAAACAAAACTCTCTTAAAGATATATTTCTTATTCTCTTCAAATAAGTTTCATTTAGCAAATAAATAATTCATTTAAAAAGAAAATTATTTCTAGTTGGGTAATATCACAACTGTTGTGAGTAAATCTACAGAGTATAAAGAATTTACCTTTTGTCCTTCCTCTACAGATTTTTAATGGAAGGTAAATTGAGCCTTAAAACATCATATATGAAATGAGAATACAAATACTTATGAAAGATGTGCATAGTATATACAGATTATTTAAGATACAGATGCATGTGTACCTACATATGTGTTTCTCACTATATATAGGAATGCTTTTTGTGCAATGTTTGACAAATATTAAAGCTTAAAAAAACAGTATTAGGTTAGTCTTGGCAACCCACTCAAGTGTTCTTGCTTGGAGAATCCCAGGGACAGGGGAGCCTGGTGGGCTGCCGTCTATGGGGTCACACAGAGTCAGACACGACTGAAGCGACTTAGCAGCAGCAGCAGCAGCCTTCACCTAGATCAGATATTTGTACTACTTTTCTTATTCACTCTGGCTACCTTGAATAAACACAGTTTATCCCTCTACTATGTCTAATTCATTTTCTTAAATTTATATTACAACCTGTAACTGTGACTAACAGTGCATCAGTTCTCCAAAATTGTATTTTTTTATTTTTGTCATTTTATTCTACCTTATTTTATACCCCTTTATTGAGGTTTGATTGACAAGTCAAAAATTGCACATATCTAATGTACACAACTAACATTAGAAACTAACTTCTGCTTGAATTTCAAGAAATCCACAATCTGCAATTAAGTGTGAGTAAGCATTTTCTTCATTCATTAGTTCATATGTACTTTCTATTTACTTGTCTTTTCAAGCTATGTGTAAAATTGTTGATTCCTCTTAATCTCAGTTAAGTGACAACACAAAAAAGACTAAAATTATCCATCCTCTAAAGATGTGTAACTATTCTTAAGAATTTTTCCTTAGCCATTTTACTTCTCTCACTATTTTATATCTCTTATAATCTACTTCCACTTTACTGCCATGCATGTTGGAAATAATTGTATCAACAACTTCAACTTTATCAGTCTCCTGAGTGGGACAACAGAAAACAATGTACAATGTATTAAGCTTCACATACTCAAAACACATTGTTTCTACTTCTGGAATTTTCGGTGTCAATGCTGTTTCCAGTTTTTAACATTTGCATCACCATCTATCAATTTCTCTAGCTACTCAAGCTAAGTTTTTCTTTTTAATTCATTGCACAGTCCTATTGTTTCTAAATCTGAAATGCCTCCTAAGTAAACCACTGCTCTCCATTTTCCATACCACTATTACTTACTTTAGTTCTTTTTTGTACAATTGAAATAATCTCTTTACTGCTTCGAGTGTCCCTTCACTACTGCTGCTGCTGCTAAGTCACTTCAGTCGTGTCCGACTCTGTGCGACCCCACAGATGGAAGCCCACCAGGCTCCCCCGTCCCTGGGATTCTCCAGGCAACAACACTGGAGTGGGTTGCCATCTCCTCCTCCAATGCATGAAAGAGAAAAGTGAAAGTGAAGTCGCTCAGTCATGTCTGACTCTTAGTGACCCCATGGATTGCAGCCTACCAGGCTCCTCCATCCATGGGATTTTCCAGGCAAGAGTACTGGATTGGGGTGCCATTGCCTTCTCCGCAATTCTGAACTCCTAACATTGTGTTTTAGCCAAAGCAAGGAGTAACTAAAACAGCACACAAATCTGATCATGTCACAGTTCACATAAAAAAATAAAAAGCCAACAAATTTTCTTGATTTTTTTTAATAAGTATTATAAAAATTATTTGTTACTAACTGAAGTTCTAACTCTGTAGCTTGATATAAGGTCCTTCAGATTCAGGAATTTTCAACCTCATCCTCTGTGATAGTCTACCTCATATCACATTCTGAACTCACTGTCCTTCTTGACCTTCTTATACTCACTTCTTTAAGTAGTCTCACTCATCAGAAGTTTGATGTTAGATTCTCTTTACACTCAGAATGACCTTTCATCTTTACTAATATGTTAATATTCTACTCAATTAAATAATATAATAATATAAAGCTCAGTTAAATCTTACCTCACCTGTGGAGCTTTTCCACTGTATACTTTTGAAAAAAAATTCAAAAACTATGTTGTTCTTATGTTGTATATAGTACATTAGAATTAAAAGCGAAAGTGAAAATGTAGTAACTCAGTCAACTGTAACTCTTTGCAACACCATTGACCATAGCCTTCCAGACTCCTCTGTCCACAGAATTCTGCAGTCCAGAATACTGGAGTGGGTAGCCATCCCCTTCTCCAGGGGATCTTCCCAACCCAGGTATCAAGCCCAGGTGTCCTGCATTGCAGGTGGATTCTTTACCCGTTGAGCCACCGGGGAGAGTGGATTGCTATTCCCTTCTTGAGGGGATTATCCTGAACAGGGTTCAAACCCAGGTCTCCCACATTGCAGGCAGATTCTTTACCATCAGAGCCACCAGAGAAGCCCACATTAGGATTAATCAAGGTAATACTAAAGCAGTGGACATCTATTTTCTCCACCTTAAAATATACAACATTTTAATAAAATATTAGTTTCTTACTGTGACAGTGACTCTTGTGAGAGTTTGTGTGTGTGTGTGTGTGTGTGTGTGTGTCTCAGGGTTGGTTTCTAGAAGACTACGGATGGAAAGAAGCCCCATAAGATATTTTCATTTGTTTTTTTTCAGCTTTGACTTCATAAAGCAGGATTCCTATTTTGTTGATCTTGATCAATACTTGCCAAATTTTGCTTAGTACAAATTAAATGAGTGATTTATTAGCTTAAGTCAGTAGTTCTTGATGGAGGTTGATTTCTCTGCAGGAGATATTTAACAGTATCTTGAGACAATTTTGCCTGCGAAACTGTGTGCAGAGAGCAGCTGGAATCTAGTGAGTAGTGGCTAAAAATACTGCTGAACAACCTACAATGTATAAGACAGTCTCACAAGAAAGAATTATCTGACCCAAAGTATCAATAGCACCAAATTTTAGAAATAGCCTTAAATCTCTTACCAAGCATAGGTTAACACAATTCAAGTTCAATATATATGAATGGAATTGAGTTTAAAATTAGCATTATGGTCAATCTTTATAGCAAAAGTTGGAAATATAAACAATACTTTATTTCAAAGATAAGAATGTTTACTTTCTGGTAAAAATGAATAAACCATGATTATTTAATAATTACATTTTTTTTTTTAGTCATCCCACCCCTTGTGTGTGTGTGTGTGTGTGTGTGTGTGAAATCATTCAGTCCTGTCTGACCCTTTGAGACCCCATGGACTGTAGTAGCCCACCAGCCTCCTTTGTCCATGGGATTCTCCAGGCAAGAATACTAGAGTGGATTGCTGTTTCCTTCTCCAGAGGATCTTTCCAACCCAGAGATTAAACCTGCATTTCCTGCATTGCAGGCAGATTCTTTACCATCTGAGCCACCAGGGAAGCCCTTATTCTGCTCCTTATTAAACTTTAATTCATTTTTCCAGATTGTGTGTTCACACATATCCACAGAAACACACATACTTATTGCAAAAATTATTCTTTTAGGTTGTAGTTTTATAACAACTATGAAAATATTGGCATATTTTAAGTATAGTTTTGCTCATCAAAACCTTTGTTGATTTTGTAAGTGATAGTGGTATCTTCTTAAGTATTATCAATCATCAACTTTGTTAATTTGTAATTTATCTAATATAGCCAATTAAATAATAAAATTGAATAATCTATCATCTAAACATTCTTAATCTTGCTTGCTCAAGTATGGCACCATAGAACCAAAGAAATTAATATTAAAATGGCATTGGGTAGCACAATATTTATTATATCTTTAAGGCTTTAATATAAAAGTTTCTTTGTTTATAAATCAAAAATAACTTCTTACTCCATCAGATAAAATTTAATCAAAATTTGCAAATAAACTCTGTCATAACTCCCTTTTGCTCTCACAAGCAATGAAACTCCTGATTTACTAAATGAATTCAACTTGTTTTAGATCTCAACCAGTTGAATAGACTCAAAATCTTCCTTTGCATTGCATCTGCAACAATGATATCAGAAAATGACCATGTAGGAGTTTCTGTATACATTCATAGTTCATAACTTGTAAAAATTAAATAGATATACTACTGAATTAAAACAACTATATGTTTTTAAATGTTATCTTGAAGTCATATAAAAGGAAAATGTATTATTTTTGAGTTTGATTTGGAGATGAGGGGGCTTCAGTTTTATATTTACCATAGATCTTGAACATCAGGACTGTCAGGGTCCTAATTGCCTGAGATATATGGTAATAAAGAAATAAGTGAACTCACTTTAAAGAAAATGAGACAGTAAGGAAAGGGAGTTTGTGTGCACATAATGGTGGCTGTCACTCAAATTGACCTATGGTACAGGCTTGAAGGAGACTTGACTGGAAGGATTAGAAAAGGGTAATTCTTTACTTAAATCTCTATAAGACAATAAGAATTCAAGGCAGCATGGTTTTGCAGGTTATAGTGAATTAAGTTGAATACTGATTATCTTAGTGGAGTCTTTGAAGCATGTTAGGGCATGGGAAGGATAGGGCAGCCTAACTATTAAGTGGATTATACACTATTTAGAGTTTAAAATTTTCCCTTCCTCAAGTATAGGAACTGAGACCTAGACAGGAAGAATGAAGGATGTCACATCCTCCATGATATTTAGCTTGGAAACTTAAATATGCAGTTGAAGAGAACACACAGTCCTGAGTTGAAATAAAATCTAACCAACAATATTTGATTAATGTTTAATATTAATTTTAATTATAATTTATTAATAAAATTTGTGTTTTGCTACAGGGATATATTTTCTTTCTGAAATTGTATAGTTTGAAGATCCATTAGTTAAAAATCACAATTTATTGTATCTCTCTCTCTTGGTATATATATATATAAAAACAGTAAATTTCATATGCATATATATCTACATATGTATATGTGCATATAAGCATTCATATGAATAGAAGAGAGTGAAAAAGTTGGCTTAAATCTCAACATTCAGAAACTAAGCTCATGGCATCCGGTCCCATCACTTCACAGCAAATAGATGGAGAAACAGTGGAAACAGTGGCAGATTTTATTTTGGGAGGCTCCAAAACCACTGCAGATGGTGACTGCAGCCATGAAATTAAAACACGTTTACTCCTTGGAAGAAAAGTTATGAGCAACCTAGACAGCATATTAAAAAGCAGAGACATTACTTTGCCAACAAAGGTCCATCTAGTAAAGGCTATGGTTTTTCCAGTAGTCATGTATGGTGTGAGAGTTGGACTATAAAGAAAGCTGAGCTCCAAAGAATTGATGCTTTTGAACTGCGGTGATGAAGACTCTTGAGAGTCTGTTGTACAGCAAGGAGATCCAACCAGTCTATCCTAAAGGAGATCAGTCCTGAATATTCATTGGAAGGACTGATATTGAAGCTTAAACTCCAATACTTTGGACACCTGATGCGAAAAACTGACTCATTGGAAAAGACCCTGATCCTGGGAAAGATTGAAGGCAGGAAGAGAAGGGGATAACAGAGGATGAGATGGTTGGAAGTGACTCAATGGACATAAGTTTGAGTAGGCTCAGGGAGTTGGTGATGGACAGGGAAGCCTGTCATGCTGCAGTCCATGGGGTTGCAAAGAGTCGGACACGGCTGAGCGACTGAACTGAACTGATGAATAGGAAATATGATTTCATTTATTTTAGCAGTTTTATATCACAGGATTGGTTATATTTATTTCTGTAATTCTCTCTAATGTGTATTTTCAAGGTAATAGTTAAATATTTTTTCATAAGTTGTATATTTAAATAGCCTATCAGGCTACAGTCCGTGGGGGTCACAAAAATATTCTAAAATTAAGAGATAAAATTAGTATATTTTTATCAGATTTTCACTTCAAATAAACACTTGAAATGTATTAGACTTCCTCAAAAACTCTAAAAATTTTAATTATATATTTCCATTCTTAGGATATTGCAATAGCTGTAAATATTCTCATTCCTATTTTTAATGTATTTATTCTACCAATAGAAAATTATTTCATTTGTTCTTGTCCAAATTGAAAAGATACCTAACTCATTCACTGTGGCATCTATAAAATAAGCATGGAAATAGTTCACTGGTAAGAAAGTATTTGGTTATGAAAAAATTATATTCATTAAAATCTTTTTTAAATAATAAATTTATATAGTTCCTTGAAAAACTAAAATATTTTAGTTTTTACTTTTTTTAAAATAGAACACTGCAACAGAAAAATATGCCATTTTAAAATCATTAAAACATTTCTATTTGAGGTTACTCACAAGTAACTTTATAATATTTATGTCTTATATCTGTAAACTATTTTAGGATTCATAAGATATAGTCACAAATCTCATGTGATTGTATACTCCAAAAATAAAAGGAGGATTTGTGTTCTTTGTATTCAGAAAAAATAAAATAACTAACTCAGAAGTTTCCCATAGTTTTAATGAAAGGACTTTTCTAGCTATACGGGGAGATTAAGGAAATAACAGAGGATACCAAACCACCTAGATATCAGCAACAACAAGAAGACATTCTGATCACTAGTGCCCTGCAGGGAAATAGGGTTTTGCTCGTACATTCACAGACCAGTGTGAAATGAAAGCTTGAAAAAGACCCCTTGATGGGCCCTGTGGTCATTGGGGAATTCAGGTACTTCTAGAAAGGTGGTTCAAAGAAGGGAAAGAGCAGAAAGCAAATGCCTACATATTCTCTTATTGTTAATTAGTAATAAATCCCTAATTTTAGCTTGGTCCATTGCTGCCAGAAATAAAACTGAAATCTCTTCACCTACCTTGCAATTAGGTGGTCCTATAACTTAAGTTCTGATCAATGTGACAAAAGTAGTAGTGATGGGAATTTCTATGGGAAGGTCTTCCTTCATTTCTGGAATATTTCTTGCTGCTGCTGCTAAGTCGCTTCAGTCATGTCTGACTCTGTGCAAACCCAGAGAGGGTAGCCCACCAGGCTCCCCCGTCCCTGGGATTCTCCAAGCAAGAACACTGGAGTGGGTTGCCATTTCCTTCTCCAATGCATGAAAGTGAAAAGTGAAAGTGAAGTCGCTCAGTTGTCTGACTCAGCGACCCCACGGACTGCAGCCTACCAGGCTCCTCAGTCCATGGGATTTTCCAGGCAAGAGTACTGGAGTGGGGTGCCGTTGCCTTCTCCATTTCCTGCTAGAAGGAGTATAAATATATGGTTGCAACTTGAGCAGGTCTCTTCGTGGCAGCATTTTGTTGAGGATGCCTATTCTAATATCTTCCCTTTGCTCTTCCAGATTGATTCTCCATCCTTCTCAATCTTGGTTGGTTCCCTAAGAGGTGATCTGCACCGGCTACTTTAATAGGCTCACTTTCCTTCAGATTTCAAATTACTTTGACGTGATGGGAAAACAACAAGAGAAAGAATTGAGAGTGAATTCAGGCTGTTATTTGCAGCTGGCTTCCTCCTAGCTTTATCACGGTGTTCTAAGAGTGCCCCTCAACTAAGAATCACAGCTCCTCTCAAGTTTGTCTTCCATACAAGACCGCCTCTTTTGCATTTGGGTAGCTGTTTACCCACCTCTGTCTCTTTTGACTTATGTTATTAATGATTCTGCTGCTTCTACTAGCTTTGCTGTTGTTCAGTCGCCCAGTTGTGTCTGACTATTTCCAACCTCATGCATTGCAGCATGCCAGGCTTCCCTGTCTTTCACTATCTCCCAAAATTTCCTCAAACTCACGTCCAGTGAGTCAATGATGCCACCCAATCATCTCATCATCTGTCACCCCCTTCTTCTCTTGCCCTCAATTTTTCCCAGCATCAGGGTCTTTTCCAATGAGTTGACTCTTTGCATCAGGCAACCAGAGAACTGGAGCTTCAGCTTCAACATCAGTCCTTTTAATGAATATTCAGGGTTGATTTCCTCTGCCTTTTCTAAATCCAGCTTGTACATCTGGCAGTTCTCAGTTCATATACTCTTAAAGCCTAGCTTGAAGGATTTTTAGTATTACCGTGTTAGCATGTGAAATGAGTACGACTGTGCAGTAGTTTAAATTTTTTTTTTGGCATTGACCTTTTCCAGTCCAGTGGTCACTGCCGAATTTTCCAATTTGCTGGCATATTGAGTGCAACACTTTCACAACATCATCTTTCAGGATTTGAAATAGCTCAGCTAGAATTCCATTACTTTGTTCAAAGTAATACTTCCTAAGGCCCACTTGACTTCACACTCCAGGATGTCTGAGTCAAGGTGAGTGATCACACCATTATGGTTATCCGGGTCATTAAAATCTGTTTTGTATAGTTCTTCCGTGTACTCTTGCCATCTCCTCTTAATACCTTCTGCTTCTGTTAGCATTGGGCTTTTAGTAAATCTCAACTATATCCTTAAATATAATCATTATATAAACTCTTCCCATGTTATACCGACTTGAGTTATCTCTATATTTCCTTTGGTACTCTATGAAAAAATGGTGGAGCAATAAATTATAAGGAACTTTGGCCCCATGGACTTGGATTTACTTTGTCTCACTGACAAATTAATACATGCTGATTATTGCAATTCTCTATAATTTTAGGGTAGTCCAACTTGAGTTTAGAAAAGGAATTGTTTTTCCCATGGTATACATAATGACAGAAATTGGTATACAATTAACTCATTTGGTTAAAATATTGTTTACAGAGTATCTATTATGATTTAGATATGATACAATATATTGAAAATACAGAGAAAAATAAAATGTAGCTTTCTAAGTTCTTGTTTTAGACCTTCCTTTGTAGGTAGGATTTTCTATTTGAGATAATTAAGGTAGGCTGAATCCTTCAGACAGAAGCCGCTCTCATTGTTTATGGTCTAGAAGAGGCAATCATTTAGATATATAGCAGGATCTCATTTGAAAGGTATTCTATGTAGACCATCATCACCTCTTTCTTGCATTTCCCCGTGTCCCCATTGTTTTGTTTTTTGTTGGTTGGTTGGTTTCCTACACTTCCAAATATAACTCTCTCTTTAATTTTTCTCTCAAGATCTGCTTCTTGGGGAATAAAACCTAAGGCATTATATCTACTTCCGGGTTTTCCCCTTTACGTCAGTGGGCTAGTTTCTCTCCCTTTGTCAGAACCAAATATCTTAATTATGATAACCTACAGCTGATCGCCGAAGAATTGATGCTTTTGAAGTGTGGTGTTGGAGAAGACTCTTGAGAGTCCCTTATACTGCAAGGATATCCAACCAGTCCATTCTAAAGGAGATCAATCCTGGGTGTTCATTGGAAGGACTGATGCTAAAGCTGAAACTCCAATACTTTGGTCACCTCATGCGACGAGTTGACTCACTGGAAAAGACTCTGATGCTGGGAAAGGTTGGGGGCGGAAGGAGAAGGGGACGACAGAGAATGAGATGGCTGGATGGCATCACCGACTCTGTGGAAATGAGTTTGAGTGAACTCCGGGAGTTAGTGATGGACAGGGAGGCCTGGTGTGTTGTGATTCATGGGGTCACGGAGAGTCGGACACGACAGAGCGACTGAACTGAACTGAACTGACAGCTAAGCCATAAGTATGAAGTCAGCTACTTTTTTCTCCTTTTTTATTGACTCTTCTTGGATGGTTGCATTTCCATATAAACTGTATAATCATCTCATTTTCCTACAGTAAAAACTTGTTAATATTTTGAATGAAATAGCATCTCTATAGATTGGTTTTGGAGAATTTCTGATATTACAGTATAAAATTTGTCAAAAGCAGTATATGACAAAACCCTCTATTTATTAATTTCTTTAATTTGTGTAGATAATATGTTATAGTTTATTTGGTAGAGTCATCCACATCATTTATTATAAATTTTGATGCTATTTTAAATGACATTATTTAAAATTTTTATTTTTTATCTGTTGCTTGTGTGTAAAAATGCAGATGACTTTTCAAATTGACCCCATGAATTCATTCATTGATTCTCAGAGTTTACCTGTAGTCTCACATTGTATAACAATGAAAAGAAGCAGAGGCTAGCTCAATAACTCATACGTAAAAATACATGTATGCAAGTATTTCATTATACACCCAAACAGTGGCTCAGACAGTAAAGAATCTGTCTGCATTGCAGGAGAGTTGGGTTCATTACCTGGGTCAGGAAGATCTCCTGGAAAAGGGAATGGCTACCCACTCCAGTATTCTTACTGGAGAATTCCAGGGACAGAGGAGCTTGGCATGCTGTAGTCCATGGGGTCGCAAAAGAGTCAGATATAACTGAGCAAATAACATTTTTACTTTTCTGCACTGTGATAATTAACGTCCTGATTTTCTGATAGAAATGGCAGTGGAATACTTGTCTTTGTGTCCCAGGATCTATGTTGGTTTGCTCTGCCTGCCCATATGAATGTCCTCAAATTACCTGACTCTTGGACTGTTTCTGATACAAGTGATAGACACACTTTATAAATGCAGCCTGAACCTTTAAAAAATAGAGTAAATCAACCTTTTTTAAAATCTCTATGGATTAATTCTAAAACTTCATTCGAATAGTTATTCATTCATTCTTTCAGCAAAAACTTACTGAAGAACTGCTCTGTGTCCTGCACTGTTTTGGTCATTGGACTAGGGAATCAACAAAAATTGATCATGTTCTTGAGGAGCTTAATTTTAGTGAGAAAAAGAAAAGAACTATCACACTCTCATTGAAGCATTATAACTGATTCAACATATTTCAAACATTTTCAGACTTTCAGCCTGAAAGTCTATAATTAGGGTTATGACATTCTCTGGGTTGACATATCCTATAGCAACCTGAACTCCTGTTTGGATAGTTAAGCAATGGACATGCTATTCTACAGCTCTTTATATAAGACTTGAGCTATTGAACTACTTAAACAACCAGTTTCTATATTTGTTTTCTCTAATAAACTGTGAAATGAGCTGGTTCATTGTTCATTTTTCACATATTCAAACATAGAATGAGAATGTATTCTTATGACAGCATTTGTTCATTTTTCTGTATGGGAGAATGAACTGTTTCATTACTTATCATTAGCAGCCTATTTATATAATGGGGCAGTGAAAAAATAATGTCAAAAACAGTTGGACTCATAGGAGAATTTGGGTTTTGCAGAGTGCAATTAATCAAAATTGTGATGACACTATGGTAATAATCCTGCTTGTGAAAAGCACTGAAGAACCTTTAGAGCCTCAGAGGCGTGGTTTTGTACTTCTTTCTAGAGAAGATTGTCTGTTCAGCAAAAATGAAGTTTAATTTATAATTACTTAGTTGGAATAAAATTTAAGTCCTAAAACAAACTATTCTTAAACTACTTGTAATCTTGCCCACAAATAATGTTAATAAATTCTTTGAATATTTGTGATACCACTTAAACAGTCAGATATCTTCTACACTATAATTTGAGATAGTCATATATTTAACAAAATATCATTTTAGAAAAGGACTTCATTTCATTATATTTTGTTTTTATTTTTACCATCTATAATATTTTACCTATACTTTTATAGCTTACAATTATAAGTAATTGGAAAACTTAGTATCTGATTTTTCACATCAAATTTTGTGAAATGACAAGTCTGACGGTGTAATGGGAACATTAATTATACATGATACCCAAGTATTGCCCCTTTAGGTTAATATTTATGGAAACATCAAAACAGATCAATTCCCTTTGATTACCCAGTGCTACTCCTTAACATATCATCATCTTCTTCAAGGCCATCATGCTTTTTAAATATGCTTTACTCCCTACCTGGAAGATATTATTAAAAATTCTCCCTTTGCTCCACCCCCCCAAAAAAAAAAAACAAACACACAGAAAACCGACTCCCCCAAACACCCCCTAAAAAACTAGTAGACCAACAAGAGTAGGTTCCAGTACTCTAGAAAAGACACTTTTTCCTTTATTATAGATAAATTTTCCTTTGCATTGGACAAATTTATTTTGTTGGGGAATGGGAATGTTCAGTGAGATTGGAGTTTAGCATCTGGGTATTAAATCAGTGGGAGGAAAGTCTCGAAAGTCTAGAAATGCTGCTTGGACTTTATCCTTTAGAGCAGGGGCCCACAACCTCTGGGATCTAATGCCTGATAATCTGAGATGGAGCCGATATAATAATAATAAAAGTGCACAATAAAATTAATGTGCTTGAATCATCCCCAAAACACCCCCACTTCCCAGTCTGTGGAAAAATTGTCTTTCACAAAAACAATCCCTGGTGTTAAAAATGTTGGGGACTGTTGCTGTGGAGGATAGTACTATAAGATTAAAAGACAGTATTGAGGTACACCTGACATTCAATAAACCTGACATTGAAATATTTTTTTTTATGTAAAGGGAACAGTTTGATGACTTTGGCACAGGAATACACAATCCTGAAACCATCACACAATCAATATATTTACCTTTAATATTTCCATTTACCCATTATTAAGTCAAGTGGGCCTTAGAAAGCATCACTACAAACAAAGCTAGTGGAGGTGATGGAATTCCAGGTGAGCTATTTCAAATCCTGAAAGATGATGCTGTGAAAGTGCTCACTCAATATGCCAGCAAATTTGAGAAACTCAGCAGTGGCCACAGGACTAGAAAAGGTCAGTCTTCATTCCGATCCCAAAGAAAGGCAATGCCAAAGAATGCTCAAACTACTGCACAATTGCACTCACCTCACATGCTAGTAAAGTCATGCTCAAAATTCTCCAAGCCAGGCTTCAGAAATACATGAACTGTGAACTTCCATATGTTCAAGCTGGTTTTAGAAAAGGCAGAGGAACCAGAGCCAACATTCGCTGAATCATGGAAAAAGCAAGAGATTTCCAGAAAACCATCTATTTCTGCTTCATTGACCATGCCAAAGCCTTTGACTGTGTGGATCACAATGAACTGTGGAAAATTCTGAAAGAGATGGGAATACCAGACCACCTGACCTGCTTCTTGAGAAACCTGTATGCAGGTCAGGAAGCAAGAGTGAGAACTGTACATGGAACAATAGACTGGTTCCAAATAGGAAAAGGAGTACATCAAGGTTGTATATTGTCACCCTGCTTATTTAACTTCTATGCAGAGTGCATCATGAGGAACACTGGGCTGGAAGAAGCACAAGCTGGAATCAAGATTGCTGGGAGAAATATCAATAACCTCAGATATGCAGATGATACCACCCTTATGGCAGAAAGTGAAGAGGAACTAAAAAGCCTCTTGATGAAAGTGAAAGAGGAGAGTGAAAAGGTTGGCTTGAAGCTCAACATTCAGAAAACAATGATCATGGCATCTGGTCCCATCACTTCATGGGAAATAGATGGGGAAACAGTGTCAGACTTTATCTTTCTGGGCTCCAAAATCACTGCAGATGGTGATTGCAGCCATGAAATTAAAAAAACGCTTACTCCTTGGAAGGAAAACTATGACCAACCTAGATAGTATATTAAAAAGCAGAGACATTACTTTGCCAACAAAAGTCCGTCTAGTCAAGGCTATGGTTTTTCCAGTGGTCATGTATGGATGTGAGAGTTGGACTGTGAAGAAAGCTGAGCACCCAAGAATTGACACTTTTGAACTGTGGTGTTGGAGAAGACTCTTGAGAGCCCCTTGGACTGCAAGGAGATCCAACCAGTCCATTCTAAAGGAGATCAGTCCTGGGTGTTCATTGGAAGGAATGATGCTAAAGCTGAAACTCCAATACTTTGGCCACCTCATGTGAAGAGTTGACTCATTGGAAAAGACTCTGATGCTGGGAGGGATTGGGGGCAGGAGGAGAAGGGGACAACAGAGGATGAGATGGCTGGATGGCATCACCGACTCGATGGATATGAGGTTGAGTGATCTCAGGGTGCTGGTGATGGACAGGGAGGCCTGGTGTGCTGCGATTCATTGGGTTGCAGAGAGTCGGACACGACTGAGCGACTGAAGTGAACTGAACTGAACTGAACTGAATGTCTTCCTCCTTAACCCAAGCCATAAACTGTGGTTTAAAACTACATATTAACATGCCATGTCTAGAATTTTTTATAAACAGAATCAAAATTGTATATACTCTTTCATGTCTAGATTCTTTTACTTAGCATAATTTGATATTCAGACTGTATCTATCAATACTTTTTAACTTTTTATTTCTCATTAGTATCCTATTGTATGCTTATACCACTATAATGCTGTTATCCATTTACTTGATGAACGTTCAGGCTCTCTCCAGTTTGGAATTATTACAAAACACTACTATATTTGGAGGAATTAGAGAATTTTTATGATTAATTATATATGAGTGTTTGTGCAGATGTATGCTTTCCTTCACCAAAAAACCACAATGTATCTAAGCTTGCATGCATTTAATAATAATGCCTTATTGACAATTGATGACACTGAAAGGAATACTAGAAAAATTCACTATCATTGTGAGGGATGAACAATGCATCTCTTTCAGTAAATGATAAGTAAGTCAATAATGAAGTAGAAGACTTGAAAAATCTAACTAAATGATCTATCATCAATTCATATCTCACTATAATAAATAAATTAATTTCTGCAGAACATCATACTAAAGGAATACTCAGAGGAGGCAGTGGGTGATATCATCCAAAGAAATAAACCTTAAGCAGTTGGGTAAGGAGTTGAAGTAGGAAAGGAAAGTGGACTGGAAGCAGAAGTGGCTAAGTAGTGGCAAAGAGGCACCTCTCTTGTTCACATTCTGACCCAGCTATACGAACAATGTGAGAGAGCAGCCAGTCATCACTGCAGCGAGGTAAGAGGAAGGACTATTGTCAGGAAGGAGCTCTCATTCCTAAAAGCAATACGGAAATAGAACAGCAAAAAGAATTTATGACAAAGGGAATTTGTGAGGACACAGTGGAATTGCAGGAGTTGGGAAATGGAGTCAGATTAGAGGATTTATTGAACTGAATGGGGGTGAGCCTGTGTGCTGAGGAATGTCTTAAATCTCTTAAGATTCAAGACACTAAGGTAGCAAGTTAAAGGGTAAATCAGAACTGTTCCATAATGGGGACAAGAATATGACACTTAGTAGTTGATGGATAATAAGGGTTGAGGTTTTGTGAGAAATATGCAGAACTCCCAAGTGGGCTTCCCAGGTGGCACTAGTGGTAAAGAATCTACCTGCCAGTGCAGGAGACTTGAGATGAGGGTTTGATCCCTGGGTCAGGAAGATCTCCTGGAGAAAGAATTTCAACCCACTCCAGTATTCTTGCCTAGAGAACCCCATGGACAGAGGAGTCTGGTGGGCTACAGTCCATGGGGGTTGCAAAGGGTCAGATATGACTGAAGTGACTGACCACAGCAGCCCACCCAAGTCTTGTCTTAAACTGTCTGTGTTGTTTATTTTTAGCACTTTCTGATAAATTAATTCCTTGTCCTATTATGCCACCTCCCTGAACAATCACCCAACAATTTTCAGAACATGAGAACATTTTTTCACTGTCCACTAGACACTATGGGCTTCTTTTGAGACAGAACACTCAAGACTAAGAAACTTCCATCATTGGCAGATGGACTGGTTGTTTTTGCTTTGTTTTGCTGGTGACTAATGACTTGTTCCTAGATTGCCCTGCTTATCTTAAGGATGCATAAAGTGTAAACTCCTTAATGAACTGAGATCTGTATAATTCCTTAGCCCCATCTCTTGCCACAAACATATGTTTTAACCATACTGAGCAATTGCAGAGATGTCAACTTCCTACCTTTTACCACATGTGGTTATCTCTCCCTAGGACTTCCTTTATAATTCCATCTTTGCTTCTCTAATGCTGTTTCATCTGAAAAGACCCAGTTAACATTGTCTCCAGAATGCCTAACTCTAAATCTCAAAAGTGATTCAGTTGCTAAGAATTAAATTGTTGCTTTAAGCAACTTGGCTTTAAGGCCATGAACTGTACTATACACTGGAGTCAACTGTTATACTTTACAATCCTAATACTGAATATCATGTGGTATATTTTCCCCTTTTAATAAAATGTTTCCTCCTTATCAATGATGGTATATCATGTGGTATTCAGTATTAGGTATCATTGATAAGGAGGAAACATTTTATTAAAAGGGGAAAATATACTTGCTAAGCATAAGTCACTCAAATTTATGTAAAGGAATTGTATAGGAGCAACTATGTGCTTCTCCTTAGAAATAATATATTGTACTATTAAAAACAGAACTATGGTTTAGAAGAACAATTCTAAAAAGGGGCAAGAGTCACAAAAGATATTTCCTGTAACTACAAATGTGAGGTTTAATAAGATCAAATTCAGAGTAAGATAGTGTTTAAGTTCCAACCATGACTAGCATAAGCATCTCTCAAGTTTGAGTTTCAGGAGTCCATTTCTTGAGGAATCAAAAAAAAAAAGAAATTAAGAAAAGAGGAAGTAAGTACAGAGCACATAATTAGTTAATTCAATTTTTAAGGAGAGATTATCATGGAGTTTGGGAGAGGTTTTAATAAAAGTTAAAAATGCAGTCATATGGAAGAAAAAAGATTTAAGGGATGTTATGAGCTGAATGGTCTTGAGTCAAAATTCATATATTGAAGTCCTAACCCCAGTACCTCAGCATATGACTATGTTTGGAGGCAGGGCCATTAAAGAGGAAATTAAGGTAAAATGAGATCTTCTGGGTGGACTTTAAGATTAGAGTACAGACACACACACACAAACACAGAAGACCATGTGAAAATACCAGAGGAAGCCGGTCATCTGAAAGTCAAGGAGAGAGGAAGAAATCAGTTGTGCCAATACTTTGATCTCAGACCCGTAGCCTCCTGGATGATGAGGAAACAAATTTCTCTTGTACAAGCTACCCAATCTGTGTTACTTTGTTATGGCGGCCCTAGAACACTGAATTGTTTAAAAAATGAATATAACTAGCTTTCCTGAAAATGAGTATTATGACAAAAACAACTGTTTGATTTTGTTGTTGTTGTTGATGACCACGTGGTTCTAATTGGAGTAGATGAATTAAATGTTTATGAATCCCCATTGTCCCCCATCCTAACTGACAGAGACTATTCACTCGGTGGCTTGCTTTCCTTAGTCTGAATAGATAGTGGCTCATTAATTTGATTCCTTTCTCTGTCTCTCTCTGCTACTAAAGACCTCTGCTGCTGCTGCTGCTGCTGTTAAGTCACTTAAGTCGTGTCCGACTCTGTGTGACCCCACAGACGGAAGCCCACCAGGCTCCCCCGTCCCTGGGATTCTCCAGGCAAGAACACTGGAGTGGGTTGCCATTTCCTTCTCCAATGTGTGAAAGTGAAAAAGTGAAGTCGCTCAGTCGTGTCCGACCCTTAGCGACCCCATGGACTGCAGCCTACCAGGCGCCTCCATCCATGGGATTTTCTAGGCAAGAGTACTGGAGTGGCTTGCCATTGCCTTCTCCGACTAAAAAAGACCTCTAGGCCTACTAAAAGGAGGAAGAAATAGGAAAATAGAGGTCCATTTGTATTCTAAACAACAGCAGCCTTTTTAATTGATTCAGCTTAAATGTTATTTAAGCAGTTACATGTAGTAATAGATTCATAATTATTTTTTGTTTTTATGATTAACTCAGTACTTGTGGTGAATGCCCTAAGAGGGTGAAATTATTGTGAATGCAGGGAGTAATTAAATAGACTAAAGAGAAGATATTACATTGAATATAGGGTGCATATTCTTATGTAGTTAACAAAAAGGAACTCTGTAATGTAACTGTAATGTCTATTGTGATATTAGATCATTACTTTTGAGAGTACATTTAAAAAACTGAGATTAAAACAAAATTTTGCATTATTCATTTATAAAATTTTGTTTTTGCTATTCACTTCATAATATGAGTGCCTATTAAAGTAGAGTAGGGATCAACTTAGTAGGATAAATATGACAATCTTTTAATTAATATCCTAAAAGACCTGTTGCTGCTACTGCTAAGTCACTTCAGTCGTGTCCGACTCTGTGTGACCCCATAGACGGAAGCCCACCAGGCTCCCCCGTCCCTGGGATTCTCCAGGCAAGAACACTGGAGTGGGTTGCCATTGCCTTCTCCAATGTGTGAAAGTGAAAAGTGAAAGTGAAGTCGCTCAGTCGTGTCCAACCCTTAGCGACCCCACGGACTGCAGCCTACCAGGCTCTTCCATCCGTGGGATTCTCCAGGCAAGAGTACTGGAGTGGCTTGCCATTGCCTTCTCCGAAAAGACCTGTATTTGATGCTAATTAATCTAGCTAACTGATAACATGTTTATAGTAATTTCAGACTCATTGATGTGGGTAAGTTAACACATAGTCAAGATTTAAATTAAGAGGATCTTTAAGAAACTTCAATTTAGAGATTAAAAAAAGGTTGAAGAAAATACTAAATGTGAAACATTGATGTCCAGACTTTTTTCAAGCTAGTTCACTTGATGGTGCTATTTGGGACTCTGAGCTGGCATTTTTATTTTAAAGAAAATAAATGCATTTCAGGAAAATGACATTAAAGAAGTTTAAAGAAACACTCAAAGATTTCACTATATAAAAAGAAAGCATACACTTTTAGAAGAGTAATTTCAAATCCAAATAACATATTTTATTGTGTAATTAAAAATTTTTATTTATTTTGTTAATAGTTAACAGACTGTCTTCACTTTTTGCTCTGGTCATTGAAAGATTAATGTATTTGAAAACAACCATACTTCAAGCATACAGTTTAAATTTACCTTAAATAATGTCTAAGAAAACATATTAAAATATCCACATGAAAACTGCTAATTTTAATATACCAGCAATTTAAAATTATAAATATACATTTTAATAGAAGATTTAATGATTTGATTTATGGTTTTAATAATTTTAAGAATGATAGGTAACATTTCAAATTTTTTATCATAAATTAGGAAAGCAAATAATAATTATTTCCTTTTTATGTGCAACCTGGATATTTAATCATATCTATTCTACCAAAAAAACTCAAAACTTGTCAATTGTTTTATTGAGATATAATTCACAATTTAGTTCAACAGTAATGCAACACACATCACATATATATATATTCATCTTTATTAACTTCTTTACATATTTTATTCATTTACTACCCAGAAAAACCTTATGTATTAGTTTCATTGTTAACACCCCATTTTAGACAGATAGCACCTGATTAGAGAAATTAATTAGATTAATGAATACCTCCAATGTCATCTATTTGTGATTTAGTTAAGT
Source organism: Moschus berezovskii (assembly GCF_049115385.1). Lineage (NCBI taxonomy): Eukaryota > Metazoa > Chordata > Mammalia > Artiodactyla > Moschidae > Moschus > Moschus berezovskii. The sequence goes on from NC_142475.1 coordinate 28,882,260, forward strand.
AGCCGAACCAGTAATCAAACCCAGCTACTCTGGCCCCACTCTCTTTCCACTGGGAAGAAAAAAGTTTCAGTTCAGTTCAGTTCAGTTCAGTCGCTCAGTCGTGTCCGACTCTCCGCGACCCCATGAATCACAGCACACCAGGCCTCCCTGTCCATCACCAACTCCCGGAGTTCACTCAAACTCATGTCCACAGAGTCGGTGATGCCATCCAGCCATCTCATTCTCCGTCGTCCCCTTCTCCTCCAGCCCCCAACCTTTCCCAGCATCAGAGTCTTTTCCAGTGAGTCAACTCGTCGCATGAGGTGGCCAAAGTATTGCAGTTTCAGCTTTAGCATCAGTCCCTCCAATGAACATCCAGGATTGATCTCCTTTAGAATGGACTGGTTGGATATCCTTGCAGTATAAGGGACTCTCAAGAGTCTTCTCCAACACCAAAGTTCAAAAGCATCAATTCTTCGGCGATCAGCTTTCTTCACAGTCCAACTCTCACATCCATACATGACCACGGGAAAAACCATTGCCTTGACTAGATGGACCTTAGTTGGCAAAGTAATGTCTCTGCCTTTTAATATACTATCAAGGTTGGTCATAACTTTCCTTCCAAGGAGCAAGCGTCTTTTAATTTCATGGCTGCAATCAGCATCTGCAGTGATTTTGGAGCCCAGAAAGATAAAGTCTGACACTGTTTCCCCATCTATTTGCCATGAAGTGATGGGACCAGATGCCATGATCTTTGTTTTCTGAATGTTGAGCTTCAAGCCAACCTTTTCACTCTCCTCTTTCACTTTCATCAAGAGGCTTTTGAGTTCCTCTTCACTTTCTGCCATAAGGGTAGTGTCATCTGCATATCTGAGGTTATTGATATTTCTCCCAGCAATCTTGATTCCAGCTTGTGCTTCTTCCAGCCCAGCGTTCCTCATGATGTACTCTGCATATAAGTTAAATAAGCAAGGTGACAATATACAACCTTGACGTACACCTTTTCCTATTTGGAACCAGTCTGTTGTTCCATGTCCAGTTCTAACTGTTGCTTCCTGACCTGCATACAGGTTTCTCAAGAGGCAGGTCAGGTGGTTTGGGATTCCCATCTCTTTCAGAATGTTCCACAGTTTATTGTGATTGACACAGTCAAAGGCTTTGGCATAGTCAATGAAGCAGAAAAAAGTTTATGTAATACAATTTAGCAACTAATTAATGAATACATAGGATATATGCACATTTTTATTTCACATGCGGGACTTTGACACAAACATTTCAATGTGTACATGTGTGCTCGATCGTGTCTGACTCTTTGTGGCCCCATGGACTATAGCCCACTCTTTCCATGGAATTTTCAAGGCAAGTATCCTGGAGTGGGTTACCATTTCTAGAGGGTCTTCTCAACCCAGGGATAGAATCTGTGTCTCCTGCATTGGCAGGCAGATTCTTTACCACTGTGCCACCTGGGAAGCTCAAACATTTCAATACTAAAGAGATAATGTAACTCTATGCATTTTAGCTGTTTGTACTTTTGAACATGCTATCCTGGTAACATTATACCTGTAATGCCTCACGATGTATGTTCTGTTTTTATCTGTGCATTATTCTGACTGTGACAAAAAATGGGACCCCTTTCATGCTTATCTAAGTTATAGCCCTTCCATCATCACCAGCATGATTTCAAACACGGAAGAGAAACAGGGGATAGTGGCTAGAATAATCTGTAGTTTAGCGAGTCAGCTTTGTCTTAACTTGGTTTCAGGATTTTGCTGTTTACTTGCATTTGATTGAACACCTCATCACATACTGCCACTAAGGTGAATCCTTGCTTTGTCCCTAAAATGGGTGACAGGGCATGAAAATTTGAGCCTCATTTTTACTTTTTTATCCTTCAAATTACTGAATCCCTGTTTCCATACCTCTGATTTATTGGAAAACCCATCCTGTGTTTCCATTTATCTAGTACTCTCCGATTCTATCTTTAACATGCTTATTTAAATTTTTATGATTACCTATTTAGAGCAGTTTTAGGTTCACAACGAAACTGAGGAGGTACAGAGATTTCCCATAGACTCCATGCTTCACAAATGCAAAGCCTTCCCAATATCAGCATTCTCTACCAGAGTAGGATATTTGTTACTGATGCTATCAATCAATACAATTGATGACCTTACAGTAATACACTGTAATTGTCCAAGGTTTATGGTATACATTACAGTTCACTCTTGGTGTTGTACATTATATGAGTTTGTACAAATGTATGGTGACATTTTCCCATGATTATACTTACATACAGAATACTTTCACTGGCCTAAAAGTTCTCTATGCTCCTCATAGTCTTCCCTCTCGCCACTCTCAATCCTGGCAACCACTGATCTTTTTACTATCTCCATAGTTTTCTGGAATGCTGCATAACTGTAACCATGCAGTACTGCAGTCTTTTCAGATTGGCTTCTTTCACTAGTAATATGCATTTAAGGTTCTTCTGTATCTTTTTCTGGCTTGAAAGCTCATTTATTTTTAAGGTTGAATAATACTTTGTTGTCCCACAGTTCACCCATTTACCTACTGAAAGACATCTTGCTTACTTCCAAGTTTTGATGGTTATGAATACAGCTACTATAAACGTGTACTGGTTTGGCACATACATTTTCAGTTCTTTTGGGTGAATACCAAGGAACACAATTGCTGGATCATATGGCAGAGTATATTTTGTCATTTAAAAAAAAAATAAAGAAAACAAAAACTTCTGCAAAGTGGTTATACCACTTTGCATTCCCTACCATCAATGAATGCGAGTTCCTGTTGATACACGTTCCCACAAACTTTTGATTTTTTTTTTTTTTTAAGATTGTGCAGCTTGTGGGATCTTAGTTTCCTGACCAGAAATCGACCCTGGACCCCCAGCAGTGAAAACATAGAATTCTAATTAATTGGACCATCAGGTAATTCACACTTTTGTTTTTTTAATATTCTTGATAGTAGTCAATCTAAAAGGTATGCAGTGGTATCACATTGTTGTTTAAATTTTTATTTCCTTGATGATAAAGAATGTGGAGTATGTCTTCATATACTTCTTTACTATCTGAATATCTTTTTACAGAGGTATCTTTGACCCATTTTTTTTTAAACTGGTTGTTTCCTTAGTGTTGAGATCTCTGTTATGACAGGACAGTGGATTCATGTCTTTTTTTCTGGCACGTTTATCAGTTTTTGCTTCATGCAGTTTCATGTTCTACTGGTGAGTGCATACGAATTAAGGATTGTTATGTCTTTTTTGAGAACTGAACCCTTTATCATTATGTAATGCCCTATTTATCCCTTGTAGTTTTCCTTACTTAAAGTCTCCTTTGTCTGAAATTAATATAGCTGTTCTTGCTTTATTTCAGTTCAGTTCAGTTCATTTCAGTTCAGTCGCTCAGTCGTGTCCGACTCTGTGACCCCATGAATCACAGCACGCCAGGCCTCCCTATCCATCACCAACTGCCGGAGTTCACTCAAACTCATGTCCATCAAGTCGGTGATGCCATCCAGCCATCTCAGTGTCTGTCGTCCCCGTTTCCTCCCGCCCCCAATCCCTCCCAGCATCAGACTCTTTTCCAGTGAGTCAACTCGTTGCATGAGATGGCCAAAGTATTGGAGTTTCAGCTTTAGCATCAGTCCTTCTAATGAACACCCAGGATTGATCTCCTTTAGAATGGACTGTTTGGATCTCCTTGCAGTCCAAGGGACTCTCAAGAGTCTTCTCCAACACCACAGTTCAAAAGCATCAACTCTTTGGCGATCAGCCTTCTTCACAGTCCAACTCTCACATCCATATATAACCACGGGAAAAACCATAGCCTTGACTAGATGGACCTTGGTTGGCAAAGTAATGTCTCTGCTTTTTAATATGCTATCTAGGTTGGTCATAACTTTCCTTCCAATTAGTAAGCATCTTTTAATTTCCTGACTGCAATCAGCATCTGCAGTGATTTTGGAGCCCCCAAAAATAAAGTCTGACGCTACTGTTTTATTTAAATTGGTATAATTGTGATATGTTTTCCTCTATCACTTACTTTTGACTTAAATATTTCTTTATATTTAAAGTGGGTTTCTTGTAGAGAACATGTAGTTTGGTAGTTTTTTTTATCTACTCTGGCAATCTGTCTTTTAATTGGTGCATTTAGGCCACCAGCATGAAAAGGGATTATTGATATGGTTGGATTAATATCTACTATTTTTTTTCCACAGTTTTGTGTTTGCTGTTCCGTTCTTTGTTCCTATTTTTTTTCTTCCACTCTTTTTCTGCCTTTTGTGGTTTTAGTTGAACATTTTATATGATTCCATTGTCTCTTCTTTCTTAACATTTCAGCCTCACTTATTATTTTTTTCTGGTTGCTCTAAAATTTGCAATATATATTTACCACTAATCCAAGACCACTTTGAAATAATATTATACCACTTCACAGGTAACATGAGTACTTTATAATAAAAAAATATTAATAATACTAGTTCTTCTTTCCTGTCTCTTGTATCATTACTATCATTCATTTCACTTATATATAATGATACAAACACACACACATATATAAAATACATTGTTGGCATTATTATTTTGAACAAACTATTGTTTGTTAGATCAATTAAGAGTAAGAAAAATATATATATTTTAAATTTTACCTCACTTATGCCTTCTTCAGTAGTCTTTCTTTTTTATGTAGATTGGAGTTTCTGACATATATTATTTTCCTTCTCTCTAAAGAACTTCAGATATTTTTTCCTTAAGGGACTTCTTTTAATATTTCTTGCAAGGCACGAATACTGGCAACAATTTTTTTTTCTCCTTAACATTAAAAGGATAATATTGCAGAACATGGATTTCCCTGGTGGCTCAGATGGTAAAGAATCTGGCTGCAATGCTGGAGACCTGGGTTTGATCCCTGGATTGAGAAGATTCCCAATGGCTACCTATTCCCGTAGTCTTGCCTGGAGAATGCTATGGACAGAGGATCCTGGCAGGTTACAGTCCATGGGGTCATACAGAATTGGACACAACTGAGTGACTAACATTTTCACTTCATTTTTTGTAAGGCACACGATTATACGTTGGTAGTTTTTCTTTTTTCCCCCCCAACATTAAATATTTCACTTCATTCTCTTTTTGATTACATGGCTTCTGAAGATATGCTGGATGTAATTCAAATCTTTATTCCTCTACAAGTAAGGGATTTTTTTCCCCTTTTATTATTTTATTTTTTTGTTGTATGAAAATTATATGCCTAGGTATATTTTTTTGGCAGTTTTCCTGTTTGGTTTTCTCTGTACTTCTGGTTCTTTTGTTTGGTATCTGACATTAATTTGGGAAATTCTCATGTGTTATTATTTCAAATATTTCTTTTTTTCTCTTTCACCTCCTTTTAGTATTCCCATTAGACACACATTACTTTTTTTTTAGTCCCATAGGCCTGGAATGTGCTGTTCTAATTTTTTTAAATCTTTATTCTCTTTGCTTTTTAGCTTTAAAGTTTCAGTCCCTCGGTTGGGAAGATCCCCTGGAGAAGGAAATGGCAACCCACTCCAGTGTTCTTGCCTGGAAAATTCCATGAACAGAGGAGCGTGGTGGGCTACAGTCCATGGGGTTGCAAAGTTAACACGACTGAGCACACATGCACAGGGAAATGATGCACTGGGTGATAAGAACTGCTGTAAATCAGCCAATAGTGATGTGGTGACGACCCAGGAGAGGGGAAGCACCTATAGTCCAATGATTAGGTCACATTCAGTGAGACCTCATCCCTCTGTTCTGTGAAATTCACAAATGTTTCTTGAGTTTTCTCTTTCTTTCCTTCCCCTCAAGTGGGAGAAGACAGGTAGAGTGGGTGGGAATTGGGCATTTCTCCTCCTCCAGCCTAATGGCTCTGATATACTGCAGCAGGTTAGGCTCTGGCTAACTAGTTTCACCTGAGCACCAGCCTCGTTAAGGAAAACAGAATGCTCCATTGTCTTTTAAGATAGTTTCTTCTCTCCTTCCTCTGCCAGAAGTAGAAATGGACTTTTCTCCAGTATTGATTGTGTGAATCTGATTGAGCTCCTGGAGGTAAATCTCACAGAATGTGAAGGCTCTTCTCTGAGTCCCCTTGATTTTTATCTCTAAGAATTGTTCACACTGAGTATGCAGCAATTCTTCAATAGCAGTTCAGCTTATCCTGCCTTGGCTCTGGTTCCATGGAGGTTTCTGCTCATGAATCTTCAGTTCAGTTCAGTTCAGTTCAGTTCAGTCCCTCAGTCATGTCCAACTCTCTGCGACCCCATGAATCACAGCACGCCAGGCCTCCCTGTCCATCACCAACTCCCGGAGTTCACTCAAATTCATGTCCATCGAGTTGGTGATGCCATCCATCCATCTCATACTCTGCTGTCCCTGTCTCCTTCCGCCCCAATCCCTCCCAGCATCAGAGTCCTTTCCAGTGAGTCAGCTCATCGCATGTGGTGGCCAAAGTATTGGAGTTTCAGTCTCAGCATCAGTCCTTCCAATGAACACCCAGGATTGATCTCCTCTAGAATGGACTGGTTGGATCTCCTTGCATGAATCTTAGCTCCAATAAAGCAAGCCATGACTTGCTGGATTCCCCTGTCTTTCCAGTCTTGAGAGCAGCATTCCCCCTGTGTTTTCACCTCTTATGGATCATAGAAGGGCTGTACACTTTTCAGTCTGATTTCCTTTTTACTTATTTGGAGGGAAGACAAGCTTCTTACATGTGGATTGGAACTTAGAAGTTCTTTGATATGCTTTATGCACTTTTGGAAATTATCTGTATTCTGTACTGTTACACCTTTCTTGTATTAAATGCCTGGTTGCCTAGATTATCTATCACGTGTTTGCTAACACTCCATTAATGCAGTATTAGATCCAGCATTTGGGGTGTTTCAAATCTCCTGATAACAACATTACCCGGGCAGACTTTTTCATTAATGACTGAGTACCGACTGACAAGTAAATCTTTATTGCTAGCTGAAATAGTGCACAGCGTATGGCAGGTTTATGAGCATCTTTGCTAATTTGAGGATTATAAAAGGAAATCATGAGCTTTATTTTTATTGCCATGGTCATATTACAGTGTTTTATCAAGTAGGAACACACGGGTATGAAAATAAACCTGGTTTAAAATAATAAATTAAGCTAAATTAACCATAAAATATAAACCATACAGAAATTAAAGACCTTTTCAAATGATTTCTTAATTTAAGGCTCATTGAATATTGTTTTCTTCTGTATGCAGGTTAATTTTTATTGGCCATATCAACAACAGGTTTCTAGTCTACTCAGATTTACAATGTTCCAGGCATTTGATATGGTCAATTTACTTACCTAGTTTTAATTAGGTAATTATAGTACAATCAATACTAAAATGGTAGTGACAGAGCATTTGACAAACAAAATTTCAAATCAAATTTTATTATTCTTGAGGAACATGCACCAAATACTCATCAAAAATCATGCAAGAGTTTATTTCAGTGGTTTTCAAGTGGACAACCTGGCTTAACTGACGATTCAAGTACTTTTCTAGTATACTCTCCAAGTGTTGATAGCAATCAGATGAATTGAGGACACTAATTTTTTTTTTTTTCTTATTAACAATGTGATCTGCCTTCATTTGACTTGCCTTAGTAAATGGCAACCCACTCCAGTACTCTTGCCTGGAAAATCCCATGGATGGAGGAACCTGGTAGGCTACAGTCCATGAGGTCAAAAAAGTAAGACATGACTGAGTAACTTCAATTTCACTTTCAGTACTGCTGCTAACTTTACCACATTTGGACATCTGTTTAATAAGGACAAATACAAATTGAAAATAGTAAGTTGAATTCTCCTTGTTTAAAAAACGGGAGATTTCCTCTTTTCCTTTTTTTTACAGCCTTTACTTTAGAAAACTTGTAATTGTTAATTTTCTCATCTCCTTGAAATGTATAGTCTTTTAAAAGCTAATTAAACCTCTTGCCAGCTTTAAGACCCAAGAATGCCTTTTTCAAGGGCCTGTAAATCATTTCTGTGAGATAGACAGCACTCCTATGTCCAAGTTTCTCTTCTGGATAGGAGTCTAGCCCATGGATGCCAAGTTGCAGAACTGCCTCTTGTCATAGATCTATGAGAAGTTTATTTTGTCCTTGGTGTGAAACCAAATAACTGACTTAGATGTCACCCTGATCTCAAGTGGCCTCAGCTTGCAGCAGCTTGGAGCAGCATTTTGGTTCCAGGCCAGAGATTGAGTTCGGGTTGTGGCAGTGAGAGAGCTGAATCCTAGCCATTACACCAGTGGTCAGTGACAAGGCTCTGGCCTTTTGACTCTGCAGGAAAGAATTCCAATAAAGTCAGAAAGTAGTGAAACAAGTAAAGCATTTATTAGGAGGGAAAAAAGTACAGTACATGCATATAGACACTGGCAGACTCAGAGAGAGTGTTGTGCCCTCATGATAGTTTGAATCACTTTTATGGGACATTTCTTCTGAGTTTCCTTTGGCCAGTCATTTCGACTTGCTTGGTTCTGAGTCCTATATTTGTTATATCTCAGGATCCTCCCATGTGTGCATATGCATCTCTCAGCTAAGATAGATTCCAGCAAAGAAACCTGTGAGTAATCTTCACAGCACTCCCCTTTCAACCTCCAAGGAGCTCTCTAGTTGGGAAGGTCTCCTTGACTTTGAGAATGAGAAATATGTGGTCTTCTACCTTTTATCTTGTCAGGCCTCAGTTTTCTCGCAATTGTCCCACTATTGATAATTTTGGAATTTCTGTCCACAGGAAATGACCTCCACCTTCTTACCCTGGAGTGGGGTGGGAAGGACATCTACCTCCTGTCTCAACCCCAATTCCAAGTAAACTTAGAGTAAGTTATACAAATGGTGCTGTCAAGTTCTCTTACTTGCGGGCTAGTTATTGCTTTTCTAGAGAATGTGTATGTAAAGATTTCTTTCTTTAAAAATCTCTTAGCAGATTATCTGTGATGTACATCACAATCTGCTTCAATGTCTATTCAATAATAAAATTGTTTCATTATCTTCTGCTTGTTAGAGAGGTTTTCTGAGATGAGAGGAAATTTTGTTTTTAATTATGTTTCCCAACAAATACAGTCACTACATTATTTTTAGCATTTGTAATTAAAAAGAAATTGGATTAACTAGCAGAGAACCATTAAGTTAACTAATGAAATAAAATGGCATTTTAAAAAACAATGATACAATTAATTTTAAGATGTCAAGACATATGCAACTAATTATTTCATGTTTTGAAATATCAGAACTTTAAAGAATCATAACCCAGAGAAATATTAATTTATGAAAATAATTTCAAACAGTTTGTGGTAGCTTTTAGATTTTATACAGCTTCCCAAAATGCTAAATTACATTGATTTTTGGAAAGTAGTTTTTGATCTTGAACTCATACTTTGAGTGCTTTCCAATTTTAATTTTTTTTATTATACAAAGCTTATTTTTCAAATATGCTACTTTTCTGAGGATGGAGAGGTGTAGACATTCTGCCATATTTCCCGATTAGTACCTGACTCTCATACACTAAGTCTAACTAGTTCTCATTCGCTAACACTGCAAGAGAAAAATTTGACTATACATTATAATTTCAGATACAGCAAAACTAAAAAATCAGTGGACATTTATTGTACATTGATGGGTAGAGTGCTATACTTCTATGACTCAGCCTCCTTACTTGTGAAATGAAGTAATAAGACTATATACCTCATAATTTCACTTAGCGCATTAAATGGGATAATAAGTCATGGAGCTAATATCTGTAAATGTAGATGTTCAGTGAAATGTCCAGTGGTTTGGTAGTAATAGGAGTAAGTAGTAGAGAATCTAATCATAGCATAAATATAATTTTGGATTATGATATGCTACACATGTATATGCATGAAGAGTTTATTATAACATACCATATTAAGTTGGAGAAGGAAATGGCAACCCACTCCAGTGTTCTTGCCTGGAGAATCCCAGGGACAGGGGAGCCTGGTGGGCTGCCATCTATGGGGTTGCACAGAGTCGGACACAACTGAAGTGACTTAGCAACCATATTAAGTAAAATTAAGTAAGATAAAAATAAAATATACAGATTTGTAGCTGGACATATGGAGAAGATATACTAAATTAGAAAAGTCAAAAGATGCTTTTAGATAGAGATAACATCTTTGAGTCTTAGATGAATAAGAAACTCAATAAGAAGATCTGAAGAGATGAACAAAAAGTGGTCAGCATGAAGAAAGAGAAGTAAGAAATTCAAAGAGAAATACAAGTGATATTGCAGAAGTCCTTCCCTATTGATGCACTTAATGATAGCCAGCCTGAGTTCTAGGTACAAATTTAATTAGCTACTCCCATTATTCCCCCATTTACTTGTGTGCTGATTGACCATCAGGAGAGAGGTTAGGAATCATTCTGTTAATATTTCATAATCATATCTATTTATTTAGAAGCTGCTGCTAAGTCGCTTCAGTCGTATCCGACTCTGTGCGACCCCAGAGATGGCAGTCCACCAGGCTCCCACGTCCCTGGAATTCTCCAGGCAAGAACATTAGAGTGGGTTGCCATTTCCTTCTCCAATGCATGAAAGTGAAAAGTGAAAGTGAAGTCACTCAGTCATCTCCAACTCCTATTGACCCCATGGACTGCAGCCTACCAGGCTCCTCTGTCCATGGGATTTTCCAGGCAAGAGTACTGGAGTGGGGTGCCAGTAATAACTACAAAAGAGATGACTATTGTCCACTAGACTATTTTGTCTACATATGTAAATTGGTCTTAGACAAAGAATAGAATGTTGAAATTGGAGAATGGAGAAGTCATCAACTTTGTGTATGGAAACAAACTCTGTTACATATGTACCTTTGACTCTATGTATATCATCTGACCTTGAGAAATCAGCATAATTTCAGCCCTAATACCAGGCCCATCAAATGATTTATATCATCAAATCATCACTTACCTCTCAATCACCAACTCCAGTTTATTGTTACAAAAATGATAGTTGGGAAAGAAGGTGAGGGCAATACAACACCTGATTTCAGATGGCAAGGCTTAGGGGACAATATTGTGACAATGTGAATGCTGGGTTGAATTTGTAGCAGAAAACAAAGCTTGGAAAGGGAACCAGAGTTGTCTGCTGTGTTTGTGTTGAAAGAAGTATCAATACAATTTTAAAATAAGGGCTAAGTGGTGTACTTCAATAGTGGAAAAAGAATTATTGGTATTAGTTTGAATCAGAAGTTCAGAATATGCTTTTTAAACTCCAGATTTCAAAGTGATGTATACTGAAGTGTTTCTTCAGGTATCCTGTGGCCTGTAGTAGAATAGCTGTGGAATAGCAGTGTAAAGGAATTAAACCATGGAGCTGGACAGGTGAGAGGTATGAGTCATAACAAATGAAAGGAGATAATTATAAAATATAAAAAAAATTAGCCAGGGAATTATCCATAATTTTTAAAAAAATTAGTAGAGGGAAATATCTAATAGAAAGTGTATTATGACTCTAATATAGCAAAATACCACCCAGGTAAAGGGCATTGGGAGTGATGAGTAATGTCTAGGTTTGAAAATTTACTGAAGAGGTCCTTAGAAAGTCTGGCATAGGAGTAGAAGAATGCCAGGAAAAAGAAGCAATAGCTTTATGGTTGTTCAGGGAAAACAAAAGGGGCATAAGGGATGTCCCACATTCATTCCTTTGTTCATTCATTCATTTAATAAATGATTTTGGTACTTAATAATATAATTATTAATATAATTCTATGTACTGCTAGCAGATGCAATAAAAAATGGTAGAGTATGACTTAAAGTTGGATTGGAATAGGGCACAACACTGCTAAAGAAAATCAGTGTTTGTGACATTCTTTAAGCATTTAGGGAAACAATAGAAAGACTTAGACTATATGTAAATGCCACTGGGAAAGTAAATTTTATATATAGGATTGTATTCCTGCCCCATTAATATTATATCTCAATGTGAAACACGTGGGAATAGTTTTCACTGAAAATGTAGTACTCAAATTCATTCTACAGAGAAATCTCAAGATTCAGATATTCTTTAACTGTTCTTAATAAGCTAATTAAAAATGTCACTGGGGATTCCAAAAGAGAAAGTTGAAGATATAAATAGATTTCTTTCAAAATAACACTCTTGACACTTTTTCCATACCATATTAAGAAAATTTCCAAGCCTCCTGCAAATTGAAAAAAAAAATTAAACATGTAAAATCACTCAGATTTTATAACTAAAATCTAATTTAAGGATATTCAGGACACAGGTATTAGGGGAGGGGGACAAGAACTAATGTCTACAACTTACTTTGAAATGAATAAGAACAGATGAATTGATGGATGGCTAGAGGGAAAAATAGATTGACATTTATAGCTAAATCAAGCATAGCATAGACCCATAAGACGTGAGCTTGGAGTCTTTCTGCTTCACTACCTCAGGACCTACAAAGAAGTATTCTTTTTGCATAAAGTATATGAAAAAGCTTTTTTCCATGAATTTGTACATGTAATCTTAGGATAAATATGTTCATGTTCAGTTCAGTTCAGTTCATTTCAATCGCTCAGTCATGTCCGAGTCTTTGTGCCCCCATGAATCACAGCAAGCCAGGCCTCCCTGTCCGTCACCAACTCCCGGAGTTCATCCAAACTCATGTGCATCGAGTCGGTGATGCCATTTGGGATGGGTTTACATGATAAAAATCTTAAGCACAGCAATTCTTATTTTTTTTTTTTATATTTGAGGAGTCATTTTGTATTGCTTCATAGTTGTTGTGATTTATTATGAGGGAAAATGAAGACAATCTAAATACTTCTTAAAGACATGATATAGTTCTTCATGTAGGTGCTTTAAATGTAATTTCACTGAAATGTTTTTAAAAATCATTTGATTTTGAACACTATTTTATGACCAGTCTACTGAAGGAAGTTATATATATACTCTATATGGGGAAATTTTTTAATAAATACAACACACTCAAGATTAATATATTTTATGAATCCTGAAACTGTTTCCATCATGGAGTAATTTATACTGTAATTTAACAACAAACAAAATTTAAATTGCTGAAGAGACATATTTTTATACCATGATATATCAATAGAATATTTTCCAAAAAAGGATATGTTTATGCTACAGAGAATATAGTATAAAAAGCAAATGTTTGAAAGCAAGGACTCAATTTTATGAGTGTTAGTTCAAGCATAAAAGCGTAACTACCTGTACTAGGGCATGATTGTAGGAACAGAAAGAAGGAATGAATATGAATGATATTAGAAGGGAAAAGCAATGAGTCCAGACTTAGTGAAATTAAATATAGAGAACAGGTAAGCCAGTGGTTTTTCTTGTTCAGCCCAAAAGGTCTAGCAATATAAAGATACTATTTGCAGAAATAAAGCTGATTAAGAGAGGCAATGTTGAAAATATCTTAAATTTGAGTTTAGTATATTTATTGTGGAATTTCCAGTATCAATCACACTTTATAACCCTAATCTTTCTTTGCACAAATATTTTATTGGCTCTATATTTTGACGCATAAATATTTTCTTGTTTGTTTTGTTGAATTTGAAATTTAATGTCTCCAAATATATCCAAAGCCATGGAGATGAGAGACTGTAGTAAGGAGAGATATCAAGGCAAATTTATGGAGATGATAATTGAACCCAAAAGAAAAATAGAATAAAATTCTCTACCATGAGTCTTCATAAAAAAGACTGCTGCATCTACCACAGAAGTCAGACAGTCAGCATCTTATTTCCCTGGCCTCTCACCAAAAGTAGAGAATGAGATGAGAACTGGAATGTAAGCCATTCTGTCCACTTTTCCACTCTTCTCCTTCTGGAACCCTGATTATTTTAATATTTGTATATTTGATTAAATCTCATAAATCATGTAGTCTTTCTTTTCATTATTTCTTTCCTTGTTCTCCTCTGATTGAGTCATTTCAAAGTCCCTGTTCTCTAGATGACTTTTTCTGTCTTCTACTTGCTCTGCTGTGCTGCTGCTGCTTTCTGCTGCATTTTTCATTTTATTTATTAAATGCCTCATCTACAGAATTTGGTTTGTTCTTTTTTAAATGATTTTTCTCTGTTATATTTGCTATCTTATTCCTGTACTTTTTCTGATTTATTGAGTTTTCTGTAGTTTCTTATTTTAAATAGTTTCATTTCCATTAATAATCAATTTGCTCTTTTCACTGTATACTTTTATTTTATTTTTTTAATTTTCAAAATTTTTTATTAGAAAACTGAAATTTGCAATGTGTTTATATCACTCACTGAGTTCATGGCATTTAAAAACTACATCATTACAGAAAGATAACAAAAATACAAAGTCTTCAAATGTACAGGATATGGAAAACATTATCCACTGAGGCCTTAAATGTAGTAGACTTTACATAAAAAGGAAAAGCCATGAGTATACAAGTATATGGCCAGTTTAAGAAGTTAGCAAAATAAACAGAATAATTATAAATAAAAGAAAGCAACTAATACATACCAGGTATTAATGCAACAAAAATAAAGATAAAATTGAGAGGCGCAACAACAAAACAAATCTTGCAAATAAACAATACTCAAAATGGGAATTACTCATAGAAGCATTAAGAATATAAATAATAGAAATAACTTTATACCTATACATTCGAAGATTAATTGTGTCGTATACAGGGTTATCGTTACCATCTTTCTAAAATTCCATGTATATGCGTTAGTATACTGTATTGGTGTTTTACTTTCTGGCTTATTTCACTCTGTATAATAGGCTCCAGTTTTATCCATCTCATTAGAAACTCATTCAAATGAATTCTTTTTAATTGCTGAGTAATACTCCATTGTGTATATGTACCAAAGCTTTCTTATCCATTCGTCTGCAGATGGACATCTAGGTTGCTTCCATGTCCTGGCTATTATAAACAGTGCTGCGATGAACGTTGGAGTACATGAGTCTCTTTCAATTCTGGTTTCCTCGGTGTGGATGCCCAGCAATGGCATTGCTGGGTCATATGGCAGTTCTATTTCCAGTTTTTTAAGGAATCTCCACACTGTTCTCCATAGTGGCTGTACTAGCTTGCATTCCCACCAACTGTGTAAGAGGGTTCCCTTTTCTCCACACCCTCTCCAGCATTTATTGCTTGTAGACTTTTGGATAGCAGCCATTCTGACTGGCGTGAAATGGTACCTCATTGTGGTTTTGATTTGCATTTCTCTGATTATGAGGGATATTGAGCATCTTTTCATGTGTTTGTTAGCCATCTGTATGTCTTCTTTGGAGAAATGTCTGTTTAGTTCTTTAGCCTATTTTTTGATTCAGTTCAGTTCAGTTCAGTCGCTCAGTTGTGTCCGACTCTTTGCGACCCCATGAATCACAGCATGCCAAGCCTCCCTCTGGAATTGAGCCACAGGAGTTGCTTGTATATTTTTGAGATTAATTCTTTGTCGGTTGCTTCATTTGCTATTATTTTCTCCCATTCTGAAGGCTGTCTTTTCACCTTGCTTATAGTTTCCTTTGCTGTGCAGAAGCTTTTAATTTTAATTAGGTCCCATTTGCTTATTTTTGCTTTTATTTCCAGTATTCTGGGAGGTGGGTCATGGAGGATCCTGGTGTGATTTATGTCAGAGAGTGTTTTGCCTATGTTCTCCTCTAGGAGTTTTATAGTTTCTGGTCTTACATTTAGATCTTTAATCCATTTTGAGTTTATATTTTTGTATTATGTTAAGGATTGTTCTAGTTTCATTCTTTTACAAGTGGTTGACCAGTTTTCCCAGCACCACTTGTTAAAAAGACTGAGATTTTGTTAAATCTTGAGAAAGAAGATTTGTTAAATCTTGAGAAAGAAGAATGGAACTGGGGGAATCAACCTGCCGGACTTCAGGCTCTATTACAAAGCCACAGTCATAAAGACAGTATGGCATAAAGATAGAAAGAAAGATCAGTGGAACAAAATAGAAAGCCCAGAGATAAATCCACACACCTATGGTCACTCTGTAATTTTAATATTTATTACTGTTGGATAAATTTATTTCCATGTTTTTATCTTGATGGCTACTTTTTAGTGTTATGCATTAATTAAATATATGTACTCTGTCACTGAGGAACAGTTAGCTTACTTACATACTTTTCTTTTACAAACTATACTGAATCTAACATACTATTGCATGCTTTATGGAGCATGACAGAACAGGCATTTCCAAGTTGCTGTCCATGGTGTCTGTGCCAATATTCACACATATCTTTTGCTTTAATGATCAAATAAATGGGACCACTGAAAATGATCTTGGATAGATTATTCTGAAATCATAAGAATATTACTCTTCAAAATTTCACTTATACATTAAACACAGTTGGAACCCCAAATCTCTAAAGTATATAACCTAGTTGAAATATCGAACCTTATATTCTTTAGGTGGAGGAAAGAATTAAAAAGTGTCAGAAAGTTTGGAGAGAAGGAAAAAAATACTCTTTATAGCAGATAATAGGAATCGGTTTAATGCTGGCTTAAAGTTTGGTTCTCTACCTTGATAATTATTTATATATTTATTACTTGTGTTATTGATGTGACTTTTTTATATTTAAAGAATGATGAAATTGTAGTACTTATGTGAATTTCTTATTCTGTTTTATTTTTACTGATAGCTTTGGTTAGTAATTTTCATATTGAGAGATTTATAATATTAGCATTTTGTTTTATATTAATAACTGCCAATATCATTTTAATCTAACTATAGTTTTAAATATTTTCTCTCTTCAGTTATCAATTACATACAATTCAGTCTTTAAGAAGGTTTTATGGAAACTCCATTTGCCAAATTGTTTAAATTGTGCCTATTATCCTTATGCTTGAAGGACAATTTGCCTGGGTAGTGAATTCTTTAGGCACAGTTGTGTTTTCTTTTCCATTTTTGGGGATTGATGTAGAAAATATGTTGCAGAGTTTATGATTAGCACTTTTTAATAATACTAATAATGATGATGACAATATTATTATTATTATTGATATTTTACCATTATAACTATCCTATTATCTTTGCATTGTGCCCAAAGCCTTCTTTCTCATTTTTGAGTTCCTGTAATTTATGAGGCTAGATCTTACAGTTTTCCATTTTTTTAAATTCCTCTGGAACACAGGGAGCCATTTCAACCTTCACAGCAGAATCTTTTAAACTAGACAAGATTTTATTTCCTCTTTCAGTGCTGTGTCACTTCCACGAGTTTCCCTTTCTCCCTTTGTTGTTTTTCCAGTTATTCTTTCATTCTGTCTGTCAGCTGACTTTTCTTAACCCATCCCCCATGACACTTCCTCTCTCACACCCCCACCCAAACACTGTCTGCGCACTTTGTGTTATTTTTCTCTCTGGTATTCGTTTCCCTGAAGGATTTACTTTATTTATCATTTCATCCCTGTCCATGCATATTTCACCTTTATATTGTTTCATTCATATACCTGATATGTTATATAGCTACTTTGAGTTAATTCTTTAATTTATGTGCATTTATGGCCATCAGGTCAGAGTTTTTCATTTTAATTAAAAATAGAGCTGATTGCAACATTGATTTCTGATGAATGTTCTCATGCACCAAATGTAACATTTGTTTATTTGATTCCATTTTGGTTACAATAATCTTGGTATTGTGTCTTTTTTGAATTAAGTTATTTGTGAGATTGTGTTCTTATTGTTGCAGAAGTTTTGTATGGAGGAGGGATAAAATGGTACTCTATATGTTAGGGATTCTTCCCAGTTCAGAGTAAATTTTCTGTGTTTTGAACTTAACTGCAAAATGGCTTACAATTCCTGGATAGATACAGGATATATGGCAGAAGGCTGGAAGAATAAAATATATGACCATGTCTGAGTTTGCTGATAGAGTTAAAATTTTGAAATCTCTAAATAAATTGCCTTAAAGCCAAAGTCATTTATGTTAGTTAAGGTGCTACAGTTTTCTCTAAAAATATATTTCAAATTATATAATGTCTAAATTTTTTTAGTTTATTTTCCCTTACATTGACTTTAAATTAATATAATTAATTTGTATGGTGATCTTCCCAAAGATTCAAAGACATAGCTGTTAAAGTTTCTTCTTTTCACTGTCTTTATTTATTTATTTATTTTTATTGGAGGCAAATTACCTTACATTAATATATTGGTTGGTTTTGCCATACATTGACATGAATCTGCCCCGGGTGTACATGTGTTCTCATTTTTGAACCCCCCTCCCACCTCCCTCTTCCCCATATCCTCCCTCCATGTCATCCCCGTGCACCAGCCCCAAGCATCCTGTATCATGCGTCGAAACTGGACTGGTCACTTATGATAATATACATGCTACAATGCTGTTCTCTCCAATCATCCCACATTTACCCTCTCCCACAGAGTCCCAAAGACTGTTCTATATGCCTATGTCTCTTTTGCAGTCTCGTATACAGGGTTAAGGTTAGTATAGCTTCAATTCCATCACAGTCTAACACACTGGCAGATGGGGACACACCATACAGGATTCTAGCAAAGAGTATATTATGTGCTGATCATTGAAGTGATACATGTTTACTTCCATCCTTATTCAAAGGGAGTTGCTAATTAACCAACAACTCTCTTATAAATAATCATTCACTATCTGGCTCCCTTCTATCTTAAAACTTTTCCATCTTAAACATGTGCTGTTCAATGTGCACTATAATTTTACTAGGAACTATCTTGTTCATTATCATGTATAATAGAAGAATAAATGGAGAATAGCACATGGGAGGTTTCATATTGGTCAGGCCCAACAGTATGCATATTACTTGTATGCATATTCCACTTGTTCAGTCTTTTAAGTTATGTCCGACTCTTTGTGACTCCATGAACTGCACAACACCGGGCTTCGCTGTCCTTCACTATCTCTAGGAGTTTGCTAAAACTCATGTTCAGTGAATCAGTGCCAACCAACCATCTCATCCTCTGGTGCCCTCTTCTCTTTTTACCTTCAATCTTTCACAGCATCAGGGTCTTTTCCAATGAGTCAGGTCTTCGCATCACCAATCCTTTCAATGAATCATCAGGGTTGAATTCCTTTAGGATGGATTGGTTTGATCTTGCTATCCAAGGGACTCTCAAGAGTCTTCTCCAGCACCAGTTTGAAAGTATCAATTCTTCAGCATTCAACCTTCTTATAGCCCAGCTCTAACATCCTTACACGACTAATGCATATTCCACTATCTAGAACTAAATACCCACCAACACATAGTTATAGGGAAAGCTATAAAAACTAAAATAAATGTTTTTTCTGAATAGCCACCCATTGTCTGCCACATTTATTAAAGATATAAAGTGTTAAAAAAATAGCAGCTTGGTAAATTTCTTGGTATTTTTTTTATTAGACATAGCTATTGCTCTCTACATTACTTAGAGTAGATAGCAACACTCTGAGGTCACCTGTGACTCACTTTGCCTAGACACATTATCCTGCTGCTGCTGCTGCTGCTAAGTCGCTTCAGTCGTGTCCGACTCTGTGCGACCCCATAGACGGCAGCCCACCAGGCTCTCCCATCCCTGGGATTCTCCAGGTAAGAACACTGCAGTGGGTTGCCATTTCCTTCTCCTATGCATGAAAGTGAAAAGTGAAAGTGAAGTCTCTCAGTCGTGTCTGACTCTTCGCGACCCCATGGACTGCAGCCTACCAGGCTCCTCTGCCCATGGGAATTATGCTGACATTTAAAAAAAAGTCTCTATGGTCATGTTCTTTTTAAATTTCTCTCCAGAATATAAGCTAAAACTCCTTTGCTCTTGGATCCCTTCCTGAAATTTTTGTCCCTCATCCAACGTCAGGGCTGGGATTTGCTTGTCAAAAGTGAAGACATCTATAGTATGATTGTATTAAGAATCCACTTGTCACTCATGTGCGTTTTTCTCATAGAACGCTCATTCCTCCACTGAGAAAGCCCTGTCCTGGGGGCGGGGGTGGGCAAATAATTTCTACTGTATTATGTGTATTCTCATATGCTTTGGACAAATACCCTCATATTTTCACTAGGAACTAAATATCTAAAAAAGAAAAGACAGAGTTCTTTGTCAGTTTTTTTTCTTCTGAAATCATCTTTCCTAGGGCAAGAATCAGATAATTCTGGATTAATAAAAGAATAAAAAGATGAAGACAGCAAAGCTTGATATTGGCAGAGGCTAGAACTGAAATGGGGAAGAGAAAGGCAATACATATTGATCAATGTTTCAAAAGTTACGCTATTTCTTTTCACTTCATTTCCCACATGCCCAATCTTGTGGTATGTGCAGGATCTCTCAGTCATGTCTGACTCGTTCATGTTGGGCAAATAAAATTTCTCTCTCACACAGATACCCTTTAAAACTACTCTTCCTTGCAATATTACAGGTTTTTCTAGTTATGTGTTGGATCATTTCTTCCCCGTATTCATAGTGTCTTCATATATGCCTGAGGTTATAAGCATGATTGAAAGACTTACCAGTTCAGTTGAAAGACAGATCCGTACTGATACGTCTGTAGGAAATACCATTCCTGAATATTCCCTTCTTTTTCCAATAAGTATTAATTTTTAGACAAGCTATAACTTTAAGATAATATCTAATGATCATATTTTATGACCCTGTCTTTTTTGGTATGCTTCTTAGATTGAAATCTTTACCTTAATGCTAAGAAATCTGTATTTCCCTTTGCTTAATAATTTCTGCCAAATACACTTCATCCAAGAAAATTTGAATCAATCTTTAATATTTGAAGATTGGTTTTTATCATGTTGAGCCATTATGTTTATAGGTAGGTTAATTATAATAACTATTATTATCTTGGGCTTCCCAGGTGGCACTAGTGATGACTGAGTGTGTGAAAGTCACTCAGTCATGTTGGACTCTTTGTGACCCCATGGACTTTACAGTCCATGGAATTCTCCAGGCCAGAATACTGCAGTGGGTAACCTTTCCCTTCTCCAGGGGATCTTCCCAAACCAGGGATCGAACCTAGAAATGGAACTGTATCTCTCTGGTCAAGAATATATAACTGTAGCCTAAGCATGAGAAAGTCCTGAGACACATCCCAGCTGATAGATAGTCTACAACATACCTGACTACAAGTCCTAACTACCTGACCAAACTATCAATGTCATCACAAACAAGGAAAACTCTCAGCACCTGTCTTGGTCGAGAGGAGATGACTATATGTCATGTGGTAAATGAGATCCTAAAAGAGAAAAAGGCATCAGGTAAAACTCAGGAAATTTGACTAACGCGTGGGCTTTAACAATGTTTCAGTACTATTTTATTCTTCTGTTATATGTTAATGGAAGAAGTGGTATGGGATACGTCAATTCCTTGTTATTATATTTTTTTGCTATAATTCTCAAACTTCCCCAAATCAGACTGTTGGTAGATAAACATGCATGTCTCTGTGTATGTGTATGTATATCTTTTTTTCTGTGAAGTCCATAAAAATCTCCAAAGAAAACCCAGTTATTTCTATAATTTGTATTTTACACCCACTGAGACACTTCTACATGAAATTAATACTTATTTTCTCCCTGAGAAACAACTATTCTAAACCATGGACAACTACAATAATTAGCCATAGATATTGTAAAGTAGCTAAATGCCTTGTCTCCTGATAATGCCTATTTTAATCTCTATATTGAATAGGCCATATCAGCAAGAGGAGTGATGAGGGCAGGGAGAGCTACCTGTACTTAAGCTGCCAGAATCATTCTCAATCGGTCAAAATTACACTAGAGGGGTCAATCATTTCCAGGCTCTTTAAGGCATTAGTTTTTCCAACAAAGTTTTTCTGAGGAAGATTAGGGGGAAAAAATATAAGACATCTATCTTTGTTGTTTGTTAACCATACTAATTTGATCAAATCAGTGGGGAATGCTATAGGCCAACAAAGTACAGAAGCTTGTGGTACAAAAAAGCTCAAAAATACATAGTATTCTTTTCTCAACTTCTCTTGCTTCTGGCAAAAGGCCTTACCAATTTCCTCCCAGATCTTTGACATAATGGATCAAACTAAACCATAAATGTATTTACTCTAAGTATAATCTCCACCCCATCCCCACCAAAAAGACATGTAATTTCATTTCACAAAGAAGGGGCAAGGGAATGAGGGGTGTGGTCTGT
Organism: Moschus berezovskii; assembly: GCF_049115385.1. Taxonomy (NCBI): domain Eukaryota; kingdom Metazoa; phylum Chordata; class Mammalia; order Artiodactyla; family Moschidae; genus Moschus; species Moschus berezovskii. The sequence continues at coordinate 28,904,370 of NC_142475.1, forward strand.
AAGCAGAATAATCCAAAATGGGGTAGTCCCGGTAAAAGACTCACTCAGACCCCAATTCTACTCATTCATATTTATCATCATGGCTTTGTGGTTTTGTGTCCTTTCAAATATGCCAGTTAAAGAATAAAAAACATCCTAATGTTTTGTCCTTTTTCTCTTGTTTCCATTTCTTTGTAATATTCTTTTCTCCTAAGGATCCAGAGTCAGACTTTAACTGTTTAGTCTTTTCCTACTTCCCTCTGAATGTTCTTTATTGGGCAATAGAATCAGACCTATAAGGGATTCAAATAATTGAATTTTCAAACGTGAATTTTAGAGTAATGATGTTTAATATTGGAGAAAATAAGAATATGAATTCTATTTGCAATAAGTATATGGGGAAAGTATATCTGCAGTATATGTAACTGACATATTCTCACAAACAATAAGAAAAAGACACAACCAAATGGAAAAATTGGCATGGAAGTAGAATAGCAGTTTCACATAGGCTTGTAGCCAAAAGTCATTAATTGGTGAAAAAGTGCCCAGCTTCATTAGTCATGAGGGAAATGCATATTAAAACAGCAATTAGCTACCTCTAAGTGCATACCAGATTGCCAAAAATTGAAGAGGGGCAATACAAAATGACAATAGGAAGTGGAACAGTGGTAATTCTCTTGTGATGCTTATGGTGTATAATTTCTTGTGTGTTACACACTTTGGAGAATGATTTGGCAGTATTTTCAATGGTTAAACAATATGTACACAGTATGACCCAACAATTTCGTTTCCAAATATATACCCCCAAATATGTATATGTATAAATAATACCTACAAAAATGTTCATAACGTTTCTAAAAGCCAAATAATGGAAAAAATACAAGTAGTCATGGACAATAGAAAAGATCAGCAGCCTGATCTGTGTGTCCAATGATATACCACCCAGCAAAAAGATTTAAGAATCATAACTTTGAACAGCAAGTTGGGTTTATCTCACAAATAAAGCTGTATAAGGGAAGCTAGGCACAAAAGGATACAGAATGAAGATTCAGTTTATATGATGAAAGTAGGCAAACATAAGGTATTATGAATTACTACATTTGGGATGAAAAAATGGGTAGTACTTGGGCTTCAGTATGGTTCAGTTCAGTTCAGTTCAGTCGCTCAGTCGTGTCTGACTCTTTGCAACCCCCTGAATCGCAGCACACCAGGCCTCCCTGTCCATCACCAACTCCCGGAGTTCACTCAAACTCACCTCCATCGAGTCGGTGATGCCATCAAGCCATCTCATCCTCTGTCGTCCCCTTCTCCTCCTGCCCCCAATCCCTCCCAGCATCAGAGTCTTTTCCAGTGAGTCAACTCTTCACATGAGGTGGCCAAAGTATTGCAGTTTCCGCTTTAGCATCAGTCCTTCCAATGAACACCCAGGACTGATCTTTAGAATGGACTGGTTGGATCTCCTTGCAGTCCAAGGGACTCTCGAGTCTTTTCCAACACCACAGTTCAAAAGCATCAATTCTTTGGCGATCAGCTTTCTTCACAGTCCAACTCTCACATCCATACATGACCACGGGAAAAACCATAGCCTTGACTAGACGGACCGTGGTTGGCAAAGTAATGTCTCTGCTTTTTAATATGCTGTCTAGGTTGGTCATAACTTTCCTTCCAAGGAGTAAGCATCTTTTAATTTCATGGCTGCAACCAGCATCTGCAGTGATTGGCTTCCAAAGTATTTATAGTAGTTTAGTTGGCGATCTCAGTAGTGGTGACACAGCCATATCCACTTTGTGGTCATTGAGTGAATGTATGATTGTGACATGCATTTCTGCATCTTTGTAGTAAACCTCATTAATGATTTTATAGCGTGATTCATGTTTAATGAATAATATATGTGAAAAAGACTGCAAGATAAAAGACTGTAAAAAGAAAAGTATACCATTACGCAAATTTTGCTAACACTGTTTTCAACATGATCACTTTGAACCAAAATGAAATATGCTTCTAGAATTATATCTTTTAACCTGCATTTACCTCATAATTTTTTTTATTGTAGATTTTTAAAATTGAGATAATATTGATTTATAATATTAGTTTTGTGTATGCAACATATTTTGATGTCTGTGATAACTACAGCATGCTCACCAGCAAAGTTTAAATTCCGTTTGTCACCATATAGCTGACCCCCTTACCTATGCACCCTACCCTCATCTTCCTTCCCCTCTGGTAAGCACTACACTGTTCTCTGTATCGATGTGTTTGCTTTGTTTGGCTTAGTTTGTTTATTTTTTCATTTACTAATTTTTTTAAATTGCACATATAGATGAAATCTTATACTATTTGTCTTTCTTTATCTGACTTACTTCTCTTAGCATAACACACACAAGTTTCATGTATTGTTACTTCAGATGAAAAGGTTTATCTTTTCTATGGCTGAGAAATATCCCATTGATAATATATACTGTATCTTTATCCATTCATCCATCAATAGGGACTTAGATTGTTTCCAAAACTTGGCTATTGTAAATAATACTGCAGTAAACATAGGGGTTGTGTATCTTTTTGAGTTGGTTATTCATATTCTTCAGATAAATATCCAGAAGTGGAATTGCTGGATCACATGGTAGTGAGGTTAATTTTATGAGAAATCTCCATACTGTTTTGATTTCTATAGTGACTGTACCGATTGGTATTCCTACCAACAGGATATGAGGATTTCTTTTTCTCCATATCCTCTCTAACACTTGCTATTTCTTGGCTTTTTGATAATAGCTATTCTATTAGGAGTGAATGTAATGGCTCACTGTAGTCTTGACTTGCATGTCCCTAATAATTAGTGATGTCGAGCATCCTTTAACATGCCTTTTGGCCGTGTATATGTATGTCCTCACTCAAGAAAATTAGAGATACCAGGGAAAATTTCATGCAAAGATGGACTGAATAAAGGAAAGAAACCGTAAGAACCTAACAGAAGCAAAAGATATTAAGAAGCTGTGGCAACAATACACAGAAGGACTGTACAAAAAAGATCTTCATGACCCAGATAATCATGATGGTGTGATCACTCACACTCACCTAGAGTCAGACATCTGGGAATGTGAAGTCAAGTGGACCTTAGGAAGCATCACTACGAATAAAGCTAGTGGAGGTGATGGAATTCCAGTTGAGCTATTTCAAATCCTGAAACATGATGCTGTGAAAGTGCTGCACCCAATATGCCAGCAAATTTGGAAAACTCAGCAGTAGCCACAGAACTGGAAAAGGTCAGTTTTCATTCCAATCCCAAAGAAAGGCAATGCCAAGAAATGCTCAAAGTACCACACAGTTGCACTTATCTCACACGCTAGTAAAGTCATGAACAAAATTCTCCAAGCCAGGCTTCAGCAATACGTGAACCATGAAATTCCAGATGGTCAAGCTGGATTTAGAAAAGACAGAGGAACCAGAGATCAAATTGCCAACATTCGTTGGATCTTTGAAAAAGCAAGAGAGTTCCAGAAAACATGTATTTCTACTTTATTGACTATGCCGAACCCTTTGACTATGTGTATCATAATAAACTGAGGAAAATTTGAAAGAGTTGGTAATATCAGACCAGCTGACCTGCCTCTTGAGAAATTTGTATGCAGGTCAGGAAGCAACAGTTAGAACTGGATATGGAGCAACAGACTGGTTCCAAATAGGAAAAGGAGTATATCAAGGCTGTATATTGTCACCCTTCTTATTTAACTTATATGCAGAGTACAGCATGAGAAACGCTAGGCTGGAGAAAGTACAAGCTGGAATCAAAATTGCCGGGAGAAATATCAATGACCTCAGATATGCAGATGATACCATCCTTATGGCAGAAAGTGAAGAAGAACTAAAGGGTCTCTTGATGAAAGTGAAAGAGGAGAGTGAAAAAGTTTGCTTAAAGCTCAACATTCAGAAAACTAAGATCGTGGCATCCCATCCCATCACTTCATGGCCAATAGATGGGCAAACAGTGGAAACCGTGGCTGAGTTTATTTTTGGGGGCTCCAAAATCACTACAGATGGTGACTGCAGCCATGAAATTCAAGGACACTTACTCCTTGGAAGGAAAGTTATGACCAACCTAGAGAGCATATTAAAAAGTAGAGACATTACTTTGCCAACAAAGGTCCATCTACTCAAGGCTATGGTTTTTCCAGTAGTCATGTATGGTGTGAGAGTTGGACTATAAAGAAAGCTGAGTGCCAAAGAACTGATGCTTTTGAACCGTGGTGTTGGAGAAGACTCTTGAGAGTCCCTTGGACTGCAAGGAGATCCAATGAGTCCATCCTAAAGGAGATCATCCTGAGTATTCATAGAAGGACTGATGTTGAAGCTGAACGTCCAATACTTTGGCCACCTGATGCAAAGAGCTGACTCATTTGAAAAGATCCTGATGGTGGGGAAAAGATCCAGAGGAGAGGGGATGACAGAGTATGAAATGGTTGAAAGGCATCACTGACTCAATGGACTTGAGTTTGGTAATCTCCGGGTATTGCTGATGGACAGGGAGGCCTGGCGTGCTGTGGTCCATGGGGTCGCAAAGAGTTGGACACAACTGAATGACTGAACTGAACTGAACTGAAACTCTTTTGTAAAATGTCTGTTTAACAGGTCTTCTGAACATTTTTGATCTTTTTTTAAATATAGTTTTTTGTTTTTAATGCAACTGAAGCTATTAGCTTAAGCCTCAGACTTGAAGAACAAAATTTTGTCACTTGCAACAACATGGGTGAACCTGGGAGATGTTAGGTTAAGTGAAACAAGTGAGACACAGACACAAACTTCATGATAGCATTTAAATATATAGTCTGAAAAAGCTGAGCTCAATGAAACAATACAGATGGTGGTTGCAAGAAGTTGGGGAGTGGAGGAAATAAGATTTGTTGAAAGGATACAAAGTTTCAATTATGAATTGGATGAATTGGAGATGTACTGTAGATGTTGGGGACTACAGTTAATGATACTACACAATACGTTTTAAATTTACTAAGAAAATAGATGGGGCTTCCAGTGATGGCTCAACAGTAAACAATTGGCCTGCAATGCAGGAGACTTGAGTTTGATCCTTGCCTCAGGAAGATCCCCTGGAGGAGGAAATGGCAACCCACTCTAGTATTCTTGCCTGAAAAATCCTGTGGACAGAGGACCATGGTGGACTACAGTCCAAAGGGTCACAAAAAAGTCAGTTATGACTGAGTGACTGAATACACACACACACACACACACAGAGACATGTGAGAGTAGATAGTAAATGCTAACCACACCAAAACTGTAAATAGGTGATGGAAATGTTAATTAGCATGATTGTGATAATCATTTCACATTGTACATAAAATTATCGCATTGTATACCTTAAATATACAGAGTTTTTTGTGCACTTTGTGTCAAAGTTAGAAAAAGTAATATAAAATTAAATTTTAAAATATCCTCCTTTTATTGCATCCAATGCAGAATGAACTTACTTTCTTTGTCATTTTGTTCATACCCAAGTTTAACAAGTAAAAATTCACTGTCACTTCTTTCAGTCTTCTTTGTCTAATGCAAAATAGCTCAATAATAGAACAAAGTTCCAGGCAATAATTCATTTGTAATTAGTGATCATTTTTTCACCATATTTGCTTCAGCTATTTTAAAAGAAGTTAAAACTATGTATGACAACCCATCTCAACAAATGTCTATGATCTAATTTCCCTCTTTTTTAAACTAAAAATAATATGATTTTGTAGTTTTCTCCTTATAATATGTTTGAAGTATAAGTATCACTCATGAACTAGTTAAATGTTTTGTAGTTTAACAAATTAGATACACACACACACACACACACATATATATATATATATATATGTAATATACATGCTGTTGCTTCTGCTCAGTCATTTCAGTAATGTCTGACTCTGTGCAACCCCATAGACTGCAGCTCATCAGGCTCTGCCGTCCTTGGGATTCTCCAGGCAAGAACACTGGAGTGGGTTGCCATTTCCTTCTCCAATGCATGAAAGTGAAAAATGAAAGTTAAGTCATTCAGTCATGTCCGAGTCTCAGTGACCCCATGGACTACAGCCTACCAGGCTCCTCCGTCCATGGTATTTTCCAGGCAAGAGTACTGGAATGGGTTGCCATTGCCTTCTCTGTATAATATATATATATGTATGTATAATTTCTTCATTTTGTCATTTTCCCTGAATGTCAGTGTTTCAAGGTTATTGATATTCATATAGGTAGCTCAAGTTAATATATCTTTTTTAATTTATTTTTTTGAAGGATAATTGCTTTACAGAATTTTGTTGTTTTCTGTCAAACCTTATCATCTTCCTGTTGAAGCTCCCACCCATCTCCCTCCCCATCCCACTCTTCTAGGGTGATACAGAGTCCCTGTTTGAATTTCCTGAGCCATACAGCAAATTCCAGTTGGCTATCTATCTTACATATGATAATGTAAGTTTCCATGCTGCTGTTTCCAAACACCTCACCCTATCCTTCCCTCTCCCCATGTCCATAAGTCTATGTTTGTTTCTCCATTGTTGCCCTGTAAATAAATTCTTCAGTACCATTTTTCTAGATTCCGTATATATGCGTTAGAATACGATAATTATCTTCCATTTTCTGACTTACTTCATGCTGTATAATAGGTTCTAGATTGATCCACCGCATTAGAACTGACTCAAATGCATTCCTTTCTATGGCTGAGTAATATTCCATTGTGTATATATACCACAGTTTCTTTAACTAATCATCTGCCGGTGGACATCTAGGTTGCTTCCATGTTCTAGGTATTGTAAATAGTGCTGCGATGAATATTGGGATACACGTGTCTTTTTCAATTTTAGTTTCCTCAGGGTATATGTCTAAGAGTATATGGGTCATATGGTGCTTTTATTCCTAGTTTTTAAAGGAATCTCCATACCATCTTCCATAGTGACTGTATCCATTTATATTACCACCAAAAGTGCAAGAGTGTTCCCTTTTCCCGACAACCTCTCCAGCATTTATTCTTTGTAGACTTTTTGATGATGGCCATTCTGATTGATGTGAGGTGATATCTCATAGTAGTAATGATGAGCAATGTTGAGCATCTTTTCATGTGTTTGTTAGCCACCTGTATGTCTTCTTTGGAGAAATGTCTGTTTAGGTCTTTTTCCTAATTTTTGATTGGGTTGTTTGCTTTTCTAGCATTGAGTTGTATGAGCTGCTTATATATTTTGGAAATTAATCCTTTGGCAGTTGTTTCATTTGCTATTATTTTCCCCAATTCTGAGGGTTGTCTTTTCATCTTGCTTATGGTTTCCTTTGCTGTGCAAAAGCTGTTAAGTTTAAACAATCCTACTTGTTTACTTTTGTTTTTATTTCCATTACTCTAGTAGGTGGGTCATAGAGGATCTTGCTTTGATTTATGTCATTGAGGTTTCTGTCTATGTTTTCCTCTAAGAGTTTTATAGTTTCTGGTCTTACATTTAGGTCTTTAATCCATTTTGAGTTTATCTTGTGTATGGTATTAGGAAATGTTCTACTTTCATTCTTTTACATGTAGTCGTTCAGTTTTCCCACCACCATTTATTGAAGAGGCTGTCTTTGTCTCATTGTATATTCTTGCCTCCTTTGTCAAAAATAAGGTACCCATAGGTTCATGGGTTTATTTATGGGCTTTCTATCTTGTTCCATTGGTCTATATTTCTGTTTTTGTATCAGTACCACACTGTCTTGATGACTGTAGCTGTGTAGTATAATCTGAAATCAGGAAGGTTGATTCCTTAAGCTCTATTCTTCTTTCTCAAGACTGCTTTGGCTATTTGTGGTCTTTGTTATTTCCATATGAATTGTGAAAATTTTTGTTCTAGTTCTGTGAAAAGTGCCATTGGTAATTTGATAGAGATTACATTGAATTTGTAGATTGCATTTGGTAGTGTAGTCATTTTCACAATATTGATTCTTTCTACCCAGGAACATGGAATATCGCTCCATCTGTTTATGTTGTCTTTGATTCCTTTCATTAGTGTCTTATAATTTTCTGTGTACAGCTCTTTTGTCTCCTTAGGTAAGTTTATTGCTAGATATTTAGTTATTTTTGTTGCAGTGGTGAATGGGATTGTTTTCTTAATTGCTCTTTCTGATTTTTCATTGTTAGTCCATAGAAATGAAAGTGATTTCTGTGTATTGATTTTGTATCCTGCAACCTTGTTAAATTCACTGATTAGCTCTAATAATTTCCCGATACTATCTTTTGGATTTTTTATGTACAGTATCATGTTATCTGCAAACAGTGAGAGTTTAAATTCTTCTTTTCTGATCTGGATTCCTTTTACTTCTCTGATTGCTGTAGCTAGGACTTCCACAACTATGTTGAATAATAGTGATGAAAGTGGACACCCTTGTCTTATTCTTGATTTTAGGGGGGATGCTTTTTGTTTTTCACCATTGAGAATAACGTTTGCCTATAATATATAGCCTTTACTATGTTGATGTAGGTTCCTTCTCTGACCAGTTTTTGAAGAGTTTTAATCAAAAATGGGTGCTGAATTTTGTCAAAGGTTTTTTCTGCATCTATTGAGATTATCATACAGTATTTATCTTCCAATTCGTTAATATGGTGTATCACATTGATTGATTTCCATATATTGAAGAATCCTTGCATTCCTGAAAGAACTCCAGCTTGATCATGGTGTATGAGCTTTTTGATGTGTTGCTGAATTGTGTTTGCTAAAATTTTGTTGAGGATTTTTGCATCTATGTTCATCAGTGATGTTGGACTGTAGTTTTCTTTTTTGTGTGTGTTGTCTTTGTCTTGTTTTGGTATCAGGGTGCCTTTTATAAACCCAGGTTTATGACTGGAATTTCTTGGTTCATATATTGAGGAAGCCTAGCTTGAAGGATTTTGAGCATAACCTCACTAGCATGTGGAATGAGCACAACTGTACAGTAGCATGAATATTCTTTGGCATTGTCCTTCTTTTAGATTGGAATGAAAACTGACCTTTTTCAGTCCTGTTGCCACTGCTGAGTTTTCTAAATTTGCTGGCATATTGAGTGCAACACTTTAACATCATCGTCTTTTATGATTTGAAATAGCTGAGCAGGAACTCCATCACTTCCACTAGCTTTGTTCACAGTAATGTTTTCTAAGGTCCACTTGATTTCACCTCCAGGATGTCTGGCTCTAGGTGAGTGACCACACCATCATAGTTATCCAGGTCATTACTTTACCTAAATGGCCTAGTGGTTTTACCTACTTTCTTCAATTAAAAACCTGAATTTTGCAGTGAGGAGATCATGATCTGAGATACAGTCAGCTCTAGGTCTTGTTTTTGCTAACTGTATAGAATTTCTCTATTTTTGGCTTAAACGAATATAATCAATCTGATTTTGGTATTGACTATCTGGTGATGTCCTTGTGTAGAGTCATCTATTGGGTAGTTGGAAGCGGGTGTTTGGTATGACCAGTGTGTTCTCTTGGAAAAACTCTGTTAACCTTTGCCCTGTTTCATTTTGTACTATAAGACCAAAGTTGCCTGTTACTTCAGGTATCTCTTGACTTCCTACATTTGCATTCTAATCCCCTATGATGAAAATTTGGATTACTATGATGCTGAATGGTTTGCCTTGAAAACAAACTAAGATCATTTTGTCATTTTTGAGATTGCAGCCAAGTACTGCATTTCAGGCTCTTTTGTTGACTATGAGGGCAACTCCATTCTTCTAAGGGATTCTTGCTCACAGTAGTAGACATGGTCATCTGAATTAAATTTGTCCATTCCGGTCCATTTTAGTTCACTGATCCCTAAGATGTCGATGTTCACCCTTGACATCTCCTGCTTGACCATGTTCAAATTACCTTGATTCCTGGACCTAACATTCCAGGCTCCTATGTAATATTATTCTTTAAAGCATCGGACATTACTTTCATCACCAGACACATTCACAACTAAGCACTATTTCTATTTTGGCCCAGCCACTTCGTTCTTTTTGGAGCTATTAGTAACTGCCCACCACTCTTCCCCAGTAGCATATTGGATACCTACTGACCTGGGGGACTCATCTTCTGGTGTTTTATCTTTTTGCTGTTTCATACTTTTCTTGGGGTCTCATAGGAAGAATACTGAAGTGAGTTGCCATTTCTCCCTCCAATGGACCACATTTTGTCAGAGCTCTACACTGTGACCTGTCTGCTCTGGGTGGCTCTGCATGGTATGGCTCACAGCTTCACTGAGTAAGGCAAGCCCCTGCACTATGACAGAGCTTTGAATCATGTGATCCATGTGATCCTGACGGTATGGACACTATCACTCTATTCACTATTCAGTCATGTATGCAGCATTGTTAATACCACCAGTAGTGGAAGTTTTCATCAACTTGTTTACACTCTTATATAGTAATTTGCTTTCAGTGCATTTTTTAAAATACTGACTAAAACTGTTTGTCACAAATTCTTTTTCTCCCTCTTAGCTATCATTATTAACTAGCTTTTTGGTATCCTTATGAGGCAGAAATAGATAAAATAGTAATTCTCACAAAAATTATTGTGCCAAATACTCTTATTCCTTAGAATAATTCATCTTGCAGTTTTCCAAAGAGGTTTGAATGAGTATCCAGCAAGCAATTTGGCTTGTAATATGTACATAGTAAAACAACTTCCCCTTGAAAACCTGGGATGTGTTTCATATTTTTCCCCATTCTGAGCTAATTATATATGTAAGTTAGATTTAGGTAATTGTTTGGTAAAGAGTAATGCCAACTATTCAAAATAATTAGACTATTAAGAATAATTATAAGGCAAGAACTCTTTCCTGGGGCTTTTTACTGTTGTTATGATCAGATATTTAAACATAAACTGAGTTATCTAATTCCAACTGAGAAAAATTTTGAAGTATGCAAATTTCAACCAGTAAAACTAGAGTAGCAATGACAATGATTAATATGCTAAAATATAATAGTTAAAAATTTGTCATACACTCTTACATTTGATTATCCTGTTTATAGGATTGTTACAAAACAAAATAATATCTTCATTTTACAAATGGGTGGATTAAAGTTTCAAAGTAAGATATTTGCTAGATATCATGATTAAAATGTGGCTAATTTACACATTCCTGATTAATATATGAGCATATTTTCATATACCTGTTGACCATTTGTATGTCTTCTTCAGAAAAATATTTATTGAAACCCATTGCCCATTTTAAAAATTGGTTTTTTTTTCTTGCTATTGAGTTTTTGAGCCCTTGTATATTTTTAATATTAATCCATTAACAGATAAATAGTTTGCAAATACTGTTTTCCATTCTGTAGGGTTCCTTTTCACTCTGATTTTTTTCCTTTGCTGTGGAGAGCTTTTTAGTTTGATGTCTTCCCACTTGCTTATTTCTGCTTTTGTTGCATGTATTGTTTGTGTCATAGCCAGGAAATCATTACCTAGATCAATATCACAAAGACTTTTCCCTGTTTTCTTCTACAGTTTTGTAGATTTAGGTCTCATGTTTAAGTGTTTAATTCATTCGAGTTGATTTTTGTATGCGGTATAATTGTCCAATTTTATTATTTTCCACATGGATATTTAGTTTTCCCAGCACCATTGGTTGAAGGGACTATCCATTCATATACATATATCCATTCATATATATATATATCCATTCATATATATGCATATAAGGGGGAGTCGTATGTATTCTTGCGTTCTCAGTCACGTTTGATTCTTTGTGAACCCATGGACTGTAGCCCACCAGGCTTCTCTGTTCTTGGGATTTTCTAGGCAAGAATAGTGGAGTGGGTTTTCATTTCCTACTCCAGGGGATTTTCCAAATCCAAGGATTGAACCTGTATCTTCTGCATTGGCAGGCAGATTCTTTACCACTCTTCCCCCTGTTAAAGATCAGTTGACTATGTATGTGGATTTTATTTCTTGGTTGCCTACTGTTTTCTGTTGGTCTATGTGTATTTTTTTTTAATCAAGACTGTGTGTTTTGATTACTGTAGCTCCCTAATGCATTTTTTAAAAAGGAAGTGTGATGCCCCCAGCTACATTCTTTCTCAAGATTGCTTTAGCCATTTGGGATCTTTGTGTTTTGAAATGAATTTTAGGATTTTGTAAACATTGAAAATTTGATAGGGAATGTATTGAATATTTAGATGATTTTGGGCAGTGTGGGCATTTTAACAATATTAAGCCTTCCAACCTATGAACACGGGACATGTTCATTTCAAAAAATGAAATGTTCTCATTTATAGATGTCATTTTTAATTTCTTTCATTAAAGTGTTATCATTTGTAGTGTATACAACTTTGATCGCTTTGGTTAAGTTTACTTCTAAATATTTTATTGTTTTTGAAGTTCCTGTAAATGGGGTTATTTTCTTAATTTCCTTTTCAGATAGTTCATCTTTAATGGATTAAAACAGTGTTCTCTTTTGATTTTCTATCCTCCAATTTTCCTGAACTGTTGATTTAGTACTAACAGGGTGTTTTGGTGGTATATGTATAGTTTTCTATATGTAAAAGTATGTCCTCTTCACAGAAGTCATTATATTCTACCTGACTTGGACGCTTTTTATTTTTGTTGCATAATTGCTCTTCTAAATTTTCTAGCACTATGACAGTACTTGGATGCAATCTCAAAAAGGATAGAATGATCTCTGTTTGTTTCCAAGGCAAACCTTTCAATATCATAGTAATCTAAGTCTATGCCTTGAACAGTAACGCTGAAGAAGCTGAAGTTGAATGGTTCTATGAAGACCTACAAGACCTTCTAGACCTAACACCCCAAAAAGATGTCCTTTTCCTTATAGGGGACTGGGTTGCAAAAGTAGGAAGTCAAGAAACACTTGGAGTAACAGGCAAGTTTGGCCTTGGAGTACAGAATGAAGCAGGGCAAAGGCTAGTAGAGTTTTGCCAAGAGAATGCACTGGTCATAGCAAACACGCTTTCCAACAACACAGGAGAAGACTCTACACATGGACATCACCAGATAGTCAATACTGAAATCAGATTGATTATATTCTTTGCCGCCAAAGATGAAGAAGTTCTATACAGTCAGAAAAAAACAGGACTGGGAGCTGACTGTGGCTCAGATCATGAACTCCTTATTGCCAAATTCAGACTTAAATTGAAGAAAGTAGGGAAAAACCACTAGACCATTCAGGTACGACCTAAACCAAATCCCTTATGATTATACAGTGGAAGTGAAAAATAGATTTGAGGGATTAGATCTGACAGACAAGAGTGCCTGAAGAACTATGGATGGAGGTTTGTGACATTGTACACGAGGCAGTGATCAAGAGCATCCCCAAGAAAAAGAAATTCAAAAAGGCAAAATGGCTGTCTGATGAGGCCCTACAAATAGCTATGAGAAGAAGAGAGGTGAAAAGCAAAGGAGAAAAGGAAAGATATACCTATTTGAATGCAGAGTTCCAAAGAAAGCAAGTAGAGATAAAGCCTTCCTCAGTGATCAATGCAAAAAATAGAGGGAAACAATGGAATGGGAAAGACTAGAGATCCCTTCAAGAAAATTAGAGATACCAAGGGAACATTTCATGCAAAGAAGGGCTCAATAAAGGACAGGAATGGTATGGACCTGACAGAAGCAGAAGATATTAAGAAGAGGTGTCAAGAACAGAAGAACTATACAGAAAAGATCTTCACAACCCAGATAATCACAACGGTATGATCGCTCACCTAGAATGAGACATCCTGGAATGCAAAATCAAGTGGATCTTAGGAAGCATCACTACAAGCAAAGTTGGTGGGGGTGATAGAATTCCAGTCGAGCTATTTCAAATCCTAACTGTGCACGTTGTGCACTCAATATGCCAGCAAATTTGGAAAACTCAGCAGTGGCCACAGGACTGGAAAATGTCAGTGTACATTCCAATCCCAAAGAAAGACAAAGCAAAAGAATGCTCAAACTACTGCACAGTTGCACTCATCTCACACACTATCAAAGTAATGCTCAAAATTCTCCAAGCCAGGTTTCAGCAATATGTGAACTGAGAACTTCCAGAAGTTCCAGCTGGATTTAGAAAAGGGAGAGGAACCAGAGATCAAATAGCCAACATCCATTGGATCATCATAAAAGCATAAGAGTTCCAGAAAAACATCTATTTCTGCTTTGTTGATTATGCCAAAGCCTTTGACTGTGTGGATCACAACAAATTGTGGAAAATTCTTCAAGTGATGGGAATACCAAACCAGCGCACCTGCCTCTTGAGAAATCTATATGCAGGTCAGGAAGCAACAGTTAAAACTGGACATGGAAAAACAGACTGGTTCCAAATAGAAAAAGGAGTATGTCAAGACCATATATTGTCACCCTGCTTATTTAACATATATGCAGAGTACATCATGAGAAATGATCGGCTGGATGAAGCACAAGGTGGAATCAAATTTTCTGGGAGAAATATCAATAACCTCAGATAGGCAGATGACACCACTCTTATGCAAAGGGAAGAACTAAAGAGCCTTTTGATGAAAGTGAAAAAGGATAGTGAAAAATTGGCTTAAAACTCAACATTCAGAAAACTAAGATCATGGCATCTTGTCCCATCACTTCATTGTAAATAGATGGAGAAACAGTGGAAACAGTGACAGACTTTATTTTTGAGGGTTCCAAAATCACTGCAGAATGTGATTGCAGCCATGAAATTAAAAGACTCTTATTCCTTGGAAGAAAAGTTATGACCAAACGAGACAGCATATTAAAAAGCAGAGACGTTACTTTGCCAACAAAGGTCCATCTAGCCAAGGCTATGGTTTTTCCAGTGGTCATGTATGGATGTGAGAGTTGGATTATAAAGAAGGCTGATCACCGAAGAATTGCTGCTTTTGAATTGTGGTGTTGGAGAAGACTCTTTAGATTCCCATGGACTGCAAGGAGATCCAACCAGTCCATCCTAAAGGAAATCAGTCCTGAATATTCATTGGAAGGACTGATGTTGTAGCTGAAAATCCAATACTTTGGCTACTTGATGCAAAGAACTGACTCATTTGAAAAGACCCTGATGCTGGGAAAGATTGAAGGCTGGAGGAGAAGGGGATGACAGAGGATAAGATATTTGAATGGTGTCACCAACTCAATGTACATGAGTTTGAGTAAACTCCAGGAGTTGGTGATGGGCAGAGAGGCCTGGTGTACTGCAGTCCATAGGGTCGCAGAGTCAGACACGACTGAGTGACTGAACTGAACTGACGATAAATAAAGGTGATGAGAGTGGTTGTCTATGTCTTGTTCCTTTCCTTAGAGGAAAAGTCTTCAGGTTTTGTGTTTTTTTTAACCATTAAATATGATGTTGGTTGTGGTCTCATCTTGTCTCTATAACTAGTTTTTCTGATAATTTTTATCATGAATGTGTTTTGAAATTTTAGAGTCTTTCTGTATCTATTAAGATGATCAAATTATTTTTATCTTTCATTCAGTTAATATGTTGCATTGATATGCACATTATTTTGCACATAGTCAACCATCCTTGCCCCCAAAGTATAAATCATACTTGTTCATGGTGAATGATACCCTTAGTTTGCAGTTGAATGTGGTTTGCTAGTATTTCTGTAAATATTTTTATACCTATGCTCTTAGGAATATTGTTCTTTTATGTATCCTTTTTCGGGTAGTGGTAACAAGGTAAGGATGGCCTTATAAAATAGTTTGGTAATATTACCTCTCTTTGAATTTTTGGAAGATTTTAAGTTTATGTCACTTCACACTTACAGGGATATGTATTACAAAAGAATTATATGTGCTGGTAAGGATGTACTATTAATGGCAATATAAACTCGTACAGTCATTATAATAAAATATATGGAACATCCTCAAAAAGTTAAAAGTGAAATTACTATGTGTTCCCACAATATCACTTCTAGATATGTATCCAAGATAATTTAAATCAGGATCTGAGAAGATATCTGTATTCTCATGTCCATTATGGCATTGTTTATAATAGCCAAGATATGAAACTTAAATGCTATTAACAGATGAAAGGATAAAGAAATTGTGGTATACACATGCAATGTGTTGTGCTTAGTAACTCAGTCATGTCCAACTCTCTGTGACCCCATGGACTGTAGCCCACCAGGCTCTTCTGTGCATGGGGATTCTCCAGGCAAAAATAATGGACTGGGTTGCCATGACCTCCTCCAGGGATCTTCCCAGCCCAGGGATCGAACCCAGGTCTCCCACACTGCAGGAAGATTCTTTCCCATCTGAGTCACCAGGGAAGTCCAACATACAATAAAATAGTATTAAATCTTAAAAGTGGAAATCCTACCATGTGCAAAAACATGGATGAACATGGAACACATTTTGCTTGGTGAAATAAATCAGGTACAAAGAAAAAGTACAGCATGATTTCACTTACATGGTGTATCTAATATAATCATACATAGAAACAAAAATTAGAATGATGGTTGCAGGGGTTTGGGGGAGAGGAAAACCAGTTACTGTTGAATAGATAGAAAGTTTCAGTTATACACGATGAATAAGTTTGAAAGATCTGCTGTACAACATTGTTCATAATAGTACTCTATTGTACAATTAAAAATTTATGGAGAGTCCATCTCACATTAAGTGTTCCTTACTGCATTAAAATAAAAAGTGGCTGAGGAAGTTTCAGAATCAAGGTTCTTGGGGTCTAAATTTAAGGCTCTTCTTTAATTGACTGTTAAATAATTCACTATATAAGTGCATGTACTTAAATTATAACCTGAAATATTGATGGCTGATTTCATCATACATCTCAGATAACATCACATTATCATATTGCCATTTTAAAGACGTTTTATTTTGTATTGAGGTATAGCTGATTAACAAACAATGTTGTGATAATTTCAGGTTAACAGTGAAGAGACTCAGACATATATATGTGTGTGTGTTGATACACACTCACAGACACACACACACAAACATATATGCATTCTCCCCCAAGCTCTCATCCAAGCTGCCATATAACATTAAGCCGAGTTCCATATGCTATAAAGTAGGTCCTTATTGTTTATCCATTTTAAATATAGCTCTGTGTACATATGCATCCCTAATTCACCTTCCCCCAGCAATAATATATTCGTTCTCTAAGTCTGTGAGTCTCTTTCTGTTTTGTAAGTAAGCTCATTTGTATCATTTCTTTTTAGATTCCATATATAAGGGATGTTATGCAATATTTCTCCTTTTCTGTCTGACCTACTTCACTCAGTACGACAGTCTCTAAGTCCATTCATGTTGCTGCAAGTAGCATTATTTAATTCCTTTTAATATTGCATTACACACACACACATATATATGTATATATATATACACCATATCTTCTTAATCCATTCCTCTGTTGATGGAAATTTAGGTTGTATCTACATCTTGGCTACTGTAAACAGTTTTGCAATGAACACTGGAGTGCACACATCGTTTCAGATCATGATTTTCTTCAGATATATGGGATTGCAGGATCATGGTGGTGGTGGTTTAGTGGCTAAGTCAGGTACGAATCTTGCAATCCCATGCAGCCCACCAGGCTCTCTGTCCACGGGATTTTGCAGGCAGAAATAGTGGAGTGGGTTGCATTTCCTTCTCCAGGGGATCTTCATGACCCAGGGATGGAACCCAGGTCTCCTACATTGCAGGTGAATTCTTTACTGACTGAGCCACCAGGGGAGCCACCGCAGGGTCATATGGTAGCTCTGTTTTTACTTTTTTAAGGAACCTCCATACTGTGCCCCACAGTGGCTATACCCATTTACATTTTCACCAACAGTGTAGGAAGGTTGCCTTCCCTCCACATCCTCTCCAGGATTTATTGTTTGTGGATTTTTGATGATAAACCTCCTTGTTGGAGTAAGGTGATGTCTCATTCTAGTTTTGATTTGCATTTCTCTAATACTTGATGATGTTGAACATCTTTTCATGTGCCTCTTGGTCATCTGTATATCTTCTTTGGAGAAATGTCTGTTTAGGTCTTCTGCCCCTTTTTTGATTGGGTTGTTCATTTTGATGCTGTTAATGGTTTATGAGCTGTTTGTAAATTTTGGAGTCTAATCCCTTGTCACTCACATCATTTGCAAATATTGCCTTCTTTTAACATGTAAATTATTTTGGGGGGGTTTTCATTGTATTTTATCCACATACTTGACACTTTCCTCCACAGGCAACCACTCAAACTGTGTATCTATCTTTTATGTGTCGTCTGGAAAAATATTTTTTCTGCATATTTTTATTTTACATCAGTAATGACTTCTCATATATTTCAAACATTATTTTCCCTTTTCCAACAATTTATATGTTGTTAAGATTTATTCTTATTTCTGTCTTCAAATATAATGTACTATTTTCAAATGCAGAATTGTGCGCCCACTTTATATCATTACATATTCTTTCAGCACTCATGTTTCCTACAATTTTCCAACCCCACAAAAAATATGCTACACCAAATATCCTTTTAAACATTCACTATGGACGAGTTTGAGACTTTTGGAAGGTTATATATCTCAAAACATAATTGCTGGTCATAGGTTTTATATATATACTGTTGACCCTAAAAATGGTTCAGTTACTTTACAAAAGGGTTATATTAGTCTATACTCTCAGAAGCAGGACAAAAATGTTGCTGTAGACTTCCACCAATTTCTGGCCTGGATAAGTATTTCCTTATATATAAGCATATCCATACAACTCAAGCTTAGAATATAATTTCCATGTGAATAAGAAAAGAGAGTAAATACACACAAATATGCCTAAAATACAATTAAAAATACTGAAATTAGATTTAGAATATTACTTTCTATCTTTGGCTTCTTTCTTCTCCTTTTTACTCTTTTTATTTTACAGTATTAAAAAAATCTCTTTGGTTTCTAATCAAGAGAGGGGCTAGACTTGTCCCTGATAGATAAATTAGATCAAACTCTCAGCTACATTAGTAATTGGCAAGTGGCCAATTATCTTCCTCTCTAGTGCCTCCAAAGCAGGGCTTCTGGACAACTGTGTTGGAGATAATTATTTTAATGTGAAATAGATCTTTGAACTCAGGACCTCACACCTTTCATAGAAGATGTCATGTCAACTTCATTAAAATATGTCCTTAAAAATCTTCATAGGCAAGAAGTAGGAAAAGGGAAATTGGTTGGATTTTACCTTCCCCTATCTCTGTATCACACGTATACATCATGCATACTCGATGTAGACAGCATACAGGGTAGCAGAAAAAAGATTATCCTGAGGCCATATAAGTGAGATTGAAAGATGGTGTGACATTCATTAATGGTTTCTTAAATAATTAATTAGATATTAATTGAGCTAGAAATGCTAGTCTGGATTCTAGACATTCAGCAGGGAATAAAAGAAGCAATGTTTCTAGCTTCAAAAGAATATATGAAATATAAATATATATTTAAACATATATATATATACACACACATATACACACAGTAGAATATTACTTAGCCATAAAAATGGAATCTTGTCATTTGCAGCAGCATGGATGGACCTAGAGGGTATTAAGTGAAGTAAGTCAGACATAGAAAGACAAATTCTGTTTTGACTTCATTTATATGTGGAATCTGAAAAATTAAACAAGTGAATAAACATAACAAAACAAAAGCAGGGTTGTAGATATAGGAAACAAACAGGTGGTTCCCAGAGGGGACAGCGAGGAGGAAAATAGGTGAAGAATGTTAAGAGACATAAACCTCCAGTTGCAGAAAAAATGAGTCACAGTTATGATATGTACAGTGTGGGGAGTATGGTTAATAATTGTGTAATATCTTTGAATGATGTCTTCATAATTAATTACATATAATCATGATGATCATTTTGAAATGCATGGAAATATCCAGTTACTATGTTGTGTAACGGGGGCTACCATTTTATGTCAGTTATATTTCAAAAATGAAGAAGCAAACAAACTCATAAAGAGATCAGATTTGTGGTTACAAGAGGTCAGGAATAGGGGAGGGAAATGGGATGAAAGCGGTCCTAATGTACAAACTTCCAGTTATAAGTAAATACTAGGGATTTAATATACAACATGATACATGTAATTATTGTGGCTGTATATTATATGTGAAATTTTTAAAGTGAAGGCTAAGAGTTCTCATCACAAATAAAATAATTTTTCTTTTTTTTAAATGTTTTGGTTATATATATTTATGATAGATGTTTACTAAACTTATTGTAACAAATATTTTGTGATGTATGTAAGTAAAATCATTAACTCTACACCTTAAAAACTTGTACAGTGCTGTATGTCAGTTACATCTTAAAACTAGAAGAAATAAAAAATTCTACCTTCAAAAGCATATTTGCTAGGACTATATAGATGATAAATATGTGTATGTATATAGCTGCTGCTGCTGCTGCTGCTAAGTCACTTCAGTCGTGTCCGACTCTGTGTGACCCCATAGACGGAAGCCCACCAGGCTCCCCCGTCCCTGGGATTCTCCAGGCAAGAACACTGGAGTGGGTTGCCATTTCCTTCTCCAATGTGTAAAAAGTAAAAGTGAAGTCGCTCAGTCGTGTCCGACCCATAGCGACCCCACGGCAGCCTACCAGGCTCCTCCATCCATGGGATTCTCCAGGCAAGAGTACTGGAGTGGCTTGCCATTGCCTTCTCCGGTGTATATAGCTAGCTAGCTATAAAGTTATAGTTTACATAAACATGTATACACACAATGATACTATATGTACATTGACATGCTATGCTTAGCTACTCAGTCGTGTCCAACTCTTTGCAAACCCATTTACTGTATAGCATGCAGGCATCTCTGTCCATGGGGATTCTCTGGGAAAGAACACTGGAATGGGTTTCCATGCCCTCCTCCAGAGGATCTTCCCAACCCAGGGATTGAAGCCAGGTCTCCCACATTAGAGGTGGATTCTTTACCACTGAGCCACCAGGGAAGCCCGATATGTATATGGGGCTTCCCTGGTGGCTCAGATGGTAAAGAATCCACCTGCAAATGCAGGAGATGCATGAGAAGCAGGTTTGATCGCTGGGTAGGGAAGATCCTCTGGAGAAGGAAATGGCAACCCACCCCAGTATTCTTGCTTGGGAAATCTCAAGGACAGAGGAGCCTGACGGTACAGTTGGTGGGGTTGCAAAAGAGTCAGACATGACTTAGCAACTAAACTACAAACAACACATATATTATACATAAGTAGGTATATCCATCTCTTTTAAAGAGATGTTTCTATCCATATGTCAATAGAGATGTTTATATAGATTTGTATTTGCACAGATACATATATCTCTTTGTAAGACAGGCATATATATACACATATCTGTTTATATATGTATATATAAATTTACATATAAAGATACATATACACTGAAAATATACACACATAGATATATTGCATATGATTTAATGCCAATTAGTAATAAATATTACTGTTAAAAATAAGGCTAAGAAAATAAGATGCATGGGGTGAAATGAATCTGATCTTAGATTGGATTGTGCAGAGATGAAATCTGAGCAAAATCTCAAAGGGAGGAAGTGATTCATGCTGAATCTGGATTTGGAATATTCCAGGAATAGGAGACAGTAAAGGCAAATTCCTTAAAGAAGTGTGATTATGTAAAATGTTCTACATAAACAGTGAGACCAGTGTTATTGGAGTACAAGGAGAGTAGAAAGTCATGCTATGCTAAAGAGTTTCATTTTACTTTGTACATTAAAGGAGACCACTGAAGGGCTTTGAGATGGGAAGTGATATGATCAGATTTATATTTTAGAAGAATCACTCTATGATATGAAATGTAGACTCTAGGTGAGTAAAATAGAATCATGGGGACCCTCAAGAAAATTTTAGCTACAGGTGAATTGTGATGTTTGACTTGAACCACTGTGATAGTGATGCAGATGAAAAACATTTAAATCTAGGATGTATTGGGAAGGCAGCACTGATGTGATCTCCTGTTATACTGCAATGATGTAAAGGAGCACAGAGAACTCAAGAATGAATGAAGGCTCTTACAGAGTAACTGTAAGAATGGAGTATCATTTCCTGATTTGAAAACCCCAACTGAGATGAGGATCGAGGGAAGGAAATCATTAGTTTGATTTTTTTCTTTTATGCTGCTTTTGGGAAGCCTATTATGCATCCAAGTTAAAGATTTTATTATAGGTAGTCAGCTATATACTGTTTAAATATGAGTTGGAGATACTAATTTGAAAATTATTAAGAAGTAACTTTTTAAAAGTGTAGAGTAGATGAGATCAAGGAGTACATCAAGGCTATATATTGTCACCCTGCTTATTTAACTTATATGCAGAGTACATCATGAGGAACACTGAGCTGGAAGAAGCACAAGCTGGAATCAAGACTGCTGGGAGAAATATCAATAACCTCAGATATGCAGATGACACTACCCTTATGGCAGAAAGTTAAGAGGAACTAAAAAGTCTTTTGATGAAAGTGAAAGAGGAGAGTGAAAAAGTTGGCTTGAAGCTCAACATTCAGAAAACAAAGATCATGGCATCTTGTCCCATCACTTCATGGGAAATAGATGGGGAAACAGTGGAAACAGTGTCAGACTTTATTTTTTGGGGCTCCAAACTCACTGCGGATGCTGATTGCAGCCATGAAATTAAAAGACACTTACTCCTTGGAAGGAAAGTTATGACCAACCTAGATAGCATATTAAAGCAGAGACATTACTTTGCCAATAAATGTCCGTCTAGTCAAGGCTATGGTTTTTCCAGTGGTCATGGATAGATGTGAGAGTTGGACTGTGAAGAAAGCTGATCGCCAAAGAATTGATGCTTTTGAACTGTGGTGTTGGAGAAGACTCTTGAGAGTCCCTTGGACTGCAAGGAGATCCAACCAGTCCATCCTAAAGGAGATCAGTCCTGAGTGTTCACTGGAAAGACTGATGCTAAAGCTGAAATTCCAATACTTTGGCCACCTCATGCGAAGAGTTGACTCACTGGAAAAGACTCTGATGTTGGGAGGGATTGGGGGTGGGAGGAGAAGGGGACGACAGAGACTGAGATGACTGGATGGCATCACCGACTCTGTGGACATGAGTTTGAGTGAACTCCGGGAGTTGGTGATGGACAAGGAGCCCTGGCGTGCTGTGATTCATGGGGTTGCAAAGAGTCGGACACGACTGAGCGACTGAACTGAACTGAACTGAAAGAGAGAGTATGGCAATGTAGACAAAAGAAAAGCTCCAAGGATGGAGACTTAACACCAAAATCTGAAGGATGTAGAGTTTAAGAAGCTTCACCAAAGACATGGAGGCCCTACAGTGCAAAAGGGGAAAATGTAGAAGTGAATGATATTCCAAAAGCTAACTAAACAAAGTATTTTAAGTAAGAAGTAGAGATCAACTGTGTCAAATGTTGATGATGAGACAAAAACTAAAACTATACCATTAAATTTGACAACTAAAGGTTGTTGATCACCTTGGCAATTATGGTTTCAGCAAAGAGGTAGTGATGAAATTTTGAAGCACAGGGGTTCCAGTCACAGTGGGAAATGGGAAAGCGGTGATGGAGTATAGGTATTTCTTTCTAGCAATTTTGCTCTGTAATGAGCATAGAAATGGAATGGTAGTTGGATTTGATATCTAGAGAAGTTTTGTTTATTGTTCTTTCTATGAACAGAAAAATTATTTCCTCACATCTGTTTGAGAATGATCCAGTTAGAAAAATCTGATGAAATAGAAGAAAAATAGAAAAAAAATGTAGAAATTATTTCAATCCATGCATTAGAGAGAAAAGTAATTAAACTCATTATAGGCCCCCAGTTTTCACACTTCTCCTAAAGTACATGCTTTTTTTTTTAATTCCTTGTCCTAGAATCACAGAGAATTTTTCTCTGCCCCTTGAATTTGTGTTTGGCCATGTGACTTGCTTTGATCTGTAGCATGAAACAGAAGTGACAGGATGATTGGCTAGCTGCAAGAAGAGTTGCTTCTACTTGCTCTCCTGAACTCCTATCACCCAGAGAAAGAGGCCCATGGGGAGCCCATGGAGAGTCAAACCAAGTGGGACAAATCTGAGCCCAATCAGCAACCAAAAACCAAGTCCCAGTGGATTTGCTTCTAGTCAACCCTAGAACAGCCAAACTACAGCACAGTTGTAGATTCATGGATTAAAATAATAAAACTATATTTAGTCATTGAATTTCAGTGATTTTATTACAGGAAAAAAGTTGACTGACACAGGATCTGTCATTAAGTAGAAGTAGAGAGGCTAGCCTTTTGAAGAAACATAAAGTTTGCCCATTGCAACAGAAAGGATGATAATCTTATGAGATTTGATTGCTGAAAGTGGTTTGGTAGGTTAGTTGACAGGAGCATGTTAAAGTTGTCTTCTGACGCCTTCTATTTTCTGGTGAAATGAGAAGCAAGGTGAAGGAGAAAAGTGCCATTTAAAGAAAGTGGAAAGCATAAAATATTAATCTTAAATGGGAAAATGAATTTGTTAATTTTTAATTGAAATTTTTGACATATAACACTGTAACTTTATGGTATACAGCATGTTAATTTGATATAATACTATTTTAATATGATTGGAATATATGTTTATATGCAGATTACTATCACCATTGTAGTCATGGCTAGCACCTCCATGTCACATGATTATATTATTTTTTCTTATGGTTGGAATAAATAAGATCCAGTCACTTAGCAAATTTGTTTAAAATATAATGTTACTGTCTATATTCACTATGCTGTACATTTGAACTTTAGGACTTATTTACTAATTGATGTAAATGTGTGCCCTTAAAAAACATCTCTATCTCCTCCCTGCTAGCCTCTGGGAACTACCATATTATGCCCTGTTTTATGAGTTTGGCCTTTTTAGATTTCAAACTATTTATATATAAATAATATCATACAGTATTTGTTTTTCTTTACTTGATTTACTTCACTTAGCTCCTTCCATGTTTGAATGGTAGGGTGTCCTTTCTCATGGATAAATTACACACACACACACACACATATACATATAAAAATATGAAATCTCATATCTTCTTCATCCATTCATCCATAGGTGGACATTTAGGTTGTTTCCATATCTTGGCTATAATGAATAGTACTGCAATGAACATGAGAGTGTGTGTGTCTGTTAGATATTCTGTTATTTCCTTTGTTTATATACCCAGGATGGAATTGCTGAATCATATGGTAGATCTATTTTTAAGTTTTGTGCATCACCGACTTGATGGACATGAGTTTGAGTGAACTCCGGGATTTGGTGATAGACAGAAAGGCCTGGTGTGCTGTGATTCATGGGGTCGCAAAGAGTCGGACACGACTGAGCGACTGAATTGAACTGATAGTGTTTTCCATAGTGACTGAAACAATTTATATTTCTGCCAATATTGTACAAGTTTTCATTTTCCTCAATATCCTTGCCAACTTTTGTTATCTCATTTTCTTGATGATATTTGGTTTTGATGGACATTTTCCAGATTATTAGTGATGCTGAGTATCATTTCATGTACAGGTTGGCCATTTGGATATCTTCTTTGGAAATGAGTTTACTTAGTTCCTCTGCCTTTTTAAATCAAATTGTTGATGCTGTTGTTATTGAGTTGTATGAATTCTTTATTTTGGATATTAATCTCTTTTCTGATACCTGATTTGCAAATTTTCCCATTTGTAAGTTGAGTTTTCATTTTGTTCATTTGCTGAGCAGAAGTTTTTAAGTTTTATGTGGTCCTTCTTGATGATTTTTGTTTTTGTTGCTTGCTCCTTTGATATCTATATCTGAAAAATTATTGCTAAGGCCAGTGATGATGAGATTCTTCCATATATTTTCTTCAAAGATGTTATCCAGTCCTTGTCTGTCTATGATAGATTTCATGTTAATTTTTGTAAGTGGTATGAGGTAGTGGTCCAGTTTCATTTATCTGCTTGTGTTTATCCAGTTTCCCCAGCAACATTTGTTCAAGCAACTGTCATTTTCCCAGTGAATATTCTTGGCTCCTTTGTCAAATATTAGTGGACTGTGTATGCCAGGATTTAATTCTGAGCTCTCTATGCTGTTCCATTGGTTTTTGTATCTGTTTTTATGCCAGTATAATATCATTTTAATTACTATAACTTTATAGTGTAGCTTGAAATCAGGAAGCACAATGCTTCCAGAGTCTTTCTTGCTTTGGCTATTTGAGGTCTTTTGTGTTTCCACACAAATTTTAGAATTTTCTTTTTTCTAATTCCATGAAGAATACCATTGGCATTTTGATAGGGATTGAGTTTAATCTGTAGATGCCTTTGGGTAGCATGCACATTTTGACAATATCCTTTTGATCCATGAGCATGGGGTGCCTTTTCATTTGTTCATGTCTTCTTTGATTTCTTTCACAAAGTGTTATAGTTTTCATTGTGCACCTCTTTTAACTTGATAATAAGGCAATAAGATTTCTACCCCAGTAATAAATAGCTGAAATTTTACTCTTCTTAAAAAAAAAAGCAGTATTCAGATGTGATTCAAAATAGAATCTTTCAGATTAAAGTGCAAGTTAACATTTTTGCTCTGTTAATACATATGTTCACAATGACAGGTCTGGCTCTCTTACTTTTTTAATCGATTAAGTGTTGATAAGTTATTGTTGCTATTTAAAAAAATAACTGACATTAACATGAATATTTAAATTAATCAGTTAACTATGTACTTTATAATTAGTCATATTTCATGTCCATTTGTAATGTGCCCATTGTACTATTTAATAAAAACAATAATAATGTGCATTGCTGGAGGAGAAATTATTTACTTTTGAAAGTATTTTTTTAAGACTATTCAGAGGGTATTTAATTACTGTTTATAATACTTTGACTATAACACAGAAAAAGTGTGTGTGTGTATATATATATTTCAGATTACCAGGAGATATGTTTTCAAAATTGGCAAAATTCATTATAAAAACTAAATTTGATATTCTGATATACTATGGATATCTTTTATTAAGAATATCTTAAGCAAATATAGTTCTTCAACAAAATAAGTGTCCAATAAGTAGCCTCAACATTTTCAATAGTAATTAGCAGAGCTTAAAATGAGATATGCAAATAAGCAATGTTTCTATAATTTTTTTATCTTCTCTCTTTTCCGAGTCAAAAAATTCAAATAATGAACTATAAAGATAAGAAATAAAATAATCACATGTTAGAAGTATCTTCTATTATAAAAATCACACTTTGAATACTATCCCTTCATTAAGGACAGAACCTCTGAGAGTTCACTTTGCCATACCTAAATTTATTTTCTTTTAACCTACTAACTAGAAAGTTAATCTTTAATCCACATTTGCAGTGCTCCAACATCATAGAGGCAAGTATCCCCAATACTAAGGAGGTAAATGGAATAGCAAAATCCTGACACATATGCCTGAATAAGTTTGTATTATGTCTTAGGTTGGTAGTCATAAATATTTGCAAAGTAAAGTACTTGTAGAATTAAAATTTCCTTAGTCAAACGTAATAGTCAAATTTTTGAAGAAATGTTTGAATGGTCAGCAGTTGAGTGATATCACTAAGAAAGACAATAGTTTGAGGATGAGATCTTGTTTCAATTTTTGGTTATTTTATTTTTAAAGCAACATCCTATTTCTGTTCTATTTATTATTTATATACTCTTTATAAAGGGGCAGAGATTTTCTTGCAGTATTGTTGTGAACTGTAGTGAATTCTGTTTTTGATGCAGGTATCTCTAATTGTGGTATCCACAGATCATTCAATAATAGCAACAAATAAGCAGATTGGTTTGTATGGTCAGGAAAATGTTCGTGGAAAATATATACTTTACAGCAGGTGGGATGGCATGTTAGAGTTCTTCAGGGAAACTAAATCAATAGGGTGTGTGTGTGTGTTGTATGTGAAGAGATTTATTGTGAG
This sequence comes from Moschus berezovskii, assembly GCF_049115385.1. Classification (NCBI taxonomy): domain Eukaryota; kingdom Metazoa; phylum Chordata; class Mammalia; order Artiodactyla; family Moschidae; genus Moschus; species Moschus berezovskii. Next base: position 28,932,167 of record NC_142475.1, read on the forward strand.
AAATGCTCACACAATACTGGAGGCCAAATCTATACATGGTATATACCAGCAAGCTTGAGACCCAGGAGAATCCACTGTGTAGTTTAAGCAAATATCTGGGCACTGTGTGGCCCAGTCAAGATTATGCAAACTTTACTATTATAGATGGCACAGAACACATTGAAAAATTAATAAGGCACATTTGCTTCATTATAAGTAGTCTGGGAGACCAAAATGGGAGAACTAAAGAAAGCAAAGACTCAGCATTAAGCAAACAAGTGAACAAAAACTACTATGCAACATGGTTCAGTTTTGGTAATTGTTTCATTCTTTATTTTTTTTTTTTAAATTATTGAGTTCATGGGGAGGATACAAAAGAAATTCATTATTATAAAAAATATTTAATGCATTTCCACTATGTGAAAAATACAGTTTTAGGCATTTAGCACACAGTATTGAGAAACCCAGAATATACCACTACTATCTCCTATTGCTCTCCTTGTATTATATTTGGGGACAGCAATAAAGAAATTAATATATGCATATATGCTATATAGGCCAGTTATTGAAAACTGAATAAAAATTCAAGCAGAGCAAAGTAAAAAGTACAATAAAAATATAGAGGAGGAGAATGGCTGTCTGACAACATTTTTCAGGTATGGGGCAAAGGAGAATGAAAAACTAGAGAAGGCCTGAGGTAATAAGCCCAGCATATACAAGTGTAAAGTTGCACTTGATGGTTACAACTCCCGTTCATGCTATGAAGATAAAGGCTGCTGTTGTTCATTGTTATAAGACAGACTGTTGTAATTTTAAGTAAAAAGAAAACCTCCAATCTCACATTAAAAAATCTGTGCAATGCCATTTAGCTTCTACATAGATTTGGACTAAAGAATCATTATTACATGAATACTTTTTTTTTATTCTTTTTTTTATGTAATTAATTTTTTTTATTGGAGGCAAATTATTTTACAATATTATATTGGTTGGTTTTGCCATACTTTGATATGAATTTGCCCCGGGTTTACATAAGTTCCCCCACCTGAACCCCCCTCCCGAACCCCCCTCCCACCTCCCTCCTCCCTTTATCCTCCCTCTGGGTCATCCCCGCATGCCAGCCCCGAGCATCCTATAACATGCATTGACCCTGAACTACTGATTCGTTTCACATATGACAACATACGTGTTTCAATGCCATTCTCCCAAATCATCCCACCCTCACCCTCTCCCATAGAGTCCCAAAGACTGTTCTATACATCTGTGTCTCTTTTGCTGTCTCGTATACAGGGTTATCATTTGCATCTTTCTAAATTCCATATATATGTGTTAGTATACTGTATTGGTGTTTTTCTTTCTGGCTTACTTCACTCTGTATAATAGGCTCCAGTTTCATCCACCTCATTAGAACTGATTCAAATGTATTCTTTTTAATGGCTGAATAATACTCCATTGTGTATATGTACCAAAGCTTTCTTATCCATTCATCTGCAGATGGACATCTAGGTTGCTTCCATGTCCTGGCTATTATAAACAGTGCTGCAATGAACATTGGAGTACACGTGTCTCTTTCAATTCTGGTTTCCTCGGTGTGTATGCCCCGGAGTGCGATTGCTGGATCATATGGCAGTTCTATTTCCAATTTTTTGAGGAATCTCCACACTGTTCTCCATAGTGTCTGTACTAGTTTGCATTCCCACCAACAGTGTAAGAGGGTTCCTTTCTCTCCACATCCTCTCCAGCATTTATTGCATGTAGACTTTTGGATAGCAGCCATTCTGACTGGTGTGAAATGGTATCTCATTGTGGTTTTGATTTGCATTTCTCTGATTATGAGGGATGTTGAGCATTTTTTCATGTGTTTGTTAGCCATCTTTATGTCTTCTTTGGAGAAATGTCTGTTTAGTTCTTTGGCCCATTTTTTGATTGGGTCATTTATTTTTCTGGAATTGAGCTGCAGGAGCTGCTTGTATAATTTGGAGATTAATCCTTTATCAGTTGCTTCATTTGCTATTATTTTCTCCCATTCTGAAGGCTGTCTTTTCACCTTACTTATAGTTTCCTTTGCTGTGCAGAAGCTTTTGATTTTAATTAGGTCCCATTTGTTTATTTATGCTTTTATTTCCAATATTCTGGGAGGTGGGTCATGGAGGATCCTTCTGTGTGTAATATTGTAAAAATGAGTATACTACCCAAAATAATTTATACATTCAATGCAATCCCTATCAAGCTACCAAAGATATTTTTCACAGAACTAGAACAAACAATCTCACAATTTGTATGGAAATACAAAAAACCTCGAATAGCCAAAGCAATCTTGAGGAAGAAAAATGGAACTGGAGGAATTAACCTGCCGGACTTCAGGCTCTACTACAAAGCCACAGTCATCAAGACAGTATGTTACTGGCATAAAGACAGAAATATAGATCAATGGAACAAAATAGAAAGCCCAGAGATAAATCCACGCATCTATGGACACCTCATCTTTGACAAAGGAGGCAAGAATATAAAATGGAGAAAAGACAGTCTCTTTAACAAGTGGTGCTGGGAAAACTGGTCAGCCACTTGTAAAAGAATGAAACTAGAACACTTCCTAACACCATACACAAAAATAAACTCAAAATGGATTAGAGAGCTAAATGTAAGACCAGAAACTATAAAACTCCTAGAGGAGAACGTAGGCAAAACACTCTCCGACATAAATGAATAGTTTTTAAATGCTGGAATCACAGTTTTCATATATGGTATCAAGTTAAAGCATTTTAAATAATATATCTCAAAGAAACACCCTTCTTGTAAAGATACCATGCAGAAATTTTTTTTTCAAATTTATACTATTCCTAAAAAATTTTTTTAAATGATCTATTCCTTTCCTGCTTTTTGATTTTCTATCTCTATGTGACAATTGAACATTTATATAAATGTACATACATGAATTAATCAATAGACACATTCTTTAGAACTTAAAAGCAGTAATTTAAGTGTTCCTTGACCTTGGAGTGTGTTGGTTCTTTGGTACTTCATCTGTTATACAACTGTGAATCAATAACTGTCCAATCATTGGGGAAAAGAAGTCCATTTCATTTTCTAGTTCTGGTTTATATATGACAGTTTAGTTAGCCCACAGTACTTTATTCATCTGGGCATTAGCTGCTAAGAATTCTTGCCTTGAAGTCATTATTTTTCCTCCTAAATCATGAGACTATAAAACTGAAAATAAAAACTAAGAAGTAGAAGTAAATATTTTAAGGTAACTATGCATTTCCTTTGACGTCCAGTTTTTGTTGTCATTGCTTTTATTTTTGTAAAGTTCCTGGCTATCTAACAAAGCAGTGAGGAAGAAAACTCGGTTTTCTTCTCAATATCATATTAATTCCTAATTGTAACTTAAATAGATGACTAGTAGAAAATAAGACATAAATATTTCCAAAACTCTTAGTTGTATTGATGTTATTATGAATATTATTTTGATTTTTCTGAATCTTTAGAAATGTGGATATTAGCAGAGAATACATAAAATTCTCTTGGTATCATATATTCTTGAATCACAATATCCTTTTAAGATTGGAAATCTCCTTAATAATATGAAATACAAATATTAATAAAAACTTTATAAGACAGAATCAATATTCATTGTTCAGTTAAGTTCAGCTCAGTCATGTCTGACTCTTTGCAACCACATGAACCGCAGCACGCCAGGCCTCCCTGTCCATCACCAACTCCCAGAGTCCACCCAAACCCATGATCATTGAGTCGGTGATGCCATCCAGCCATCTCATTCTCTGTCGTCCCCTTGTCCTCCTGCCCTCAATCTTTCCCAGCATCAGGGTCTTTTCAAATGAGTCAGCTCTTCACATCAGATGGCCAAAGTATTGGAGTTTCAGCTTCAACATCAGTCCTTCAAATGAACACCCAGGACTGACCTCCTTTAGGATGGACTGGTTGGATCTCCTTGCAGTCCAAGGGACTCTCAAGAGTCTTCTCCAACACCACAGTTCAAAAGCAACAATTCTTTGGCGCTTGGCTTTCTTTATAGTCCAACTCTCACATCCATAAGTGACTGCTGGAAAAACCATAGTTTTGACTAGATGGACCTTTGTTGGTGATGTCTCTGCTTTTTTTTTTTTTAAATGTTGATCAATTCCTTTAATTCTCTTGAGCACCAAACTGTATCAACCTTTTCACCATGAAACAATTGTGATTTTAGTAATATACAAAATGTGATTTTAGCATTTCTTAAATATTAATCAGGAAAAATTTATATACAGAAACATAATGCTTATCAGAAATATGTATTTCTGTAATAATTTCTGATTAGCATTTAACTGCTAAATTTGTATTTCACACATCACATATATACATACACATATTTTTCCATGTATAACCATCTTTTTGAAAGATGTGTTTTTCAGCTTTGAGATCTCTTTTGTATCTTGGTACAGTTTTGCTTTTGAACACACTCTAAGTTACAGTTCTGAATAATTTTCCCATTTCTTGGCTGTAGACTGGTTTCTTTCAGGATGATGGTTTCTGAAGATAACTTTAAGCATCAAGAATAATTGAAGAATCAGGAAAATGTTACTAGTGAGGAAGTTATGAGATTATTACTCTATGCTGTCTAGGTTGGTCATAGCTTTCCTTCCAAAGAGTAAGCGTCTTTTAATTTCATGGCTGCAATCACCATCCGCAGTGATTTTGGAGCCCAGAAAAATAAAGTCAGCCACTGTTTCCACTGTTTCCCCATCTATTTCCCATGAAGTGATGGGACCGGAAGCCATGGTCTTAGTTTTCTGAATGTTGAGCTTTAAGCCAACTTTTTCACTCTTCTCTTTCACTTCCAACAAGAAGCACTCTAGTTCTTCTTCACTAGAAGAAGGGTGGTATCATCTGCATATCTGAGGTTACTGATATATCTCCAAGCAATCTTGATTCCAGCTTGTGCTTCCTCCATCCAGCATTTCTCATGATGTACTCTGCATATCAGTTAAATAAGCAAGGTGACAATATACAGCCTTGACGTACTTCTTTCCCTATTTGGAACCAGTCTGTTGTTCCATGTCCAGTTCTAACTATTCCTTCCTGACATTCATACAGGTTTCTCAAGAGGCAGGGCAGGTGGTCTGGTATTCCCATCTCATTCAGGATATTTCCACAGTTTATTTTGATCTGCACAGTCAAAGGCTTTGGCATAGTCAATAAAGCAGAAATAGATGTCTTTCTGGAACTCTCTTGCTTTTTCAGTTCAGTCGCTCAGTCGTGTCCGACTCTTCGTGACCCCATGAATCACAGCACGCCAGGCCTCCCTGTCCATCACCAACTCCCGGAGTTCACTCAAACTCATGTCCATAGAGTCGGTGATGCCATCCAGCCATCTCATTCTCTGTTGTCCCCTTCTTCTCCCGCCCCCAACCTTTCCAAGCATCAGAGTCTTTTCCAGTGAATCAACTCGTCGCAGGAGGTGGCCAAAGTATTGGAGTTTCAGCTTTAGCATCAGTCCCTCCAATGAACACCCAGGATTGATCTCCTCTAGAATGGACTGGTTGAATCCCCTTGCGGTCCAAGGGACTCTCAAGAGTCTTCTCCAACACCACAGTTCAAAAGCATCAATTCTTTGGCGATCAGCCTTCTTCATAGTTCAACTCTCACATCCATACATGACCACTGGAAAAACCATAGCCTTGACTAGATGGACCTTTGTTGGCAAAGTAATGTCTCTGCTTTTCAATATTCTATCCAGGTTGGTCATAACTTTCCTTCCAAGGAGTAAGCGTCTTTTAATTTCATGGCTACAATCACCATCTGCAGTGATTCTGGAGCCCAAAAATATAAAATCTAACACTGTCTCCACTGTTTTCCAATCTATTTCCCATGAAGTGATGGGACCAGATCTTTGTTTTCTGAATGTTGAGCTTCAAGCCAACCTTTTCACTCTCCTCTTTCACTTTCATCAAGAGGCTTTTGAGTTCCTCTTCACTTTCTGCCATAAGGGTAGTGTCATCTGCATATCTGAGGTTATTGATATTTCTCCCGGCAATCTTGATTCCAGCTTGTGCTTCTTCCAACCCAGCGTTCCTCATGATGTACTCTACATATAAGTTAAATAAGCAGGGTGACAATATACAGCCTTGACGTACTCCTTTTCCTATTTGGAACCAGTCTGTTGTTCCATGTCCATTTCTGACTGTTGCTTCCTGACCTGCATACAGGTTTCTCAAGAGGCAGGTCAGGTGGTCTGGTCTTCCCATCTCTTTCAGAATTTTCCACAGTTTATTGTGATCCACACAGTCAAAGGCTTTGGCATAGTCAATGAAGCAGAAATAGATGCTCTTCTGGAACTCTCTTGCTTTCTCCATGATCCAACGGATGTAGGCAATTTGATCTCTGGTTCCTCTGCCTTTTCTAAAACTGCTTGAACATCTGGGAGTTCACGATTCACATATTGCTGAAACCTGGCTTGGAGAATTTTGAGCATGACTTTACTAGCGTGTGAGATGAGTGCAATTGTGTGGTAGTTTGAGCATTCTTTAGCATTCCCTTTCTTTGGGATTAGAATGAAGACTGACCTTTTCCAGTCCTGTGGCCACTGCTGAGTTTTCCAGATTTGCTGACATATTGAGTGCAGCATTTTCACAGCATCATCTTTCAAGATTTGAAATAGCTCAACTGGAATTCCATCACCTCCACTAGCTTTGTTCGTAGTGATGCTTTCCAAGGCCCACTTGACTTCACATTCCAAGATCTCTGGCTCTAGGTCAGTGATCACATTATCGTGACTATCTTGGTCATGAAGATCTTTTTTGTACAGTTCTTCTTGTATTCTTGCCACCTCTTCTTAATGTCTTCTGCTTCTGTTAGGTCCATACCATTTCTGTCCTTTATCGAGCCCATCTTTGCATGAAATGTTCCCTTGGAATCTCTAATTTTCTTGAAGAGGTCTCTTGTTTTTCCTATTCTGTTGTTTTCTTCTATTTCTTTGCATTGATCATTGAGGAAGGCTTTCTTATCTCTCCTTGCTATTCTTTGGAACTCTGCATTCAGATGTTTATATCTTTCCTTTTCTCCTTTGCTTTTCACTTCTCTTCTTTTCACAGCTATTTGTAAGGCCTCCTCAGACAGCCATTTTCGTTTTTTGCATTTCTTTTCCATGGGGATGGTCTTGGTCCCTGTCTCCTGTACAATGTCACAAACCTCCGTCCAGAGTTCATCAGGCACTCTATCTGTCAGATCTAGACCCTTAAATCTATTTCTTACTTCCACTGTATAATCATAAGGGATTTGATTTAGGTCATATCTGAATTGTCTAGTGGTTTTCCCTACTTTCTTCAATTTCAGTCTGAATTTGGCAATAAGGAGTTCATGATCTGAGCCACAGTCAGCTCCTGGTCTTGTTTCAGCTAACTGTATAGAGCTTCTCCATCTTTGGCTGCAAAGAATATAATCAAGAGAGAGACGCCGGCCCCGGCGCAACCGACCAGGCATAGAGTTGCGGCCGTGAGGAGCTACTCCACGCCTGAGGCCAGGGCCGGCGGCAGAGAGGAGCTTCCCCACATCCAATAGGCGGTGGCTGCGCGGGTGCAGGAGGGCCGAGAGGAGCTACTCCACTTTCAAGGTCAGGAGGGGCGGCCTTGAGGAGATACCCCACACCCAAGGTAAGGTGCAGCGGCTGGGCTTTCTTGGAGCAGCTGTGAAGAGATATCCCATGCCCAAGGTAAGAGAAACCCAAATAAGATGGTAGGTATTGCGAGGGGGCATCAGAGGGCAGACACACTGACATCATAATCACAGGAAACTAGTTGATCTGATCACATGGACCACAGCCGAATGTGGTCCACTGGAGAAGGGAATGGCAAACCACTTCAGTATACTTGCCTTGAGAACCCCATGAACAGTATCAAAGGGCAAAATGATAGGATACTGAATGAGGAATTCCCCAGGTCAGTAGGTGCCCAGTATGCTACTGGAGCTCAGTGGAGAAATAACTCTAGAAGGAATGAAAGATGGAGCAAAAGCAAAACCAATACCCAGTTGTGGATGTGACCAGTGATAGAAGCAAGGTCCGGTGCTGTAAAAAGCAATATTGCATAGGAACCTGGAATGTTAGGTCCACGAATCAAGGCAAATTGGAAGTGGTCAAACAGGAGATGGCAAGAGTGAACATAGACATTCTAGGAATCAGTGAATTAAAATGGACTGGAATGGGTGAATTTAACTCGGATGACCATTATATCTACTACTGTGGGCAGGAATCCCTTAGAAGAAATGGAGTAGCCATCATGGTCAACAAAAGAGTCCAAAATGCAGTACTTGGATGCAATCTTAAAAATGACAGGATGATTTCTGTCCATTTCCAAGGCAAACCATTCAGTATTACAGTAATCCAAGCCTATGCCCCAACCAGTAACGCTGAAGAAGCCGAAGTTGAACGGTTCTATGAAGACCTACAAGACCTTTTAGAACTAACACCCCAAAAAGATGTCCTTTTCATTCTAGGAGACTGGAATGCAAAAGTAGAAATGCCTGGAGTAACAGGCAAATTTGGCCTTGGAGCACGGAATGAAGCAGGGCAAAGGCTAAAAGAGTTTTGTCAAGAGAATGCACTGGTCATAGCAAACTCCCTCTTCCAACAACACAAGAGAAGACTCTACACATGGACATCACCAGATGGTCAACACCGAAATCAGATTGATTGCTTTTTCAATGATCCAGCAAATGTTGGTAATTTGATCTCTGGTTCCTTTGCCTTTTCTAAAACCAGCTTAAACATCTGGAAGTTCACAGTTCACGTATTGCTGAAGCCTCGCTTGGAGAATTTTGAGAATTACTTTACCAGCGTGTGAGATGAGTGCAATTTTGCAGTAGTTTGAGCATTCTTTGGCATTGTCTTTGTTTGGGATTGGAATGAAAACTGACCTTTTCCAGTCCTGTGGCCACTGCTGAGTTTTCCAAATTTGCTGGCATAGTGAGTGCAGCACTTTCACAGCATCATCTTTCAAGATTTGAAATAGCGTAATTGGAATCCCATCACCTCCACTAGTTTTGTTCATAGTGATGCTTCCTAAGGCCCACTTGACTTCACATTCCAGGATGTCTGACTCTAGGTGAGTGATCACCCCATCGTGATTTTCTGGGTCATGAAGATCTTTTTTGTACAGTTCTTCTGTGTATTCTTGCCACCTCTTCTTAATATCTTCTGCTTCTGTTAGGTCCCTACTATTTCTGTCCTTTATTGAGCCCATCTTTGCATGAAATGTTCCTTTGGTGTCTCTAATTTTCTTGAAGAGATCTCTAGTCTTTCCTAGTCTGTTGTTTTCCTCTGTTTCTTTGCACTGATTGCTGAGGAAGGCTTTCTTATCTCTCCTTGATAATTTTTGGAGCTCTGTATTCAAATGGGTATATCTTTCCTTTTCTCCTTTGCTTTTAGCTTCTCTTCTTTTCACAGCTATTTGCAAGACACTATATATTGAATATATTATTCAGTGTAAGACACTATAAATTAACATAAAATGTTTGTCATATACACCACAAAAATATTTCAGCTACAGTCTATCAGTACAATTATTTAAAAACATATTTTGTTCAAGAAAGGGAGGATTAAAATTACATGATATAATTATAAATCCAATAAACCTTTATAAGAAAGATATAGTGTTGAATGAGAGGCAGAAGTATTGACTAGATACTTATTTACTAGGAGTAAGTTTTTTCAAACAATAAATATTAAGTTGGATTATTGAAAATGGGTTAATACAATTTGATTTAAAAATTATATAAAAATAAGATTCCATAAATTAGGTGATTCTAGACTTTGATAAAAAGGTCTATTGCTATAATATTTAAACATGAGTATAGGCTGTATAACATGCTAATGAAAATATAAGGAAAATTAATTACAATTAAAATGATGTTACTTGTAAAAGTTTGTTTTTTTAACATTTCTGACAAAAGAAACTACACAGAAACACATAAAACATGAAAATCATATTACAATGCTGTATAAATAATATATGTTAATTGTTTAGTTTCTAAGTCTTGTCCAACTCTTTTTGACCCCATGGACTGTAGCCTGCCTGTCCATGGGATTTCCCAAGCAAGAAAACTGGAGTGGGTTGACATTTCCTTCTCCAAGGGATCTTCCCAACTTAGGAATTGAACCTGTGTCTCCTGCATTGGCAGGCAGATTTTCTACCACTGAGTCACTGAGAAAGCCCCAGTGTTTGTTTATATAATATAAATAAAAATAGATACATGTGTATATTTATATATCAAAGATGACTCTCCAACAATTATATGACCATATGTGAGGGCTTAATCTAATTATATAATCAAACCCATATCTTTCTGCTAAATTGATTTTAAAAAGAAAATCAACAAATGAGAGAGAGAAGAATTTCATTGGTTAAAAAAAAATAAGAACACAGGGTTTTAACTTTTAAGGTATTAGAATTAGCCATTGTATATTACAAAGAGTTAAAAAAAATGAGAACATTAATGCACTCTGCCAAATGAGAATTGCTCACTACACCTATCCTCACTACACCTTTCTGCTATACTGTCTTGTTTCACATGGCTGTGTTAATGCCTTTTCTGCTATTGTATCTAATTAAATCATTATGATCTTTGACAGATCCCAACCAAAACTTTCATATAATTATACTAAAGAGTTACCATTTTAGCAAAATAATTTCCAATTATATTATTGGCTTGTTTGAGAAATCTTTGTTTTCTCTTACCATAAACAACTTTCAAATGATAATTAGCCAGCAATAATTATGTATTAGTGAAAGCAAAGAAAAACTTAAACAACACTGTTTGCTTTCAGTTCAGTTCAGTTCACTCAGTTATGTATAACTCTTTGTGACCCCATGGAGTGAAGCAAGCCAGGCTTCCCTGTCCATCACCGACTCCTAAAGCCTACTCAAACTCATGTCCATTGGGTCGGTGACACTATCCAACCATCTCATCCTCTGTCGTCCCCTTCTCCTCCTGCCTTCAATCATTCCCAACATCAGGGTCTTTTCCAATGAGTCAGTTCTTCGTATCAGGTGACCAAAGTATTGGAGTTTCAGCTTCACCATCAGTCCTGAATGAATACTCAGGATTGATCTTCTTTAGGATTGACTGGTTGGATCTCCTTGCATTCTAAAGGACTCTCAAATGTCATCTCCAACACCACAGTTCAAAAGCATCAATTCCTCGGCACTCAGATTTTTTATGGTCCAATTTTCACATCCATACATGACTACTGGAAAAACCATAGCTTTGACTAGATGGACTTTTGTTGGTAAAGTAATGTCTCTGCTTTTCAATATGCTGTCTAGGTTGGTCATAACTTTTCTTCCAAGGAGCAAGAATCTTTTAATTTCATGGCTGTAGTAACCATATGAAGTGATTTTGAAGCCCCCCAAAATAAACTCTTTCACTGTTTCCATTGTTTCCCTTTTCTATTTCATTTAAAATTCTGATTTTTCAATGATAGTTCAAAATCAGTAAGACATTTGATGAATATTTCTAAACTGTGCTTAGCAATGATAATCTAGTGATCAGCTGGACAGTGTTTAGTCTTGGTTTCCTCATCTCTAAACAGTGCCCACAATTCCTTCCTGCAGTGTTAGTGTGATCAATAGATATTGAAGTACATACTCCATTACACAGTGAGAACAGGCCTGGCATCAGCATGTAACTTTTTTTTTCAATATCTTTTCACTATCACTTTCATCACTAGAGAATAAAAAGCAGTAGCTATTATCTACTGTCTCCTCAATCACATGGACCATCTGCTCAGTTCAGGAGAATAAGGGGCATTTAAGAAAATCTTTGTGAAATGAAAGCCCACTCATTTATTATAAATTTTATTTTAAAAATAATGGTTGGAACATTTGACAGTATGGGCAAATGTTTAACAAAAACCTTTCCCATGCTGCATGAGAAAAACAGCTTTCTTCCTGTTTCCCTGGAAACCTAATATAGGTAGAAATGAAAACTAAATTGCTAGGCAACGTCATTTATGATTAAAAAATGACTCCCAGTTTGTGTACTGAATCTGGCCTGGAAAAGCTATAAAAATATAATAGCACAAACTATTCTATTCATCCCTGACTGCAATGACTATTGTAACTGGCCATGCCTCTTGTGAGGCCCCTGGATGTGATATCTACAGAGATGTTACACAGATATTGACATGTATGGGATTCTGTACTGGTCTACAACAATAAATTTGGCCAAAGGATGTCTGATATTCTGCTAGCAAAGGGTGTTTCTGTCCTAAATCCTTCTCACTAGGTTGAAATTCAGTGTAGTCTTTGTCTTATGAGTCTGAATATTTAGTAGAATCTACACAAACATCATGATGAGCATTGTAGATAGCAATGGCAAAATACCCCCAATATATCCCCTTTGGATTTAGCTTAGTTGTTGAATTTAGGCCATTTAGGGATATATATATATATTTTTAATTCTTGCTCATAGTATCTAACCTGCATTTTTCAACTATAGATTGCAATTATTCTATTATCAGTTCAGTTCAGTCACTTAGTTGTGTCCGACTCTTTGCGACCCCATGAATCACAGCACACCAGGCCTCCCTGTCCATCACCAACTCCCGGAGTTCATTCAAACTCATGTCCATTGAGTCGGATAGAGACGATCTAAAAATTCTGTGTTAACATGGAGAATCAGTTTAGGTTTACATAGAATTTCTCAAGTGCTGATTAAAAAAATTAAGAAAGGTATTCCTATTTGTGCATATGAAGTAACATTAACTTCATTATTCTAAAAAGCAAAATAGCTTATACCTTTAACAATTTCACAGAATGAGAAAAATGTATATGTTGAGTTATTGCAACTATTATGACATAGTCATTTTTAAATATTTGATCTTTAAAAAAATCAGTGAAATCCAGTATGATGTGTTACTTACTAACAAAAAGATAAAATACATCACTATTACGAATGTAAGGGAATGCTGATTCTAAAATCAGCTTTGGACGTAAAAAAAATAAAAATACCTCTAGTAAATTACATGATAGTACTATACACTGCAAACTAATACACATGTTATTACAACAAATATAAAATTCAGCTGAGGTGGACTGGAGTCATGTCCCTCTATATCATGCCTTTTACTGTCCCTTTCCCACTCTAAGTTTGGTGGTGGTTGCCTTTGCCTGGAGAATCCCAGGGATGGGGGAGCCTGGTGGGCTTCCGTCTATGGGGTCACACAGAGTCGGACACGACTGAAGTGACTTAGCAGCAGCAGCCTTGGCCGATGCAAAGTCAGCAAAGTGGTGTAAGCCAAGTCAGTAAATCCTTCTGAATTGGGGCCTGCCCTGTTAGAACTCTGCTGCCACCATGTGATGAAGTCTGGTCTAGCACCTTTCTAAAAGGTGACATAGAATGAGAGGTCTATGGGAAGCTGTATTTGTGCTATGGCTGTCTCTCTGTAATTACAGCCAAGCATCTAATGGTTGGCTTGAGACGTTGCAGATCAGCAGGGCCAGCAGTCATGGCAAAGTAGATGTAAAACAGAAGAGAATAATGGAATCCCCCAGACACCTCTCAATCTATCCAAAGCCACTTCCTCTTAGTGTGAAAAAAACAGAGAGTTCCCTCACCTCCACATCCAGTATTCACCCTCTTACATTTAGGCAGGTAGCTGAAATGATACCAGAAAACACATTTTTCAGTTTAACCAAGTTAATCAACACATTGTACACCAGAGTCCACCTCTACCTGGTATAAAGATATAAAAGCCTGGCCCCTTCACTCCAGCACAGAACCATTCTGAAATGCCAAGCTTCAGACAACCCCCAAGGGGTTGGCTGAGCATTAGGCAAATAAGTTGCAGTCTACCTTCTCTCTTTATGTAATCTTGCCACCTTCTCTGCGTCCTAACATCCATCCCAGAGTTTGTTTCTGAGGTCTGAATTGTTACCAGAAGACAGACCTGAATAATTAGTGTGAAATGACATGGAAGAGCTGGATTACCTCCCAACCTGTTGATAATACAAGTACATTCTTCTGAGTGGTGGGGTATGGTGGCTAGAATATTCTGGCATAGAATCTGTTAAAACTTTCACACATCATGAACTGGTGTGATAAACCAAATGAAATGCTTGCACAAGTGCAGGGGTTAGACAACTATAGACACACACAAAAAAGAAAAAAAGAACTTTTAGTTAAACACAAGCCACTCCAGTACTCTTGCCTAGAAAATCGCATGGACACAGGAGCCTGGTGGGCTGCAGTCCATGGGGTCGCTACTAGTCGGACACGACTGAGCAAATTCACTTTCACTTTTCACTTTCACACATTGGAGAAGGAAATGGCAGCCCACTCCAGTGTTCTTGCCTGGAGAATCCCAGGGACGGTGGAGCCTGGTCAGCTGCCCTCTGTGGGGTCACACAGAGTCGGACACGACTGAAGCGACTTAACAGCAGCAGCAAACAGCAACCATGTTTTGTTTATGAGCTTTCACCCTACAACCGCGGGTTGAAGTAGATGCTGCAGAAACTGTATCAGCCCTCAGTTCAGTTCAGTCTCTCAGTCGTGTCCGACTAGTAGCGACCCCATGAATCACAGCACGCCAGGCCTCCCTGTCCATCACCAACTCCAGGAGTTCACTCAAACTCATGTCCATCAAGTCGGTGATGCCATCCAGCCATCTCATTCTCTGTCGTCCCCTTCTCCTCCTGCCCCCAATCCCTCCCAGCATCAGAGTCTTTTCCAGTGAGTCAACTCTTCGCATGAGGTGGCCAAAGTATTGGAGTTTCAGCTTTAGCATCAGTCCTTCTGATGCTTAAGAGAGAGAGACAATGTAAAGCTAATCAGTTAAAAGCTATGTGTGAAAGTTAAAGAGACTTTTTGGCAGTATCTAATGAGATACCAATCCCCTGTGACAGAATGCTGAGAAAGCTCAGGATTGGGACCAAAACTAATTGCAAAGAGTAACAGTGCCAGAGAGCGCTTGATGCTTATTCTAAGGATGTCTGCTAACTCAAGATTAAAGCACTGATTGGGAAGCAGCAAGACCCTCAAACTATGATGCAGATGTCTGGGTTGGTTAAAATCTTGAGTTTCCATAATGCCTTCAAAACCTTGAAGCCTGCCAGAAACCTGAAGAATGGTTTGCTCTTTCCTCTAAAGGTTTTTGGAGTCCCCTTCATCGTACCAGACAGCACAATCTTATCTTCCCCAAATCTGTTCTCACCTTTCCTTCTGATTTGTGTTGTTGTTCATTCTCTAAGCTGTATCCAACTCTTTGTCACCCCATGAACTGCAGCACACCAGACTTCCCCGTCCTTCATTATGAGTTTGCTCAAACTCATATCCATTGAGTTGGTGATGCCATACAACTGTCTCATCCTTTGTCACCCCCTTCTCCTTTTGCCCTCAGTCTTTCCCAGCATCGGGGTCTTTTCTGATTACTATGTTATTAATAGAATTAAACCACAACATTACCAGTGGAGGTAGTGCTTGGCCTACCAAGGAAGGTAAGGGGTAATTATTATCCCAGAGAAACTGGCACCTGATCAACATACTCCCAAAAGAACCGGGATGGTACATCTAGAACTGTATTCCAAGTGTACCTGTATTCCAAGATCTATGGAACACAAAATTGTGTGAGGACGAGAGTTTACTGACATGTCAGCATTTTCTCAGGATATAGGATCCAGTACCCTGACAAAGATGCTGTGAGTGCAAAGGCATCACAAGGATGTAGCCTAGAAACTTGAAGAAAGTAGTGCTCTGTTAAATGAAATAGATGTTCAGAGAATTGACTGCTAGAATGGATAACCCATCCAGTAAACCACTAAATGACTATTTCTATGGAGACACTATAATATATCTGTCCCTTCTCTTCCTCAAAAAAAAAAAAAAAAAAGGAATAAAATGTAAAGAAAAATGAAAAAAATTTGCTGGTGAGAATGGTAGCAGATTACTTAAAATCTTGATGGTATCTCTCTTTTGTTGCCATGGCTAAGCAAGAGATTCCTTTAATGAATTGATGATAAGATTCTAGAATAATAGAGACCAGATGGTAATGCTCAATCATCAGAAACAAGGAAGAACAATAACTTTTTAAATGGCAAGGTGGAAGTTGCAGCTGGCCTGCAGAGAACAGGATACGTAATGGATGCAATGTTTCCAGAGGCAAGTTAGGTAGACAGCTAACCTGGTTCATATGCAAACTGTAAATCTAAAAGAAATCTGGGACACATGATTGCCCAAATTCTGGCGCCGAATCAGTTCCCTGAGATGTGACCCATTAACTGAAGGGGTGGCCAAATTTTCAAAAGGAAGAATCTTTAATACCATGTAAAGAATATCTGCTAATGAACAACCCCCTCTTTCCCCAAATGGGGACCTATCAAAATTTATTTGCATTACTATACACAGGAAAAAAATAAACATTTATGAGGACTTATGAATACAGTGTCCAAACTGACTTCATATTAAAGGACCCAAAGTTTCATGGTGGCCCTTCTAATAAGAAGGAGGTAACTCATGCAAGCCAGAAAATAAATAGTATCCTATCTCAGGCCTGGCTTATTATGAGTTCACTGGGCATAAGGGTCCATCTGGTGGTCATTTATTTGTCTCCTGAATATATAATTGGAATGGATATACTTGGTAATCGGCAGATCCTCACATATATTAAAATTCTGTTCATTGTACCTATAAAAAGGTACATGTTGACCATCACTATGGTCCTGTTATGTGCATACTGGTTGTGTGTTCTGGTTCCTTGGGGATAGAACCTCAGAAGAGAGCACACTGGCTCCAGAAGGAGCAGTTTGGGAAATAAATTCTGTTTTCCTTGGTATCCAGAGGAAGGTCTTAAATGAGGAAGAACATGATTGGAACATTCTCTGGCAAAGGTAGAGACAGATGAATGACACACAGGACCCTCTAGAACCCAGGCCAAGGGCAGGGCTCCCTCACTCTCCTGTAAGGGCTGTTCTCATGGGAAAGAGAAACACAGATTACCAAGTGGCTCTGCAGCTCCCTGTTTCCATAAGCTCTGGGGAAATAAAACGTAAAATAATTCCTGCAATGTGTGACACTGATGAATTTATTTTAGATGGCTAGTATACTTTGATATATAGTGGAAAAATCTCCCATCCTTTACTATTATATTGGAAAACTATTACATGTTGAAATTACATTCAGTTCCTGAACCTTTTCTCTGCCAACTGGATTTTAGGAACTGTGCATTAATGTCCAACAATAAGTATTAGGATTCTGACTGGACTTCTATTTAGCTTATAGATTAACTCTGAGAAAAATTGGCATCATTATAATAGTAAATCCTGTCCATGAATATAATTTATATCTCAAGCTTGTTGTGAGTTTGTTCAGAAAATAGGATTCCTTGTGTACTACTGAGGAAACTTAATTGGCACTAAGAGCAATTTGGTAATATCAACCATGAGCAGTGAAAGATATGAAAATTTTATTATCCAGAATTTCTAACATATATACACAAGAAATATAGGAAAAGACTTTGTATTTAAGTAAAATATCAAACTATCTAGTTGTGCATGATATAGAAATATACAACTTTTGAGATTCATACACATGTATTTACCAATGAAAAACTCTATATGGGTAGCTATTAACTAATTAATTGAACACATTAAGAAGATAATATTGGGGATACAATATTTCTAAACTGCATATCCAATAAATGAGTTGAATTTAGAATATATAAAGAACTCTCAAAAATTAACAGTGAAATATTCAATTGAATGGGGCTTCCCTGGTGTCTCAGCCAGTAAAGAATCCACCTGCGATGCAGGAGACTTGGGTTCAATCCCTGAGTTGGGAAAGCCCTCTTGAGAAGGATACAACAATCCACTGCAGAATTCTAGTCTGGAGAATTCCATGGACTGCATAAAACATGGGGTCACAAAGAGTCAGACATGACTGAGTGATTTTAATTCATATTCAATTGAAAAATCCATTTGCTCAGTTGTGTCCGACTCTGTGACCCCATGGACTGCAGCTCCCCAGGCTTCCCAGTCCATCACCAACTCATGGAGTTTACTCAAACTTATGTACATTGAGTCAGTGATGCCATCCAACCCCAGCCATCTCATCCTCTGTCATCCCCTTCTCCTCCTGCCTTCAATCTTTCCCAGCATCAAGGTCTTTTCCAGTGAGTCAATTCTTCACATCAGGTGGACAAAGTACTGGAGTTTCAGCTTCAGCATCAGTCCTTCCAATAAATATTCAGTACTGATTTCCTCTAGGATGGACTGAATGGATCTCTTTGCTGTCCAAGGGACTCTCAAGAGTCTTCTTCAACACCAAAGTTCAAAAGCATCAGTTCTTCAGTGCTCAGTTTCTTTATAGTCCATACGGAACTACTGGAGAAACCATAGCTTTGACTAGATGGACCATGTAGGCAAAGCAATGTCTCTGCTTTTTAATATGCTATCTAGGTTGGTCATAACTTTTCTTCCAAGGCCAAATGTCTTATAATTTTACGACTGCAGTCACCAGCTGCAGTGATTTTGGAGCCCCAAAACATAGTCTTTTACTTCTTCCATTGTTTCCCAATATATTTGCCATGAAGTGATGAGGCCAAATGCAATGATCTTAGTTCACTAAATTTGAGTTTTAGCCAACTTTTTCACTCTTCTCTTTCATTTTCATCAAAAGGCTCTTTAGTTCCTCTTTGCTTTCTGCCCTAAGTGTGTGGTGTCATCTGCATATCTGAGGTTATTGATATTTCTCCCAGCAATCTTGATTCCAGCTTGTGCTTCATTAAGTCCAGCATTTCTCATGATCTGCTCTGCATAAAAGTTAAATAAGCATGGTGACAATATACAGCCTTGACGTACTCCTTTTCATATTTGGAACCAGTCTGTTGTTCCATGTCCAGTTCTAACTGTTGCTTCCTGACCTGCATAAATATTTCTCAAGAGGCAGGTCAGGTGGTCTGGTATTCCCATCTCCTGAAGATTTTCCCACAGTTTGTTCTGATCCACACAGTCAAAGGCTTTGGCATAGTCAATAAAGCAGAAATACATGTTTTTTTGAACTCTCATGTTTTTTGATGATCCAACAGATGTTGGCAATTTGATCTCTGGTTCCTCTGCCTTTTCTAAATCCAGCTTGAACATCTGAACATTCACGGTTCATGTACTGTAGAAACCTGGCTTGGAGAATTTAGAGCATTACTTTGATGGCATGTGAGATGAGTGCAATTGTGTGGTAGTGTGAACATTCTTTGGCATTGCCTTTCTTTAGGATTGGAATGAAAACTGACCTTTTCCAGCCCTGTGGCCACTGCTGAGTTTTCCAAATTTGCTGGCATATTGAGTTCAAAACGTTCACAGTATCATCTTTTAGGATTTGAAATAGCTCAATTGGAGTTCCATCACCTCCACTAGCTTTGTTTGTAGTGATGCTTCCTAAGGCCCACTTGACTTCCCCACTCCAGGTTGTCTGGTTCTAGGTGAGTGATCACAACATCGTGTTTATCTGGGTCATGAAGATCTTTTTTCTATAGTTCTTCTGTGTATTCTTGCCACCTTTTCTTAATATTTTCTACTTCTGTTAGCTCCATAGCATTTCTGTCCTTTATTGTGCCCATCTTTGCGTGAGATATTCCCTTGGTAGCTCTAATTTCTTGAAGAGTTCTCTAGTCTTTCCCATTCTATTGTTTTCCTCAGTTTCTTTGCATTGATCACTGAGGAAGGCTTTGTTATCACTTCTTTGCTATTCTTTGGAACTCAGAATTCAATTGGGTATATCTTTCCTTTTCTCCTTGGCCTTTAGCTTCTCTTCTTTTCACAGATATTTGTAAGGCCTCCTAAGGAAAGCATTTTGCTTTTTTCCGTTTCCTTTTCTTGGGGTTGGTCTTGATCTCTGCCTCCTGTACAATGTCTTGAACCTCCATCAGGCATTCTGTGTATCAGTTCTAATCCCTTGAATCTATTTGTCACTTCCACTGCACAATCAGAAGGGATTTGATTTAGGTCATACCTGAAAGGTTTAGATGTTTTCCCTACTTTATTCAATTTAAGTCTGAATTTGGCCGTGCATCCACCAATGAAAAATAAACAAAGGTATTAACACATTCACTAATGAGAAGATACAGGTGGCAAATAAGCAAATGGAAAAACTGTTCAATTTCATGAGGGAAATTCAAACTAATAACCACAGTAGGATCTTAGTTCAGATCTGTCAGAATTACTGAAAAATAAGTGGTAACAGCAAATGCAGGTGAGAACTTAGACAAACTTGCTCACTCAGGTAATGCTGGTGAGAATATAGCAGTTTTTGGACATGTTGGGCCTACAACTACTACAATGTGACTTAGAAACTGTACTCTCAGACATTTATTCCAGGGAAATGTAGACTTGTGGCCAACAAATACTTGCACATGAATGTTCATAGCAGCTTTATTCATATAACCCCAAACTGGAAACAGTCCACATGTCCTTCACTGGGTGAGTGGCAAAATTACAGTATATCCACATCATGGAATACTATGTAGCAGTCACAAAAAATCAATGCATGCAAAAGTTTGAATGAATCTGTAGAGAACTAGGTGTCAGAAATGCAAATCCCCCAAAGTCATGTATTATATTATTATAGAACATTATTGAAATGAAAAATCATAGAAATGGAGAACAAATTAGAAGTTGCTAGGGGCATTGGAAAGGGAGCTGGTCTGGGAGGGAGGTGGATCTGGCTGTAGCAAGGCAATAAGAGGAATCCTCAAGGAGATGGGATTGTTCTGTATCTTCACAGTGTCTGTGTCAATATTTGTATCCTGGTTTGATAATGTACAACAGTTTTGTAAGATTTTATCACAGGGAGAAACTAGGTTAAGGAATTTTTCTGTTTCACAAACTGCATATGAGTCTATACTTATCTCTATTAAAATTTTGTTAGAAAATAAAAGCAGAATAAATGCCACATATAAAAATCAGTTTTACATAAAACCTGCTTTTTTGACTTCATATAAAATTAGAAGATTTAGAAATACTTCAATTGCAATCTTTTCTAAAAGGTTTGGATAGATTTAAATTGTAGCTGTCCTTTCATGTAAGATACGTACTCTCTAGGTTGCTAGGGTAACAGTTATTCTTGATGTTCCTTACACTTGGATCTTTCACCTATTTACACAATCCTTTGCCTAAAGACTAATTCTGTTTGACTAATTCTGTTTCTCCCAGTGATAAAGTCTGTTCATCTGTCAGATTGGACTTTTGATATAGAAATAGAGAATTAAGTGCAGGTTTTCTTGTCTCAGGATTCAATCACTGTGAAAGCTAGCTACTCATCTCAGGACCATAATATTGCTGTCATTTCATCTAGCCCATTCTGCCTCACTACACCTTGTCTAAGATGTCTATAGCTCTGATTCTTGTTTGCTGAAGCATTACTGTGAGTAATTTTTCAAGAATATAGCTAAGCAATATATTATATGAGCCAGTGTTTATCTAATCGCTTCCTAAACTTTGACCATAAGACAGTTCAAATATTTATCAATTATGTGGTCACAACCTTTTTTCACCTAGAGTGTTCAAGCCTAAAACCAGTGCTTCATTGTCTTCTGGCATTTGAAGTTAGATTAATTAAAACTTCTTCCTAATACCAATATAATCTAAATTAGACTACATAATTTCATTCTTTTGGAGTATTAGGAAACATTTGGTATCTTGATATAAAAAGTAAATTTACAAAACTAGGCATATGTGGTCTCTTTTCAATACATTTTCCTGAAATACAATAAGGTCTTTTAGACTATCAGACTCAGGTACTTTTAGTCCTAGGGCACTATTCTTTCATATCTTTCCATGAGTGTTGTTTCTAAATTCTTCTATAGGAATCCTGTTACTATTCATAAAAGGATTTTCTACTCTTTCACACATTTGTATCACTTTAATGTATTAAAAGAGCTACAATTTAATGAGCAAGTGCTATATGCCAAGCATTCAGCTAAGTTATCTATTCATATAACCAAGTTTACATTCGTCAGAGCCTTATAAGGTCAGAAGTTTATCAAAGAGCTAGAGAGGTGAAACCATGGGAAGTTGAAACAAGTACTAAGCATCAATCTGATTGGTCAGGAGGCAGAGGGGCAAGGACATGGCCCAGAAGCTATTGAAGTTTCTAAGGGGAAAATAAAAATGAGGCAGGGTGAATACACTGAGCAAATTTAGGGTTGGATAGCTTGAATAAATTCAGTGGCCTCTGGCATATGTTGGTGATCCGTAGTCGTTCAGTACCTGACTCTGGACTGATCTAGGACAGGGGCTATATTAGCTTGTGTATGAGAATTTGATAAAGGAGAGGGCTGTGGGTGTGAGCTCTGGAATGTTTGGTTTCTCTGTCAAAGGCAGGATCTAAGGAGAATCCTTTACTGTCTCCAGAAATTACCTGCTAGCTCTGGCAAAGGCTGTCTTTCCAGGACCACAGCCTCCAATTCTAGAACATCAAGAATACAGAACTTGGGAAAATATAATCAATATATTCTGTCTCAATAAAGTCTATTTTTCAGCCTTGAGAAAGGAAAAGAAAATTTTAACATGTATTTTATATCTGAAGTAAATATTTCCCTAATTTTTTTTTTTCTTTTTACCCTTTGACTCTCCTGTGATGCCACGTGAGGATCTCCTCTGCCCAGCCCTCAGGAATGTTTGTCCTCCATCTGGCTCCACCTCTAGGAGGCAGCCATCCAGACTCAGTCATCCAGCCCAGGAAAACAGAAGACATGAAGGAGGAACTGTCATTCGTGCACGTCCCAGATCTCAGAGAGCAGTGGGGGAAGCTTCTTATCCTGCAGGCGCAGGGCAAACACTTGCTCTGAATGGACGCTGCTTAGAGTCCGGAGGCTCACCAGTTTCATCAGCATCCTTGGGAAAATCAGTCGGTCCTGGAGCTGGTCCTGCACGTTGGGCCAGTCTACAGGTCACCAACAGAGTTGAGTGGCAGGTCTGGCCAGGGTCTCATTTCCGTACCCCAAATCACAACCCCAGAAATAGGGACCTGCCCCACCCAACCTCTCCCATCCCACAGGAACATAGCAAGGGCCTCCACCCCCACGATTGTTGCCCTGCGGTGCCTGCAGCCCCAAATATTTCCCTAATATTTTTTTCCTTTGATTCGTCAGGGTATTATGTCCCTTGAAGATTTTTCATCATTGTCACAATGTCTTTTTAATTTTTTGTTTCTTTGTTTGGTTAGTTGAATGATCTCCCAACATCAAGCATTGTGTAATAAATCTAGGAATAAGATTTGTCAAGAAAGTTAATGAACTGGTAGAGTTCTTCCATGGCCTTATTTCAGACTTAAAGCTAGAGATCATAAATGGCTACAACCAATTCATGTTTTCTGGTGGGCTTATTAATCTAAGTTGTTAGTAGATGAGATTTGCTCTGTTCCCATTCTGTGGTTCTCTGGAGAGAAGAAGAAGAAAAATCTATGTATTTACAGAGCTTGTAGTATTCTTTGACTGGATTCTTTGTGTAAAAACTAAAATTCCTCGATGTGTAACTTAGAATTTCTGTCCACACAAAGGATCTTTATGTCTCAGGAGAAAATTTATTGCTTCCTATCCTATATATAATTTTCTCATCCCGCCTCATTACCAGCATGTTTTACAATGAGAGTTATAAATTGATATATGAACATAAAAAGAGTAGTATCAGTT
This sequence comes from Moschus berezovskii, assembly GCF_049115385.1. Taxonomy (NCBI): domain Eukaryota; kingdom Metazoa; phylum Chordata; class Mammalia; order Artiodactyla; family Moschidae; genus Moschus; species Moschus berezovskii. Next base: position 28,955,814 of record NC_142475.1, read on the forward strand.
AAAGAGGGAAACGTCAGAAAGATCATTTCCCTCTCAGTCTTAGCATAGAAAATCTTTTTATTTAAGCAAGTTGATACATACTTATGCATTTTATATGATAGATAACTGCAATTTATATATCTCCGTTTTAAACTGCAACACATGTAGTTACTATATAAAAATGTGGTGGTTTTGTTAAGGAATTTTTATTTTTTAAGATCTTACCTATTTGTCTAGGTTTTGATGTTTTCCACCATCTTCAATAAAGTAAATATATATTTCAGTTTGCACAAAATAGTCCTAATTTACATCTGTTGCTCCAGCATCCCATCTGGTTCAGAATTTGTCTCTGAAATGAAGTGTCAGTTTAAACAATATATTATATAGTAACCATATCTATGATCAAAAAACCTCTCAGAAAAAAATTTAAACATAATTCTTTTTTTTGTTTGTGTTTGTTCAGTTGCTAAGTAGTGTCCAACTCTTTGTGACCCCATGGACTGTAGCCCACCAGGCTCCTCTGTTCATAGAATTTTCCTGGCAAGAATACTGGAGTGGGATGCTATTTCCTACTCTAGTGGATCTTTCTGACTCAAGGATTGACCCCACTTCTCTTATGTTTCCTGCATTGGCGGTGAATTTTTTACCCCTACACCAACTGGGAAGTCCATGCTGCTGCTGCTGCTAAGTCACTTCAGTCGAGCTGACCATAATTTTGGATATAGTTGTTTCTCCCACTTTATTCTTTTTTTCAAGAGGCTTTTGACTATTCCAGTTCTGGAATAAGTCTATTTCCAAATATGTCCCTGGGATTTTGGTAGGAATTGTCAAAAACCTATAATTCAATTGTGGGGAAATTGACATCTCTATTAGGTTGACTCTTCAAATCACACAGACATGATATGTCTGTTTATTTAGATCTTTGATTTCATTAGAATTTTGTAATATTCAGCATATCAATTCTATAGATTTTTTGTTAGATGTATAGTTAGGTTTGCAAACTTTGCTCTAGGCAGTGAATTGATGCAAAGTAAATAGTGAAGATACTGCACTGTTTAGTAGAGACAAATAGTCCTTATGACAGTAAATGGTTTTAGCTAGGCAGTTCCTCAGTACCAAAGTCAAAGGGCTGGGTTTATGATAAAATACTTATTCCAGCTAAGAACTGTTAAACTAAGTACAACTAAGAAATAGATGAAATATAGGTGCTCAGAAAAATATTTGAGGACTTATGATAGAAACAGTACTTGGGGATTTCATATCCATTTGGGTTTGAGGCTATTAATACTCATGTTGATTAGAATTGGCTTGGAAATTTGTAGTGAATAATTGTGAATAGTAAATTAGTAGTTCCTCCCTATAAAGGAACTAGCTATGGTTTTTCCAGTAGTCCTGTACAGATGTGAGAGTTGGACTATAAAGAGAGCTACGAGCTGAAGAATTGATGTGCCAGGGTCCAGCCTCGGCAGAGTCCAGGGATACCCTCAGGATGAGCAGCGTCGGCGAGAAAAGAAAGAAAAAAAAAGCGAGTTGAGTCTTGGTAGAGTGCAGGATCAAGACTGCTTTATTTTTTACATCAGTGCTTATATACCCTAAAACCAGCAATACTAAAAAGGGAGGAGGGATTGTCTTGATACAATTGTGCCAGGAATGCAGTCATAGACCATCTTCTGAAACAGTCAGCACCTTCTCGCATAACTATCAAACAATGGGCTTTTAAGACATAAAGGCCACAAGGCATGAGAAAATGGCTTTATCTGCGTAGCAGTTAGTCAACTGTAAAAATTATTAGCAAGCCTTATGTTGGGAGCCTCAGTTCTGGGCAGACTTAGGTTTATGCCGGGGGCACTTTGTGCAGTCCTAAGCATTCTAAATACTAAATTGACAATTATAACCCCAACAGGGGCAGAAGGATTAGGATGTTCTGTGTAAAAATATTTTCTTCATTCCTGGCCTGTTTATAGGGCCCATACACCCTCAGGGACTGTATTACTGCCATACAAAGGCTTCAAGGGGGATATTTGAGCAGGAGTCAGAAGAATTCTTAGAAAGCACAGAGGACTACCAAGCATCAGAAGAAGAAAAGACGGAGGCTTGGGAGTAGATGATGGGGTGGCCCCGAGAAATCCCCGGAGGTCTGGACGGCCTTGCGTGCCAGCTCCTCGAGCCAAGACCTTGTCATGGGCGGAGTCTCTCTTGCCGGCTCCCAACATTGATGCTTTTGAACTGTGGTATTGGAGGAGATGTTTTAGAGTTCCTTGGACTCCAAGAAGATCAAACCAGTCCATCCTAAAGGACATCAGTCCTGAGTATTCATTGGAAGGACTGATGCTGAAGCTGAAACTTCAATACTTTGGCCACCTGATGTGAAGAGTTGACTCATTTGAAAAGACCCTGATGCTGGGAAAGATTGAAGGCAGGAGAAGGGGATGACAGAGGATGAGATGGTTGGATGGCATCACCAACTTGATGGTCATGAGTTTGAGCAAGCTCCAGGAGTTGGTGATGGACAGGGAAGCCTGGTGAGCTACAGCCCATGGGGTAGCAAAGAGTCCAACCAGGCTGAAGTGACTTAGCAGGTGTGTATATACTAAAGGAGCCTAAATATTGCAATGATATGAAAGTGTGGAAAAAGCTGGTAGACTCCTCTTAACTTCCAAATAAATGAAAAAATTTTTACTGTTTTTCCAAAGTTTCCCCTTACAAGTGAAAAACTCAAAATGACTCAAATATTTGCTTATAAGAAACAGGAGATATCTTTTTTTTCACTACTGAGTAATAGTCCATTGTGTATTTATGTGTGTGTGTGTGTGTGTACATACTATGTCTTCTTCTTTATGTATTCATCCATTGATTGACATTTAGGTTGTTTCCTTATCTTAGCTGCTGAGAATAATACTGCAATGAACATGGGCATTAAGTATCTCTTCAAACCCTGTTTTCATTTCCTTTGGATATATATATCTGAATATAATTGAGGATCCAACACACAGCACAGTGTTATAGTTAATAATTCTGTATTATATCCTTGAAAATTGCTAAGAAAGTAGGTTTTAAATTTTCTTGCCACAAACACAAAAAGTAATTGTGTGACATGATGGAGGTATTAGCTGCAGCTCTGGTGTCAATCATTTAACACGTTGTACATCTTAAACTTAATAAACACAATGCTGTATGTCACTTATATCCCAATAAAGCTAGGATACCAAAAAAGGAAACAGGAAAGCAGTCATTGTAGAAAAGATGTGTGTGAAATGGTTTGAAAACATGACAATGGTACTTCACAGCTCCCATTAAGAAGTGAAGTCTTTACACCTTGAAGCTATGCTGGCCTTGTGATCTGTGTTGACCAAAAGAAAGTTGAAGAAGAAACATTTTGAGCTTTCTAGAGCACGGGCCCTGAGAGAATCTTGAAGCTACTGCTCTTGCTCCATTGGGATTCTACCCTGAGACTGTCCTGTATAGAAACTTGTTCTAATCTATTGGAATTCTGCCATGCAGAGCAGAACCAAAGTGCTCCAACTGACAGTAAGATGACTCATGGAACAGTTGAGTGAGGACACTTAGATCTTCTTGCCCAGATGATCTTTGAGTGCATCCTTGTGAATGAGCCCAGACAATAGCATTTGACGTATCACCTGCCCATCCCACAGAATTGTGATAAGAAATATATCATTGTTTTAAACCAGTAAGATTTGCAACAACAAAAATCTGATACACTGTTGATATTAGTTGAGAAATGAGAGAGAAAGTTCAAAAGGGAAAATCTGAAAATTTTCAAGACTGACTCAAGAATCATACTTGAAAAATTTTGAAGAGTCACATAGGGGGTTGGCTAGAAGCTAGAAATAATAATGTTTAAACTTTTCAGTTATATGTTTTTTTGACATTGTAATACATCTTTGGCCTCATAGATCTTGAAAGTTAAGCAGTTATATGATGTCAAAAAGTAGGGCAGAAGTTCTTTTTTCTTTTTTGTTATTTCCTAATAAATACCCTCATGCGATGAGTTGACTCACTGGAAAAGACTCTGATGCTGGGAAAGGTTGGGGGCGGGAGGAGAAGGGGACGACGGAGAATGAGATGACTGGATGGCATCACCAACTCTATGGACATGAGTTTGAGTGAACTCCGGGAGTTGGTGATGGACAGGGAGGCCTGGAGTGCTGTGATTCATGGGGTCGCAAAGAGTCAGACACGACTGAGTGACTGAACTGAACTGAACTGACTGAATAAATACCATAGTAGTCCATCTCAGCAAACCAGCTATTATTAATAATGTAATGCTATCGTCAACAAAATTAAAGGTGAAAAAAATTTGTATTTAAAAAAAACCATAATGTCAGAGTCCTACCAGCAACCAAAATACAATTACTTGACTTACCACATTAATATTTATTTGCAATGTGAAAATTTTAGCAATTTGCTGAGATGGGCATCAGTGTATTTTAAACACAGAAACATTCCATATTGATATCATGGGCCAAAATACACTTGGCAGTTTTGTATGCTGTCATATTTTACAGATTATGAGGTGCATAAAATTAAGAGAAAACTAATAAAAGGCACAGTTCTTTTTGTTTTGCTATGAATATGGATGCAGTCACATGTGGAGTCAGATTTACATTTATTAAATTAACTGAGATTTTAAAAATACATGTCACGTTGGTTTTATTTTTAAAATTCAGTAATAGCATGTTCAGTTTATGGGGAAAATGTTGTGGTAATCTTAGGGAAAAAATAACTGATTTACACCCAAAAGACAAATGTAGCACAGCATTTACTTATTCCTTTTACTTTACTCTTCTTCTGCCCAGTGGATATAGAAATTACTCTTCTGTTTTCATTCAGTGAAATTCTAAAGCAAGTACAAGTTCCTTTCAGACTCTTCAAACTCACACTGTCATGTCTGCACCTTAAGTTTTGTGTCAGAACAAGAAGGAAGTCTTATTGTTGCCTTTGGAATATAACATTGCTATTTTTGCTTTCATCTCAGGACTCTCAATTCACACATACAGTCTAAGAGGAACAGAGATTGAGCAGGAAAATAAAAAAAAAATGTAACCTTAAAAGTTACTGCTATAGAAATGCAGAGCATTAGACAAGCTTTTGACAGTGTTTGGACATCTTATGTATCCTAGCTTGTCTTTTAAGATTGTTACTTACATTATGGATAGAAAGTGAAACCCCACAAGCTCTACTTGCATTCACATATTTGCTCATGAGGACCAAAGGGGGGAAAAATGTATGAGTTAAGTCATCTCAAAGCAGACTCTTCAATTATTTTAAGAAGCTAAAATCAAAATGAGCTACTTCAAAGTCTCTATTACAGAAAATTTTGCCTGCAGGTAACCAAAAATAATCCGGCTGACAAAATGTAGCAAATGGACAGTTGAAATTTATGTTGCAAAACCAATAACTCTCTTTAGACAAGAAGAAATGTCAAATTCAGATTTATTACTCATTTTTGTGCTTGGTAATGATGTTTTACACTCAAAAACTCCTATCAAAAGAGTCTGCTAGACCTCAAAATTCAGTCATTATAGTAAAATACTTGGAGTTAATAAGGGTGTGTATTCACAAAGCAAATCCTGAAGATATTTTAAGTTAACATTCTACCTATTACGAAATACTTATCAAACCCCCTTCCTTGCTGTTTATATTTGTATGTTATAGACTAAAATGAATGTAATGGCGTTATCTTCACAGGTTATTTTAAAGGTAAAAGGTCACAAAAAGATAGTGTGAGGATTGAATATGAAAATATAGAACAGTAGGTAATGAAAGGTAAATACCGCAGTGATCTTTTATAATTATCCTAAATCATAGTGTTTTCTGAAAGATGGCCTTGCGTTATAAGCCTTCTAGTCTTACTTTTTGATCATATCATCATTTATCACCTGTGCCCTAGAACATTTGAATAGGATAGGGAACATTAGAGGTACTCTTCTAACAGAGATATTAGTAGCTTGTTTTGTTTTTTTTTCCCTGAAAAAAATACATAGGCATTACTGGCTGTACCATAGATTAGAATAAAGTTGAGAAAATACCTATATTGTTCTTTGACATCTCAAAGACACCAGAACTGCATTTGTTACTTTCCTGATCTAAACAAGATCCATTCTTTTCTCCCTGACTCTGAAGAGTTAGTTGCCCTGAATAGTAAAAATTAATAATAAAGGTAATAAAGAGACTTCAGTAATCATAAAGGTGATGGTGCTTATATTGTTGTCTTAAACTTAAAGATATGAGGTTAGGCACTTCAGAACTTTCAGCTTTGCAAGAAATCATATTTATCGGGAAGAGACCAAGCCCCATGTACAAGACCAAGGTCATGGTGTTCACAACCCATGAGGAAATTATAACTGGTAGTCTTACTGCAGAATGCTTATCACCTCTTTGTATTTCCCGCCTATGGGGGAAATATAATTCCAATTGGTGTACTCAGGTTTCTTTTGGAATGGTAGTATTGATAAATTTGGAAATCATATCTGGGTAGGCATACCTCAGCTCTTCACTCCTTTCTCACAGGAGCAACTCTCTTACAAAGAACACATCTTTTTTCCTTCTAGGCTTTTTGTTATAGAGAGTGGCTTTTCTTGGTTTGCTGTTATCGGTGCCTGATGGTTAAGCCTGACTCATTCTGTACATCAAGTGTGTGGCCTAATTGTGTCTCACGCTAAGCTGAGTTTTCTAGCTTTGCTTCATGAGAACTAGAGGTGGTGTCTCATTCCCTGTGCTATTTTATTTTACAGTGTTTTCAGAATTCAGTTGACAAATTGGTGGGGTGATATTTATTAAAGACTCTCAGAGGGCAAAATAGTGCAATGTTTATTTCAAGCACAGGAATCCAGAGTCATGTGGAGAATCTGATAAAATACAGAGATCTTTCCTAATTGCCCCAATTTACACAGCACATTGCTTAAATTTTGACTAAAATTGTATGACACATTTTAGCCTCAAGAACCAGGTGTAGGCATAAAAGACATCTGATATCAATGTCTTTGAAGTTATAATCTGGAAACTGCTTATCATAGCATCACCACAAATCACACAAGTGTAATGATACTGTTTAATATTTAGGGCTGGAACCCCATATCACCAGGTTTAAGTGCACTTTCCGTGATGAACCTGGCAGTTTCACTAAAATCATACAAGTGACTCAAGAGGAAATGTGTTTCAAGTGTATATTCAGTAGTTCTCTTTTTGTCTTGGAGAGAATGGCACTAATTCACAAACTGGCTTTAAAAACCTATATTTTATACTGCCTTTATAAAAGTCAGAAGATAATGCCAGCACAATGTCAAGGTTTTGTTGTTTAGAATACTGTGGGAGCCAAGCTGCTAGTCCCACACTGATGGGTTAGTTGGAGGGAAGTTCTAGGGCAGGAAGTGCAGGCTCTGTGCAGCTGAGGCTAGAGAAGAATGTCTCTTCAATAATATTCTGAAGGCATCAAAATCTTGGGAAAATGTGAGAATAATGATGGAACTATGTTATACAGAGGCTCCAAAGGGTCTTTTCAGGAATTGGCAGTGTTCTATTAGTACCTGGGGATAATAGATAAATCAAGGTTAAAATTATTGTTAATGCTCATGAAAGCACAGAAATTCGATATATAATTGCATTTTGACAAATGGATACCATTAACACAGCAATCAAGATAGAGCTATTTCCCCTATCCCAAAAGTTTACTCACATCCCATTTCAGTCACTTCCTACCCTCTTCTGGAACGACTGTTCTGATTGTTATAGCTCTAAAGTATTCTTACCTACTCATCAGTTCTTATTTGCATCTGAGTACATTTTTTTGCTAAATATATATCTTTTTAAGATTCATCCATATTTTTATGTCAAAGGCAGTTTAGTCTTTTTCTTTTCTTTTTGTCCACACCGTGGGGCATGTGGGATCTTAGTTCCCTGACCAGGGATCAAACATGTGTCCCCGACATGGAGAGCACAGAATCTTAACCACTGGACTGCCAGGGAAGTCCCCTATTTTTCTATTTTAAATAAACTTTACCGACATAATGTTACATATCATACAATTTACCAATTTTAAGCATACTTTTAGATGAATTTAAGAAAATACGTATAGTTGTATAACCACTACAAACATAATCATGATAACTTATTTTTAAAATTCAGTGAAATAAAACTTAACACAGGATGAGGCCAAATGATTCATGGAAACTGATAAAATATAGTGATTTTGTAAACTATAAACAAGAGTGAGCGTTTTTCTTATCATAACAATTAGTTCAGTTCAGTTCAGTTCATTTGCTCAGTTGTCTCAGACTCTTTGTGACCCCATGAACCACAGCTTGGCAGGCCTCCCTGTCCATCACAACTCCTGAAGTCCACCGGGATGTCAGGGTGTCGGTGATGCCATCCAACCGTCTCATCCTCTGTCGTCCCTTTCTCCCCCTGCCCTCAATCTTTCCCAGCATCAGGGTCTTTTCAAATGAGTCTGCTCTCTGCATCAGGTGGCCAAATTATGGAGTTTCAGCTTCAACATCAGTCTGTGCAATGAACACTCAGGACTGATCTCCTTTAGGAAGGACTGGTTGGATCTCCTTGCAGTCCAAGGGACTTTCAAGAGTCTCCTCCAGCACCACAGTTCAAAAGCATCAATTCTTCGGCGATCAGCTTTCTTTATAGTCCAATTCTCACATCCATACATGACCACTGGAAAAGCCATAGACTTGACTAGATGGACTTTTGTTGCCAAAGTAATGTCTCTGCTTTTTGATATGCTGTTTAGGTTGGTCATAACTTTTCTTCCAAGGAGTAAGCGTCTTTTAATTTCATGACTGCAATCAGCATATGCAGTGATTTTGGGGGCCAGAAAAACAATGCTGACACTGTTTCCACTGTTTTCCCGTCTATTTCCCATGAAGTGACGGGACTGGATGCCATGATCTTAGTTTTCTGAATGTTGAGCTTTAAGCCAACTTTTTCACTCTCCTCTTTCACTTTCATCACGAGGCTCAAATTTCAATTTTCTAATAAAAACATTCAAACAGAAAACAACAAGCTGTGTCAATTTCTTGGGTTTTTAATTTTATTTCTAATGTCTAATATGGGTGTCCCTGAGAGTCCCTTGGACTGCAAGGATATCCAACCAGTCCATTCTAGAGATCAATCCTGGGTGTTCATTGGAAGTACTGATGCTAAAGCTGAAACTCCAATACTTTGGCCACCTCATGCGACGAGTTGACTCACTGGAAAAGAGTCTGATTCTGGGAGGTATTGGGGGCAGGAGGAGACGGGGACGACAGAGAATGAGATGACTGGATGGCATCACCAGCTCGATGGACATGAGTTTGAGTGAACTCCGGGAGTTGGTGATGGACAGGGAGGCCTGGCGTGCTGTGATTCATGGGGTTGAGAAGAGTCGGACATGACTGAGTGACTGAACTGAACTGAACTGAACTGAAAGCAATGTTGGACAGTGAAGAAATAAAAGGTAAAAAGGTAAAAAAATATATTGAGATCAATGATAATATTTGGGGTTAGGAGGTATCAGCAATTACTGGAGCCAAACATTTATTTGAAAAGATACAGGAATGAAGAGTTTGAAAACAATAACAATAAAATTAGATCAAACTGTCAAAGGGTAATGGTATCAGAATCAGCACAGAAAGCCCAAGTCAATTGAGAATAATTTCCTGTTTTTTGTTTAATGGTGTCTGTATATAAAACAATCAGACTATGTTTAAGAAACCAATATGAACAGTTAAGGTATGATAGAGGGTCCATTATAAAACAAATTTTTAAAAATTATTTCAAATTGCTACAATAATGTGGATTTTTTCTCTTTTATATCAAAATTTAAAGAACTTATTAAAAAGCAATTTGCCATAAATTCAAATATAGGAAACTAGCACATATTTTCTGCAAGCTTGGCAGACACTATTTTTTAGTCTTGTGGGATACATGTGGCAAGTCATGATCAGACACACTATTAATGTCTATTTTAGTGGCAACCGATATGTACAGTTATTGCTTGTATCATGGTGTATGAGAAAAAGGGTTAAAGACTACAATGGATGAACAGAAAGAGGGTACAAACAGGTACCCTCTGTTTGTTTCTCAGAAACAGCTGAGAAATACAGGAATAGATCTTTGTGTTAAAATTATGATGGGTTTTTTAAAAGATGGTATGAATCAAGGCAAATTGGAAGTGGTCAAACAAGAGATGGCAAGGGTGAACATCGACATTCTAGGAATCAGTGAACTAAGATGGACTGGAATGGGTGAATTTAACTCAGATAACCATTATATCTACTACTGTGGGCAGGAATCCCTTAGAAGAAATGGAGTAGCCATCACAGTCAACAAAAGAGTCTGGAATGCAGTACTTGGATGCAATCTCAAAAACAACAGAATGGTCTCTGTTCATTTCCAAGGCAAACCATTCAATATCACGGTAATCCAAGTCTATGCCCCAACCAGTAATGCTGAAGTAGCTGAAGTTGAATGGTTCTATGAAGATCTACAAGACCTTTTAGAACCAACACCCAAATATGATGTCCTTTTCCTTATAGGGGACTGGAATGCAAAAGTAGGAAGTCAAGAAACACCTGGAGTAACAGGCAAATTTGGCCTTAGAGTACGGAATGAAGCAGGGTAAAGGCTAATAGAGTTCTGCCAAGAGAATGCACTGGTCATAGCAAACACCCTCTTTCAACAACACAAGAGAAAACTCTACACATGGACATCACCAGATGGTCAACACCGAAATCAGATTGATTCTATTCTTTGCAGCCAAAGATGGAGAAGCTCTATACAGTTAGCAAAATCAAGACCAGGAGCTGACTGTGGCTCAGATCATGAACTCCTTATTGCCAAATTCAGACTTAAATTGAAGAAAGTGGGGAAAACCACTAGACCATTCAGGTATGACCTAGATCAAATCCCTTATGACTGTATAGTGGAAGTGCAAAATAGATTTAAGGGACTAGATCTGATAGATAGAGTGCCTGATGAACTATGAACAGAAGTTCGCGACATTGTACAGGAGACAGGAATTAAGACCATCCCCATGGAAAAGAAATGCAAAAAAGCAAAATGGCTGTCTGAGGAGGCCTTACAAATAGCTGTGAAAAGAAGAGAAGTGGAAAGCAGAGGAGAAAAGGAAAGCTATACCCATTTGAATGCAGATTTCCAAAGCATAGCAAGGAGAGATAAGAAAGCCTTCCTTAGCAAACAGTGCAAACAAATAGAGGAAAACAATAGAATGGGAAAGACTAGAGATCTCTTCAGGAAAATTAGAGATACCGGGGTAACATTTCATGCAAAGATGGGCTCAAAAAAGGACAGAAATGGCATGGACATAACAAACTCAGAAGATATTAAGAAGATGTTGGAAGAATACACAGATGAACTGTTCAAAAAAGATTTTCATGACCGAGATAATCACAATGGTGTGATCACTCACACTCACCTTGAAACAGACATCCTGTAATGCAAAGTCAATTGGGCCTTAGGAAGCATCACTATGAACAAAGCTAGTGGAGGTGATAGAATTCCAGTGGAGCTATTTCAAATCCTGAACGATGATGTTGTGAAAGTGCTGCATTCAATATGCCAGCAATTTGTAAAACCCATCAGTGGTCACAGGACTGAAAACGTCAGTTTCCATTTCAAACCCAAAGAAAGGCAATGCCAAAGAAAGCTCAAACTACCGCACAACTGTACTCATCTCACACGCTAGTAAAGTCATGCTTAAAATTCAAGCCAGGCTTCAGCAATACGTGAACCATGAACTTCCAGATGTTCAAGCTGGTTTTAGAAAAGGCAGAGGAACCAGAGATCAAATTGCAAACATCCGGTGGATCATTGGAAAAAACAAGAGCGTTCCAGAAAAGCATCTATTTCTGCTTTATTGACTATGCCAAAGCCTTTGACTGTGTGGATCATGATAAACTGTGGAAAATTCTGAAAGAGATGGCAATTCCAGACCACCTGACCTGCCTCTGGAGAAATCTGTATGCAGGTCAGGAAACAACAGTTAGAACTGGACTTGGAACAGCAGACTGGTTCCAAATAGGGAAAGAAGTATGTCAAGCCTGTATATTGTCACCCTGCTTATTTAACTTATATGCATCATGAGAATCACTGGGCTGGAGGAATCACAGCTGGAATCAAAATCGCCAGGAGAAATATCAATAACCTCAGATATGCAGATGATAGCACCGTTATGCCAGAAAATGAAGAAGAACTAAAGAGCCTCTTGATGAAAGTGAAAGAGGAGAGTGAAAAAATTGGCTTAAAGCTCAACATTCAGAAAACTAAGATCATGGCATCCAGTCCCATCACTTCATGGCAAATAGATGAGGAAATAGTGGAAACAGTGGCTGACTTTATTTTGGGGGGCTCCAAAATCACTGCAGATGGTGATTACAGCCATGAAATTAAAAGACGCTTACTCCTTGGAAGGAAAGTTATGACCAACCTAGACAGCATATTAAAAAGCAGAGACAATACTTTGGCAATAATGATCTATCTAGGCAAGACTAAGGTTTTTCCAGTGGTCATGTATGGATGTGAGTGTTGGACTATAAAGAAAGCTGACTGCCGAAGAATTGATGCTTTTGAACTGTGGTGTTGGAGAAGACTCTTGAGAGTCCCTTGGGCTGCAAAGAGATCAAACCAGTCCATCCTAACGGAGATCAGTCCTGGGTGTTCACTGGACAGATTGATGTTTTAGCTGAAATTCCAATACTTTTGCCACCTGATGCGAAGAGCTGACTCATTGAAAAGACCAGGATGCTGGGAAAGATTGAGGGCAGGAGGAGAAGGGGATGACAGAGGATGAGATGGTTGGATGGCATCACCGACTCAGTGGACATGGGTTTGGGTGGACTCTGGGCATTGGTGATGGACAGGGAGGCCTGGCATGCTGTGGTTCACAGGGTTGCAAAGAGTCTGATATGACTGAGCGAATGAACTGTTAAGGGTTTTATAAATAGCCTAAAAGTTTTGAAAATCTTTTTTTGAAAAATGGCTATAAAAAGAATTAAACCTATGTATCAGCAGATACTGAAGAGAGAGAAATAGTGAAAAACATCACACTAAAATCTCAGCCAGCTGATCCGTTAGATAGGTTTTTATCAGAATTGCATGAATAAGGGTTCTCTGCCTTGACCGAAATCAGGTTGGTGATTCTTTGTTTCCTACCCACAGGAAACAGTCTCAAGAAAACTAGCGAGATTTTAAATTGCCACATTTTTCAAGTTATTAAAAATTTAAATTATGATTGGATTTTTAATAAAGACAAAGACACATAAGGAGAGAGGAAAAGATGATAAAGCAGAGTGGAAAGAAGGGAGAGAAAGAAACCTCTTCAGATATTTTGCCTAAAGGCCCTTGATATCAGCAAAACTCCACTTTTTAACTTACTGTTTCCAGACCCAATTGCACTATTTTTATAGCTTTATTCCTGAACTTATTTAGCAGAAAAGCAGAGGTGGCAAAGGATTCAGTTAGGAGAGTTACTCTCCAGGGCATATCTGCCAGTATTTTCTTTTCTCAATACATCTTATTTTAAGCTATAGCAGCAGCAAGAATCGAAGCCCTATTCAGCAAAATGAAGATTCTTTCAGTATGTTTCTCTGTCCCAGTGTTCACTTCAACACCGGAATTTAATCACTTGGGCTTCAGTGACCCATACAGTGGTAAATGCAAGAAACCTAACTTCTTCCTTCCTGATTTTCAGGTAAAAATGATACCATGGGTGCAACTATAACTGAAAGATTTTTAGCATAATGTCAATTTTGGTCTTCCACAACTTTTCCATAAAAAAGAGAGATCATAAAAAAGAAAGTGCAGAAAAAATACACACACATACATATATATGTGTGTGTGTGTCAGTACATAAATAGACACACATATCTTTCATCTTATGTTTTTTAGTCTCCTTTGTTAGAGAAATATAATTATAAACAAAATCTTTGCCCAATCCAGATTATGTCCATCAATGCAGTAATGAAAGAAAACATGTTTATTATTAAATTAACATCAGACTTGACTGTGATGTAGAAAACAGGCAATCCACTAAAAGATGGCAAAGAAATAAATCCCACACTTTTAGAGAGCCAAGTAGATACAACCCATTATATACATATTCTCAGGATGAACAACAACTAATCCTCAAGAGGATTTCACAGTACCACTGATCACACTCAGTTCATCCTAGTAATTGTAGTATCCTCTATGTTAGCTAATTGTCTTGACTCAGAGGAGAAACTAACTTGTCATACCTCTCATGACAGAAGGTAGTTTTGCAGCTTGGAGCAGTTTAGGCTTCTACCTTCCCACCAAAGCTGAAAGACTGGAGAGCTTTCTCCTTTGATGTTTATATTTCAAAGAGATTCCCAGGTCCCTGAGGAAGACATTCCCAGGCCTTAGAGCTAACAAAAGACTTAAATAGGTCTTTTTAGTTTTCAAAAGGATTTACATAGATTGCAAAAGGAGAAAGTACTTACAATTATAAATTTTCTAAAGTAAATACGTTAAAGAAAAAAGAGAAGAGGTCTCCTTATTTTCAGCAAGGAAAATTAAGCCTCATAGTTTTCATTTTAATTTCTCTTTCCACCTTTTAGTTATTTTTAATGCATTATGTATTCAGTAAATGTGCACTAATATACTATTCCCTAAAACTCTCATCAGGGTCACTATTGCAACTTATTTTGAGAAATACAGCAAGTTATTTTGTTTAAAATAACAACATAGCAGAGGACCAATATCTCAGGCAAAAGTAATTTAAAATAGTTAGGTGAAATTAAGGATCAACTTATTTTTCACAATTCTATATCAGAGATGGTGCAGGGTTTCAGATAATACAAAGTTTAAGTCTCAAAAAGTCAAGTGTTTTATAAATATCACACTGTATGACACTATGACTAATGAAATATCAATGTAAACAGTTTTCATTTTGCTTGACCAACAGAATTCATCCCTAATGCAATCTGAATGAATAGAAGCAGACTATACTAAAAGTGTTTTCAAAAGCATAACATAAACAAGTAGCATTATAATTCCAAACTCATTAGAATCTGTGTGTAAATTTAAGTGTGAAATTCTAACTAAATTCTGAAACCATTAAATGTTAAATTTTCTACTTTTTGGAGAGATATTGTGATATCATCTGCTATAAGTCTGTTCATTTCACAGTCATTTTAAGGTGTTGTCACCATATGATCTAGTATTTTTACCTGTACAATCCAATATTTCTTTCAGATATTAAAGTCTTTGAGTATTTTGGGGAAAAACGTTAAATTTTCTGAAGTGAGAACATAAGAATAATTTCTGTAGAGCAGTAGTTCCTAACTTGGGACAATTCTCCTCTTTTCCTCCCCAGAATGATATTTGGCAATGCCTGAGGCTCTGTTGACTGACAAAATTGGAGGAGGGGGTGCCAATGGCATCTAGTGGGTAGAGGCGAGGAATGCTGGGAACTTCCTGCCATGCACAGGATAGCACAACCCCATCATCGCAACAAATAATTATCCAGTTCCAACATCAGTAGTGCTGAGGTTCAGAAAACCTAATATATTACAGCTAATTTTGTGATAGCAATTAGTACAATTCAACTTTTCCTTAACACTAAGATATCTAACATGGTATTGATCTACAGATCCTAAGTCTGAAGTCCTCTATCTGGACAGTTTAATGTGAAATGATTTATACCACAAAAAATTAAAACATATCAACAAAGTATAGGGGTTATCCCCAGTTTAGCAGACTAAATCTGACTTGTACATTACTTCACGTTTTTAACAACAGCAACAAAAAAATGCACAAATTAAATCACATTAATACCTCCTAGAACAGTTGGAAATACTAGAAAATGGCAAATCTTTGGCTACAGGAAAATACTATAAAGATGTAGAATTTTAAAAACATACTGTTTAAAAGATTTGAACGTGAAACCTTTCTTTGAGTATTGCCTGAAAAATACTTACAAGGGAGTTAAGCTTTATTTTATACGGTGAAGATTTATGTTATATGAGAACAGACATTTCTTGTTGACACGTATTTTTCATATCCTGTTTCTTAATATGGGAGAGACAACTGTCTTTAAAGGTCAATTAGGTATTCATTCCACCGGCCCAAATTTATGTCGGAAATACAAAGTTTATTACCAATGACAGAATGAGATTCATACACTCTGATTATTATATAATAATAAAACAAAATCTATATGTCCATATTTTGAATGGTAAAGGTACAGAATTCTGATCATGATAATGATTTTTTAGTCATCTATGGAAGATATTTAAAATACTTACCTACTTATATAACATTTTTAACTTCTGCTTGATACATAATTTTATCAAAGTAGGAAAGGATATTCATAAAATTACTTCATACCTAGGGACCTGAAATTCCCTTAGCTGCGATTACGTTGTTTCAAAATCCATTATTTCTCTAATACTCATCTCTGAAAGAATTTTATTATGATTGTATTGTATCAAAAACTGTATCTTTTATTCACCAAATAATGGGCTTTTTTTTGTTTTGTTTTAACTTTCTTGGCACCAGATAGGAGAAGCATCTCCACTTTGATTATATTTGAATAAAGTCTGAAAAGTCTACTTACAGATGAGTTTCCCTTTGTGTCATTTCCAGGAGTCATTGCTATTTGCAAACCACTTAACATCCTATTCTGAATAAATAAACACAAATTCTCATTATAAGGGACACTTCCAATTTATAGTGATGAAACGAAAATAAAAACCCTTGAGGTATAGTTCAAACTTTTGTGCCTACTAAGAATAAAATATCTGAAATAAAAAAGGGAAAATTGATTTAAGAAAATACAAAAGGAAAATATCTAAGGGCTTCCCTATCAATAGATTAGGGGGAAATTTTTTTTTTTTTTCATAGCTAAAAGGCACATTAAAAGAAAGTTTCGCTAACTCCTATTATTTATAAAACATAAATACAAAATAAAAAGCCAGTTTTTATTTTTTGTAGTTTTGTCAAAATAAGAGCCAAATTTGAATTAGAGTAAGGAAATTTGGAAATAATTTTAAATATCATTAAAATGATATATTCTTTCCTTCCTTCCTTTTCTGTCTTATTTCAGTGCCCTATTTCTTTCACTAAATGAAATGACGGATATATAAATGGTTTCTGTTTAATGACATTATATTTAAATATATTTTATATATTTATATATTTATTATGTATATAAATATATAAAGATTTCTATTACTTTATTACTAATTATTACAACCATAGTGACTTAAAAATTGCATATTTGTTATCACAGGATTTCTATGGGACAGAAGTCTTGACATGACCCAAGTGGGTTCTCTATTTAAGGTATCTCACAAGACTGTAATAAAGGTGTCAACTGGAGCTGCACCATCACTTTAAGACTTAAGTGGGGAAGGTTCCAATTCTAAACTCACTCATATGGTTATTAAAAGTATTGTTCTTCTCCTGGGCTACTAGACCAAGGCCCTTAATTCCTTCTTGTCTTTTGTTCAGAGGCGAATCTTAGTTCCTTCCCGTATAGGCATTCGCATGGCTAGGTCACAACATAGCTACTTGCTTCATCAAAGCCAGAAAAGGAGAGAATCTGGTAGAAATGACAAAGTTACAATGTATAATTATGGAAGTGGCATTCCATCTGTGCTATATTCTATTAGAAGCATGTCACAGGTTCTGCTCGTATTCAAAAGGAGAGTATTACAGAAGGACATGAATACAGGAGAATAAGGTGGCAATACCACATGATAGCTAATATATATTGAAAATGTAAGGTTCCAGAAACTTCTGGTTGTCCCCAAACCTTCCTTCTCTCTGTAGTACTAAAAATGGTAAATCTTGCCTAGGACTGCAATTTGAAAATAAATGCTATAGTTTTGGCTCCCTTACAGCTAATTACAAGTGTCCCCTGGAATAAGAGCAAGTTATATGTACAATCTTAGAACTTTACGTATATTAACACTTGCAATTATCACACACTTCTAAAAGGGTGAGAGTATCATTACCTTAACATTTCAGATAAGGCAAGTGAGGCATAAAAGTGAACTATTTTGTCCAAATGCACACAGTAAGTTCTGGTGTCACAATCTGAACACAGGGAGTATACATGTAGACCTTACAGTTTTACCATTATTAGTTTGCTTTTTTACAATTTCACAATTTGTATTTGTTGTCCATTGAAAAATATTTTCAACTCAGACCAAATTATTACAACAGAGAAACCATCAGCATATCATAGAAAATCTTCAAAATATCCATTTGATTTCATCAGTGGTGATTCCTGTATTGGTATCACTGGAAAGTAACCCTCAGTGGGCTAAGTACAGATGTTTTATATTTTATTAATAAACTTTAAATCATACATTATATATGATGAATTTTTCAGTTCTCTATAGGAACAATAATATATAAGAAAACCTATCATTATAAGGCTCATATGAATTAAAGATCTAGAGAGGTTTGTGGTGAATGTCCATTGCATTTTATATTATTAATGAAAATAGGTTAGTATGAACAAGTGAAATGAATAAATTCACTTCCCTAAAGTACCTAAATCTAGATATATATTTCTTTAGGTTCTCTAACATATTTAAGTAGTAGTTTGAAAGTGAAAGTAGTAGTTTACATTTTATCAAAAATAAATTTTCTTGCTCTCTGAATTAATTTCTATTATTTTTATTTCCAACCAAGAGCTTAAACACACGTGTATATACATGCACACTTGAGAACAAGTAGTGAAAAAGACAACATCAAGAGTTAACTTATTGTAGCATTATGATGAATAATCCACAGTCGAGATTCAGACTTCATCCAACTGGCCCAGAGCCAGAACTCCTAAATTTCATTGCACTGTCCCTACCTCTCCATCCACTAGTCAACTTTTATGGGAATTGAAACACAAAAGCCAGAGCTTCCTCTTGTTAGACCTCAGATGGGAACATGCTCATCTGGCAACTCAAAGTCTTTGTCACTCCTGCATGTCCATGATGACTGTGAAGGCATTGAAAGTATTGATTTGGGGGTTAAAATATGTTTAAATTTTAGTGAATAGGCAAATTAACAAATATGGAATCTTTGAATGATAAGGAAAGATATCAGTTTGAGATAATACCTGCAAAATTATTTTCCCACTCTAGTACTTGTAAGTAGAGAAGGAAATGGCAAATAGTGCTCTCCATATTCCACTCCAGTATTCTTGCCTAGAGAATCCTGTGGATGGAGGAGCCTGGTGGGCTGCTGTCCATAGGGTCGCAGAATCGGACACGACTGAAGCGATTTAGCATGCTTGCATGCATTGGAGAGGGAAATGGCAGCCCACTCCAGTATTCTTGCCTGGAGAATCCCAGGGACAGAGGAGCCTGGTGGGTTGCCGTCTATGGGGTCGCATAGAGTTGGACACGACTGAAGTGACTTAGCAGCAGCAGTACTTGTAAGATCTCACTCTTCTCTCACTTGTACCAGTGACTCCATGTGGTAATGACTCTTAGAAAGAAAGATCTGTACCTCCTTAGAAATCTTTATTTCTTTTGAGGAAGATAGAAAAATGGTGAGAATTTCACTCCAAATTTTTTAAAAAATAATTCTTAAATTGTTTATAAAATAAATTTGTAAAGAGGAAAATGTTGAGTATGTTCCCAATGGCAAAAGCCAATAAGAAATTAATTATACATGCACATGTATAAATTTCTAGTTATCAGAGGGGATAAGAGACACAATCAAGTTCTGTTTATTATGACATAGGCTTTTTGATATATTTTAACATTACTCAACCTGCCAGCATTATTTCAAATAACCTGTATTTTCAGTTCTGTTACAATTCTTAATCTATATTTCTCCCCATTATCATACTTCATTTCCTTAGTTATTTTGCATATCCATCTAATAGATGTTCTTTCCTTCACTACTTCATGCGCTATGTACAAATTTGATAATGAAGTAAAATAATTCAAGACTTTAGTATTTTTTTAACTCACTAGCTCTGAACTTAAACATTTATGTATAAAGCATATTTCGTTTTCATCATGGGCATTTCTCTCATATACAGCAGTAATATATTTTATGCATACTATATATTTAGATACTAGGTTTCTAGGTTTTCATTAGACTCATTTATTATTAAATAGTTAAATGTTATTCTTTTATTCATATTATAAAAAGACTCCATCCTCATCTACTGTCTACCTTCACCTCCCCTCAAACAACCACAGTAACAAAAAGCCCTAGAATTTATCTGGAAGCTATAGAAATATAAAATAGTATGTATTTACACACATTCGTATGGCAAGAATATTGTACTAATAGAGATTGACTTTGTTTTCCCACCAACTTTGAGCAAACCAGCACTTTCTCTTAGCCTGATATTTAATCTGTGCAGTTAAAGGAGTACTATTTGTGGTAGACATAATCCATGGTTATGGTGAGGCTCAGATAAGAAATTATTTTGAAGTTATTTTGAATTGTAAGACAAATATAAACTAACTATTCCATTAGATATTTTTATGGAGCTTTAGCTAAGAAAGGGGTTCCCTTGGGGCTCAGCTAGTAAAGAATCCTCCTGCAATGCAGGAGACCTGGGTTTGATCCCTGGGTTGGGAAGATCCCCTGGAGAAGGGAAAGGCTACCCAATCCAACATTTTGGCCTGGAGAATTCCATGTATAGTCCACTGTATAGTCCATGGGGTCACAAAGAGTAGGACATGACTGAGTGATTTTCCAAATAGGAAAAGGTGTACGTCAAGGTTGTATATTGTCACTTTGCTTATTTAACTTATATGCAGAGTCCATCATGAGGAACGCGGGGCTGGAAGAAGCACAAGCTGGAATCAAGATTGCTGGGAGAAATATCAATAACCTCAGATATGAAGATGACACTACCCTTATGGCAGAAAGTGAAGAGGAACTCAAAAGCCTCTTGCTGAAAGTGAAAGAGGAGAGTGAAAAGGTTGGCTTGAAGCTTAACATTCAGAAAACAAAGATCATGGCATCTGGTCCCATCACTTCATGGGAAATAGATGGAAAAACAGTGGAAACAGTGTCAGACTTTATTTTTTGGGGCTCCAAAATCACTGCAGATGGTGATTGCAGCCATGAAATTAAAAGACGCTTGCTCCTTGGAAGGAAAGTTATGACCAACCTTGATAGTATATTAAAAAGCAGAGACATTACTTTGCCAACCAAGGTCCGTCTAGTCAAGGCAATGGTTTTTCCCGTGGTCATGTATGGATGTGAGAGTTGGACTGTGAAGAAAGCTGAACGCCGAAGAATCGATGCTTTTGAGCTGTGGTGTTGGAGAAGACTCTTGAGAGTCCCTTATACTGCAAGGAGATCCAACCAGTCCATTCTAAAGGAGATGTTCATTGGAGGGATGTTCATTGGAGGGACTGATGCTAAAGCTGAAACTGCAATACTTTGGCCACCTCATGCGACGAGTTGACTCACTGGAAAAGACTCTGATGCTGGGAAAGGTTGGGGGCGGGAGGAGAAGGGGACGACCGAGAATGAGATGGCTGGATGGCATCACCGACTCTGTGGACATGAGTTTGAGTGAACTCTGGGAGTTGGTGATGGACAGGGAGGCCTGGCGTGCTGTGATTCATGGGGTCGCGGAGAGTCGGACACGACTGAGCGACTGAACTGAACTGAGTGATTTTCACTTCCACTTCACTTAACTAAGAAATGAACAAAGATATAGTATATGATAGTTAAAACTGTTTATATAAAAGTAACTATGTTTAGTGACACTTTGCTTTTAAAATTTTGTGTCACTACTCTTACCCTCAAAAGAGAATGCCTTATATCATCATCCATCAAAATTCATTCAGAATTACAAGCTATTTTTAAAAATAATTATTATAGTTTGTGGAGTTTCATGTCAAAGGTTTGATATCAATAGAAGTAGTTGTGATAGATAATTGCTCTTCCAAAGATGCCATGATCTAATCCTAGTAGCCTGTGAACATGTTGCATCTCATGGCAAAAGGAATTTTGTAAAATTAAAATTAAGGATATTGAGATGGGAAGATTATTCTGGATTATCACAGTAAGCCCAACCTTATTACAGGGATCCGACAAGTTGGAAGAGGAAGGCAAAATAGTGAATCTGAAATATAATACAGAAGAAGTATATGAGGTGTGTGAGGGATTTGACCTACTCTTGCTGGCTTTAAGGATGGAGAAAGGAACAAGGGTCAGGCCCTCAGAAAACAGCAAGAAAACAGAGACTTCATTCTTTTTTTCTTTTTTAACTGGACTATAGTTGATTTACAATGTTGTGTCAGTTTCTGCTTCTGGCAGAGTGAATCAGTTACACATATACGTGTCTAGATTCTTCACCCATATAGGTCATTACAGAATATTGTGTAGAGTTTCCTGTGCTATACAGTAAGTTCTTATTAGTTATCTATTTTATGTTTAGTAGTATGCTCTGGACGGAGGTTCGTGACATTGTACAGGAGACAGGGACCAAGACCATCCCCATGGAAAAGAAATGCAAAAGAGCGAAATGGCTGTCTGAGGAGGCCTTACAAATAGCTGTAAAAAGAAGAGAGGCGAAAAGCAAAGGAGAAAAGGAAAGATATAAGCATCTGAATGCAGAGTTCCAAAGAATAGCAAGGAGAGATAAGAAAGCCTTCCTCAGTGATCAATGCAAAGAAATAGAGGAAAACAACAGAATAGGAAAAACAAGAGACCTCTTCAAGAAAATTAGAGATTCCAAGGGAACTTTTCATGCAAAGATGGGCTCGATAAAGGACAGAAATGGTATGGACCTAACAGAAGCAGAAGATATTAAGAAGAGGTGGCAGGAATACACAGAAGAACTGTACAAAAAAGATCTTCACGACCAAGATAGTCACGATAATGTGATCACTGACCTAGAGCCAGACATCTTGGAATGTGAAGTCAAGTGGGCCTTAGAAAGCATCACTACGAACAAAGCTAGTGGTGGTGATGGAATTCCAGTTGAGCTATTTCAAGTCTTGAAAGATGATGCTGTGAAAGTGCTGCACTCAATATGCCAGCAGATTTGGAAAACTCAGCAGTGGCCACAGGACTGGAAGAGGTCAGTCTTCATTCCAATCCCAAAGAAAGGCAATGCCAAAGAATGCTCAAACTACCGCACAATTGCACTCATCTCACACGCTAGTAAAGTCATGCTCAAAATTCTCCAAGCCAGGCTTCAGCAGTATGTAAACCGTGAACTCCCAGATGTTCAAGCAGGTTTTAGAAAAGGCAGAGGCACCAGAGATCAAATTGCCAACATCCGCTGGATCATGGAGAAAGCAAGAGAGTTTCAGAAAAACATCTATTTCTGCTTCATTGACTATGCCAAAGCCTTTGACTGTGTGGATCACAATAAACTGTGGAACATTCTGAAAGAGATGGGAATCCCAGACCACCTGACCTGCCTCTTGAGAAACCTGTATGCAGGTCAGGAAGCAACAGTTAGAACCGGTCATGGAACAACAGACTGGTTCTAAATAGGAAAAGGAGTGCATCAAGGTTGTATATTGTCACCTTGCTTATTTAACTTATATGCAGAGTACATCATGAGGAACGCTGGGCTGGAAGAAGCACAAGCTGGAATCAAGATTGCTGGGAGAAATATCAATAACCTCAGATATGCAGATGACACTACCCTTATGGCAGAAAGTGAAGAGGAACTCAAAAGCCTCTTGATGAAAGTGAAAGAGGAGAGTGAAAAGGTTGGCTTGAAGCTCAACATTCAGAAAACAAAGATCATGGCATCTGGTCCCATCACTTCATGGGAAATAGATGGAAAAACAGTGGAAACAGTGTCAGACTTTGTTTTTTTGGGCTCCAAAATCACTGCAGATGCTGATTGCAGCCATGAAATTAAAAGACGCTTGCTCCTTGGAAGGAAAGTTATGACCAACCTTGATAGTATATTAAAAAGCAGAGACATTACTTTGCCGACCAAGGTCCATCTAGTCAAGGCAATGGTTTTTCCCGTGGTCATGTATGGATGTGAGAGTTGGACTGTGAAGAAGGCTGATCGCCGAAGAATCGATGCTTTTGAACTGTGGTGTTGGAGAAGACTCTTGAGAGTCCCTTATACTGCAAGGAGATCCAACCAGTCCATTCTAAAGGAGATCAATCCTGGATGTTCATTGGAGGGACTGATGCTAAAGCTGAAACTCCAATACTTTGGCCACCTCATGAGACGAGTTGACTCACTGGAAAAGACTCTGATGCTGGGAAAGGTTGGGGGCGGGAGGAGAAGGGGACGACGGAGAATGAGATGGCTGGATGGCATCACCGACTCTGTGGACATGAGTTTGAGTGTACTCCGGGAGTTGGTGATGGACAGGGAGGCCTGGCGTGCTGTGATTCATGGGGTCGCGGAGAGTCGGACACGACTGAGCGACTGAACTGAACTGAACTGAACTGAGTATGTACATATCAGTCTCCCAGTTTATCCCTTTCTCCCTTGGTAACCATAAGTTTATTTTCTACTTCTTTGACTCTATTTCTGTTTCATAAATAAGTTCATTTGTACCATTTTTTTTTTAGATTCTACATATAAGCAATATCATGTATTTATGTTTCTCTGTCTGACTTCACTCAGTATGACAATCTCTAGATATACCCATGTTGCTGCAAATGGCATGATTTTATGGCTGAGTAATATTCCATTGTATATATCTACCACATCTTTATCCATTCTTCCATCAGTGGGCATTTAGGTAGCTTCCAGGTCTTGGCTATTGTAAACACTGCTATAATGAACATTGGGGTGCAAATATCTTTTCAAAGTATGGTTTCCTCCAGATACATGCCCAGGAATGGGATTGCTGGATCATATGTTGGCTCTATTTTTAATTTATTAAGGAACCTCTACAATGATGCTAAAGCTGAAACTGCAATACTTTGGCCACCTCATGCAACGAGTTGACTCACTGGAAAAGACTCTGATGCTGGGAAAGGTTGGGGGCGGGAGGAGAAGGGGACAACAGAGGATGAGATGGCTGTATGGCATCACCGACTCGATGGATATGAGTTTGAGTGAACTCCGGGAGTTGGTGATGGACAGGGAGGCCTGGCGTGCTGTGATTCATGGGGTCGCGCAGAGTCGGACACGACTGATCGACTGAACTGAACTAACACTGTTCTCCATAGTGGCTGTATCAATTTACACTCCCATCATGAGTGATGAGGGTTCCCTTTTCTCCACACCCTCACCAGCATTTCTTGTTTGTAGATTTTTTGATGCTGGTCATTCTGACTAGTATGAGGTGATAACTCATTATAGTTTTGATTTGCATTTCTCTAATAGTTAGCAACGTGGAGCATCTTTTCTTGTGCCTGTCAGCCATTTGTATATCTTCTTTGAATAAGTTTCTATTTAGATCTGCCCATTTTTTGATAGGGTTCTTTTTTTATATTGAGCTACATGAACTGTTTGTATAGTTTGGAGATTAATACCCTTGGTGGCTTCTTCTGAAAATATTTTCTCCCATTCTGTGGATTGTCTTTTTGTTCTGTTTATGATTTACTTTGCTTCATTTTTACAACTGGAAGTAAGTAAATTCTGCTGAAATTTGAGTGAGCAAGGACACCCATCCTCCCCTTAAGACTCCATAAAGAAATACAGCAGCTTAATTTTAGCCTGATGTGAGCTATGTTGGATTTCTGACCTACAAAACCATAAGATAATACATTCCTGTTGCTGAAGCCACTAATTTTGCTGTAATCTGTTACAGCTGCAATTGGAAATTAATACAGTAATTGATAACAAGGAGAGTTTGTCAAGAGTTAACAGGGATTGTGGCACTGCTGATGAAGTTCAGCTTTATAAAGACAACTTCATACTGACCTCTTCCCCTTCTCAAATCAAAGGTAATCTTTACATATTTATTACATTATTTCAAGTATTCACTTCAAGCACATCCTCTGCCAGTAAATCTCTAAAGAAAGAATTCTTCAAATTTTCTATGCTTCCAGAGCATGCTATACATACTACTCTTAGAACACTTGTGACTTTGCATTTTAAATTTGTGTTGACATGTCTGCTCTTCCATTAAAATATTAATTTTGTTAGGGTCAAATTATTACCATTGTTCTTACTGATGTTTTCTTCTATACCTAACATAGTGCTAGGTAGAAATTTCTACGCAGAGATAAATTTCTCAAAATGCTTTTGTCAAAGAAGTAAATGAGGATAAATTCACCTTCTTAATCAAATTATTAGATTGAAACAAGAAAAAATTGCTTGTATATATATATATTTTTTTTAACCATTTTATTGTTTATAAAGCTTTTTCATATATATATATGCTTGTAGTTTGTAAAACTTTCTTATGTATTTATATACATACACATATTTTAGTTTAAGATTTGTTCTCCTTTGTATATAAATAACAGTCCCACTACACAGAATTGTCAGTACTGTCCAGTTGTATCTTTGGATTTTTCCATTTATGATCATATTTTAATGAAATAACATTGATAAGAACTTTTGAAATAGCTGTCCTTTAGAATAGTGGCAATCCTTAGCCATAAAACTGTGAGGCTAACAGTCACAGAAAAACATATTGTAAAGTATGACACTTAAATTTCAAAGAAAATGGAAGACTATTGATGTTAAACCTACCTTCAATAACTGCTTTTAATCATCTAAAGATTTTTGTTTCCCAGTTACAGTCACATAAAAATGGGAACAATTTACACTTAAAAGCTAGCCATTGATTTTCTAAATGTTTCTCTTTTGTAATCATGGATTGGATTCAGTTATAAGGGGCACTAGATCCTATCTTTTGGACAAGGAAATGGCAACCCACTCCACTGTTCTTGCCTGGAGAATCCCAGGGACGGGGGAGCCTGGTGGGCTTCCGTCTGTGGGGTCGCACAGAGTCGGACACGACTGAAGCGACTTAGCAGCAGCAGCAGCAGCAGATCCTATCTTACTTGTTTATTTTATGCTTAACATAAAAACAGAGTTTGATAGTTTAAGTGGAGATTCAAACATCATTTCAGTTCAGTTCATTAACTCAGTGACCCCAAGGACTGCAGCACGCCAGGCTTCCCTGTCCATTACCAACTCCCAGAGCTTGCTCAAACTCATGCCCATCAAGTCAGTGATTCATTCAACCATTTCATCCTCTGTCATCCTTTCTCCTGCCTTCAATCTTTCCCAGCATCAGGCTCTTTTCCAAGGAGTCAGTTCTTTGCCTCAGGTGGCCAAAGTATTGGAGCTTAAGCTTCAGCATCAGTCCTTCCAATATTCAGGACTGATTTCCTTTAGGATTGACTGGTTGGATGTCCAAATGACTTTCAAGAGTTTTCTCCAACACCACAGTTCAAAAACATCAATTATTTGGCGCTCAGCTTTTCTTATAGTCCAAATCTCCCCTCCATACATGACTACTGGAAAAACCATAGCTTTGGCCAGATGGACATTTGTCAGCAAAGTAATGTCTCTACTTTTTAATATGCTGTATATGTTGGTCATTTAGAGTGTTCTAATTTAGGACCAACAAACTACCTAATAACTGACAGATTTCAGAATTCCAAACCTCTCCAGTTTTAGAATTTACAAATGTAGAATGATTCATCTTAGTGTATATCCTGTCTTCCACCCTGACAGGATTGGGGATGCCCTCCGGTTGTTTATGTATCAGTGTGAAATGTAATGACTTAATAGTAGCAATGATCTCAACTTTGTTATTTTTTATTTATTACTTTTTATACTAATTAGAATAGCCCAGTTGGCTGGTTTCCAAATTATGTCCCCAAATAAATTATGCCTATTTGTATTCATCTTGCTTGGTTTGATCCTGCAGCAAATCTGGTCTAGTTTTATTACTAGTTGTTGCAGGAATAATTAGATGTCAGTTTCAAGCTTAAACCTTTAAGATGTTATACTTATTTTCATCTTTTTACGCTTGGAAGTCCTGAGTAACCATGAAAGAAATATTACTACCCTGGGGCCTCCACACTGTGAGAAAGCCCAAACAATCCAAGTGAAGATGTAGTGGAGAAAGAGAGATTGAAATCCCCAGTCAGCCTTTAAATCTTCCAGCCTTCTCAACTGAGTCAGCTTGCTTGTGAGTGAAAAACCTATTATGGATGCCCAGCACAATAGGGCTTTCAGATGATGCTTGTATCAGCCATCATCTGTCAGCAAAGACATGTAAGATGCTAAGCAGGAACCACCCAGCTGAGTCAAATCTGCACATAAAATTATGAGAGCAAATGAAATTAGGTAAATATGAGGCAGTAAGTTGTGGATTAGTTTATCATATAATAGGTAATAGAAAGGCCCATCATGGCAAAATTGCTTGACAATTTTAAGTTTGTTACATTTTCACTCTTGTTTAATACTCTTCCTACACTTTCCTCAAGGAGATCCAACCAGTCCATTCTAAAGGAGATCAATCCTGGGTGTTCATTGGAAGGACTGATGCTGAAGCTGAAACTGCAATACTTTGGCCACCTCATGCGACGAGTTGACTCACTGGAAAAGACTCTGATGCTGGGAAAGGTTGGGGGCGGGAGGAGAAGGGGACGAAGGAGAATGAGATGGCTGGATGGCATCACTGACTCTGTGGACATGAGTTTGAGTGAACTCCGGGAGTTGGTGATGGACAGCGAGGCCTGGCGTGCTGTGATTCATGGGGTCGCGGAGAGTCGGACACGACTGAGCGACTGAACTGAACTGAACTGACACTTTCCTCACACTCTTCACATGGTACTGATTGTGTTGACTCTTCTATTTTCCTGTTGCTTATTTTTCTCTTCATCTGTGTTTTTTACCTTTTTTTGATTTCTCATAGCACCTTGGCTCTTCAATCATAATACCTGTCATGAAATTGTAGTTAAAAATGTTTAAGGAGATTGTAAAGTTCTCTAAAGGCAGAAGTACCAAATCTCTCATCTGTTTATTCTCAGCTCCAAATATACGACCTAGAATAAGATAGGAACTTAACTCTGTTGAATAAACAATGCCTTGATCTAGAAGCTTCTAGGACTATTGTCTTAGTTGAGATCAATACCATATATGTTTAGAATGTATTTTAGGACAAAAGGCAAATGAAATTGTTACTCAAATTTAAAAGTCATCAATTCATGAGACAGAAAATTGTAACAATAAGAGGATACATTAAAAAGATAAATGGATGTTAGTTTTATTTCAGTTCAAAGATCACTTAAAGTTTTGTAATGTTTAAAAAGTTACCAGAAAAATATGAATTCTCCAAAATATGCATTTATTTTCTATAATTTAGACATTCTGCTAGAACACAAGGATATGAGTATTATTATTTCATATTCCTTATCCTTAAGAAGCTTACTATTTTGGAGCAATTTGTCACAAATATATAATTGCATGAAAATGAGATTGGAAATACAGAGAGAGGTGCACACACACTACTCTGAGAACTTGAGGGGTGACTGCCTAATTCTTTCTGGGATAATTTGTAAACTAAAGATATAAAGTAAGAATTCAGTAGGATTTTAGAACATAATTAGGAATGGGGGCTTTCATGGTGGCTCAGATGATGACGAATATGCCTGCCATGAAGGAGACACAGGTTCAGTATCTGAGTTGGGAAGATCTCCTGGAGAAGGGAATGACTACGCACTCCACTATTCTTGCCTGGTTAGTTCCATGGACAGAGGAGCCTGGAAGGCTACACTCTATGGGGTCACAAAGAGTCTGACCCAGCTGAGCAACTAACACACTTTCACTTCTAATTATTTAAACAAAAGAAGTTATTACAAGCAAAGAGCATTTTTCATTGCATTTTAAGAGACACAAAAGTCCATGATATTTCCTCTTTTAGTGTTAATGTGGTTTGCATGATTTCCAGTTAATGTGGTAAGTGCTTTATAGCCAAAAGTGATTGGAGAAAGTATGGAACTACATATTGAGACCAACTTCTAAAGGTCCTCATACAACATTACAATGAAGCTGGATTTAATAACATATGCAATGGGAATGTGTTAAAAGATTTTTAGCAGATTATTGATATTATTAAATCTAAGCCTAAAAGGAAACTTTATTGTCAAAAGGAGGATGACAGCTTTATATTTGTTTATGTACTTCTTCATGTATCAATTTTAAAAGCGTCCATAGACATCTATTCTATGTCAGGTAATAATACTCTAGGCTCCCTGGAAATGGAGCAAACATGACATAGATCTTTCATCCAAGTGGGAAGACAAATGTGGACATGAGAAGAGTGGAAGAACAAAAGAACAACAATAACATATTAACCCACCTCTCAAAAAAAAAAAGAGCTAACCATGAAAAATCTAGTCAATAAAATATTGAAATTGAGAGTTCTGGGATAAAGTGTAGCCAGGTCATTCCTCAAGCAAGTGAATTAGGGAGGATTGCTGAAGAATATCTAAGTGAAGACCATAATTTGAAATGGCCAGCCCAGCAAACATCTAATTAGGAAGAGGCAATTCTCTCATAACTAAGTTGGTAAAGAATCTGCCTGCAATGCAGGAGACCCCAGTTCTATTCCTGGGTTGGGAAGATCCCTTGGAGAAGGAAATAGGAACCCACTCCAGTATTCTTGCCTGCAGAATCCCATGGGCAGAGAAGCCTGGCAGGCTACAGTCCTTGGGGTTGCAAGAGTCAGACACGACTTAGCGACTCAACCAACCAACCAACGATTAATTCAGAAATCCCAGGACCAGATCATTTCGATATACCTGAAAAATTAGGTAGGACACAATGTATCTGGAATGTAGTGAAAAAGGCTGACAATAAGAAGAAAGGTCTACACGGTACTTGGAAGACACATTACTTTAGTGTAGGATAAAGTACACGGGAAACATTTATATAGAAATGTCATGTGAGAGGGTTTATATTTTTAAAAACAAAATTCTGCTCACTGTGTAATATATACGTGTATAGAGATGGGGTGGAAAATGGAAGCACATGACCCAGGAAAGCCACTGAAAGATTCTAAAGATGTACAATGGAAGTGGCTCTGGAAGGACAGAGGATGAATACACAGAACTAATATTAATATTTTTGAAAAAGTCCAAGGTACTTATAGAGAGGACTCCAACTAGAAGTGTAATATTAAGTAATGGTTAGGAAGGGTTGATTATTATGAAAGTATACAGAGGTTAGAAAAATAGGATACTGCATTTATCTGTGTATGTGATTGGTATTCTACTTTGAAAAGTGTTTCATACAGCCTTTGCATATGATATTTCAAAATTTCTTTTTTTGGAGTCATAATTAAATAGGTAAAAATAAAAACCAGAAGATAATATTGTTGTGACTGTGCAAACCATGATATGCTGGAATGACTGAAATGGTCTAAAATCAAACAAAATTAATTTTTATTTTTCCTTAGTATTTCTATTATGTATTCATATAGTATTTTTGCTTATTTGGCGTATGTGTTTGTGCACTTGTTTCTTTGTGTCTCTAAACCAGCTTGACAGTTTTTACCTTTTTGCAACTTTATCAGTTTTCATGTGAATTAGAGGCAGCCTGATTTTGCTTCCTTAATCATATAATTGGTATTTGGACATAATGTTGAAATAGACAACCTATTCAATCTCACATGCTACCTTTGTAAATATTATTGCATTTAATAAAATGATTCTTTTGCCCACATTCCCCTTAGAATTTCATAATCTTTACAATTTAAAGGAAGTTGGTTTAGACCTTATTTCTTATGTCTTTGAAGAGTCGTAATTACCCTAATTATCTGCTCCAGTGCAACGTTAAAATGTTTTAACACTCCGCTTTATCTCCAGAGGAATGTACTTAGTTTCTAAGAAGTTGCCATCTGTTTTTTATTGAATTTTCACCCGGTAGGTTAAAAATCTACTTGTGTGTTCAGTGCTATCAGCATCATCTGTCATGAACTTCCAATTTCAGGCCCAGATACTCTGCAAATGACAGTAGGAGGTTAAAAACAAGAGCCACAGTGAAAAGGAAAACCTCCTATCTCTTCTCTACTTAGGGAACAAAGAGACTCCTTTCACTCTTTTTTAAAACTCTTTTATTTTTCCCCTTTGAAGAGACTTGCAATAATATTCATCAATCCAAGAATTACCTTTATAACCTTCCTTAATTCCCTCTGTTTATCTGTTGATATATATGTTTTTACAAAGAATTATGAAAATAAAGCAATTTTAGAAGAAGAGAATAGGAAAATAAATGGAATATAGAGGATGTATATCACAATCACATCTTTGTATTAATCTGAAACAATATAGAGGACATCTGAGTCTGGCTAAAAGTTGCACAGATAATATCAGCCAGAAGTACCAGTTTATGTCATTTACGTCATTGTAAATTTTCAATCCTGATTACAACTACTGTCTATCAGTTGGATAGTTTAGATAAAGGAAAATTAGTTTTAAAAAAACTTTTAAAATAGTGGCTTGTAAAAATTTTTTCCCTTATGTCACAAATTTGTTTGAGAATCTAATGAAGATTACATATTCTCTCTCTGGACGGAGCAGTTATATTCACTCAATATTTTATATTAGGTTTAGAAAATTAATGGACTCCCTAAAATAGAATGCCATTTTGACCTGTCACTCAAATTTTCATTTTCATAGAAGTACAAAATTCAGAATAGGCATATAAAGTTTTTGAACTTGCAAGTACAAGTATACTTAAACTGTATACTTAAACACTTAACCTGTCTTCTAAGAGGTAATTTTAAGCAAAATAATTGTATTCCTTCTTGACAAAGCACAAAGGAAAACAAGTATTATCTTGTATATAACCAATCAAGGGTAGTACCTACAAAAATTGAATTTTCTTATATATTACCAGAGTGTCTAACATAAAAAATTCTGATTTGAATTTCAGGAATCTAAATGTTACTAGATAGATCAGAAATTGGAAATACACAAATCTTAAACTGTTACTAAAGTTTTTAGAATATGAGTATCATAGAATACATTTCTTTTGTGACTGGCTTCTTTTGCTTAGCTTCATGTCTCCGTGGTTCATCCATGTTGTAGCTTAGGTTAAGATTTCCTTCTTTTCTTTTTTTTTTTAACTGCATAATATTCTATTGTATGATTATACCTGGATTGTGTGCAATTTTATGTTAATTCTCTGTGGATTCTTCACACTATTTTCCATAATTTCTGCAACTTTTTATATTCCCATTAACAGTGCAGAAGGGTTCCAAATTTTTTTGCATCCTCACTTACATTTATCATTTTCTGTTCTTTTAATAGTAGTCATCCTGATGGGTGTGAGATGATGTCTCAATGTGGTTTTGATTTGACTTTCCCTAATGATTAGTGATGGTGAACATCCTTACATGTGTTTCAGTTCAGTTCAGTCACTCAGTCGTGTCTGGCTCTTTGCGACCCCATGGACTGCAGCACATCAGGCTTCCCTGTTCATTACCAACTCCCAGAGCTTGCTCAAACTCGTGTCCATTGAGTAAGTGATGCCATCCAACTGTCTCATCCTCTGTCGTCCCTTATCATATATGGAAGGGTTTATTTGTAAGCTCTCTATCTTTTCCGTTTGTCAACATAGCTGTCTTTATGGCAGTGCCAGGTTGTTTTAATTAGTGTTACTTCAGAGTATGTTTTACAATCAGGGAGTAGAAGGCATCCAACTTTGTTCTTGTGGCTCAGGATTGTAGCTAAGTGTCCCTAGAGTTGCCATACAGATTTTAGGATATTTTGAATGTTTCTGCATGAAATGCCTTTCAAATTCTGATAGGAATTGCATTAAATCTATAGATCACTTTGGGTATTATGAATATTTTAATAATATTCAGTCTTCTGATACATTAGCATAGGATATGTTTCTACCTATTTTGATTTCTTTTAGCAATGTTTTGTAATTTTCAGTGTACAGTCTTTTACCTTCTTAACTAAGTTTATTTCTAAGTATTTTATCTTTTTTAATCTTATTGTAAATGGGATTTTTCACCATTTTCTTATTTCTCTCTCAGTTTCTCATGTGAATTGGATCTTGTAAGTGTATAGGAATGCAACTGATTTCTGAGTGTTGATGTATCCTGCAGCTTTACTGAATTCAGTTATTAGTTTTAAGATAGATTTTACGAAATACTTAGGGTTTTCTATATACGTGAAGTGACAGCAAGTATGCATGCATTGAACTTTACCAGAGACTTTTATATTGTTACATGGTCTTGTGTTGCTATTTAACATTCTTTACCTCAATGTGTAAAGCTCATTTCAGTATTTCGTTTAGAGCAGGTATAGTGATGATGAACATTTTCAGCTTTTCTTCTTCTGGGAAAATCTTAATTTCTCTTTCATTTTTGAAGGCATTTGCCAGATATAATATTCCATTGTTGGCTGTAACAGTTTTTCCTTATTTCTTTTAGTACTTTTGATATATCACTCCACTCCTTTCTATCATGTAAGATTTCTGCTAAGAAATCTGCTGATAATCTAATAGATGCTCCCTTACACATGACAAGTCATGTACTGCTTTCAAGATTTTTTCTTTATCTATGACCTATGACAGTTTGACTTTGATGTGTCTTGCTGTGAGTCTCTTCAGATTTATCCCAGTGGGAATTTTTTGAGCTTCTTGAATTTGTATCTCCATTTCTCTTCAGATTTTGGAAATCTTTAGCCATTATTTCTTTAAATAGTTTATCTGTTCCTTTCTCTCTTTCATCTTTGCTTTTTTGGACTACCATAATGCATATGTTGTTCTGCTTGGTGGAGTCCCATGAAGGCTGTATTCATTTTTCTTAGGCTGTATTCATCTTTTGTCACTCTTTTTTCATCCTATGCCTTGGTAATTTCAAAAGTCCTATTTTCAAATTGATTGATCTTTTTAACCGCCTGTCAATTCTACTGTTGAATCCTTCTAATGAGTTTTCTATTTAGCTATCTTATTTTCAGTTCCAAAATTTCTGTTTGTTTCTTTTTCATGATTTCTATCTTTCTCGTTATTTTTTTGTTTATGCGTTTTTTTCACCATGATTTCATTTAGGTGTCTCTTTTAATGCACTGAGCAACCTTATGATAGTAATTTTGAATTGTCTAAATTCTTTGTTCAAATTCATATATTTCTATTTCTTAAACTTCATTTTCTGGAGATTTAATTAGTTGCTTTAAATGTGTTATGCTTGCCTATTTTTTGGTTTTAGTTATTTTTTTGGCATTTCTTGCTGTTGTGTTGAGATTTCAGCATCCCAAATCAGCCAACTCTCATAGACTTTGTAGTCTGGTTTCATATAGAGAGAACTTTTGAACATTTTCTATACAGAGAAGCTAGAGGTCCTAGAGATTTCTCAGTGCTTTTATGAGTATTTATCCTCTGGGTTTGCATCTGTTAATCTCCTGTTTGAAGACGTTTGTTGGCTACCCCTCCTCTCATCCCACAACCCCCTCCCCTCCCCCACACACATACACACACATCTGTCTGCAGTCCTGTGGCTTCTGTGGTACTGTAGTAAATCACAGTCTGGTGTTCTACCTTTTGTCTGTCTATGGTACTATAGACTTTGGTGCATGGTTGATATCTTTGTTCTTGGAGATCCCCTAAGTACGCCCAAACCCTCATGCAATATTTGAACAAAGGCAGAACAGACACTGGTCCCTTCAGTTAGTCAGTTCAGTGCAGTCGCTCAGTCGTGTCCGACTGGTCCCTTCAGTTCAGTTCAGTCGCTCAGTCGTGTCCGACTCTCCGCGACCCCATGAATCACAGCACGCCAGGCCTCCCTGTCCATCACCAACTCCCGGAGTACACTCAAACTCATGTCCACAGAGTCGGTGATGCCATCCAGCCATCTCATTCTCCATCGTCCCCTTCTCCTCCCGCCCCCAACCTTTCCCAGCATCAGAGTCTTTTCCAGTGAGTCAACTCGTCTCATGAGGTGGCCAAAGTATTGGAGTTTCAGCTTTAGCATCAGTCCCTCCAATGAACATCCAGGATTGATCTCCTTTAGAATGGACTGGTTGGATCTCCTTGCAGTATAAGGGACTCTCAAGAGTCTTCTCCAACACCACAGTTCAAAAGCATCGATTCTTCGGCGATCAGCTTTCTTCACAGACCAACTCTCACATCCATACATGACCACGGGAAAAACCATTGCCTTGGCTAGACGGACCTTGGTCGGCAAAGTAATGTCTCTGCTTTTTAATATACTATCAAGGTTGGTCATAACTTTCCTTCCAAGGAGCAAGCGTCTTTTAATTTCATGGCTGCAATCAGCATCTGCAGTGATTTTGGAGCCCAAAAAAACAAAGTCTGACACTGTTTCCACTGTTTTTCCATCTATTTCCCATGAAGTGATGGGACCAGATGCCACGATCTTTGTTTTCTGAATGTTGAGCTTCAAGCCAACCTTTTCACTCTCCTCTTTCACTTTCATCAAGAGGCTTTTGAGTTCCTCTTCACTTTCTGCCATAAGGGTAGTGTCATCTGCATATCTGAGGTTATTGATATTTCTCCCAGCAATCTTGATTCCAGCTTGTGCTTCTTCCAGCCCAGCGTTCCTCATGATGGACTCTGCATATAAGTTAAATAAGCAAGGTGACAATATACAACCTTGACGCACTCCTTTTCCTATTTGGAACCAGTCTGTTGTTCCATGACCGGTTCTAACTGTTGCTTCCTGACCTGCATACAGGTTTCTCAAGAGGCAGGTCAGGTGGTCTGGGATTCCCATCTCTTTCAGAATGTTCCACAGTTTATTGTGATCCACACAGTCAAAGGCTTTGGCATAGTCAATGAAGCAGAAATAGATGTTTTTCTGAAACTCTCTTGCTTTCTCCATGATCCAGCGGATGTTGGCAATTTGATCTCTGGTGCCTCTGCCTTTTCTAAAACCTGCTTGAACATCTGGGAGTTCACGGTTTACATACTGCTGAAGCCTGGCTTGGAGAATTTTGAGCATGACTTTACTAGCGTGTGAGATGAGTGCAATTGTGCGGTAGTTAAGTGCCCCTAAAAGTCAAGTGGGCATACATTTTGCTCATTTCCCTCCCTAAGTATAAGATATGAGTTAAGGATTTCCTCCCAAATATATCACACTGCACTATGCCAGTGAGGAAAGGCTTGGAGAGACAGAGTAGAGAGTGTCAGGAATTCACACTCACCTGGCATAAGTGCAAGAACTAGTTTCTGGGTTTCTCACAGAGGCATTTTGTTGGTTTGTTGTTATTAAATTCATGTCTCCATGGGGGAAGGAGGGTCTTGGGCTTCCTATTCCATCATCTTCCTGATGTCATTCCTGTTGAAGTCCTGCAATATGATACGTTTGGACATATATATGTATACTTGTAAAATCGTTACTACCATCAAAATATGAATATGTATTTTACTCTCAAAATTATCCGTGTGCCCCTTGAAAATTCTACCAGATTCTCTTTTACCCTCCTCATATCCATCTAACTATTGATCTATGTTTGTCACAATACAATAATTTTCATTTTCTAAAATTTTATATAAAAATTATAAATGGAATATCTTCTTTTTTCTGGTGGCTTTTATTCAGTATAATTATTCTGAGATTCACCATGTTGTTTAGATTCATCCACAAACATTCATATTCATCAAACTTTCTTTTCATTGCTTAGTTGTATTCAAGTATACGGATATACCACAGCTTGTTTATCCATTGACCTGTTAATGTCAATTGACCTGTTTGATTTTCCTAGTTTTTAGTTAATACAAATAATAATGCTTTCAACATTTGTTCATAAATATTTATATGGATTATGCTTTCCATTCTTTTGGGTCATTACCTAGGAGTTTAAAAGTTAAATCATATAGTAGGTTATGTTTAAAATTTTAGGAAACTGCTTTTCTTAAGTGGTTCCATTTTACATCCCCATGAGTAGTGTATGGAAGGTATAGTCATTCCACATTTTTGCCTGCACTTGATATAATTTTCATTTTATAATTCTAACAGAATTAAATAAATCAAATTTTAGTTTAATGTGTATATTCCTATTGATTAGTAATGGCACCTTTTCATGTGCCTATTTTCCAGTCCTATATGTTCTTTGAAGTATCTATTAAAAATGTTTGCCAATTTTATATTGGAAAAATTTTATTCTTTTAATGTTTGTGTTTTGAGTGCTGTTTATATATCCCTGACACAAGTCTTTTATCAGATAGATGTTTTTGCAAATATTTTCACCTAGTGTATGGTTTGCCTTTTCATTCTCTGAACAGTTATCTTTAGAAGACAAGAAATTTTTAATTTTCATGACATCAAACTTATCCATTTTTCCTTTATATATTATGCTTTTGGTTGCAAGAATTCTTTGTGCAATGCAAGCCACAAAATTTATACTATATTTTCTATGACCTTTTTTTTTACTTTACTCATTATTGTTCAGTCTCTAAGTCATGTCCGACTCTTTGTGACCCCATGGACTACAGCATGCCAAGCTTCCCTGCCTTCACTATCTCTTGGAGTTTCAGTTCATCTCAGTTGCTCAGTAGTGTCCGACTCTTTGCAACCCTATGGTCTGCAGCATATCAGACGTCCCTGTCCATCACCAACTCCCAGAACTTGTTCAAACTAATATCCATAGTGTTGGTGATGCTATCCAACCATCTCATCCTCTGTTGTCCCCTTCTCCTTCTGCCTTCAATCTTTCCCAACATCAGGGTCTTTTCAAATGAGCAGCAAGTGGCCAAAGTATTGAAGCTTCAGCATCAGTCCCTCCAATGAATATTCAGAACTGATTTCCTTTAGGATGGACTGGTTGGATCTCCTTGCAGTCCAAGGGACTCTCAAGAGTCTTCTCCAACACCACAGTTCAAAAGCATCAATTCATCAAAACTCTCATCTTTCTTTTGGAGAAGGAAATGGAAACCCACTCCAGTGTTCTTGCCTGGAGAATCCCAGGGACGGGGGAGCCTGGTGGGCTTCCGTCTGTGGGATCGCACAGAGTCGGACATGACGGAAGCGACTTAGCAGCAGCAGAAGCTTTCTTTATGGTCTAACTCTCACACCCATACATTACTACTGAAAAAAACATAGCTTTTTTGACTAGATGGACCTTTGTTGGCAAAGTAATGTCTCAGCTTTTTAATATGCTATATAGGTTGTCTTGGAGTTTAGTTATGTCTATAAAAAGACAACTTACATAATAAGTTTGCAGCTCAAAAAGCAGAGGAAAGACCTAAATTTTTATGATGTTAATTTCCTTTTATTGGAAGATATTGTTTTTCTGAATTATAAATATGCAGATAAGTAAAAGGTAAGGAATTTATTTCTTTCTATATCTTTATATTATTTCCCTATATTTCTTCATTTTCTTATGTTGTCTCCCCTCTGCCTCTTTTGTATATGTCTTTGCTCTGAACTTTTCCTTCTTTGCTTTTTCTTCTATTCTCAAACTTTAACTCACTCAGGTATGTTAGGAAAGAAAGGAAATTGCCCTACCTCAGAGTATTCATTTCAGGCAAAGCCACTTCTCTAATATCAGGAATATGCTTAAACCATGGATTTAACAATTTTGGATCACCAGTTACTTTTCCAGACTATAAATGTAAGAAAAAGCATAAGCTCTTCATTTCATAACAGTATATCTTCTATACATTCTGAGAATGTATTTGTGTGTGTGTCTCCAAAGTATAATAAACTAATTTAATTTAAACCTCAATAGCATTGTGCATTAGATGAAATAATACAAACATCTACTTAAATTTGTATTTGGAATGACAGTGTGACCAAGATGATCAAATCTTTATCACTCAAAAGATGCTATTTTGGTCCTTTTTTTTTTTTCCCCATAAGAATTTGAGCTTTTATGGCATGGAAAGAGTACTAGAATTGCTCAATATAGCCCACACAGTATAGAATAAACCAGTACATACCAACAGAATTTAGTACAATATGATAAATCTTTACTTGTCAGAATAGTGGAAGCCACTATAGCCACTACAGTAAAATGTCCTATGATAAACACTTTTTAAATGTACCTTGGACCAAATTTTGAGTGTTACTTCGGGATACACTTAAGAAAAGCAACTGGAGTGAAGAGTAGGTTAGATAACTTTCAAGGGTATGTTGTTCAGTCCAACTCTTTGTGACCCCATGGTCACAGCACACCAGGCTTCCCTATCCTTCACTATCTCCTGGAGTTAGCTCAAACTCATTTCCATTGAATTGATGATGCCATACAACATCTCATCCTTTGTCTCCCCCTTCTCTTCCTACTCTCAGTTCAGTTCAGTCACTCATCTCATCATGTCCAACTCTTTGCAACCCCATGGACTGCAGCACGCCAGGCCTCCCCATCCATTGGCAACTCCCAGAGTTTACTCAGATTCATTTCCATTGAGTTGGTGATGCCATCCAACCATCTAGTCTTCTGTTGTCCCCTTCTCCTCCTCCCCTCAATCCTTCCCAAAATCAGGGTCCTTTCCCGAGTCGGCTCCTTGAGTCAGGTGGACAAAGTATTGGAGCTTCAGTTTCAGCCTCAGTCTTTCCAATGAATATTTAGGGTTGATTTCCTTTAGGATTGATTGGTTTGATCTCCTTGCTGTCCAAGAAACTCTCAAGAGTCTTATTCAGCACCCAAGTTCAAAAGCATCAGTTCAGTGTTCAGCCTTCTTTATGGTACAGCTCTCACATCCAAACTTTGCTGGAAAAACCATAGCTTGGACTGTAAAGACTTATGTCAGCAAAGTGATGTCTCTGCTTTTTTAATATACTGTCTGGGTCTGTCATAGCTTTTTTTCCCAGGGAGCAAGCATTTTAATTTCATGGTTGCAGTCAACATCTGCAGTGATTTTGGAGCCCAAGAAAATAAAGTCTGTCACTGTTTCCATTTTTCCCCATCTATGTGCCATGAAATGGTGGGACTGCATGCCATGATCTTAGTTTCTTGAATGTTGAGTTTTGAACTAGCTTTTTCACTCTTTCTTTCGCTTTCATTAAGAGCCTCTTTGGTTCCTCTTTACTTTTTTCCATAAGGGTGGTGTCCTCTGCGTATCTGAGGTTATTGATATTTCTCCTGGAAATCTTGATTCCAGCTTGTGATTCATCCCATCCAGCATTGCACTTGATGTACTCTGCATATAAGTTAAATAAGCAAGGTGACAATATCCAGCCTTGACTAACTCCTTTCCCAATTTTGAACCAGTCCATTGTTCCATGTCTGGTTCTAACTTTTCCTTCTTTACCTGCATACAGGTTTCTCAGGAGGCAGGTGAGGTGGTCTGGTATTCTCATTTCAAGAATATTCCACAGTTTGTTATGATCCACACAGTGAAAGACGTTAGCATAATCAGTGAAGCAGATGTTTTTCCACAATCTCCTTGCTTTCTCTATGATCCAGTGGATGTTGGTAATTTGATCTCTGGTTCTTCTGCATTTTCTAAATCTAGCTTGTACATCTGGAAATTCTCAGTTCACATACTGTTAAAGCCTAGCTTGAAGGATTTTGAATAATATCTTGCT
This sequence comes from Moschus berezovskii, assembly GCF_049115385.1. Classification (NCBI taxonomy): domain Eukaryota; kingdom Metazoa; phylum Chordata; class Mammalia; order Artiodactyla; family Moschidae; genus Moschus; species Moschus berezovskii. Next base: position 28,997,177 of record NC_142475.1, read on the forward strand.
ATCATGTAAAATGAATGAAATAATACAGTAGTTTGAATATTCTTTATCATTGCCCTTCTTTGTGATTGGAATGAAAACATCTCTTCCTGTCCTGTGGCCGTTGCTGTTTTCCAAATTTTCTACCATGTTGAGTGCAGCACTTTAAGAGCATCATCTTTTTGCATTTGAAGTAGCTCATTTGGAATTCCATCAGCTCTTCTAGCTTTGTTCATAATAATGTTTCCTAAGGCCCACTTGGCTTTATATTTCATGATGTCTGGCTCTAGGTGAGTGACCACACCATTGTGGTTATTCGGGTCGTAAGACTTTTTTTGGGGAAGTTCTATATATTCTTAACCTCTTTTTCTTTTTTTAGGTTCTTGCCATATCTGTCCTTTTTACTTTTAGGTTTTTAGTATAGTTTCTTTGTCCATTTTCAGTTAATTTTATATATATAGCCTTTCATTTAATGAGTATTTGTCCTTTTTCAATTCCATCTTCAACTAATTATGCTGCCAACTTAATTTAGAGTTCATATTTTAGAGTACTAATATCAATTTGATTAAGTGTTTAGCAAGGAGTTTGGCATGCTACAGCCCACGGGGTCACAAAGAGTCCAACACAACTTGGCAAGTGAATAACAACGACAACAATAAACTGGAAAACACAGGTATGTTTAATTTAAAATCAGTAAGAATATAAGCACCAGACATTTCTTTAGTAATTTTGTTACTGATATTACTGACTAGACTCTTTGTAAATTACTAAAATAGTCATTAATTGACAGCTAATTTTTCTGTTTTTTTTTTCTTTTGTCTGGCAGAATTATTTTCAGATTAAGCATAAACAATTAGTTTTAACTGAACAACAAAACTATGCTCTGCTTTCAACTAGCTTTCTAAACCTATACTAGAAATAATTATAATCCTATGAATTATAACTTAGAAACAGGTAGACTAGTGAAGATCATAATGGAAAGTTTGGTAAAGGACAATATACTGAAATGAAAATATAGAGATCTGATACATAGACTGAGTACTTATTTTCTATGTGTTCTGGGACAAAGCAGTTTATTATTTTAAATTTCCTTCTAGTTTTTATCAAAATAGGCACTCAAGAGATGTTTATGACCTGAATTACTTTTGTTGATGACATGTTCTAGATCATGTCATATATTGTTTATTAAACTACGACTATATCAGTGTTATCTGTGTGGACCTCTTGGTGTTTTCTTTTCCAGTTTGTCAATTACATAAGATTTTAGAATACTAAGGAAATGGCAACCCACTCCAGTGTTCTTGTCTGGAGAATCTCAGGGATGGGGGAGCCTGGTGGGCTTCCATCTATGGGGTCACACAGAGTCGGACACGACTGAAGTGACTTAGCAGCAGTAGCAGAAGGTCCTTTACTACAAGATAATTAGAACTAAATATGATGCCATTTGGAACAAATGCTACTGAAAAATCCCTCCAAAGATGAAAAAGCATTTTTCCAAGGAAGGGAAAATCAACTTAGTATAGTTCATTTTAATAATTATATATTTGGACTATTAGGATAAATGCATTTAAGACAAATATACATTCTGGGATAGTATGAAACTAGATATTTTCAAAGAAGAGTTAAGACCAAGAAATATATTTTACAAATGCTTCAAGAATATTAAATAGCATTCAGTCTATTTGAGACTGGAGAATTGTTTCAGAAATGTTGTTATGGCTTTATTTTTCCTGTTCAAGTGTGCTGGAATTTGGGGGATGAGGAATAGAAGCTTAGAAGATGCCTGTAATAGAAAAACTAAATATACCAGTCATTTATAGGGTATTGGTGTGTGATCCTCTACAAACATATCATCTAGACATGAAAATAACCTTGTTAGAATGATTCTGGTTCTTTGGCAAGATAGACTAAGTGCCCTCTATCTACCTTGTCTCTCTCACTGAATATAAACTTGGCAGAATTTAGGAGCAGTTATATGAGGACTCTGAGAAGTCAGTATTTGAAGAGGTTTGGGAAAGAAGGCAAAAATTTGACATAAAGCCAAACCTGCAGAGAATCTCCCAATTACCCCTGCCACTAACCAGTATTGCCAAGCCTAGAGTCAGTGGTAGGCATCCAGACACCCAGATACGTACTCCAGGTGAGAAGACAAAGGACTTCAAGGAAATCCTCACTTTGTCATCTCAGAATCAGAAAAGAGGACTCCTAAAGGTTAGCCAGTGAGAGTTGGGGAACAACCTGAGGTTTATCCTTTTTTCCCGCTTCAGCTGTCTGGTAGTGTCATAGCAGCACAAGTGGCAATGGAAACAATGACAGCAGTGACAATTAGGCGAGTGCCCAATATTCCGAGACAGGGGAACCATTTCTCCTCACCAGTACCAAGAACACAGCAAATTTCCATTGCTTTTTTTCTCTCTCTGTCTTCCTATCATTAAGCTCTAGTATCAGACACAGTCATAGGAAATGCATGGTACAATATAGAACCTAAAGACCCAGCTTTCTGAATAGAAAACCATATAGAAAAGGAGGCTCCAAGGAGCTGGATAATCTTAGGGAATTGCAAAGAGAAAGGAGCTCAAGAGTACAATGCCATAAAGTGATGTGTAAAATTCTAGGCTCACTTCTGAGCTGTCTATGTATAAATCTCACACTGAGTAACATATTTTGGGCTGAATAATAGACTAAACTAAGAGTCAGTATTTTTTTTTTTTTGGTAAATTTTCAATTATAAACAATTTAGGCTTTCTAGAACATAGGTTCTCTGTTGCAACTAGTCACTTATGCCATTATAGCAGACAGGAGCCATAGACAATAAGTAAATAAATGAACATGGCTTTTACCAATAAGTTAAAGTTCAGTGATCTGGATTGGCACCATTGGCCATTTTTTTATGCCAAACTCTGACCTGCCTCTTGAGAAACCTGTATGCAGATCAGGAAGCAACATTTAGAACTGGACATGGAACAACAGACTGGTTCCAAATAGGAAAAGGAATACGCCAAGGCTGTATATTGTCACCTTGCTTATTTAACTTATATGCAGAGTACATCATGAGAAATGCTGGGCTGGAGGAAGCACAACCTGGAATCAAGATTGCTGGGAGAAATATCAATAACCTCAGATAAGCAGATGACACCACCTTTATGACAGAAAATAAAGAAGAACTAAAGGGTCTCTTGATGAAAGTGAAAGAGGAGAATGAAAAAGTTGGCTTAAAGTTCAACATTCAGAAAACTAAGATCAAGGCATCTGGTCCCATCACTTCACGGCAAATAGATGAGGAAACAGAGGGAACAGAAGAAACAGTGGCTGCCTTTATTTTTCTGGGCTCCAAAATCACTGCAGATGCTGATTGCAGCCATGAAATTAAAAGATGCTTACTCCTTGGAAGGAAAGTTATGACCAACCTAGATAGCATATTAAAAAGCAGAGACATTACTTTGTCAACAAAGGTCAGTCTAGTCAAGGCTATGGTTTTTCCAGTAGTCATGTATGGATGTGAGAGTTGGACTATAAAAAAAGTTGAGGGCTGAAGAACTGATGCTTTTGAACTGTGGTTTTGGAGAAGACTTGAGAGTCCCTTGGACTGCAAGGAGATCCAACCAGTCCATCCTAAATGAAATGAGTCCTGGGTGTTCATTGGAAGGACTGATGTTGAAGCTGAAACTCTAATACTTTGGCCACCTGATGTGAACAACTGACTCATTTGAAAAGACCCTGATGCTGGGAAAGATTGAGGGCAGGAGGAGAAGGGAACGACAGAGGATGAGGTGGTTGGATGGCATCACCGACTTGATGGACATGGGTTTGGGTGAACTCTGGGAGTTGGTGATTGACAAGGAGGCCTGGCATGCTGCGGTTCATGGAGTTGCAAAGAATTGGACATGACTGAGCAACTGAACTGAACTGAACTGAACTGAGCTAAATGACTGTCTAGGTCCAGTCTAAATGTGGCAGTACATTAATCTAATGTAGCTGTAGAAAAATAGACCACTTTACTCTTTATCTTTTTTTTTTTTTTGTAGTTAATTTATTTTTTTATTGGAGGCAAATTATTTTACAATATTATATTGGTTGGTTTTGCCATACATTGATATGAATTTGCCCCGGGTTTACATAAGTTCCCCCTCCTGAACCCCCATCCCACCTCCCTCCTCCCTTTATCCTCCCTCTGGGTCATCCCCGCATGCCAGCCCCGAGCATCCTATAACATGCATTGACCCTGAACTAGTGATTCGTTTCACATATGACAACATACGTGTTTTAATGCCATTCTCCCAAATCATCCCACCCTCACCCTCTCCCATAGAGTCCCAAAGACTGTTCTATACATCTGTGTCTCTTTTGCTGTCTCGTATACAGGGTTATCATTTGCATCTTTCTAAATTCCATATATATGTGTTAGTATACTGTATTGGTGTTTTTCTTTCTGGCTTACTTCACTCTGTATAATAGGCTCCAGTTTCATCCACCTCATTAGAACTGATTCAAATGTATTCTTTTTAATGGCTGAATAATACTCCATTGTGTATATGTACCAAAGCTTTCTTATCCATTCGTCTGCAGATGGACATCTAGGTTGCTTCCATGTCCTCCTCTGTATTTCTAAATATAATTTAACCTAGACCAAATTACATACTCAGTGTTACTGAATGAATTAATTAACCATCCCATCACTCAAGTAGTAGTAATAAATCTATTTGTACTATATTTCTAGAGTTCTTCTAGTCATATAAATTGTCAAAGATCTAGTACTTCTTGAGTTCTTTTCAAAATATCTTGTTGAATCTTTATTATTCTTTCTAACCAATGTAGAGACAGTGAAGTCATTCAGTTTTCTAGCGTAAATATCATCCACGAAGAAACGAAAACCTGTGATTCTCTGCTGGAGTTTCCTAGAGATTATACGAAGAGAATAAATACTTTTCTAATGGAGAAAATAATGAAAATGATACCATTTCATAGTCGCTGATAACAAGCCTCCAGAGAGTCTCATACAGGTATCAAGTTTTGTCCTCTCTGTTTTATTTTTGTAGACAAAAATCTCACTTGTTTACTCAAGAGAACAGAGACCAAAGTAAACTTGATTCAGGGTTAAAAGCCAATTTGTACTGTATGATCTCTGCCTTGGGAATTTACTGTTTTCTTTGAGGATATAGTGAGTACCAGTATCCAGTCCTTGAACTTGGAGGCAAAAATACCTTTAACACTCTAAAGACAGTTCTTTATGTAGGCAGTACCTGGAGTATCTAACTTACTGTTTAAACTAATTTTTTAAAATAATTTTTTGCTGTCTAATTTTTTCAAACTTAAAATCTTAAATGCCATCTCAGTGAGAAACAATGTAACTAAGGAATAAACTATTTTTTCACAGGATATTCTAATTTGCAATATAAAAACTCCCAAATATGTATATTAATGATGCTTTAGGGAAAATACTGCTAGTAGTCAAAATTTGCAGTTACTTGAACTTGTTAAACACTAAAAATTATGAGGAATGTGTAGAAGTAATAGCATTATGTTAACAACAAGCCTAAATTTCAAACATTTAGGTATGAAATATTTGTATGATCAGTGATCTAATATACGTTTTTATTATCTTCCACATTATGTCTTTATAACCAAACTGGTGTCTTTATGGGCTTCCCTTGTGGCTCAGCTGGTCTTTATAATCAAAAGTACTCATGTTCAGTACCAAGAATAACCAGAGGAACGGCTCTCAACAGATTATGAACTAGCAATGCCGATCTTAAGATTTCCAAAGAATCACCTAAGAGAAGTACTAGTTATGAAAACACTGAAAATTAGAATAGTAATTAGTCTGTGTTGCCCAGAAGTAAGAATCATATTATCAATTTTGAGTAACTCCCTAGAGGAAACTTTATAGTCAATCTGCTAGCCAGAGAGTCTGCAACAAAATCCCGTAGAAACAAGATTAAATAAAGGTGCTGTGAGAGGTTTACTACTTCCCTTGATTTTCAAAAGGTCAGTCACACAGTAGGTAAGCAATGAAAGTTAATACAATTGGTTATCACTGGTACCCAAGTGCCAAAGTGTAGAAGAGCAGTATAGCTCTCTGTGTGAGAACGTCCTGCAGCTTTGTTCAGAAGGTTTTCTGAAGGCCAGAAGTCTCTTTCCCTAATAACTTTGGCACACTGCAACACCTATAAATATATGCAAATAAAATGGAATGGATTTCATACCTTGTATCAAGCAAAATCAATAATTTATTTGAAGGAAAAATAAAAACACCCATTTCTAATTTTCTATTACTCTTAATGTTTGCAAAGACAAACATTGAATAATATGTAGGACGTATTTTGATTGTTAATTCATTTTATTTCCCCTCTGCCCCACTCTTTTCATTCTGGTAGAGCCTGCACGTTGTTTAGTTGTTTATCCTCCATCTGCCACAATTGCTGCTATGTCCAGGCCCCAGAGTAGCCTATAAATAGGCTAGACTGTACATTGTAATCACCTGGGTACTTTTTAAAATTGATAATGCCTCGGCCCTCGCATCAGAGATTCTAATTTAATTATTTTGAGCTAGGTCACACAAATTTGTAGCAGAGAACATGTCAGTCTAAAATGCAGACATGATTGATAATCAACTCATTAGACAGAATTATCATAGAATGTTATTTCTTCATCAGCAATTACCTTTGATAGCAACACATGATTAATTTCTGGTTAAGGAGATATGAGAATAAACTCTGATAAAGAGTCTCCTGAAAAGGCTTTCTTATTTCTAAAGAAAGGAAATTGCAGGAGAGAAAGGGACTTCTGAGAAATGCTTTCTTACTTGTTTTAAAAAAGAAGTTGTAGTAATAAAAAGTTCACTTGGAACTCCTAAAAAATCTTGTCGAAGCAGTAATGAATTGATAAAGAAGTGAACACATATAAGAGGTGGTGGTAGTTCCTCAGCTGTGTCTGACTCTTTGAGGTCCCATGGACTGCGGCCCGCTAGGCTCCTTTGTCTGTGGAATTCTCCAGAGAGACAATGGACAGTATAAGAGATACCATATCAAAAAGTCAATTACGGTGATATGAAGTAATAGAGGGAGTTTGGGTTTTTAAAGATTGTTAAATCACTTCATGGGAAATAGATGGAAAAACAGTGGAGACAGTGTCAGACTTTATTTTTTTGGGCTCCAAAATCACTGCAGATGCTGATTGCAGCCATGAAATTAAAAGACTCTTACTCCTTGGAAGGAAAGTTATGACCAACCTTGATAATATATTAAAAAGCAGATACATTACTTTGCCAACCAAGGTCCTTCTAGTCAAGGCTATGGTTTTTCCCAAGGTCATGTATGGATGTGAGAGTTGGACTGTGAAGAAAGCTGATCGCCAAAGAATTGATGTTTTTGAACTGTGGTGTTGGAGAAGATTCTTGAGAGTCCCTTGTACTGCAAGGAGATCCAACCAGTTCATTCTAAAGGAGATCAATCCTGGATGTTCATTGGAAGGACTGATGCTAAAGCTGAAACTGCAATACTTTGGCCACCTCATGCGACGAGTTGACTCACTGGAAAAGACTCTGATGCTAGGAAAGGTTGGGGGCAGGAGGAGAAGGGGACGACTGAGAATGAGATGGCTGGATGGCATCACTGACTCTGTGGACATGAGTTTGAGTGAACTCCGGAAGTTGGTGATGGACAGCGAGGCCTGGCGTGCTGTGGTTCATGGGGTCGCGGAGAGTCGGACACGACTGAGCGACTGAACTGAACTGAACTGACTGAAGTCATGAAATAACTCTATCATTACTATATTTTAGACTTCTTATGGGAGGTGCAGTCATTTTGGCAAAATAAGGCATGAAACAAAAAATAGTGATCACAAACTTCATATAGACATGGGTTTGAAACCCTAGCCTTTAAGAAACTGTGTAACTCTGAGTGATTTATTTTACTTTCAGTTTTTTCATTCATGAAACCATTTTACCACCTACTGTAATGTGGATAAAGTGTATAGCACAGTGCTGAAATATAGCACATGTTCAGTAAATACTGGCTTATTTAAATAAAAGGTAAAACTAATATCAAAAGAATAAATGCCAAAATAATTATAAATGACAAAGTCATCATTCCAGAAACTTGAAGAAGAAAGCAAACATTTCATGTTGTCATGATCCTTGAAGCTTCTTTTAGAGGGAATTGAGCTGAGGTTTGAAATCAATGTTCTAGTGTATTAATTTAGGTTTATGGGTGAATAATTATGATGCTCAGAGCTGTTAAACTCTTTTTCCTTTTTTTCCAAAACTGTATGAAAGTAGTAGAACTTGGATTTCAATCAATACTGTGAGATCTAAAAGTATTTGATCTTTTAACCACTGCATTGTAATCCTTCCTAAACCAGCCACTTGAATGAAGCATTGTGAAAGATGAGTACTTTCACAAATAGGACTAAAGAGAAATGTTGGTGCCATTTACAGATGATTTCTTAAAGACTCCAGACTGTAGACTGGGCTTGGTACAGAAAGATCTGAAGTAGTCTCAGAAGGACAGCTAAAATTTAAATAGGAAAGGTGAATGTTGAAGGAACTTGTGGCCTCAGGAATGTGTATTTTAAATTTTAAATGAAGCAGAAGGTATACATAATTAAAGGAAGACAATGAGTTGGAAATGTAATCTGAGGCAGAATTCTACAGAGTTTAAATGACAAAGAGGTTTGTACTTTAGCTAGTAAATTATAGATAACTGTGAAAAGCTTTGGAATAGGAGGACAAGAAGTGGTACTCTTGAAGACTTATTTAAAATGTTGCTTCGTGATCTAGAAATAAAAATAAAATGAGACAGTTTGATCAATTAAGACTTTAACAATGGTTAAAGTATAAACATAAGAACTTGAAACAAAGACCCTAAGAGAAGAAGACTATACAAGACGATAACTAAAATGAGTCCATCAAATTTTGTAATTGATGGGCCAAGGTTTGGAGGTCAGGGATAACCAACAAAGGAAAAACCACAAATGTGTGATGATAAATGACATAAACAAGTGAATAGATAATTATTAATGATTTCATTGAAAAAATTTTTCAAGATGAGAAAAGTTATTTAGCTTCATATATATTTGAATGTTATAATGATAATAGAAAATAATTTAAAAGCTATTTTATTTATTCAACAAATATTTTCTACGTTTTAACAATGTGCACTAGTCTAGTTGCTGTAGTCATGATGGGGAATGAGATAGATTTTGTTGTTCTTTTGTTCCTGCCTCAGTTACCCTCTTCAATATGTTTGGGAGCAAAGATACACAATATAATGGTGTTAATTAGCAAAATGAAATGCTTCAAATAGATAAGCAGGATGATATGATAATCACTAGAGACTATGAGAATTTTGTTATTTAGGACAATCAGGAAAAAAATCTTTGCAAGGAGATGACTCCAGAACTGATTCACGAGGATGAGAAGAAATCATATATTTAAATAGCCTGAGAAAGAGCAGTGTAGTCCAAGGTGGTTGCAGGCATTAAGGCCCCAAATCTGGATACAAGGACAAGGTAACTTGGGCTTAAAAGAGAAAGTACTAGTCACTCAGTATGTCCTACTCTTTGCAATCCCATTGACTATAGCCCACCAGGCTCTTTTGTCCATGGAATTCTCCGAGTAAGGATACTAGAGTGGGTGGCCATTCCCTTCTCCAGGGGATCTTCCCAACTCAGGGATCGAACCCTGGTCTCCTGCATTGCAGGTGGATTCTTTATCGCTGAGCCAACAGGGAAGCCCAGCTGGGGCCTAACAAAGACCAAATTGTGTAAAGCCATGGGGATCAGCTAAAGAGTCTGGGAGTAATAGATCGCCAGTATAGGTTTGATGAATGAGACAGGGTGCTCAGGGCTGGTACACTGGGATGATTCTGAGGGATGGGATGGGGAGGGAGGTGGGAGGGGGGTTCAGGATGGGGACCACATATATACCCATGGCTGATTCATGTCAATGTATGGCAAAACCACTACAATATTGTAATTAACCTCCAATTAAAATAAATTAATTTTAAAAAAAAGTGTTAGTTGCTCAGTCGTGTCTGACTCTTTGTTGACTAAATGGACTGTAGCCCACCAGCTCCTCTGTTCACGGAATTCGCCAAGCAAGGATACTGGAGTGGGTAGCCATTCCCTTCTCCAGGGATCTTCCCGACACAAGGATGAACCTTGTCTCTTGCATTGTAAGCAGATTCTTCACCGTCTGGGCTATCAGGGAAGCCTCTGGGTGTTAATGTTGCAGGGAAAAGCCAATTCGGATTCCATGTTGGAGCTGTTTCTTTGACTCCCTTTTCATTGTTTTTATTGTTATATTGTTGTTTGGTCATCCAGTCATGTCCGACTTTTTGTGACCCCCTAAGGACTGCAGCACGCCAGGCCTTCCTGTCCCTCACCATCTCCTGAAGTTTACCCAAGTTCATGTCCATTGCATAGGTGATGCCATTCAGCCATCTCATCTTCTGACACCCTGTTCTCCTTCTGTCTTCAATCTTTCCCAGCATCAGAGACTTCCAATGAGTCAGCTATTCACATCAGATGACCAAAATACTGGAGTTTCAGCTTCAGCATCACTCATTCCAACAAGCATTCCAGGTTGATTTTCCTTAGGACTGATTGGTTTGATCTCCTTGCTGTCCAAGAGACTCAGAGTATTCTCCAGTACCACAGTTTGAAGGCATCAGTTTATCAGTGCTCCTCCTTCTTTACCGTCCAGCTCTCACAACTGAACATGATCACTGAAAAGAACATAGCCTTGATTATACAGACCTTTGCTGGCAGAGTAACGTCTCTGCTTTTCAACACACTGTCTAGGTGTGTCATCTTTCCTGCCAAGAAGTAAACATCTTCTGATTTCGTGGCTGCAGTCACCATCCACAGTGATTTTAGACCCCCAATAGAGGAAATGTCATTACTTCCACCTTTACACCCCTTTATTTGCCATGAGGTAATGGGGCCAGATGCCATGATCTTAAGTTTTTTTTTAATATTTAGTTTTAAGCCAGCTCTTTCATTCTCCTCCACCCTCATCAAGAGGCTCTTTAGTTCCTTTTCACTTTCTACCATTAGAGCGGTATCATCTGCATATTTGAGGCTGTTGATGTTTTTCCAGCCTATCTTGATATCAACTTGTAACTCATCCAGCCTGGCATTTCTCATGATCTTCTCAGCATATAGATTAAACAAACAGTGACAATAGACAACCCTGTCGTACTCCTTTCTCAATCTTAAACCAATCAGTTGTTCCATACAGGGTTCTGACTGTTGCATCTTGACCTGCATACAGGTTTCTCAGGAGACAGGTAAGATGGTCTGGTATTCCTATCTCTTTAAGGGCTTTCCACAGTTTATTATGACGCACATATAAGCTTTAGCATAGTCGATGAAACAGAGGTAGATGTTTTTGCTGGAATTCCCCAGCTTTCTCTATAATCCATTGAATGTTGGCAATTTCATCTCTGGTTCCTCTTCCATTTCTAAATCCAGCTTGGACATCTGGAAGTTCTTGGATTGCATAATGCTGAAGCCTAGCAGGATTTTAAGCATGACCTTACTAGTATGGGAGATAGGTGGGAGATGAGTGCAATTGTCTGATGGTTAGCACATTCTTTAGTACTATCCTTCTTGGGAACTGGGATGAGGACTGACATTTTCCTGTCCTGTGGCCACTGTTGGGTCTTGCCAGATTTGCTGGTATACTGAATATAACACTTTGAGGGTATCATCCTTTAGGGTTTTGAATAATTCTACTGGAATTCCATTGCATCCACTAGCTTTATTAACAGTAGGGCTTCCTAAGGTCCACTTGACTTCACTCTCCATTAAGTCTGGCTCTGGGTGGCTGACCACATCATCGTAGCAGTCCAGTTCATTTGGATCATTTTTTGTACAGTTATTCCATGTATTCTTTTCATCTCTTCTTGATCTCTTTAGCATCTGCTATTTCTCTACCATTTATGTCCTTTATTGTGTCTATCTTTGGGCAAAATGTTCCCTTGTTAGCGCCAATTTTCCTAAAGAGATCTTTAGTCTTTTCCCTTCTGCTGTTTTCTTCTAGTTTTATACACTGTTCATTGAAGAAGACCTTCCTGTCTTTCTGTGCCGTTCTTTATTGTTATAATCATACATATTGGACTGCCTGAGAGAATCCTGTCCATCTGCCTGATCCTGTACACCTGTAGCTGGCAGGAAGAAAGAAATTAAAACATCCCTTGCCTGAGCCTTTCCATATTAGGAGATCTTTGCAAGATTAATGGCCTTTGTACTTTGTTTCCTCACCTCCTCCCATCTCTTTTCCACAAAAGAACCTAGCATCCGGACCTCAATTGGATGGTTACTTTGAGACATTAGTCCACTGTCTTCTCAGTCAGAGGGCTCTCCAAAGTTGTATTCATTGCATCAGCACCCCATCTCTGATTCACTGGTAAGCAAAGTGAGCTTGGACTTGGTAACATTAAGTTCAGGATAGCCAGTGAAGAGATACAAGTACTGTAATGGAATGTTATAACCTTATCATAGATGATGTTCTCTTCTGTGTAGAAAGAGAGTGGAAGTAGGAAGTCTGTCATGGAGGAGTTAAATTTAGAACAGAGATATGATGATGATGGCTTGGACTGGTTGTTGACAGTTGAGAAAACAACTGTTATTTTTCAGAGAAAAATGAAAGGATTTGAAATCTACTGTAAGGGTAGAAATGCATAGGATAAACTAGTGGTGTCAACTATGAGAGATGATAGAATTTTATTTAAAGATGTTTACTTTTTAATGTATGTTTCTTTGCCTGACCAGTTAAATACTGATAAAATTTACTGAGATAACATTTGGAAGGTATAGCTTTATATATTATATGTATGTGTGCATATGTATGAAATATGATAAGCTGATCATTTTAAGCATTATTCAATAGGAAAAGAATTGTGGGCGCTATGAAATAATCTAAAAATTTGTAGAATTATAAATATGTCAGTTATGTGCAGGCATTAATGTAAGACATTTTGTTGAGATATTAATGCAAATAATTTTGGGTTTTAAGTAATTGTGGTGATTATTGACTTGCTTTGTAATTTAGAGCAAGACAAGTAAAATAGAAAGGGAATTTAAATTGAAACTTAGAGTTATTCTGTGGGAGTCACTTACCTCCAGTTCTAAAGAGAAGCCTGGAGTAGCAGAGTATATGTCACAACAGGTGTCCATTAGCTCTCTCAGCACTTCCACTTCACAGTTCAGTTCAGTTCAGTTCAGTCGCTCAGTCGTGTCCGACTCTCCGCGACCCCATGAATCACAGCACGCCAGGCCATCGATGCTTTTGAACTGTGGTGTTGGAGAAGACTCTTGAGAGTCCCTTATACTGCAAGGAGATCCAACCAGTCCATTCTAAAGGAGATCAACCCTGGATGTTCATTGGAGGGACTGATGCTAAGGCTGAAACTGCAATACTTTGGCCACCTCATGCGACGAGTTGACTCACTGGAAAAGACTGTGATGCTGGGAAAGGTTGGGGGCGGGAGAAGGGGACGACGGAGAATGAAATGGCTGGATGGCATCACCGACTCTGTGGACATGAATTTGAGTGTACTCCGGGGGTTGGTGATGGACAAGGAGGCCTGGCGTGCTGTGATTCACAAAAAGTAGCAAAACCAGGAAATGTCATTCCAAAAAATCTGGAAACAAAACTGACTTTTCTGAAATTCAACATAAGCTGCTCAAACAAGTTTTCCAGAAATTAAAACCACTTACTTTATACCACCAAGAATTAAACTGTTCTATTAGATTTCATTGTTAATATAACTATAAAATGTAAATAAAAAATTAAAATTATTTGTGTTTTTGTTTTTGCTGTGTATTGGGTGGAAAGGCATTAACCACCGACTCAATGGAGGTGAGTTTGAGTGAACTCCAGGAGTTGGTGATGGACAGGGAGGCCTGGCGTGCTGTGATTCATGGGGTCACAAAGAGTCGGACATGACTGAGTGACTGAACTGAACTCAACTGAACTGAAAGTATCACAGGCTATCAACACAAGACATATACTTTCATATGCACATGTTTGAAAAGTTAATAATTTTACATGAGCAGCATGATGAATCTTTTCCTGGTAACAATATTTATTTTTCTCTTATACTTCACAAAGGAGAAGGACATGGCAACTCACTCCAGTACTCTTGCCTGGAAAATCCCATAGACAGAGGGACCTGTTTGGCTACAGTCCATGGGGTCGCGAAGAGTCAGACATAACTGAGCAGCTTCACTTTCACTTTTCATTTTCATGCATTGGAGCAGGAAATGGCAACCCTCTCCAGTAATCTTGCCTGGAGAATCCCAGGGACAGAGGAGCCTGGTGGGCACACATGGAAAACTAGAGTTACTTTACATCAAATGATACTCAGCAGTTCTTCAGTATTGTCAAGTACGAGTCAAATGTACATCAGGGACTAGTTTTATTAAAGACAACTACTCTGTAAGTGTTTATATCTCTTATGAAGGGAAAGAATTATGGTCACCCAGTGAAAACACTTATTTCTAAATCATGTTTTAATGGATTATTATGAAAGCAAATCAACTAATAAAATTTTGCCCCAATATATAATATTCTATTCCACTTTTCTTTTTTTCAATCCAAAAATCTGTTTGATTTTGAGTGACTCAAAGGATCAATCACATTTCCTAGGGGCACTGAAATTTCTTTACAATAAAAATGAAAACGGTCATGTTTTTCTTAATTTAGTCATTTCCCCCCCTAACTTTTTAAATTGTTGCACTAAAAATAGACACATTTTAGTACAGCATTAGTAATTTTACTTCATATAAACCACATGCCAAAGGATTATTAAACTGAGAGCATGGGCATGTATATGACTCAATTTTATTTAAATCAACCTTCTCCAATCTCCTCTCATTTGAAAAGAATGCCATTTTAAACTTCTCTTGATCCTCCATTGTATTCTCTTATTAAGAAGATGGTAAGAACCAATACCAAGGAACCCAGTAGTGCTAGTGGTGAGGGGAGTGGTGGCAGTCACATTCATAACATTTATCAAGCAAGAAAGTGGAACTAATGCATAATATAAGCTTTATATCTTGCTAGATTGTTTGTAGATTCTAAAAAAGAATGATGTCATAGTGGGGTTCAGTGAATATATCTGAGATCATGGCAGTCATTTCTCAAGTACTAACTCAGATTCTATTTTCTTTTGTATTTTTATACAAAAGAAGGATAAGAAATAGGAAGTATTTATCTATTACACTGCAAGTTATTTAATCTTGCTTAAACTTCACCACAACTCTAGAGATTCTTAGGATTCTTTTGTTCATTTTACTAATCAAAATTATGATGGCACTGTGCTAGTATCTGGCATATTATTAGAGACATAAAACATGGTGGCAGTAACTCAGTCTCTGCCGTTTTTCAAGGCCATGGTTAGTGTTCTACAATTTATTTCTTTCTGATGTTCAGTAGTTTTAGCTGGTTGCCCTTTCTATACATCTGAATCTTCTTTCCTAGGAAATTGTCTAGAAACGACCGCTCCCCACAGTGGGAGACACTCCCTTCAACTAAAGCTCTGGAGATTGACCTCTGCGGATCTCCTTCACTGTTGTTTGCTTGCTTTGGCCTGTTCAGTTCCAGTTGCTTGTCAACACAGCAAATGAATATTATTAAACAATTAAACTTTACTCTTTACTAGTTAGACCTAAGAGATTAATAACTGGTAGCTCAGTCAGGAAAAAATCTGCCTGCAGTGCAGGAAGCCTGGGTTTGATCCCTGGGTTGGGAAGATCCCCTGGAGAAGGAAATGACAATCCACTCCAGTATTCTTACCTGGAAAATCTCATGGACAGAAGAACCTGGCAGGCCACAGTCCATGGGGTCACAAGAGTCGGACACAACTTAGTTACTAAACCACCACAAGAGATTAATGCAGTAGAGTAAGCATAAGACTTAGGAGAGATGTTACCTGAATGTATAAGAGCAAGCAACGTGGGACATGTAAAGAGAAGAAAAACAGAGATGTCTGTCTCTAGTTCCGTATAGAATTACAGTGTTAGTGGGAAAGGATTTTTTACTCTTGACTCTGGTTATAAGATGCTCTTTATTAAACATAGCATCCTCTATTTTACCTTTTACATGACAGCCAGAGAGGGTCAGTCTTTTTTCTGGGAGAAAAATAACTGTTATAAAGTCTGTAACATAAATGTGCTCACAAGATTTATTGCATATTTTACAACTCTCTATTTTAACCGAAAAACTTTCAATATTATCATGACCCATAAAATTGAACAATTCTAAATTCTATTGAGAGAACAAATCAGAAACTATTTCTCAGAAGCATTAAAAATACTTTAATGATTTAATGAAAAATACCCCAGGCAAGATAATACATGCAGACAGCATAAGTATGACATATGCTATTGAGTGAACTCTCAGCATTTCTAATTACTGTTTCTCCACATGAATGTCCTTTGTGTTTGAGTCATTATTAAAGACTGACTTCATCTGGAGGATATGAAAACAAAGCAAACACTTCTGTGAGACATACAAACTTCTGTAAAGCCTTTCAAAACTGAAACAATACCATATGAACTCAATGACTAGTGATTAAATAAAGTTCATCAGAAGAGGAGTTTTATTGCCCATAACCTTTAAGATATAATCTGGACTTTGAAACCATGAATAACTGTCTTGACATTTCCTTTAATCTAGATTGGAGTGGATCACTGCCACACATTGCTTTGTTATCAATTGCACGTAATTGTTAGTTGAGTCAGTATCCATTTAAGAGAGTACTTTATGTATTGTATAAGTAGTAACACTAAAGCTTTATTATTTTAAAATATGGGATAAATAGTCTAAAATATTACTTTCCTTTATTCAGAGCTTGGTAACCCACTCCAGTATTCTTACCTGGAGAATTCCAAGGACAGAGGAGCCTGGCAGGCTACAGTCCATGGGGTAACAAAGTCAGACATGACTGAGTGACTAACACTTTCACTTCTACGTTTGCCTTAATCCAGGTTTCTTGAACATACATTTCTTTTTTTAAACCGAGACCTTATCAAGTGCTATTTCTTCACTCTTAGAATTTCTTTCCTCTAGTTTTATTGCCTATTCTTCTGGCCTCCTTCAAGCCTCAGTAGAAATCGTACCTGAAAGAAGTCCTGGCTCAAGGGGACATTTAAGTAGTTCCTTCCTCTCCCCTCACACAGTCCTTTCACATAGAGCTTTTAATTGCATTTGTACTAATTTGTTAAGATTTTGTGTGTTGTAGCTTGAAATAGCTTTCACCATTATACTCTTAAGTTCCATCCATCTGCCATTTTTCCAGCATGAACACCATTCTTAGCATTTAGTGTGTACTCAGTATAAGAATGATATAATTGATGATTATCTAATTGTCTGTTTATGTCTGCACATACACAAATCCAAATGGCAGAACCACAATCAGAGTATAAATGCATCCATCAGTTCACTGTTTCTTCTATAAGAAGAAAAGCAACAAAGACAAATTATCTCCTCAAGGAGCAGTATATAGAAGTATTTTTCAAATTATAAGTGTCTAACCAACAGAAACTAGACAGTAAGCATTTAATATTTTAATGGTACTTTGTGACAACCAGCCTTCTATACCTTTTAGCATTATGAAAATTAGTGTGCTCTATTATAGCAAAACCCTGGATAAAGGAACCAGATGGAAGCATGATACCTTCATAACCAAAGCCATTTTCCCAGCAGTGCAAATTACTGCTTCACTTAATCATGTTATGACAAAATCCATTATAATGATGGATAGACCCAAGGACATTGTTAATATTGAAACAAAATATAAAGAAACTAGTTGTTTCAAGTTTGTAATGTAAATTTTCCTTAGTATAATTGTGGGTTATAGGATAAGAAAAGTTGACTTTATATGAAGATAAAGATTTTGTTTAAGAAAACTGTAGATTACAATGATGATTAATGAGCATGACTATTTTAATGAAAAAACAAATTACTAGGAAAATGATTAATAGTAAAGTATTTATGATAATTAAAATTCAGGCCTGACATTGATAGACTATATATGGGCTTCCTTGCATAAGCAACTGAGAAATTATTTGTGTGTAGTAGAAGGTGAAGATAAAGGTCTTGTAGGTGTATTTTTGCTTGGGAATGCAATTGATTTGGTTGATTTGTTATTTTGCTTAGTATATTCATTGTGATCATATAAAGAAACATTATGTAAAATATATAATACTTTATATAGAATGTTCAGTGAACTCTGGTGACTTCAATTGAACTCATGTATTAGAAATTCCATTGGAAAATAAAATATTTAGATTTATTTCTGATTTTTCAGCAAGAACATTAATAAAATTAACTGTGAAACTATTTGTGAGGGTATATAAAAAACAAAACAATATCTTTCCTAATGGAAGTATAGCTTGAAGTAAGGAATGCCGTATTTTATATTTTAGCGCATTGCCTGGAACCTGACTGTTGGATGAATGAATGAATGAGAACTAGTTATAAGAGTGAGTAGTGAATTCACAAACACCCTACTGCCATCAGATGCTTTTCTGAAAATGAAGACCATTCCTATACTTTGTCATTGTGTGCGCATTTGTGTTCAGTTGCGTTCAACTCTTTGCAACCCCATAGACTATACAGGCCGCCAGGCTTCTCTGTCCATAGAATTTTCCAGGCGAGAATACTGGAGCGGGTTGCCATTTCCTGCTCCATGGGATCTTCCCAAGCCAGAGATCAAACTTGTGGGTCTTGCATCTCTGTCATTGGCAGGAGGGTTCTTTACCACTGTGTCACTTGGGAAGCCCGATGCATTGTCCTTAAATTGACTATTTTGTGATTTCTTCTTTATTTTCTTCTCTACTTTCTCTTTTGATTGAGTGGCAAGTGCTGTATGCCAGTTATTTGTCTAAACAGTAGTAATAGTAGCACTAAGGTGTTCAAATAGACATCTAAAAATACAGTAAAGAAATGACTTTCCAGCTATGTCTTTAAAAATGAAAAAGAGTTTACTCAGAATACAAAGGGTGAGTGAGGAAGTTCAAATGACACAAAGGTGAGAACAGTATCTGAATTTTGGGATACCTGGAAAATAAAGTCACAGTAGCAATTGATAGTAGATTGATAATATAAAACTGGACAGGTTGTCAGAATGCTTATACATAGTGTTAAGGCAATCAGGCTTTATTAACATTTAACATGGAATTTAAATGGGTTCTCAATTAGAGCAGTGGAAAATTTTTTTTTTTTTTTTCCATTCTAAGACCTCTAATACTGGTGATTGATCAACTGGCATGAGGCATCTTCTCTTTGGATTACTACCCACCTATTCCTAATATTTATCCAAACACCTGTCGTAAAAATATTAGATTTTTTCCCCTTCTCTTCCCCTTCTCTTTTATCAGACTGGCAAAAATTTGCAATAACAGTGATATTATACAACTAAATCTTGGCTCTGAGAAAAAATTGAATATCTATATAGAAAATGCATATTAAAAGGGGTTATGGACTTGAGACTCAACCAAAATATTTCTAAATATCATTTTATTTACAAAGAATATCTATTTCCCACAAATGAGCTCATTCATTTACTATAGGAGATTTTGCTCCTTCATAATGACTATACATTATCTTTATTTCCTGAACTCTGTCTCTTAAAATAAAGATATAAAATAGTGCCTAGCATGAGACCATGCACTTGTGTGTGTGTGCCTAGTTGCTCAGTCGTGTCTGACTGTGTGACCCCATGGACTGTAGCCCACCAGGCTCCTCAGTCCATGGGATTCTCCAGGCAAGAATCTTGGAGTGGGTTGCCATTTCCTTCTCCAAGGAATCTTTCTGACCCAGGGATCAAACCCACATCTCCTGTGTCTCCTGAACTGCAGGTAGTAAAATGTCATAGGCCAAGTTTTAGATTAACATTCATTGTGGTTTGTTAGTCTGTAATACAGATTCTTTCAATGTCTCTGTTTTTATAGAATTTTAAACTTTTTTTTGAGCTCTGAGCTTCATACATCATATTTCCTCAGACTGAAATGTTCCCTAACCCTCATTTTCATGACTAACTATCTTTAATAATCAGTCTGTTAATCTCCTTCTCTAGTGAAAAATTTATTTTAAGCACAATCCCGCTATATTGCAATTTATTGATCCCTCTGTACTGCAATTTATTTATAGGTCTGTTTCAACTGTTTCTTTGAATAAAATTGGGTCTTATGCATTTCTGTATCACCAGTAGTATGGGGGATAGAAAGATATTTTCTTTTATTGAGTTAAACCAGAGACAAAATGCCAACTCCGATTAGCTTGTGGAAAAAATATTGCATTATATTCTCCCTCATGACTGGGAAATTCAGGTGATTAGCGCCATTCACTTCTTGTCTCTGGCTTACTGTATGCTCTATTCATGTGGTGAGAGAGACACCTGCAACATCTCATCCCTTCCAGGAAGATTCAAGCTTATAGGAGTGCCTCAATTTTGTGAGGGACACATCTCACTGCTTGTGTAACAATCTCAGAAAAAGACATCGGCCTCACTTATATGTCCCACCCTGGACCATTCACTTTACCCAAGGGAGAATTATTTTGAATGTCCACCTTACGTAAAATGCCTGATGTGTGTGTGTGTGTGTGTGTTAGTGGGTCTTTGTTTTCATCCCCATTAGAATCACATGGATTTAGGTAGTGAAGGGGGATAGTTCTAGAAATGATGATACTGAGGTCAGATAGAAAATAATATATGTTATTATGTAAGTAGTCTTTTGAGTCAGATTGCTTTAGTCCAAATCCTACCTTGAGTGTTTAACAGCTATCATGTAAACAGTGTTTCCTTAAGCACATTCTTCCTCAGTTTTCATTCCATAAAATGGATGAAGAATAGTACCTAGAAATAGTACTTCCCTTCAGATGACAAAAATATGGAATATTTTGGATAATGCAGCTAAAATAATCAGCATAATGTTTCATAACTAATAATTACTCCAAAATATTGCTATTGTGACAATAATGCAATTCTTAAGCTTTTCATAGTCTGGTCCTTTCATTCTTGAATATTTTATAATGGCACATTAATTTACGAGAGGTTTCAAATAGTGATCCATAGGTTTCTAACTCAACACTCTGTAGGGACACCTAGGAAGGGGAGCAATAAAGATGGAGAACTGCATGTCATCTGAAATCGTAGCTCAACTTTTCTGTTTTACATTTTGTGCCTCCAAGAAAGATTTTATTTGGAAACAGAATTCCACAGCTAACATACATTTTGTAACCTCCTGCTGCTCTAAGATATCATCTTTATGGGTCTAGGTAAATCAGAAATGGCACACCTAAAATAAAACAAAAAAATACTCCTAGTGTGTCGTGCTTGTTAAAAGAGGGCTGAACAAAGAGTACAGGTGAGCAATGTCATATATCGCATTGCTCCAGGGAAGCAATTTATAGGCTCCACTCTACTGAGCATATTTCAGGAATGTCACTTTTATAGACAGAAGACAACATTGTTACATTATAATGCTATTAACCATATCAAATATCATATATTTAAAGAACTAAGGGTGCATATCTTCTTTTTCCCTCTAAAAGCATCTTATTATTTCTTTTACAAGTGTAATCAGAACACTGACAGGCAATACAGCAATTTATGAACTGTGGACAAGAAATGAAAGCATAAAAGCACAAGCGTATTAGGATTCCAGCTATGCTTATCTCTTTATCTCAGTCAGAGCAGAAGGGATTTTAAGATATCTATGACACTATTTTCAACAGATCATTTTTAAATATTTCAAAATGAGAATTTAATAATATGTGTGTAGAACACAAGTATGGTTTTAGAAAAAAAAAACCTTGATACTTTCCTAAACACTTTCATGAATATAATTTCTAATATTTATCACTTTTTTGTGCTTCTCAATTGCAAATTTTGAAAGAAAAATCTACTTGTTCAATCATTTTCTAGAAAAACACAGGTCTGAACTTCTGAACCAGACAAACAAATCCAGGGCATATTAAAGTAAGGTCCACTCATACACAGAAATTTTTTTCACTAAATATACACTACAGTACCATATGTTCTACAGTTGTTTGAATCCACAGATGCAGACAACAAGCTACAAAGTTAAGGTAGATTTTTGACTATATAAAGGGCCTATATCCCTAACTCTTACGTTGTGGAAGGGTCAACAAAAATAGTTCAATTTTGCAAGAGGAAAAAAAATGGCATCTTACAGTATCAAATATTACTATGAATAATGTGACTATTTTCATGAAACTTAGAAACAGTTATTTACTTATTTTGAGTATAGATATCTGAATAGTTGTATCTCCACTGAGTTTCAGGAGACATATCAGTAACCTCAGAATGCAGATGACACCACCCTTATGGCAAAAAGTGAAGAAGAACTAAAGAGCCTCTTGATGAAAGTGAAAGAGGAGAGTGAAAAAGCTGGCTTAAAAGTCAACATTCAAAAAACTAAAGATCATGGTATCCGGTCCCATCATTTCATGGCAAATCGATGGGGAAGCAATGGAAACTGTGAAATACTTTATCTTATTGGATTCCAGATCATGGCAGATGGTGACTGCATCCATGAAATTAAAAGATGCTTGCTCCTTGGAAGAAAAACTATGATCAACCTAGACAGCATGTTAAAAAACAGAGACATTATTTGCCAACAAAGGTTCGTTTAGTCAATGCTATAGTTTTTCCAGTAGTCATGTATGGATGTGAGAGCTGGACTATAAAGAAAACTGAGCTCTGAAGGACTGATGCTTCTGAACTGTGGTGTTGGAGAAGTCTCTTGAGATTCCCTTGGACAGCAAGGAGATCCAACCAGTTCATCCTAAGGGGAATCAGATTAATTATTCATTGGAAGGACTGATGCTAAAGCTGAAACTCCAATACTTTGGCCACCTGATGCAAAGAACTGACTCATTTGAAAAGACCCTGATTTGTAGAAAGATTGAAGGTGGGAAGAGGAGGTGATGACAGAGGATGAGCTGGTTAGATAGCATCACCGATTCAATGACCATGAGTTTGAGTAAACTCCAGGAGTTGGTGATGGACAGGGGGCCCTGGCATTCTGCAGTCCATGGGGTTGCAAAGAGTCAGAGAAGACTGAGTGATTGAAATGAACTGAATTGAACCACTGAATTTATTCACTAATTTTGGATCTTTTGTTTTATTTTGGTCAGACTAGCTTGTGACAGGTCATGTTCCCTAGGTTCTCTTTAGTTTCTATTTTATACATAGTAGTATATATATGCTAATCCCAATCTCCCAGTCCATCCCACCCCCACCTCTTTCTCCTTTGTATTCATACATTTGTTCTTTGCATCGGTGTCTCTATTTGTGCTTTGCAAATAAACTATATATATAATTTTTCTAGATTCCGTATATATGTGTTAATAGATGATTTCTATTTTTTTCTTTCTGACTTCCCTCTCTATGACAGTCTCTAGGTCCATCCACATCTCTGTAAATGACAAAATTTCATTCCTTTTTATGGCTAGGTAATGTTCTATTGTATATATGTACCACATCTTCTTTATGCACTTCCCTGTTGGGCATTTAGGTTACTTCCATGTCCTGGCTATTATAAAGAGTGCTACAGTGAATACTGTGGTGCATGTGTCTTTTTAAATTGTGGTTTTCTCCAGGTATATGCCCAGGAGTGGCATATGTTTGGTCATATGCTAGTTCTACTTTTAATTTTTTAAGGACCAGCTGGGCTGGAAGAAGCAAAAGCTGGAATCAAGATTGCTGGGAGAAATATCAATAACCTCAGATATGCAGATGACACAACCCTTATGGCAGAAAGTGAAGAGGAACTCAAAAGCCTCTTGATGAAAGTGAAAGAATAAAGTGAAAAAGTTGGCTTGAAGCTCAACATTCAGAAAACTAAGATCATGGCATCTGGTCCCATCGCTTCATGGGAAATAGATGGGGGAACAGTGGAAACAGTATCAGACTTTATTTTTTTGGGCTCCAAAATCACTGCAGATGCTGATTGTAGCCATGAAATTAAAAGACGCTTACTCCTTGGAAGGAAAGTTATGACTAACTTCGATAGCCTATTAAAAAGCAGAGACATTACTTTGCCAACAAAGGCCCATCTAGTCAAGGCTATGGTTTTTCCAGTGGTCATGTATGGATGTGAGAGTTGGACTGTGAAGAAAGCTGATCGCCGAAGAATTGATGCTTTTGAACTGTGGTGCTGGAGAAGACTCTTGAGCGTCCCTTGGACTGCAAGGAGATCCAGCCAGTCCATTCTAAAGGAGATCAGTCCTGGGTGTTCGTTGGAAGGACTGATGCTAAAGCTGAAACTCCAATACTTTGGCCATCTCATGTGATGAGTTGCCTCACTGGAAGACTATGATGCTGGCAGGGATTGGGGGCAGGAAGAGAAGGAGACAACAGAGAATGAGATGGCTGGATGGCATCACCGACTCGATGGAGGTGAGTTTGAGTGAACCCCGGGAGTTGGTGGTGGACAGGGAGGCCTGGTGTGTTGTGATTCATGGGGTCACAAAGAGTCGGACACGACTGAGTGACTGAACTGAACTGAATAGTGATTCTGAGCATTTTTTTCATTTGTTTGGCAATCTGTACGTCTTTGGAAAAATTTCTCTTTAGATCTTCTGTCCATGTTTTATTAGATAGTTTAACTTTTTTGATACTGAGTTGCATAAGCTCTTTGTCTGTTTTGGAGATTAATCCCTTGTCAGTTGCTTTGTTTGCAAATATTATCTCCCAAAAGAAAATTTTAAAATTAATCATTGTCCAGTTGCCCAGTTGTGTCTGATTCTTTGCGACCCCACAGACTGCAGCACGCCAGGCCTCTCTGTCCCTTACCATCTCTTGAAGTTTGCCCAAGTTCATGTCCATTGCATTGGTGATTACTTCTAGCCATCTCATCCTCTGACACCCTCTTCTCCTTCTGTCCTCAATCTTTCTTAGGATCAGGGACTTTTCCAGTGAGTCAGCTATTTGCATCAGATGATCAAAATACCGGAGTTTCTGCTTCAGTAACAGTCCTTTCACTAAGTATTCAGGCTTATTTCCCTTAAGATTGACTTATTTGATCTTCTTGTTGTCCAAGGGACTCTCAGGAGTCTTCTCCAGAACCAGTTTGAGGGCATAAATTCCTCGGCATTTTGCCTTCTTTATGGTCCAACATTCACAACTGTGCATGACCAGTGGGAAAATCATAGCCTCGATATATGGACCTTCATTGGCAGAGTAACATCTCTGCTTTTCCACACACTGTCTAGGTTTGTCATAGCTTTCCTGCCAAGAAGCAAACATCTTCTGATTTCATGGCTGCAGTCACCATTCACAGTGCTTTTAGAAACCCAAAAGAGGAAATCTGTCACTACTTCAACATTTTCCCTCTCTATTTACCATGAGGTAATGTGGCTGGATGCCATGATCTTAGATTTTTATTTCTTAGTTTTAAAGCAGCTCTTTCACTCTCCTCCTTCATCCTCATCAAGAGGCTCTTTAGTTCCTCCTTGCTTTCTGCCATTAGAGTGGAATAATCCACATATCTGAGGTTGTTGTTTGTCCTGCCTATCTTGATTCCAACTTGTAACTCACCCAGCCTGGCATTTCTCATGATGTGCTGAATGTATAGATTAAACAAATAAGGTGACAGCAGACAGCCCTATTGTGCTTCTTGACCTGCACACAGGATTCTCAGGAGGCAAGTAAGATGGTTTGGTATCCCCATCTCTTTAAGAGCTTGCCACAGTTTGTTGTGATCCACACAGTCAAAGATTTGGTATAGTCGATGAAACAGAGGTAGATGTTTTTCTGGAATTTGCCAGCTTTCTCTATAATCCAGCGAATGTTGGCAATTTGATCTATGGTTCCTATTCTGTTGCTAAATTGAGCTTGGACATCTGGAAGTTCTTGGTTCACATAATACTAGTATGCAAGGTTTTCAGCATGACCTTACTAGCGTGGGAGATGAGTGCAATTATCCGATGGTTGGCACATTCTTTAGTACTACCCTTATTGGGAATCGGGATAAGGACTGACCTTTTGCAGGTCTGTATGAAATTTTCAAGATATGCTGAAATACCATATATCAGAAATGTCTTAAAAAGACTCAATGGCAGTTTGAGGGAGAGATGAGTGACATTTAAGTATTCTAAAGGTGGTCTCACTATAGGCTTAAGGTTCCACTCTCTCAGGCAAATAGAACAGAAATAATATGTTCATATATCACGTACTTAGTTGATATGAAGAGAAGGGTGCAATTCCAATCTTAAACTAATCATATATTAGAATTAGTAGATAAGAATTTTAAAGGAGCTACTGTAATTACACAGAAAGGTGTAAGGAAAGATAGATTGTAATTAATATGACCAAGGGAATATAATAGCAGGAAAGAGACTTGAAAATCTAAAGAAAGCTAAAAACTCTAGCACATAGCCACATCCTACAAGACATGGATTGATGGGCAACTCTTACTGCACTACATAGAGTGATGCCTTATTCATGCTCATTATTGAATTTAAAACTGCCTAAGTTATCCCTAACTTAGGGATATTATTTTCTACTCTGTGCACCTTGTATGTTAAATATTCCACTCCCTAAAAAATTTTATTGACCTATGTTTCTCCTTAATAAAGCTATGATTCTGTAATGTAAAGGATGGTGTGGTATAGGTTTTCAAATCCTAGTGTGAAATATAATGCCTATAAAGTTTTTTCTACCCTCTTCCTCACTTTCTATGAGTCCTCACCAGCAAAATTGTTAACATCCATATTTCTACTAATCTGTTGAAGGCAATCTAAGCTTTTACTATCCATGTTGCTCGAAATTCTTTAGCCTCTGCCCATCGTCCATTTCGAAAGCCCCTTTTACATTTTCAGGTATTTATTACAGAATCATCCCACTTTGAAATTCTGAGATCTACATTAGTTTCCTATGGCTGCTGTAATTAGTTGCCAAAAATTTAATGACTGAAGAGTAGCATATACATTATAGTGTATAGTGAAAGTCTCTCAGTTGTGTCCAGCTCTTTGTGAGCCCATGGGCTACACAGTCCATGGAATTCTCCAGGCTAGACTACTGGATTGGGTAGCCATTCTCTTCTCCAGGGATCTTCCCAACCAAGGGGTCAAACCCAGGTCTCCCATATTGCAGGTGGATTCTTTACCAGCTGAGTCACAAGGGAAGCCCTTGTAAAATAGCCAGTGGGAATTTGCTGTATGGCTCAAGGAGCTCAAATCTGGTAAACTGTGACAACCTAGAGGGCTGGGAGGTGGGAGGAAGGTTCAAGAGGGAGGGGACTTATGAGTATCTACGGCTAGTTCATGAGATGGCTGGATGGCATCACCGACTCGATGGACATGAGTTTGAGTGAACTCCGGGAGTTGGTGATGGACGGGGAGGCCAGGCATGCTGTGATTCATGGGGTCACAAAGAGTCGGTCACGACTGAGCGACTGAACTGAACTGAACTGAACTGAACTGAAAACAATATTGTAATTATCCTTCAATTAAACATAAAAGAAGAAACAACACTAATTATAAGCTCAAAATAGGTCCCACCAAGGTAAAATCAAGAGCTTTTTCCCTTCAGGAAGTTCTAAGGGAGAATCCATTTTCTTGCCTTTTCTCATTTCTAGTGGTTACCCACATTTCTGGCTTGTGGACACCTCCAATGTTCAAAGCCAGTAATAAATGATTGAGTCCTTATACCACATCATTCTAATTTAAACTCTTTGGCTTCCTTCCCCTATACTTAAAGATCGTTGTGATTATAGAGGGTCCACTTGAATAATACGGTGTACTATCCGTAATTTAACATTAGCTGATTAGCAACCTTAACTGCATCAGCTACCTTAACGTCTTTTTTGCCATGTAGCAGACTGTATTCACAGGTTCAAGAAATTAGCATGTGGGAATTTTTCAGTTCAGTTCAGTTCAGTCACTCAGTCCTGTCTGACTTTACACGACCCCATGAACCGCAGAACACCAGGCCTCCCTGTCCATCACCAACTCCTGGTGTCCACCCAAACTCATGTCCATCGACTCGGGAATCTTTGGATGGCCATTATTCTGTCTACCAAACAGACTAATATCATTTGTGAACAAAATAATGCAAAAAAATTCAAAAGCACCATACAAATTTAGAAATATGTCATCATCACCCTTATCGACATTCTAGAAAATACTGAGTATTTAACATATACTATATCTTGCTCTAAAATCTTTATTAATCTGTCAATCACATGCCATAAGTAGTGGATCTAGGATGCAAAACCAGGCAATTTTACTCTGTGCCCTTAAGTACAATGCTATACTGTCTAATTATGTTCATATGTGTATATGTATGCATATTTTATAAAGTATATGTGATATAAAAATTCATATTATGTACATATATATATATATGACAGTTTTATTTATTTTGGAAACATATGGAAGGTGTAATGGGCTGAATTATGCCTCCTTAAAATTCATGTATTGAATTCCTAACCAAGTGAGCCCTAATCCAACCTGCTGAAGTTCAAAATAACTTTTCAAGGAGGAGGGATTTCTGCCATAGCCTGCCTTTGGATTAGAGGTGAAACATTAACTCTCCCCTGGGTATCTAGCTTGCCAGCCTACCCTGAAGATTTTTGACTTGACAACCTCCATAATCATGTGAGTCAATTCCTTAAAAACTCTTCAGACAGACCAAAGGACAGATAGATTGTCATGTGTGTAAATATAACTCTCCCCCTCTTTCTCACTGTGTCTCTGCCTCTTACCCTCCCTCCCTTTTTACTTCTGCTTCCCTGGAGAACCCTTATACAGAAGGTATAAGAGATTAAAGGAAAAATACAAAACGTAAAACATCTCAACAAATTAAGAATAAACATGTGATAACAGTATCTATTCTTTATAAAATCTTTCACATTAGAAATAGAAGTTAACGTGTTCCTCAAAACACACAAAGGTATAAATAAGAGAGAAATTTATAAACTAGGACAAAAGTTTTATAGTACATCTAACTGGCAAAGGAATGATATGCAGAATATATAAATAATTCCTGTAAAAAATTAAGAGAAATTAATATAAAAGTGGACAAGATATGAAGAAGCATTTAATAGAAGAACTAGGTATAGTCCCAAAACATTACAAAGAATATTATATCTCATAGTAATCAGGGAAATATAAAACTATGATATATTATTTAATAATCTATCAGATTTATAAAAATGAAGATATGAAGAAATCTGATATTATAGAAAGATTTGAAGAGTATAGTACTTAAGATACTTTTATGTATTTTTGATATTAATCTAAATTTATAGAAGCAGTATAGAAGACAGTTTACCTTTTTTTTGTTTTTTGGAGATTTTTCTACCTTCTGAACAATAAATTCCATTTTTGAGATACAAAGTAAGCAAAATTTTTCACATATGCACCTGGATATATGTATAAGAATACACAAAGCAGGCTTCTCAGTTTTTTTATCTTCTGTTATAGCAAAACACTGAGGATAATAACCCTAGTTGAAAAGGGAATATACAAATATACTGTGGTACAATGGAATACTACAGTTGCCTTTACAAGCATGAATAAATATTAGAGTAACTGAACATAAATGGCAAAGCACAGAAAATTACATGCAGTAAAATATAATTGTATAAAGAAAATAAACATTATATATTATCCTAGCATATTATATACTTCATGAAAGTATAATCAAAATGACATAAACAGTACATGCAACTGGTATTTCATATAACTTTTTCTAACAAAATTTTATAACCATGGATTCTCTGTCTTGTGATGAAATCAGTTCCACCTAAAATTCTTCATATTAAATTTGTAAATGAATATTTCATGAAGTATCAGAATATAATTGATTTAAGGTTTTATAATGTTCATACTATATTGAGTGCTCAGTCCTTCAGTTGTGTCCCACTTTGAAACCTTCTGGGACTGTATCCTGCCAGGTTCTTCTGTCCATGGGATTTTTCAGGCAAGAATACTGGAGTGGGTAGCCAATCTCTTTCTCCAGGAGGTCTTCCCTACCTAGGGATCGAACCCACACCTCCTGTGTCTCCTGAATTGCAGGTGAATTCTTACCCATTGAGCCATCAGGGAAGGCCTTTTTAGTATATTACTAAAGGTCAATTATATAGTAAACTATGGAGAAATATCAATAAGCTCAGATATGCAGATGACACCACCCTTATGGCAGAAAGTGAAGAGGAACTAAAAAGCCTCTTGATGAAAGTGAAAGAGGAGAGTGAAAAAGTTGGCTTGAAGTTCAACATTCAGAAAACTAAGATCATGGCATCTGGTCCCATCACTTCATGGGAAATAGATGGGGGAACAGTGGAAACAGTGTCAGACTTTAT